>NC_092716.1:201974611-203277765 GCF_047496885.1 Scyliorhinus torazame | reverse complement strand
CAAACTTCCTATAGAACTCGACCGGAAACCCATCCGGCCCCGGGGCCTTGCCCGCCTGCATGCGCCCCCCCCTCCCCCCCCCCACCCACCCACCCACCCACCCAGGCAATTGCTTAGCCCCCCCATTGCACTCCCGTAAGTCAGCTGACTCCTGCTGACCCCAGCCACTCCCGCCGATCCCCCGATGGAATTTCCCCTCGAAGTCTTCCGCCCCCGGCCCCCCCCCCCCCCCCCCTCTCCGTTTGCGCGGGAAAAAGCCCGCGTTCCCAGACTGGACCGGCTCCGCCCCCTGTGCCGCAGCTCCTTTCTTCTGCAGCCTCTCACCTATCCCCAAAGGCCCAGAGCCTCCGGCCCCCACTCCCCCTTTCAAACGCGGGGAACAGCCCCTCCCAAATCAATTCCCATACCCAGAAAACACAAATCAAACCAAATCACCCCTTCCCAGTCCCCAGCATCCCCATAACCTGCCGCAAACCCCTAAATTAGAGTCCAGCTTTTCATTTGGATGAGGGTCCACGCCTCGTCCGGCATATCAAAATAGTGGTGTTGGTCCTGATGCGTGACCCACAGCCGCGCTGGCTCCAACAGCCCAAACTTCACCCCCTTTCGATGGAGAACCGCCTTGGCCCGGTTGAATCCTGCCCTCTTCTTAGCCAGCTCTGCACTCCAGTCCTGGTAGATGCGGATTTCAGCGTTCTCCCACCTGCTACGCTGCTCCTTCTTCGCCCACCTCAGGACACACTCCCCGTCGGTGGAACGGTGAAACCTCACCACCACAGCCCTCAGCGGCTCATTTGCCCTCTACCTCCTTGCCGGGACTGTGTGCCCCTTCCAGCTCCAGGGGCCTCGGGAAGGCTCCCGTGCCCAACAGCGTGCCCAGCATCGTAGCCACGTACGCCCCGACATCCGACCCCTCCATGCCTTCAGGGAGACTCAGAATCCGCAGATTCTTCCTCCTCAACCTGTTTTCCAGGTCCTCGAACTTCTCCTGCCATTTTTTGTGCAGCGCCTCGTGCGCCTCCACTTTCACCGCCAGGCCCAGGCTCTCATCCTCGTTATCAGATGCTTTCTGCTGCACCTCCTTAATCGCCGTTCCCTGCGCTCTCCGGGTCACCACCAGCCACTCGGTCGACACCTTCATAGGGGCCAACATCTCCGCCTTCAACTCCGCAAAGCAGCTTTTCAGAAACTCCTGCTGCTCCAGAGACGACTGAGCCCACGCTGCCTGGTCTCCACCCACCGCCATCTTGCTTTTCCGCACCCGCTCTCCTCTCTTTTTCAGTGCCGCTTTTTTGACCGCTCCGGTCCTGGTCCACTTCATACAGTGCTGGGGGAACCTCTCTGCTGCCTTCCCACACCAGCAATCATCGTCCAAGTGCCACTGGGGCTCCTTAAAAGGGCCCAAAATTCCATTCACGGCAGGAGCTGCCGAACGTGCGACCTACCCAGGCATAGCCGCAACCCGAAGTCCACTGAGGGAGAATTCACCTAACCTGCATGTCTTTCAGGATTTGTGGGAGGAAACCGGACCACCCAGAAGAAACCCACGCAGACACGGGGAGAACGTGCAGACACTGCACAGTGATCCAAGCCAGAATCGAACCCGGATCCCTGCCGCTGTGAAGCAACAGTGCTAACCACTGTGCTACCGTGGCACCCTAATTTTGCAGTCTAAATTCCCGTTAAATTTCAAACCACTCAATTGGAGAAGAGTGCAACTTTAGTACTAAACTAAGTTAATCCTCGTCCTTGTGAGGTGCGTCCTACACACCATCTTCAACTGTGTCAGCCCCAGCTTCGCACATGAAGTTCCGGGATTCATCCTCCGGAGCACCTCACACCACAACCCCTCCTCCATACCATCCCTCCACTCTTCCTCCCACTTCCTTAATCCCCTCCAGCGATATCTTATCTTCCCCCAGAAACACCCCATAAATCGCCAACACCACCCCCTTCTCCAGGTCATCACTACCTCTTCCCCAAAGTGTGGGGGCCGGCGCCACCGGAAAAGCTCTGTACCTCCTTCCTAGCAAAATCTCAGACCTGCATATATCTGAACATCTCCCCCACCCCCTAGAAAGAGATTTTAATAGAGTCTAGGATCCCGTGCTAGACCGATCTAACCCTAGGTCTGGGAGGACGGCGGTGATGGCTGAGGAGCTGTTGAAATTCAATCAGCTCATGGGAGCATAGATCATTGGAGCTTTGAGAGGCCTAAGGCGATGGAGCATTCCTTTTTTTCCACGTGTCCACAAATGTTACTCCGGAATAATTTTTTTTTGTTTTGGACAAGCCACTGATTCCTAGAGTTGCGGGGACACAATACTCCGCTATTGTGGTGTCTGATCATGTCCCTCACTGGGTAGACCTGCGGGCGGAGAAATCGCCCTTCTGGACCCCAGTGGAGGTTAGACGTTGGTCTCCTTGCGAATAAGGGTTCATGAGAGAGATTGGAAGGAGTCATTCGTAATTATATAGATTAGAACGACACAGGCGAGGTCTCTGCCGGGTGTTATGGGAAGCACTGAAGGCAGTGGCGAGGGGAGAACTTATTTTGATCCGGGTGCATCGGCTAAAGGTGGAGCGAGACGTACAAATAAGATTGGTGGAGGTGATCTTAGCAGTTGACCGCAGATTCCTGAAGCGATGGCCCGACACCGGCATAAAAAAACGATGCGAACCACTCTGGTGTCGGGCCGACCGGAAGTTGCGGAATTCTCCGCACTTCCGGGGACTATGCCGGCACCGAAAGGGTTGGTGCTGCGCCAGCAGACACCGAAGGGACTGAACTAGTTAGCGCATGCGCAGACCGGCCGGCGTAATCTGGCACATGCGCAGGGGGGTGTCTTCTCCACGACAGTCATGGCGGAACCCTACAGGTGCCGGTGCGGAAGGGTGCCCCCACGGCACAGGACCACCCACAGACCGGCGGGCCCCGATCACGGGCCAGGCCACCGTGCCACCCCCCACCCCCACGAAGACCGCACCAGCCAACTTATCTGCCAGGTCCCGGTGTGTGGGACCATGTCCAATCCACGCTGGTGGGACTGGCCAGAAACCGACGGCCGCTCCGCCCATCGGTCCCGGAGAATACAACAGCAGCTATCACGGCCTCCATCTCCCTTACCCACAAAAAGTACAGGTATTCTGAGCAATGCAGATGTTACCATCCGATTTCCCTCCTGAATGTTGGTGCAAAGCTTCTGGCCAAGATCTTAGCCACCCGTATTGAGGGTTGTGTGTCGAAAGTGGTTGGAGAGGATCAAACTAGCTTTGCAAAAGGCAGAGCGTTGACATCTAATATCCGAGGCTACTTGTCGTTATCATGATGCCAGCTGGAGGAAATGTGGAGGTTGTGCTGTCAATGGATGCTGAGATGACATTTGACCGAGTGGAGTGAGCGTACCTTTTTGAAGTTTTGGAACGGTTCAGGCAGGGGTTTGTGGACTGGGTTTACTTATTATATACAGCCCCGAAGGCAAGCATCTCCACTAACAGGGTTAGCTCCGAGTACTTTACTCTGCAACGTGGGACGAGGCAGGGGTGCCTGCTCTCGCCATTACTATTTGCCCTGGTGTTCAAACCTTTAGCAATGGCTCTTCGGATGTCTGGAGAATGGAGGGGTATTAAGGGAGAGTAGAACATCAGCTTTCCTTATATGCGGATGATCCCCTACTGTAAGTTTCCAACCCCTTGGAGTCTACTGAGAAGGTCCTGAGAATTCTGGATGAATTCAGCTCCTTCTCTGGATACAAGCTGAAATGAAATGAAAATGAAATGAAAATCGCTTATTGTCACAAGTAGGCTTCAAATGAAGTTACTGTGAAAAGCCCCTAGTCGCCACATTCCGGCGCCTGTTCGGGGAGGCTGTTACGGGAATTAAACCGTGCTGCTGGCCTGCCTGGTTCTGCTTTCAAAGCCAGCGATTTAGCCCTGTGCTTAATACGGCAAAGAGCGAGATGTTCTTGATTGGCTCCGGCAGAAAGGAGGCGTGTTTGAGCGGGCTCCTGTTTCGCCTGGCGAGTAAGAGCTTCTGCTCTATGGGGATTCAGGTAGCGCGGGATTGGGCTCAACTTCATAAACTCAATCTGACACGCTTAGTAGAGGGGATGAAAGAGGAGTTCAAGGTTCCGGGTGCGGCGATGACCAGCTGAGTCGCACGTTTCGGCAGCTCCCTGTGAAACGGACTTTTGGGCTCTTGATAGGAGCCCCAACGGCAATTTTAACGGCTGAAAACACAGTGCGGTAAACCAGAAGGGTGTTCCCCCTGGACACGGATGGAAAAAGGAGAGGAAAGTGGCCGGATTGCAGCGGATCCTTTGGAACAACGGCAAGGAAGGCAAGCAGAAACCAAGATGGCGTCGGAAGGTGGCAGTTTCATATGGGGCCCTGAACAACAAGAGTTTTTGAAACGCGGCGTGGAGGAGATTAAAAAGGAAATGAAGAAAGAGTTGTTGGCCCCGATATTACAGGCGATTGAAGGGCTGAAAGAGGAACAAAAGACCCAGGAGCAGGAGCTTCGGGTCGTGAAGGCGAAAGCAGCAGAGAATGAAAACGACATACAGGGCCTGGTGGTGAAGTCGGAGATACAGGAGGCACACCAGAAACGATCTGTGGAGAGGTTGGAGGCACTGGAAAATAACGCAAGGAGGAACAACTTGAGGATTCTTGGCCTTCCTGAAGGTGTGGAGGGGGCGGACGTCGGGGCATATGTGAGCACGATGCTGCACTCGTTAATGGGAGTGGAGGCCCCGACGGGTCCGTTGGAGGTGGAGGGAGCATACCGAGTTATGGTGCGAGGACCGAGAGCAGGAGAAGCTCCCAGAGCCATAGTGGTGAGATTTCTCTGCTTTAAGGATAGAGAAATGGTCCTTAGATGGGCAAAGAAAACTCGGTGTAGTAAATGGGAGAACGCGGTGATCCGCGTCTATCAAGATTGGAGTGCGGAGGTGGCGAGAAGGAGGGCGAGCTTTAATCGGGCCAAAGCGGTACTTCACAAAAAAAAGATAAAGTTTGGAATGCTGCAACCGGCAAGACTGTGGGTCACATATCAAGGGAGGCACCACTACTTTGAGACGGCGGATGAAGCGTGGACTTTTATTGTAGAAGAAAAATTGGAATGATTGGACTACGAAAATGAACGTTTGGACAAAGTGGTGGGACGAGTGGGGGGGGGGGGGGGGGGGCGAAGAGGGATTGTATGATTAATCCTGCGGTATGGTAACTTTTCTTTCTCCCACAGGTGGTGATGGGGGGAGGTGGGGAGGGAGAGGAGATGGGGCGTTGGCCATGGGAGGCGGGGCCGAGGGAGAGGCGCGGGCTTGGTTCCCGCGCTATGATAATTATGGCGGGAATAGAGAAGCAGGAAGGAGGGGGCGCCGCACGGGGCGAGCCGTGATCACGGGGGGAAGCCGAGGTCAGCCAGAGTTTGCTGACTTCTGGGAGCAACATGGGGGGAGTAATTACGCTAGCGGGGGGTCTAGCGGGGGGGGGGGGGGGGGGGGGGGGGGGGGAGGGGGTGCGGGAAAGGATGGGCGGGGGGGCACCGTCTGGGAGAAATACAGCCGCGTGGGAACTGGGCGAGAAGCTGGAAAAAGATGATGGCTAACCGGCAAGGGGGGGGGGGGGGGTGGGAAGCCCCCCAACTCGGCTGATCACGTGGAACGTGAGGGGGCTTAACGGCCCGATAAAGAGGGCACGAGTACTCGCACACCTTAAGAAACTTAAAGCAGATGTGGTCATGGTACAGGAAACGCACCTGAAACTGATAGATCAGGTTAGGTTGCGCAAAGGATGGGTAGGGCAGGTGTTCCATTCGGGGCTGGATGCGAAAAACAGGGGGGTGGCTATATTAGTGGGGAAGCGGGTAATGTTCGAGGCAAAGACTATAGTGGCGGATAACGGGGGCAGATACGTGATGGTGAGTGGCAAATTACAGGGAGAGATGGTGGTGTTGGTAAACGTGTATGCCCCGAATTGGGACGATGCCAATTTTATGAGGCGAATGCTAGGACGCATCCCAGACCTAGAGACCGGAAAGCTGATAATGGGGGGAGACTTTAACACGGTGTTGGAACCAAGGCTGGATAGGTCGAAGTCCAGGACTGGTAGGAGGCCGGCAGCAGCCAAGGTGCTTAAGGATTTTATGGAGCAGATGGGAGGGGTGGACCCGTGGAGATTCAGTAGACCTAGGAGTAAGGAGTTCTCGTTTTTCTCCTATGTCCATAAAGTCTATTCACGCATAGACTTTTGTGTGTTGGGTAGGGCATTGATCCCGAGGGTGAGGGGAACGGAATATACGGCTATAGCCATTTCGGATCATGGCCCACACTGGGTAGACTTGGAGATAGGGGAGGAAACAAGAGGGCGTCCACCCTGGAGAATGGATATGGGACTAATGGCGGATGAGGGGGTGTGCTTAAGGGTGAGGGGATGCATTGAAAAGTACTTGGAACTCAATGACAATGGGGAGGTTCAGGTGGGAGTGGTCTGGGAGGCGTTGAAGGCGGTGGTTAGGGGGGAGCTGATATCAATAAGGACACATAAAGGGAAGCAGGAGAGTAAGGAACGGGAGCGGTTGTTGCAAGAACTTTTGAGGGTGGACAGACAGTATGCGGAAGCACCAGAGGAGGGACTGTATAGGGAAAGGCAAAGGCTGCATGTGGAATTTGACTTGCTGACCACAGGCACTGCAGAGGCACAATGGAGGAAGGCGCAGGGTGTACAGTATGAATATGGAGAGAAGGCGAGCAGATTGCTGGCACACCAATTGAGGAAAAGGGGAGCAGCGAGGGAAATAGGGGGGGTGAGAGACGAAGATGGAGAGACGGAGCGGGGAGCGGAGAGAGTGAATGAAGTGTTTAAGACATTTTATAAAAAATTGTATGAAGCTCAACCCCCGGATGGGAGGGAGAGAATGATGGAGTTTTTGGATCGGCTGGAAATTCCCAAGGTGGAAGAGCAGGAAAGGATGGGATTGGGAGCACAGATCACGGTAGAAGAAGTGGTGAAAGGAATTAGGAACATGCAGACGGGAAAGGCCCCGGGACCGGACGGATTCCCAGTTGAATTTTACAGAAAATATTTGGACTTGCTCGCCCCGCTACTGACGAGGACCTTCAACGAGGCAAAGGAAAGGGGACAACTGCCCCCGACTATGTCAGAAGCAACGATATCGCTTCTTTTAAAGAAGGAAAAGGATCCGCTACAATGCGGGTCCTACAGACCAATCTCCCTCCTCAATGTAGATGCCAAGGTCTTGGCCAAGGTAATGGCAATGAGAATAGAGGAATGTGTCCCGGGCGTGGTCCATGAGGACCAAACTGGGTTTGTGAAGGGGAGACAGCTGAACACGAATATACGGAGGTTGTTAGGGGTAATGATGATGGCCCCACCAGAGGGAGAAACAGAGATAGTAGTGGCGATGGATGCCGAGAAAGCATTTGATAGAGTGGAGTGGGATTATCTGTGGGAGGTGTTGAGGAGATTTGGGTTCGGAGAGGGGTATGTTAGATGGGTGCAGCTGTTGTATAGGGCCCCAGTGGCGAGTGTGGTCACGAATGGACGGGGATCGGCATATTTTCGGCTCCATAGAGGGACAAGGCAGGGATGTCCTCTGTCCCCATTACTGTTTGCACTGGCGATTGAGCCCCTGGCGATAGCGCTGAGAGGTTCCAAGGGATGGAGGGGAATACTTAGGGGAGGAGAACACCGGGTATCTTTATATGCGGATGATCTGCTACTATATGTGGCGGATCCAGCGGAGGGGATGCCAGAAATAATGCGGATACTTGGGGAGTTTGGGGATTTTTCAGGGTATAAATTGAACATGGGAAAGAGTGAGCTGTTTGTGGTGCATCCAGGGGAGCAGAGTAGAGAAATAGAAGACCTACCGTTGAGGAAGGTAACAAGAGACTTTCGTTACCTGGGGATCCAGATAGCTAAGAATTGGGGCACATTGAACAGGCTAAATTTGACGCGGTTGGTGGAACAGATGGAGGAAGATTTCAAGAGATGGGACATGGTAGCATTGTCAATGGCAGAGAGGGTGCAGGCAGTTAAGATGGTGGTCCTCCCGAGATTCCTTTTTGTGTTTCAGTGTCTCCCGGTGGTGATCACGAAGGCTTTTTTCAAAAGGATAGAAAAGAGTACTATGGGTTTTGTTTGGGCCGGGAAGACTCCGAGAGTGAGGAAGGGATTCTTACAGCGTAGTAGGGATAGGGGGGGGCTGGCACTACCGAGCCTAAGTGAGTATTATTGGGCCGCTAATATTTCAATGGTGAGTAAGTGGATGGGAGAGGAGGAAGGAGCGGCGTGGAAGAGATTAGAGAGGGCGTCCTGTAGGGGGACCAGCCTGCAGGCTATGGTGACAGCCCCATTGCCGTTCTCACCAAGGAACTATACCACGAGTCCGGTGGTGGTAGCTACACTGAAGATTTGGGGACAGTGGAGACGACATAGGGGAAAGACCGGAGCACTGGGGGGGGTCCCCGATAAGAAACAACCATAGGTTTGCCCCGGGGGGAATGGATGGGGGATATGGAATGTTGCAAAGAGCAGGTATAACGCAATTGAAAGATCTATTTGTGGATGGGAAGTTTGCGAGTCTGGGAGCGCTGACCGAGAAATATGGGTTGCCCCAAGGGAATGCATTCAGGTATATGCAATTGAGGGCTTTTGCGAGGCAGCAGGTGAGGGAATTCCCGCAGCTCCCGACACAAGAGGTGCAGGACAGAGTCATCTCAAAGAAATGGGTGGGGGACGGTAAGGTGTCGGATATATATAGGGAAATGAGAGACGAAGGGGAGACTATGATGGACGAACTAAAAGGGAAATGGGAAGAAGAGCTAGGGGAGGAGATTGAGGAGGGGATGTGGGCAGATGCCCTAAACAGGGTAAACTCGTCGTCCTCGTGCGCCAGGCTAAGCCTGATTCAGTTTAAGGTATTACACAGGGCACATATGACTGGAACACGGCTCAGTAAATTTTTTGGGGTGGAGGATAGGTGTGTGAGGTGCTCGAGAAGCCCAGCGAATCATACCCATATGTTTTGGTCATGCCCGGCACTACAGGGGTTTTGGATGGGGGTGACAAAGGTGCTTTCGAAAGTAGTAGGAGTCCGGGTCGAACCAAGCTGGGGGTTGGCTATATTTGGGGTTGCACAAGAGCCGGGAGTGCAGGAGGCGAAAGAGGCCGATGTTTTGGCCTTTGCGTCCCTAGTAGCCCGGCGCAGAATATTGCTAATGTGGAAAGAAGCCAAGCCCCCGGGGGTGGAGACCTGGATAAATGATATGGCGGGGTTCATAAAGTTAGAGCGGATTAAGTTCGTCCTAAGGGGGTCGGCTCAAGGGTTTACTAGGCGGTGGCAACCGTTCGTCGAATATCTTGCGGAAAGATAGATAGGGGAGAACAAAGAAGGCAGCAGCAGCAGCCCAGGGCTTGGGGGGTGGGGGGGGGGGGGGGTGGCCTGAGACAAGGCAATTGCCAATTAGGGCTAGTTTTTATTTTTTGTTATTTAATATTTATTTATTTGTTGTTGTTTTCTTTTGTTCTTGTTTAAATAAAAAAGGTCATTATTATCTGTATTGTTATAATGTTGTGTAAAGGATGCACAATGTACTGTGTTGGTTGACCAAAAATTTTCAATAAAATATTATTTAAAAAAAAAAAGAAAGAGGAGTTCAAAAGGTGGGAGAGTCTGCCTCTATCATTGTCCAGACAAGTCTAGACTATTAAGATTGTGATCCTACCGAGGTTCCTTTTTGTTTTCAGAACCTCCCAATCTTTCAAGCCCAAATCCCTTTTCAGATTAATAGACTTGTCTTGGGCTTTGTGTGGGTGGGAAGAGTCCACCGTATTAAGTCTGGAGAGGAGTAGACGGGTCGGTGGCCTGGTCCTTCCCAATTTTCAGTGTTACTACTGAGTTGCCACTACTTATATGGTCCGAAGATGGTTGTTGGAAAAGGGGTGGGTATGGTGTAGAGTGGAGGAAACCTCATGAAGAGGGACTTCCTTAAGGGCATTGGTTTCGGCTCCCCTTCTTTTTTAGCCGGGTAGGTATTCATCAACCCCAGTGGTGGTTTCCACTTTGAGGATTTGGAACCAGTGCCGATTATATTTTGGTTTGGAGGGCATGTATAGGAAGGCTCCAATTAATGGCAACCACAGATTCATTCCTGCGAGCTTGGATGCCAGGTTTAAGGAATGGGACCGCTTGTGGATCCACTGCTTTGAAGACCTGTTCTTCGGTGGGAATTTTGCAGACCTAACTGAGCTGATGGAGGCCTTTCAAATGCCATGGGGTGATGAGTTTAATTACCTTCAGATAAGGGCTTTTTTGAGCAAGGGTGGAGTTCATTTCCAAAGTTACTGCCCTTGGGTCTGCAGGACAGGCTCCTCTCGGATGTTGAGATTGGAGGGGGTAAGATTTCCAATGTGCATGCTGAGTTAGCCAGTAGGAAGTCTCGATGATGTCGTTGTGGCAGAGATGGGAAGAGGAGTTTGGAGGGGAGGTGCAGGGCTGGATTTAGGAGGAAGCTTTGCGTAGGGTTAATGCTTCTTTGTCTTGTGCTAGGCTCCAGCTTAAGGTTGTGCACAGAACGCATATGACACCGGCTAGGCTGAGCCGTGTCTTTGCGGAAGTGGCTGATCAATGTACACGTTGTGACGGATCCCCTGCGAACCAAGTTCACATGTCTGGTCCTGTCCAAAGCTAGTGGGGTTTTGGAAGGGTGTTATGGATGTACTGTCTCGCACGGTGGGTAGTGCTCACGCCTACACCATGGGTAGCTATCTCCGTTGTGTCCAAGGATCCTGGTGTCATGGTGGGACAGGGGGCCAATAGCTACCCATGGTGCAGGCGTGACCACTACCCCCACCGTACTGGCATGAAGGAGAATTTTGCTCAATTGGCGGGTCGCAGAACCGGCAAGCACTGGGTCATGGGTACGGGACCTTGCTGAGTTCCTTCATTTGGAGACAATCAAGTTTGGCATTAGAGGTTCGGATGAAGGGTTCTCCGTGAGGTGGAAGCGGTTTATCAAATTTTTCCTGAACTACTAGACCGTCAGCTTGGGGGGGGGGGGGGGCGGATAAGTAATTTTGTTGATTGTTAAGGAGCAAGTTCATGCATTGTGGATAGCACAATTGCTTCACAGCTCCAGGGTCCCAGGTTCGATTCCGGCTTGGGTCACTGTCTGTGCGGAGTCTGCACATCCTCCCCGTGTGTGCGTGGGTTTCCTCCGGGTGCTCCGGTTTCCTCCCACAGTCCAAAGATGTGCAGGTTAGGTGGATTGGCTATGATAAATTGCCCTTAGTGTCCAAAATTGCCCTTAGTGTTGGGTGGGGTTACTGGGTTATGGGGATAGGGTGGAGGTGTTGACCTTGGGTAGGGTGCTCTTTCCAAGAGCCGGTGCAGACTCGATGGGCCGAATGGCCTCCTTCTGCACTGTAAATTCTATGATATATAGGGAATCGTCTTATATTCTATTATTATAGTGTTATATGAGTTAATATGTTACGCAGTGTTTGTTGTTGTTTAAGTTAAACTATTTCAGTTTTTATTCTCCAAATGCTTTGGATATGCCTTCAATAAATTATCTGTCAAAAAAAGATAACTGGACAGTTTCTCTAATGATTAATCAAGCATTGTTGAATGTTAAACTCGACAAGGGAGTGAGCGCTAATCTTATAAGTCTGTCAGACAATCAAGAAACCGAAAATCTTGAACAAATCAGTACTTTTGAAAGATTATAATGGTAAACGAATCAACACTCGTTGTATGTGAACTAAATGTTAAAGTGAAGGATAGGATTTGTAAAGTAAAATTTTTGATTGTGGAAGCAGATCGTAAATCACTACTTGGTGTGGAAGCCTGTGAAGCACTTGAATTGGTAAAGAGTATACACAGTGCTGACTGCTTTAACCACGCACAGTACATCAGTGGATTCAATTATTAAAGCGTTTCCAGAAATATTCCAAGGATTCGGAGTTTTGGCATTCACTTATTGGATGCAACTGAAATAGAATGCGCAATCCGTTATACATGCTCCAAGGCGAGTCCCAGCACCATTAAAGGATCGGCTGAAAATTGAACTGGGGACGACGACAAATCTGGGGGTGATAAAAAAATTGAAGAGCCAACAGATTGGGTGAACTCCATGGTGTGCGTGAAGAAACAAAACAATGACTTGAGAATCTGCATGGATTCTAAAGATCTCAATTTAAATATAAAGCGTAAACATTATCTAATTCTGAAACTTGAAGAGATTACGAATGAGATGTCAGGAGCAACATGCTTTAGCAAATTAGATGCATCGCAGGATTTTTGGCAACTCGAGTTGGATGAGGAAAGCACAAAGCTGTGCACATTTAATACTCCATTCAGGCGCTACATTTGGCATTATTTCAGCATCTGACATTTTTCATAGGGCAATGGAACACATTGTAGCAGGAATTCCAGGTGTTAAGAGTGTACGTAGATGATATCATCGTTTGGGATTCAACAAAAGAACACAACGATAGGCTCATTAAAGAAGCATTAAAAAATGGCCTCAGGTTAAATAAAGCCAAATGCCAGTTTGGTGTTAAAGAGATTACATTTTTGGGAGAGACAAGTTGTCTGCTCGAGGTGTACAACTAGATCAGGTGAAGAAAAAGGTGATATTAAACATGCCACATCCAACAGACAAAAAAGAAGTTCTCAGGATGCTAGGTATGATAAATTTCATAGGTAAATTCATTCCTGATTTATCAGCAAAAACGACATGCTTGCGGGAAATAATAAAAAAAGCTACTGTGTTCCAATGGTCCGAAAGACATGAGCAAGAGTGGCAAATTCTGAAGATAGCATTGACAACAGCTCCAGTGCTAACATTCTTCGACCTTACAAGGAAGACGAAAATCTCGACTGATACATCGAAAGGTGGGTTAGGACCAGTACTATTGCAGCAAGACAGGCGATGAGAATTGTAAAACAAATAAATAATAATCTTTATTGTCACAATAAACATTAACACTGCAATGAAGTTACTGTGAAAAGCCCCTAGTCGCCACATTCCGGCGCCTGTTCGGGTACACCGAGGCAGAATTCAGAATATCCAATTCACATAATAGCACGTCTTTTGGGACTTGTGGGAAGAAACCGGAGCACCCGGAGGAAACCCACACAGACACGGGAAGAACATGCAGACTCCAAACAGACAATTACCCAAGCCGGGAATCAAACCTGGGACCCTGGAGCTGTGAAGCAACAGTGCTACCCACTGTGCTACATTGCTGCTCATAGTTGCTTATGCTTTTAAGTTAATAACTGACACGGGTGTAGATACACTCAAATAGAGAAAGAATGTTTAGGTCTGATCAATGGATGAGAAAAATTTCACAATTGTACACTGACTACCAACATTCTTGGTTGAAAGAGATCATAGACCGCTACTAGCAATTATTAAGGAAAACTTGAATGTCACCGCAAATACAGAGACGATGATGAAACTCCAGAGGTACGACTTCAATCTTATTTATACTCCAGGAAAACATAGTTGCAGATGCACTCTCACGAGCTACAGATATTGTGGAAGAACGATGCATGGATGAGGATGTACAAGGACACTTAAATCTTGTGACAGAGGCACTTCCAGCATCTGATGCAAAATCAAAGTTGATCAAAGAAGAAACCAAGGAGAATGAAGTGCTACAAAGGATCATAAAACATCTCAGTGAGGGATGGCCTAAAGGATCCTGTTCCAAATTTCACAACATTCGAGTGGAACTACGTCCAGCCAAAGGGTTTTTGCTCAGGCAAAACAGGATTGTCATACCACAATCTTTAAAATCAATGCTTCTGCAGAAGATTCATGAGGGACACTTCGCATTGAAAAATGCAAAGAGCTAGAGACACAGTATACTGGCCAGACATTCTGCACTGTAAATTCTATGATTCTATGACATAACTCAAGACATACAGAGGAAGGTAGGAAACTGCAACTTGTCAGAAATTTCAGGACAAGCAATGAAAAGAACCAATGCAACTGGACAAAATAATAACAATTCCATAGCAGAAAGTGGGACTAGATCTAGCAGGATCTGTTAGTGATCGACTATTTCTCTAACTTTCCGGACCAACTATCCAGCTCGGTGTGTCATCAAACATAGCAAGGATATTTTTGCTCGTCATGGCATACCACAAGTTGTCATGAGCGACATTGGCCCATGTTTTAGCAGTCATGAATACCACTTTCAGAAACATCTAAATGAGAGTCAAATTCACAAGTTCAAGCAGTGCTTAGAAGGTTGACAAGACAGAAGAAAGCCAGAGAGATTGAATGTGATGGACATTTAGTATGTAAATAATTGAAGTTTTATGCATATCATATATATTGTGCACTGAATTTAAATAATGTTTGTAAATATTGTTCATTTCCCAAGGAAAGAGGATGATGATATGCATAAGCAGTTATGTAAATATTAACAGATATGACCTCCAACCATCAGGTGGCAGTAAAGAACAACCACGTGACACTGCAACCTCGGGGAGTCTGATGATAGTCGTCATAATGGATAGTCACATCTGTAGTAGCTCCTGGATTTTATAATAGTAACTTAATAGTTTGTGGTTTTAGTAGTTTTCATATTGTTATCTGACTCACGTTATTGCTGATCAATAAATACTCAACTAGTCACGAACTAGACGTTCTCTAGTGCACTAATTCCGTCCAGCCAAACACGAGAACGTAACAGGACATTTGCACATCCTCCGTGTCTGCGTGGGACTCACCCCCACAACCCCAAAAGATGTGCCGATTAGGTGAATTGGCCATGCTAAATTGCCCCTCAATTGAAAAAAAAAAATTGGGTCCTCTTAAATGTATTTTTAAAAACTATGGATAGTAATAGTACAAGAACCACAGAAATGCGTATTAGATCACATGATTTCCAGAATTGGGGTCTAATGAGGAGTTAAGAGTTCAACTGGCTGAAAACTGGAGTTGCAGAGTTCACTTTACAGTGGATGCTGATACCGCAAGATGAAGTAGGCACATAGAAACCAGGTTCTTTCTGCAGGCGTTGATAGGAAATCTTTCAACGGCAGACTTAAGGAGCAGGCTGTTCTGCCTGGGGGCTGCTTCTTGGTGGTTCATCAGTTTAACAGCTGACTGTTTGAGAGGCTGAAGATGTAATGTTAAAACCACCCAAAAGGCCAGCGGCTTGGGTTATGTGACATGTCACATTAATGGATAATTGTAGCTTTATAATCGGTTTCTGTTCTTTTGGCTAGAATTCCTTTGTTCCTCTTTAGGAAAGAGACAAAGTAGTTATTAGCATGTTGTCCAGTCATCTCTTCCAGACAATTTTGTGTCAGTTCTGGTTGGGATAGCTAGTTCATCTGCACATCCTCTGCTGTTGTTGATTACAAGGGATTTGTAGAATGAGGTGTGAAGTTCCATTGGCTGAGTGAAGAATTATTTTGTATTTGTAACTCCTGATAGCGGCTCCCAGAGCAACCCTCTGGTCATGAGACTTGTAGCAGCCATCCCTTTTAGTTCAACAGAAAGTTGATTTTTTTTTTTTTAAATGGCAAAAGAGTAAAGTTCTGGATTTCAAACGTGAATCTTAAAAATAGACCGAGAGCATGCTAGTCCCATTATACATAGGAGTGACACTGCATGTTTCTGCAGGAACGATTACTGATAAATGGGATTCATGGGCAGAGACTCAGGATAGCCATCAGTTTCACTCAAATGGAGTAGATCCATCATCAGAAGTGGAGGGAAAGAAGATGGCAGGGACTGGGCTGTGGGGCAGCTGCCTGTAGCCAAAGAGCACGTGAAGGTGGTGTTGGGGCTGGAAATAATGCCCACCTCTTGCTTTGCACGCGGACATTCCTTGCTTCAGGAGACTGGCTAATAAGGTTGCCAACTCTGGTTGAAGGATCTCCTGGAGGTTTAATCACATGACATCAATTCCCCAATTTCCATCTCTTCCCTCAACAGCCCTTTTTTCCAGTTTTCACTCTCCCCAACTCTGCAGTCTCTCCGAGCCTCTACTCAAACTCCCAAACTATTACAACAATCCCTGCTTAGATTCCGGATTCCCAAAGCTCCCCTGACTGCTGAGTCAATTGCTCTTGATACACCAAGTGGGTCTTAGAACATAAGAACTAGGAGCAGGAGTAGGCCATCTGGCCCCTCGAGCCTGTTCCACCATTCAATGAGATCATGGCTGGTCTTTTGTGGACTCAGCTCCACTTTCCGGCCCGAACACCATAACCCTTAATCCCTTTATTCTTCAAAAAACTATCTATCTTTATCTTAAAAACATTTAATGAAGGAGCCTCTACTGCTTCACTGGGCAAGGAATTCCATAGATTCACAACCCTTTGGGTGAAGAAGTTCCTCCTAAACTCAGTCCTAAATCTATTTCCCCTTATTTTGAGGCTATGCCCCCTAGTTCTGCTTTCACCCGCCAGTGGAAACAACCTGCCCGCATCTATCCTATCTATTCCCTTCATAATCTTATATGTTTCTTTAAGATCCCCCTCATCCTTCTAAATTCCAACGAGTACAGTCCCAGTCTACTCAACCTCTCCTCGTAATCTAACCCCTTCAGCTCTGGGATTAACCTAGTGAATCTCCTCTGCACAGCCTCCAGTGCCAGTACGTCCTTTTTCAAGTAAGGAGACCAAAACTGAATATAATACCTCCAGATGTGGCCTCACTAACACCTTATAAAATTACAGCATAACCTCCCTAGTCTTAAACTCCATCCCTCTAGCAATGAAGGACAAAATTCCATTTGCCTTCTTAATCACCTGTTGCACCTGAAAACCAACTTTTTGCGACTCATGCACTAGCACACCCAGGTCTCTCTGCACAGCAGCATGTTTTAATATTTTATCATTTAAATAATAATCCCTTTTGCTGTTATTCCTACCAAAATGGATAACCTCACATTTGTCAACATTGTATTCCATCTGCCAGACCCGAGCCCATTCACTTAGCCTATCCAAATCCCTCTGCAGACTTCCAGTATCCTCTGCACTTTTTGCTTTACCACTTATCTTAGTGTCGTCTGCAAACTTGGACACATTGCCCTTGGTCCCCAACTCCAAATCATCTATGTAAATTGTGAACAATTGTGGGCCCAACACTGATCCCGGAGGGACAACACTAGCTACTGATTGCCAACCAGAGAAACACCCATTAATCCCCACTCTTTGCTTTCTATTAATTAACCAATCCTCTATCCATGCTACTACTTTCCCCTTAATGCCATGCATCTTTATCTTATGCAACAACCTTTTGTGTGGCACCTTGTCAAAGGCTTTCTGGAAATCCAGATATACCACATCCATTGGCTCCCCATTATCTACCACACTGTTAATGTCCTCAAAAAATTCAACTAAATTAGTTAGGCACGACCTGCCCTTTATGAACCCATGCTGCGTCTGCCCAATGGGACAATTTCCATCCAGATGCCTCGCTATTTCTTCCTTGATGATAGATTACTACCGAAGTTAAGCTCACTGGCCTATAATTACCCGCTTTCTGCCTACCTCCTTTTTAAAACAGTGTCACGTTTGCTAATTTCCAATCCGCCGGGACCACCCCAGAGTCTAGTGAATTTTGGTAAATTATCACTAGTGCATTTGCAATTTCCCTAGCCATCTCTTTTAGCACTCTGGGATGCATTCCATCAGGTCCACCATTGTCTACCTTTAGCCCCATTAGCTTGCCCATCACTACCTCCTTGGTGATAACAATCCTCTCAAGGTCCTCACCTGTCATAGCCTCATTTCCATCAGTCACTGGCATGTTATTTGTCTTCCACTGTGAAGACCGACCCAAAAAACCTGTTCAGTTCCTCAGCCATTTCCTCATCTCCCATTATTAAATCTCCCTTCTCATTCTCTAAAGGACCAATATTTACCTTAGCCACTCTTTTGTTTTATGTATTTGTAGAAACTTTTACTATCTGTTTTTATATTCTGAGCAAGTTTACTCTCATAATCTCTTACTCTTCTTTATAGCTTTTTTTAGTAGCTTTCTGTTGCCCCCTAAAGATTTCCCAGCCCTCTAGTCTCCCACTGATCTTTGCTACTTTGTATGTTTTTTCCTTCAATTTGATACTCTCCCTTATTTCCTTAGATATCCACGGTCGATTTTCCCTCTTTTTACCGTCCTTCCTTTTTGTTGGTATAAACCTTTGCTGAGCACTGTGAAAAATCACTTGGAAGGTTCTTCACTGTTCCTCAACTGTTTCACTATAAAGTCTTTGCTCCCAGTCTACCTTAGCTAGTTCTTCTCTCATCCCATTGTAATCTCCTTTGTTTAAGCACAAAACACTAGTGCTTGGTTTTACCTTCTCACCCTCCATCTGTATTTTAAATTCCACCATATTGTGATCGCTCCTTCCGAGAGGATCCCTAACTATGAGATCCTGAATCAATCCTGTCTCATTACACAGGACCAGATCTAAGACCGCTTGTTCCTTCGTAGGTTCCATTACATACTGTTCTAGGAAACTATCGCGGATACATTCTATAAACTCCTCCTCAAGGCTGCCTTGACCGACCTGGTTAAACCAATGTAGATTAAAATCCCCCATGATAACTGCTGTACCATTTCTACATGCATCTGTTATTTCTTTGTTTATTGCCTGCCCCACCATAATGTTACTATTTGGTGGCCTATAGATTACTCCTATCAGTGACTTTTTTGCCTTACTATTCCTGATTTCCACCCAAATGGATTCAACCTTATCCTCCATAGCACCGATGTCATCCCTTACTGTTGTCCGGATGGCATCCTTAAATAACAGAGCTACACCACCTCCCTTACCATCCACTCTGTCCTTCCGAAAAGTTTGATACCCTCGGATATTTAACTCCCAGTCGTGACCATCCTTTAACCATGTTTCAGTAATGGCCACTAAATCATAGTCATTCATGATGATTTGCGCCATCAACTCATTTACCTTATTCCGAATACTATGAGCATTCAGGTAAAGTACACTTATGTTGGCTTTTTTTTAAACCTCTGTTCTGAATCTTAACACCTCGATCAGTAACCTCTCCCAAGTTATATTTCCTCTTAACCTTTCTCCTAATTTTCCTTGTCGTTGAACCCATATCTTCATGTAACAACCTGCCACGTCGCTTACCATTAATGTTTTCACTTCCCGTTTTATTTCTTTTAGTATTCCTGGTCCTATTCACTGAGCTCCCCTCAGTCACTGTACCTTGTACTGTTGCCCTTTTTGATTTTTGACTATGGCTTCTCTGCCTTACACTTTCCCCCTTACTGCCTTTTCTTTCTGTCCGTTTTACTACATTCCAACTTCCTGCATCGGTTCCCATCCCCCTGCCACAATTGTTTAAACTCTCCCCAACAGTTCTAGCAAACACCCCCCCTAGGGGGGTCTCTGCATTAGTAGGGGTGACATCATTAAGTAACTGCAGTCCAGCATAATTGATTCACCTGAGGAAGGAGCAGCGCTCCGAAAGCTAGTGATATTGAAACAAACCTGTTGGACTTTAACCTGGTGTAAGACTTCTTACAGCATAATTGAGACATGAATGCAACATTAAAGGAGGTTGAAGGACAACAAATTTGATTCCTCCTGTACAGGAACAGACTACAGTTCTGAAATGCATGTATGAACTAGCAATACAACCAAATGCCAGCCCCCTCCCAGAATTGACAGAAGATTTGGGGCCAAAAAGGATGCAAGTTGTAAGGGGACGTGTCAGTGATACCGACACAATGGCAACAGGCAAGCCATGTATCAAGTTAAAAGTGCTTGCTGTTTAAAGGTTTTTCATAAATTGGAATGAGTGCCTCTTGTATATTTTAGCACGCAGGCTGTCAAGAGTCTCTCACTAATTGTCCTTTTTTTAAAAAATGGGAGTATCTGTTTATTCAGGTTTCGCTGCCTGTGCCATTTTTTTTAAATGTCCCCACCACCCTTTGGAATAGGAGACTGTCTTCAACTATAGCTTCTACTTGATGGCCACGAGCTACACCACAGGAAGCAGTTGTCCACCAATTAAGTTGGCCAGTTATCAAACTTTACAACATATTAAGCCATATTAAGAGGAAGAAAAGCATGGTTTATTACAATAGTGGAATACGACATGACAACATTTTCAGGTGTTACTGTACAATGGAAATAAGCATTCCAATTATAAGTGTGAGAGCATTCAAAGAAATACAAAACTGTTCTACTTCTGTAGAAAAGTATGCTCTTAGAAGATATGAATTTTCCTAATTTTTATTTTCGTGTTGAAGGTATTGCCTCATTGCTGGGGCATGATTTAATGAGCAGCGCAGCACAGTGGCGCAGTGGTTAGCACTGCTGCCTCACGGCACTGAAGACCCGGGCTCAATCGCAGCCCCGGGTCACTGTCTGTGTGGAGCTTGCGCATTCTCCCCGTGTCTGCGTGGGCTTCACCCCCACAAACCAAAAAGGATGTGCAGGGTAGATGGATTGGCCCTCAATTGGAAATGTTAAAAATTGGATATTCAAAATTTTTTTATTTTTTAAATAAATTATTTCATCAGCGACTTCAGCAATTCGCCCCATAGCCAGGAAAGTAAGTGGTCAACCACAGATGAATGGGAACATCACCATAAAACACCACCAGACATGTACACAAACATATTTTTGGTTCTGGTTGATTCTGCCCACAATGTTTAAAGCCAGCATCAAAGCACATTATAAATTCTGACTGTCTGGTGTAGACATCAGAACCCTCATGTAGCAGCTGGTTCAGAAATTTTGACTTAATGGTTTCGAATGCAGAGAAATGTTGGGAAAATTACATTTTGGCTTTGTTATTGTTTCTGCCACTTACGACTCAGTTGTCCGTAATGAAAATCAGTATTGTCCAAGCTGAACTAAAATTTTCAAAGCAGCAGGTAAAACAGGCAGCTGGGGTAAAGGATAAATACTTCTTACAAGTAATTTTAATGTTAACTTGAACATGAAGTTGGATGCTTTAGTGCTGCATTCAAAATTACAGAATTGGTTTGATTGTTTGTTAGGAGTTATATATTATTGTTTCTAGCCTTACACAACTTTTAAAAAATTATTATTATTTTTTTTTTTTAAAAAAGAGAGCCTAATCCTTTTTTTTTCCAAATTAGGGGGTAATTTAGCGTGGCCAATTCACCTACCCTGCATATCTTTTGGGTTTTTTTGGGTGAGATCCACAGACATGGGGAGAATGTGCAAACTCCATACGGACAGTAACCCTGGGGCCGGGATCGAACCAGGGTCCTCGGCACCGTGAGGCAGCAGTGCTCACCACTGTGCCACCCTGTCTTACGCACAACCTTAGTGAAGAGGAAATTGGCAGCCTCAAGCTATTCGATAAGCTGCTTTGTAGTGTTTGATTGCTTTTTAAAATAATTCAGGTAATTAAATGGTCAGTTTACTTAAGTAGTCAACAAATAACTGTGGAATTAGTCAAAGTCAACTGAATATTCGTGGACAATGTAACAGTTCAGTGGTTATTTAAGAAAATCATATATTTTGCCTATAGACAGACATATGATGCTTCATAGGGGTAATACTTTTGAAATGCAACACTTTAAAGGTACATCACCTCTGAAAGCAGACTCTCGGTTGTCATGTCTTTGAAAGATGTAATGTGTTGGTTGAGCTAAATGCAAGCCTTCTTTTTAAAACTTGTACGTTTTATTGAAATTAATACTTGCAATGTAATTTACATTAGTTAGTACTCTTGAGAATATATCGGAGAGCGTTAAAAGACTGAGTGGCCAGGAGTATGAAACAGGAGCTGAAAAATAGTTAGCACTGGGCACACTATAGTTTTGTTTTTGGTGGCCACTTTCAAAATAAGCTCACAACCCATCTAAGATAGTGGAAGAAAGCATTCCAGGAATTGTAGGAGTTGAATACTCTGCGATAGTCATCTCCGACCACGCTCCACACTACGTGGATGTGAGGTTGGAGATGGGCCGTGCCCAGCGCCCCACATGGAGGCTGGACACTGACCTCCTGCCAGAAAACATCACAGGCCATAGGCAACTACGTGAGTAACAACCGGAGCGGGGAGGTCTCACCCTCCACGTTCTTGGAGGCACTGATTAGAGGGGAAATTATAGGCTACAAGGCACATAGAGACAGGAGAGAGAGAGAGAACGGCCAGGCAATAGCTGATTGACTCCATCTTAGAGGTTGACAGAAAGTACTCAGAGGCCCCGACCATAGATAGCTGCTGGCAGAAATTAAAAAGCTACAAATGGCCTTTAACCTGCTATCCACTAGGAAAGCAGTGTACCAACTCCGCCATACATGGGGGACCTTCTACGAACACAGGGAAAAGGCTGGCTGCCTACTGGCTCACCAGCTTAGAAAGAAGGCAGCCACGAGGGAAATAGCACAGGTAAAGGGTGGCAGAGGCAGACTGGTAGCGGAACAAAAAGAGGTCAACTGAGCATTCGAGACCTTCTACCGTGGGCTGTACAGCTCCGAGCCCCCGATTGGTGACGCGGCGCTGAAACGGTTCCTCGATGGACTGGAAATACCAGTTGTGGGGGAGGACAGATGGGGGGTGCTGGAAGCACCAATAGATCTGGGAGAAATCACGGAGAGCATCAGCTCCATGCAGGCGACGACCGGGCTGCGATCAGGCGGGTACCCGTCGGACTTCTACAAAAAATGTGCGCCAGCCCTGGCCCCACATCTAGGGGACATGTTCGCAGACTCGCTGGAAAGGGGCACTTTGCATCCTACATTAGAGCAGGCCACAATTTCACTGATACCCAAAAAAGGCAAAGACCCGACAGAATGTGTACACGAAAATATTCGCAACGGTCTTGGCCTAAAGGCTGGAGAGTTGTGTACTAGAGGTGGTCTCTAGAGGACCAGGCGGGCTTTGTCAAGGGGAGGCAGCTCACTGCGAACATCAGGCAGCTGATGAATATAATAATGACCCCCCCTGGGGAGAATACACCAGTGGTGATCGTTTCCCTGGATGCAGAAAAGGCCTTCGATAAGAGTCGAATTGAAGTACCTCCTCGAGGTACTGGGCTAGGAACAGGATTCGCCGCCTGGATGAGACTCCCAAGGCGAGCGTTCAAACCAATACCACCAGCTCGAAATACTTCCAGCTACAAAGAGGCATAAGGCAGGGATGCCCACTGTCCCCACTCTTGTTTGCATAGCAATCGAATCCCTGCCGAAAGCTCTGCGGGACACACACAAAGCCCTAGGGGTATTCAAAGAGGAGACAAAGAGCACAGAGTCTCACTCTGTGGATGATCTGCTCCTGTACATCTCAAAGCCACAGGAAGGACTGAAAGCAATCATGCAGATCCTGAAAGAGTTTGGAACCTTCTCAGAGAGGGACAGAGCTGGAGGAGCTCCCGTTAAAAATAGATTCCGATACCTGGGGATCCAAATAGCCAGTGACTGGTCACAGAACCACAAGTGGAACCTGACCAGCCTGGTGGAGGAAGTCAAAAAGGACCTGCAACAGTGGGACACACTCCCACTCTCCCTGGCGAGTGAGTGCAGGCCATCAAAATGAACGCGCTGCCGAGGTTCCTGTTCCGATCCATACTGATCTTCATCTCCAAGGACTTCTTCCAAAACGCCGACAGCTTAATTATGGCCTGTGCGTGTGTGTGTTTGGGGTGTTTGGGGGGGGGGGGGTCCAGGAGTCCCAAAACCAACACTGCAAAGGAGGAAAATTAAGGGAGCACACGTGACCAAAATCCACGCTCAGAGCACACTTGACCAAAATCCAAAAGAGCAGGTTCTTCTCGGAGATGGATGACAAATGTGAATGGTGCCAGAGGGGCCCGGCCAACCACACCCACATGTTCTGGGCTGTCCCAAACTTGTTGGGTTCTGGACAGCCTTCGCCGAGGCAATGTCCACGGTTGTGGGGGTGAGGATGAAGTCATGCCCAAATGTGACAATCTTCGGGATATCAGAGCAGCCAGAGCTACACATGGGGAAGAGGGCCGATGCCCTAGCTTTCGCTTCCCTAATCACACGCTGGAGATTTCTGCTCAGCTGGCGATCAGCAGCACCACTCACAGCTGGAGACTGGCTAAAAGACCTATCAGAATTTCTCCACCTGCACCCAAGGGTCCGACGATGGCTTCCACAAAGCATGGGGGCCATTCATCAGCCTGTTCCAAGAATTGTTTGAAGCTAACAACGAATAGAACGGGGGGGGGGGGGAGGGGAGAGAGAGGATATGCAGAGGACTCACCAGGGCCACAGAAAGCAGACAGGAACGAAGGGGGGTGGAAGATTGACCCAAGGAAATGCCAGGAGGGACCCAGGGAGAATCCAACATGGGGACCAGAGGGAGAGTCCAACATGGGGACCAGAGGGCCTCCCACAAAGCTATAAGAGCAAAACAAACAACAAATCAAACCATCTACGGTGAAAAGAGCATAAGATAGGACCCGGAGACAGTAGAATGGGGGGGCGGGGTGGAAAGAGAGAGAGAGACAGACACTGTTTCATTAATCTGTTGTACAGTGTCAAAATGTAAACCTTTTAAAGAAAACATTGGCATTTTCAATATTATGGACATATTTGTTTTCATTTGTTGTACAGTACAAAAGGTTTCTTAAGTTTCTCTATTTAGTTTGTCGTGTCTGACTCGGCATACAATCCTCCTTACCACGCCCCCCTCCCTCCCCTGATGCCCTCGCTGCTTGTTCTGAGAGTGTACTCCCCCTCCTCCTAGTTTCCCCCCCCCATTTACCCCCCTTCCAACCTGTCTCGCAGGGCACCTCTGGTTTTCCCTCCCCGGATGAGGTCAGTATCACATTCCATAGCCGTCTGATGTTCGCAGCTAGCGGTCTACCCTTGACAAAGCCTGTCTGGTCCTCTGTGACCATCCCCGGTACGCAGTTCTCAAGTCTCCTGGCCAGGACCATTGCAAGTATTTTTGCGTCCACATTGAGCAGTAAAATGGGTCTGTATTCCCATCCACATTGAGCAGCGAAATGGGTCTGTACGATCCACATTCAGTCGGGTCTTGGTCTTTTTTGGGCATCAGCGATATGGTGGCTGGAGTTAGCTTTAAGAGCCTGCGGGAGGGAGGCATATGGTGCAGTGGATAGCACTGGGACTGCGGCGTTGAGGACCCGGGTTAGAATCCTGGCCCTGGGTCACTGTCCGTGTGGAGTTTGCACATTCTTCCCATGTCTGCATGGGTTTCACCCCCACAACCCAAAGATGTGCAGGTTAGGTGGATTGGCCACGCTAAGTTGCCCCTTAATTGGAAAAAAAAATAATTGGGTACTCTAAATTAAAAAAAAAAATGCAGGGTGAGAGCCAGTGCAAAGTTTTTGTAGGAGTCCACCGGGAACCAGTCAGTGCCTAGCGCCTTCCCGGCCTGCATGGAGTTGATGCGCTCCTTGACCTCTCCCAGTTCTATTGGTGCTTCCAGCGCTCCCACCCCCATCCCAGTCTGTTGTCCCCCACGACTGGCATGTCCAGTAAATCGAGAAACCGTTTCATCCCAAGTCCCCGTCAGGAGGCTCTGGGGTGTACAGTCCCTGGTAGAAGGCCTCAAATGTTTTGTTGACCTTTTTTGGTTCCGCTACAAGTGTGCCTCTGCTGTCCTTTACCTGGGCTCTCCCTCTTGTGGCTGCCTGCCATCTCAGCTGGTGAGCCAGCAGGTGGCTGGCCTTCTCCAGTGTTTATAAAAGGTCCCTCATGACTGGCGGAGTTGGTGCACTGCCTTCCTGGTGGATAGCAGGTTAAAGTCCATTTGTTGCTTTTTCCTCTCCGCCAGAAGCTCTCCGGTCATGGCCTCGGAGTATTTTCAGTCGACTTCCAAGATCAGTTGCTGACCAGCTGGGGTTGGAAACGGGTGCGGAGGCAGATGTTGTAGCCTTCGCCTCATTGATCGCCCAAAGGCGGATTCTGATAGGGTGGAGGTCAACCTCTTCACCCTGTGCCCTGGCGTGCCGGGGGACCTGCTGGAATTCGTGACGCTTGGAACAGTCAAATTTGAACTGAGGGGAAGGATGGAGGGGTTCTACAATTCACCCTAGTAGACAGTCCCCATTTTTCAAGTAAACATTATAGAAAGCAAAGGGGAAAGAAAGGCTCAGGGAAAAAAACTTCAGATATTCAAATTTACCAGAAGTCATCATAATTGCATCACAATTGAAAATGAGAGGGCAGCATGGTGGCGTAGTGGGTTACGAGGTCCCAGGTTCGATCCCGGCTCTGGGTCACTGTGGAGTTTGCACATTCTCCCCGTATTTGGGTGCATTTCGCCCCCACAACCCAAAAGATGTACAGGCTAGGTGGATTGGCCACGCTAAAATTGCCCCTTAATTGGAAAAAATTAATTGGGTACTCTAAATTTATTTTAAAAAGCAAAAAAAACAATTGAAAATGAGTCTTCTGCTTTCCATATCGGAACTCACACCAAGATACAAATCTATTGGTTACAATTTTAAAATGTTGCATGGCCTCATCCCTCCAAATCTCTGAACCCTCCACCAGCCCTGCCACATCTCCAAGATGTGTGCTCTTCCAATTAAAATTGAGAATTTTAAGCAATTTTTAATCTCTCCATCATGGCGGTTATGCCTTCAGTTGCTTAGCCTTTCAGCTCTGGAATTCTCTCCTTCAACTGTTCCATCAGTCTACCTCTCTCTCCTCCTTTAAAGACACTCCTTAAAACCAACTGTTTGACAAAGCTGTTATTCACCTGTGTCCCGTGGCTCCGTGTGTGAAAATATGTTTGATAACACTCCCAAGTGGCTTGGAACTTTAAGGATGATAATATAAATATGCAAGTTCTTGTGTTGGGCATGCACTGTATTACAGAAGCTGGAACTGGCAAGAAACTGAAAGCATCCACCATATTAGAAAGCCTCCCTATCCAGCTCTGTTAGGATTGAGCATGGCCTAAATCACAAAACTACATTGATCCATTTATTAGACAATCCTTACTGATGGGAAGTTTATTGAATAATTGACTCATGTATTAAAGCGTTGACATTTTGTTTATAAAGATGTGATCCCATACCCATAACTTGAATATTTTTTTAAAGTCTATTCGTGAAGGCTGGTAAAACTTTAAACTAGATTTAAAGTTTACATTTTTAAATCTGAGTCGGTGTACTGCAAATTGTCTCGTTTCCATCCCATTATAATGTAAACTATTAATCTAGCCATAAAATGTGATGCGTCCAACGGTATTTAAAATTGAAGTTTGTAAGTTCACACAAATCAAACACTGACATGTGGAAATTATTTGTTTTGCAGGATTAGTGTTCTGGATGAATAATGCAATTTAACAGTGCTTTTCTGCACAACAGTTCATAGCTTTTTTTTTTAAAAAGCTTGCTCAGTGACTGGAAGGTGTTGAAACCAATCACTTATGTAGTACATTAAGGACATTACTTGGGAATTTACAATCTGCAAGGCCACAAGATTTTGTATCCAGCTGTGTGGAACTGTCTTTGCTGTTCTTATCTATCCAATAACAGTCAAAGAAAGACAAACATACAATGGCTTCCCCTGCCACTCCTACATTACCTCTGGAATTACCAAGGAACTATTCTTGGCCCCCTGTTTCTTCATCTGCACACCACCCCTCGGCATCATCTTCTGAAACCATAGGTTTCCACATGCACTCTCTCTGATGTCATGCTGATTGACACTCTTTTCTGATAATCAGAAATCACCAACTAAATATTGAGACAGAAGGCATTGTTTTCAGTCCCATTCACAACATCTATTCCTTTGCACTGACTTGATTATTCTCCCCAGTCACGGAGGCTCAACAAATACAGTCAGCAATCTTGGGCATCGTAGTTCATCCCAAGACGAGCTTCCAAATATATATCCGCACCATCGCCAAAACCGGCTAATTCCATCTCTGTGGTATCACTATGTGGGCATCAGCTCATCAGCTGCTGAATTCCTCTTCCATCCCAGAGCAGGACTATTTTAATTATTTTTGACTGGCTTTCCATATCGGAACTCTCTCCCATCTTCCATTCTACATAAACTAGAGCTCATCCAAAATTCAGCTGCCTGTATCCTTAAAATCAACATCAAGTTCCATTCATCCATAAATAAAAGCAAATCACTGCAGATGCTGGAATCTGAAACCAAAAAGAAAATGCTGGAAAATCTCAGCAAGTCTGGCAGTATTTGTAGGGAGAGAAAAGAGCTAACGTGGAGTCCAAATTACCCTTTCTCCATTCACCCATCATCTCTGCTCATTGAGCAATAACACTGGAAGTTTAAATCTCATCCTGGTTTTCAAATCCCTCCACAGCTTTGCACTTCCTAACCTTCTCTGGCCCTATAACCCTCCAAGGTACCTGCACTACTGCAATTTTGGCTTTTTGCGCATCCCAGATTTTAAAAAAAATATATATTTTATTCAAGATTTTTGGCCAAACATAACAGTACGTAGTGTTTCTTTTACACAACAATAAAGCAATATAAATAACAGTGGCTAGTTTTAAACAAATAAATAAATAATATATAAACAAAAACAAAACTGAATGGCAACTGCCTTGTCCAAAATAAATACTCTCCAAAAATACAATCCAACAATCCAATATACAATTACCTATACATATACAATAACATCTGAGAGTCCGTTCGATCCCCCCCCCCCCCCCCCCCGGGTTGTTGCTGTTGTCTACTTCTTTTCCATTCCCTCTATCTTTCTGTGAGGTAATCGATGAACGGTTGCCACCGCCTGGTGAACCCCTGCGCCGAACCCCTTAACACGAACTTAATCCATTCTAACTTTCTAATCCCTGCCATGTCGTTTATCCAGGTCTCCACACCCGGGGGTTTGGCTTCCTTCCACATTAACAATATCCTGCGCCGGGCTACTAGGGACGCAAAGGCCAACACGTCAGCCTCTCTCGCCTCCTGCACTCCCGGCTCTTCTGCAACCCCAAATATAGCCAACCCCCAGCTTGGTTCGAACCGGACCCCCACCACCTTCGAAAGCACCTTTGCCACCCCCACCCAGAACCCCTGTAGTGCCGGGCATGACCAGAACATGTGGGTGTGATTCGCTGGGCCTCTCGAGCATCTCGCACACCTATCCTTTACTCCAAAAAATTTACTAAGCCGTGCTCCAGTCATATGCGCCCTGTGTAACAGCTTGAATTGTATCAGGCTTAGCCTGGCACAAGAGGACGATGAGTTTACCCTACGTAGGGCATCAGCCCACAGCCCCTCCTCAATCTCCTCCCCCAGTTCTTCTTCCCATTTCCCTTTCAGCTCATCTATCATGATCTCCCCCTCGTTCCTCATTTCCCCGTATATGTCCCGACACCTTACCATCCCCCACCCATGTCTTTGAGATCACTCTGTCCTGCACCTCCCGAGTCGGGAGCTGCGGGAATTCCCTCACCTGTTGCCTCGCAAAAGCCCTCAATTGCATGTACCGAAATGCATTCCCTTGGGGCTACCCATATTTTTCCGTCAGCGCTCCCAGACTCGCAAACGTCCCATCTACAAACAGATCTCTCAGTTGTACTACCCCAGCTCTTTGCCATGCTCCAAATCACCCATCCATTCTCCCCGGAACGAACCTATGTTTGTTTCTTATCGGGGACCGCACCGAAGCTCCCGTCCTTCCCCTATGCCGTCTCCACTGCCCCCAAATTTTCAATGTAGCCACCACCACCGGGCTTGTGGTGTATTTCTTTGGTGAGAACGGCAACGGCGCCGTCACCATTGATAGTAGGCTAGTGCCCCCTGCAGGACGTCCTCTCCAAATCTCTTCCACGCCGCTCCCTCCCCTTCTCCCATCCACTTACACACCATTCAAACATTGGCAGCCCAGTAGTACTCACTTAGGCTCGGTAGTGCCAGCCCCCCCCCTGTCCCTACTACGCTGCAAGAATCTCCTCCTCACTCTCGGGGTCTTCCCAGCCCACACAACTCATAATACTCTTCTCGATTCTTTTGAAAAAAGGCTTCGTGATCACCACCGGGAGGCACTGAAATACAAAGAGGAATCTCGGGAGGACCACCATTTTAACCGCCTGCACCCTACCTGCCAATGACAGGGACACCTCTTAAAATCCTCCTCCATCTGTTCCATCAACCGCGTTAAATTAAGCCTGTGCAATGTACCCCAATTCTTGGCTACCTGGATCCCCAAGTACCGGAAGTCCCTTGTTACCTTCCTCAACGGTAAATCCTCTATCTCTCTGCTCTGCTCCCCTGGATGCACCACAAACAACTCACTTTTCCCCCATGTTCAGTTTATACCATGAAAAATCCCCAAACTCCCCAAGTATCCGCATTATCTCTGGCATCCCCTCCGCCGGGTCTGCCACATATAGCAACAAATCATCCGCATACAGAGATACCCGGTGTTCTTCTCCCCCTCTGAGTACTCCCCTCCACTTCCTGGAACCCCTCAATGCTATGGCCAGGGGTTCAATCGCCAGTGCAAACAATAACGGGGACAGAGGACATCTCTGCCTCATCCCTCTATGGAGCCGAAAATAGTCAGACCCCCGTCCATTCGTGACCACGCTCGCCATCGGGGCCCTATACAGCAACTGTACCCACCTGATATACCCATCCCCAAAACCAAATCTCCTCAGCACCTCCCACAAATAATCCCACTTCACTCTATCAAATGCTCTCTCGGCATCCATCGCCACCACTATCGCAGCTTCCCCCTCTGGTGGGGGCATCATCATTACCCCTAGCAGCCTCCGTATATTTGTATTCAGCTGTCTCCCCTTCACAAACCCAGTTTGGTCCTCATGAACCACCCCCGGGACACAATCCTCTCTCCTCATTGCCATTACCTTGGCCAGAATCTTAGCATCCACATTCAGAAGGGAAATGGGCCTGTAGGACCCGCATTGCAGCGGGTCTTTTTCCTTCTTTAGGAGCGATATCGTTGCCTCTGACATAGCCGGGGGCAGCTGCCCCCTTTCCCTCGCCTCATTAAAGGTTCTCATCAGTAGCGGGGCCAGCAAGTCCATAGATTGCCTATAGAATTCAACTGGGAATCCGTCTGGTCCCGGGGTTTTCCCCTCCTGCATGCTCCCAATCCCTTTCACCACTTCCTCCGTCTCAATCTGTGCTCCCAATCCCACCCTCTCCTGCTCGTCCACCTTAGGAAATTCCAGCTGATCCAGAAAGCACATCAATCTCTCCTTCCCATCCGGGGGCTGAGCTTCATATAATCTTTCGTAAAATGCCTTGAACGCTCCATTCACTCTCTCCGCTCCCCGCTCCATCTCTCCCTCCTCATCTCTCACCCTCCCTATCTCCCTCGCTGCTCCCCTTTTCCTCAGTTGGTGGGCCAGCAACCTGCTCGCCTTGTCCCCGTATTGGTACTGTACACCCTGTGCCTTCCTCCATTGTGCCTCTGCATTACCCGTAGTCAACAAGTCAAATTCTACATGTAGCCTTTGCCTTTCCCTGTACAGTCACTCCTCCGGTGCCTCCGCATATTGTCTGTCCACCCTCAAAAGTTCATTCAGCAACCGCTCCGTTTCCCTACCCTCCTGCTTTCCTTTATGTGCCCTGATAGATATCAGCTCCCCTCTAACCACTGCCTTCAGTGCCTCCCAGACCACTCCCACCTGGACCTCCCCATTATCATTGAGTTCCAAGTACCTTTCAATACACCCCCTCACCCTTAAACACACACCCTCATCTGCCAATAATCCCATGTCCATTCTCCAGGGTGGACGCTGTTGTTTTTCTTCCCCTATCTCCAGGTCCACCCAATGTGGAGCATGATCCGAAATGGCTATAGCCGTGTACTCCGTCCCTGTCACCTTTGGGATCAGTACCCTTCCCAAAACAAAAAAATCTATTCGTGAATAAACTTTGTGGACATAGGAGAAAAACGAAAACTCCTTACTCCTAGGTCTACTAAATCTCCAGGGGTCTACTCCTCCCATCTGCTCCATAAAGTCCTTAAGCACCCTAGCTGCAGCCGGCCTCTTTCCAGTCCTGGACCTCTATCTGTCCAGCCCTGGGTCCAGCACCATATTAAAATCTCCACCCATTACCAACTTCCCCACTTCTAGGTCCGGGATTCGTCCTAACATATGCCTCATAAAGTTGGCATCATCCCAGTTCGGGGCATACACGTTCACTAATACCACCGCCTCCCCTTGCAATTTGCCACTCACCATCACGTATCTGCCCCCACTATCCGCCACTATAGTCTTTGCCTCAAACATCACCCGCTTCCCCACTAGTATGGCCACCCTCGTTTTTTGCGTCTAGCCCCGAATGAAACACCTGCCCCACCCATCCTTTGCGTAGTCTGACCTGGTCTATCAGCTTCAGATGCGTCTCCTGAAGCATAACCACATCTGCCTTAAGTTTCTTTAGGTGTGCGAGTACCCGTGCCCTCTTTATCGGCCCGTTCAGCCCTCACGTTCCACGTGATCAGCCGGGTTGGGGGGCTCTTTACCCCCCCCCCCTCCTTGACGACTAGCCATTTCCTTTTTCAATACAGCTCCTCACCCGTCGCCCCCACAATCCAAAGATGTGCAAGGTAGGTGGATTGAACACACTAAATTGCCCGTTAATTGGAAAAAATGAATTGGGTACTCTAAATTTTTTAAAAACCCACAGACTTTCATTTATATATAGCACTTTAAAAAAAATATATTTATTAAAGTTTTTTACCAACACAATTTTTTCCCCTGACAAACAATAACACCCCCCGCCCCCGTAACAAAATAACACGGCCCCCCCGTAACAAAATAACACTGAGCAAGATATATACATGGCAAAATGGTATATTTACATAGCTTTATACACTGGCTCTCTCCCGCACGTGCCAGCTTCCCCCCCCCCCCTTCATGTTATCTCTTGCTCATCCATCCCCTCAAGCAATCCCCCATTCCCCTCCCCCCCCCACCTCCTCCCCCAAGGGTTGCTGGTGCTGCTGACCGACCTTCCTGTCACGCTCCGCGAGATATAGGAATGGTTGCCACCGCCTGTAGAACCCCTGCACAGACCCTCTCAAGGCAAACTTAATCCTCTCCAGCTTTATGAACCCAGCCATGTCGTTTATCCAGGCCTCCACGCTGGGGGGCTTCGCCTCCTTCCACATTAGCAAGATCCTTCGCCGGGCTACTAGGAACGCAAAGGCCAGGTCTCCTGCACTCCCGGCTCATCCACTACTCCAAATATTGCTAGCCCCCAGCTTGGCTTGACCCGGACTTTCACCACCTGAGATATTGCTCCCGCCACTCCTCTCCAGAACCCCTCCAGTGCCGGGCATGACCAAAACATATGGACATGGTTCGCCGGACTCCCTGAACACCTTCCACATCTGTCCTCTACCCCAAAGAAGCTACTCAACCTCGCCCCCGTCAAGTGCGCTCTGTGAACCACCTTAAATTGTATCAGGCGGAGTCTGGCACATGGAGGAATTAACCCTACCCAGGGCATCAGCCCACACACCTTCCTCGATCTCATCCCCCAGCTCCTCCTCCCATTTACCCTTCAACTCTTCTGCTAGCGCTCCCCCCTCTTCTTTCATCTCTTGGTGTATTGCCGAAACCTTGCCCTCCCCAACCCATACACCCGAGATCACCCTGTCTTGAATTTCTTGTGCCGGGAGCAATGGGAATTCCCTGACTTGTCGCCTCACAAAAGCCCTCACCTGCATATATCTAAATGCATTTCCCGGGGGTAACTCAAACTTCTCCTCCAGTGCCCCTAGGCTCGCAAATGTCCAGTCAATGAACAGGTCCCCCATTCTTCTAATCTCCGCCCGATGCCAGCCCTGGAACCCACGTCCATCTTCCCCGGGACAAACTGGTGGTTACCCCTGATCGGGGACCACACCAAGGCTCCCACTGCACCCCTGTGCCGTCTCCACTGGCCCCAGATCCTTAACGTTGCCGCCACCACCGGGCTCGTGGTATACTTTGATGGCGAGAATGGCAGCGGTGCCGTCACCAACGCCCCCAAGCACGTTCCTTTACAGGACGCCATCTCCATCCTCTTCCATGCCGCCCCCTCTCCCTCCATAACCCACTTGCGGATCATCGCCACATTTGCTGCCCAGTAGTAGCTCCCTAGGTTTGGCTGCGCCAACCCTCTTTGGTCCCTACTGCATTCCAGGAACCCTCTCCTTACCCTCGGGGTCTTATACGCCCACACAAACCCCATAACACTCCTACCTACTCTCTTGAAAAAGACCTTGGTGATCCCGATGGGAAGGCACTGAAACACAAACAAAAACCTCGGAAGGACCACCATTTTTACCGACTGCACTCTACCCGCCAGCGAGAGCACTAACATGTCCCATCTTTTGAAGTCCTCCTCCATTTGGTCCACCAACCTCGTCAGATTCAGTTTATGTAGGGCCCCCCAACTCCTGGCTATCTGGATCCCCAGATACCGAAAACTCCCCACCGCCCTCCTCAACGGTAGGTCCCCTATCCCTCTTTCTTGGTCCCCTGCCTGCAATACAAAAAGCTCACTCTTCCCTACATTGAGCTTTATACACGAGAACTCCCCAAACTCCCTCAGAGTCTGCATGACCTCCACCATCCCCTCCATTGGGTCCGCCACGTACAGCAACAGGGGGCACCCCTGCCTCGTTCCTCGGTACAGCCGAAAGTACTCCGACCTCCGCCGGTTCGTCACTACACTCGCCACCGGGGCTCTGTAAAGGAGCTTAACCCAGCTGATAAACCATCCCCCAAACCCAAACCTACGCAACACCTCCCAGAGGTACTCCCACTCTACTCGGTCAAAGGCCTTTTCCGCGTCCATAGCTGCCACTATCGCCGCCTCTCCCTCCTCCAATGGCATCATTATCACGTTTAAGAGCCGCCGCACATTAGTGTTTAATTGCCTGCCCTTTACGAATCCCGTCTGGTCCTAGTGAATCACCCCCGGGACACAATCCTCGTGGCCAGCACTTCTGCCAATAACTTAGCGTCCACATTGAGGAGCGAGATCGGCCTGTACGATCCACATTGCAGTGGGTCCTTGTCCTGCTTTAGGATCAAAGAAATTGTCACCTCCGACATTGTCGGGGGCAGGGTCCCCTCCTCTCTTGCCTCATTAAAGGTCCTCACTAGTAGCGGGGCCAACAGGTCTAGGTACTTTCTGTAGAACTCCACCGGGAACCCGTCCGGCCCCGGGGCCTTCCCCGCTTGCATACTCCCCAAATCCTTGCTCAGCTCCTCCAACCCGATTGCTGCCCCCAAACCAGCCACCTCTTGCCCCTCCACCCTCGGGAACCTCAGTTGGTCTAGGAATCGTCTCATCCCCTCTTCCCCCCCCTGGGGGCTGGGATCTGTACAGCTCTTCATAGAAGGCCTTGAATACAGTGTTTATTTTCGTTACACTCCGAACCGTGGCTCCCCTTCCATCTTTGATTCCCCCTATTTCCCTCGCTGCCGTCCTCTTACGGAGCTGGTGTGCCAGCATCCGACTAGCCTTTTCCCCGTACTCGTAGGTCGCCCCCTGCGCCTTCCTCCACTGTGCGTCCACCTTCCCCGTGGTCAACAGGTCAAACTCCGTCTGGAGCCGTCGTCTTTCCCCAAGTTATCTTTCCTCCGGGGCCTCTGCGTATCTCCTGTCCACTCGCAAAATCTCCCCCACTAACCTCTCCCTTTCCATGCCCTCTGTCTTCTCCCCATGAGCCCTGATGGAGATTAGCTCTCCCCTGATCACCGCCTCCCATACCACCCCCACTCGCACCTCCCCGTTGGCCTCCAAGTACCTTTCAATACACCCCCACACACCACCTCATCTGCCATATATAGCACTTTTTAAATCACACGATGTCCAAAAGCACTTTATAGTCAACATCTTTTGAAATGTTATCACTGTTGTTAAGCATTAGCCACGGCAGGCAATGCATGCAGAGGAAGCTCCCACAAACAGCAATGTGATAATGGCCAAATAATCAGCATCTCAAAATGGATTAAGAATGTGGGAGGGGGGTCATGTGATGTGAGCCATTGCGTTTTTATAAACTCCGGCCTTTTAATCTGTCGTTTAATCCTGATGCACATTTCATACTTGTTAATGGTTTGCACCATGTCCCTGTAAATTCCCGATTGATCTTTTTGCAAGAAACAGCCAAAATAAAATGCTAAAAATCCTAATTTGTCCGTGGCAGTGGGAGTGGACTGCTGTGGGGCCCAGTTGGTCAGCGGGTTCCCACTTTGGAGTGGTGCGTGTATCAGACGATGGCTGCCATTGAACATGCTGCCTTGACTGAGAATTTCGCTTCTGCGGTGTAGGTTGGGAGAGAGTGGGGTTATGGGAAGTGTGATTTGTGCAGTTTTACTCCTTTTGGCTATTGTGTTTCATAATCCTTGTGGTTGGGGGAAGGGAGTGCTTTTTACCATCTTGATTATAAAGACAAGTGGAGCTGGGCAGGGTGCGTGGATATGGTTCCACCCTTCCCCCCCCCAAAAAAAAGTTAGAGCTAATCCATTTGGGTTTTTCGGTGGTCCTGTGTTTACCCCAACTGGGGCTGAATAATCATTCTCTTGTGGTGTGTTGCCCTGGATGGGGTTAGAAAGGTACAGGCTTGATATGGATGTAGGCTTTCAGGGTGTGCTGGAGGCCCGGGTGGTATATTTTGTTATGCTTTGATTGGTGCTGGGCTAGGCCAGGCATGATGCTGTGGGCTGTTATCTTGTTGCTCCAGGGGTTTAAGATGTTCCTCTCAGAGGGGAGAGTGGGAGGTCTTCCTGGGTTTTGTTTCCTTGACTCTCTGGTGCACAGGCGACTGGGGATGGGTCGAGTTCTGTGCCTTGGCAGATATCCTTTTGTTGCCCTTGGAGGTTGGGTTACCCTCTTGTTGATTGAGTGGCCTGTTCTCCTCTTCACTGATGGGTGTTGTCATCTGGTGAGATAGCTCGGGTAGGTCTTTTTTTTGTTTGTTCTCCTTTTTTACCATGGGAGGCCCTACAGGCTCGACCATAGCTTGAACATGTTGTTATTGTTACTGGTCCTTCCTTCTCTTCTTTCTTTATAATTATGGTTCTGCCGTGGACCTGTTTTTGGAGTTTAGTTGCGTTATGTAGTAGGTATGCAGGTCCCGGTAGATCTGGGGGTTTCAGTTTATTTTCTTTTGCAAAGATGGGTATGACTAATCCAATCCTGGCTCCTGCATGGGTGCAGATGGGCTGGAATCCAGAAAGAGGGTTGCGTTGTGTCATTGGTGCTAATTGCTCTGCTGGAGCTGACCGGGATGTATGTTGGTGCGCATCGATCATGTACGGGAAGCTTATCCCGATCTCCCTTGCTCATTAAGGGGCTGTGCAGTGTGAGAGGGTGTGCATCATTTTGTCATGCTTTTACGATCTTATCCAGTTTTCCCCAGGGTTTCTGGTGGAGCGACATGGCTATCTAGTTATAACTAATGATGGTATTAAGCCAGTTGCAATGTTGTTGTCTGTTCCATAGTGTGCTCATGTAGTTAACCGGTTCTGTTTTTACCCTTCCCTGTGTAGCCACGTAAAATGGCTGCTTCCCGATTAACTCGATCAAACCCCACTCCAAAATGGCGAACGGCAGAGGCTGATGGGAAAATCAGCCAACAGGACTCAAACGGAAGACTGCAGGTAAAAGTGCATTCGCCTCTGGGGGAAGCCAGACTGATCAAATCATGCAGCCATTAACATCACAACAATCCAACCATCTGCATAGTGAACAGCCATCCCCGGGAACAATTGCTATACATTAGCATTTGTAAAGCTACTCCAGACCTCTCGGCACCGAGAGAGGCTAACACAAAGAAAGGTGGGCAACCACCCCCCGAAATGGGCAACACAGGTGGAGAAGGTAGTCAAGAAGGCATACGGCATGCTTGCCTTCATTGGCCGGGGCATTGAGTATAAGAATTGGCAAGTCATGTTGCAGCTGGTTAGAACCTTAGTTAGGCCACACTTGGAGTATAGTGTTCAATTCTGGTCGCCACACTACCAGAAGGATGTGGAGGCTTTAGAGAGGGTGCAGAAGAGTTTTACCAGAATGTTGCCTGGTATGGAGGGCATTAGCTATGAGGAGCGGTTGAATAAACTCGGTTTGTTCTCACTGGAACGAAGGAGGTCGAGGGGCGACCTGATAGAGGTCTACAAAATTAATGAGGGGCATAGACAGAGTGGATAGTCAGAGGCTTTTCCCCAGGGTAGAGGGGTCAATTACTAGGGGGCATAGGTTTAAGGTGAGAGGGGCAAGGTTTAGAGTAGATGTACGAGGCAAGTTTTTTTTACGCAGAGGGTAGTGGGTGCCTGGAACTCACTACCGGAGGAGGTAGTGGAAGCAGGGACGATAGGGACATTTAAGGGGCATCTTGACAAATATATGAATAGGATGGGAATAGAAGGATACGGATCCAGGAAGTGTAGAAGATTGTAGTTTAGTCGGGCAGCATGGTCGGCACGGGCTTGGAGGGCAGAAGGGCCTGTTCCTGTGCTGTACATTTTTGTTCTTTGATCAAGGAATGCCCCATTATTGGAGCATATCGAACCGAGTGATTGGGACCAAGTCCAATCACTTGGAACCAGGGTCAAGGTCCGCCCCGAGAGGCGGGAAGACCCTAGCTAACTATCAGAGTAAGGGGCCAAGTTCAGGTCGACCCTTCTCTTCCTGCTCGCAACCTTCGCAAGAACCTTCGATTAAGATCAAGTAAGTTTGACTCCAGCGATCGCTACCCGATAGACGCTTCTAACCATCGACCTGTATCAGCCTTTGAATCCCGCGGGCTCAGGACCAAAACGAAAGACCATTCGTTTCCCTGACCTGGTGGGCCATTCCTAAAGTTAAGTATTGGCCTGTTAGTTATAGGTATTAGTCTAGAAGTAGCATTATTGTATAAGTATTAATTGATGTATATAATAAATGACCGTTGATTTAATTCTTACTAAGCGGTGTGTTGCATTATTAATCATAACTTGAGCTTGAGCCACGTGGCGGTAACAGAAAGATACCTGGCGGCTCGTGAGCAAAGGTGACAGAATTAGAGGTAATAAACTAAGGCTAATAAGAGCAACACCTGCTTTTGGTGATGTATTATTTTATCAAATTTAAAATCTCAATAAACATACATATTTTAAAAATGCATTAAGACTTCTCCACTGCTCTTTTTTCTTAATAGCACCATGGGATATTTCACATCCACTTGAGAGAATACTTGGTGTTCTATCCAAAAGATTACATCTCCAACAGTACAATACTCCAAGTGTTTGCTAACATCCCTGTGGAGCACTTTGGGATGTTTTACTATGTTAACAACTTTCATTTATATAATGCCCATAACATTTCAAAACATACTTCATAGGTGCAGTCACCAGTGAAAAATTCGACACCAAGCATCACAAATATAATGGTGGACTGAACATGAAGTTGCTAAAGTACTAAAGTGGTACTACTGATACCAATCACCCGGATTATAGGTAAATGTTTTTAAAACTGTTGAGAATGAATACAATATGAAGTCGGAATCCAAAACCTTAAACATCCTTAATTACAGAATAAGAAATTAATTCTAATTGGCACTTAACAAGCACATTTTGTATATTTCCACATTTTACATAGTTAGATACCAATACATTATTGCTTCATGGTGCTGATGAACACAGAAGGACCATATGGAATTCGTAATGCCCAATATAAAAATTTATAGCCCAAATATTCAGTCAAACTATCTTGTATCTTTTTCGGGATGGCACGCAGTGACTAGTGGTGTGCCTCAGGGGTCGGTGTTGTGACCACAGCGTTCCACAATATACATTAACGATCTGGAAGATCACTGGAGGGCACTGTTGCTGTTTGCAGATGATATAACGATATGCAGAGGGACAGGTAGTATTGAGGAAGCAGGGGGGCTGCAGAAGGACTTGGGACAGGCTAGGAGAGTGGACAAAGAAGTGGCAGATGGAATACAATGTGGAAAAGATTGATGTTATGCACTTTAGTAGGAAGAATGGAGGCATAGACTATTTTCTAAATGGTAAACAGCTCAGAAAATCAGAAACACAAAGGAACTTAGGAGTCCTAGCACAAGATTCTCTTAAGGTTAACGTGCAGGTTCAGTCGGCAGTTAGGAAGGCAAGTGCAATGCTTGCATTCATGTCGAGAGGGCTAGAATACGAACAGGGATGTACTTCTGAAGCTGTATAAGACTCTTGGCAAACCCAATTTGGAGTATTGTGAGCCGTTTTGGGCCCATATCGAAGGACGAGTGTGCTGGCCTTGGAAAGGATCCAGAGAAGGTTCAAAAGAATGATCCCTGGAATGAAGACCTTGTCATACGAGGACTCTAGGTCTGTACTCATTGGAGTTTATAAAGGATATAGGGGGATCTTATTGAAACTTACAGGAACTTACTGAGAGGCCTAGGTAAAGTGGACATGGAGAGGATTTATCCACTAGTAGACGGGACAATCCTACTACTATAAAACAGAGAAAAGGAGGCATTTCATCAGCCAGAGGGTGGTGAATCTGTGGAACACTTGCCGCAGAAGACTGTGGAAGCCAAATCACGGAGTGTCTTTAAGACAGAGATAGATAGGTTCTTGATTAAGGGTTATGGGGAGAAGGCAGGAGAATGGGGATGAGAAACATAACAGCCATGATTGAATGGCGGAGCAGACTCAATGAACCAAATAGCCTAACTCTGCTCCTATGTCTTATGTTCATATATACTTGTGCACTCATTACCTAGTTTGTTCTTCTCAAATGCATTATCTCACACTTCGGGGGGGGCAGTGACGTAGTGGTATCGTCAATGAACCTATGGTCCAGTGTACCACTCTGGGGACTCGGGTTTGAATCCCACCATATATAAGATAAAGATAAGGGGAAAGTAGTAGCATGGATAGAGGATTGGTTAATTAATAGAAAGCAAAGAGTGGGGATTAATGGGTGTTTCTCTGGTTGGCAATCAGTAGCTAGTGGTGTCCCTCAGGGATCAGTGTTGGGCCCACAACTGTTCACAATTTACATAGATGATTTGGAGTTGGGGAACCAAGGGCAATGTGTCCAAGTGGTAGGAATAACAGCAAAAGGGATTATTATTTAAATGATAAAATATTAAAACATGCTGCTGTGCAGAGAGACCTGGGTGTGCTAGTGCATGAGTCGCAAAAAGTTGGTTTACAGGTGCAACAGGTGATTAAGAAGGCAAATGGAATTTTGTCCTTCATTGCTAGAGGGATGGAGTTTAAGACTAGGGAGGTTATGCTGTAATTTTATAAGGTGTTAGTGAGGCCACATCTGGAGGTATTATGTTCAGTTTTGGTCTCCTTACTTGAGAAAGGACGTACTGGCACTGGAGGCTGTGCAGAGGAGATTCACTAGGTTAATCCCAGAGCTGAAGGGGTTAGATTACGAGGAGAGGTTGAGTAGACTGGGACTGTACTCGTTGGAATTTAGAAGGATGAGGGGGATCTTAAAGAAACATATAAGATTATGAAGGGAATAGATAGGATAGATGCGGGCAGGTTGTTTCCACTGGCGGGTGAAAGCAGAACTAGGGGGCATAGCCTCAAAATAAGGGGAAATAGATTTAGGACTGAGTTTAGGAGGAACTTCTTCACCCAAAGGGTTGTGAATCTATGGAATTCCTTGCCCAGTGAAGCAGTAGAGGCTCCTTCATTAAATGTTTTTAAGATAAAGATAGATAGTTTTTTGAAGAATAAAGGGATTAAGGGTTATGGTGTTCGGGCCGGAAAGTGGAGCTGAGTCCACAAAAGATCAGCCATGATCTCATTGAATGGTGGAGCAGGCTCGAGGAGCCAGATGGCCTACTCCTGCTCCTAGTTCTTATGTTCTTATGACAGATGGTGGAAAATAAACCCAATAAATATCTGGAATTAAAAGCCTAATGATAATCATGAAACCATTGTTGATTGTCGTAAAAATCCCAGCTGGTTCATTAATGTCTTTAGGAAGGAAATCTGCCATCCCTACCTGGTCTGGCCTACATTTGACTCCAGACCCTCTGAAATGGCCTAGCAAGCCACTGAGTTGTATCAAACCGTTACAAAGTCAATTAAATGGAAATAAACTGTATGGACCACATGGCATCAACCTAGGCGCAAGACCGTAACTCATAGTAAATGTAACGTTTCGATCGATTCAACTGAAAAAAGTGGGTGCGCCGTGGAATTATTTGTCTCATTGAAGTATGCCACGTTACTGAAAAGATTGGACTTCCGGTGGCGGCCATGGAGTGAGAGGTCAAGAGGGCTAGAATACAAGAGCAGGGATGTACTTCTGAGGCTGTATAAGGCTCTGGGCAAGCTCCCATTCATGGTGGACCTTTGGGACCTTTTCCCCCCGACTTATGGGGGATCCTTTTCCCCCGACTTACGGGGGATTTGATCGGTAAAACTAGTGGCTGGTGAGGTAGAGGAGAAGAATCCCCCACCAGTTTATGGAGTCGTGGACCAGAAGTGGTCTGCAAAGGAGAGAATGTTGGACAAAGAAAGGAGTGGAGTCTGCAGCACAGGAAAACATGGCGGAGGCTCAGGGACTGGGATTGCCGGCCCAGTGGTCAACGGATCAACTGGTGGAATTCCTTCAGGAGAGCTTCGCCAAGCAAATGAGTACTTGGGCCCGATTAAGATGGGGATCGACCGGGTGGAGCAAAGATGGTTAGCCCAGATACAGGCAATCCAGAAGGTGAAAGAGGCGGTGGTTGAGCACGAGGACCAGCTAACCGTGATGGCGCCGGAGATGGACCTGATGAAGGACCACCAGAAAAGGCTGCAGGAGAAGGTGGAAGATCTGCATAACAGGTCGCACAGGCAAACCCGAGGATCGTTGGCCCACCGGAGGGCATCGAGGGATTGGACGCAGGGGCATATGTGGCGCATATGTTCAAGAAGCTGCTGGGGGAAGGTGCATTTACTCGATCCTTGGAAGTGGACAGGGGTGCACTGAGCACTTGAAAGGAAGCCGCGGATGAATGAGCCACCGAGGGCGATGGTGGAACGGATGCACCAGTTCTCTGTTCTGCTGACAGAGGAGGGACTGGCGCTGGGAGACAAATTGATGTCGTTGACAGTGGCCTGAGGACGCGAGCTGGAGACTCGCGAGGGTGATGGTTGATCAGCCGGGAGAGCTTGCGTATTCAGGCATTTGAAGAGGTTGAAGACGGACTTGGCAATGTTACAGGAGATACACCCGAGGGTAGTGGATCAGACTAGGCTGAGGAAGGGATGGTCGGGCAGGTATTTGATTCGGGGCTAGATTCAAAAACTAGGGGGATTGCAATCTTTGTCAATAAGCGGGTGTCCTTTGAGGTAAGGAATATAGTGGGGGACTCGGGGGGGGGGGGGGGTAAGGTATGTTATGGCGAGTGGGAAGCTGGAGGAGATGCCGGTGGTATCAGTGAATATTTATGCACTAAATTGGGACGACGTGGAGTTCATGAGGCGGGTGTTGGGGAGGATTCCGGACCAGGACTCGCAAAGGTTGATCATGTTGTTGTTTGGGGGGGAGGGGGGGGGGGTTTAAATACGGTCATTGATCCGAGGTGGAGTTCAAGGACAGGGAGGGTACCAGCCGCAGCAAAGTAGCTAAAGGGGATTATGCAACGGAGGGGGAGGGGGATACATCCGTGGAGGTTCGGTCAGCCAAGAGCGAAGGAATTTTCTTTTTTCTCCCACGTTCACGAAGTGTACTCCTGGATTGATTTTTTTCATTTTGAACAGCTTTCCTGGCGAGGGTGGTGGATGCCGAGTATTCGCCGATTGTTGCGTCAGATCATGCCCCACCACTGGGTGGATTTACGGGTGAGCAAGGAGGGGGGGGGTCAGCGTCCGCACTGGAGATTGGATGTAGGACTGTTAGCGGATGAGGAGGTGTGCGCGCGGGTGAGGGAGGCTATCCAGAATTATTTGGAGATAAAAGGTACGGGGGAAGTTTCGGCATCAACGGTATGGGAGGCACTGAAGGCAGTAGTTAGCGGAGAGCTAATTTTGATACAGGCTCATAGGGAGAAGGTGGAGTGGGCAGAGATGAACAGGCTGGTTAGGGAGATACTCCAGGTGAACAGAAGGTATTCTGAAGGAGCGGCAGAAGGAGTTTGGTCTGATATCCACAGGGAAGGCGGCAGGGCAGTTTGAGGAAGGCTAAGTGGGCGGTATAAGAGTATGGTGAGAGGCTAGTAGGATGCTAGCTCACCAGCTCAGGAAATGGGAGGCGGCCAGGGAGAGTGGACGAATGAAGGACAGAAGGGGGAAACACGATCTTGGACCCAGCAGGGCTGAATGGGATGTTGAAGGAGTTTTACAGTCGACTGTATGAAGCGGAGCTCCCAGCTGGGGTGGAGGGGATGAGGCAGCTTTTGGAAGGGTTGAAGTTTCCGAAGGTGGAGGAAGGGTTGGTGGAGGGGTTGGGAACCCTGATCGGGATTGTAGAAGTAGTAGAGAGATTGGAGGCCATGCAGTCGGGCAAGGCCCTGGGTCCAGACGGCTATGCAGTAGAATTTTACAAGACGTTTTCTGGGATGCTAGGCCCGCTGCTGGTGAAGGCATTTATTTAATGAGGCAAGGGAGTGGGATGTTCTTCCCCCAACAATGTCACAGGCTTCGATTTCCTTGATCCTGATGTGGGATATTGACCCAGAGCAATATAGAGGATGCTCTGAGCAGTCAACACATTCTGATCATGTGCCAGGCTCAGCCTGATACAGTTCAAGGTGATCCACCGGGCACACATGACAGTGGTCCAGTTGAGCGTTTTTTTTTGGGGTGGAGGACAGGTGTGTGGGGTGTGCAGGAGGGCCCGCAAACCATGTCCACATGTTTAGGGCATGCCGCGAAGCTTAGGGAATTCTGGCAGGGATTTGCGGATGTCATGTCCACAGTACTAAAAACGAGGGTGGCGCCAAGTCCAGTGGTGACGATTTTTGGAGTGTCAGAAGACCCGGGAGTCCAGGGGCGAGAGGGGCTGACGTGTTGGCCTTTGCCTCCTTGGTAGCCCGGAGACAGATCTTACGAGTGTGGAGGGACTCAAAGCCCCCGGAATCAGGGGTATGGATTAGCCACATGGCTGGGTTTCTCAGGCATGAGAAAATTAAGTTGGTCCTGGGAGGGTAAACCTTATGGTTCGTTTGGAGGTGGCAACCGTTTATCGACTTCTTCGGAGAAAGCTAAACCGTCAGCGGATTCAATAAGGGGGGGGGGGGGGGGGGGGGGGGGAATTAGGCTACTGTTTGTCTAGTCTGGCGGGAACAGTGGGAGATAGAGGGATGCGTTACGCATTGAACTATGTTTACATTTGTATCTGTATATTTTATCGTTATAAAACTATAAATGCCTTAATAAAACGTTTGTAAAAAAAAAAAAAAATTACTGAAAAGATTGGGAACCACTGATTTAGTGTTTCCAATAACCCACTCACAGAATCTGCACTTCTGCTGTTGAGATTGGACCAAATTGAAATTGGTTCATAATTCTCAATCTAACCCAAGAGTAGCAATATAAAGTCTACAAAAAGGAAGAAATAAATGGGGCATGTTAGAAAGATCAGGTTGACAAAGATAGTATGGTAAAGGAGTTCATGGAGTATATTTGCGACAATTTCTCAAAGTAGTGACAATCAGGGGGCAGGCTATTCTAGACTGGTAAAGTGCAATGAGGCAGGATTAATCAATAACCTCACAGTAAAGGAGCAAATAGGTAACAGCAATCATAACATGACAGAATTTCACATCCCTTTTTATGGTGAGAAGTGTGGGTCTAAGGCTAGTGGTTTGACACCTAAATAAAGGCAATTGTACAGGTACAAAGGTGAAGTTGGCTAGAATGAACTGGGAAACTGAATTAAAAAGCAAGACAGGAGACAGGCAGTAACAGATAATTAATAACTCAGATAAGATTTATCCCAGTGAGAAAGATGAAAAAGGATAAACCATCCATGCGTAAATAAGGAAGTTAAGGATAGTATCAAATTGAAAGAAACACGATCCAATCAGCGAAGATTAGTGGCAGATCAGACATATTTTAAGAACTAGCAAAGAATGTCAAAAATGAATAAAGAGGGAGAAACCAGACCACAAGATAAAACTAGCTAGAAATACAACAGAAAAGAGATGGCGTTGGTCTCCTTGACAAGGATATTATTGCCTTTGAAGCAGTTTGTGGCAACTTTACTCAACTCATTCCAGAGATGTAGGGCTAACCTTCTGAAAAAAGGAGAGAATCATAGTACATTTGGACTTCCGGGTGCGGCTATGCAGAGCTAAGTTGCATGTTCGGCAGCTCCCGCTTGGAACGGACTTTTGGGCTCTGTACAGGGGCCCCAACGGCATTTTTTTGACATTTCCCGGTGTGGGAAGAAAACTGCAACATTCCCCCGCCAGTGCCCCCCAGGAATGGTATGTCTCTTGGTTACCAGACCCGGCAGAAACAATAAAAGATTTGGCTGGAGCTGCAGGAATAGGCAAAAGCCTCTTCCAGCATGCAGGCGGGGGAAGGGCAAGCTTAAAGGCTTCAAGCTGACCGGAGGGCCTTTATTAAAAGGTGAATTCTAGCAGCAGAGGGTACAACTGTGAAAAGATCTCACCAAGGCCATTGAAGAAGCTGGGACGAGGCTTCCGGTGGCGGCCATGGAGTAGGTCGCGCATTCGGCAGCTCTTTTTCAGGAGTTTCCACAGACTTTTTGGGGCAGATTGGTGAAGCGAACGCTGCCAAGCGGATTCCCTCTCGAGACTTCCGGTTGCGGCTATGCGGAGCTAAGTCGCACATTCGGCAGCTCCCGGAAAAACGGACTTTTTGGCTCTTTTCAGGGCCCCCAACGGCGCTTTTTCGACATTTCCCGGTGTGGGAAGGAATTAATAACAGCTTCCCGTCAGTATATGGCTTTAACTAGGAGCGGGGCGACAAAAAAGGTGGTGGTGGACCCGAAGAAGGGAGGGAAGAAGGACAAAATGGTGGAGGGTGGAGACCAGGAAGCGTGGAGGCAGTGGTCGGAGGGGCAACAGGAGGGTATCCAGCGCTGCCTCAGAGAGATTAAAACGGACCTGCTAGAGCCGATGAAGGTTTCTATTGATAAGCTGCTGGAGACAGACGGCCCAGGGGGTGGCGATCAGAGAGGCTCGACAAAAGATCTCTGACAATGAGGACGAGATCTTAGGCCTGGCGGTAAAGGTGGAGGCGCACGAGGCGCTCCACAAGAAATGGCAGGAGCGGTTCGAGGAGATGGAGAATCGGTCGAGGCGGAAGAATCTGCGGATTCTGGGCCTCCCGGAGGGGCCAGAGGTGGGGGCCTATGTGGTCACCATGTTGAACTCGCTGATGGGAGCGGGGTCCTTCCAGGGGCCCCTGGAGCTGGAAGGGGCTCATAGAGTGTTGGCGAGGAGGCCCAAGGCTAACAAGCCTCCGCGGGCGGTGCTGGTGCGGTTCGTCGATCGGGAGTGTGTGCTCAGGTGGGCCAAGGAGAGGAGCAACAGGTGGGAGAACGCAGAGGTTCGAATATACCAGGACTGGAGTGCGGAGGTGGGGAAGAGGAGGGCTGGGTACAATCGAGCGAAAGAGGTGCTGCACAGGAAGGGGGTGAAGTTTGGCATGTTGCAGCCGGCGCGACTGTGGGTTACCTACAAGGACCGGCACCATTATTTTGAGTCTCCGGAGGAGGCATGGGCCTTTGTTCAGACCGAGAAGCTGGACACAGACTGAGGGTCGAGATGGGCGATTGGAGACTGCGGTGGATACGTTATGCCTATTTTTTGTTCGGGGAGGGGGGGGCCTTTGCATTGTTTCGGGTTTCTTTTGCTCTGTGTTTTTCTCTTTCGGGTTGGGGAGGGTGGATGGGGCGGGTTGGGCACTGTTTTGGTTGGTGGCGGGGCCTGGTAGGTGGAGAGTGTGGGCTTTTTTTCGCCCGCCGGAGACTTGGGGGGGGGGGGGGGGGGGGGAAGGATTGTTTCCCGCGCTTAGAACGGAGGGGAGAGGTGGAGAGCTTGTGGATGGGGAGCGGGAGAGCCTGTGGATGGGGAGCAGGAGAGGAGGGTGTGCCACACAATGGGAGGAGTCGAAGGGAAGGTGGGGGTGGCCAGGGTCAGCAGGAGTTAGCTGACTTGCAGAAGTGCAATGGGGGGGGTGGGGGGATGGGATGGGATAGAGTTGCTGCTGCTAAGGTCAAGGAGCAGCTGGAGCGAGTGGGGGGGGGGGGGGGGGGGGGGGGTTGAGACGGGGGTATGCCGCTGTGGGGAACGGGCCGGGTGTGGGGTGCGGGCGCGTGGCTGGCCGAGGAGGGGTCATGGCTAGTCGGGGGGGGGGGGGGGGGGGTAGCCCCCTGATCCGGCTGATAACCTGGAATGTAAGGGGACTGAATGGGCCGGTTAAGCGGGCCCGCGTGTTCGCGTACCTGAAGGGGCTCAAGGCGGATGTGGTTATGCTCCAGGAGACACACCTGAAGGTGGCAGACCAGGTAAGACTGCGGAAAGGGTGGGTAGGTCAGGTGTTTCACTCGGGGGTAGATGCCAAAAATCGAGGGGTGGCGATCTTGGTGGGAAAGGTGGTGTCATTCGAGGCGTTGAGTATTGTGGCAGATAATGGCGGTAGGTACATAATGGTAAGTTGCAGGGAGAGAGGGTGGTACTGGTCAATGTGTATGCTCCGAACTGGGACGATGCGGATTTTATGCGGCGTATGTTGGGTCGGATCCCAGACTTGGAAGTGGGGGGCCTGATAATGGGGGGAGACTTTAACACGGTGTTGGATCCGGCACTGGATCGCTCCAGGTCTAGGACGGGTAGGAAGCCGGCGGCGGCTAGAGTGCTATGGGGATTTATGGACCAAATGGGAGGAGTGGACCCTTGGAGATTTGCAAGGCCAGGGGCGAGGGAATTTTCATTCTTCTCACATGCCCATAAGGCTTATTCACGAATCGACTTTTTCATTTTGAGTAGGGCGCTGATAGCGAGAGTAGAGGATACCGAGTATTCGGCAATAGCCATTTCGGACCACGCCACGCATTGGGTGGACTTGGAGATGGGGGAGGAGAGGGACCAGCGCCCGCTGTGGCGCTTGGAGGTGGGGCTGTTGGCGGACGAGGAGGTGAGCGAGCGGGTCTGAGGAAGTATAGAGAGGTACTTGGAAACCAACGACAACGGGGAGGTCAGAGTGGGGATGGTATGGGAGGCACTGAAGGCAGTGGTGAGGGGAAAGCTGATCTCCATTCGGGCCCACAAGGAGCGGAGAGAGAGGGGCTGGTGGGGGAGATGGTGAGGGTAGACAGGAGGTATGTGGAAGAGCCTGAGGAAGGATTGTTGAGGAAGAGGCAAAGCCTCCAGGCCGAATTCGACCTGGTCACCACCAGGAAGGCGGAGGTGCAATGAAGGAAGTCCCAGGGGGCGGTCTACGAGCATGGCGAAAAGGCAAGCCGGATGCTGGCGCATCAGCTTCGGAAGCGGGACGCAGCTAGGGAGATCGGGGGAGTTAAGGACAGGGGAGGGAGCGTGGTGCGGAGTGGGGTTGGCATCAATGGGGTCTTCAGGGACTTCTACGAGGAATTGTACCGATCCGAGCCCCCACGGAGGGAGGGATGGGCCGTTTCCTGGACTAATTGAGGTTTCCAAAGGTGGAAGAGGGATTGGTGGCGGGACTGGGGGCCCCGATTGGGCTGGAGGAGCTGATCAAAGGGATAGGAAGCATGCAGGCGGGGAAGGCACCGGGGCTGGACGGTTTCCCGGTCGAGTTCTATAAACTGTTAGTTAGGACCTTCAATGAGGCAAGGGAGGGTGGGGGGGCTTTACCCCCGACGATGTCCCGGGCTCTGAACTCCTTGATCCTGAAGCGGGACAAGGATCCCCTGCAATGTGGGTCTTACAGACCGATTACCTTGCTAAATGTAGATGCCAAGGTGCTGGCGAAGGTCTTAGCCACGAGGATTGAGGATTGTGTGCCGCAGATCATCCATGAAGACCGGACGGGGTTTGTGAAGGGGAGACAGTTGAACGTGAATGTGCGGAGGCTTTTGAACGTTATCATGATGCCGGCGAGGCGGAGATAGTGGTGACGATGGATGTTGAGAAAGCCTTCGATCGGGTAGAGTGGGGGTACCTGTGGGAGGTGGTGAAGAGTTTCGGGTTTGGGGAGGGGTTTGTCAGGTGGGTTAGGCTGTTGTATGAGGTCCCGATGGCGAGTGTGGCCACAAATAGGACGAGGTCAGAGTACTTTCGGTTGCACCGAGGGACGAGACAGGGGTGTCCCCTGTCCCCCCTGCTCTTCGCACTGGCGATTGAACCCCTGACTATGGCACTGAGAGAGTGAAGGAACTGGAGGGGGTTGGTGCGGGGTGGGGAGGAGCATAGGGTGTCGCTTTATGCGGACGACCTGCTGCTCTATGTGGCAGACCCGGTGGGAGGAATGCCAGAGGTAATGAGGATCCTTAGGGAATTCGGGGACTTTTCGGGGTACAAGCTCAATATGGGGAAGAGCGAGCGCTGTTCGTAGTTCAGCTAGGGGACCAGGAGAGGGGGATTGGCGAGCTCCCACTAAAAAGGGCAGAGGAGCTTCAGATATTTGGGGGTCCAGGTGGCCAGGAGCTGGGGGGCCCCTCCATAGGCTTAACTTTACAAGGCTGGTGGAGCAAATGGAGGAGTTCAAGAGGTGGGGCGCGTTGTCGCTGTCCTTGGCGGGTAGGGTGCAGTCAATCAAAATGACGGTGTTCCCAAGGTTTTTGTTCCTGTTCCAGTACCTCCCCATGTTTATCCCGAAGGCTTTTTACAGGCGGGTTAACAGGAGTATAATAGGGTTTGTGTGGGCGCGAAGGACTCAGAGGGTGAGAAGGGTGTTCCTGGAGCGGAGTAGAGATAGTGGGGGGGGGCTGGCGCTGCCCAACCTCTGTGGGTACTACTGGGCCGCCAATGCGACGATGGTGCGCAAGTGGGTGATGGAGGGGGTGGGGGCTGCATGGAAGAGGCTGGAGACGGCGTCCTGTGTGGGGACGAGTCTGGGGGCGCTGGCAACGGCGCCGCTGCCGCTCCCTCCAAAGAGGTATACCACGAACCCGGTGGAGGTGGCGGCCCTCAAAATCTGGGGGCAGTGGAGGCGGCATGGGGGGGGGGGGGGGGAGTTAGGGCCCCGGCGTGGACCCCATTACGGGGAACCACCGGTTCGCCCCAGGAAGAACAGGGAGGTTTTCGGGGTGGCACAGGGCAGGGATACGAACGTTGGGGGACCCGTTTGTGGACGGGAAGTTCGCAAGCTTGGGTGAGCTGGAGGAGAAGTTTGGGCTCCCTCCCGGGGAACACCTTCAGGTACTTACAGGCAAGGGCGTTTGCCAGACGGCAGGTGGTGGAATTCCCACGGCTACTGCCGCACACAGTACAGGACAGGGTGCTCTCGGGAGGTGGGTGGGAGTGGGGAAGATCTCGGAAACTTACCAGGTGATGCAGGAGGAGGCCTTGGTGGTGGAGTTGAAAGGCAAGTGGGAGGAGGAGTTGGGAAAGAAGATCAAGGAGGGGAGGTGAGCAGATGCCCGAGGGAGGGTGAACTCTTCCTCTTCGTGCACGAGGCTCAGCCTCATACAGTTTAAAGTGGTGCACAGGGCACGTGTGACCGGGACAAGGATGAGCCGGTTCTTTGGGGGTGAGGACAGGTATGTTAGGTGCTCAGGGAGCCCAGCAAATCACACCCATATGTTCTGGGCATGCCCAGCGCTGGGGGAATTGTGGAAGGGCATAGCGAAGACAGTGTCGAGGGTGGTAGGATCCAGGGTCAAACCGGGCTGGGGGCTCGCAATATTTGGGATGGCAGAGGAGCCGGGAGTGCAGGAGGCGAAAGAGGCCGGAATTCTGGCCTTTGCGTCCCTGGTAGCCCGGCGAAGGATTCTCCTTCAGTGGAAAGATGCGAGGCCCCCCAAGCGTGGAATCCTGGATCAACGATATGGCAGGGTTCATTAAATTGGAGAGGGTGAAATTCGCCTTGAGAGGGTCGGTACTAGGGTTCTTTAGGCGGTGGCAACCGTTGTTAGACTTTCTGGCAGAACGATAGACATTGGTCAATGGCAGCAGCAGCTCGGGGGGGGGGGGGGGGGGGGGGGGGGGGGTTATATTTTTGTTTATGGTATTTACACTGGAGGGTCTGAGGGGGTGTATACACCTGTTGTGTTAAGTCAGGGTGTTAATGTTAATTTATTATTTATGTTCGGGGGGGGGGGGGGGGGGGCTTTTTTTTAAGCTTGTGTTTTGTTCTTAACCCTGTTGAGTTCTTTTTTCTTTCTCATTTTGTTATTGATGTTTGATGAAAACCCTTAATAACAATTTTTTTTTAAAATAAAAGAATCGTAGAACATTTAAGGCATGAAGAGGCCACTTGGCTCATCATGTCAGCGCCATCTGAAAAACAAGCCACCCAGCATACTCCCACTTTCCAGCATTTGGTCCAGAGCCCTACGGGGTACATAGCCAGACACTTCTTAAAATTGATGGTTTTGCCCCTACTACCCTTTCAGACAGCGAGTTCCAAGCCCCCACAATCCTCTGCATGAAAAGGTATTTCCTCATCTCCCCTCTAATCATTATTCTTTTTTAAAATAAACATTGTATTGAGGTATTTTTGGTATAGTAACAACAACAAAATGAACAATATACATGAAACCATAAACATAGTGCAAAAGCCATTTACCTCTCATACAGGTCCTACCCTTATTGACCCCATACTCTAACCTAAACTACTCCCCCCCGCCCCGTCTGCTGACGATTAATTTCCCGCAAAGTCATCGACGAACGGTTGCTACCTCCGGGTGAACCCCGACAGTGACCCTCTCAAGGCGAACTGGATTTCCTCCAGAGAAAGCTAGCCATGTCCGCCAGGTCTCTGACTTTGGGGGCTTTGAGACCCTCCATGCCAATAGTATCCATCTCCAGGCTACCAGGAAAGCAAAGGCCAGAACGTCGGTCTCTTTCTCCTCCTGGATTCCCGGATCTTCTGACACCCCGAAAATCGCCACCTCTGGGCTCAGCGCCACCCTTGTTTTCAACACCGTGGACATGACGTCCACAAACCCCAGCCAAAATCCACTAAGCTTTGAACATGTCCAAAACATGTGGACATGATTCGCAGATCCTCCCGCACATTTTGCGCACCTGTCCTCAACCCCAAAGAATCTGCTCATCCGGGCCACTGTCATGTGAGCCCGGTGAACAACCTTAAATTGTATCAGGCTGAGCTTCGCGCATGTTGCAGACGCGTTGACTCTACTCCCACATCTGCCCATTGACCATCCTCTATCTCACCTCCCACCTCCTCCCACTTGCGGTTCAGCTCCTCGGTCTGCGTCTCCTCTGACCCCATAATTTCCTTGTAAATGCCAGCGATGCTCCCTTCTCCTACCCACCCTCTGGAAACTACCATGTCCTGAATCCCCCTTAGCGGTAGGAGCGGGGAGGTTGACATCTGTTTACGAAGGAAGTCCCGCACCTGCAGATACCTGAATTTGTTTCCCCTCGCCAACCCAAACTTTTCCTCCAACGCCCCTCATACTCGGAAAGCTCGCCTCTATGAACATATCCACCATCCTCTCAATCCCCGCTCTCCGCCATAACCGGAATCCCCCCGTCCATACTCCCCGGGGCAAACCGGTGATTATCACAGATTGGGGCCCAAACCGACGCTCCCACATGCCTCCTCCACTGGCCCCAAACTCTCAGGGCTGCCACCATCACGGGACTGGTGGAGTAACTTGCCGGCGGGAACGGCAGAGGCGCAGTTACCAATGCCCCCAAACTGGTGCCCTTACATGAAGCCGCCTCCATGTGCACCCATGCCGACTCCTCCCCCACCACCAACTTCCTGATCATGGCTATATTAGCCACCCAGTAATAGTTGCTAAAATATGGTAGCGCCAGCCCGCCCTCTCCCCGACTCTGCTCAAGCATTACCTTCCTTACTCGCGGGGTCTTGTCCGCCCAGACAAAGACCATGATCACTCTGTTGACCCGCTTAAAACAGGACAGTGGAATAAAAATGGGGATATACTGAAATACAAATAGGAATCTCGGGAGGACCGTCATCTTCACCGTTTGCACCCTCCCAGCCAGAGACAACGGAAGCGCATCCCATCTCTGAAAATAGTCCTTCATTTGGTCCACCAGCTGGGCCAGATTCAATTTATGCAGCTGGTCCCATTCCCGCGCCACTTGGATGCCTTAGGTACCTAAAGCTTCCCTTTACTAACCTAAACGGCAGCTCCCCCAGTTGCCTCTCCTGTCCCCTCGCCTGGACCACAAACATCTCACTCTGCCATATTAGGCTTATACCACGAAAACCAGCCAAATTCCCTGAGAGCTCATGATTTCTTCCATCCCCTCTATTGGGTCCAAAACGTACAGAAGGTCATCCGCATAGAGCAAATCCCTGTGCTCACCAACCCCCCCCCCCACCCAAGACCAGTCCTCTCCAGCCCCTCGAGGCTCTCAGAGCAATTGTCAACTGCTCTATGGCCAGCGCAAACAACAGTGGGGAGAGGGAGCTTCCTTCTCATTCTACCCGATCAAATGCCTTTTTTGCATCCACTTCAATCACTACCTCCACCTCCCTACATTCTGGGGGCATCATGATCACATTTAACAGCCTTCTTACATTGGCCACCAACTGCTTACCCCTTAACAAACCCCGTCTGGTCCTCCCCAATAACGTCCGGAACACTATCCTCAATCCTGGAGGACAAGATTTTGTCCAGCAACGTGGCATCCACATTTAACAGAGATCGGCCTGGAGGACCGACACAGCTCCGGGTTCTTGCCCCGCTTAACAATCAGCGAAATCATTGCCGGTGACATAGTCGGGGGCAGCACCCCTCTTTCCCTTGCCTCAGTGAACATCATCAACACCGGCCCAAATATCCCAGAGGACTTTTTATAGAATTCCACTGGGTACCCGTCCAGCCCCGGGGCTTTACCCGACTGCATGGCCTTCAGACCCTCCACTATCTCTTCCAACCCGATCGGAGCCCGCAGCCCTTCTACCCGCTCCCCAAGTCCCTCCCTCGTCAGCAGAACATTCACCCTCCCCCCCCCCCCTCCCCCCCAGTAACAACACCCTGTAACCCAACCCCTTTACTAAACCAAACATATGCACACACCCCACTGCTCTTCCGTGAGCTAGCTCGCCCAGCTAGCCTGGTGGCCCGTATCCCCAGTGCCAGATAGTCTCCCACCTATTATTCCCTCCCCACCCTCATACAAACAAACTCCAGCATCAAACAATCCCCACACAATTGCCCAACAGAAAAAACACCAAGATCAAAACAAGCACACCTCCATCCTCCAATAATGCAAATGAAAACCTTAACTCACTCAGCTCTACCGCTGGTTCCAAATCAATGCAAACGGCATCACAAACATCTTCCATAAAACGCAAAACAAGAAACTTTTTACAGAAACAGAGAAACAAAAAGAAAAAGAAAAAACATGAACGTTGCAGCCAAGTTCAAAAGTTCTCAATCCATCACCAGCCCTTTCTTTTTCGCAAAGTCCAACGGGTCCTCAGGCGACTCGAAGTAGAAGTGCTGATCCTCATGCGTGACCCAGAGACGGGCTGGGTATAACTCATGCGCTCCTTATCCGAGAACCTGTGGAATCTCACCACCATTGCCCTCGGGGGGAGGGGGGTCTCCCATTCGCGCCTTCCTCGCAAGTGCTCTATGAGCCCGGGCGAATGCTCCCTCCCCCAGCAGCTGCACAAAGATGTCTGCAATGTATGCCCCAGCGTCCGTTCCTTCGAACCCCTCTTAGGTTCTGCCGGCGGGGACCTATTTCCAAGGTCCTTCACTTTCTCCAGGAGCTTCTTCTGCTGGTCCCTCAGCATCCCCAACTCCAGCTCCACCACAGTCTGATGTTCCTCCTGCTCAGCCAGCGCCTTCTCCACCTTCTGGATCACCTGATCGTGGGCATCCAATCTATGCTCCAACGCTCAATCGACTCTTTTATCAGGTCCAAGCAGTCCCGTTTCTGTGTAGCAAAGCCTTCCTGAATGACTTGCATCTGCTGCTCCATAGACTGCTGGGTCGACAAGCCAGAGGTCCGAACCTCTGCCATGCTGTCTTCTGTTGCAGCTACAGTCCAATCCTTCTCTGTCTTTTTGTTTCTGCCCTTACGAACACTTCTCGCCTTCTCTCCATGCACCGAAGTGGGAATTCAGGAAACAATTGCCACAAACATCCGTTTTACAATTCAAGTCCGGTAGAAAAACAGGGGAAAAGGTCCAAAAGTCCAACCAGAGCGGGAGCCACCAATGCGCGACTTACTCCTCCAGAGCCACCCCGGAAGTCCCCCTCTAATCTTTCTACCAATCATTTTAAATCTATGCCCCCTAGTTACCTAATTATCTGATGGGCTAAAAATTTCCTTCCCATTCTCTCTATCCAGGTTGCTCACAATTTTGTATATTTCATCCAAATCTCCCCAAAGCCCCCTCTGTTCCCAAGGTTAGGGCAACACGGTAGCACAATGCTTAGCACTGTTGTTTCACAGAGCCAGGGTCCCAAGTTCGATCCCCGGTTTGGGCTACTGTCTGAACGGAGTCTCCCTGTGTCTGCGTGGGATTCCCCTGGGTGCTTTGCTTTCCTCCCACAAGTCCTGTAAGACGTGCTGTTAGGTAATTTGGACATTCTCCCTCAGTATACGCGAACAGGCACTGGAATGTGGCAACTAGAGGCTTTTCACAGTAACTTCATTTCAGTGTTAATGTAAGCCTACTTGTGACAATAAAGATTATTAGGTGAACAACCCCAGCCTACCAATCTTTCCTTGCAGCTGCAATTTTCCAGTCCCTTGCAACATCTTTGTAAATCTCCTCTATACCTTCTCTAAAGTTATTACATCCTTTTTGTAATGAGGTCACTAGAACTGCACACAAGTACTTAAGTTGTGACCTACCTAATGTTATATATAGTTCCAACATAACCTCCCTGCTCTTCTATTTTCTACCTCTGCTAATTAGTGAAAGGATTCTATATGCCTCCTTAACCACGGTTGAACAGATTGGGCCTATACCCAATGGAGTTTAGAAGAAAGAGAGGTGATCTAATTGAAACATAGAAGATCCTGAGGGAACATGACTGTGTGGATACCAGGAAGATGTTTTCTCTTGTGAGGGAGACGTGACCCAGTTTCAAAATAAGAGGTCTCCCTTTTAAGATGGAGTGAAGGAGAACATTTCCGAGGTCGTTATTCTGTGGAATTCTCGCCCCCAGAAAACAATGGAAGGTGGGTCGTTAAACTTCTTCAAAACTGAGTTTAATAGATTTTTGATAAGACATGGGAGTCAAGAGTTATGGGGGCAGACAGGAAAGTGGAATCAAGACCACAATCAGATCAGCCATGATCTCTAATTGGAGGGGGGGGGGGGGGGGGAGAAAGCTCAATGGGCTGAATGGCCTACTTCTGCTCCCAAGTCCTATGTAAAAATCACAAGGAAAGGTTTTAGTATCAGAAAACAATGTTAAGCTCATCAGTCTAATCCTTTAACCGTTCTCATGCCCTTCTTCGGCAATCCCTCGAGATCAAGGTAGACTTGCTCATCCTGTCCTTAGTAAATCAAAATATTATCTTGTATAACCACTACATGAATATTCATCTATTACCAATTTCAAAAGCAACTCACCACCTGAATAAAACAATTACTTACCATGAGTGGGCGAAAGTAGAAGAAAGCATATTAAACTTAACGACAAATTAACTTGGGAACACGAGCTGAAATTCTACCATGTCAGTTTGAGAATTTGAATTCAATTTTAAAATTCTGGAAATAAAAAGCTAGTGATCAGTAAAGCTGAAGGTGAATCAGGCAAAATGCATAAAAATCCAACTAGTTCATTAATTTTATTAGAAAATAAAGAAATATTTTCAAGAAACACCACCTTCTCAGGACAACTAGGGATGGACGGCACAGTGGCTAGCATTGCTGCATCACAGCTTCAGAGACCTGGGTTCAATTCCGCTTTGGGTGACTGGTGGAGTTTGCATGTTCTCCCCGTGTCTGCGTGGGTTTCCTCCGGGTGCTTTGGTTTCTTCCTAGTCACAAAGATGTGACAGTTGGGTAGATTGGCCATTCTAAATTGCCTCTTAGTTGTGGGCCTAGGTAGGGTGTTCTTTCAGAGGGTCGGTGCAGCCTCGATGGGCCAAAAAGCTTTCTTCCGCACTGTACGAATTCTATGGCTCTGTGGATGGCCATAAATCATAGAATTTACAGTGCAGGAGGCCATTCGGCACATGTCTGCACCGGCCCTTGGAAAGACCATCCTACCTAAGCCCACACCTCCACCCTATCCCCATAACCCAGTAACCCCACCTAACCATTTTGGATACGAAGGGCAATTTAGCATGGCCAATCCACCTAACTTGCACATCTTTGGACTGTGGGAGGAAACCGGTGCACCCGGGAGGAAACCCACGCAGACACGGGGAGAACGTGTAGACTCCGCACAGACGGTGGCCCAAGCTGGGAATTGAACCTGGGACCCTGGAACTGTGAAAGAACTGTGCTAACGTGCCACCGTCCCAGTGACAACCACATCACAAGAATAAATTAGAAAAAATTAAACTGGATTTTGCAGACAAATGGACAGCATTAGAACAGAGTAAATATTATTTTGGCAAAACAGGAAAACACAATCGCCGAACACTGACATCCCTCCCTTTATTGATTTTGTGTTACCTTGAGAAACAAACCCAATTTGGGCAACAGCTCCTCCCCCCCCACCTCAAGAGTCATATAACACAATTACAGTTTACCTCATCACAAACTATGCAGCACGTGCAAGGCAAAGCTTTCATGGAGAAATGTGATGCCTTAAATTATGACCAAGTTAATATTACAATTATGCTGGTTATAGAATCCCTACAGTGCAGAAGGAGGCCATTCAGCCAATTGAGTCGACACCAACCCGCCGAAAGAGCACTCCACCTAGCCCCACTCCCCCAACCCATACCTGTAACCCCACCTAACCTGCACATTTGTGGGAGGAAACCCATGCAGACAAGGGGAGATTGTGCAAACTCTATACAGGCACCACCCAGGGCTAGAATCGAACTCGGGTCCCTGACATTGAGTTAGCAGTGCTAAACATTGTGCCACCATGCCGTGATTAAGCACCTCCATATTCAACTTAGGCTGGAATGATAGCAAATTAACCTAAGATTTGTTGACAATGCAGGTCCCCAATAGGCTTATAAAATTTTGCAAACGTTTTTCAGCTAATAATGTAGATCAGTCAATTATTTTTGCTTGAGGTCTGACTAATTAGCAGGGGGTGAACAGAAAGGATCCTGACTCCTTAAGAAGCTTACCCTCGTGCCAATTTTACCTGGCAACACAGCAAAATGTTTGTCTCCCAGCAAATCGTCTAACAAAACCTGTTGGTCAGATTCCAGTCAAACATCCAAGCCTGGTGCAATAATACCAACACTTTAAATTAATAATACTATTGTTATAAGGAAAGGCAGCTAATACCTGCGCCAGAACTCAGTTTTAAATAATGAACTGATCACTTGGGCAAAAGTGTGAAAGTCATTGACATTGTAAAAATAAATCATGCTTTCAAACTTAATGCAGCTAATAAACACAAACATTTGCACAAGAGATTTTTTTAAATGTTTCTTGCACGCTGGAGGCAGTGAGATTGATAATATATACACAATCAGGTTTCAATTGTGTAATGGGATGGGGGGGTGTGGAGAAGGAAATTAGTGAAATTTTGACAGTCACAATGTTAATGAAAGCTCAATAGAATTTCGGTAAAAGTAGTGTGAATGCTTAAAATGTTCAAACTATGCAAAAGAACCAGTAATGCAGATTATAGATGCTGTCTTCCCAAGTTTTTGTAACACCCGTATGTAGCAAGATTGAGAAACTATGGTGAATAGCCAAAGTTCATGGAGCACAATATGGTCAAGGTTCAAGAGTAAGAGAGGAGGCAAGTGACAAATAAACAGTAACAAAAGACTTCAGGTTAGGTGAAAGGATCTGCACAGATTTGATCTCCTCGGAAACAATATGTTAAGAATAGATGGATGTGGTAAGCATTGATCTTAAAGTAAGGGTGTAGGAAAGAGGGAGAGGAGTAACTTATGTGGAGCCTCGAAATAATTAGAGGATAGCTTAGAAAACTACTGACAAAGTAGTAACACAAAATTGTAACATATTTGGAGATAAAGGGGGAATTACCTTTCAAACAATTTGCCCAGGAATGCAAGAAGTATCTTTCAAGATGTGGCAGGATTATCCAAGTTTTATTTTCACTCCTTCATGGGAGAGGAGTATCACTGGAAAGGTCAGCATCTGTTGCTCATCTCTAATTGACCTTGAGAAGAAGTTTGTGAGCTGTCTTCTTGAATTACAGTGGTTAGAAAGGGAGCTCTAGGATTTTGATCCAGCAACAGAGAAGGAATGGGTTATTGTTCCAAGCAAAGGTGATGTGATCGTTGGAGGGAGAAACTTAGATAGTGGTGTTGCAATGCGTCTGCTGCCCTTCTGATAGATAGTAAGAAGTCTTACAACACCAGGTTAAAGTCCAACAGGTTTGTTTCGAATCACTAGCTTTCGGAGCACAGCTCCTTCCTCAGGTGAATTCCTGTTGGACTTTAACCTGGTGTTGTAAGACTTCTTACTGTGCTCACCCCAATCCAACGCCGGCATCACCACATCATGGCTACCTTCTGATAGATGGAAGAGGTTGTGGGTTTGGAAGAGGTTGGAGGAGGCCTGCCCAGTCGCTGAAGTACATCTTATATATTGTATATACTGTTGCCACTGTGCATCCATGGTGGAGGGTAGTGAACGTTTTAAGATGATGGATGGAATGCCAATCAAGTGGGCTGCTTTGTATTGGATGGTGTTGAGCTGCTCGAGTGCTGTTGGAGCTGCACTCATCTAGGTAAGTGAAGAGTACTTCATCACACTCCTGACTTGTGCCTTATGACTGCAAGTAGGCTTTGGTAGTCAGGAGGTGAGTTACTCACTGCAGAATTCCCAGTTACTGATCTTCTCTTGTAGTCACGGTTTAAACTGGTCCAGCACGGTAGCATTGTGGCGAGCAAAATTGCTTCACAGCTCCAGGGTCCCAGGTTCGATTCCGGCTTGGGTCACTGTCTGTGCGGAGTCTGCACATCCTCCCAGTGTGTGCATGGGTTTCCTCCAGGTGCTCCGGTTTCCTCCCATGGTCCAAAGATGTGCAGGTTAGGTGGATTGGCCATGATAAATTGCCCTTAGTGTCCAAAATTGCCCTTGGTGTTGGGTGGGGTTACTGGGTTATGGGGATAGGGTGGCAGTGTTGACGTTGGGTAGGGTGCTCTTTCCAAGAGCCGGTGCAGACTCGATGGCCGAATGGCCTCCTTCTGCACTGTAAATTCTATGATAATCTATGAGTTATCTGGCCTTCCCGTTAAAAGAGCGCGAGGAAAAGAGGAGCTTTCTTGAAAACATTGGCAAAGGAGATGTAATGCACAAAAGTAAACTATTGGTGGTAGTAACTTAATGTACAAATTATCATGTGAGCAGCAAACTGATATCAATATTTAAATAGTCCATGATATATAATTCATCTACAGTGCATGCGGAGGTTTTCCAGGATAGTTAAAACTAACACTACCAAGTTCCCTTTGTACTGGTCTAATTTTAATACAAATTCCAGGAATCCGGCATTTATGAGCCAACTGCCAAGATTTACATGACTAAATCCAGACTCTTTATCCTAGCGACAGACTCAGACACAAGAAAAACTTGTCTACAGGGCTGAAATCAGGATAACAGAAATGGAACAGCAATTTAAAAACTTGAAGACTAATCTTCCAGAATAAAAATTAAAACTAATCAGTATTTAAAAAAGCTTTTAACCATAATCTAGTGGACCAACTTCATTGTTGATCTGTTTTACATCTTTCAATCCCTTCTTGCTATATTTTATCCAGTCCGAGTAAATGTGTGTTTACATGATGCACTTCATACTGCTCTCCACAAATACTATCAATATCAATGCAGCACTTCACATGTGCTTTAAAGGGCATGGTAGATTTCACAAAAAAAAATTCTCCATGGGACAGTTCAGTGATGTATAGCGAGCGAAGTGCTTGCCCGTCATGTGATTTGGATAAGAGGTAGCTAAACTTCTGAGAGTGCTTAGATGAATTTGAACTGGCCCAGAATTAAAACAATGGTCTCTGGAGTTGAAATATAGCATTCTGCAGTTAGAATTAACGTGTTGTGGTGGGGAGCACAGTGGCTCAGTGATTAGCACCGCTGCCTCATGGCGCCAAGTACCCAGGTTCGATCCCGGCCCCGGGTCAGTCGGTGTAGTTTGCAGTCTCCCTGCATCTGCGTGGGTCTCACCCCTACAGCCCAAAGATGTGACGGTTAAGTGGATTGGCCACGCTAAATTGCCCCTTAATTGGGATAAAATAATTGGTTACTCTAAAAAAAAAAAATTCTATTTGGAAACTTACAGGGAAAGGGAACCAATGTATTTTGACAGGTTCCCAATATTCCAACTTAAGGAATATTAGTGAAAATCACAGGCATTATCTAAATGTGTCAGAAATCTCACCCGAGTCATAGGGTTCTGGGTTCAAGTCCCACCCCAGGGACTTGAGCATAAAGTCTAGAATGACTGTCCAGTCTGTGACTGTCGGTTATGTTGTCTTTTGTATGAGACATTAAACCAGTGCTAAGCAATCTGCAGCCTGGCGGCCACATGCAGCCCACAAGGCAGTCTAAAGATGTGCAGGTTAGGTGGATTGGCCATGATAAATTGCCCTTAGTGTCCAAAATTGCCCTTAGTGTTGGGTGGGGTTACTGGGTTATGGGGATAGGGTGGAGGTGTTGACCTTGGGTAGGGTGCTCTTTCCAAGAGCTGGTGCAGACTCGATGGGCCGAATGGCTTCCTTCTGCACTGTAAATTATATGATTCTATAAGGCATTTTTTGATTGTTCTCCACCCACAGAATTGCTACATCCATCCGTGTCGTTTTTTTCTCCTACTAGTATCATTGAGGTGAAATGCGTGTGTAAAGATAGGGCAAGGGAAGTGAGGTGCATTGCTGATTGCACACAACATTAACTAGGAGAGCCATGCGTTCCCTCTGCACCCAAAGTATAAATAAATAGTTATTTTGTTTTGCTACTGAAGTTGATAGCAGTTCTATTAGTATATGAATGATTAAGCATTTTAGAATCATAGAACCATAGACTTGCTGTAGTGTAGAAGGAGGTCATGCGACCCATCAAACCTGCACCAATGTTCTGAAAGAACACCTTACCTGGGCACACTCCCCTGCCCTGTCCCCGTTACCCCACCTAACCTGCACATCTTTGGGCACGAAGGAGTAATTTAGCATGGCTAATCCACCTAACCTACACATCTTTGGACTGTGGGAGGAACCCGGAGCAGCCGGAGGAAACCGACACAAACATGAAGAGAACGTGCAAACTCCACACGGTCACCCAAAGCTGGAATTGAAATGCAGGTCCCTGGCGGTGAGGCACCAGTGCTAACCACTGTGCCACCATACCGTAATATTCTATAACTTGAGAAATATTTGGCATGTATTCAATCTTATTCAAGGATCATAGTTAGTGAACATGCCCGATTACAATCTTGCAGCCCACTGTGATGAAGGAGAGCCACTCACCCGGCCCATTCACTAGCCTAGGTTGTATATCACTGCATTAAGCAGACGCCCTGGTCTGCGCACTCCAGTGGATTAAAGGATCACTATTATTTTGAGGAAGAGCTAGGGAATTCTGTCCAGTGTGCCAGCCAATATTTAGCCCTCAATCAACATCACCAAAATGGTGATTATTGGTCATTGTCACATTGTTGTTTGTGGGACCTTGCTGTGCATAAATTTACTGCCATGTTTGTTTCCCTCATTATAACAATGACAACAAATACGTCATTTCTCTAGGGTTTCTTTAAGTTGTGAAGAGCACAAAAGAAACAAAAGATTACATTTACGATCATCTTTTGTTTACGTTGAAAACTTGGCACCCATTTATCTTTCAGATAGAGAAAAAATTAGGTTGGATTGCTGTGCTTTCAGGAAAAAAATGTTTATAGTTGAAGCAACCTTTATACCTCCGCCTTGAAAAGAGACTTAGTGGCAGAATGTAATTAATTAAAGCCGCACATTTTGGTAAGCAATTAGTGAGCAATGTGCAGTCCTTCATAAACTTTACTTGGAGCCTTTCAACTTTATATAAAGTTTGCCTCAACAGCGAAGTTAAACATGCGGACCACAGTATATTCGAATGGTGCTTTCTCGATTTTCATTTTGTTGCTGCCTTTTAATAAAGTTTGAAACACTTGATGGGAACTTTAAGTCCCGGCAAAGGAACTCATGCAAGTACGTGCAGACCACGCCTACCCCTGCAAACTAAGGCTTTAACAACAAAAAAGTCACGAACCTTGAATGCACATTAAATCAGTAACCCGTTTTATAAACACCTAGTCTTTTTTTTCGATTGTGTTTTTTGTTTAAAGGGGGGGGGGGACTAAACTATTTTGCACAAGGTTCCGTCGACAAGGATCCCCGGATCTGAGGCCAGCTTTGCAAACCCACCCTCACCCATCTGCACGTTATAGCCTTTAGCAAACTCCAAAGAGGGAAAAAAAAGCAATAAATCTAGCGGCGAGGGAAGGACCAACGAAACTGCAGAAAATCCAGGTTCAAAAACAAATAATGAAACCAGGTCCAGCCGAATGCAGCGGCCGACAGCCTGGTACTTTCCTTATGCAACAAGGTGCTTTCCCCCTCCGCCGGACACCGACAAGTTTGCATACCCCCGCCACCCCACCCCGGGCTTACAGGACCAGGCCTCGAAGCCCTGATTGATTTTAGCTCACTCAAAACACACGCGCGGCGGGGGGTGGGGGGGCTCACATTCACCCCGGTCTCTCGGCGGCTTCTTACCTAGACTTGACGCCACTGCCCGCCCGCTCGTACGGCCACGTTTGTCCGCCGGGCGCCAGCGGGTCGCTGAAGTTGGGGGCCGGGTAATTCCTGTCCATGGTTTTCCCCGAGTGCGCCGCGCTGGCGGGGGTCGGGCCGTCCGTCACATGCCTCGCGCTGGCGGGCCGGCCGTTGGGAGCTGCGGTCCTCGCGCTGGCGGGATGGCCGTTGGGAGTTGCGGTCCTCGCGCCACGGTACTGCGTGCGCGTAAGCAGAAGGATGGCGGATGTGCTGCAAATCCAGGCAACCTGACTTTCCGATTTTTTTTTTTTCTCTCTCTCTTTCCACACGTTTGGTTTCTCCCAGGATGCACCACCTCCTGCTCCAAAGCTGGCGGAAGGGAAACAGCTAAAACGTAAGGAATTGGGGAGGGGACGTGATTACTGGCCGGCTATTGTTGGGATTGGCCAGGCCCGTTTTATCTGAGTTGCTTCGCTAATGCCCGATTGCTCAGAAACACAATAGCAGTGATTTGCTGAGGCTGCTTGATAGACGCTAGTCCCAGATTACTTGGGTTTTGTTAATGCTGCATTTCCTAATGCTTGATCGTACAACAAATGTTCGGGTGGCTGACACTGAAATACTGAGGCCGTGCTGTTTTTGGGGAGCGTGCTGTGCGCAAATTGGCTGGCCGGTTTCCTACCTAATGAAAGGAGTCGTAGAATTGTTACCGGGCAGCCGGCGGCCATTCGGCCCATTGTGGCTGTGCCGGTTCTCTCCATCCGAGCATTATGGCTTAGTGCTGTTCCCCTGCCTTTTCCCGTACCCCTACACATTGTTTCTATTCAAATAGTCACCAAGGGCCATCTTGAATACCACCTCCACCACACTTTCAGGCAGCACCCTCCATACCCAAACCACCTGCTGTGTGAAAAAGTTTTTTTCTCACCTCACGTTTGCTTCTTTTCCAAATCACTTTAAATCTGCGTCATCTCGCTCTTGATCGTTTTATGAGCAGGAATACTTACCCCCTATCTGTCTAGCCCCCTCATGATTTTGAACACATCTACCAAATCTCCTGGCCTTCTCTCCAAAGAGAACAATCCCAACATCTAAAATCTGTCATCATAACTGATGTTTCTCATCCCTCGGACCTATTTTTGTAATCCTCTTTTGCACTCTCCAGTGTGTTCACACCCTTCCTATAGTATGGTATCTAGAACTATACACAATATTCCATTGTATAAATTCAAAATAACCTCCTTGCTTCTATGCCCCTTTTAAAATCCAGGATGAGATATGCAGGTCCTTATTTTATATTGTTTGTCCATGTTCTTCCTGTGGTGGTATGTATTAGGGGTAATACGGTACACCATGAATGCCGAGGAGCTATTGGAGGACAGATGCTGGGTCCCAATTGGATCTGCCGCCTACTGGGCTCCACCCAGATAGGCAGGGTATAAGAACCCGGTTTACTCCCCGCAGCTGCATTCTGTGACTGAGCTGCTGGGGAACAAGTCTGCTCAATAAAACCTTGATTGAAGTTCTCCACGTCTCGCCTCGTGTGTGATCGATGGTGCTATAATTTATTGAGCAGACTTAAAAAGGAATATGGAGCGATCGCCCCGGAGTGCCTGCAAATCGGCCCCCAAGCAGCGAACGCAACATCGGCGTTTAAACAATGGCTGGCAGCCCCGGGACCCATCCTGCTCCGGAAACATGTGCGGGCGCACAAATCAGACCTACTGGTGGAAAAGGTACATCTACTCCACGCCAACCCGCAGTACGCCTATGTGGCTTACCCAGACGGCCGACAGGACACGGTCTCTCTGCGGGACCTGGCGCCCGCCGGAGCTCCCCACACGCCCCCAACACCAATCACCACCCCCTCACTCCCGCCGGTGCACCCCACAGCCACCCCCTTCCCGGGGGGATCGGTTCTCCTCCCAGGCCCGCCCAGGAGTACGGAAACAGAGAGGGACAGCGGAATGCTCCCAGAGTCGACCAGACCCGAGCCAGCACCACCACCACCACCCAGGCTGAGACGATCGGAGAGGGCGACCAGAGCACCATCTCGACTCATCGAGTCGACTTAAGATGTATAATTCAGTGGCCCAGTAAAGCGGCATTGTTGTAAATAGTTAACGCTGCTAATCGAGTAAAATGTGAATAATTCAGTGGCCCAGTAAAAGCGGCATGGTTGTATATAGTTCAATGGTTAAGGCACCGACCCTGTAAACTCATACCGCCCACCACCCCGCCGGGATCCTTTTTAACAAGGGGAGAATGTGGTGGTATGTATTAGGGGTAATACGGTACACCATGAATGCCGAGGAGCTGTTGGAGGACAGATGCTGTGTCCCGATTGGATCTGCCACCTACTGGGCTCTACCCAGTAGATAGGCGGGGTATAAGAACCCGGTTTACTCCCCGCAGCTGCATTCTGTGACTGAGCTGCTGGGTACAAGTCTGCTCAATAAAGCCTCGATTGAAGTTCTCCACGTCTCGTCTCGTGTGTGACCGATGGTGCTACACTTCCTACCTTTTCTGCAGTGAACTTCATCTACTATCTATCTGTCCACTCCGCCAACTTGTCTATGTCCTTTTGAAGCTCTACACTCTGCTCCTCAGTTTACAATACCCCCAAGTTTTGTGTCATCCTCAAACTTTGAACTTGTCCCTTGCACACCAAAATCTAGATCATTAATATATATCAGGAAAAGCAAGGGTCCCAATACCGACCCCTGGGGAACTCCACTCCACCACGCTCCACCAGCCTGAAAAATATCCGTTGACCATTACTCCATTTCCTATTACTCAGTTAATGTTGCTACTGTTCCTTTTATTCTTCCGTTTCGTATTACTCAGCTAATGTTGCTTGTGTCCGTTTTATTCCATGTGAACAAACTTCAAAAGATCTTCTTTGGATGTAAAACACTTTGGGACCACAGTTGGACATGAAAGATGATAAATAAATGCAAGTCCTTCTCAAAAATGGAAATTAATGGAAATATTTTCTAAACATACAAATGGCAAAAGCGTGATCAAAAGAAGTATAGATGAAGCGGGGTGGAGAGTGCAATCTGGTCCAAAAAGGGATATCTTCATGTGGGTGCTGAGGTACTAAATTAGTCATTTGCATAGGTCTTCACTTAAGAAGATGCTGCTGATCTGTTGCTGTAAAGAAAGAGGAAATTGAGAATTAGAAATTAAATATGATTAAAAATAGGTAAAGAGGAAATAGTTAAATGGTTGGCTGCATGGGGAGGTGGTGGTGTAGTGGTATTGTCACTAGACCAGTAATCCAGAGACCCAGGGTAATGCTCTGGTTCGGATCCCACCATGTCAGATGGTGACATTTGAATTCAATAAAAATCTGGAATAAACCATTGTCGATTGTCATTAAAAAACCCATCTGGTTAGGGCGGCATGGTGGCGCAGTGGTTATAGAAATTATAGAATTTACAGTTCAGAAGGAGGCCATTCGAGTCTCCACTGGCTCTTGGAAAGAGCACCCCACTTAAGCCCACACATCCACCCTATCCCAGTAACTCCACCTAACTAAGGGCAATTTAACATGGCCAATCCACCTAACCCTGCACATCTTGAAAAATGAAAATCGCTTATTGTCACGAGTAGGCTTCAATGAAGTTACTGTGAAAAGCCCCTAGTTGCCACATTCCGGCACCTGTTCGGGGAGGCTGGTACGGGAACTGTCTTTGGACTGTAGGACAAAACTGGAGCACCCAGAGGAAACCCACGCCGACACGGGGAGAACGAGCAGACTCCGCACAGACAGTGGCCCAAGCCGAGAATTGAACCTGGGACCTTGGAGCTGTGAAGCAACTGCGCTAACCACTGTGCTACCGTGCTGCCTCAAAACCTTAAAAAAGTATCACACAATTAAGAAACGAGTAACAGACTTCAAGGGCCATGAGTAGAATGGTGAAATTGGCAAGATAAATGGCAGAATAAATTTAATGCAGGAGTGTAAAGTAATTAATTTTGAACTGGAAAGATTGAGGACAGGAAATATAAACTAAAAAGTACAATTTTAAAATGGGTGCAGGAGCAGAGTGTATGTACACAAGTCTTTGAAGGTGACAGGACAAGATAAAGCTGTTAATAAGGTCTGTGAAATTCTTGGCTTTACAAACCAAGGCATAGAGTGCAAAAGCAATGGTAAACCTGTATAAAACACTGGCCCTAGCTGGTGTTTTGTGGTCAATTCTGGACACCACATGCTAGGAAGGTGACCGCAAATTGGAGAAGGCTGCCAAGGAAATTTACTAGAATGATAACGGATGCAAGACTTCATTCACACAATTTAACTAGAGAAACTAGAGTTCTCCTTAGAGCAAGGGAAGTAAAGGTGAAATGTGATAGAAGCATTCAAAATCGTAAAAAGTTTGGATTGAGTAACTAAGGAGAAGGGTCAATAACCAGTGGGCACAGATTTAAGGTCATTCACAAAAGAACCAGAGGGGACATGATGAGAAAAGAAACTCACGTAACATATTGTTAAGATCTGGAATGCACTGCCTAAAGGGGTGGTTGAAGTCGATTCATAGAATGGTTACAGCTCACTATTTGGCCTATCAAGTTCAAACAAAACATTCCACATGTCTCATTCAGCTTTCCCTCTATTTCTTATCATCAGGCGCTTATCCATTTCCCTTTTGAAAGCCACAGTTGAATCTGCCTCTACCACCCTCAGACAGTTTATTCCAGATCCTAACCACCCTGCATTTTTAAAAAAAGGTTCCTTATATCTGTATTGCCTTTGATTCGTTTACCAGTCACCTTAAATCTGTTTTGTCTGGTTCTCAACCCTTTCACCAGAGAGAGCAGTTTTTCCCTATCTACTGTTGGGGAACCTCGTGGTATTGAATCAAATGTCCTCCCACTCTTTTCTGAGGCGAAGAACCTAGCTTAACTAATATATCCTCATAACTGAACTTCCTGAAATCATTGTAAATATGTTCTGCTCTCCAAAATCTTCACATCCTTTCCACAGTGCAGGGTTCTGAATTAGATACAAAACTGCAGCTGAGGTCACACTAGTGTTTTATAAGGGTTCATCATAACTTATTTATCTTTGTACTTGATGCCACTATTCATAAAGCCCATACATCCTTATGCATTTTTAATCATTTCTGCAACCTGTCCTGCCATCTTCAATGATATGTGCACATATATCTGAGGTGTCTCTGATCCTGCACCCCTTTAGAATTCTATCAGCCTGTATATGACCTCTTGAAGTCTATCACAAACCTTTTTTTTAAAATGATTTTATTACAAACGTATATAAAAAGTTACAACACATAAACAATTCAGGAAACAAGCTTCTCAACAAACAACTATACAGTTTGTACATTTGTACATTTTTCACCCACCCCCTCTCCTGCGACGAACAACTCCTCAAACATGGTCACGAACAGCCCCCATCGTGCCTTGAAACCCTCCGCTGAACATATTAACTCGTATTTGATCTTTTCCAACCGAAGAAAATCATATAGGTCACCTAGCCAGGCCACTACCCCCAGTGGCGCTGCTGACCGCCATTCCAATAAGATTCGTCGCCAGGCAATCAGTGAGGCGAAAGCCACAACATCGACCGTCCTCCCCTCCATCAGCCCCGGCTCTCCGACATCCCAAATATCGCCACCAAAGGGTCCAGCTCCACCTCCACCCCCACTATATCTTTGCTAGCGCCGCGAACACTCTCACCCAGAATCTCTCCAACGTTTCACAACCCCAGAACATGTGTGTGTGATTCGCAGGTCCCCTTCTCACTTCTCACACTCATTCTTGCCCGAGTCATATGTACCCTGTGTACGACCTTGAACTGTACCAGGCTCATCCTTGCGCGCAAGGTCGCATTTACCCTTCGTAGCGCCTCACTCCATACTCCCCCGTTTATCTCCCCTCTCAGCTCCTCTTCCCATTTTTCCTTAATCTTCACCTCCCTGTTCTCCCAGCCACCTGTAAATGTCTCTCCTATCTTGCCTCCCCTTCCAGATCCAGAAGCAGCAGTCGGTCCAGCAGGGTGTACCTCGGCAACCTGGGGAACCTTCCAAACCTTCCACACAAAGTCCCTTACTTGCAGGTACCTAAACTCACTTCCTCTCGGGAACTCTACCCGCTCCTTCAATTCATCTATACCGGCAAACCCTTCTTCCAGATACAAATCCCTCACCTTAACCAGCCCCACTTCTCTCCACTTCCTATACATGCCATCCACCCCTCCCGGCTCAAACCCGTGATTTCACACAATAGCGTTAACACCGACAGCCCCGCATCCTAAAGTGCCTCCTCAGCTGATTCCAGATCTTCACCGTGGACTGCACCACCGGGCTTCCTGAGTATCTGCTCGCCGCCATTGGCGATGCTGCCATCACCATAGGCCTAAAGCTGGACCCCTTACAGGATTCCTCCTTCATCCAAACCCATTCTACCCCCTCTCCTTCCCACCATCGCCTCACCTTCTCCACGTTCGCCGCCCAATAGTAATGAAGCAGGTTCGGCAATGCCAACACTCCCTGCTGCCTCTGCCTCTGTAACAGGGTCCTCCTAACCCTTGGCATCTGTCCCGCCCATACAAAGTCCAAAATAATTGTGCCCAGTTTCCGGAAGAAGGCCTTCGGTATAAAGATCGGGAGTGTCTGGAAAGTGAACAGGAACCTCGGCAGAATGTTCATCTTCACCACTTGGACCATCCCCGCCAAAGTCAATTACAGCGCGTTCAAACTCTTGAGATCCTTCCTAGCCTCCTCCACCAGCTTTGTTAAATTCCACTTGTGAAACATCGCCCATTCCCTCGCTACCTGAATTCCCTGGTATGTGAACCTGTCTCTAGCCACCTTAAATGCATCCCACGTAAATTGGCTCATCAACCAAACTCATTCAGCGGGAACACTTCGCTTTTCCCTACATTCAACTTGTACCCCGAGACCGTCCCAAACCTCCCCAACATGATCCTCTCCATGCTCTTCCAGCAGGTCCAAAGCATACAACAGTAGGTCGTCAGCATAGAGCAACACCTAATGCTTCCTTCTTCCCCTCATAATCCCTTCCACACTGCCGACCCCCTAAGAGCCATTGGCAGAGGCTCTATAGCCAGCGCAACCAGCAGCGGCGACAGCGGGCACCCCTGCCTTGTTCCCCTGTGTAATTCAAAGTTCTGTGAACTCATGTCATTAGTCCGCACACTCGCCTTTGGTGCCACATATAACAGGTGTACCCATGCCACAAACTTTGGCCCAAACCCAAAACTTCCCAGGACCTCAAACAGGTACCGCCACTCCACCCGGTCAAATGCCTTCTCCGGGTCCATGGACACCACTACCCCCGGTACCTGGGCTCCCGACGGGGTCATAATCACATTTAACAGCTTGCTTATATTGCTGAAGAGCTACCTACCCTTTACAAAGCTGGTTTGGTCCTCCGCAACCACCCTGGGACACAACCTTCCATCCTTCCCGCCACTAACTTAGCCAGCACTTTCACATCTGTATTTAACAGTGATATGGCCCTATACGACCCAAACGGTTCCTTCCCCTTTTTGGGTATTAACGTGATCATTATCTGCGTCATCATTTCCGGCAGCTCCCCCTTCCCCAACGCCACGTTAAACACTCCCAAGAGATGCGGTGCCAGGTCTGTTGTGAACTCCTTATGAAATTCCGCCGGATAGTCATCGGTCCCCGAACTTCATACCCCTTACAGTGTCCAACATCTCCCTCAGCCCCAAGGGCTCTAGCACCTGCTTCTTCTCTTCCTCCAGCTGTGGAAACTCCAGTTCATTTAAGAACCGTCCCATGTCCCCTTCTTCACCCCCCCTGGTCCGCCCTATACAGCTCCTTATAATAATCCCTAAACGCCTCATTTATCTTCCCCGGCTCCAACACCACATCCCCTGCCCCAGTCCGTATCTTCAATATTTCCCTAGACATGACCTGCCTCCATCGCTGGTACTCTAGGATTCGACTCGCCTTCTCCCCGTATTCATACTGCACCCCTCTTGCCCTACACAGCTGTCCTACCTCCCTCCCCGTTGTCAGCCTATCAAATTGCCCCTATAATTTTTTTCTCCTCGCCATCCCTCCGTGGTGGGCACCCTTGAGTACTCCCTATCTACCTCCACTATCTTGTTCATGAGCCGTTCATTTTTTTCCCTCCTTTTCCTATCCGCATGAGCCTTGAATGAGATAATCTCCCCTCGGACCGCCATTTTTAGCGCTTCGCAAAATGTGGCCACCGACGCCTCTCCATTTTGGTTCAATTCTACATAATCTTTAATCACAGCCCGCACTTTGTCACAAAATCTTCTACCTGCCAACGACCCAGAATTGAGCCTCCACCCCGGCCTCTGTTCCTGTCCCGATCTAAGCCGCATCTCCAGCCAATGGGCGCATGATCCGAGATTACTATGCCCGTGTACTCTGCCCCCTCCACCGCAATCAAAATCTCCCGGCTCACCACAAAAAAAGTCAATTCTGGAATACACCCTGTAACCATGCGAAAAAAAGGAATACTCCCTTCCCCCTGGGTTCTTGAAGCGCCACGGGTCCACCATGCCCGTCTTTTCCATAAACCCACCCAGCTCCTTTGCTATTCGTATCTTACCCATTGACCTCGGGCTCGACCTATTCACCCTCGGCTCTAGGACACAGTTAAAATCTCCTCCCACAATCAACTGGTACGTGGTCAAGTCCAGGATTGCTGCCAGCAACCCCCTCATAAAACCTACATCATCCCTATTCGATGCATACACATTCACCAACACCACCGACGTCCCCTCCAACACCCCACTCACAATCACATATCTCCCACCCGGGTCCCTCACTTCCTTCGCGCTCACCAACCCTGTTTTCTTACTCATCAAAATTGCCACTCCCCACAACTTTGAATCAAACCCCGAGTGGAAAACCTGACCCACCCACCCCTTCCTTAGCCTAACCTGGTCCTTCACGCGGAGGTGCGTCTCCTGCAGAAAGACTACCTCCGCTCTCAAGCTCCTGAGGTGTGCAGAAACCTGAGATCTTTTAACCGGTCCATTGAGCCCTCGCATGTTCTAAATTATCAGCCTTACCGGAAGTTTACGCCTCCATTCCTCTCTACCGTCCGTCATCCTCGCCCTTTGGCTCTAGTCCCGTTAATTTCACCCTATACCTGGCTTGTTCGCCGCCCCTGACCATGTTTCTTCTTCCACCTCGCCTCATCGCGTCACCCTCCCTGTCCCTTCCCACTTTCCCCCTCCCCCCCCCCCCCTCTTCCCCTAAGGCCACCTCTCGGCCTTCTCCCCCACCTCACTTCTGTTCACCAGCATTACGTGCTAGCTTGGCAGCCCCTGCCCAAAGGCCTCTCTCACTGACCTCCGCCCCTCCCCCCGCCCTCACCTCTCTGCTCAATGAAGAAGATTCCCCATTGACCTTACCCTCCCCCACCCAAACAAAGAGTCATCTTGAATCATAGGTCACCTTCCCCGAACAAACAAACGGGGGGGGGGGGAAACACACAGCTCCAGTCAACCGGAGGGAGGGTAGGGACAGCCATCCCCTATAAATTTTTCACCCCTGCTACACTTTGTCAACCCAACAGTAAATAAAACACCAGAGAAAACCCCTTCCATATCGTAGGAAAAGAAAATCCTCCACTCCCTACCCCCACTCTACCCATATTCCCAATTATTTTAAAGTGCCTGCACCTCAGTCTCCCAGAATTGTTCAATTCAGTTCTCCCCCAGTTTATGGTCCTTGATCAAGTCATCGGCCGTTTCTGGGGTCTCAAAATAGTATTCCCGGCCTTCATACGTCACCCATAGTTTCGTCAGGTAGAGCACCCCAATACTGATCTGCCGCCAATATAGCACTGCCTTGGCTTTGTTGAACCCTGCAGGCCGTTTCGCCAACTCGGCTTCGATGTCCTAATATATTGGGACCTTGTTGCCACCCATTCCCAGTTGCACTTCTCCCTGGCCCACTGCAAAATCTTCTCTTTCTCCATGAACTTCTGGAGTCTCACGATCAGCGCCCGCGGCGGCTCCCCTGCCCTAGGCTTCTGCCTCAGAGACCTGTGTGCCCTATCCACTTCAGGGGCCTTATCCAGCACCCCCTCCGCCACTGGCCCTGCCAGCATCCTCAAAATATACCTCGTGGCACTCACATCTTCCACTCCTTCAGGCAGGCCCACTATCCACAGATCTGCCTTTTTGAACTGTTTTCCTGCTCATCCACCTTTGCTCTCAACGTCCCACAATACTACATTTTCCTAATCCTTGATTGTCTGTCCCATAATACCAGGGGTGGTTTCTCCGCGCTGAAATCGCGGCCGGCATGGGGGCGGAGAATCGACGTTCGCGCAAGAAATCGGGACCGGCGCCTGGTCACTGATTCCGCGGGCCTCAAAAAGCGGTGTCACTGGGGAGTACACCGCGCCGCCGGGGGCCATTGACAAAGGCCCTCTCCGACATCCTTTGCCCACGACCAGCCAAAGTCCCGACGGCATGGAACTAACCTGGTCCAGCCAGTCAGGATACTTACGTGGCGGCTGTGAACTCAGTCCGCGGCCACTCTGGTCGGGGCGGGCAAATCGGAGGCCGGGGGGCTGTATAGGTGGAATGATTGTGCGGGGTTTGAGGGTCGGGCACGCGGCCGTCCGGGGGATCTCCTTTGTGGGTCTACCTCCGAGGTCCAAGTCCACCATGGAGCACTGCGCGGCCGCTGGAAGTTGCCGTCATGCGCATGTGCGGCCTCCGATCCGGAAATGCGGGGGCCCGTATCTGCAGCAAAAGCTGCGAGATTTACTCTGGGTTCCTGCTAGCCCCCTGCAGAGCTGTGAATTCGTGTCCCTTTTTTTCAGGAATAAAACTCCACGGTTTTGACGCTGGCTTGGGTACATAGTCCCAAAAACGGAGAATCCAGCCCCCAGAGCTTGGTAATCCTTGATTGCTCAGAATCACAACAGCTGACTTCCAAATGCTTGATTGTCCTTAAAATCCTTACAGTGCAGAAGGAGGCCATTTGGCCCATTGAGTCTGCACCAACCCTCTGAAAGAGCACCCTACCGAGATTGACTCCCCCCTCCTTTCTCCATAACTGCGTAACCCCATCTAACAGGCACATCTTCAGACACTAAGGGGTATTTTGGCATGGCCAATCCACCTAATCTGCACATCTTTGGGCTGTGGGAGGAAACTGGAGCATCCAGAGGAAACCCACACTGACACAGGGAGGAGGTGCAAACTCCAATACTGGAATCGAACCCGGGTCCCTGGTGCTGTGAGGCTTGTCCAGTACCCCTATATTAGGCGTCCTGTAGCTTGATTGCTCTGAACAACAACATTTAAAAAAATTGAACTTGCTACAAGACAATTGTCTTGTCCCACAATACCAGTTCTATTAATGGTCAATTGCTTAGCACGATCATATTAGAGCTTACTGATGTGGAGTTGCTGAATCACTTAATACTATGACCAGTCTGATTACCCAATCCTACAATACCAAGACTAGTTTCCTGATGGTTGATTGCTCACCAACTATCATAGGGATGACTTTGATTGCCTACCAATATTTGATAGTCTTCCATTTAATGCCATTTTTTGGGCGCCAGTCGGCGGACATCGCGCCGTTTCGGGAGAATTTCGCCCGCTTCCTGACACAATCATGGAGTCATCCATAAGCCTCGAGCGTGCTTTCTAGATGTGTACACGAATATCTTTCTCAATAATGGCATCCTTAGAGGACACATTACCAAGATATGAGAAGTGTTCTACAGCCTTGAGACTGGTGCCAGAGGAGGGGCAATATAAAACGATTATGCCTGTACTTGCGAGTATGCCTGGTGAAAACACAGGCAATCGTCCTTATCATCCTGCTGTATGGCACTGAATGGTGATTCTGCTATAGGTGCCATTTCGTATCTCTGGAATCCTTCCACCAAAGCCACCGATGTCAATCATGAGAATTCAACAGCAGGACAAAAGATTAATCCTAAACAATAGGGTTCTACACTGTACTGGGCTCAAAAACATAGTGATCACCCACCAGAAAATTCAGTTCAGATGGGTAGGCCATGTCTCCTGCATAGATGATTACAGAATCCCCAAACAAATCTTCGATGGGGAACTATCCCAGAAACAGCATTAAGGTAGTTAGTTTGAGTGATATATGGACACCTGCAAAAACAGCCGTACAAACTTCTGCATTGCAAGCCACCTTTCTTGGGAAAATATGACAGCCAACTGGCTCATGTAGAGGCAAGAACTGAAATTGGGGACCATCGACACCAAACTCAACATCTGACCTGCCCAGAAGAAACCAGAGGTGTCATAGCTGCCAAAGTTTCTCCAAGCAACAAGGTACCAGTTCTATGACCGCCTATGCTGATCCTAAATCAGACTCTTCTACTCTGTGAGTAAACCCACAGAAGATGACAAAATCACTTGCATCTTGGACATACTAGAACAATGAGGCCTCTACCATGAAGCAATAGCTGATAGCCAAATCCCACAATAACAAAGCTATCTTTAGTTTCTTCATAATCCGTCACTGCCTTAAACAAATAAAACCAGGATATTGTGTGAATACCTGTTTGCCTAGTACTATAGTATTACTATTTGCTTTGGTTGATTGTCTAGTTCCGCCATCATTGCGACACTGACTATATGTCTGCACAGTAAGAAGACTTACAACACCAGGTTAAAGTCCAACAGGTTTGTTTCAAACACTAGCTTTCAGAGCACTGCTCCTTCCTCAGGTGAATGAAGGGGTATGTTCCAGAAACATATATATACACAAATTCAAAGATGCAAGACAATGCTTAGAAGAATGCTTAGAATGCTTAGTCTTGCATCTTTGAATTTGTGTATATATATGTTTCTGGAACATACCTCTTCATTCACCTGAGGAAGGAGCAGTGCTCCGAAAGCTAATGTTTGAAACAAACCTGTTGGACTTTAACCTGGTGTTGTAAGACTTTTTACTGTGCTCACCCAAGTCCAACGCCAGCATCTCCACATCATATATGTCTGCAAGTAACATCTCCAAGGGACAACATGGAAATGAGGAATACATTTTCCGCACTTCTCAGATATTAGGCTATGATTTGCAACTCAATAGCAACTTGTATTTTATATCACAGGCCAAGCAATATCATAATCAGGAAAGATTAAGAATAAAACAGTCTGAAAGATAGGTTAAAGTCTCTTTTAAATGCACAGAGATTTAGAGACGAACCTCTCGAGGTGTAGAATCTAGGTAGCCAAAGCTCTGCCATCAAGTGAAGAACCCCAGAATCCGAGATGTATTGGAGGCCAGAGCTGGAGGGCATAAAGGTTGAAGTAGGGTTGGAGGTTGTTCAGACATAGGGTGTGCTGAGGCCACAGAGGAAGTTGTAAATGAGGACAAGAATTTTGAATTTGGAGTGATAGGGGCCAGTGGAAATTGGTGAGGAGAAGAGTGACAGCCGAGGTGAGTTTAATTTTCATATGTATGAAGACTGACCACTGTTTTAAATAATAGCCTGGATTTTTCAGGGTAGTCAGCGCTCAATGCTCGCCATTCTGAGAGTGGGCAGGGAACATATCCCCGTTGACTGACAGATATTCTGCCATTTTATGCACAATTGAGCATCGATTGGCAGTCGGCGGGACTTTCATCCACCCTTGGATAGAAGTCCTGCCTTGGAGAGCTCGTGGAGTACTTTCCGGTGAGAATGGCAGAGATGCCGTCACCAATACCCCTAGGCCAGTGCCCTGCAAGACGTCCATCTGCACTCACGCCGACACCTGCCCCACTACCCACTTCCTAACCATGGCTATATTCGCTGCCCAGTAATAGTTCAGAAATAAGTCTTAGAACACCAGGCTCCCTTCCTTTCCCTATCCCTTAAACAAAACATCACAACCATCCCCCTCTGTTACACTAACCACCCCCCACTGTACACCCGTTAACTAGCCCGCCCAGCTAGCTTGGCAGCCCCTGCCCACGGCGTCAAACCTTCTGTACCCCATTGATCTCCCCCCTCCCATGCTCACACACCTCTAAAGCACAAACAACAATGAAATAACAAAAAGGTGCACTCACCCTGCATGTCCCCCAAACATCCTGCCACAGAAACAAACAAAACATCTCAAAGAAGAGAGGTTCTCCCTAACCAACAAACGAAAAGGCAGAGAAAACCAACATCTTCCCACATTTCCTCCACAGTTCAATGTTCTCCCTCTCCTGCCAGTCCATTGTCTCTTAGAAACTCCAGTGCCTCCTTTGATGTCCCAACAATAATGCCCTCGACCATTGTAAGTCACCCAGAGGCGGGCGGCTACAGCATCCCAAACTTCACCCCCTACTTAAAGAGGGCAGCCTTCAATCGATTGAACCCGGCTCTCCGCTTCGCCAGTTCTGCTCCGAAGGCCCGGTACACCCGGAGCTCATTACCTTCCCAGGTGCACCTCCTCGTCTGCTTGGCCCACCACAAAATCTTCTCCTTGTCAAGGAATCGGTGGGGTTGCACCACCATCGCCCTCGGCGGCTCATTCGCCTGCATCTTCCACATCAGTGTCCTGTGGCTGGTCGAAGGCCTCCTCCTCCATCAGCTTCTCCAGCATCTTGGCTACATATGAGCCAGCGTCCATTCTCTCGATGCCCTCTGGCAACCCTACAATTCTTTTTTTTTTTAAATTTAGAGTACCCAATTAATTATTTCCAATTAAGGGCAATTTAGCGTGGCCAATCCACGTAACTTGCACATTTTTTGGGTTGCGGGGGCAAAACCCACGCAAACACGGGGAGAATGTGCAAACTCCACGCAGACAGTGGCCCAGAGCCAGGATCGAACCTGGGACCTCGGCGTTGGGAGGCAGGCATGCTAATCACTGCGCCGCCGTGCTGCCCGGCATCCCTACAGTTCTGAAATTTTGTCTCCGGGAGCGTTTCTCCAGATCTCCACTTTCTCCTTTATCCGCTTCTGTGCCTCCCGCATCATCTCGATCTCGGCCGTCAACGAGGTAAGCAGCTCCTTGTGCTCCCCCACCGCCTCCTCCACTTTCTGGATCGCCTGGCCCGAGGTCTCCACCCGGTCGATCTCCGCTTTCAGCAGATCCACCATCTTGGCATGGTCCTCCTGGGCTTCCCTCCTCTGCTGGCTGGAGTCCTTATTTAACTCGTCCACCAGCTGCTCCATCAACCATTGGGCTGGTAGGGCCGACCCTTTACCCTCCGCCATCTTCACCTGTAACGCACAAAGAATTTCTTGCTCCAACAGTTCCTTCCTTCTCGACCCACTTCTGGTCCATGGATCCATACACCACATTCAGTTTAACTTTTCTCCACCAACTCTTCACCTTTTTCCACCAAAACATCCACCCAGCAAACGGGAAAAAGGACCGAAAAAACTGCCTCGAGTGGAAGCTGGCAAATGTGCGACCACTCACTCTATGGAAGTCGGCTGCCTCCACCTCTGGTGTGCATCCTGGGGACACACCTAGGCGTAGCGGCAGAGCACGGATGATTAAGAAGATATAGGATCACCGAGTGGGCACTGAGTGGGGGTGGGGCACCATCTGTAGCTAGGGACAATGGAAGGTTCAGATGTTCACCATTAAACATCTAACACCTGATACATGTGCAGCCTCTGTCATGTTATTCTCCACAGCAGGCCTGCTTGCACCCCCACCCCTTGTTGCCGTCCCGTCCCCCCGGGCACAGTGGCCCTAGATCAGGAGCCCCCGATGCAGATTCCAGTCAGGTGATGGGTGTGAGCGCACTGTGTCAGCAGAAAGACGGGAGTCAGACTTAGGCAGAAACTGAGGAGCACAAGAGCTAACCTCGCAGCGGGTTATCATCACTCTCCTGCCTTGTATATTGACCCGCTGACACAGGCCCATCAACCCTGGGATGATGTTACATAGACCCTGGGGGGGTTGGGGGGAAGAGAGCAAGGAGTGAGATGGGAGGCAAGGAGGGGAATGAGGGTGGGAGTAAATGGGGGACAAGCTGATGGACAAAGCCTCATCCTATGAGAAGCAGGTGAGGATGTGGGCCTCCTTGGCCCTCCATTCATTCTGACCGTTGCCTCCGCCTGCCCTCCATCCTCCAGCTGCTCCCAAGGGTCCTCCCTGGGCTCGTCCTCCAGCCCCTCCTGGCCCAGCCCTCCTCAGACAAGGCCACATGTCCTTTGTCCTCCTCCAGTATGCGACTGCTACTGTGCCAGATTGTGGAGGCCACAGCAGACCACCACAATGTGGAAGACCATCTGAGGTTGTACTGCAGTGCATCACCAGTGCGGTTCAGGCATCAGAACTGCATTTTCCGCTGTCCGATGCACCATTCAATGACAGCATGGGTGGCAACATGGGCCTCCTTATATCAGATCTCTGCATCGGTCTCTGGCCTCCGCAGCTGTTGCGGGATCAACAACACCATCTATTGCGGTATCTGTAATGAATTGGAGAAGGAGAGAGACCGACAATCAGTTAGGGCTTCCATCCCGGATCCTCGTATACTCCGAACCTACCCCACCATTACGTGTCCCGCCTTCTTTGAGAATGCCATCCACCGAGCTAGTTGTGCTAGAAACCTTTGCCATGCACACTCACCCCCGACCAGAGGAGGAGCCACTAGACCCCAGACTCTGCCGGGAACATTGGGGAGACCATGCTCCGGTACCCTACCCTGATCCACGTACACATCCTCTGGTTGCAATGATATCGCAGTGCTGCAGCTCAGCTCTAGAGTGTTTGATTGTGGCGGCTGCTGGTGTTGGCGCCTCCAGGGTTCAGGCAAAGTGTCCAGGCTTCACAGTTTGATTGGAATGCCAGGCAATAACACTTGTCTGAGACATGGCACATTTACCCACAAGAATGCACTTGGGTGCTGTGAAGTGGTCACATAACTAACAATGCCAATTCCTAATTAGCAATATCCTTCTACTGTGCAGCTAGAGGCTGCTCACAGTCAAAGGGAGTTAAAGTGACATTCAGCATAGTACGAAGATCAGGGCTCTGTCCTGGAATTGTTTGGTAGGACAGACAGGTAACTGTGGTAGTTACTCCTCTCAGCAGCCATCGCGCCAGCTTTCTGTTTTTAAAACGAAGTGCTAAATGGTGCCTGCGTGATCACTCACTGGAGAGCCAGTTAGTTCCCAGGAGGCCGTTAGATTGGACTTCCATCTCACGAATGAGACGGACATTGGTCTTAATTGGTGCCTTGCCATGTCTGGGCAGGATCCGGAACCCACCATTGGGAGCAGGCCGGTTAGATTGCAAACCGATTCATGCAAGGTGTGGATCCCAATTTTGGCTTCTCCCCCTATCTGCAACGGAACGCAATGCAACCGTTAAATCGCGCCCATAGTTTTTTGTCAGGTCCAATTAAGTTTCTAGTTAATCGTGACCCCCATGGATGTTTAAGGTTGACGATCAGTGATAGTAATTAATGATTGTCAAGGCAAGGTGGTTAGCCTCTATCTTGTTGGAAGTTCCAGGTTCGCCACCTGGCATCTCCCAAGTTTGATTTATAATCAGTATGCAATTAGTTGATCTCAGTACGGTCATGCTTTAAATCAGCTTTAAAATCTTTAGAGGAAAAAGACACCTAGCTCTACCTCGCCACCAGTGATCCTTCTAAATTTTCTTTAGACAGGGTATCATACGCTTCCTGTTTATTTCAATGAGCTGCATCTTTAAATTTTTATGCATGGTCTAAAGCAGTGTTTTTCAAACCTTTTTGCCCGGGACCCATTTTTTCTTTATTATTGTCAAAATAGGCTTACACCAACACTGCAATGAAGTTACTGTGAAAATCCCCTAGTCGCCACATTCCAGCGCCTGTTCGGGTACACGGAGGGAGAATTAGGAATGTCCAATTCACCTAACAAGCACGTCTTTCAGGACTTGTGGAAGGAAACCGGAGCACCCGGAGGAAACCCACGCAGACACAGGGAGACCATGCAGACTCCGCACAGACAGTGACCCAAGCCGGGAATCGAATCTGGGACCCTGGCACTGTGAAGCCACAGTACTAACCACTGTGCTACCATGCCACCCAGCACTTTACCAACTGGCTGACCTTTGCGACCTACGCTGGCCAAACTTCACGACTCACCATTTTCACTTATCTTTAATGTGACAGGTGAGCCTGCTTGATCCTCAGGATCACATTTGCTTTGTCTTTCAATGTTACATTTCTGCTGAGGACTTCAGCTGATGATATAATATCTCACTGCACCCATTTAAAAAAATCAGGAGGTTTGTCCTCAAACTCACCATGCTTAGTCTTCAAATGCCTATGAAGTTGAGGGTTTTAATCTTTCATTTTCCAATATTTCCCTATAACACACATGAACTTTGCATCCTGACTTGCAGTGGCACAATTAATAAACCCGTACCTCACAAAATCATCGTTATACTGTTTTGTTCCTTTTTTCATAATCTTCTTCATGGGTTGTTCACCAGAGAACCTTGAGCTAAAACCAGCACTGCCGGCAGCTGCAAAATGGAGGAATCTCTCTCACGCCCAGAGCACGTGATGTCAGTGTATTGGGCATGCGACCTGCTCTCTGCCGTTGCTTCTACAGAGAAGACTCCATCGATTTTTTAAAAGAATCTGCTCCTGGGTCAGTGCGCTGACGTCCGGACGAGGCAATCTGCCTCACTGGGTTCAGGGCCTGTGCACTGCTGAGGGGGCACACTTGCGCGGGACAGCTGGCATTTTGAAAGCTGGTTGTGGCCGGAATTTTTAAAAGCCGGTCGCAGCAGTTGGGCACTACTTCCCGCGATCGGGAACGCCGCGGCGGATGGCCTCACGACTCTCCCAGCACCCACCTGCGACCCACCCATGGTTCACCTGAGCTTGAAAAGTACTTGTCTAAAGGGGACAGCTTATCAGTTGCCTGGGTGATACCTTGATGATTGCTGTAGGGCAGCGCATTCATGGAACTTAGAAGGAGCATTGCATGCCACAATTTTCCTCAACGTCACAACTGTTTGAGCTGTTAAGAATGTCTGTCCAACATATAGTCTGAGACGAGACAAAATTTCAATTAAGCATTGGGATGACTGAAGCTTGCCACATATGCAGCCTCCTTCCACAAGTGCTCATTAAGGCTGTATCTACGCCGCATTCTGTACAACCCAGAGCTGAGTTTAAAACGCTATGGCCTGGACCTTCCAAGCAGTGGCAATAATGGTTGGATTTCCTCTGCATTCAAAACTTTCCCTGACTCAACACTGCTGTGCATTTCTTCCAGGGTCTTCCGGTCCTAGCTTTCACAGTAATGCACAGTGTAGCACTCGGGGAATTCTGTCAGAGCAGAGTAGTGTTTGGATGATTTTTAGAGCGGATAGGTAGGCTTACAAAGCAAAAGGATATGACATAATTGCAATGTAGTTATTTAGCGAAATGACACCCTGTCACAATACCCTGGGCTAGTGGGGCTCAATTCCAGCCCATTTGACCCGGAGTTGCAACACAGACGAAATAAGATTTTATTCAAAATACCCAAGGTCCTTTGTTTATTCCAATAAACCAGGTTTGTAACTTTAACATAAGTAACCTTGTACAGTATCTTAATTAAACAGACAGAAAATGTAACTGACTATCTAATATCCCTTTCCCAACACCCCATTCCTAACCACGCCCTCTCTAATATATATACACACAGGCAACAGCGCAGAGGAGAAAGGGTGGTGGAAAGGGAAAGAAAATATTAATAAGAAATAAAAGAATAAGGACCTTTGATGCGCTAGGATGACTTCCAGTTAGTGTCTTTCTGGAGTTCAGCTTTTGTTTTGATATTTCTTCCTTCTAGGCAAAAGGCACCTTTTTTTTAATAAACATTTTATTGAGGTATTTTTGTGATGTACTATTAATCCACTGCTAGACGATGAGAGCGAGAGAACATAGGCTTTATTACACAAGAACTTGCCTGCCTGAGATCGCCGTAACAACTGAGCGCCGCCCCCAGGCGGCTGGTCTATATACCGTCCGGGGGGCGGAGCCAGAGGCAGAGCCCACCAGGGTTCCAGTACACTACATGGAAAAAGGATCATATTACAATACTCTACATTCACCACATCACCCCCTGTTAAAAAATGAAGTCCAGCGGGGGTGAAGTGGGGTCATCAAATGTTCAGTCTGTCTGGAGGCTGGACTGTTCTATTGGACCTCCTCAGCCCTGGCGGTGCGGCGGGTGCTGCCGACATGGTCAGTGACTCCGGGAGCATGTCGTTTGGAGCTTCGGTCCGGCGAGTCGGCGACGGTTGAGGAGTGGGTGTAGGCAGGGGCGTGGTGGTTATCAGGAAGTGGGGGTGGATGATGGCAGCGTGGGCTCGGGACAGTATAGGAGCCCTGGGGGGGGCATAAAGGGTTGGGGGAGTGGTGGTAGGAGGGGGGGGGGGGGGCGCGTTTGCATGGGATCCAACAGGGGCCAGGTCCCGGAGGGAGACCGTATCTTGCCATCCATCTTGGTGCGCGATGTAGGCGTATTGGGGGTTGGCTTGCAGCAGCTGGACCCTCTCGACCAGGGGGTTGGTCTTATGGCTCCTCGTATGCTTCCGGAGAAGGACAGGTCCCGGAGTTGTCAGCCAGGATGGAAGCAAGACCCCGGAGATGGACTTCCTAGGGAAGACAAACAAACGGTCGTGAGGGGTCTCGTTCGTAGCTGTGCAGAGGAGTGATCTAATGGAGTGGAGCGCGTCGGGGAGGACCTCCTGCCAGCGGGGAATCGGGAGATTTCTAGACCGAAGGGCAAGAAGGACGACCTTCCACACAGTCACATTCTCCCTCTCCACCTGCCCGTTTCCCTACGGGTTGTAGCTCGTAGTCCTGCTCAAGGCGATGCCCTTACTGAGCAGGTACTGATGCAGCTCATCGCTCATGAACGAGGTGCCCCGGTCACTGTAGACGTATGCAGGGAAACCGAACAGGGTGAAGATGCTGTGCAGTGCCTTTATAACGGTGGCCGAAGTCATGTCGGGACATGGGATAGCGAAGGGGAAGCGGGAATATTCGTCGATGACGGTCAGGAAGTATATATTACGGTTGGTGGAAGGGAGGGGCCCTTTGAAGTCGATGCTGAGGCGCTCAAAGGGCTTGGAGGCCTTTACCAGGTGGGCCTTGTCTGGCCGGTAGAAGTGCGGCTTGCACTCCGCACAGACTCGGCAATCCCTGGTCATGGCCCTGACCTCCTCGGTGGAGTAGGGCAGGTTGCGGGCTTTAATAAAGTGGATAAGTCGAGTGACCCCCGGGTGACAGAGGTCAATGTGGATAGCCCGAAGTCGGCCGTCTTGCACACTGGCGCATGTGCCACGGGACAGGGCATCTGGGGGCTCGTTGAGCTCCCCAGGACGATACTTAATACCGTACATATAGGTGGAGAGTTCGATTCTCCACCTCAAGATTTTGTCGTTTTTTATTTTGCCCCGTTGTGCATTGTCGAACAGAAAGGCAACCGACCATTGGTCGGTGACGAGGGTGAACCTCCTACCGGCTAGTTGTGTCTCCAGTGCCGCACAGCTTCCACAGTGGCTTGCGCTTCCTTCTTGACAGAAGAGTATCGAATCTCGGAGGCGTGGAGGGTTGTAGCAAAGAAGGCTACTGGCCTGCCCGCCTGGTTGAGGGTGGCGGCCAGGGCGACGTCTGATGCATCGCTCTCTACCTGGAAAGGGATGGACTCATCCACCGCGTGCATCGCGGCTTTGGCAATATCGGCCTTGATGCGGCTGAAGGCCGAGCGGGCCTCAGCCGTCAGGGGGAATATAGTGGCTTTGATAAGTGGGCAGGCTTTGTCCGCATAGTTGGGGACCCACTGGGCGTAATAGGAAAAGAGCCCCAGGCAGCATTTGAGGGCCTTGAGGCTGTGGGGAAAGGGAAGTTCTATGAGGGGGCGCATGCGGTCGGGGTCTTGTGATATGGTACGAATAAAGTAATGGCATGATGGGAAAACTGGTCAATGGGAAGACTGGTCAAAATATTTGATACGACTTCCGGTTGCGGTGATGCCTTGCTAGCCGCACATTTCGGCGGCTCCAGCTTCGACGGACCTTTGGGCTCTTTTAAGAGCCCCAACGGGAAATTTTTGGGCGACGCAACCTGGTGTGGGGTAAGTGAGAAGGGAGTCCCCCCCCCCCAACGAAGGAGGAAAATACCGGCGGCGGCGGCTGCAGCGCGAGGAATCGTCGACCAAAGAGACAGAAAGGGAGAAGCACAAGATGGCGGCGGAGAAAGCTCAGGCGACATGGGGGCCCGAGCAGGACGAATTTTTGAGACGGTGTGTGGAGCTACTGAAGAGGGAGGTGCTGACCCCGATGCTATAGGCAATTGAGGGGCTCAAGGAGACACAAAAGACCCAGGAGACAGAGCTCCGCGTGGTGGAGCAGAAGGTGACGGATAATGAGGACGAGATCCTGGGCCTGGCGGTCAAAACACAGACGCACGAGGCACTTCATAAAAAGTGTACTGAAAGGATCGAGGCCCTAGAAAACGGAGCGCGAAGGAAGAACCTTCGGATACTGGGTCTCCCTGAGGGTGTGGAAGGAGTGGACTGTGGAGCTTATGCAAGTACGATGCTGAGCTCACTGATGGGTGCTGAGGCCCCTACGGGCCCCTTGGAGGTGGAGTGGGCACATTGGATCCCGGCGAGAAGACCAAAAGCGGGAGAACCACCCAGGGCGATAATCGTGCGATTTCACCGCCTTAAGGATAGAGAAGAGGTCCTGAGATGGGCTAAAAAAGTGCGGAGTAGCAGATGGGAGAATGCAGTGGTACGGGTGTACCAGGATTGGAGTGCGGAGGTGGCGAGAAGGAGGGCGAGTTTTAACCGAGCCAAGGAGGTGTTGCATAAAAAGAAGGTGAAGTTCGGGATGCTGCAGCCGGCAAGACTATGGGTCACGTATCAGGAGAGACACCATTATTTCGAGACGGCGGAGGAAGCATGGACCTTTATTAAAGAGGAGAAATTGGATCGGAACTGAGGGACTGATACTGCAGGAAATGTTATTGTTAATGTTATGGTTGATGTTAATAGAGAAGTAAATTGGGAAGGGGGGAGACATTGGGAAATGTGGGCGCTGGTGAGGGGGGGAAGACGGGACATAGATGGAGAATGAGGAAGGGGAGGGGGAGGGGAAAGGGAGCTGCGCCACAAGAGGCGGGTCAGGTAAAGGGATGTTCCCGCGCCAGAAAGAAGATGGCGGGAAGACAGGCGCAAGGCGGATGGGAGTTCCCCACACGGGGGGGTCGAGGAGTGAGCAGGAGTAGCCGGGGTCAGTTGAAGTCAGCTGACTTACGGAAGTAATCTGGGGGGAGCAATCACGCTAGAAAGAGATCTAGCGGGGGGGGGGACAACTGGGTTGCTGCTGCGGAAATCCAAAAGGAAATGGCTAAAGAGTGGGTGGACGGGGATGGTATGCGACGCTGGGGGAGCGAGTGGGAGCGTGGAGGCGGGATATGGGACTGGCCTAGAGAAGGTAATGGCTAGTCGACACGGGAGGGGGGCAGGTAGCCCCCTAGTGAGGCTGATCACGTGGAACGTGAGAGGCCTGAACGGACCGATTAAAAGGGCCCGAGTGCTCGCGCATTTGAAAGGACTAAGGGCAGACGTGGTTATGCTCCAAGAGACGCACCTGAAGGTGGCGGACCAAGTTAGGTTAAGGAAAGGATGGGTGGGACAGGTGTTCCACTCAGGACTAGACGCAAAGAACAGAGGGGTGGCCATATTGGTGGGGAAACGGGTAGCATTTGAAGCAAAGAACATCGTAGCAGATAGCGGAGGTAGATATGTAATGGTGAGTGGCAGGCTGGAGGGAATGGAGGTCGTGTTGGTTAATGTATATGCCCCGAACTGGGACGATGCGGGATTTATGAGACGGATGCTGGGGCGTATACCGGACCTGGAGGTAGGAAACTTGATTTTAGGAGGGGACTTTAATACTGTGCTGGACCCGGGGCTGGATAGATCCAGCTCAAAGACCGGAAGAAGGCCGGCAGCGGCCAAGGTGCTTAAGGGGTTTATGGACCAAATGGGGGGAGTGGATCAATGGCGATTTCTTAGACCTAGGGCTAGGGAGTTCTCCTTCTTCTCCCATGTCCATTAAGTGTACTCCCGGATAGATTTTTTTGTTTTGGGAAGGTCGTTGATCTCTAGGGTGGAAGAAGCTGAGTATTCAGCCATAGCGGTTTTGGACCATGCCCCACATTGGGTGGACCTGGAATTAGGAGAGGAAAGGGAGCAGAAAGCACTCTGGCGATTAGATGTGGGATTGATGGCGGATGAGGGAGTGTGTGCAAGAGTGCGGGGGTGTATCGAGAGATACCTGGAGGTCAATGACGACGGCGAGGTCCCTGTGGGAGTGGTATGGGAAGCACTAAAAGCGGTGGTCAGAGGAGAGCTGATCTCCATTGGGGCCCACAAAGGGAAAACAGAGGCCAAGGAAAGGGAAAGATTGCTGGGGGAGATTTTAAGGGTGGATAGGGAATTTGCAGAGACCCCGGAGGAGGGACTGTACAGGGAGAGGAGACGACTCCAGACGGAGTTTGACCTCCTGACCACCAGAAAGGCGGAGGTGCTGTGAAGGAAGGCACAGGAGGAGGTATGAATATGGGGAAAAGGCTAGTCGCCTGCTGGCTCATCAATTGCGAAAGAGGACAGCAGCGAGGGAGATAGGAGGAATTAGAGACGAAAAGGGAGACACGTTGCGAAGAGCAGGAAAGATACATGAGGTGTTCAAGACCTTTTATGAGGGACTGTATGGGTCTCAACCCCCAGAGGGAGAGGAGGGGATGCGGCAGTTCCTGGATCAATTGAGGTTCCCGAGGGTGGAGGAGCAGGAGGTGGTAGGCCTGGGGGCACCGATTGGGGTGGACGAGGTTATTAAGGGACTGGGGAGCATGCAAGCAGGGAAGGCTCCGGGACCAGACGGGTTCCCGGTGGAATTTTACAGAAAATATGTGGACTTGTTGGCCCCGTTGATGGTGAGGACGTTCAATGAGGTCAGGGAAGGAGGGACTTTACCCCCGACAATGTCGGAGGCGACGATATCGCTAATTTTGAAGAGGGATAAAGATCCGTTGCAGTGCGGGTCCTATAGACCTATTTAATTATTGAACGTGGACGCCAAATTGCTGGCAAAGGTACTGGCATTGAGGATAGAGGACTGTGTCCCGGGGGTGGTGCACGAAGACCAGACAGGGTTCGTAAAAGGGAGACAACTGAATGTTAACGTGCGACGACTATTAGGGGTGATAATGATGCCCCCAGAGGAGGGGGAGGCAGAGATAGTGGCGGCAATGGATGCAGAGAAGGCATTTGATAGGGTGGAGTGGGAGTATTTATGGGAAGTGTTAAGGAGGTTTGGGTTCGGGAACGGGTTTATTAGCTGGGTCAAGCTTCTTTATGGGGCCCCATCGGCAAGTGTAGTTACAGGTCGACAAAGATCGAAGTATTTCCGACTATATAGGGGAACAAGACAGGGATGCCCGCTGTCTCCATTGTTGTTCGCGTTGGCAATTGAACCTTTGGCCATGGTGTTGAGAGACTCCAGGAAATGGAGAGGGGTGATTAGAGGGGGAGAAGAACACCGAGTCTCGCTATACGCAGATGACCTATTGTTATACGTGTCGGACCCAGCGGGGGGGATGATAGAGGTTATGCGAATGTTGAGGGAGTTCGGGGATTTCTCGGGGTATAGGCTAAACATGGGGAAGAGTGAATTATTTGTGATACATCCAGGGGACCAGAGTAGAGAGATAGAAGGCCTGCCTCTAAGGAAAGTGGAAAGAAACTTCCGATACCTGGGGATTCAGATCACTAGGAGCTGGGGAACCTTGCACAGACTTAATCTGACACGGCTGGTAGAACAAATGGAGGAGGACTTCAAGAGGTGGGACATGCAGCCTCTGTCGCTGGCGGGCAGGGTGCAGGCAATTAAGATGATGGTCCTCCCGAGGTTATTATTTGTATTTCAATGTCTCCCTATACTAATCACTAAGACCTTTTTCAATAAAATAGACAGGAGCATCACGAGCTTCGTGTGGGCAGGGAAAGTTCCGAGAGTAAGGAGGGGGTTCCTTCAGCGTAGCAGGGACAGAGGAGGATTGGCACTACCGAACTTGGGCGATTACTATTGGGCCGCCAATGTGGCAATGATACGTAGATGGATGATGGAGGGTGAGGGAGCGGCGTGGAAAAGACTGGAGAGAAAGTCCTGTAAAGGGACGGGTTTAGAGGCGCTGGTGACGGCGCCGCTACCGTTCTCACCTAAAAAGTTTACCACGAACCCGGTGGGGGCGGCAACATTGAATATCTGGGGACAGTGGAGGCGACAGAGAGGGGTGCGGGGAGCCCTGGTGGGGTCCCCAATCAGGAACAACCATAGGTTCGCCCCAGGAAGAATGGATGGAGGATTTCAGAGCTGGCACCAGTTGGGAATTAGGAGGGTGGGAGATTTATTTATAGACGGGACTTTTGCGAGCTTGGGAGCATTGGAGGAAAAGTATAAGTTGCCCCGGGGAAACCTCCTGAGATATATGCAGGTGAGGGCGTTTACTAGACAACAGGTGAGGGAATTTCCGCTGCTCCCGATACAGGGGACTCAGGACAGAGTGCTTTCAGGGGTGTGGGTTGGAGAGGGCAAGGTGTCAGAGATATACCAAGAGATGAGGGAAGAGGGGGAGGAGTTGGTGGGCGAACTAAAAGGAAAGTGGGAAGAGGAGCTAGTGGAGAAAATTGAGGAAAGTATGTGGGCTGATGCCCTAAGCAGGGTAAACTCTTCTTCCTCATGCGCCAGGCTTAGCCTGATTCAATTCAAGGTGCTACATAGAGCACACATAACGGGAGCAAGATTGAGCAGGTTCTTTGGAGTAGAGGACAAATGTGGGAGGTGCGGCGGAAGCCCGGCAAACCACGCACATATGTTTTGGGCGTGCCCGGCACTGGAGGGGTATTGGAAGGGAGTGACGGGAGTGATTTCGAAGGTGGTGAAGGCCCGGGTCAAACCAGGCTGGGGGCTAGCTCTATTTGGAGTTGCAGATGAGCCGGGAGTGCAGGAGGCGAGAGAGGCCGACGTTATGGCCTTTGCGTCCCTAGTAGCCCGGCGTAGGATCCTACTCATGTGGAAGGAGGTGAAACCCCCCGGACTGGAGGCCTGGGTAAACGATATGGCGGGGTTCATTAAACTGGAGCGGATAAAGTTTGCCCTGAGAGGATCGGCTGAAGGGTTCACCAGGCGGTGGCAGCTATTTCTCAACTACCTAGAGGAACTTTAGAGGGAAGACAGACGACCTGCAGCAGCAACCCGGGGGGGGGGGGGGGGGGGGGGGGGTGAGGGAGGGGTTTAGTTTAATTTATGTTAAACGATTATGGGGGTTAGTTATTTGTTTATTGTCAAAATTTCTTTAGTGTTACGTTTGCTTTGTAAGAGGGAAAAAATTGTTGTTTGGAAAAAAATTTCAATAAAATATATTAAAAAAAAAAAAATATTTGATACAATGTAAGAAATACTGCCCTATTCATTTCAGACCCCTGTAAGACTAATAAGGCCGACTCTGCATAACTTGAAGTATGAATAGGATCAGAGAAGGTCAAGCCATTCCAAAATACCGGACCTCGGCAAGACCTGATAAGACTAACTTGTCATAACCCAGGGCCGTAGGAATAAGACAAGAGAAGGTCAGGAAGAAATAAGTCTCCTCCGACCTCTCAATGTTCCCTCCAAGGACAAGATAATGGTATGAGTGATGCGACAAAGAGCCCAATAAGGTCAGCAGGCATTGCTTCCGTTTCTACTTCCGATCAAATTCCTGACTAAGCTGTAGTCACGCAATCTTGATAATGATAATGTATAAATACTGAACTGATTTTCTGTAAAAGCGCGGACTTGAGAAGGAATCAGCAGTTTCACTAACTGCTCTCTGACCTCAAGTTTCAGCCATTACTGCATGCAGTCTCTTCGTAAATAAAGCCTTGTTATTTTGTCTCAACGAGCGTTGTTGAATCTTTCTACTACAGAAGCAGGAAAATATTGACTACAATATTTTGGCGCTGCGAGCAGTTACCAATATCCTGAGTGAATTCCGTGGGGGACTGAAGAAGTGATCGAGCCACGACCCGGAGGGAAGAGACGGATGCCGGGACAAGGTATGATTAACCTTGGTCTCTCTCTCTCTCTCGGATCGGTGGTTCGACCCCTCATCCCTGACGGAAGTAACTAAACAGGTGGTGGTGCTCGAATCTAAATTGGACTGTTAGTAGAATACTTTGGGTCAGGGACCCCAATTGTGGTTAGCCTTAGGTCAGGGACCTCTTGTTACACAGGCTTAAGTTTGGGTCAGGGACCCTGCAATTTGATTTGGTACCAGGGATTTTTTTTGATCATTTTTTGTTGCCAGGGGCACATTTTACTGACATTATGGGACAGAGTTTAGACAAAACTGGGGGCAATTCCCCTCTATTTTTTATGTGTTCCAAAACCCCTTCTCAAGAACGTAATTTCCGCAGATTATCTGCTGCGCTGAACAATAAATTGGGTAACGATATTTGGCCACTAGGGGGCACTTGGAACTACGATAATTGCATTGCTGCGGAGAAAACTATTTGGGCGAGAAATGCCGGCTTCAAATGGAAAATTTTAATTTCAGAGTGGAAAAAACAGTCCACTAAACGCCACAAACAATCACTATTAATGAGTTGGAGAGATAGCGCCTGCAGAAAAGGGATTGATGATTGTGTGGATGGTAAAGCAAAAAATTGGGAGACTTTAAAATTGGAATGTGAACTTTGGGATAGAAAGCATAAACAACAAAGCAAAAATAAAAAACCTCCAACTAATAGGCAGGTAGGGATAGCCCATCAGATTAATCAAAAGGAGGATCCTCCCAGTTGCTCTGGCATGCTGCTGTTTCCCTTCTCAGGCGACACAGAAGAGGAGGAGGATTTGACCCCTGGACCCCACCCTCATACTGCACTCCCCGATCCTACAATTCTACCGTCCCAAGTACAGCCTACCCCTTATGGTCCCACTGCCAATGAAACTCCTGCTAACGCATCCCCCGTAGCAACACGCACTCAGTCACATACGCAAGCCGTTAATATGGAACAACCCTTCACCTCTGTTAATCAGGCTCTTCTTGATTTATCACTCCAACCTAAGGAGGAGGAAACTTTTCCCCCCCCCCCCCGCAAATTATCCAATTAGGAGTGTTATTAACCCCCACGCTGGTGATAATGACGACCCATTCATTGAGGGGTGGCAGGCTTTTAAACCCCATGAGCTATGTTTGATCATGGCCCAATGTCCCTCTTGCAAAGATGACCCAGAAGGGTTCACTGAGTTTTTGAGGAGAACTGCAATCATGTACGGTGCTACCGCATGTGATCAATATTCTCTGATTTATTCATCCCTTCCCCCAGAATTAGGGGATAGATGGAAAAATGAATTAGGACTTCATGGGGACACATGGACGGCCTTCAGCGCCGTTCACCAAACGTAGGACGATCAACGTACTTTAATGTTCCCTGCACTAAAACGGGCTCTCCGTAAACCCGTTGACATCGCCAAACCTCTTGGATGTACCCCCACTTCTAAGGAAGATGGTCCAGAATTTGTTGACCGCTTTTGTGGCATTTACACTCTTTACTCCGGGGACATTGCTTTCAATGCAGGCACAGTCTCCCCAATTTAATGCACTACTAATGCAGGTATTGCCTGACCGCGTAGCATCCAGTATTAAAACTAATAACATGGACTGGTCTGACAATTCTAAACCTCAAATGAAACATGCTGTGCCTTATTATTGGAGCAATGGCCGCAACCGTGAGACCTGTTACAAAGACACTTCGCCCAGAATTAAATCCAAATTCGTCCAACGTCCCTCTCAAAGAAGAGCTCCTAAGGGTCAAAACTCTCAGACAGATTCACGTTACTATCGCCCAGATTGCACGGACCCTCCTGAATTTGGTTTCCGCCCACAGGCTCCTTACCCCTTCACTCCACACACGGAGGATTTCGACAGCGATCCTCCGCGTCATCCTCCTGCCAAGTATAATGTCACTTGCTTCAACTGTCAATGGACAGGGCACTACGCTAGGGATTGTCCAGCACCTCGACGACAAGGAAGATTTCAACCCCGTCAGCAGATACCCTTCACCACCTCAAACCCCTACTGACTAGCCCGATCAAACTTTCCGGTCCTCTCATCAGACCACTCTGACGAGCCTACCGCTACGATTTACATAGAGGGCGGGCCTATCCCCTTCCTGATTCACACCGGCGGGACTCATTCTATGCTAGACTGGACATTAATTCAGAAAATATATATTTTTTAAAAATATATTTTATTCAAATTTTTCGGTCAAACAAAGCCAGTACAAAATTTTCCCCTTTTGCAACTTTAAAACAATATAAATAATGATGATGACCGTTTTTTAAAAAAGAATAAATAATATATTAACTAGACGGCAACTGCCAGCAACAAAAATAAAAACTAACCAATATCCAAAATAATAAAGTCACAAAAACCAATATAAATAACTCATATACAAACACCTGTATAAAACCCCTGAGGGCCCGGATGGGCCCTCCCCCCTCCCCCCTGGTTGCTGCTGCTACCTTTCCCATTTCCCTTATCGTTCTGCGAGATAGTCGAGGAACGGTTGCCACCGCCTGGTGAACCCTTGAGCCGAACCTCTTAGTGCGTATTTTATCCGCTCCAATTTTATAAACCCCGCCATGCCGTTTATCCAGGCCTCCACGCCTGGGGGTTTAGCTTCTTTCCACATAAGTAATATCCTTCGCCGGGCTACTAGGGACGCAAAGGCTAAAACATCAGCCTCTCTCGCCTCCTGCACTCCCGGCTCGTCCGCAACCCCAAATATCGCCAACCCCCAGCCTGGCTCGACCCGGACCTCCACCACCCTTGAAAGCACATTCGCCACCCCCACCCAGAACCCATGGAGTACCGGGCATGACAAAAACATGTGGGTGTGGTTCGCTGGGCTACCCGCGCATCTCCCGCACCTATCCTCCACTCCAAAAAATCTACTTAACCTTGCTCCAGTCATGTGCGCCCTATGTAGAACCTTGAATTGTATCAGGCTGAGCCTGGCGCATGAGGACGAAGAGTTTACCCTACTTAAGGCATCTGCCCACAGCCCCTCCTCAATCTCCTCCCCTAGCTCCTCTTCCCATTTTCCTTTCAGCTCCTCCACCATCATCTCCCCCTCGTCTCTCATTTCTCTGTATATATCTGACACCCTACCATCCCCCACACATGCCCCCAAAATCACTCTGTCCTGAATCTCTTGCGCCGGGAGCCGCGGAAATTCCCTCACCTGTTGCCTCGCAAAAGCCCTCAGTTGCATATATCGAAATGCATTCCCCGGTGGCAACCCATATTTTTCTGTCAGTGCTCCCAGACTCGCAAACGTCCCGCCTAGGAACAAATCCTTCAATTTCACAATCCCTGCTCTCTGCCAAGCTTTAAATCCCCCGTCTATCTTCCCCGGGACGAACCTGTGGTTGTTCCTTATCGGGGACCTCACCGAGGCACCCGTCACTCCCTTATGCCATCTCCACTGCCCCCAAATTTTCAGCGTTGCCACCACCACTGGACTTGTGGTGTATTTCTTTGGGGAGAACGGTAAAGGCACCGTCGCTAATGCTTTTAGGCTGGTTCCCCTACAGGACGCCATCTCTAGTCTTTTCCACGCCGCTCCCTCCCCTTCCCCCATCTACTTGCATACCATTGATATGTTGGCGGCCCAATAATAGTCACTTAAACTCGGCAGCGCCAGTCCCCCCCTATCCCTACTACGCTGCAGGAACCCCCTCTTCACTCTTGGGGTCTTCCCAGCCCACACAAAACTCATAATGCTCTGATCCACTTTCTTGAAAAAGGCCTTTGTAATCATCACAGGGAGGCACTGGAACACAAAAAGAAACTGCGGAAGGACCACCATTTTAACCGCCTGCACCCTACCCACCAGTGACAGGGGCACCATGTCCCATCTCCTAAAGTCCTCTTCTATCTGCTCCACCAATCTTACTAAATTAAGCTTATGCAAGGTTCCCCAGTTCCTGGCCTTCTGGATCCCTAGGTACCGAAAATCCGTTGTTACTCTCCTCAACGGCAAATCGTCTATTCCCCTGCCCTGTTCCCCAGGGTGCATCACAAACAGCTCACTCTTCTCCATATTCAATTTCTATCCTGAAAATTCCCCAAACTCCCTGAGTGTCTGCATTATCTCGGCCATCCCCTCCACTGGGTCCGCGACATACAACAACAAATCATCCGCGTACAGTGACACCCGGAGCTCTTCTCCTCCCCTAAGTACTCCCCTCCACTTCCTAGAGCCCCTCAGCGCTATGGCCAGTGGCTCAATTGTCAACGCAAACAGTAACGGGGACAGAGGACATCCCTGTCTTGTCCCTCTGTATAGACGGAAGTGGTCAGATCTCTGCCTATTTTTAATCACACTTGCCACCGGGGCCCTGTATAGAAGCTGAACCCATCCAATAAACCCCTCTCCAAATCCAAATCTCCTCAACACTTCCCACAGGTAATCCCACTCCACTCTATCAAATGCTTTCTCTGCATCCATCGCCACCACTATCTCCGCCTCCCCCTCCGGCGGGGGCATCATCATCACTCCCAGCAGCCTCCGTATGTTAGTGTTCAATTGTCTTCCCTTAACAAACCCCGTTTGATCCTCGTGAACCACCCCCGGGACACAATCCTCCATCCTCGTCGCCATCACCTTGGCCAAAAGCTTGGCATCTACATTCAGGAGGGAGATAGGCCTGGAAGACCCGCACTGCAGCGGGTCTTTGTCCCTTTTCAAGAGCAGCGATATCATCGCCTCCGACATCGTCGGGGGCAACGTCCCCCTTTCCCTGGCCTCATTAAAAGTTCTCGTCAGAAGCGGGGCCAGCAGGTCCACGTATTTCCTATAAAATTCCACCGGGAACCCATCCGGTCCCGGGGCCTTCCCTGCCTGCATGCTCCCAATCCCTTTTACCACCTCCTCCACCTCAATCTGTGCTCCCAGTCCTGTCCCCTCCTGCTCCTCAATCTTCGGGAATTCCAACTGGTCTAGGAAGTGCATCATTCCCTCCTTCCCTTCCGGGGGCTGAGCCTTATACAGCCTCTCATAAAATGCCTTAAACACCCCGTTCACCCTCTCCGCTCCCCGTTCCATCTCACCCTCCTCGTCCCTAACCCCTCCAATCTCCCTCGCCGCCCCCCTCTTCCTCAGTTGTTGGGCCAGTAACCGGCTCGCCTTCTCTCCGTACTCATACTGCACTCCCTGTGCCTTCCTCCATTGTGCCTCCGCCTTGCCCGTGGTCAACAAATCAAATTCCATGTGCAACCTTCGTCTTTCCCTGTATAGTCCTTCATCCGGAGCCACCGCATACTGCCTATCCACCCTCAAAATTTCTCTCAACAATCTCTCCCTCTCTTTGCTCTCTTGTTTCCCCTTATGGGCCCTTATGGAAATCAGTTCCCCTCTGACCACCGCCTTCAGTGCTTCCCAGACCACTCCCACCTGAACCTCTCCGTCGTCATTAATCTCTAGATACCTTTCGATACATCTCCTTACCCTTACACACACACCCTCGTCCGCCAACAATCCCATATCTAATCTCCACAGTGGGTGCTGTTCCTTTTCCTCTCCTACTTCCAGATCTACCCAATGTGGGGCATGGTCCGAAATGGCTATAGCCGAGTACTCCGTCCCGGCCACCTTCGGGATCAGCGCCCTTCCCAGGACAAAGAAGTCTATCCGAGAATACACCTTGTGGACATGGGAGAAGAAGGAGAACTCTTTACTCCTAGGCCTAGTAAATCTCCAGGGATCCACTCCTCCCATCTGCTCCATGAAGTCCTTAAGCGCCTTGGCCGCTGCCGGCCTCCTCCCGGTCCTAGACCTGGACCGGTCCAGCCCTGGATCCAGCACCGTGTTGAAGTCTCCCCCCATTACCAACTTTCCCGCCTCCAGGTCCGGGATACGCCCCAGCATACGCTTCATGAAGTTGGCATCATCCCAGTTCGGGGCATATACATTCACCAGAACCACCGCCTCACCTTGCAATCTGCCACTCACCATCACGTATCTACCCCCACTGTCCGCCACTATGGTCCACGCCTCAAACAATACCCGTTTCCCCACTAATATTGCCACTTCTCTATTTTTCGCATCCAAGCCCGAGTGAAACCTGTCCCACCCATCCTTTTCGTAATCTGACCTGATCCGCCAGTTTCAGATGCGTCTCCTGCAGCATGACCACATCTGCCTTTAATTTCTTTAGGTGCGCAAGTACCCTTGCCCTCTTAATCGGCCCATTCAACCCTCTCACGTTCCACGTGATCAACCGGGTTGGGGGGCTCTTTACCCCCCCCCCCCACCACCGTCGACTAGCCATCCCCCCTTTTTTAGACCAGCTCCTCACCCGGTTCCCACGCACCCACTTGTCCCCCCAACGGTGTCCTCCCGTCCCGACCATCCCATCCCGTGGCAGCTCCCCCTTCCCCTTAACAGCAGCAACCCAGTTACCCCCCCCCCCCCCCCCGCTAGATCCCCCTCTAGCGTGATTGCTCCCCCCATGTTGCTTCCAGAAGTCAGCAAAATCTGGCTGACCTCGGCTTCCCCCGTTTATCCTCAGCCTCCCATTGGGTAAGTGTGGTAGTATGTATTGGGGGTCATGTGGGACTGGAAGCCCTAATGTCATTGGCTGACAGATCCCGGGTCCTGGTTGGCCGTTGACCTCAAGCTCCGCCCTGAAGGCGGAGTATAAGAAGCCGGAGTCTTCCCCCGCAGGCCAGTTTACTATCGAGCTGCGGGGGAACAGACACGCTTAATGAAGCCTCATCGACTTCACTCTATTCGTCTCACGGAGTCTTTGTGCACTACAATTTATTAAGCGTGCCTAAAAAAAAAGGACTATGGAGCTCAGGATCATTCCGGAATGCCTGAGGATCAGCCCCCACGCAGTGAACGCGGCAGCAGCCTTCAAGCACTGGCAGACTTGCTTCGAGGCCTACCTCAGAACGACCACCGGCCGAGTCTCAGAAGACCAAAAACTGCAGGTCCTGCACTCGAGGGTGAGCACGGAGATTTTCTCCCTCATCGAAGACTCGGACGATTTCCAGACGGCGTTCGCAGCACTGAAAAGTCTCTATGTCCGCCCTGTTAACCAAATCGACGCTCGCTACCAGCTCACGACGAGACGGCAAGCTCCCGGAGAATCGATGGACGAGTTCTACGCCGCGCTGCTGATTTTGGGACGAGCCTGCAGCTGCCCGTCGGTGAACGCAAGCGAACACACGGACATGTTAATGTGCGATGCTTTTGTGGCAGGTATGCAATCCTCCCAAATCCGCCAAAGACTTCTAGAAAAAGAGTCGCTAGGACTCTCAGAGGCACGGGCCCTAGCAGCCTCCCTAGACGTGGCCGCGCGTAATACCCGCGCCTACGGCCCCGACCGCGCTGCAACCCATTGGGCCCCGTACGTACCCGTCGCGGCAAACCCCCTACCCCCCCCCCCCCCGGACACCCCACAGGCTTGCGCGGTCCAAACGCCGAGTCGCACCGGGGGCGCCTGCTGTTATTTCTGCGGCCAGGCGAAACACCCCCGACAGCGCTGCCCGGCCCGCGCAGCTATCTGCAAAAGCTGCGGGAAAAATGGCCATTATGCGGTTGTGTGCCGGTACCGCGAGGTCGCCGCCATCCCGGGAGCACAGGGAGCCCTGCAAGCAGTTTACGCGCCCCAACCCCCCCAGCACGCCATGTACGACCCGCAGGCGCAGCCGCTCTGGGTCCCGACCACCGCGGTCCCGGGAGAACTGAGAGCCCTGCACGCCGCCTACGCTCCCCAACCCCCCTCCCCGCAGCCCATGTATGACCCGCCGCCGGCGCTACCGCTTTGGGTCCCGGCCAACACTCTCCACGGAGACGAGGGAGTTTTCCGCGTCCCTAACGCCACCCTAACCCCCACCCCGCGCCCCACGCCTGACCCGCCGGCGCCACCTACTTGGGCCCCGACCACCGCTGTCCCCGGTGAGGGAGCTCCGCGCGGTCCTAACGCTCGCGGTCCTAGCGCTCGCGGTCCTAGCGCTCCCCAGCCCCACCAGCACACCATGTGCGACCCGCAGACGCCGCCATTTTGGGTCCCAGCCACCACGAGGGGAGGAGGGGCGCCGCCATCTTGGACCGCCCCAGACCTGTACGACGCATGGGGGCGGCCATTTTGTCCACCCCCGCCGCCATCTTGTGACCCCCAGCCACGTGCGATGTATGGGGGCGGCCATTTTGTTCATCCCCGACGCCATCTTGGACGGCAACAACGGACCCCACTCCACTACTACAACCACGGCTCGCTTCGATTACGCTCGATCAAGCTCGGCCCCGGTCACTCCAGACGACGACAACAACGGTACTAATAAACGGCCACGAGACGCCTTGCCTAGTCGACTCCGGGAGCACGGAAAGCTTTATACACCCCGACACGGTAAGACGCTGTTCCTTGACCACCTATCCCAGCGCACAAAAGATTTGCCTAGCTGCAGGATCCCACTCCGTACAGATCCAGGGATTCTGCATAGTTACCCTAACGGTGCAGGGGAGGGAGTTCAAATACTACAAACTAAACGTCCTTCCCCAACTCTGTGCCCCCACCTTGCTGGGATTAGATTTCCAATGCAATCTACAGAGCCTTACGTTCAAATTCGGCGGCCCCATACCCCCACTCACTATCTACGGCCTCGCAACCCTCAAGGTGCAACCCCCGTCCTTGTTTGCGAACCTCACCCCGGATTGCAAACCCGTCGCCACTAGGAGCAGACGGTACAGCGCCCAGGACCGGACCTTCATTCAGTCCGAAGTCCAGCGGCTACTAAAGGAGGGCATAATCCAGGCCAGCAATAGTCCCTGGAGAGCGCAGGTGGTAGTAGTGAAGACAGGGGAGAAACAAAGGATGGTCATTGACTATAGCCAGACCATCAACAGGTACACACAACTAGACGCGTACCCTCTCCCCCGCGTATCCGACATGGTCAATCGGATTGCCCAATATAAAGTCTTCTCCACCGTGGACCTCAAGTCCGCCTACCATCAGCTCCCCATCCGCCCAAGTGACCGCAAGTACACAGCCTTCGAGGCAGACGGGCGATTATACCATTTCCTACGGGTCCCTTTTGGCGTCACAAACGGGGTCTCGGTCTTCCAACGGGAGATGGACCGTATGGTTGATCAACATGGGTTGCGGGCCACGTTCCCGTATCTCGACAATGTAACCATCTGCGGCCACGATCAGCAGGACCACGACGCCAACCTCCAAAAATTCCTCCAGACCGCCAAAGCCTTGAACCTCACATACAACGAGGACAAGTGCGTTTTTAGCACCGACCGGCTAGCCATTCTGGGCTACGTAGTGCGCAATGGGATAATAGGTCCCGACCCCGAACATATGCGCGCACTCATGGAATTTCCCCTCCCGCACTGCCCAAAAGCCCTGAAACGCTGCTTGGGGTTCTTTTCGTACTACGCCCAGTGGGTCCCCAGTACGCAGACAAGGCCCGCCCCCTAATACAGACCACGACCTTCCCTCTGTCGACAGAGGCTTGCCAGGCCTTCAGCCGCATCAAAGCGGATATCGCAAAGGCCACGATGCGCGCCATCGACGAGTCCCTCCCCTTCCAGGTCGAGAGCAACGCCTCCGACGTAGCTCTAGCGGCCACCCTTAACCAAGCGGGCAGACCCGTGGCCTTTTTCTCCCGGACCCTCCACGCCTCAGAAATCCGCCACTCTTCAGTAGAAAAGGAAGCCCAAGCCATAGTGGAAGCTGTGCGACATTGGAGGCATTACCTGGCCGGCAGGAGATTCACTCTCCTCACGGACCAACGGTCGGTAGCCTTCATGTTCGATAGTGCACAGCGGGGCAAAATCAAAAACGACAAAATCTTAAGGTGGAGGATCGAGCTCTCCACCTTCAACTATGAGATTTTGTATCTTCCCGGAAAGCTGAACGAGCCGTCCGATGCCCTATCCCGCGGCACATGTGCCAACGCACAAATTAACCGCCTCCAAACCCTCCACGAGGACCTCTGCCACCCGGGGGTCACTCGGTTTTACCACTTCATCAAGTCCCGCAATCTCCCATACTCTTTAGAGGAGGTCCGTACAGTCACAAGGGACTGCCACATCTGCGCGGAATGCAAGCCGCATTTTTGCAGGCCAGAGGAGCGCACCTGATTAAGGCTTCCCGCCCCTTTGAACGCCTCAGTCTCGATTTCAAAGGGCCCCTCCCCTCCACCGACCGCAACGCATATTTTCTTAATGTAGTGGACGAATACTCCCGCTTCCCTTTTGCCATTCCCTGTTCTGACATGACCGCGGCCACAGTCATTAAAGCCCTGAACAGCATCTTCACACTGTTCGGTTACCCCGCATACGTCCACAGCGACAGGGGGTCCTCTTTCATGAGTGACGAGCTGCGCCAGTTCCTGCTCAGCAAGGGCATAGCCTCAAGCAGGACGACCAGCTACAACCCCCGGGGGAACGGGCAAGTAGAAAGGGAGAACGGCACGGTCTGGAAGGCCGTCCTACTGGCCCTACGGTCCAGGGACCTCCCAGTTTCACGGTGGCAGGAGGTCCTCCCGGATGCTCTCCATTCCATCCGGTCGTTATTATGTACGAGTACTAATCAAACGCCACATGAGCGTCTCCTTGTCTTCCCTAGGAGGTCCTCCTCTGGAACGTCGCTGCCGACCTGGCTGGCAGCCCCAGGACCCATCCTGCTCCGAAAGCATGTGCGGGCACATAAGGCGGACCCGTTGGTCGAAAGGGTTCACCTCCTCCACGCGAACCCCCAGTACGCCTACGTGGAGTACCCCGACGGCCGACAGGACACGGTCTCCCTGCGGGATCTGGCGCCCGCCGGCGACACGCACACCCCCCCGACACCATCAACCCAACCCCCCCCCTTCCTGCCACCGCCGCACCCCGCGACCGCCCCCTTCCCAGGAGGATCGGTTCCCCTCCCCTCAGCACCGACCAAGAATCAAGCCCGAGCTGAAACCGTACGGCTCCTGGAGGCGACAACACTGGTACAAGCACCACCACCACCGCTGGGGCCGAGGCGATCGACACGGACGACCAGACCGCCCGACCGACTCGTGGCGTCGATGTAAAACAAATATGGACTGTTCACAAGAACATTTTGCTTTTCTTCCTATACCCCCTGTAAATAGTTGCAACAGGACGAAATTGTCCAATACTGTATTGCCATGTGAATGTTTTGTCCTCCCAGGACCAGCCCTGTAAACCCTTACCACCATACGAAGCATCACCCCGCCGGGTTCATTTTTGACAAGGGGTGAATGTGGTAGTATGTATTGGGGGTCATGTGGGACCGGACGCCCTAATGTCATTGGCTGACAGATCCCGGGTCCTGGTTGGCCGTTGACCTCAAGCTCCGCCCTGAAGGCGGAGTATAAGAAGCCGGAGTCTTCCCCCGCAGGCCAGTTTACTATCGAGCTGCTGGGGAACAGACACGCTTAATAAAGCCTCATCGACTTCACTCTATTCGTCTCACGGAGTCTTTGTGCGCTACAGTAAGGCCCCCTCCTTCCTGCGCCCCCTTTTCCTGCCACAATTACCATAGCGCGGGAGCAAAGCCCGCGCTTCCCACTCGGCCCCGCCCCTAATGGCGCAGCTCCCTCTCTCCTTGCCCCTCTCCTTCCCCACCGGCACCCACAGTTCACCATACCGACCCCCATCGAGGGGAAAGAGAAAATTTTCCCCCCCCTTCCGATTCCCAGTCCCATGCAATCACACCACTACTTTATTACAAAAGTTCTTTCTCTCTCCAGTCTAGTCCAGCTTCTCCTCTTCAATGAATGTCCACGCCTCTTCAGCCGTCTCGAAGTAGTGGGTTTCCCTTGATGTGTAACCCACAGTCTCGCCGGCTGCAGCATACCAAATTTAACTTTCTTTCTATGGAGCACCGCCTTGGCCCGATTGAAACTCGCCCTCCGCACTCCAATCCTGGTACAATCCTGATCACCGCGTTCTCCCACCTGCAGCTCCGTGTCTTTTTTGTCCATCTCAGGACCATCTCCCTGTCTTTATAGCGGTGAAACCTCACCACTATAGCTCGAGGTATTTCTCCCCGCCTTCGGTCTTCTCGCAAGGACTCGATATGCTCCCTCCACTTCCAAGGGGCCCGTCGGGGCCTCCGGTCCCATTAAGGAATGAAGCATCGTGCTCACATATGCCCCGACGTCCGCTCCCTCTGCACCTTCGGGAAGACCCAAAACTCTTAGGTTTTTCCTCCTCGAGCTATTTTCCAGGGCATCCAGCCTCTCCATACACCTCTTATGCAGTGCCTCGTGTGTCTCTGTCTTCACCACCAGGCCCTGTATTTCGTCCTCATTTTCGGCAGCCTTTGCCTTCATGCCACGAAGCTCCAATTCTTGGGTCTTCTGCGCCTCCTTTAGCCCCTCAATCGCCTGCAACATCGGGGCCAGCACCTCCTTCTTTAGCTCCTCAACACATCTCCGAAGGAACTCTTGCTGTTCCAGGCCCCATACCAAACGGCCTCCCTCCGCCGCCATCTTGCTTCGTGCTTCCCTTCCTTGCCGCTGCTCCAGAGGATCCTCTGCAATCCGGCCACTATTATCTCCTTTCTCCATGTACATCCGGGGGGGATTCCCTTCTGTTTCACCGCACAATGGGTTTAGCCGTCAAAAATTGCCGTTGGGGCTCCCAATAAGAGCCCAAAAGTCCGTTCAAACGGGAGGTGCCGAAACGTGCGACCTAGCTGGTCATCGCCGCACCCGGAAGTGGCTTTCCCCTTTCTGATAAGCATGTGGAACTTGCTGGTTTCATGGGGTAAGGTGCTGTTTATCCACTTACGATGCCGCTCTCTGTTCAATTTGAGGGCAGGGAATGTTGCATCCCTTTCACGGTTACCCACGTCCTCGGTGTCAACCTGGCCGGATGTGATTTGCAGGTGGAAATTGTTTGCCTTGATAACGGTATTAGAATATCAGCTATCCCGCAAGCCCAGCTGCGAAATTTTCCCCTTTTCACTACTCCACAGTGGTGGTCGATTGATTTTGATCCCTCACACTATTCCCGATCCACATGTCACTCATTGCTACGATCATACAGGATGCTCGCCTGATTTGGAGAGCATTTACCAGACGCCCTCGGTTCTCTACAATCTGTTTCCTTTGTTGGCCTTGCTAAGGGAAAAGAAGGGTCTGCCTTTCTTGTTGATTTACCCCACGGCCTCTGGTGTCAGTCGGGACTTGTGTCACCCCATGTGACCCTTTCTGTCAACGAAGACTACAGTGCCAAGTCCTTAGAATTTCTGGCAGCTGCACTACGAGGACAAGCTGATCCTTTCTTTAATGGAAGTCAAACCCTACCCACAGGCACTTTAGAATATTTTCAATGCCGATTTGTCCTCATTAGCACACTGCACCACCATCATTCAGTCCAATCTACGACTTCTGAACTACCCGCAGATTTATGGGCGGCCTCCAAACACGAAGTTGGTCTCACTAATGTCCCTCCCGTTGTTATTAAAGTTAAACCTGACATGCCCTTGCCCTCGATTTCACAGTACCCTTTGCGCCCCGAGGCTGAAGAAGGAGTCTCGGTCATGATTCAATCGTTCCTTCAAGAGGGAATTTTGGCACCATGCCAATCGCCCTGTAACACCCCGATTCTTCCAGTTCCTAAGATAGGAAGACCATCCGAATGGCGTTTGGTCCAAGACCGCCGACGTATTAATCAGATAGTGGAACCCTTACATCCTATTGTCCCAAACCCGGCGACAATCCTTAGTAATGTCCCACCGGAAGCGACTGTTTTCACCCTTGTTGATTTACAACATGCCTTTTTTGCGATACCCCTCGCCCCTGAATCACAGTATTTGTTTGCCTTTACATTTAAGGGCAACCAATACTCTTGGTCTAGGCTCCCACAGGGCTTCATTCATTCTCCAACCCTTTTCTCACAGGCATTGCACTCCCAGTTAGCGACATTATCACCTCCTGGTGGCTCCACAATCATCCAATATGTTGATGATTTACTCCTTGCCAGCCCTGATTTCATCGCTAACCAGCGTGACACCGTTTACCTGCTCATCCGTCTCCATTCATGGGGATATGTGATCCCGCCTGCTAAAGTTCATAAAGGCTAACGGCAGGTCAAATTTTTGTGTGTCCTCATCAGTGCTACGGATCGCTCCCTTACTCAGGAACGCATTACTCCTACATCGTCCAAGCAGGTGCGAGCCTTTCTAGGATTGGTGAACATTTGCAGACAGTGGATTCCGAATGTTACTGTCCATACTAAAGATTTAACTCCGTACTCCTCTCAAAATACTCCTCTTAAGTTTGAACTTCCTGATTCAGCAAAACAATCTTTTGTTACTCTCAAAAACACCCTGGCTACCGCCCCAGCACTAGGACGACCTATGTATGACAGACTCTTTCCGTTGTACGTTAATATTCTTGATGAATGTGCCACTGGTGTTCTTACACAAGAACACGGTGACCGGCGTTGCCCGGTCGCCTACTATTCTACGAAATTGGATCCTGTAGCTTGCGGTCTACCTCCCTGCACCTAAATTCTTACGGCTGTCCATTTGATAGCGCAGGCAGCCTCTAATCTGACCCTTCACCAGCCAGTACAAGTGCATACCTCGCACTCTATTGTGGCTCTCCTAACGTCTCAGCAAACCCAGCATCTGACACAAGCACGCTTGAGCCGCTATGAGGTTTCACTATTGCAAAACCCCTACCTCTCTTTTCATCACTGTTCTACTTTAAATCCTGCTGTGTTCCTCGATCAGCCCCCCCGGTTACCTTGCGGACCCGCCACACGATTGTTTGCTTCGGAATCACTCCCTTACCGCGCCTTGCCCGGATTTAATGGACCGGCCTATTGATAATCCAGATCTAATTTTTAATGTTGATGGCAGTTCCTCCATTTCTCTCACTGGCATCCCACAGTCGGGATACGCTGTGGTAACCGACACTGACGTGTAGGAAGCAGCAGCCTTCCAGACCCCTGTCTCTGCACAAAAAGCCGAGCTATTCGCCCTTACTCGAGCATGTATTTTGGCCACAGATAAAAGTACTAATGTTTAAACTGATTCTAGGTATGCCTTTGGTGTGACCCACGATTTTGGCCGCCTCTGGCAACAGCGAGGCTTTCTCACCTCCCATTCAAAATGCTCTTTGGGTTACAAATCTCCTCGATGCTATTCAGCTTTCCCATAAATTGGCAATTATTAAATGTGCAGCGCACACAAAGGGGGACACTCCTGTTCAATTAGGAAATGCCCGTGCTGATTCAGCTGCTAAGGCTGTGGCTATATCAGCCTCTCTGATTGTTCCCAGTGGGGCTAATCAGGCTCTGAACCAGGTACCTGCATTAGGAACGAAGGGCATGCCAGAGATAACTGAAGTTCAAAATTTACAGAGGGACGCCTCTGATTCTGAGCGCACACTATGGAAGTCAATGGGGTGTTCACACTCCTTGACACGAGACCTCTGGCTTACTCCCGTTGGTCAAGTTTGTATTCTGAATTCTTTATTGCCGGTACTTATTGATTATTTGCATTCTTGTACCCATCTTGGCAAGGAGGGAATGGTACAGCTACTCCTAAAAACTTGGTGGCACCCAGATTTGAATACAGCAGCGCAAACATGGCTGGATCGATGCGTCATTTGCATGAAACATAATAAGAGTAAAGGCATTAAATGCCCTCCAGGAACCACTCTCTTGCCAGATGGCCCTTTTGCCTGTATACAGCTTGATTTTATCGAATTGCCAAAAGCACAGTGCTATAAATATTGTTTAGTAATAATCGATGTGTTTAGTAAATGGATTGAAGCCTTCCCCACCACTAATTGTACGGCACATAAGGTGGTGAAGTTGTTGTTAACGGAAGTCATTCCTCGTTTTGGGGGAAATGGTGAGCTCAGACAATGGACCACATTTTGTGGCTCGGATCAATACTGAATTGTGCGAAGCACTCGTAATTAAACAGCAGCTGCACTGCGCCTATCACCCGCAGGCAGCAGGAATTGTGGAAAGAGCCAACGGGACTTTAAAAGAAGAATTATCTAAATTAACTGAAGAAACTGGGTTAAATTGGCTAAAAGTATTATCCTTGGCACTGTTTCACATGCGAGTGACTCCCCATTCGCGGGCTGGACTGTCAGCTGCAGAGATAGTCTAATAGTCTATGGTCGGCCAATGAGGACTCCCTGGGATGCCCATGAAAAACCCCTAGAGGGAGTAGACCTCCATGTGATGGGGGAACAAATGCAGAACTATTTAAAGCAATTAACACTTTCTCCTAAGTTTCTCCACTCACAGGTGAAACAGGCACATCTCCCAGTAATGGGAGGGACAGCCGTCCCTCGATATCCAGTGATCAAACCCGGAGACCACGTGTTGGTGAAAAACTGGGACAGAAAGAAACTAGGACAACGCTGGAGCGGACCCTTCCTCGTACTACTGACTGCACCGACGTCCATCACGCTTGAAGGACATTCAAGTTGGATACATCTATTCGATAGCAAGAAGATAGTCTCTAACCCAGACGAGAACACAGGACGAAGATCTTCAGTATATTTTTTGGACTCTGGACTATTTAGCCTTAATGGCCACTCAGTAGTAAAAAAAAACTACTGCCTTCCAATACCTATTTATATATGTCATATCTTTATGCCGAAAAATTGAATGTAAGCAAGTGTTGGGTTTGTACCCACATCCCCGCCCATTCGAGGGAAGAAATACCTCTCCAATCCTTCCCCTTTCATATCGCAGAGACGGTTGAATGGATTTTACGACAAAATCAAACAAGGAGCAGGGGAGATAGGGGGGATATGGAAATATGGAAATCTGCTGGCTATGACATGGCTAAATTTTCAGCTTCGTTTCAACCTACCTATAATCATGCCTCCACACTCCCTCACTGTCCACTCGTATAATGTTCAAGGTTACATGTGTTTTAATAAATCAGGGAAAAGAAAGTTAATGGGGCAAAGTAGGTGCAACCTTACAGTTGACTGGCAAGGACCAGTACCAGGCATATCCAGCAAGGGCATGTTTAACTGTGATTGGTCCAGGGTGTGGAATATAACCTATAACAGTTCATGGGGACAGACATCCCCAATCCCCTGGATGACATTGGCTGATGATTTTACGGCATATAATGGAACCTATTTCATATGCGGCACTAAAGCATTTCTGTGGCTCCCCATTGATTGGACAGGATCCTGCTTTTTGGGATATGTTGTACCTCAAATGCGTCACCTACCCACCCTTAAGCACTCCCCCTTGCGAGCAAAAAGGACTATTTCTAAAACGGAACAGTTCTTTATGATGGCCTTTCCCTTGTATGGAACGGGCAAGGCAGCCAACGACCTGATCAACATGGCCTCAGCATTGGAACAACTGGCGAACGTAACGGCAGCAGAAGCCAGGGAAACTGGACAGGCACTGGCTGAGGTCTCAGCTGAACTAGTGGCTGACGGACCGTGGCATTACAAATCGACTGGTTTTGGATTATCTGTTAGCCTCGCAGGGAGGAACATGCGCTATCGTAGGTCAGAAGTGCTGTACTTATATTCCAGGTGGCTCTGAAAATATCACTAACCTGGCCGACCATATTAAGAGACAGGCTGCTCAAATTCAAGAGATTGGCAGTGAATTTCATTTCTATAACCCGCCAGGTTGGCTAGGGTGGTTGGGTCACGGATTATTTGACTGGATCTTTAAGGCCTTCATGCTGTTACTACTTCTGTTAGTAGGGATAGGATTGCTTGGTTGCTTGTGTAAATGCATTTTCAATCGAGTCATGGATATACCTATTTAACTAGTTGTCATGATATGACAAAAGGAGGGACTGTGATATGGTACGAATAAAGTAATGGCATGATGGGAAAACTGGTCAATGGGAAGACTGGTCAAAATATTTGATACAATGTAAGAAATACTGCCCTAACCATTTCAGACCCCTGTAAGACTAATAAGGCCGACTCTGCATAACTTGAAGTATGAATAAGATCAGAGAAAGTCAAGCCATTCCAAAATACCGGACCTCGGCAAGTCCTGATAAGACTAACTTGTCATAACCCAGGGCCGTAGGAATAAGACAAGATAAGGTCAGGAAGAAATAAGCTTCCTCCGACCTCTCAATGTTCCCTCCAAGGACAAGATAATGGTATGAGTGATGCGACAAAGAGCCCAATAAGGTCAGCAGGCATTGCTTCCATTTCTACTTCCGATCGAATTCCTGACTAAGCTGTAGTCACGCAATCTTGATAATGATAATGTATAAATACTGAACTGATTTTCTGTAAAAGTGCGGACTTGAGAAGGAATCAGCAGTTTCATTAATTGCTCCCTGACCTCAAGTTTCAGCCATTACTGCATGCAGTTTCTTCGTAAATAAAGCCTTGTTATTTTGTCTCAACGAGCGTTGTTGAATCTTTCTACTACAGAAGCAGCAAAATATTGACTACAACAGTCGGGCCCTAGGACTCCATTTTCCACGACATAGCCGAGGATGGCTAGCCGGGTTGTGCAGAAAACGCACTTCTCTTTGTTATTTGTGAGGTTGAGGAATTGGGCGGCCTGGAGGAACCTCTGGAGGTTGGCGTCATGGTCCTGCTGATCATGGCCGCAGATGGTAACATACGGGTATGTAGCCCGTAACCCGTACTGGTCCACCATTCAGTCCATCGTTCTCTGAAAAACCGAGACCCCATTAGTGATGCCGAAAGGGACCCTGAGGAAGTGGAAGAGTTGGCCGGCTGCTTCAAAAGCAGTGTAGTGGCGGTCTTCCGAGCAGATCGGGAGCAGGTGGTAGGCAGACTTCAGATCGACCGTGGAGAACACCCGGTATTGTGCGATCTGATTGACCATCTCCACTATGCGGGGGAGGGGGTACGCATCAAGTTGCGTGAACGGTTAATGGTCTGGCTGTAGTCCACAACTATCCGATTCTTTTCCCCGGTACTGACAACCACCACTTATGCTCTCCAGGGGCTGTTGCTGGCCTCGATGACCCCCTCCCTCAAGAGTCGCTGGACCTCCGACTTGATGAAAGCCATGTCTTGCGAACTGTACCGCCTGCTCCTGGTGGCGACGGGCTTACAGTCGGGGGTGAGGTTCGCAAAGAGCGAACGGGGGGGGGGGTGACCTTAAGGGCCGCGAGGCTACATACAGTGAGGGGGGGTAGGGGTCCACCGAACTTTAGCGTCAGGCTTCGGTGACTGCATTGGCAGTCGAGTCCAAGCAGTAGGGGTGCGCAGAGGTGAGAGAGGATATACAGTTTTAAATGGGCGTACTCAGTGCCCTGTATCGCGAGGTTCACGACACAGTACCCCCGGATCTGTACCGAATGGGATCCGGAGGCGAGGGAGATTGTCTGGGACACGGGGTAGATGTGAAGGGAGCAGTGCCTTACCGTGTCGGGGTGGACAAAACTCTCTGTGCTCCCGGAGTCGAAAAGACATGGGGTCTCATGCCCATTGACCTGGACGGCCACCATCACGTTCTTCAGGTGTTTTGGCCGCGACTGGTCGAGGTGCGGGTAGTCTGTGTGGTCGGAGGTATCGGGGTCGTAAGATGGCGGACCCCATGGGTGGCACGTGTCGGGCTGGGTTGGAGATGGCGACCAAGACGGCCGCCCCCATCGGTTGCACGTGTCGGTTGGTGCTAAAGGTGGCGGCCAATATGGCCACCCCCACCACGGGTCGCACGTGTCGGGCTGGGTTAAAGATGGCAGCCCCCACGAGCTACACAAGGCGGATGACGCGTCTGAAGGGGGCGGTGCCGGCAGGCACGCAACCACATTGTAGGGTCTGCGGGCCTGTGAGTCCGTGGGTCAGGCCTGGTACGCTTTCGACTTCGGGGCTTTGGATCGGGCCAGACAGACTCTGGCGAAATGCCCCTTTTTGCCGCAGTCGCTGCATGTCGCGGTGAGGGCTGGGCAACGCTGCCGGGGGTGTTGGCCCTGACCGCAGAAGTAGCAAGCCGGTCCCCCGGGTGGAACGTGCAGCTGCGCGGCACAGGCCTAGGACGTAGTCGAGTCTGATGAAGGCCGCGACTGTGGTGCCCACGAGGGGTTCGCTAGGTCTGCCGGGAACGCGCTGAGGCTCTGGTAGGCCACCTCTAACGAGGAGGCTAGCTTTACCGTGTCCTGTAGGTCCGTGGTCCCGTTTTCCAGCAGCCACTGCCGGACGTAGTTAGACCGGACCCCAGCCACGTAGGTGTCCCGGATCATCAGTTTCACGTGCTCGTCAGCCTTCCCATCCTTGTAGTTGCAGTTGCGGGCGAGTAGAGTCAGGTTCTCCAGGTACTTGTCCAGCGATTCCCTGGGGCATTGTCGGCGGGTAGTGAGGAGGTGCCCCCGAACACTTCGTTCACGGACTTCACGAACTGTCTCTTTAGAATTGCAACTGCCGATCATACGTGGCCAAGTCCTGAATCGTACCCGAGATTCGGTGGCTCACCCGGGCGTGGAGGAGGCACAGCTTGAGGGCGTCGGAGGGAGGCGTTGCAGAGGAGTCGAGGTAGGCCTCAAAACAGCGGAGCCAGTGGGAGAAGATTTCCTTAGCTTCTGCTTGTGGGTCGAGTTCCAATTTATCAGGCTTCAGAGCGGCTTCCATAGTGATGTCTTTGTGTACTAAATTGATGTACCATTAATCCACTACTAGACGATGAGAGCGAGAGAACATAGGCTTTATTACACAAGAACTTGCCTGCCTGAGATCGCTGTAACAACTGGGCTTCGCCCCCAGGCGGCCGGTCTATATACCGTCTGGGGGGGGCGGAGCCAGAGGCGGAGCCCACCAGGGTTCCAGGACACTACATGGAAAAGGGATCATATTACAATACTCTACAGACAACTTATTCTGGTGAATACATACACCACATTTTGGCAAAATAAACAACATACATAACTCTATAAACATAAGTGCAAAAAGCCTGCTTCCTCCCTTACAGGTCCCACCTTTATTAACCCCCTGCTCTAATCTAAACTAACCCCCCCAACCCCTTGTGCTGACGTTAAATTTTCTGCAAAGAAGTCGAACGGTTGCCACCTCCAGCCGAACCCTAACAGTGACCATATCAAGGCTGTTATGGGAGAGGTGTTTTCAGAACCCCAAAATGTATCATGGAGTTCAACCAACCTCCCCCTTTAATGGTTTGTTAGCTTTTGAAGCACACGGCTTGTTCCCCAGGTGTGGTATTACAATTATGGACACGTGGGTTTTTAAACAAAATAATGTTTATTCCATGAACTCAAATTAACCTTTTAAATAAACATTGGATCTCTTAACACCCCTTACTTCAAAGATAATCCCGAAAATAATACAACGCTCCCCATTCCTTCAAACTGTCCCTTTAAACATCCACAAGACTTCACCTTCAAAAAAACAGTAACACTAGGTTACAGTTAATATATATATTTTCTGTTGGATTGGAAAGATGTATCAGCCTGCAGTCCCAACACGTTTTCATGCAGCAAACAGTCAACACAAGCACTTCTCAAAATGCTTTCTCAGGACTGGCTTTCTCCTTTCAAGCAGCTCACAGCAAACCAGTCAGGCACTTTTCAGCTGCTCTCTCTCAAAACTGAAACTAAAAATTCAAAATAGCAGAGCTGAAGCCCAGCTCCACCCACACTCTGACATCACTACATTTCTCAAAGGTACATTGCTTAAACATCCATTTCTTAAAGGCACTCTCACATGACAAGGCGAACTTGATTTTCTCTAAGCAGAGAAAGCTAGCCATGTCAGATAGCCAGGCCTCTGACTTCGGGGGCTTTGAGTCCCTCCAAGTTAATAATATCCGCCTCCGGACCACCACAGAAGCAAAGGCCATAACGCCTGCCTCTTTCTCCTCCTGGATTCCCGGATCTTCCGGCACCCCAGAAATCGCCACCTCCGGACTCGGAGGTTTTTAATACCGTGGACATGACGTCCGCAAACCCCTGCCAGAATCCCCTGCGCTTTGGGCATGTCCAAAACATGTGGACATGGTTCGCTGCCCCCCCCCCCCCCCCCCCCCCCCGCACACCTTGCTCACCTATCTTCTACCCCAAAGAACCTGCTCATCGGGCTGTCATGTGAGCCCGGTGAACAACCTTAAACTGCATCAGGCTGAGCCTGGCGCATGTTGTGGACGGGGTGACTCTACTCAACGCCTCCGCCCAGAGACCATCCTCTGTCTCTCCTCCTAACTCCTCCTCCCACTTGTGCTTCAGCTCCTCAGTCTGCGTGTCCTCTGATCCCATGAGCTCCTTATAGATGTCGGAGACCTTCCCTCTCCCACCCACATTCTGGAAACTACCCTATCCTGAATCTCCCTAGGTGATGGGAATGGGAAGGTTGAGATACCTAAATTTGTTTCCCCTCGCCAATCCAAATTTCTCCTCCAGCTCCTTCAAGCTAGGAAAGCTCCCTTCTATAAACATAGCTCCCATCCTCTCAATTCTTGCCTTCTGCCATCTCCGAAAACCCCGTCCATCCTTCCCGAGGCAAACGATGGTTGTTACAGATTGGAGACCAGACCGATATTCCCTCCGCTCCCACATGCTTCCTCCATTGCCCCCAGACTCGCAGGGCTGCCACCACCACAGGGCTGGTGGAGTACCGTGCCTGCGGGAACGGCAGAGGCGCCGTTATCAACGCCCCCAAAACTGGTGCCCTTGCATGATGCCGCCTCCATACGCTCCCATGCCAGCCCTCCCGCACCACCCACTTCCTGATCATGGCTATATTCTCCGCCCAATAATAGTTACTGAAGTTTGCCAGCCCGCCCTCTTCCCGGCTCCGCTCAATCATCCCCTTTTTTACTTCCCCGCCCATACAAAGCCCGTGATAACTTTGTTAACCCGTTTAAAAAAGGACCATGGAATAAAGATGGGGAGACACTGGAACACAAACAGGAATCTCGAAAAAAACGTCATAGTCACCGCCTGCACCCTCCCAGCTAGTGACAACGGGAGTGCGTCCCACCTCCGAAAATCATCCTTCATTTGGTCCACCAGACGGGCCAGATTAAGTTTGTGCAACCGTTCACATTCCCGTGCCACTTGGATGCCGAGATACCTAAAACGTCCCCCTACCACGCTAAACGGCAGTTCCCCCAATCGTCTCTCCTGTCCTCTTGCCTGGATCGCAAACATCTCACTTTTCCACATATTTAGTTTGTACCCCGAAAACCGGCCAAATTCCCCCACAATCCTCATGATTTCTTCCATCCCCTTTGCTGGGTCCGATACATACAGAAGCAGGTCGTCTGCGTAAAGTGAGACTCTGTGTTCCACTCCCCCCCCGGACCAATCCTTTCCAGCCCCTTGAGGCTCTCAGCGCAATTACCAGCGGCTCTATAGCCAGCGCAAACAACAGTGGGGAGAGGGGGCAGCCTTGTCTCATTCCCCGGTGTAGCCTAAAATAATCCAATGCCGTCCTATTCATCCGTACGCTCGCCACAGGAGCCTGATACAGCAACCTGACCCAGTCAATAAAGCCCCGCCCAAACCCGAACCGTCCCAATACCTCCCACAGATATTCCCATTCTACTCGATCAAAAGCCTTCTCTGCGTCCATTGCGACCACTACCTCTACCTCCCTACCTTCTGGGGCATCATGATCACATTTAGCAATTTTCTTACATTGGACACCTTCCCTTAATAAACCCCGTCTGGTCCTCCCCAATCACGTCCAGAACACAGTCTTAAATCCGAGAGGACACGATTTTGGCCAACAGTTTGGCGTACACATTCAATCGGGATATCGGCGTGTAGGACCCACACAGCTCCGGATCCTTATCCTACTTCAGAATCAGCGTGATTGTGGCCTGTGACATCGTCGGGATAAGCACCCCTCTCTCCCTTGCCTCACTGAATGTCCTCATCAACAGCAGCCCCAATATCCCAGCAAACTTTTTATAAAACTCCGCTGGGTACCCATCCGGCCCCGGGGCTTTACCCGACTGCATGTCCTCCAGACCCTCTGCTATCTCTTCGATCCCGATCGGGGCCTCCAGCCCTTGTATCAGCTCCTCGTCCATCTTCGGGAAATTCAGCCCCCCTAGGAAGTACCTCATCTGGCCCCGGTGGGGGTTCCGACCCATACAGCCTACTAGAAAACTCCTTAAAGCCTTATTCACCCTTGCTGAGTCTCCCACCAGGTTCCCATCTCCATCCTTTACTTTCCCTATCTCCCTGGCTGCCTTCCTCTTTCTAAGCTGCTGTGCAAGAATTCTGCTGGCCTTCTCTCCATGCTCATAAATCGCCCCCCTCGCCTTTCTCAGCTGCTATACCACCCTCCCTGTGGTTAACACGCCAAACTCCGCCTGTAGCATCCGCCGTTCCCTTAAAAGCCCTGCCTCAGGGGTCTCCGTATACTTCCTGTCGACCTGTAGTATCTCCTTTACCAGTCGGTCCGTCTCTGTCCTGTCTCCCTTCTCCCTGTGGGCCCGAATCGAGATCAGCTCCCCTCTAACCACTGCCTTCAATACCTCCCAAACCACCGCTGCCGAAATTTCCCCCGTGTCATTGACCGCCAGGTAATTCTGAATACATTTCCTCAACCGCCCGCACACCTCCTCGACCGCTAAAAGCCCCATGTCTAACCTCCAGTGCGGGCGCTGATTACTGACTTTACTAACCTGTAGGTCAATCCAGTGCGGGGCATGGTCTGAGATTGTGATCGCCAAGTACCCAGTGTCCACCACCCTCGTCTGCAAAGCCCTGCTCAGAATAAAGAAATCGATCTGGGAGTACAGTTTATGTGTGAGTAGAAGGAGAACTCCTTTACTCTTGGCTGCCCAAATCTCCATGGGCCCCCCCCCCCCCCCCATCTGCTTCATGAACCCTTTTAGCTCCTTAGCCATTGCTGGAACCCTGCCCGTTTTTGAGGTTGGGCAAAAGGCACCTTTGAGCGGTTGTCTGGTTGGTACAATATTTCAGTTACATCTTTGGCCTAAATCCATTGACCATTCTCACGGTACAGACCTTCAGACAGTTATTGTTGGACAGCTGGATGAAAGGTGGGACAGTTAGTCAAAACTGCATGCGCTGGACCCTCATACTCCAGGGCCACGACATCACAGTAGAGCGAACCCGAGTCCCGACCTTCCTAGCTGACAACTAAAGCTACAGAGGGGAGCCTCATTCGCCCAAGGGGCCATTTGTGTCAAAACTAAAAGGAGGAGGACCAAATCGGGGAAGCAAGCAAGCAGGCCCAGAAAATATTTAGATTGGATTTGTTTATTGTGTCATGTGAGAGTACCTTTACAAAATGGGTGTTTATAAATGTGTGTGTATATAAGTATCTGTAGTGAGAGTACCTTTAAGAAATGGGTGTTTACTACTGCAGTGATGTCAGAGAGTGGGTAGAGCTGGGCTGTCTGACAACTTTTTACTTTTGTTTCAGGCTGTTTGCTGCAGGGTGTGTTTTAGTTTTGTTTTCAGTGTTGGAGCTGAAGCCAGACCAAGCAGGTGTACTGCTGTTCTCGCTGCCATCAAAAGACTATCTCTTGATCATTTGGTGAATTCAGAATTATAAATGTTTTCAGTAGTGACTTTAATCTGATATGCTTCTGATAAAGGTTTTGTTTTTAAGTCGTATGGATGTTAAAAAGGAAAGCTTAAAGGTTTACTTAGTGTTGTAGTCTTTGGAGGTTGTATTTGAATTAATGATTGCTAAGATGTTCACTGTATGTTTTAAAAAGGTTAACTTGAGTTCATGGAATAAACATTGTTTTGCTTTAAAAACTACTTTTCCATTTCTGCTGTACCACACCTGCAGAGTGGGCCGTGTGCTCCCCATACCACAATCTAGTAAAAGGTGTGGGTCAGGTGAACTCCATGATACACTTTGGGGTTCTCAAAACCCTGGCCCATAACAATTGTCATGTGTACCGAGGTACAGTGAAAAGTATTTTTCTGCGAGCAGCTCAAACAAATCATTTGTAAATGAGATGAAAAGAAAATACATAATAGGGCAACACAAGGTACACAATGTAAATACCTAGACACTGGCATCGGGTGAAGCATACAGGACTGTAGTATTAATCATGTCAGTCCATAAGAGGGTCGTTTAGGAGTCTGGTAACAGCGGGGAAGAAGCTGTTTTTGAATCTGTGCGTGTTCTCAGGCTTTTGTATCTCTTGCCCGATGGAAGTGGAAGAGTAAGCCGGGTGGGAGGAGTCTTTGATTATGCTGCCCTCTTTTCCAAGGCAGCGAGAGGTGTAGATAGGGTCAATGGATGGGAGGTGGGTTCGTGTGATGGAATGGGCAGTGTTCACGACTCTCTGAAGTTTCTTGCGGTCTTGGGCTGAGCAGTTGCCATATCAGGCTGTGATGCAGCCAGAAAGGATGCTTTCTATGGTGCATCTGTAAAAGTTGGTAAAAGTCTGTGTGGGCATGTCGAATTTCCTTAGTTTCCTGAAGAAGTATAGGCGCTGTTGTGCTTTCTTGGTGGTAGCATAGAAGTGGGTGGATCAGGACAGATTTTTGGTGATGTGCACACCTAGGAATTTGAAGCTGTCAACCATCTCCACCTCTGCCTCGTTGATGCAGATAGGGGTGTGTACAGTACTTTGCTTCCTGAAGTCAATGACCAGCTCTTTAGTTTTGCTGGCATTGAGGGATAGATTGTTGTCGTTACACCACTCCACCAAGTTCTCTATCTTCTGACTCGTCGTTGTTTGAGATCCGACCCACTATGGTTGTGTCGTCAGCAAACTTGTAGATGGAGTTGGAACCAAATTTTGCCAAGCAGTCGTGTGTGTATAGGGAGCATAGTAGCGGGCTAAGTACACAGCCTTGTGGGGCCCGGGTATTGAGGACAATCGTAGAGGAGGTGTTGTTGTTTATTCTTACTGATTGTGGTCTATTGGTCAGAAATTCGAGGATCCAGTTGCAGAGTGAGGAGCCAAGTCCTGGGTTTTGGAGCCCTGATATGAGCTTGGCTGGGATTATGGTTTTGAAGGCAGAGCTGTAGTCAATAAGTAGGAGTCTGATGTAGGAGTCCTTGTTGTTGAGATGCTCCATGGATAAGTGTAGGGCCAGGGAGATGCTGTCTGCTGTGGACCCCTTGCACACGTTATGTGAATTGCAGTGGATCTAGGTATCGTGGGAGTATGTAGTTGATGAGCTTCATGACAAACTACTCGAAACACTTCATTACGATTTATGTCAGGGAATTACAAATTCCCAATGGTGGAGGATGGGAACAGAAAAACAGGGTGCTGTATCTGTCATAGAATCTCTACAATGGAGAAGGAGGCCATTTGACCCATCGAGTCTTGACCGAACCTTGGAAAGAGTATCCCACCTTGGCCCAGGCCCCAACCCTATACCTGTAACCTAACCTCACCTTTTGGACACTAAGGGGCAATTTAGCAAGGCCAATCCACCTAACCTGCACATCTTTGGATCACAGGAGGAAATTGGAGCACCCGGAGGAAACTCATGCTGACACGCGGAGAAAGTGCAAACTCCACACAGTCACCCGAGGACTGAATTGAACCCAGGTCCCTGGCGCTGTGAGGCAGCAATGCTAACCACTGTGCCACCGAGTTACCCTATGTGGAAGACTAGCAAGGCAGGCCCCTGAGGGAGGTAGCCTTAAAGCTTCCCACAACAGATGAGCGCGCAGACTGCGGAGCTAGTAACCATAGCTTATGTAGTCAGCCACTTTGATCAGTTCCCCACACTGGCAGACATACACTCGGACAGCATGCATTTTTGCAATAGTTTAACTGACATCCTGCCACTGTGGAAGGCTAGAGGATTCATCCTGGCAGACGGGAAACCTTTACCGTCAGTACCCCTACATAAATGTATTTTTTCAGACTGCCGAAGCCCGTGAGTGTGGCAGCATTAAAACAATGTTTTAATTTGGAGTACCCAATTCTTTTTTTTTCAATTGAGGGGCAATTTAGCGTGGCCAATCCACCTACCATGCACATCTTTGAGTTGTGGGGGTGAGAGCCACGCAAACAGGGGAAAATGTGCAAACTCCATACGGACAGTGACCCGGGGCCGGGATGAAAACCGGGACCTCAGCGCCATGAAGCAGCAGTGCTAATCACTGCGCCACCGAGCCGCCCTGGCATCATTAAAGTTAAGGTCCATCACAGAACTTCCCCAATTGGGTACTTGCAGGTAGATGAATCGGGTAAGCAAAGCGACTGGCAAACTCCTCAGGCAACTCTTGATTACCAAACGATTAATGCTATCACTGTAAGCTCGAACACCTTAAATAAGCTCAGAGCAGTGACCAGCACCTGAAACAGATTCAGGAAGGAGCAAACTTTGCCTTCTTTGACAAGTGGTGGGATACAATTACAATAAATGATGAGCTAGTTCGTAAGGATGGCCGGTATGTTTTACCGATTAGGAACCATAACTAAATTATTTACCAACACCACAAAATCCAGGACCAGCAAGTGGCAGAAGCCATGGGTGAACAAATTAAGGGGTTGTGCTGGTGGCCAAACATGGATAAAGATGTGCGACGTTACATCGATAACTGCATAGTCTGCAGCCAAAACAAACTCGACAGGTATGTCCACAAGGGAGAACTGAGGCATACCCGACCAATAGAAAGCCCCTAGACAAATCTACAGATTGATTATATTGGTCCCCTACCGCCTGGCTCAGATGGTTACAAATACATCCTAGTTGTCATCGACGCTTTTAGTAAATGGGTAGAAGCCTTTCCCACTCAAATCAATATGGCCAAAGTCACGACAAATATCCTTGTGCAGCAAATCTTCACTAGGTGGGGTCTCCCTCGTAGTAAAGATTCGGACCAATGCACACATTTCACTGCCCAGATGATGCAGCATGTGATGAGCTTATTCGGTATCAACCAAAAGTTCCACATTGTGTATCATCCTCAATCCAGCAGGATAGTGGAAAGGATGAACTGCACCCTCAAAGAAATGATCAGCAAGACCATCCAAAAATATAACCACACCTGGAACAAAGTCCTGTCATTTGTTCTAATGATAGCACAGAACTCACTTACCAGTTCTACTGGGTTCACCCTCCATGAACTCGTGACAGGGCAACCTATAAGATGGATCGAAACCCTGCTCGGGCTGGATTTATCAGAACCTGAGCTTGTAGCCCTTAGCCATGAGACCACAGTCAAAACACTGCTGGCAAACGTTCAAGCTGCACAACTGGAAACAGCTGTTAAAATGGGGAAAAGCAGAGTAAAGCAAACTTCGATGACAATGTGAAACCCATTGAGTAAGTGGTCAGGCATAAGTTAATGCTTCAAGTTTTTTAGCCAGGCATTTTCCTATCCCACAGATATGCAGGAGCCTACTCAGTCGTTTATTGGGTACTGATGGATTTCGGGAAAGCCAGATGGTAACATGTGAACCAAATGAAGGCATTTGGTTCCCAAAACAACTACCACAACTACGACATATCGCTGGAGGGTATTGAGACAGCGTCTCCTGGATCCCACCCCAGGGTCTGGACACTTACCCCTGACTGCCAGTTCCACCCCTACAGACCCCAAACACAAAACTCTGTCTCATGGCCTGAATAGTAAGAAACAAATCGTGATTAAGCTACGGACTCTCAAGCGCATCTGGCACCGGGATCCCCAGAAGCACCTGGTACGGTGCTCAAATGAGGAGGTGGTGGAACAGCAGATTCCAGGTATCCAAAACCAACCTACTTTAATAAATCATGTTCAGGAAGAATACAGGGACTCTACCATCCCTAATTGTAAATAGGAGAATGTGCAGTATTTATTTCTCTTTTTTAAAAAATCCCTAGGCCCTGCGACAAGTCCCTTGTTTTCTTTCCTCCTCCTCTAATTTCACTGAGGAAAATCTCTGTGAGACTGCAGCAGATACTGGCTCTGCTTGATGAATAAACGTCTTCCTCTGGGTGCAGGTTTCCTTGGACTTTTATATAAACCCGTTTTCTGTTACTTTGGGAGCACAGCATAAACCTCCAGAAGGTTTCACCTGCAGCGCCATTTTTGGTGTTCAGGTTTTAATTCCCTCATAACCCTTTGAACCATAGAGACATAGGATCCCTGCAGTGCAGGAGGAGGCCATTCGGACCATTGAGTCTACACTGACCCTCCATTCCAGGACAGCACCCCATTAAATACAGATAACCACACATAGACCTCCACAGGGTTTTTCAAGACCTTAATTACCTATGTTTGGGTTTCGTTAAAACATACTATTCGCTTCTCGTCGCCATGACATCCTCTTGTACGACTCTGCTTTGTGACAAAAGCTACAACTTATCATCCCAGGAAAGTGGCCAAATTAATCACGGATGCCTGGCTACTCCAGATTCTGGGTTAAAATAACAAAATCCATGGCATAACCTAAAATGGGAATCAATTGATATAAAGGGGATCAGTAAGGAAGCGTGAGCCAGCATCTGTTGGGAGGGATAATGATGAGAAGAAATAATAACAGATGCTACCCTGTGGTACGGTTCCTTAGATTCTTCGCCTCGGAATGAACAAAAGTACACAGACCCACAAAAGAAAGGAACGGCAACAGGAAAATTAAATTAACATACCCTGGATACATGTGCTTCACCCCACCGGACCCGGGCGAATATGAGGATGGTATTCTCTATTGAACCATCATCATAATAAAGCTCATCCACGAAGCAGGAACTAATGCGGCACCTGGCTGTAGAAACTGTGATCCATTATATTAGACTTTCACCTCTAAAAGTTTTTTTTGTATTTACCCGTGTTTGTTTTTGTATTTGTTATGGGCGAGGCATTTTCAGAACCCCAAAATGTATCATGGAGTTCAATCAACCTCTCCCTTTAATCGATTGTTGTTTTTGAAGCACACGGCTTGTTCCCCAGGTGTGATATTACAATTATGGACACGTGGTTTTTAAAACAAAACAATGTTTATTCCATGAACTCAAATTAACCTATTAAATAAACATTGGATCTCTTAACACCCATTACTGCAAAGATAACCCCCAAAATAATACAACACTAAATAATTCCTCAAAATGTTCCTTCAAACATCCAAAAGGCTTCAAACCTTCAAAACAGTAACACACCAGGTCACAGAATATATATATTTTCTGTTTGATGGCAGAGATATATCAGCTTGGTTGACTTCAGCTCCAGCACCTTGCTTTTCCTCCTGCAGCTCTCTGGAAGCACACAGACACACACAAGCTGCTTTTTCAAACTGTAACCAAAAGCAGAAGTGAGCTCAGCTCCCCCCTGTGACATCACTTCAGTAATATGATCATCTCCATTCCTTAAAGGTACATTGCTTAAACATCCATTTCTTAAAGGTACTCTCACATGACATATTTATCTGTATTTTTGATAGTTTATTTTATACATATAAGCAGTCTAATTTTGTATTTGATGTCTACAGAATGTATATATGTTGGATTGGGAATTACAAATGTTTGCCTGAGATTCTGGTACTTGCCTGTCCGGGACTTTGGTTAGAGTTGTGTGATCTGGTTTGCTCAAAAGGAGGGACTGTAGTAAAATGGCCAATGGCCTGAATCTTAGTCCTGACACAGAAGTGGACACTTCAAATTAAGAATTGGACACGTTAAATTAAACCACAGTCAGAACCACAGACAGGCCTGATACAAATTCAAACAGCCAAACAACCACCTTCGTAGACGAGGGCCCTGTGATGACTGTGACTCAGGGGATTGGACCCGCGGCTCGGTCATGTTCATCAGCACGGGTAGTATTAGAAACTTGGGCAGATAATATTTGGGATAATTTGAGAGAGCAACTGTTTTATTATGTTTATGAATAAATTTGGGTTGAATCGTGAACCTGTGTTTGTCCTTTGTTCATCTTGCAAATAAGGACATCTGGGTAAAATGTTTTAGTAATAAACTGGTTGACGTTGTTGTGTTCTGTGGCCTTGCTGTAGCAATGATACTCACAGAACTGTTGATGAGTTATTTAGAATGAAGATTTATTATTTAACACGTGGAAGGATAACATGCAGAATGCTATACAAACTAGGTTTGCTCTGGAACCACCCGATGTGTGACTGTCCGTGAGTACGCCTTTCTACCAACTCCAGCGTGCCACGTCACGTGATCAAGGTCTGATGCCACCAGCTGGTTGGAGGTTGCATTGCTATCGGTATACAATCTTATTTGGAGTACTGTGTACAGTTCTGGTCGCCTCATTTTAGGAAGGATGTGGAAGCTCTGGAAAAGGTGCAAAGAAGATTTACCAGGATGTTGCCTGGAATGGAGAGTAGGTCTTACGAGGAAAGGTTGAGGGTGCTAGGTCTTTTCTCATTAGAGCGGAGAAGGATGAGGGGCGACTTGATAGAGGTTTATAAGATGATCAGGGGAATAGATAGAGTAGACAGTCAGAGACTTTTTCCCCAGGTGGAACACACCATTACAAGGGGACATAAATTTAAGGTGAAAGGTGGAAGATATAGGAGGGATATCAGAGGTAGGTTCTTTACCCAGAGAGTAGTGGGGGCATGGAATGCACTGCCTGTGGAAGTAGTTGAGTCGGAAACATTAGGGACCTTCAAGCAGCTGTTGGATAGGTACATGGATTACGGGAAAATGATATAGTGTAGATTTATTTGTTCTTAAGGGCAGCACGGTAGCATTGTGGATAGCACAATTGCTTCACAGATCCATGGTCCCAGGTTCGATTCCAGCTTGGGTCATTGTCTGTGCGGAGTCTGCACGTCCTCCCCGTGTCTGCGTGGGTTTCCTCCGGGTGCTCCGGTTTCCTCCCACAGTCCAAAGATGTGCGGGTTAGGTGAATTGGCCAATGATAAATTGCCCTTAATGTCCAAATTGCCCTTGGTGGTGGGTGGAGGTGTTGAGTTTGGGTAGGGTGCTCTTTCCGGGAGCTGGTGCGGACTCGGGGGGCCGAATGGCCTCCTTCTGCACTGTAAATTCAATGATAATCTATGATTAATCTAGGACAAAGGTTCGGCACAACATCGTGGGCCGAAGGGCCTGTTCTGTGCTGTATTTTCTATGTTCTATGTTCTATGTTCTATTCACAGACATATCACCACATCCTCCCTCCTTTGGAGATGTGGACATGTATACATGATGTGGAGATGCAGGCGTTGGACTGGGGTGGGTGCAATGAGAGTCTTACAACACCAGGTTAATGTCCAACAGGTTGTTTAGAATCATCAGCTTTTGGAGCGCAGCTCCTTCATCAGGTGAGTAGAGGTCTCTGGAATATGGGTGGGGACCTAGAAGGGAAGGGGTACTGTAAGGAGTGCCTGAAGAAGGGGGACCCCCAGGGACGCCATAGCCAACTCTGGTCGGTGCGGAGTGCCACTCGATTCAGGGCTGGAGCGCGGCCGGATGGGTGCCGCCTCTCTCCTCTAAAGGCACAGCATGTTCATGGGGAACCTAGTGCTAAAATATTCATAGACGACCTGATGTTGTTGCAATCGTAATTCCCTCTGAGAGGTAAGTCTAGCGTTAGGTTCTCCAGCTTGTTTTTGATCACTTGCACATTTGCCAGGAGTATGCTGGGGAGAGGAGACTTGAAACTGCGTTGTTTTAATCTCACCTGCAGACCACCACACTTCCTTGTTCCAGGGCTGTTTCTGGATGGTCCCGGGATCCAGTAGGAGCAATCTGACCTTGTGGAAGCTACATGTTTGCATCTGGCGGGGGCCGGACGGTGGTTTCATTTTTGGGGTCATGTCTGGCAGGGTCCCGGGTGCTGGTTTTGGGGTTCCCAGGGAGGGCATGTTTGCGATCCGGTCAGGCACCGGGGTCCGCGAATATGGGGCTACCTTATGGTGTGTTCGGGTCCTCACGTGGTGTCTCTGCCGTCTCTATGGGATGTGTGGGACATTCCCCTTCCCACAACTCTTTTATTAGTACATCAATGACTGTTTCGGTGCCATTTCATGTTCCCGTCTGGAAATTTATTAATTCCACTTCCAATTTCCACCCATCTATCACCTTCACATGGTCCATCTTTAACACTTCCCTTCTCTTCTTTGACCTCTATATCTCTTTTTCTGGGGATAGACTGTCCACTTGTATTCATTACAAGCCCACCGACTCCAATAGATACATCGACTACAGCTCTTCACACCCTACATCCTGTAAGGGCTCCATCCCATTCTCCCAGTTCTTTCGCATTCGTCAAATCTGTTCCGATTATGCCACTTTCCAAAACGGTGCTGACATACCTTCATTCTTCCTTAATCGTGGTTTCCCACCCACTGTGGTCGAGAGGGCTTTCAACCATGTCTGACCCATCTCCTGCACCTCTGCTCTCACCCCTCCCCTCCCACAACCAGGATAGGCTCCTCTCTTTGTACACATTTTTCACCCCACCAGCCTACGCATTCAAAGAATCATTCTCCGTCAGTTACACCAGCTCCAGCATGATGCCACCACTAAATACATCTTCACCTCTGTCAACATTCCACAGGGACCATTCCCTCTGGGATATCCAGGTCCACTCCTCCATCACTCTCTTCCCATGGCACCCTCCCATGCAATCGCAGAAGGTTTCACACCTGCTCCTTTACCTCCTCCCTGCTCACCATCCCAGACCCTAAACAGTCTTTTCAGGTGAGGCAGTGCTTCATGTGCACCTCCATCAATATGGTCTATTGCATTTGTTGCTCCCAATGTGGTCTACTCTACATTGGAGAGACTAAACGCAGACTGGGTAACTGCTCTTCAGAACACCTTCAGTCCATCTGCAAGAAGGACCAGATCTCCCTGTCACTTGCCATTTCAACTCACCGTCCGGCTCTCATGTGGACATGCCTGTCCTTGGTCTGCTGCAATGTTCCAGTGAAGCCCAGCACAAACTGGAGGAACAACACCTCATTTTCTGATTAGGTATTTTACAGCCTTCTGGACTTAACATTGAGTTCAACAACTTCTGACTGAACTCTGTCCTCCACTTCCACCCCATTTTTATTTCTATTAATTTATTTTCATTTATTTCATCAATCTGTTTTTCCTTCATCATTGCACCCCCTCAAACCCCACACCATTTGGGCTATCGTTCCCAATTTCAAGTTGCCCTTCACATTGCTCGCCTTTGTTCTGCCATTAACACATTCTGATCTATTAATGTGCCATTTTCAGCACTCTTCTTAGTCATTATGTTCATCATTTACAGTCCCTTTGTCTTTCTGTCCATGACATCTTTGTCAATCTCCATGTATCGCTGGCCCTCTATCCAACCCCACTGCTCCATGCCCCAGTTCATTTCCAGTTCTCCTTAGCTTTGACAAAGAGTCATCCAGACTCAAAACGTGAGTTCCCTTCTCCTTCCACAGATGCTGTCAGACCTGCTGAGATTGTCCAGTATTGTCTGTTGCTGATTCTAGCATCCACAGTAGCTCATTGAATGTCCAGCAGAATCTCCATCATGGCTCCAACATCTTCACTTTTGTGAGGCCTAGAGTCAGAGCAATCAGAATTGACCTCCTTTATAATTCTAAGGCATTCATATCCTGCGTTCTGGCTACTTCTGCGCAGCAAATGGCATGTTCGAACCACCGTCCTGTGTGGTTGGAATACATTCTGTTCTGTACTTGGAATGGGCATTTTAACAACCTCCTGCTGGAGGATAAGGGTTCCTAGACTCGTTTCATCACTTCTGGTTGGTTGGAGAAGAAAACAGGGGGGTTTCCACTCCTTGAGGCTATGGTGCAACGTGGGAAACACCCACGTATTTTCTGTCAGGAGTACGCGAAGGAGACGACGGGTTAGAGAAGGAGGTGCTCGACTTGTAGTCATGTCTTGGTCAGCCTGATAAAGATCCCGGCGACTTGTCCCTGGCAAGACTGTGGAGGACGTCGGTCAGCTCCCCCCCCTCCCCCAATGATACAGAGAATCCCTGCCCCCAATGATGCAACACTGCATCCCCAGTGATGTAGATCCCCGCCCCAATTACATCACACCCTGCCCCAATGACATCACCCACACTCACTGCACAGAATACAAAGGAGCAAGCCCCAAAATGAACGCTCCTTAACTTCTTTCATGGTGTGGAGGGGTTCTGGTATGAGGTGCTCCGGAGGGTGAAGCCCTCCACCTTGTGTGAAAGGTTGGGGCCGATACAGTGGGAGGTGGTGTATAGAGCACACCTTACAAGGGCGAGAATGAGCCGGCTCTTTGAGGGAGTAGATGTGTGTGAACGTTGTGGAGGGGGCTCCCGCAAACCATGTTCATATGTTTTGTTCTTGTCCAAAGCTGGAGGATTACTGGAAGGAGGTTTTTAGGGTAATCTCTAAAGTGGTGCATGTGAAACTGGACCCAGGCCATCGGAAGGCCATATTCGGGGTGTCGGACCAGCCAGGGTTGGAAACGCATGCGGAGGCAGAGGTTGTAGCCTTCACTTCGTAGATCGCCCGAAGGCAGATCCTGGTAGGGTGGAGATCAACCTCTCCACCCTGTTCCCTGGCATGGCAGGGGGACCTGCTGGAATTCTTGACTCTTGAGAAGATCAAATCTGAACTGAGGGGAAGGATGGAGGGGTTCTACAATTCATGGGCGTTATTCATTATGCACTTTCGAGTATTGGATTACATTGAACATTAGGGGGAGCGCTGTATGTGTTAATGGTGACTATGGGTGATTCCTGATTCCTTTTTGTCATTTGTGTATGTTCACATGTGGGCTAATGTTTGGGGTTTTGGTGGGAGGATGGGATCGTTGTTATTGATATGGGAATTGGCATTGCATTCGTTACTGATTATTGTTTATTGTTGGGTGTAAATTTGGGAGAAAATGTGAAAGAGGAGAATATAAATATATATATTTTTTAAACTTCTTTCATGTTGTTTAACTTATAAAAATGTGCCTATAGTTGCTGAATTGAAATTCAAACCTAACTGTTTCAGAATGACGCCAAAGATGGTCAATATTGTGAGCAATGTGTCTTGAGGTGAGTAAACATGGAACTGGCCTTTGAGCACCGAAATGAAAAAATCAGCCAATGACATAATTACTACACAGGCCAGTGCAGGACAGAATGAGCCAGAAAAAGTACAGTACAGGAGCAAATACTCAAATCAAGTGGAGTCCAGTGAGTCCAAGTCCAATACCAGTGGCGCGGCTTTGTTTGGCAAGATTCCGTCCTTTGTCTCAGAAGAGATTATCTGAAGGCCAGTCTTGAGAATGATGGTGGATGGCAGTTAGAACTATCTAGATGTGATCAGCAGCCATTATATCAGACCAGTAAATGGTGGTCCATTTTGAAAAACAGAATTTAAGCAAGAGAATATGGAAGAGGGCTATATTTTTAAGATGTTCTGCTTCTTCCCTTGTTGACATGGCAATTCAGTTAGCTTTTCTTCTACACAAAATCATTAATTACATCATTGTAGGTAAAATCTTGTCACGGCTCACTTTCAGTCACCATTATTGCTGAACTTGTCAAATGTTCTGATGTGTTAGGCAGGTCGGTTCGATGTGGACTGCACGCGATACAGGGAAGCTAGAAACAGACGTCTAACACTGGAGAAGATCCAACACTGTTTCAACGATAGAACTGATATACATATTCAGCTGTGGGTCGACACTATACTGAACTGACTGGAGACCTTGTAGTAGCCTGACCAGACTTACTAGCTACCGCATGGTGTTTGCACTTGCTAGCTCGTGGACTCTGACTGTCTCAGTGGCTGGGTCCAGAGAGAGCGGGAAACCTCGTGCCCTCTGGCTTTATAGTGGTAGTGTCCTGTCTGGTAATTGGCTGTACTGTGTTGTGTGCTTACTGGTCATCCTGTGTGTCAGTCACTGCCTGTCTGCATCTTATTATATACATGAGTGGATATTATGACATCTCCCCTCTTTTAATTTTTTTTAGATAAATAAATACTAAGGTGTGCATGCGTATATATATATATATATATATATGCCTGACTATATACAAAAGGTGTCTAAATGAACATATATACATGGGAAGGTGTCGATAGTGCAGATACATGGCAAACGAAACAATATTTACAGAGGTTAAATCGATGAAGTCACAAAATGTACAAAAGTTCAGTCTACAGATTCAGTCTTTGTGGTGGCGACGAATTCTTGTCGATCACCGCAGAGGTGGATCAGGAGCCGCCTGCACGTGGATAGGCATGATCACTGCCATCGCAGTCGTTGCGTGGGCCGGCAGGATTGCTGATAGATCGGTGGCTTCGTGGCAGGGTACATCCGGAAGAAGCATCATAGGCGGCGGAGCATTCGGTCAGGTAGCAGGCGTGGAACTTTTCGCAGTGCCCGTTTGTTGCACCGTAGCAGGGAGCCATCAGCCATGCGGACAAGGAACGATCTTGGGGCCACATGTTTGATCACAACAGCTGTGGCTGACCAGCCGCCCTCAGGCAACTGGACACGAACATGATCAGTTGGGGCCAGCTCGGGTAGGTCTGTGGCATGAGCATCGTATGTGGCCTTCTGTTGGACCCGTGACTGCTGCATTTTCTGTAAGACCGTGAGTTGGTCAAGGCCTGGAACATGGATGGCTGGAACTGTGGTCCTCAGAGTGCGATTCATGAGCATCTGCGCTGGAGACAACCCAGTGGACAGTGGAGTTGCCTTGTCTGCCAGCATCGCCAGGTTGAAGTCAGAGCCTGAGTCTGCAGCTTTACAATATGGACCCCTTTCTCGGCCTTCCCGTTTGACTGCAGGTAGTGGGGACTGGAGGTTACGTGACGGAAGTTGTAGGACTGTGCAAAATCAGACCATTCCTGGCTGTAAAAGCAAGGACCGTTGTCGCTCATTACCGTGAGCGGAATCCCATGCCTGGCGAACATTTCTTTGCAGGCTTTGATTACCGCCTTCGACGTGAGGTCGGACAGTTTCACCACTTCTGGGTAACTGGAGAAGTAGTCGACCAGGAGTACAAAGTCACGCCCCTTGGCGTGGAAAAGGTCTACACCTACTTTGGACCATGGAGAGGTCACAATCTCATTCTGTTGGACTAGAGGCCTGTGGACCGTTTCTACCGTGAATTTTGGCAGTAAACGTAGTCGTGAAACTTGACTATCCCTGTCAGGAGGCCCGGACACTCCTTCTCAATCTGAGCATACCGTTGCTCAGTGGGCGTCATGGCCCTGGAGGCATACGCCACTCGAGGATGAGGAGTCATCTCGCTGAAGGAGCACAGCCCCAATGCCGTCCTGGCTTGCATCAGTCGATATCTTGGTTTCCTTGGTTGGGTCGAAGAACGCTAGAACCGGGGTTGTGGTGAGCGTTGCTTTCAGCTCACGCCATTCCTCTTCATGCGTGGGCAGCCACTGGAATTCCGTCGACTTCTTGACGAGATGGCGGAGGGCCGTGGTGTGGGATGCCATATTGGGAATGAATTTCCCGAGAAAGTTGACCATCCCGAGGAAGCGGAGGACCGCCTTCTTGTCCTCCGGGGTCTTCATGGCGTTGATCGCCGAGACCTTGTCGGCATCTGGCCACACTCCTTGCTGCGAGATGTGATCACCCAATAACTTAATATCCGATTGACCAAATGAGCACTTGGCCCTGTTGAACTGGAGACCATGTTCATGAATTCTCTGGAATATCTTCTTGAGGTGAGCGATGTGTACCTAGGGCGTTGTGGACCAGATAATTACATCGTCAACGTATACTCGCACCCCCTCAATGCCCTCCATCATCTGTTCCATGATGCGATGAAACACTTCGGAGGCAGATATGATACCGAAAGGCATGCGGTTGTAGCAGTAGCGACCGAACGGGTGTTGAACGTGCACAACTTGCGACTGGATGCGTCCAGCTGTATTTGCCAAAAACCCTTGGAGGCGTCCAGCTTAGTAAAGAGTTTGGCATGAGCCATCTCACTGGTCAACTCTTCACGTTTTGGTATCGGGTAATGCTCCCGCATGATGTTGCGGTTTAGATCCTTAGGGTCAATGCAAATGCGAAGCTCCCCTGATGGCTTCTTTACGCAGACCATGGAGCTGACCCAGTCTATTGGCTCTGTGACCTTCGATATGATGCCCTGGTCTTTGAGGTCCTGTAATTGCTTCTTCAGATGATCCTTGAGGGGTGCTTACTGGTCATCCTGTGTGTCATTCACTGCCTGTCTGCATCTCATTATATACATGAGTGGATATTATGACATGTTCCTGACTCCTCATTCTGATCAAATAATTTTTCACACTTCAATACAGAGAAAGAACGTTCACTGGAAGCATTTGTGGCAGGTATTGTTAAAAATATTTCGAAATGGTTTCCACGTTTCAAAAGGTTGCCTATAAACCATCATGTACAAGCATGTACAAATCAGCTGGTGATCTCAAAACATAGAGCTCATCATTATCGATAAAATTAATGAACTGTTTTACTTCATCTGCAAAAGGATTTGTGTCTATTTCCTCCCGATAGAATTCACTTAATCTCATACTGCAGTGGCTTGTAGCATTCTCATTGAAACATCTGCCAAAAAGCATGCAAAATAAATCAACTGTTTTCTTCAGAGATTCACTTCTACTCTGCAATTTACTCATTATTGTGTCTCAAATAACACTGACAATGATCTTCTCTTTCTCTTTTAAAGTGACTCAATTGTCTCTCGTTTCATCAAAAAACAAAACTTCTTGATTCTTGTACGCTTATAGAACATAGAACTGTACAGCACAGTACAGGCCTTTTGGCCCACGATGTTGTGCCGAACTAGTCTGAAACTAAGACCAAATCAACCTACTCCCAATCATTCTAGTGCACTCCATATGCCTATCCAATAACCGCTTGAAAGTTCCTAAAGTGTCCGACTCCACTACCATAGCTGGGTGTGCGTTCCACGCCCCAGCCACTGTGAGTAAAAAACCTACCTCTGACATCCCTCCTATATCTTTCACCATAACCTTATAGTTATGCCCCCTTGTAACAGCTACATCCACCCGAGGAAAAAGTCGCTGAACGTCCACTCTATCTATCCCTCTCATCATCTTATACACCTCAATTAAGTCACCTCTCATCCTCCTTCGCTCCAATGAGAAGAGCCCTAGCTCCCTCAACATTTCCTCATAAGACCTACCCTCCAATCCAGGCAGCATCCTGGTAAATCTCCTTTGCACCCTTTCCAATGCTTCCACATCCTTCCTATAATGAGGTGACCAGAACTGCACACAATACTCCAAATGTGGTCTAACCAAGGTCTTGACCAGTTGCAGCATAACCTCATGGCTCTTAAACTCAATCCCCCTGTTAATAAATGCTAACACACTATAGGCTTTCTTCACGGCTCTATCCACTTGGGTGGCAACTTTCAGAGATCTATGGACATGAACTCCGAGATCTCTCTGCTCCTCCACATTCTTCAGAACCCTGCCGTTAACCCTGTAATCCGCATTCAAATTTGTCCTACCAAAATGAATCAACTCACACTTATCAGGGTTAAACTCCATCTGCCACTTTTCAGCCCAGCTCTGCATCCTATCAATGTCTCTTTGCAGCCTACAACAGCCCTCCACATTATCCACTACTCCAACAATCTTGGTGTCACCAGCAAATTTACTAACCCAGCTTTCAACTCCATCATCCAAGTCATTGATAACAATCACAAATAGCAGAGGAGCCAGCACTGATCCCTGTGGTACACTGCTGGTAACTGGGCTCCAGGATGAAAATTTACCATCTACCACCACCCTCTGTCTTCTATGTGATAGCCAGTTACTGATCCAATCGGCCAAATTTCCCTTGCCATGCCTCCTTACTTTCTGCATGAGCCGACCATGGGGCACCTTATCAAACGCCTTACTAAAATCCATGTATATGACATCAACTGCTCTACCTTCATGTATGTACTTAGTTACCTCCTCAAAGAATACAATCAAACTTGTGAGGCAAGACTTACCCCTCACAAATCTGTTCTGACTATCCTGGATTAAGCTGTATCTTTCCAAATGATCATAAATCCTATCCCTCAGGACCCTTTCCAATAATTTACCTATGACCGAAGTGAGACTAACCAGCCTAGAATTCCCAGGGTTATACCTATTCCCTTTCTTGAACAAGGGGACAACATTCGCCTCTCTCCAGTCTTCTGGCACTATTCCTGTAGACAGTGAGGACATAAAGATCAAAGCCAAAGGCTCTGCAATCTCATCCCTCGCCTCCCAAAGAATCCTAGGATATATCCCATCAGGCCCAGGGGACTTATCTATCCTCAGACTTCTCAAAATTTCTAACACATCTTCCTTCCAAATAGCTACCTCCTCCAGCCTACCAGCCTGTATCACACTATCCTCCTCAACAACATGGCCCCTCTCCTTTGTAAACACTGAAGAAAAGTATTCATTTATGGCCTCTCCTATATCTTCAGACTCCATGCACACGTTCCCACTACTGTCCTTGACCGGCCCTAACTTCACCTTGGTCATTCTTTTATTCCTCACATAAGTGTAAAAAGCCTTGGGGTTTTCCTTGATCCTACCCGCAAGGACTTCTCATGCCCTCTCCTAGCTCTCCTAAGCCCTTTCTTGAGCTCCTTCCTAGCTATCTTGTATCCCTCAAGTGCCCTAACTGAACCTTGTTTTCTCATCCTTACATAAGCCCCCTTCTTCCTCTTGACAAGACATTCAACCTCTTTTGTAAACCATGGTTCCCTCACTCGACCATTTCCTGCCAGGCTGACAGGGACATACATATCAAGGACACGCAGTATTTGCTCCTTGAACAAGCTCCACATCTCAATTGTGCCTATCCCTGACAGTACCTGTTTCCATCTTATGCTCCCCAATTCTTGCCTAATCGCATCATAATTACCCTTCCCCCAGTTATAAACCTTGCTCTGCCGTATGTTCCTATCCCTCTCCATTGCTCTAGTGAAAGTCACCGAATTGTGGTCACTACCTCCAAAGTGCTCTCCCACAACCAAATCTAACACTTGGCCTGGTTCATTACCCAGTACCAAATCTAATGTGGCCCCGCCTCTTGTCGGTCTATCCACATATTTTGTGTGAGGAAACCCTCCTGCACACACTGGATAAAAACAGCCCCATCCAAACTATTCGAATTATAGTGGTTCCAATCAATATTTGGAAAGTTAAAGTCACCCATGACAACTACCCTGTGACTACCGCACCTATCCAAAATCTGCATTGCAATCTTTTCCTCCACATCTCTGCTACTGTTTGGGGGCCTATAGAAAACTCCTAACAAAGTGACCGCTCCTTTCCTATTTCTAACCTCAGCCCACACTACCTCAGTAGACAGATCCTCCTCAAACTGCCTCAAACAATGCTACTCCTCCACCTCTTTTACCACCTTCCCTAAACTTACTGAAACATCTAAACCCCGGAACCCCCAACAACCATTCCTGCCCCTGTTCTATCCACGTCTCGGTAATGGCCACAATATCATAATCCCAGGTAGCAATCCATGCTTCAAGCTCACCAATCTTATTCCTGATGCTCCTAGCATTGAAGTAGACACACTTCAAATCACCTTCATGCCTGCAGGTCCACTCTTGTGACCTTGGTACCTTCCTCAGTACTGCACTACTCTCAACTTCCTGAACTTCAGCAAAGCTATCTCCTGGACTACAAATCAGTTTCCCATCCCCCTGCCAAATTCGTTTAAACCCCCCCGAAGAGGTGGGGGGTTTATCATCAGAGGAACTTGTGTTTTTTGTTAATGTTAGTGCCTCTGCTTCCACCAAGCTATAGTAATTTCAAACATCCATGACAAAACTTTTAGCACCATAAGAAGTCTTACAACACCAGGTTAAAGTCCAACAGGTTTGTTTCGAATCACTAGCTTTCGGAGCACAGCTCCTTCCTCAGGTGAGGAAGGTCACCCGAGGAAGGAGCTGTGCTCCTAAAGCTAGTGATTCGAAACAAACCTGTTGGACTTTAACCTGGTGTTGTAAGATTTCTTACTGTGCTCACCCCGTCCAATGCCGGCATCTCCACATCAAAACTTTTAGCATTCAATAAAGTTGTATCAACATTTTGCAGTGATTTACTGATAGCATTAATTCTTTGAAGTATACAGTTCCACAAAGAGGAAAAACAACAGTATTATACTTTTCAAACTTCTCTGCTAAGGATTTTGCTTCAGCTTTCACACATGGTTTTATCTGAATTTGGTGTGGCTATGCCTAATCAGGTTTCCTAACAAAGTTCAGTTTCAAAGCCAAAACAGCATCTTCATGAGCGGACCACCTGGTGTCACAAATACTTTTGACTGTGACATGTTTTCCCTGTGCCTAATCCAAGAATGGCAACCAAAAATGGACATACAAATTTTGAATAAAGTCAAAAAAATCTATGGCTGTCTCACAGGATTCAGCTGCAGCGTTGCAGATTAAATTCAAGGAGTGACTGAAACATGGGATGAATAATGTTTAAGGGCTTGCATTGTTCAGTCTTGCTTGTAGAATGGAATATTTTCCTGATATATTTGCAGCATTACTGAAGCTCTGCCCATGACAAGATCTGATGTCCAAAGCTACATTTGCATTGATTTGCAAAACAATTGTCTCCAGACACTCAGAAGTGTGGGATCGTAGCTGGACAAAATAGAGAAATTGCTCTACAACTTCACCATGGCTGGTGACATATCTTAAAATTAATGTTAATTGGTCCATATGACTCACATCTGGTTTTGGATCAACTATTATGGAATAGTATTTGGCAGCTTTGACTTCATTAGTGATTTGTTTTTTGAGCCACTCTGTCATTATGGTGATGATGTCCACATAGGTTCTGTACCTTAAAATGTTGGTTTTCCCAGCGCCATAATATCGCGAACATTTCAAATGCTCTTTGAGAATCATAGAATCCTTACACTGCAGAAGGAGGCCATTTGGCCCATTAATTGCGCACTGTCCCGTTGAAAGAGCACCCTACCTACACCCAACCCCCCCCACCCCTTCCCCGCAAACCCACCTCGGGGCAATTTAGCATAGCCAACCCACCTAACCTGCCCATCTTTGGACTGTGGGAGGAAACCGGAGCACCCAGAGGAAACCCACACTAAACACAGAAAGAATGTGCAACCGCCACACTACAGTCACCCAAGGTCGGAATCAAACCCAGGTCCCAGCCGCTGTGAGACAGCAGTGCTAACCACAATGCCATCGTGCCACCCTCATCAAAACCACTGCGATATTCAAGACAGGCTAAAATCGTACCTCTTCGATTTGACAACGATGACTCATCATGTCCACTTAGAGATAGTCCCAAAGAAGACAGCAATTTGAATATGGCTACAACATGTCTCAGCACTTTCCTCCAATAAGAACACTCCTTTTCAAACTGAGCCAATAATGCAGAATCAATTCTTCCGGATAATTTACATTTTGAACAAACACACACTTGGTTTTAATATGAGCTTTGGAAGTTTCATGATCAGTAAGATCTCTTCCAACATTTCTCATGTTAGAGTATCCATCGACACACACTTGTTTCCCTTTATTAGGGTCAGGGAATAATTTGGCGGCATGACAGTAGGCTGCCTTAGAAGTTTCCGAAAAAAGTCAACCAATTTCTAGTTTCCTTTATCCCATTTCTCTTCACCCTCAGAAAATGGGACTTATGAGGACTTCTAACCTGCTTTCGGCATCCAACCTCAAACTCTTTTCTCAAATTTTCCATATTACCTATGTTTTCTGGTTTAGTTAGTATAAAATATTCTATCATAACCAATGGAACAGATTTTGGCCAGAAGGCAATGTCTTCAGGGTAGGTTTCTTCCCTCACTTCAGCAGAAGAATCAGCAGTATTTTGTAGTTCAATTCCCATTTCAGAATCCATTTCTTGTTCTTGTTCAACTTTGTCAGGTGATGGGGTATCTACGGAAATCGGCAAGTCAAAGTCATCAAATAATTCATCCATACTTTTTGTTGATGATGGTAATAGAATTCTAACAGTGCAGAAGGAGGCCATTTAGTCCAACAAGTCTGCACTGACCCTCTGAAAAAGCATTCTAACCTAGGCTCACTTCCCCGTCCTATCCCCGTTACCCCATCTAACCTTTCAATACTATGGGGCAATTTAGCATAGCCAATCCACCTAACCTGCACATCTTTTGACTGTGGGAGGAAACCCGAGCACCTGGAGGAAACCCAGGCAGAAACAGGGAGAGTGTGCAAACTCCACACAGTCGCCCAAGGTTGAAATCGAACCCAAGTCCCTGTGCACTGTGAGGCAGCAGTGCTAACCACTGTGCCACCCAGGATAAACGTTCAGTTTGAGCACTGCTCAATACGTCAAGCAAAAAACTCTTTTTTCCTAGCTTCGTCCACTTCCCGCCACTTACATTTTCTGCGCTGTTGACTGCCAAATTGAGTGTCACTTCATATTGATTGATCTCTCTTGATTTTTTTTGTAAAACATTTTATTAAGGTATTTATAATTTTATAATAATAACAATAAACAGTACAAATATAAACATAGTGCATAAACCATCTCCATCCCTTGCAAATCCCACCTACCCTAAACAGAAAATAGCCTAACTTCCCCCCCCCCCTTCTTATTGCCTCTGCTGCCATTTAGTTTTCCCCGAAGAAGTCGACAAACGGCTGCCACCTCCGGACGAATCCTCTCAAGACAAACCTAATTTTCTCAAGTCTGAGAAACCCAGCCATGTCGCTGATTTTGGGGGCTTCGAATCCCTCCATGCTAGCAATATCCGTCTCCAGGCTACCAAGGAGGCAAAGGCCAAGACATCAGCCTCTCTCGCCCCCTGGTCTCCCGGATCATCCGACACTCCAAAAATCGCCACCTCTGGACTCGGCACCACCCTTGTTTTTAGCACCATGGACGTGACCTCTGCAAATCCCTGCCAGAATCCCCTAAGCTTCGGACATGCCCAGAACATATGGACATGGCCCATGCTGGCCCTCCCGCACACCTCGCACACATGTCCTCTCTCCCAAAAAACCTGCTCATCTGGGCCACCGGCATGTGTGCCCGGTGAACCACATTGAATTGTATCAGGCTGAGCCTGGGACATGATGAGGATGCGTTGACTCTGCTCAAAGCATCCGCCCACAGACCCACCTCTATCTCCCCCCCTAGCTCTTCTTCCCATTTGCACTTTAGCTCCTCTATCTGAGTTACCTCTGACTCCATGAGTTCTTTATAGATATCCGAGACCTTCCCCTCTCCCACCCCTACTCTAGAAATTACCCTGTCCTGTATCCCCCGTGGCGGTAGGAGCGGAAAGGTCGAAACCTGCCTTCGCAAAAAACCCCGTGTCTGCAGATATCTAAACCCATTCCCTCCCGGCAATTCAAATTTATCCTCCAAATCCTCCAAACGGGGAAAGCTCTCATCTCTGAAAAAATCTCCCATCTTCTCGATCCCTGCTGTCTGCCATCTCCAAACCCCCCCATCTAGCCTCCCCGGAACAAACCGATGATTGTTACAAATTGGAGCCCAGGCCGATGCTCCCTCCACTCTCATATGCTTCCTCCACTGCCCCCAGACTCTCAGGGCCGGCACTACCACCGGGCTTGTGGAGAATCGGGCCGGCGAGAACGGCAGAGGTGCCCCCCAGACTTGTGTCCTTACACGATGCCGCCTCCACTCGCTCCCACACCGACCCCCCACTACCCATTTCCTAATCATGGCTATGTTTGTCGACCAGTAATAGTTGCTAAAATTTGGGAGCGCCCCCCCCGCCCCCCACACCCCCAACTGGCCCTGATCGCGGGCCAGGTCACCGTGGGCACAATCTTCTATCCTAGAGGCCAAGATTTTAGTCAACAGTTTGGCATCGACATTCAATGGGGAGATTGGCCTGTATGACCAATCAGCCATGATTGAATGGTGGAGTGGACTCGATGAGCCGAATGGCCTTACTTCCGCTCCTATGTCTTATGGTCTTATGATCTTATAGCTCTGGGTCCTTCTCCCGCTTCAGGATCAGTGAGATCGAGGCCTGTGACATTGTTGGGGGAAGAACATCCCGCTCCCTTGCCTCATTAAACTGCGCTCCAGCAACACTTTCTTCATTCGCGGGGTTTTACCCGCCCACACAAAACCAGGGGCGGGATTCACCGCAATCGGCGCGATGTCCGCCGACCGGCGCCAAAAACGGCGCAAATCAGTCAAACATCGCGTCGCCCCAAAGGTGCTGAATCCTCCGCATCTTGAGGGGCCGAGCCCTAACCTTGAGGGGCTAGGCCTGCGCCGGACTGATTCCCGCCGCGCCAGCTGGCGGGCAAGGCCTTTGGTGCCCCACCAGCTGGCGCGAAACTGATTTTGCCATGCGGCGCATGCGCGGGAGCGCCAGAGGCCGCTCACAGCATCCCCATACATGCGCAGTGGAGGGGGTCTCTTCCGCCTCCGCCATAGTGGAGACCATGGCGAAGGCGGAAGGAAAAGAGTGCCCCCACGGCACAGGCCCGCCCGCGGATCGGTGGGCCCTGATCGCGGGCCAGGCCTTCCATGTAGACAACAGACCAAACTCCATCTGTAGATTCTGCCGCTCCCTCAATAACCCTGCCTCCGGGGCCGCTGAATATCTCATGTCTACCTGGGGTATTTCCCCAAACAACCTATCTATCTCTGCTCGCTCCACCTTCTCCCTATGGGCCCATATTGATATTAGCTACCCCCTAACCACTGCCTTCAGCGCTTCCCAAACCGTTGCTGCCGAGACTTCCCCTGTGTCATTTATTTCCAGATAGTTCTGGATGGACTCCCTCACACGCCCGCACACCCCCTTGTCCGCTAACAGTCCTATGTCCAATCTCCATTGCGGGCACTGACCACCCTCCTTGCTCACCCGCAGATCCACCCAATGTGGGGCATGGTCCAACACAGCAATCGCCGAATACTCGGTATCAACCATCCCCGCCAGTAACGTCCTGTTCAAGATTTTAAAAAATCGATCCAGGAGTATACTTTGTGGACATGGGAAAAGAAAGAAATCTCTTTCGCTCTTGGCCGTCCGAACCTCCATGGGTCTACCACCCCCCCCATCTGCTCCATAAACCCCTTTAGTTCCTTCACCGCTGCTGGCACCCTCCCTGTCTTTGACATCGACCAGTAAAACCCTGCATCAATGGCCGTATTAAAGTCCCACCCCCCATGATCAGCTTATGAGAGTCAAGGTCCGGGATCTTCCCCAACACCCGTCTCATAAACTCTGCATAGTCCCAGTTTGGTGCGTAAATATTCACGAACCCCACTGGCATCCCCTCCAGCTTTCCACTCACCATGATATACCTACCCCCCGCATCCGCAACTATATTTCCTGTCTCAAATGACACCCGCTTATTGGTCAGGATTGCAACCCCCCTCGTCTTAGAATCCAACCCCGAGTGAAATACTTGCCCGACTCACCCCTTCCTCAATCTGGTCTGATCTATTACCCTCAGTGTTGTGTTATTCACCTTGGGGTAACACGGACTGCAACTGGATGCAGTTGTACTTGAAAGTAGACTCCAAACTGTGATGTTAGTTCAATACGCTGTATTGAACTTGTTAAGCAGTGCACACAGTTCGCTGTGGGTTTGACACTCTACTAATCTAAGTGTGCTTACTGTAACTAACTAGACCAGACTAGCTCTGATCCACGTGTCGAAGTTGCTGACTGATATATACACCCTGACTGTCACTACAGTTGTCACCAGTGGAAAGAGGCAGAGTGCTGATGCCTTGTGTGTTTTATAGTGGGAGACCACCCTCTAGTGTTCTGTCCTGTGTGTTGATTGGTTGTACTGGGTGCCTGTCACTGCCTGTCTGTATCTCATTATGTGCATGAGTGCATATCATGACACTCAGGTGTGTCTCCTGTAGCATTGCCACGTCCGGCTTCAATCTCCTCAAAAGCGCGAACACACGTGCCCTCTTACCCGACCCATTCAGCCCTCTAACGTTCCATGTGATCAGCCTGGTCGGGAGGCATCCCGCTCCCCCCGCCCCCCTACCGAACAACCATCACCCTTCTTAGGCCAGCCTCCAGCTTGTGTCCCACGCCTCCGCAGGCCCGCCCTTGGGCACCCACTGTCCTCGACCTCCCATTAGTCTCCCAACAACAATCCCTCCCCTGTCGATCTTTCTTGATTTTAATGAATTAATTTTCTGAAAGAGCAGGTTTTGTTTGCCCTCCTCAGCCCTGTGGTTCAGGTTGCCCCTGCTCACCTCAACGACCTTGTCTCACTGCTGGCTCAAGATCTCTGACAATGGTATGGCCTCGCCCTCAGTGGCACAGCCCTGGCCTGAGAGTTAAGTCACCCTGCTGCTCCCCTCGAGGACCACCAGCTGGGCCTCAGCACTCGCACCTCTTTCAAGCTCTGCTCCACAACGACCTTGAGAGTTGCACTGGCTCACTGGCACCTACCTGGCTATCGGGCCTCCTCAGCTTGTTGCCCAGCCCTCTTCAGCCCTGCTAGCTTGGTCGAATTGCCCTGATATGCTGCTTCCCTCAGCGGCCGCTGGCATCTTCTTGGCCTTTGCACCTCACCTCGAACTCTGCTCGACAATGACCTGTGGAATCATAGAATCTACATTTGGCCCATCGAGTCTGCACCAGCCATTGGAAAGACCATCCCACTTAAGCCCACACCACCACACTATCCCATTAACCCCACCTAACTCTTTTGGACACTAAGGGCAATTTGGCATGGCCAATCCATCTAACCTGCACATCTTTGGACTGTGGGAGGAAACCTGAGCACCCGGAGGAAATCCACGCAGACATGGGGAGAACGTGCAGACTCCGCATAGACAGTGACCAAGCCAGGAATCGAACCTGGCACCCTGGAGCTGTGAAGCGACTGTGCTAACTACTGTGCTACCGTGCCGCCTCGCGAGTTGTGCTGGCTCACTGGCTGCCTGCCTGGCTATCTGGTCTCCTCAGCCCCCTGACTCTGGGTTGGAAGTTGCTGCTGCTTATTTTATACTTTTAAATTGCCCACCCATCCTCCTCAGCCATGGCCTAGAGATCAAGAATTATCCTGGCTGCTCCCCTTAACGGCTGCCGGCCATCACGTGCCTCCTCAATTGGCCCTTGCAGCCTCACAGTCCCAAGGCAAGCTCGAAGACCTTGCAGTTGTATTGTAACACTTTTAAGGAGATCTTAAATAACTCTCAGTAGAGATTCATCACGGTAAGGAAGAAAGACTCTTCGAGAAGGATGCATCATTCATGGCTGAATAAGGAAATTAAGGATAGCATCAAATTGAAATAAGTACTTGATATGCCATCAATAAACACACGACGAGTGGTGAATGTAACTGAGGCTTTAATACACTAAACAGAAAGCCTCCTGGCCTCAGATCCCAAACTGATCAGAGGCGGAGACAAGCCACCTTTATACCGGCTCGATGGGAGGCGGAGCCATTGGCAGTAGTTTTCCACCTTACACATAATACAGTGGCCATTACCACAATACACGTATTATACATTACAGTGGTTTACCACATTCACCCCATGTTAAAAAAAAGAGTCCAGCGGGGGTGAAATGGGCTTAAAGATCAAGTCTGTCGGGGGCCTTGACCTTCCGCCGTGATCGCCTCAGTCCCGGCTGTGGTGTGGGCACCGGTGTTGAGACCTGCGCGTCCGGGAGCGTGTTGTCCTCTTCTTCACCCAGTTGTGGAGTCGGTGGAGGGGGGGGGGGGGGGTGTATGTCCGGGGGTGGTGGTGATGGACGTCGGTGGACCAGCGGGCGCCAGGTCTTGAGGTAGGTGGGTAGAGGTGGGGAGAGACAGTGCAGGGTCGGGGGTGGTGTTGATGGTCGCTGGGGAACCTGCAGGTGCCAAATCCCGGAGGGAGACTGTGTCCTGTCGCCAGTCCTAATATGCCACGTAGGCATATTGTGGATTGGCATGGAGGAGCAGGACCTTCTCGACGAGGGGATCTGATTTAAGACTCCTCGCATGCTTCCAGAGGAGGCTGGGCACTGGGGCTGTCAGCCAGGATGGGAGCAAGACCCCGGAGGTGGACTTCCTGGGGAAGGCAAACATACGTTCGTGAGGAATCTCATTGGTGGCAGTACACGGGAGCGACCGGATGGAGAGGAGCGCATCGGGGAGGACGTCCTGCCAGCGGGAGACTGGGAGACTTCTAGACCGTAGGGCCAGAAGGACGGCCTTTCAGACCGTCGCGTTCTCCCTCTCCACCTGTCCGTTTCCCCGGGGGTTGTAGCTGGTCGTCCTGCTGGAGGCGATGCCCTTGCTGAGCAGGAACTGACGCAACTCGTCGCTCATGAAGGAGGAACCCCGATCGCTATGGATGAAGGTGGGGAACCCGAACAAGGTGAAAAGACTGTGCAGGGCCTTAATGACGGTGGCGGAGGTCATGTCAGGGCACGGGATGGCAAAGGGGAATCTTGAGTCCTCGTCAACAATGTTGAGGAAGTACACATTACGGTCAGTGGAGGGGAGGGGCTCTTTGAAGTCGATGCTGAGGCGCTCAAAGGGGCGAGAGGCCTTTACCAGGTGTGCTCTGTCTGGCCGATAGAAGTGCGGTTTGCACTCCGCGCAGACCTGGCAGTCCCTGGTCACGGTCCTGACCTCCTCGATGGAGTAAGGCAGGTTGCGAGCCTTTATAAAGTGAAAAACACGGGTGATCCCCTTGTGGCAGAGGTCATTGTGGAGGGTCCGGAGTCGGTCTACCTGTGCGCTGGCCCATGTACCGTGGGATAGGGCATCTGGGGGCTCATTAAGCTTCCCAGGTCAATACAAGATATCATAGCTGTAGGTGGAGAGCTCGATCCTCCACCTCAGATTCTTGTCATTCTTGATTTTGCCCCGCTGTGTATTGTTAAACATGAAGGCAACTGACCGTTGGTCAGTGAGGAGAGTGAATCGCCTGCAGGCCAGGTAATGCCTCCAATGTCGCACAGCTTCTACAATGGCTTGGGCTTCCTTTTCGACGGAGGAGTGTCGAATCTCGGAGACATGGAGGGTACGGGAGAAGAAAGCCACGGGCTTGCCCGCCTGGTTGAGGGTAGCTGCCAGCGCAAAGTCTGACGCATCGCTCTCAATCTGGAACGGAATGGACTCGTCCACAGCGTGCATCGTGGCTTTGGCAATATCTGCCTTGATGCAGTTGAAGGCCAGGCGGGCCCCAGCTGTCAGGGGAAAAACGGTGGATTTAATAAGCGGATGGACCTTGTCCGCATAATTGGGGACCCACTGTTCATAGTAGGAGAAGAACCCCAGGCATCTCTTCAGGGCCTTGGGGCAGTGGGGGAGGGGGAGTTCCATGAAGGGGTGCATGCGGTCGGGGTCGGGCCCTAGGACTCCGTTTTCCACAACGTAGCCAAGGATGGCTAGGCGGGTTGTGCGGAAAACGCATTTTTCCTTATTGTAAGTGAGTTTGGCAGTGTGGAGGGAGTGCCGGAGGTTCCCGTCATGGTCCTGCTGATCATGGCCGCAGATGGTGACATTGTCTAAGTACGGGAAAGTGGCCCGCAGCCCGTACTGGTCAACCATTCGGTCCATTTCTCGTTGGAAGACCGAGACCCCATTGGTGACACCGAAGGGAACCCGAAGGAAGTGGTAGAGGCAGCCATCTGCCTCGAAGGCAGTGTATTGGCGGTCCACCGGGCGGATAGGGAGCTGGTGGTATGCGGACTTCAAGTCAACTGTGGAGAAGACTCGATACTGCGCAATCTGGTTGATCATGTCAGATATGCGGGGGAGGGGGTACGCATCGAGTGCGTGTACTGGTTGATGGTCTGACTGTAGTCGATGACCATCCGGTGCTTCTCCTCAGTCTTGACGACCATCACTTGGGCTCTCCAGGGGCTGTTACTAGCCTCAATGATCCCCTCTCGTAGGAGTCGCTGGACCTCCGACCTGATAAAGGCCCTGTCCCGGGCACTGTAACGCCTGCTCCTAGTAGTGACGGGCTTACAGTCCGGGGTGAGGTTAGCAAAGAGAGAGGGTGGGGCGACCTTAAGGGTCGCGAGGCTACAGACGGTAAGGGGGGGCAGGGGTCCGCCGAACTTTAAAGTAAGGCTTTGGAGGCGGCCCTGGAAGTCGAGCCCCAGTAATAGGGCAGTGCAGAGATGGGGAAGGACGTAGAGCTTAAAGTTAGTGTACTCTTAGCCTTGTACAGTAAGGGTCACGACACAGTACCCCCGGATTGCTACTGAATGTGATCCGGAACCCAGGGAGATTTTCTGGGTTGCGGGTAAGATAGTGAGGGAGCAGCGCCTTACCGTATCTGGGTGTATGAAGCTGTCTGTGCTCCCGGAGTCGAAAAGACATGCTGTCTCGTGCCCATTGATCTGGACGGTCATCGTCGATTTTGTGAGGTGATGAGGCCAGGACTGGTCGAGCGTGATGGAGGCGAGCGTCGGAAGGCGGTTGGTACGTCGGTCGGAGGAAGCGGCGGCCAGCGTACGACCGGGTGAGCAGGGCTCCCGGGAGGCTGCGGAGTTGTCCCAAGATGGCGGCCCCCGTGGGTCGCGCGTGGCAGGTGGCATCGAAGATGGCGTCAAAAATGGCGGCCCCCATGGGTCGCACGTGCTGGGTGAGGTACAAAATGGTGTTGAAGATGGCGACCCCCATGGATCGCACGTGGCGGCCGAAATCGAAGATGTCGGCGAAGATGGTGGCGCCCACGGGTCGCACATGGTGGGTAGCTCGGCAGCTGGGTGCAGCCCCGACAGACAGTAGGCAGCACTGCTGGGCTTAGAAGCTTTAGGGAGAGATCGGGCCTGGCAGGCTTTTGCAAAGTGGCCCTTTTTCCCACACCCGTTGCAAGTCGCGTTCTCCGTGCAGGGCTGCGTTGTCTAGCATGGTTCCCCTGGCCGCAAAAGTAGCACTTCTGGCTTCCGGCGTTGGCGGGCTGCTGCGCGGCACAGGCTTGCGCCGTACCCGGGTCGGGTGATGGCGGCGCCCACGAGGACCACGAGGGTGCCGCGCGGTCGGAGGTGTAGGCTTCCATGTTCTGGTAGGCCACCTCCAGCGAGTTGGAGAGCTGCACTGTCTCCGGGAGGCCGAGTACTCCCTTCTAGCAACCGTTGGCATATGTTGTTTCACCTCATGCCTGCGACATAAGCGTCCCTGACCAGCAGCTCTGCGTGTTGGGAAGCTGATACCGCCTGGCAGTCACAGTTCCGGCAGAGTACCCGCAAGGCACGCAGGAATTCTGCTAGTGATTCCCCCCGGCCCTGTCGTCTCGTGGCAAGAAGATGCCTCGCATATACCTCGTTCACAGACTTAACATAGTGTCCCTGCAGCAGCATTATTGCCTCCGTATACGAGGGGGCGTCCCTGATGAGGAGAAAGACTTGCGGGCTCACCCGTGCATGGAGGTTCTGCTTCTTTTGGAAGTCAGTGAAGTCTTTGGTGAAGGATCCGAGGTACACTTCGAAGCAGCTTAGCCAGTGCTCGGACGTTGCCGTGGCGTCAGCTGCCTGTGGGCCCAGCTCCAGGCGATCCAGCTTGAATGAAGAATTCATACTAGATGTTTAGTTTATTAAATTGATGCACCATCAATAAACACACGACGAGTGGTGAGCGTAACTGAGGCTTTAATACACTAAACAGCAAGCCTCCTGGCCTCAGATCCCGAACTGATCAGAGGCGGAGACAAGCCACCTTTATACCAGCTCGATGGGAGGCGGAGCTATTGGCAGTGGTTTACCACCTTACACATAATACAGTGGCCATTACCACAATACACGTATTATGCATTACAGTGGTTGACCACAGTACTGTACAAATGTTCAAAGACTAATGGAAGGTCAGAAGATTGGTCAGTTTCTAAAAACAAAGAATGATTTTTAATATAGGGGAGATAGTATGCATGAGAGTAAGCTGGCTAATTTAAAATCAGATAGTAAGAATTTCTACTCGTATTTAAATAGGAAAAGAGTAACTCAAGTTAGTGTTGATCCTTTATCTATTCCCCAGACTCTCTCTCTCATTGTGAAAAATGGAAATGGCAGAGACATTGAACAGGTATTTTGTGTCTGTCTTCACTATAGAAGACTTAGAAAACTTCCCAAAGATACTTGAAAATCAAGAGGTGGACAGGAACAAGGAACTTAAACCAATGACCATCATTCAGGAAAAGGTGCTGGGAAAACTGTTAGATCTAAAGACTAACAAGTCTTAACAATAATAATAATAATAATCTTTATTAGTGTCACAAGTAGGCTGACCACTGCAGTTATTGCGAAAATCCCCTAGTCACCACACTCCGGCGCCTGTTCGGGTACACTGAGGGAGAATTCAGAATGTCCAATTCACCTAACAAGCACGTCTTTCTGGACTTGTGAGAGGAAACCGGAGCAAACCGGTGCAGACACGGAGAGAACGTGCAGACTCCGTACAGACAGTGGCCCAAGCCGGGAATTAAACCTGAGACCCTGGCACTGTGAAGCAACAGTGCTAACCACTGTGTTTATGATTTAATCTGTGGAATCAACGCAACCCATGGATTCACATCCATATCCATCTGTACACAGGGAGAATCTGCCACTGAATCACACAGTATTCTTTAATCGTTCTGCAGCAATTTGAGAAACCTCTATCCATCCATGTTCGTTCAGCAAGTAGGTCCTACAAGTAAATCACTGGCACAGCAAGAGGTCGTTTAAATTGGGAACACGAGCTGATTACTATGGGTTCCTACTGGTGAGTTAAAAAAAACGCAATATACTTTGTAAGGTTAAGAACATGAGGATTAAGTCGGTGTTGCCTTTTGTCTGGAATACTGTACTGCATTGCTTGGTAGGAAAGGAGGAAAACAACCATCTCTGCCATGACCTGCCAGCAGCAGCATCACATCCGATGCACTCCCCACTCTGGGAGGGCCATCCTCTCTGTTCAATGATTCTCACGTGGTATAACAGTCATTTAAAAGCAGTATTATCAGAAATCACCAACTGTCATGCTGAGGACAATTGCCCCTCCCAACCACCACCATCCCAGCCCCATGCCAATCCTGGCAAAGTGTCATCATTGTCCTGGTTAGCAGTAAAATCTGTGTTACTCTCCCTGGCTCCTATTCTGTTTTGAGTGTTCACACTTGCTATGATTCCTGATCATACAACCACTGTGCAATTTAGAAATTTCAATACATTTTGGTGTCCTGTCTTCAGGACCAGATTGCCTCCATCATTGGATCTTAAAATAAGTGGTTGCAGAGATAGTTGATGCGTTGGTTATAATCTTCCAAAATTTCTTTGCTTCTGGTACAGTCCCAGTAAATTGGAAATTAACTAATGTAGCACCATTATTCATGAAAGGAGGGGGACAGAAAGCAGGAACCCACCGGCCAATTAGTCTAACATCTATCAGAGGGAAATTGCTAGAAGCCATTATGAAAGAGGTTATAGCAGAATCCTTAGAAAACCATAATTTGTGCAGGCAGAGTCAACTTGCCTTTGTAAAAGTGAAATTGTGTTTAACTAATTTATTTGAGTTTTCTGAGGAAGTAACAAGCAAGATGGAGAAAGAGGAACCTGTAGATGTAGTGCAATTGGATTTCCAAAAGATAATTGATAAGACACCATCAAAAGTTACTACACAAGATAAGATCACATGTTGTAGGAAGTAACATAGTAATATAATAATCACTTATTGTCACAAGTAGGCTTCAATGAAGTTACTGTGAAAAGCCCCTAGTCGCCACATTCTGGCGCCTGTTCGGGGAGGCTGGTACGGGAATTGAACCCGCACTGCTGGCCAATTCTGCATTACAAGCCAGCTGTTTAGCCCACTGTGCTAAACCAGCCCCTTATATTAGCATGGATAAAGGATTGGTTAGCTTACAGGAACCAAAGAGTAGGAATAAATGCATCTTTTTCAGGCTGGCAGGCGATAACAAGTGGAGTGCCGCGGGAATCAGTGATGGGACCTTAACTATTTACAACCTACGCCAATGGCTTGGATAAAGGGAGCGAATGTATGATAACCGAATTTGCCGATGATACCAAGATAGATAGGAAAGTGAGTTGTCAAGATGAGAAAGACTGTAAAGAGATATAGGCAGGTTAAGTGAGTGGGCAAAAATTTGGCATATGAAATATAATGTGTGAAAATGTGAAATAGTTCACTTTGACAGGAAGAACATCAAAACAATCTCTTGTTTCAACAGAGAAAGATTGCAATACTCAGTGTTGCAGAGGGATCTGGATGTCCTGGTGCATGAATCATAAAACGTTAGTGTGCAGGTACAGCAAGTGATCAGGAAGGCAAATGGAATGTTGGCATTTATTGAAAGAGGAATGGGGTTTAAAAGTAGGGATGTTTAACTGCAGCTGTGCCAGGCTTTGATGATACTGCATCTGAACTATTGCTTGCAGTTTTTGTCTCCATATTTGAAAAAGATCTAACTGGGTTAGAAACAGTTCAGAGAAGGTTCTCTCATCTAATTTCCTGGATGAAGGGTTATGTTATGAAGAAATGTTGAACAGGTTGGGCCTAGTCATTGGAGTTTAGAAGAATGAGAGGTGATTGTATTGAAATATATAAGATCTTGAGAGGACTTGATCGGATGAACGATGTTTCCATTCTGGGGTGATTAGATCTAGGGGATCTACGAGGTTTAAGAATAAGAGGTCTTCCTTTTATGACTATGATGAAGCATTTTTATTTCCCTCAGAAGGTCATTACTATGTTGCAATCTATTCCCCAGAAAGCATAGAACATAGAACATAGAAAATACAGCACAGAACAGGCCCTTCGGCCCACGATGTTGTGCCGAACCTTTGTCCTAGATTAATCATAGATTATCATTGAATCTACAGTGCAGAAGGAGGCCATTTGGCCCCCTGAGTCTGCACCAGCTCTTGGAAAGAGCACCCTACCCAAACTCAACACCTCCACCCAACACCAAGGGCAATTTGGACATTAAGCAGTAGAATCAATGGGTCATTCAATTTATTTAAGGCAGATTTAGACACTTTCTGATAAACAATGGAGTTGAGGGCTATGGGGCAGACAAGAAATTGAAGTTGAGATCTCAACCAGTTCAGTCATAACTTTATTGAATGGTGGAACAGGTTTGAAGTGCAAATCCCAGGATCTGTTCCTAGGTCCTTTGTTACTAAAAAAGTACTCCAGTTATTTCACAAAGGTCATCTGCGGGAGGTATTACATCTCAATGAATTTAAGAATATTTCAAAAGCATAGAAGGTCAGAACACAAAGCGAAAAGCATTATATTTGGGGAAGGGAACCTGTACCTGAGGGTGGGATGGAAGATTTGTCCCTGATTCCTGGACGAATTGCGGGCGTTTACCAATCTGAAAGTGAGGATCCAATTTCTGAATCTGGGAGATCCAATTTCCGGATGGACTGATGGGGTCTTTGGATGAGCGGGGGCAGCAATGGCAGGTAGGAATGTTGGTATGCCTTGTGGACTAAGAGGAAAACTCATTCCCTAATTGATCAGCATTTAGTTCTTCCACAAAATAATACTTGCTCCGGTTGCTACCTGGTCTCCCAAGGCCAGAAACCTGGCCAATCAGAATTAGACGTGGAAAATAAGTTAACTATGAGGCACATATAATATTTAAATAGACAATTCACCTCCCGATGGTGGGTTGGGTTCAGGTTTGAAATTTTTAAAATTCAAACATCCTAGCTGATCCTGACCTACCCTTGTTTTCGTGGTTAAAATTACCCCAAAATTTCATGTGCTTTTCATGTAATTGGACTATAATAATTTAGTATAATCTACTATTATACATTAAATATTGTTTAATCTGCACTTTAAAAAAAGAAAAGGCCAAGGATTATAGAGGTTTTAGAGGTCTTTAAAGTTATGAGGGAGTTTGATAGGATAGATGTGGAGAAAATGTTTCTACTTGTGCGGAAATCCAAAGTTTAAAGTCATTAATAAATCCAATAAGGAATTTAGGAGAGACTTCTTCACATTGAAAGCAAACAATTCAGGAATAAATAATGCACAACTGGCAATGGAAGAAATTTCAATACTCTTTTTGAAAAAAATGGGGCTCAGATGTTGTCAAACTTTTTTTTAAAATATTTTATTGAAAATTTTTGGTCAACCAACACAGTACATTGTGCATCCTTTACACAATATTATAACAACACAAATAACAATGACCTATTTTATAAACAGAAAATGAATAAATAATAAATAACAAAAATGAAAACTAACCCTAATTGGCAACTGCCTTATCACAAGTAACACTCTCCAAAAATATACTTTAACAGTCCAATATATAATTATCTGTAGCAACGACCTATACATATTATACAGTATATATTAACAACCCTGAGAGTCCTTCTGGTTCCCCCCCCCCCCCCCCCACCCCCCGATCCTGGGCCGCTGCTGCTGCCTTCTTTTTTCCATTCCATCTATCTTTCTGCGAGGTATTCGACGAACGGTTGCCACCGCCTGGTGAACCCTTGAGCCGACCCCCTTAGGACGAACTTAATCCGCTCTAGCTTTATAAACCCCGCCATGTCATTTATCCAGGTCTCCACCCCCGGGGGCTTGGCTTCTTTCCACATTAGCAATATCCTGCGCCGGGCTACTAGGGACGCAAAGGCCAAAACATCGGCCTCTCTCGCCTCCTGCACTCCCGGCTCTTGTGCAACCCCAAATATAGCCAACCCCCAGCTTGGTTCGACCCGGACCCCCACTACTTTTGAAAGCACCTTTGTCACCCCCATCCAAAACCCCTGTAGTGCCGGGCATGACCAAAACATATGGGTATGATTCGCTGGGCTTCTCGAGCACCTCGCACACCTATCCTCCACCCCAAAAAATTTACTGAGCCGTGCTCCAGTCATATGCGCCCTGTGTAATATCTTAAACTGAATCAGGCCTGGCACACGAGGACGACGAGTTTACCCTGCTTAGGGCATCTGCCCACAGCCCTTCCTTGATCTCCTCCCCCAGCTCTTCTTCCCATTTCCCTTTTAGTTCATCTACCATAGTCTCCCCTTCGTCCCTCATTTCCCTATGTATATCTGACACCTTACCATCCCCCACCCATGTCTTTGAGATCACTCTGTCCTGCACCTCTTGTGTCGGGAGCTGCGGGAATTCCCTCACCTGCTGCCTCGCAAAAGCCCTCAGTTGCATATACCTGAATGCATTCCCTTGGGGCAACCCATATTTCTCAGTCAGCGCTCCCAGACTCGCGAACTTCCCATCCACAAACAAATCTTTTAGTTGCATTATTCCTGCTCTTTGCCACATTCCATATCCCCCATCCATTCCCCCCGGGGCAAACCTATGGTTGTTTCTTATCGGGGACCCCTCCAAGGCTCCAGTCTTTCCCCTATGCCGTCTCCACTGTCCCCAAATCTTCAGTGTAGCCACCACCACCGGGCTTGTGGTGTAGTTCCTCGGTGAGAACGGCAATGGGGCTGTCACCATAGCCTGTAGGCTAGTCCCCCTACAGGACGCCCTCTCTAATCTCTTCCACGCCGCTCCCTCCTCCTCTCCCATCCACTTACTCACCATTGAAATATTAGCGGCCCAATAATACTCACTTAGGCTCGGTAGTGCCAGCCCCCCCCTATCCCTGCTACGCTGTAAGAATCCCTTCCTCACTCTCGGGGTCTTCCCGGCCCACACAAAACCCATGATGCTCTTTTCAATCCTTTTAAAAAAAGCCTTCGTGATCACCACCGGGAGGCACTGAAACACAAAGAGGAATCTCGGGAGGACCACCATCTTAACCGCCTGCACCCTCCCTGCCAGTGACAGGGATACCATATCCCATCTCTTGAAATCATCCTCCATTTGTTCCACCAACCGCGTTAAATTTAACCTATGCAATGTGCCCCAATTCTTGGCTATCTGGATCCCCAGGTAACGAAAGTCCCTTGTTACCTTCCTCAACGGTAGGTCCTCTATTTCTCTACTCTGCTCCCCTGGATGCACCACAAATAACTCACTTTTCCCCATGTTCAATTTATACCCTGAAAAATCCCCAAACTCCCCAAGTATCCGCATTATTTCTGGCATCCCCTCCGCCAGGTCTGCCACATATAGTAACAAATCGTCCGCATGCAAAGATACCCGGTGTTCTTCTCCTCCTCTAAGTACTCCCCTCCACTTCTTGGAACCCCTCAACGCTATCGCCAGGGGCTCAATCGCCAGTGCAAACAATAATGGGGACAGAGGGCATCCCTGCCTTGTCCCTCTATGGAGCCGAAAATATGCAGATCCCCGTCCATTCGTGACCACGCTCGCCATCGGGGCCCTATACAACAGCTGCACCCATCTAACATACCCCTCTCCAAAACTAAATCTCCTCAACACCTCCCACAAATAATCCCACTCCACTCTATCAAATGCTTTCTCGGCATCCATCGCCACTACTATCTCCGTTTCCCCCTCTGGTGGGGGCATCATCATTACCCCTAACAGCCTCCGTATATTCGTGTTCAGCTGTCTCCCCTTCACAAACCCAGTTTGGTCCTCGTGGACCACCCCCGGGACACATTCCTCTATTCTCATTGCCATTATCTTGGCCAGGATCTTGGCATCTACATTTAGGAGGGAAATAGGTCTATAGGACCCGCATTGTAGCGGGTCCTTTTCCTTCTTTCAGAGAAGCGATATCGTTGCTTCAGACATAGTCGGGGGCAGTTGTCCCCTTTCCTTTGCCTCATTAAAGGTCCTCGTCAATACCGGGGCGAGCAAGTCCACATATTTTCTATAGAATTCGACTGGGAATCCATCCGGTCCCGGGGCCTTTCCCGCCTGCATGCTCCTAATTCCTTTCACCACTTCTTCTACCTCGATCTGTGCTCCCAGTCCCACCCTTTCCTGCTCTTCCACCTTGGGAAATTCCAGCCGATCCAAAAAGCCCATCATTCTCTCCCTCCCATCCGGGGGTTGAGCTTCATATAATTTTTTATAAAATGTCTTGAACACTCCATTCACTCTCTCCGCTCCCCGCTCCATCTCTCCTTCCTCATCCCTCACTCCCCCATTTCCCTCGCTGCTCCCCTTTTCCTCAATTGGTGTGCCAGCAACCTGCTCGCCTTCTCCCCATATTCGTACTGTACACCCTGTGCCTTCCTCCATTGTGCCTCTGCAGTGCCCGTAGTCAGCAAGTCAAATTCTACATGTAGCCTTTACCTTTCCCTGTACAGTCCCTCCTCTGGTGCTTCCGCATATTGTCTGTCCACCCTCAAAAGTTCTTGCAGCAACCGCTCCCGTTCCTTACTCTCCTGCTTCCCTTTATGTGCCCTTATTGATATCAGCTCCCCTCTAACCACCGCCTTCAGCGCCTCCCAGACCACTCCCACCTGGACCTCCCCATTATCATTGAGTTCCAAGTACTTTTCAATGCACCCCCTCACCCTTAGACACACACCCTCATCTGCCATTAGTCCCATGTCCATTCTCCAGGGTGGGCGCCCTCCTGTTTCCTCCCCTATCTCCAAGTTTACCCAGTGTGGAGCGTGATCCGAAATGGCTATAGCCGTATACTCCGTTCCCCTCACCTTCGGGATCAACGCCCTTCCCAGCACAAAAAAGTCTATTCGCGAGTAGACTTTATGGACATAGGAGAAAAACGAGAACTCCTTACTCCTAGGTCTGCTAAATCTCTACACCTCCCACCTGCTCCATAAAATCTTTAAGTACCTTGGCTGCTGCCGGCCTCCTTCCAGTCCTGGACTTCGACCTATCCAGCCCTGGTTCCAACACCATATTAAAATCTCCCCCCATTATCAGCTTTCCCATCTCTAGGTCCGGAATGCGTCCTAGCATCCGCCTCATAAAATTGGCATCATCCCAGTTCGGGGCAGATACGTTTACCAAAACCACCGTCTCCCCCTGTAGTTTGCCACTCACCATCACGTATCTGCCCCCGTTATCCGCCACTATAGTCTGTGCCTCGATCATTACCCGCTTCCCCACTAATATAGCCACCCCCCTGTTTTTCGCATCTAGCCCCGAATGGAACACCTGCCCCACCCATCCTTTGCGTAGCCTAACCTGGTCTATCAGTTTCAGGTGCGTTTCCTGTAACATAACCACATCTGCCTTAAGTTTCTTAAGGTGTGCGAGTACCCGTGCCCTCTTTATCGGCCCGTTCAGCCCTCTCACGTTCCACGTGATCAGCCGGGTTGGGGGGCTTCCTACCCCCCCCCCCCCCTTGTCGATTAGCCATCCCCTTTTTCCAGCTCCTCACCCGGTTCCCACGCAGCTGTATCTCCCCCAGGCGGTGCCCCCCCGCCCATCCCCTCCCATACCAGCTCCCCCCTCTCCCCAGCAGCAGCAACCCAGTAATTCCCCCCTCCCACCCCTCCCGCTAGATCCCCCGCTAGCGTAATTACTCCCCCCATGTTGCTCCCAGAAGTCAGCAAACTTTGGCCGACCTCGGCTTCCCCCCTGACCTCGGCTCGCACCGTGCGACGCCCCCTCCTTCCTGCTTCTCTATTCCCGCCATGATTATCATAGCGCGGGAACCAAGCCCGCGCTTCTCCCTTGGCCCCGCCCCCAATGGCCAACGCCCCATCTCCTCCACCTCCCCTCCTCCCCTCCTCCCCCCATCACCACCTGTGGAAGAGAGAAAAGTTACCACATCGCAGGATTAGTACATAAAACTCCTCTTTCCCCCCTTTTTAACCCCCACATTCGCCCCACCACTTTGTTCAAATGTTCTTTTTAATAACCCGCTCATTCCAGTTTTTCTTCCACAATAAAAGTCCACGCTTCATCCGCCGTCTCAAAGTAGTGGTGCCTCCCTCGATATGTGACCCACAGTCTTGCCGGTTGCAGCATTCCAAATTTTATCTTCTTTTTATGAAGCACCGCCTTGGCCCGATTAAAGCTCGCCCTCCTTCTCGCCACCTCCGCACTCCAGTCTTGATAAACGCGGATCACCGCGTTCTCCCATTTACTGCTCCGAGTTTTCTTTGCCCATCTAAGGACCATTTCTCTATCCTTAAAACGGAGGAATCTCACCACTATGGCTCTGGGAATTTCTCCTGCTCTCGGTCCTCGCGCCATCACTCGGTATGCTCCCTCCACCTCCAACGGACCCGCCGGGGCCTCCGCTCCCATTAACGAGTGCAGCATCGTGCTCACATATGCCCCGACGTCCGCTCCCTCCACACCTTCAGGAAGACCAAGAATCCTCAGGTTGTTCCTCCTTGCATTGTTCTCCAGTGCCTCCAACCTTTCCACACATCGTTTCTGATGTGCCTCATGCATCTCCGTCTTCGCCACCAGGCCCTGTATGTCGTCCTCATTCTTGGCTGCCTTTGCCTTCACGACCCGAAGCTCCCGCTCCTGGGTCTTTTGTTCCTCCTTTAGCCCTTCGATCGCCTGTAGTATCGGGGCCAACAGCTCTTTCTTCATTTCCTTTTTGAGCTCTTCCACACAGCATTTCAAGAACTCTTGTTGTTCAGGGCCCCATGTTAAACTGCCACCTTCCGACGCCATCTTGGTTTTTGCTTGCCTTCCTTGCCGCTGTTCTAAAGGATCCACTGCAATCCGGCCACTTTCTCCTCCTTTTTTCATCCGTGTCCAGGGGGGATTCCCTTCTGGTTTACCGCACAGTGTTTTTAGCCGTCAAAATTGCCGTTGGGGCTCCTATCAAGAGCCCAAAAGTCCGTTTCACCGGGAGCTGCCGAAACGTGTGACTCAGCTGGTCATCGCCGCACCCGGAAGTCTGTTGTCAAACTTTTGTTGGACTAATTGTGGAGAGCAATCCATACAGCCAAATCTGTGACTCTGTTTCCTGATTCATTGCTGTTTATTTGCCTTTCCAATGACTTCCATTACATAATCTTTGCCATTGATCACATAAACAACCAGATTGAGTTCTTGGAAATACTCAATTTCCTTTAGCACAAGTCTGATAAAGGAGATGTCAGGCTCACAGACAGATTTCTAATTTTATCTGTTCGATTGCAATAGTTTTCAACCTGAGCACTTCTTGTGATTGAAACCTTAGCCTGTGGGCCTTCATCCCCTTTAATGCATTGGGGTACATAAAGAAAGAGAGAGTTCTACAAAACAGAAATATTTGCATCTGATATATTCTGGATTTTTTACTGTCTTTCTGCTGGGTTTGCGCCCATTTTTAAGCTTTCCTCCCTGGACTGATTATTAAGCAATAGGAAATCCAGAATAAAGTGCTTTTGGACACAGCAACCACTATAATCAGTAGTGGACCAATGGATCTTCAGAGGAAGCAGCTGGAATGAAACTTTGGCAATTCTGTCCTATCACAAGCATAAGATTGTAAGAAATTGGAGGAGACTAGGTCACTTGGCCCATCAAGCCTGCTCTGCCATTCAATATGAACATGACTGATCTTTTTGTGGCCTAACTCCACTTTTCTACTTTTCCCCCAAACCCTTGACTCCCTTGTAGATCAAATATCTGCCCAATTTAGCCTTGAAAATATTCAATTAATATTTACCAACCCCCACTAGGCACGAGCTCTCATACAGGAATATTATTGAGAGCCCACTGATGGTAAATTAGATGAAATTGGTCTCAGAAACTTCATTGGGGCTAGCAGTGTGCCAGACAGGCTGGTGCAAAATCCACTCTACCACCATAATATGACAAATTGGTCAAGCGCAAATCGTGTCTGACCTTTAGCTGGCTTTCAACACATCTGTTAAAGATGATTTCAGAAGTAAAAAGAAGAAAATACTTGCAATTATCTGGCACATTCATGATGTCAGGGCATCCCCAAACGCTTCACATCCAATTAAGTACATTTTTAAAAATAAATTTAAGTACCAATTCTTTTTTTTTCAATTAAGAGGCAATTTAGTGTGGCCAATCCACCTATCTGCACATCTTTGGGTTGTGAGGGTGAGACCCAGACAGACCCGGGGAGAATGTGCAAACTCCACACAGACAATGACCCGGAGCCGGGATCGAACCCGGGACCTCGGCGCTGTGAGGTAGCAGTACCAACCACTGCATCACCGTACCGCCCCCCAATTAAGAACTTTGAATGTCCTGTCACCATTATTGTATAGGAAATGAAGCAACCAATTCGCACACAGTAAGCTCCCACCAACACCCAATACAATAACGATCAGATGATTGATTCAGTGATATTGGTTGAAAGATAAATATTGGCTAGAACACCCGGAAAAATTCCCCTGCTCTGATTTGGAAATAATGCTGTGGGATGTTTTACATCCAACTGACAGGGGAGGTAGGGCCTCAATTGAAAATTTCATCCGAAGGACTCCATTTCCAATTGTGCAGCATTCCCTGGAGTGTCAGCCTAGACTTGTGCTTAAGGCTCTGAACTGGGACTTAAACTCAGAACCTTTCTGACTCAGAGGTGAGAACACTAGTATTGAGCTACCGTCAACCCCTTTATATGCTGCATGGCATGCACAAAACGTGATCAGTGCTGAAACTGCTATCATTTAACTATCTATTTAAACTTTTATCAAACCTGATTCAGCATCATTCTGTTTTTTTATTCATCTATGGGATGTGGGCGTCAATGGCTAGGCAAACATTTATTGTCTGATCCTACTTGCCCTTGGGAAGGCAGTGGTGAGCTGATTTCTTGAACCACTGCATTCCCTGAGGTGAAGGTACACCCTGTCTGCCAGCCTTTATCCACGCTGATATATTACACCCTACACCATGAGCTTTTATTTTCTTTGATGTGGCATCTTATCAAATGTCTTTATGAAATCCAAGTACAGTACATCTACAGGCACAAGTTATTCCTTCAATGAACACCAATAAATTGGTCAAGCATAAATTCCCTTTTACAAAACTATGCTAACTCTTCCCAATTACCTTGGTTTTTCTAGGTGCCCAGCTTAACCATACTTAATGAGCGATTCTAGCACTTTCCCTACGACAGGTGTCAGGCTATCTGGCTTATGATTTCCTGTTTCTGCCTCCCTCCCTAGCATGTAGAGATGGATTAGTCTTGTAGAAAGCATTGGCACAGAAGTTCTCACAGAAAAAATGTAGGTGAGAGCCAGACAATTTAAAGCTGGATAGAGCTCTGGCTCTGCTGCTGTTTAGTCGATGGAAGATGGCAAACTGCCTGCCTCCTTTAACTTATTTTAACTTCACAAGGCAATATTACAGATTCTAGCAGCTTGGGAGGTGGAGGTTCATGTGACATAACTCTTACCACTTCTCCTTTGTTTCGACAAAGGATGTATATTCCTGGTCTGGTATCTTGATATGGTTAATGTTTCACCAATTAATATGTTTACCAGAGGTTTCAGGTTCTTCTGTCCTTGCAGACTCTGTTGGCCAAAGTCTGCCTTTGTACAATTCCTCTGGAATTTGGTCACTGCAAGTACGATGGTTATTAGTGTATGTTTAGGGCTAACAGGATTGTAGCTGCTCTGAATATCAGGTAGATCCTCGAGTGTGAGTCATAGTCAGCAATTTTTTCAGTCATTGTAAAGACTTTGTCCAGTTTTAAAGATTTTATAAATTAGCCATGCTGATGGATTCTCCGTCGACGGGATCCTCCACTTCGCCGGCAGCGGAGTCATGCCCACGGAAATCCCATTGGCTGGTGGGATGGAGAATCCTGCTGCCGGCGGTGGCGCACTGCACCCAAAAACGGGTGCGGCAGGACGGAGAATCCCGCGCAATGGATGGAATTCTCCCATCCCACCCACCGCCAGTTTGGTACTGGGCAGGAGTGGAGAATGTAGTGAAAAAATGAAAATCGCTTATTGTCACAAGTAGGTTTCAAATGAAGTTACTGTGAAAAGCCCCTAGTCGCCACATTCTGGCGCCTGTTCAGAGAGGCTGGTACGGGAATTGAACCGTGCTGCTGGCCTGCCTTGGTTTGCTTTAAAAGCCAGCAATTTAGCCCTGTGCTAAACCAGCCCCTAGGTTTACCAGTCAGTGGGAGCTAAAATGTTGGAAACACACCAGCATAATATCATATTGCAATTTCCAAATGGTGGGTCAGTCTTCCTACTGTCTGGTGGCTTGAATGCAGTACTCATCTCATCAATGCTCATTAAAACAGCTGCCTGTTCACTCCTGTCAGACCTTTCAATATTGCATCATTCCAATGTGAAATTCCATTGGTTTGAAACCCAATTGTTGTCGGAAAAATGTTAGAAGCTAGTTTTCAACAAGTTATAGCAGGGCATTTGGATAAGCTCAAGGTAATCAGGCAGGGTCAACATACTTTTGTGAAAGGGAAATCATGGGTGGAATTCTCCTGTCTGCCAGTCACGTTTTCCAGCGTGGTGCGCCCCCGCCGGCAGCAGGATTCTCCATTCCCGCAGCCAGCCAATGGGGTTCCCCATTGTGGCCACCCCACGAAATCAGGAAATCCGCGGGGATGGGTGCACTGCTGGCGGACCTGAAAATCCCGCCGACGAAGAATTCCGCTGCATAAGTTTACTAAACGTATTGGTGTACTTTGAGAAAGTAACCTGTGCCAAGCCAAGGATAAAGGGAAACCAGTGGATGTATTGTACTTAGAATTCCAGAAGGCATTTGATAAAGTGCTACATCAAAGGTAATTACAGAAAATGAAATCTCTTGCTATAGGGGTAACAAATTGGCATGGATGGAAGATTGGCTGGCTAACAGGAAACAGAGAATAGGCATAAATCAGTCTTTTTCAGGTTGGCAAAATGTAACAAGTGGTGTGACACAGAGTTCAGTGCTGGGACCTCAATGCTTACAATTTATATAAACGACATGGATAAAGGGATAGATGACATGGTTGCCAAATTTGCTTATAGCACAAAAATAGGTAGGAAAGTAAGTTGTGAAGAGCATATAAGAAGACTAAAAAATTCTATAAATAGATTAGCTGAGTGGGAAAAGATCTGACAAATGGAGAATAATGTGGGAAATAATGAAATTGTCCATTTTAGCAGGAAGAATAAAAAGGAAGCATATTATCTAAAGGTAAAAGATTGCAGAGCCCTGAGGTGTAGAGGGATCTGGGTGTCCTAATGGATGAATCACAAAAGGCTAGTATGCAGTTACAACAGGTAATTAGGTAAGCTAATATGATACTGTTTATTGCAAGGGCAATTGAATACAAAAGTAGGGAGGTTATGTTCCATTTTTGCAGGGAACTAGAAAGGCCACACTTGGAATACTGTGTACAGTATTGGTCATCTTATTAAGAAAGGATGTAAATTCATTGGAAGCAGCTCAGAAAAGATTTTCCAGGCTAATATGTGGAATGGGTATGTTGTCTAATGAGGAAAGGTTGGATATGCTAGACTTGTACCCGCTGGAGCCTAGAAGAGTAAGAGGTAACTTTATTGAAACATAAGGGGCAAGACTCTCCGTTGGCCAATGCCAGAATTGGGAAACGCGATTGGGCGGAGAATCGGTTTTGATGCCGAAATCGTGATGTGCGTCGGTTTCACGTCAAATTGCAATTCTATGTTGCCTCAACAGCGGCATCAATGCGCTCCACTCCGCATGTACAGTAAATGCCGTTTGCATATCATTAGTGGGCTTGACCCGGTATTCATAGAATCATAAAATCCCAACAGTGCAGAAGAAGCCATTAGGCCCATCGAGCCTGCACCGACCCTTCAAATAGCAATCGACCCGTATCCACTTGCCCCCTATTCCTGTAACCCCATAACCTAAGCTGCACATCCCTGGACACTAAGGGACAATTTATCATGGCCACATAACGTGCACATCTTGAAATGAAATGAAATGAAAATTGCTTATTGTTACAAGTAGGCTTCAAATGAAGTTACTGTGAAAAGCCCCTAGTCACCACATTCCGGCGCCTGTTCGGGGAGGCTGTTACGGGAATTGAACCGTGCTGCTGGCCTGACTTGGTCTGCTTTTAAAGCCAGCGATTTAGCCCTGTGCTAAACAGCCCCTTAACTGCCTCTTCGGACTGTGGGAGGGAATAGGAGCACCTGGAGGAAACCCATGCAGACATGGGGATAATGTACGAACTCCACACAGACAGTAACCCAAGCCGGAATTGAACCCGGGTTCCTGGCGCTGTGAGGCAGCAGTGCTAACCACTGTGCCATCAGTGTTCTCCGAGGCCTTGACGAAAAAGGAAACATTCGTAAGGTCTAAAAGGCATAGGACAGATGAAGCCCTTGAAGAATATAAAGCAAGTAGGAAGGAACTTAAGGTAGCGGTTAGGAATGGCTAAAAGGGGTCATGAAATGTTATTGGCAAACAGGATTACGGAAAATCCTATGGTGTTTTATACATATGTAAAGAGCAAGAGGGTAGCCAGAGAAAGGGTTGGCCCATTCAAGGATATTGGAGGGAATCCATGTATGGAACCAAAGGAAATGGAAGAGATACTCAATAAATACTTTGCCTCAGTATTCACCAAAGAGAAGGACTTGGTGGATGAGGAGTATAGGGTAGAGTGTGTAGATATTCTGAGTCATGTTGATATTAATAAAGAGGAGGTATCGGCATCCTAAAAAGCATTAAAGTAGATAAGTCCCCAGCGCCTGATGGTATCTACCCCAGGATACTGTGGGAGGCAAGGGAGGAAATTGCTGGGGCCTTGACAGTAATCTTTGTATCCTCATTGGCTGCAGGTGAAGTTCCAGAGGACTGGAGAGTAGCCAATGTTGTTCCATTGTTTAAGAAGGGCAGCAAGTATAATGCAGGAAATTATAGGCCGGTGAGCCTTATGTCAGAGGTAGGGAAATTATTGGAAAAGATTCTTAGAGATAGGATTTACTCACATTTGGAAACAAGTGGATTTATTAGTGATGGACAGTATGGTTTTGTGAAGGGGAGGTCGTGCCTCACTAATTTGATCGAGTTTTTTGAGGAAGTGACAAAGATGATAGATGAAGGAAAGGCAGTAGATGTTGCATACATGGACTTCAGTAAAGCCTTTGACAAGGTACCTCATGGTAGACTGGTACAAAAGGTGAAGTCACATGGGGTCAGCGAAGAGCTGGCAAGTTGGATACAGAACTGGCTTGGGCACAGAAGACAGGGTAGCAGTAGAAGGGTGCTTTTCCGAACGGAAGGCGGTGACTTGCAGCGTTCCACAGGGATCAGTTCTGGGGCCTTTGTTGTTCGTGTTATATATGAATGATTTGGAAGAAAATGTAGCTGGTCTGATTAGTAAATTCGCAGACGACACAAAAATTGGTGTAGTTGCGGATAGTGAAGAGGATTGTCAGAGGATACAGCAGGATATAAACTGGTTGGATTCTTGGGTGGAGAAATGGCAGATGGAGTTTAATCCGGACAAGTGTGAGGTAATGCACTTGGAAGGTCCAATGCATGTAGGAATTACCCAATACACGGTAGAACTCTTGTGAGTACTGACAGGCAGAGAGATCTTGGCGTGCATGTCCACCAATCACTGAAAGTGGCAATGCATGTGGATAAGGTAGTCAATAAGGTATATGGCATGCTGGCCTTCATCGGTCAGAGCATTGAATATAAAAATTGGCAAGTCATGTTGCAGTTGTATAGGATCTTAGTTAGGCCTCATTTGGAATATTCTGTACAATTCTGGTCGCCACACTACCAGAAGGATATGGATGCTTTGGAGAGGGTACAGAAGCAGTGTGCTAGGATGTTGCCTGGTACTTAGGGCATTAGCAATGAGGAGAGGTTAGATAAGCTCGGTCTATTCTCACTGGAACGACGGAGGTTGAGAGGCGACCTGATAGAGGTATACAAGATTCTGAGTGGCATGGACAGAGTGAATAGTCAGATGTTCTTTCCTAGGGTAGGAGAGTCAAGTACTAGGGGACATAGGTTTAAAGTGCATGGGGAAAAGTTCAGAACAGATGTGCGAAGCAGGTTTTTTACACAGAGGGCGATAAATATATGGGGCGTGCTACCTGGGGAGGTGGTGGGAGCAGGTACGATAGTGGCATTTAAGGGACATCTAGACAAATATATGAATAGGGTGGGAATGGAAGGATACGGACTCCGTAAGTGCAGATAGTTTTAGTTTTAGGCAGGTACCATAGTTTGGAAGGCCGGAACAACAAGCGGTAGAGCTCTGTAGGGGGAAGACGTGCACGGGGCAGCTCCTGCTGAAGGACTAAACTTTCAGGGTTGTTTTTGTTTGTTTAGTTCCTGGGGATATTTTTATTCTTGTTTTTTTAAATATATATCAAAAATAAAACCCACGCAGCGCTCACTCGGAGCTACGAGCAGGAAGAAAAAAGCCGCAAGGGTTCGGACCGAAGGTAAGCTGAGGCCCGTGGGAGAAATAAGTGTACGAGTGTTGCCGGAATCTTTTTTTAAAATAGTGTAGGAGGAACCGGAGCCGGAGGCTCAGAAACGGCCGAGGAGAGTTGCGTCCCCGCACAGAACTGGCGCCTAAGAGCGCAAGCCTGCGAGCCTGCCCGATTGAGTAACCCCCCCACCCCGCACAGCAGAGCGTGGGCGGCAGAAGAAAAGCGCCAGCCCGGACCGCAAAGCCAGAGACAAAAGCGCTCAGGAGTGGAGCCAGTGGGGCCAAAGACCAGGATAGAGAGAGAGAACCCCCCCCGCCCACCCCCAATGGGGCCGGCGGCGACCATGTGGTGAGCTGCGAGACAAAGAGGGACTCCCGTCTGCACCAGGAAACTCCTCTCCCGATCCCTCCTGACCCAGTGAGAAGGAAGGGGGAAAAAAAGAGGAGGAAAAATAATAGTAAATAAATAAGTAAGTAAATAAAGAAAGAAAGAAACATGGGAAGATAGAAAGGAAGGAAGGGAACCATCCACAACCCCCCCACCCCCCCAACAAAAAAAAAGGAAACCCGAAGCCAGACCCAGCGAGAGCAGAGGAGTGGGGGAAGTGAGAGCAACCGCAGGGTAAGGAACAGCAGCGGGGAAAGAAAGAGAGACAGACAGATGGCTGGAGGAAAGAAGAACACCAAGGTGAAGGGACAGCGAGACGCAAGCAGCAGCAGCAGCGAGGGTAAGGCGCATGAGTGGCGGACGCGCAGGCAGGCGGCCCACAAGACGAGACGGAGTTTCAGGTGAGCCTGAAAGGGAAAAGCAGGACCAAGCAGCGGAGCATGAGAAAGACACAGCAACCAGCATAGAGAAGGCGCTCTGGTCGGAGCTCCAAGCAATGATGAAGGAGACGACGCACGAAATGCAGCAGACCATCGAAGGCCTGGAAAGGGAAGTGAAGGCGCAGAAAAAAACTATTCTGGAGTTGGAGAGGGCCGCCTTGGACCCGAGTGACAGGGTGATAACCCTAGCAGCCGAGGTCAAAAGGTTAGTAACGGCCCAGGGGAGCCTAAGAGGGAAAGTGGAGGACCAGGAAAATAAGTCCAGACGGCAGAACATTAAATAGTGGGTCTGCCAGAGGGGATAGAGGGCAGAGACCCAACAGGCTACATCACCCAAATGATGGGCAAGCTACTGGGAAAGGAGATATTCCCAAACCCACCGGAAATAGACAGGGCGAACATATCGCTCCGACCCAAGCCCAAAGCTGGGGACCAGTCCAGAGCAATTATTGCGAAGCTGCACTGGTTCCAAGACCAGGAGAGAATCCTAAAGTGGGCCCGGCAAACAAAACAGAGCACGTGGGAAGGGAAGACTGTGGTAGTCACCACTAGCAGTATTATATGTATTACGGTAAGACACATATAATAGAGGTACATGGGTAAATCCCTGCCTGCTGGCTCTGCCCAGTAGGCGGCGTATAAATGTGTGTGCTCGCCAGTGCTGCTTCCATTCTGGTTCCAGCTACAGGAGGCACAACATCTTTGCTCAATTATTCCACTACTCTCGTCTTTGTGGTAATTGATAGTGCATCAATTTATTGAGCAAAGATTTTTAAAACGATGGATCTTCGCATCACGCCTGATCGCCTGCAGCTGAGCCCTCAAGCAGCCAACGCTACATCCGTTTTTGACCACTGGCTAGCCTGCTTCGAAAACTACCCCCGAACATCCGCTGAGGAACCCTCGGACGTGCAGAAGCTCCAAGTCCTTTATTCACGGGTGAGCCCTGATATTTTTCCTCTCATCCGGGATGCGCCCACTTACTCCAAAGCGATGGAGCTCCTGAAGGGACATTACGTTCGGCCAGTCAACCAACTATACGCCAGGCACCTCCTGTCCACGAGACAGCAACTCCCTGGTGAGTCTCTGGATGATTTCTGGCATGGCCTGCACAACCTGGGGAGGAACTGTGACTGCCAGGCAGTTTCAGCAGTCCAGCACACAGAACTTTTAATCCGGGACACCTTCCTAACGGGCATGAGGTCTGCGTACGTCCACCAGCGCCTACTGGAAGGAGGTACGCTTGCTCTTGCGGGAACTAGGCAGCTTGCAAATTCGTTAGAAGTGGCCTCCCGTAACGTCCAGTCGTACGCCACCGACCGCGCAGCACCTTCGTGGGCATCGTGGGCCCCACCAGCTGCCGACTCCAGCTCACCACAAGCCTGCGCCGCACGGCAGCCTGCCAACCCTGGGGGGTCCAATTTTTGCAGGCAGGACAAACACCCCCAGCAGCGCTGCCCAACGTGACCTGCAATGGATGTGGAAAGAAGGGACACTTTGGTTTTGTTTGCCAGCCCCAGTCGGTCGCCGCTGTTTCCAGGCCCGGCGTTCCTGCACCCCCCACATGCGACCCAGGGGTGCCGCCATTTTCCTCCTCGCAAGCCACGTGTGGCCCGTGGGCGCCGCCATCTTCTTCCCCGAAGGCCACCTGCGGCCTGTGGGTGCCGCCATATTTGATTCCGCCCGCCATGGGAGCCGCCATCTTCGACGCAATTTTGGACGGCGCCTCAGGACCCCTGCTCGCCTGGCCGTTCATCGCCTGCCGCTACCTCCACCACCGCTGACCAGCCCGGGACCTCCCAGCATCTGCCGCAGCTCGCCTCGATCACCTTGGATCAGTCCCGGCCCGCAACCTCGCGACCACAACAATGACGGTGAAAATCAATGGGCACAAGGCGACTTGCCTTTTTGACTCCGGGAGCACAGAGAGCTTCATCCACCCCACGACGGTAAGGCGCTGCTCCCTCCCGGTACACCCCGTTACCCAGAAAAACTCCCTGGCCGCCGGATCCCATTTCATGGAAATCTGGGGGTACTGCATCGCGACCCTCACCGTCCAAGGCGTAGAGTTTAGCAACTTCCGGCTCTACGTCCTCCCCCACCTCTGCACTGCCCTGTTATTCGGCCTGGACTTGCAATGCCACCTCCAAAGCTTAACCTTAAAATTCAGCGGATCCCTACCCCCCATCACCGTATGCGGCTTCAAGACCCCTAAGGTCGATCCACCTTCCTTGTTTGCGAACCTCACCCCGGATTGCAAACCCGTCGCCACCAGGAGCAGACGGTACAGTGCCCAGGACAGGGCCTTCATCAGGTCGGAGGTCCAACAGCTTCTGCGGGAAGGGGTCATTGAGGCCAGCAACAGCACCTGGAGAGCTCAAGTGGTAGTAGTAAAGACTGGGGAGAAGCACAGGATGGTCATTGACTACAGTCAGACCATCAATCGGTACACGCAGCTCGACGCGTACCCCTCCCACGCATATTTGACATGGTCAATCAGATTGCGCAGTATCGGGTCTTTTCCACAGTGGACCTGAAGTCCGCCTACCATCAGTTCCCCATCCACCCAGAGGACCGCCATTACACTGCGTTCAAAGCAAATGGCCGCCTCTATCATTTCCTTAGGGTTCCTTTCGGCGTCACTAATGGGGTCTCGGTCTTCCAACGTGAGATGGACCGAATGGTTGACCGGTACGGACTGCGGGTCACCTTCCCGTATCTAGATAACGTCACCATCTGCGGCCACGATCAGCAGGACCACGACGCTAACCTCCAAAAATTTGTCCTGACCGCCAAACTCCTTAATCTCATGTACAATAAGGAGAAATGCGTGTTCCGCGCCAACCGCTTAGCCATCTTTGGCTATGTTGTGGAAAATGGAGTTCTAGGGCCTGAACCCGACCGCATGCGCCCCCTCATGGAACTCCCCCTCCCCCATTGCCCCAAGGCCCTGAAACGATGCCTGGGGTTTTTCTCCTACTATGCCCAGTGGGTCTACTGGGGTTTTTCTCCTACTATGCCCTAATTAGGCGGACAAGGCCTGCCCACTCATTCAGTCCACAGTTTTTCCCCTGACGGCTGAGGCCCGCCAGGCCTTCAACCTCATCAAGGCAGACAACGCCAAGGCCATGATGCACGCGGTCGACGAGTCCCTCCCCTTTCAGGTCGAGAGCGATGCATCGAATGTAGCTCTGGCCGCCACCCTCAACCAGGCGGGCAGGCCCGTGGCCTTCTTTTCCCGCACCCACCATGCCTCCGAAATTCGGCACTCCTCTGTCGAAAAGGAGGCCCAAGCCATTGTGGAAGCTGTGTGGCATTGGAGGCATTACCTGGCCGGCAGGAGATTCACTCTCTTCACTGACCAACGGTCGGTTGCCTTCATGTTCAATAACACACAGCGGGGCAAGATCAAAAACGATAAGATCTTGAGGTGGAGGATCGAGCTCTCCACCTATAATTATGAGATTTTGTATCGCCCGGGGAAGCTCAACGAGCCCCCTGATGCCCTATCCCACGGTACATGTGCCAGCGCAGAAGTGGACCGACTCTGGGCTCTCCACTATGACTTCTGCCACCCGGGGGTCACCCGGTTCTTCCATTTCATCAAGGCCCGCAACCTGCCCTACTCCATTGAGGAGGTCAGGCCTGTCATCAGAGACTGCCAGATCTGAGTGCAAGCCGAACTTCTATCGACCAGATCGAGCGCACCTGGTGAAGGCCTCTGTGGTGAATATATTCACCTATGGATGAACTGTCTGTATAGTGCTGTGCCCTATGACCTGGAAATGATAATACGGTCTACTTCCAGGTACTGGAACCCCAGTGGGCTCCGCCTCTGGATCCGCCCTCACCGGGGGATATATAGACCGGCCACCTGTGGGTGGCACTCATTTGTACAACAGATACTGGCAGGTGAGTTCCTGAATAATAAAGTCTAGTATTCACTCGTTCTCACAGTCTCGCAGTGAATTGACTGGTATAATAATCTATTATCCATCGACAGCACCATGGAAGCCGCTCTAAAGCCAAATAAGCTTGAACTCGACGCGCGAGCGACAGAGGCCAAGGAGATCTTCGAACACTGGCTTCGCTGTTTCGAGGCCTACCTCGACTCCTCCACAACGCCTCTCTCTGAAACCCTCAAGCTGTGACTCCTCCACTCTCGGGTGAGCCATCGAATCTCCGTGATGATAGAGAAAGCTGTCACATACGAGGAGGCGATCGCGACCCTCAAGGCGCATTTCGTGAAACCCGTAAACGAGGTGTTCGCCCGACACCTCCTCGCTACTCGCCATCAACGCGCCGGGGAATCGCTGGATGAGTACCTGAAAAACCTGACCCTACTCGCAAGGAACTGCAGCTATCGGGATGTGACGGCGGAGGAGCACATGAACCTACAGATCCGGGACACCTACGTGGCTGGGGTCCAATCGAACTACATCAGGCAGCGCCTGCTGGAAAACGGGACCACTGACCTGCGGGACACGGTAAAACTAGCCACCTACCAGAGCCTCAGTGTGTTCCCCGCGGACCCGGCGAACCCCTCGTGGACACCATTGTCGCAGCCCCCATCGGACCCGACTACGTCACAGGCCTGTGCCATGCGGCTGCCCGTCCAGACCAGGGAGCCGCAGTGGTACTTCTGCGGCCAGGGTCAACACCCCGGCAGCGTTGCCCAGCCTGCACAGCGACGTGCAGCGACTGTGGCAAAAAGGGACACTTCGCCAGAGTCTGTCTGGGCCGACCTAAAGCCCAGGAGTCGAAAACTCACCAGGCCCGACCCATGGACTCACAGGCCCGCAGACCCCGCAATGTGGCGGCGTGCCAGCCGGGAACATTGGACGCGTCAATGAAGGACGCATCCTTCAGACGCGTCATCAGCCTCATGCGACTCATGGGGGCCGCCATCTTTGCCGCCGGCTCCAACACCGGCCAACACGTGCGACCGATGGGGGCGGCCATCTTGGTCACCATCTTCGAGCCAGGCCAACTCGTGCGACACATGGGAGCCGCCATTTTGTGATACCGCCGACCACACAGGCTACCCGCAAGTTGGCGCAGTCACCCTTGACCAGTCGCAGCCAAGGCACCTGAAAAATTCCATGATGGTCGTCCGGGTCAACTGGCACGAGACCCCCTGTCTTTTCGACTCCGGGAGCATGGAGAGCTTTGTTCACCCTGACACGATAAGGCGCTGCTTCCTTCACATCTACCCCGCATCCCAAACAATCTCCCTTGCCTCCGGATCCCATTCGGTTCAGATCCGGGGGTACTGTATCGCTAACCTCGCGATGTAGGGCGCCAAGTACACTCATTTTAAGCTGTACGTCCTCCCTCACCTCTGCCCTATTGTTTGGATTAGACTTCCAATGCAGTCACCGAAGCCTGACCCTACAGTTCGGCGGACCCTTACCCCCCTCACGGTATGCAGCCTCGCGACAATCAACGTCTCCCGCCCCCCTTCCCTCTTTGCGAACCTCACTCCCGACTGTAAGCCCGTCGCCACCAGGAGCAGGCGGTACAGTTCCCAAGACATGATTTTTATCAAGTCGGAGGTCCAGCGACTGTTGAGTGATGGGATCATCGAGGCCAGCAACAGCCCCTGGAGAGCGCAAGTGGTGGTCGTCTGGACCGGGGAAAAGAATTGGATGGTTGTGGACTACAGCCAGACCATTAACCGGTTCACACAACTGGATGCGTACCCCCTCCCCCGCATAGCGGAGATGGTCAGCCTGATCGCACAGTACCGGGTGTTCTCAACAGTCGATCTGAAGTCGGCCTACCACCAGCTCCCGATCCGCCCTGTAGAGCGCCACTACACTGCCTTCGAAGCAGTCGATCGACTCTCCCACTTCCTCAGGGTCCCTTTCGGCGTCACTAACCGGGTCTCGGTTTTTCAGAGAACGCTGGGCCGAATGGTGGACCAGTACGGGTTGCGGGCTACATACCCGTACTTGGACAGTGTTACTGTAGCACCATCGATCACACACGAGGCGAGACGTAGAGAACTTCAATCGAGGCTTTATTGAGCAGACTTGTTCAGACTTGTTCCCCAGCAGCTCAGTCACAGAATGCAGCTGCGGGGAGTAAACCGGGTTCTTGTACCCCGCCTATCTGGGTGGAGCCCAGTAGGCGGCAGATCCAATCGGGACCCAGCATCTGTCCTCCAATAGCTCCTCGGCATTCATGGTGTACCGTATTACCCCTAATACATACCACCACATTCTCCCCTTGTTAAAAAGGATCCCGGCGGGGTGGTGGGCGGTATGGGTTTACAGGGTCGGTGCCTTAACCATTGAACTATATACAACCATGCCGCTTTTACTGGGCCACTGAATTATTCACATTTTACCCGATTAGCAGCGTTAACTATTTACAACAATGCCGCTTTACTGGGCCACTGAATTATCTACATCTTAAGTCGATTCGATGAGTCGAGATGGTGCTCTGGTCTCCCTCTCCGATCGTCTCAGCCCGGGTGGTGGTGGTGGTGCTGGCTCGGGTCCGGTCGACTCTGGGAGCATCGCGCTGTCCCTCTCTGTTTCCGTACTCCTGGGTGGGCCTGGGAGGAGAACCGATCCCCTCGGGAAGGGGGTGGCTGTGGGGTGCACCGGCAGGATTGAGGGGGTGGTGATTGGTGTTGGGGGGGTGTGGGGAGCTCCGGCGGGCGCCAAGTCCCGCAGAGAGACCGTGTCCTGTCGGCCGTCTGGGAACGACACGTAGGCGTACTGCGGGTTGGCGAGGAGTAGCTGTACCTTTTCCACCAGTGGGTCTAATTTGTGCGTCCGCACATGTTTACGGAGCAGGATGGGTCCCGGGGCTGCCAGCCAGGTCGGAAGTGACGTTCCAGAAGCGGACGTCCTAGGGAAGACAAGGAGGTGCTCGTGCGGCGTTTGGTTCGTGGTGGTGCACAGCAGGGACCAGATAGAATGAAGGGCATCCGGGAGGACTTCCTGCCAGCGGGAAGTTGGGAGACTCCTAGACCGTAGGGCCAGTAGGACGGTCTTCCAGACCGTACCGTTCTCCCTCTCTACCTGCCCGTTCCCCCGGGGGTTGTAGCTGGTCGTCCTGCTCGAGGCTCTGCCCTTGCTGAGCAGGAATTGACGCAGCTCGTCACTCATGAAGGAGGACCTCCTATCGCTATGGATGTAGGCGGGGAAACCGAACAGGGTAAAGATGGTGCAGAGGGTTTTAATGACCATGGCCGCGGTCATGTCGGGGCAGGGGATGGCGAAGAGGAAACGGGAGCATTCGTCAACGACGTTAAGAAAGTACGTGTTGCGATCGGTGGAGGGGAGGGGGCCTTTGAAATCCAGACTGAGGCGTTCAAAGGGACGGGAAGCCTTTATCAGGTGCGCTCTATCTGGCCTGAAAAAATGCGGTTTGCATTCTGCGCAGATTTGGCAGTTCCTGGTGACTGTTCGGACCTCCTCGACGGAGGACGGGAGGTTGCGGGCCTTTATAAAGTGGTAGAAGCGAGTGACCCCCGGGTGGCCGAGGTCCTCGTGGAGGGCTTGGAGGCGGTCCACTTGTGCATTGGCACATGTGCCGCGAGATAGGGCATCGGACGGCTCGTTCAGCTTTCCAGGACGGTACAAGATCTCATAGTTGTAGGTGGCGAGTTCGATCCTCCACCGCAGGATCTTGTCGTTCTTTATCTTGCCCCGCTGTGCATTATCGAACATGAAGGCTACCGACCGTTGGTCCGTGAGGAGAGTGAATCTCCTGCCGGCCAGGTAATGCCTCCAATGTCGCACAGCTTCCACTATGGCTTGGGCCTCCTTTTCTACTGAGGAGTGGCGAATTTCTGAAGCGTGGAGGGTCCGGGAGAAAAAGGCCACGGGTCTGCCCGCTTGGTTGAGAGTGGCCGCCAGAGCTACGTCGGATGTGTCGCTCTCGACTTGGAAGGGGAGGGACTCGTCGATGGCGCGCATCGTGGCCTTTGCGATATCTGCTTTGATGCAGCTGAAGGCCTGGCGGGCTTCTGTCGACAGGGGAAAAGTAGTGGACTGGATTAGTGGGCGGGCCTTGTCTGTGTACTGGGGGACCCACTGGGCATAATAAGAAAAGAAGCCCAGGCAGCGTTTCAGGGCTTTGGCACAGTGGGGAAGAGGGAACTCCATGAGGGGGCGCATGCGTTCAGGGTCGGGGCCTATCACTCCATTATGCACTACGTAGCCCAAGATGGCTAGACGGTTGGTGCTAAACACGCATTTTTCCTCGTTGTAGGTGAGGTTGAGGGCGTTAGCGGTCTGGAGGAATTTGCGGAGGTTGGCATCGTGGTCCTGCTGGTCGTGGCCGCAGATGGTGACGTTGTCGAGGTACGGGAACGTGGCCCATAGACCGTGCTGGTCAACCATTCGGTCCATCTCCCGTTGGAAGACCGAGACTCCGTTCGTGAAGGGTTTCTGTAGCCATGATCAGCAGGACCATGACGCCAACCTTCAGAGGTTCCTCCAGGCCGCCCAATCCCTCAACCTCACATATAACAAAGAGAAGTGCGTTTTCCGCACAACCCGGCGAGCCATCCTCGGTTATGTCGTGGAAAACGGAGTCCTAGGGCCCGACCCCGGCCACATGCGTCCTCTCACGGAACTACTCCCTCCCCACATCCTCAAGGCCCTCAAACGATGCCTGGGACTGTGCTCCTACTAAGCCCAGTGGATCCCCAACAATGCGGTCAAAGCCCGCCTATTTATTAAAACCACCACATTTCCCCTGACGGCTGAGGCCCGCTTGGCCTTCAGCCGCATCAAGGCCGACATCTCTAAGGCCCCAATGCACGCGGTGGACGAGTCCGTCTCCTTCCAGGTAGAGAGCGATGCGTCAGATGTTGCCCTGGCCGCCACTCTCAACCAGGCGGGCACACCAGTAGCCTTCTTCTCTAGAACCCTCCACGCTTCCGAAATCCGACACTCCTCGGTCGAGAAGGAAGCACAAGCCATAATGGAAGCCGTGCGGCACTGGAGGCACTACCTAGCCGGTAGGAGGTTCACCCTCGTCACCGACCAGCGGTCGGTCACCTTTATGTTCGACAACGCACAATGGGGCAAGATTAAGAATGACAAAATCTTGAAATGGAGGATCGAACTCTCCACCTACAATTATGATATCAAGTATCATCCTGGGAAGCTCAATGAGCCCCCAGATGCCCTGTCCCGTGGCACATGCACCAGCGTGCAAGATGATCGACTTCGGGCTATCCACGATGACCTCTGTCACCCAGGGGTCTCCCGACTTACCCACTTTATTAAGACCCGCAACCTGCCCTACTCCACTGAGGAGGTCAAGGCCATGACCAGGGACTGCCAAGTCTGCGTGGTGCAAACCGCACTTCTACCGGCCAGACAAGGCCCACCTGGTAAATGCCTCCCTGCCCTTTGAGCGCCTCAGTATTGACTTCAAAGGGCCCCTCCCCTCCATCAACCGTAATGTATACTTCCTTTCCGTCGTTGATGGGTACTCCCGCTTCTCCTTCACAGTCCCCCGCCCTGACATGACCTTGGCCACGGTTATAAAGGCACTGCCCAGCATCTTCACACTGTTCGGTTTCCCTGAGTACGTCCACAGCGACCGGGCACATCGTTCATGAGTGATGAGCTGCGTCAGTACCTGCTCAGTAAGGGCATCGCCTCGAGCAGGACTACGAGCTATAACCCACAGGGAAACGGGCATGTGGAGAGGGAGAACACGACGGTATGGAAGGCCGTCCTTCTGGCCCTCCAGTCTAGAAGTCTCCCGATCCCCTGCTGGCAGGACGTCCTCTCCGACACCCTCCACTCCATTAGATCAATCCTCTGCACAGCCACGAATAAGACCCCTCATGACCGTTTGTTTGTCTTCCCTAGGAAGTCCATCTCCGGGGTCTCGCTTCCATCCTGGCTGACAACTCCGGGACCTGTCCTCCTCCAGAAGCATACAAGGAGCCATAAGACCGACCCCCTGGTCGAGAGGGTCCAGCTGCTGCACGCCAACCACCAGTACGCCTACGTCGCGCACCAAGACAGACGGCAAGATACGGTCTTCCTCCGGGACCTGGCGCCAGCTGGTTCCCCTGCCAACGCGCCCCACCCCCCGCTGCCTACCGCCACCCCCAGCGCCCCTTACGCTCCCCGGGGTCTCCTGTATTGCTCCGCGCCTGCACTGCCGCCACCCACCACCCCACTGCCTACCCCCAGCCCCCAACCGTTTCCGACATGCCGGACTGAAGCTCAAGCTCCAGACAACATGCCCCCGGAGTCACCACCTGCAACAACCGTGCCCGCCGCATCACCAGAGCTGAGGAGGTCTAAAAGAACGATCCGGCCTCCAGACAGACTGAACATTTGATGACCCCACGTCACCCCCGCTGGACTTGATTTTTTTAACAGGGGGTGAATGTGGTGAATGTATTCACCTAAGTATGAACTGTCTGTATAGTGCTGTGACCTATGACCTGGAAATGATAATATGGTCTACTTCCAGGTACTGTACTGGAACCCCGGTAGGCTCCGCCTCTGGATCCGCCCTCACCGGGGGATATATAGACCGGCCACCTGTGGGTGGCACTCATTTGTACAACAGATACTGGCAGGCGAGTTCATGGATAATAAAGCCTAGTATTCACTCGTTCTCACAGTCTCGCAGTGAATTGACGGTACAACACCCTCCCGCCCCTTTGAACGCCTCAGCATGGACTTCAAAAGGCCCCTCCCCTCCACCGACTGCAACACGTACTTTCTGAACGTGGTCAATGAGTACTCCCGGTTCCCTTTCGCCATCCCATGCCCCGATATAACTTCTGCCACGGTCATTAAAGCCCTCCACAGCATCTCCACACCGTTCGGTTTCCCCACCTACATCCACAGCGATCGGGGATCCTCTTTTATGAGTGTTGAGTTGCGTCAGTTCCTGCTCAGCAAGGGCATCACCTCGAGCAGGACAACCAGCTACAACCCCCGGGGAAACGGGCAGGTGGAGAGTAGAACTGGCCCTGCGGTCTAAAAATCTCCCGGTCTCTCGCTGGCAGGAGGTCCTCCCCGACGCATTCCACTCCATCCGATCGCTCCTCTGCACCGCGACTAACGAGACCCCTCATGAACGTCTCTTTGCCTTCCCCAGGAAGTCCACCTCCGGGCTCTCGCTCCCAACATGGCTGACAGTTCCTGGACCCGTCCTCCTTTTCAAGCATGTGTGGACACACAAGTCGGATCCTTTGATCGAAAGGGTCCACCTGCTACACGAGAACTCGCAGTACGCTTAGGTGGCACACCCCGACGGGCGCCAGGACACAGTCTCCCTCGGGAACTGGCACCCGTTGGATCCCCACCCACGGCACCCGACCTGACACAGCCCCCCCCCCTCCCCCCACCCTCCCGGCTGCCTCATTCACTCCTGCGCCACTCCCCCTCCCCCCAGCGAACCTCACCGCAGCCCCCGCCCCAGTTGGACCCACTCAGGGGTGACGAAGACGAGGACAACATGCTCCCGGAGTCACAGGTGACCAAGTCGGTGCGCACATCACCACAAGGACTGAGGCAATTGCAGAGGAGGGTCAAGGTCCCCGACAGACTGAATTTGTAATTATTTTTTTCCACCACCCCTGCCGGACTCTTTTTTTTATCAGGAGGTGAATGTGGTAGTCACCACTAGCAGTATTATATGTATTACGGTAAGACACATATAATAGAGGTACATGGGTAAATCCCTGCCTGCAGGCTCCGCCCAGGAGGTGGTGTATAAATGTGTGTGCTCACCTATTTACGGTGCTGCAGCCATTCTGGTGGCAGCTACAGGAGGCACAACATCTTTGCTCAATAAAGCCTCGATCATTCCACTACTCTCGTCTTTGTGGTAATTGATAGTGCATCAAAGACCATAAGGGTGTATCAGGACATTGGGGCGGACCTGGCCAAAAAAAAGGGCTGAATTCAACTTGGCGAAATCAGCACTGCACAAAAGCAAGGTAAAATTTGGGATGTTATTCCCGGCCAAACTCTGGGTAACAATGAGGGGAAAGAGCTGTATTTTAACACCCCAGCGGCGGCTGATGAGTTTGTTAGAGCGAACAAACTGGGGGAGGAGCACACGCAACCGCAATGAAAGACATGGGGTCGGAAAAGGAAGGGAAAACCAGAACAAAGAGCGGAGGAGGACAGACCGCAAACAAGGACAATGGACTCATGAACTGTGCACATGTGTGTTATGTCTTGTGCGGTACTGTGCTGTCTTGTTTCAGAGCTTGTCTCCTCCCTCAATGCAATGGGGGGGAGTGGAGCGAGGGAAATGAGGGTGAGGAAAGCAAACAGGAGGGTGAGACAAGTGCCAGTAGGAGAAAGATTAAACAGGGGCAGAACTGGGCAAATACTGGGAGGAGGGCCACCGTACTAGCGAGGAGGGCCAGCACGGGAGGGCAGGAAGCAAGGAGGGCTGCAGCGCCCCTCTCAGGGGAGGGGGAGCGCCTGGCACCAGGAGGGGAGGGGGGGCAGAAGGGGGGGGGGAGAACGCAGGGGTGACAAAGGTACAGGGGATGGGGGGGGGAGAGGAGTCTGCGGGAGAATGCAGAACAGAAGAGAGGCAAAGAGAAGGGTGAGATAGTGAAGCAGTACAGACATAGGCCTCGGTGGGCATGGAGCAGGGCAAGGAACCAAGAGGGCGCCGCAAACAGCCACTCGAGAGGGCATCTGGGCAGAGGGAGACCCCAGGAATACACACAGCTTGTGGCCGCATTGGGTGCCCCCTGGGCAAAGGGAAACCCCTGAGCACCAACCCCATGGTGAGAGCGGTGACCCTGGCCATTTTGGACGGCCCCCTAGCAAAGGGAAACCCCGGAGTGCAGAGGCCCGTCCACCAGGTAAGTATGGGTGATCCCACAGGACCGGGGGGGTGGGGGGGGGGGGGTCAGAAACCCCATACCAGGATTGTTACCTGGAATGTAAGGTGATGCATGATCAATGACCACTAAAGCGAGGTTGTAGTCCAACTGAAGGCTTTAATAAGCTAGATGTTTCCCCCAGCAGCTCAGGTACAGAATGAAGGCTGCTGGGGTGGCACGGGCTCTTATACCCCGCCTAGCAGGGCGGAGCTACCATACAGCTTGACCAATAGGAAGCATACAATATCTACCAATAGAGTTCCAGCATTACCAGGTACTGCAATACCTCTACACAGACTACGACATTCACCCCCTGTTAAAAAAGTCCGGTGGGGTGGTGGCTTGATACTACAAACATGGCAACGTGGTAGAATTAGTTATCGAGGTACTGTAATACCTCCGTACAGCGTTTTGTAACTATTTACAATTCTATTAACTATTTACAATTTATGATTTAAATTTACAATTTAAAATGAAGCAATCAGTCGATCGGGGGCCCTGGTCGTCCTCTGTAATCGTGGGAGCTTCGGTGGTGACTCCGGTGGAGGCTTGGACGTCTGTGGCTTCGGGAGCGTGGCCTCGATCTTTGTGGCAACTTCGGCACCCCTCGACGGCGCTGGTGGGGAAAATGGTTGACCTGGGAAGGGAGTGCCTGCGGGGTGCGTCGGTGGGTGGGGGGGCCTAGACGGGGCCGGCGGAAGGACCGATCCTCCTGTAAGGTGCCCTGGTGGGGGGGGGGGGGAGGGGGGGACTGATGGTTGGGGTGTGCGTGGGGCTCCGGCGGGCGCCAGGCCTCGTAGGGAGACCGTATCTTGTCGGCCGTCGGGGTACGCCACGTAGACGTACTGGGGGTTAGCGTGGAGAAGCTGGACCCTCTCGACCAACGGGTCTGGCTTGTGCGCCCGCACGTGCTTCCGGAGCAGGATGGGTCCGGGAGCTGCCAGCCAGGTCGGGAGCGAGGTCCCAGAGGAGGACTTCCTGGGGAAGACAAGGAGACGTTCGTGAGGTGTCTGGCTGATTGTGGTACAAAGCAGTGACCAGATGGAGTGGAGGGCATCCGGGAGGACTTCCTGCCAGCGGGAGACTGGGAGATTCCTGGACCGTAGGGCCTGTAGGATGGTCTACCAGACCATTCCGTTTTCCCTCGCTACCTGTCCGTTGCCCCGGGGGTTGTAACTGGTTGTCCTGCTCGAGGCAATACCCTTGCTGAGCATGAATTGAAGCAGTTCGTCGCTCATAAAAGAGGACCCCCTATCACTATGTATGTAGGCGGGGAACCCGAACAGTGCAAAGATGCTATTGAGGGCCTTGATGACGGTGCAGGGGATGGCGAATGGGAACCGGGAGTACTCGTTAATCACATTCAGGAAGTATATGTTGCGGTCGGTCGAGTGGAGGGGGCCTTTGAATCTATGCTGAGGCATTCAAAGGGATGGGAAGCCTTTATCAGGTGCGCTTTCTCTGGCCGGTAGAAGTGCGGTTTGCACTCCGCGCAGATTTGCAGTCCCTGGTGGCTGTCCTGACCTCCTCGATGGAGTAGGGCAGGTTGCGGGTCTTGATAAAGTGGAAAAAGCGAGTGACCCCTGGGTGGCAGAGGTCCTCGTGGAGTGCTCGGAGGCGGTCCACTTATGGGGTGGCGCATGTGCCGCGGGACAGGGCATCAGGAGGCTCGTTTAGCTTCCCGGGACGATACAAGATCTCGTAGTTGTAGGTGGAGAGTTCAATCCTTCGCCGCAAGATCTTATCGTTTTTTATCTTGCCCCGCTGTGCATTATCGAACATGAAAGCAACCGACCGTTGGTCAGTGAGGAGAGTGAATCTCCTGCCAGCCAGGTAATGCCTCCAATGTCGCACAGCTTCTACTATGGCCTGGGCCTCCTTTTCGACTGAGGAGTGGCGGATTTCAGAGGCATGGAGGGTACGTGAGAAGAAGGCCACGGGCCTGCCCGCTTGGTTGAGGGTGGCCGCCAGAGCTACGTCAGACTCGTCGCTCTCGACCTGGAAGGGGAGGGACTCGTCGATGGCATGCACCGTGGCCTTTGCAATGTCCGTTTTGATGCGGCTGAAGGCCTGACGGGCCTCTATCGACAGGGGAAAAGTTGTGGATTGGATCACGGGACGGGCCTTGTCCGCATAGTTGGGGACCCACTGGGCATAGTAACTGAAAAACCCTAGGCAGCGCTTCAGAGCCTTGGAGCAGTGAGGGAGGGGGAACTCCATAAGGGGGCACATGCGCTCAGGGTCGGGGCCTATAACTCCATTTTGCACTACGTAGCCAAGGATGGCTAGGCGGTCGGTGCTAAACACGCATTTATCCTTGTTGTATGTAAGGTTAAGGATCTTTGCAGGCTGGAGGAATTTTCGGAGGTTGGTGTCGTGGTCCTGCTGGTCATGGCCGCAGATGGTGACATTATCGAGATAAGGGAATGTTGCCCGTAAACCGTACCGATCAACCATTCGGTCCATCTCGCGCTGGAAGACTGAGACACCGTTGGTGACACCGAAGGGAATCCTTAAGAAGTGATAGAGCTGCCCATCTGCCTCGAAGGCAGTGTATTTGCGGTCACTAGTGCGGATGGGGAGCTGGTGGTAGGCGGACATAAGATCCACCATGGAGAAGACCTTGTAATGCGCGATCCTGTTTACCAGGTCGGATATGCGGGGGAGAGGGTCCGCGTCCAGCTGCGTAAATCTGTTGATGGTCTGACTGTAGTCGATGATCATCCTATGCTTCTCCCCGGTCTTTACCACCACTACTTGAGCTCTCCAGGGACTGTTGCTAGCTTCAATGACTCCTTCCCTCAGTAGCCTTTGGACCTCTGACCTAATAAAGATCCGGTCCTGGGCACTGTACCATCTGCTCCTGGTGGTGACGGGTTTGCAACCCGGGGTGAGGTTCGCAAACAGGGAAGGCGGGTCGACCTTAAGGGTCGCGAGGCCGCAGACAGTGAGGGGGGGTATAGGGCCGCCGAATTTGAAAGTTAGACTTTGGAGATTACACTGGAAGTCTAAACCTAGGCGTGGGGAAGGACGTAGAGCTGGTAATTTTTAAACTCCCTTCCCTGGACTGTGAGGTTTGCTACACAAAACCCCTTTATCTCCACTGAGTGGGAACCGGAGGCCAGGGAGATTTTTTGATTAACGGGGTGGACGAGGAGAGAACAGCGCCTTACCGTGTCGGGGTGTAGGAAGCTGTCCGTGCTCCCAGAGTCGATTAGGCAGGACGTCTCGTGCCCGTTGATAAATGCAGTCGTTGTAGCAGTTGACAGTGTTCGAGGCCGGGACTGATCCAGAGTCACCGAGGCTAATCGCAGCAGTTGAGTGTTCTCTTCGGGCAGTGTGTGGTCAGCCGAGCTGGGGTCCTGGGGGTCCATCCAAGATGGTGGCTCCCATTGGTCGCACATGGCTGGGGGTGCACAAAATGGCAGCGCCCATCCATCTAACGTGGGGTCCGCGGCACAAGATGGCGGCGCCCGGGGTCCGCACGTGGCCCTGGAGTAGGAAGATGGCGGCGCCCGCTGGCCGCACGGGGACCGTGGAGAGGTTTGTGGTGGCAGTCCGCATTCACCACCGGAGACCGCGGCAACCGCTAGGGCCTGGCATACCACCACAAAATTGCCCTTTTTACCGCATCCCTTGCAGGTGGATGCTTGGGCCGGACAGCGCTGCCGGGGGTGCTTGGCCTGCCCGCAAAAGTAGCAGCGGGGCCCCCCGGGGTTGCCAGGTCGCCTTGCAGCACAAGCTTGTGGGGGGATGGGGGATGTCTCGGGGTCGGCTGCGGAGGGGTTCCACGCTGCCCTGGGGGCTGCTGTGCGGTCGGGAACGTAAGCGAGGGCGTTTCTGGAAGCCACATCCAGGGAGCCTGCAAGGGCCCATGCCTCCTTGAGACCTAGAGTGTATTTTTCCAGCAATCACTGGCGGATTTGGGAGGACAGCATACCTGCCACGAAAGCGTCCCGGACCAAGAGTTCTGTGTGTTCGCTCACGAAACTTGCGGGCAGCTGCAGTTTCTCCCCAACACCAGGTGTGCACGGTAGAATTCTTCCAGCGATTCCCCAGGGATTTGTCGCCTCGTTGCTAGCAGATGTCGGGCGTAGACCTGGTTTACCGAGCGAATATAATGTCCTTTTAGCAGCTCTATTGCTGCATCGAAGTCTTCCGCTTCCTTATTGAGGGTGTAAATTTCCGGGCTCACCCTCGAGTGCAGGACTTGCATTTTCTGTTCTCCCGTGGGTGTGTTTTCGGCCGTTCCGAGATATCCTTTAAAACACGCCAGCCAGTGCTTGAAGATTGCCGCTGAGTTCGCCGCGTGGGGGCTGAGTTGCAGACACTCTGGCTTGATTCGGAGCTCCATCCTTTTAAATCTAGCTCATTAAATTGATGCACAATCAATGACCACTAAAGCGAGGTTGTAGTCCAACTGAAGGCTTTAATAAGCTAGATGTTTCCCCAAGCAGCTCAGGTACAGAATGAAGGCTGCTGGGCGGCATGGGCTCTTATACCCTGCCTAACAGGGCGGAGCTACCATACAGCTTGACAAATAGGAAGCATACAGTATCTACCAATAGTGTTCCAACATTACCAGGTACTGTAATACCTCTACACAGACTACCACATAAGGGGACTCAGCAGCCCAGTGAAAAGATCCAGAGTCTTTTCCCACCTAAGAAGCCTAAAAGCAGACATAATCTACCTACAAGAGACGCACCTGAGGGGGAAGGACCGACTGCTGGTAAGGGAGGGCTGGGTGGGACAGACGTACCACTCATGCTACGGGACGAGGGCTAGCAATAGGGGGAGCAATATTAATTAGCAAAAGGACGAGGTTTACGGGAACCAAGATAGTTACGGACCGAGGGGGAAGGTACGTCATGGTCAGCGGTGTCCTGGAAGGGGCACCTGTCGTACTGGTAAATGTGCACGCTCCCAACTGCGACGACTCAGAATTCATAAAGAAGACCATGGCGGAAATCCCCGACCTTGACACACACCGACTGATTATGGGGGGCGACTTTAACTGCGTGCTGGACCCACTGACTGACCGATCAAACCCAGAACGGGGAAAACGTCTGGCATGGCTAGGGAGCTAGGGGCCTTCATGGAACAGATGGGGGCGGTGGACCCATGGAGGTTCCTGCACCCGGGAGAAAAAGAGTTCTCGTTCTTTTCGCAGGTGCACAAGGTGTACACCCGTATCGACTTCTTTGCAGTGGGGAAATCGGTGCTTCCAGGGATCACGGGAACGGACTAATCCGTGATCGTTATCTCCGACCACGCTCCACACTATATGGATGTGATGTTGGAGACAGGCCGGGCCCAGCGCCCCACTTGGAGGCTGGACACGGACCTCCTGGCCGACAAATATCGCAGGCCATAGACGATTATGTTCGTAACAACCAAAATGTGGAGGTCTCACCCTCCACGTTTTTGGAGGCACTGAAGGCCGTGATCAGAGGAGAGATCATAGCCTACAAGGCAAGTAGTGATAGGGAAGAGAGGGTCGTCAGGCAACAGCTAGTGGACTCCATTCTGGAAGTCGATAGAAAGTACTCCGAGGCCCCGACCGTAGAGCTGCTTGCGGAGAGGAAAAAGCTGCAAATGGACTTTCACCTGCCATCCACTCGGAAAGCAGTGTACCAACTCCGCCAGACACGGGGGACCTTCTACGAACACGGAGACAAGGCTGGCCGCCTATTGGATCACCAGCTGAGAAAGCAGGCAGCTACAAGGGAAATAGCGCAGGTTAAGGATAGCAAAGGCAGACTGGTAACAGAGTCAAAGGAGGTCAATCGGGCATTCGAGACCTTCTACCAATGGGGACGCGGGGATTAAACAGTTCCTAGACAGACTGGAACCTGGAAGGAAATCCGGAGAGGAGGCAGAGAGCACAGAGTCTCACTCTATGCAGATGACCTGCTCCTCTATGTCTCGAAGCCACAGGAGGGACTGAAGGCAATACTGCAAATACTGAAAGAGTTTGGAACCTTCTCGGGCTACAAATGTAACCGGGGCAAAAGCGAGACATTCCCAGTGAATCCAAAAGGGGGAGGGACAGAGCTGAAGGTGCTCCCGTTCAAATCGGCCCAGAACAGATTCCATTACCTGGGGATCCAAATAGCCAGAGACTGGACACAGATCCACAAGTGGAACCTGACCAGCCTGGCGGAGGAAGTTAGAAAAGACCTTCAACAGTGGGGCTCACTCCCACTCTCCCTGGCGGGAAGAGTGCAGACGATCAAGATGAACGTACTGCCAAGGTTCCTTTTCCTGTTTAGATCCATCCCGATCTTCATCCCCAAGGCCTTTTTCCAAAACATAGACAGTCTAATCATCGCGTTTGTGTGTGGGGGGGGGGGGGGGGGGCAAGAACCCGAGAATTCCCAAGCCGACACTGCAAAGAGGGAAAGTCAGAGGGGGCCTGGCTCTACCGAACCTACAATACTACCACTGGGCAGCAACGGCAGAAAAAGTGAGGGGATGGGTACAAGAACCCGGCACAGATTGGGTACAAATGGAGGAGGCATCCTGTAAAGGAACAACCCTCCGGGCCCTGGCCACAGCAGCACTCCCATCCTCCTCAACAAGGTACACAACGAGCCCAGTGGTAGCGGCCACGCTGAGAACGTGGACCCAGTTGAGACAGCACTTCGGGATAACCAAAATGTCCCTTATGGCCCCCACCTGCGGCGATCACAGATTCCCCCAGCCTTGCTAGATACCACCTTCAAAAGATGGAGGCGGGACGGGGGCACACTGACGGTCGGGGACTTCTACGTAGGGCGCAAACTGGCGACACTAGACGAACTGACGAGGAAATGGAGTCTATCAAGAGGACAGGAATTGAGACACATCCAAATAAAGCACTTCCTCTGCAAAGAGACAGTAGGGTAACCCGGGGCCCCAGAAAGCACACTACTAGAGGACCTGATAGGCACAAGCAGAGAGAAGGGGGGGCTATGTGGGAAAATATACGGACAGCTACTGGACAGAGCCCGAACACCACTGGACGGGACCAGACAAAAATGGGAGGACGAACTGGGGACAGAGGTAGGATGGGGACTCTGGAGCGAAGCACTGAGCAGGGTGAGCTCCACCTCCTCCTGCACAAGCCTAATGCAGCTCAAAGTGGTGCGCAGAGCGCACCTGACCAGAACCCGAATGAGCAGGTTCTTCCCGGTGGCGGAGGACAAATGTGAGCGGTGCCAGAGGGGCCCGGCCAACCACACCCACATGTTTTGGGCTTGTCCCAAACTTGCTGGGTTCTGGACAGCCTTCTCCGAGGCAATGTCCAAGATTGTGGGGGTGAGGGTGAAGCCATGCCCAATAGTGGCGATCTTCGGGGTATCGGAGCAGCCGGAGCTACACATGGGGAAGGGGGCCAACGCCCTTGCTTTCGCTTCCCTAATCGCACGCCGGAGAATCCTGCTCGGCTGGCGATCGGCAGCACCACCCACAGCTGCAGACTGGCTCGCTGACCTCTCGGAATTTCGCCACCTGGAGAAGATTAAGTACGCCATCCGAGGGTCAGAGGAAGGCTTCCTGGATACTTGGGGGCAGTTCGTCGGCCTGTCGGCCTGTTCCAAAACCTGTTCGAGACCAGCAGCGAGGAGTAAGCCAGGGAAAAAAAAAGATGACGAACCAAAGGACTGCGCAACCCGGGGGGGGAACCCGGAAAAGGGGGGGGGGGGGCGGGGGGAATGGGGAAACCACAAGAGAAGAGGAAGGGTGCTGAAACCAATGGGGGGTGGGGAGGAGGAAGGGGGGATATCATAGACCGATCCAGAGGGCAGCAAAATGTACGTACAGTTAATCAAATGAAGGACAAAACAAACCTCTCTGTAAAATAAAGCAAATTAGCGCGGGCAAGAAAAATGTAATGTATATAGGTAACAACTGTTTATAAATATGAGAAAAGCCAATAAAAAGATTTTAAAAAAAGGTTTGGAGGGCCGAAGGGCCTGTTCCTGTGCTGTATTGTTCTTTGTTCTTTGATTCTCCGCCTCCACTGGGGGAACTTACGATGGCGAGGTTCACTTGTGTTTTTAAAATCGGGAAACAATTGCCATGGCTGATGAGAGAGAGAGAGACGAGGTAGGGCACAGAGAGGCACGACCATGGGTGCCGGGCCAGACACTGGCTGGGCTGGCTGCGAATGGGGATTCCTGCCAGGGCTGGTGGGAGCTGACGGATGTACGGGCGTGGGGCTGGGAGACCCATAGGGACGTGGCGATATCCAGGCTTGGCTCACTATTGCAAAGCAGCCATCATGCTGCGCACCTCACTGACCACCCAACTTCGCCTTGGTTCTGCAGGTGACAGTGGCTGTATGCATGCCCCCACACCACCCAGCCCATACCCCACCCTCCGCCATACGGCGGCGGAGCATCACATGGTCTGTCCAAGGACAATGCCCACAGTAACCCCTACAGGGGGACCCGGACAGGGGCCACGGACCACTCCGCTGGCATGTGCAGCACCAGCCAATGGTACCCCTGGCAGCAGGGTGCCAGGGCCATAGGACCCCATGGTGCCAGGCACCGACGGGACCAGGGGGCGGGGAGGGGTGAGCGGGACATGCGCAGGCGGGGTCTGCATTGCCAACCAGGACCACCGTGTAGCCTGGTGACCATGGTAACATGTCGGTCTTTCATCCCCTGAAGACAATGGATATTGTAATACAGCCAGCAATGGTGGCATTCCTTCTAGTCGCCGCAGCCCTGAGGGTTGCACTGTGGCTGTACGAGCTGGAGCTGCTCGAGGAGGAGGAAGCTACAGCAGCGGAGCCTGCTCCAGAGGAACAGGAGGCAGCCGCTGAGGATGGAGAGCCGGCCGCCCAACAGGCCGAGGAGGCGGAGGAGGTGCAAAGGAGGCACCGCACGAGACCTCGTGTGTACCGGCAGCGCCTGTCATTCGAGGACCTGACGGACCAGGCATCTTGTCAAAGACTTCAGCTGAGCATGAGGACAGTGCAACTTATCTCCCAGATCATGGCGCACCTGGCACTGGGTAGGAATGGGGGAGGACACCCAATACCGGTGGCCATCAAGGTGACGGTCGCCCTGTACATTTACACCACGGGGTCCTTCCAGGCGCCTGTGGGACATGTCCGGGATCTCACAGAGCTCGCTGCACAGCATCTGCACCATCACTGACGTCCTATATGCCCAGTCGGCTTAATACATCCATTTCAATGTGGAGCCCACCAAGATGCTCGAGCAGCGGGGTTCGTTGCCATTGCCCAGATGTCCCGGGTCTAGGGGGTGATCGACGGGATGCATGTCGCCCTATGAGCACCTGCAGATGACCATCCGCTCTACACAAACCGAAAGGGTTTCCACCCAATGAACGTGCAGCTGGTGTGTGACCATCAGATACGCATCATGCACGTCTGTGGCTGATACCCAGGAACGCCCTTGTTCTGGCACACCCGGCGATTCCTGACCTCTTTGAGGCGCACCCCCGGCTGGGGGGGTTGACTCCTGGGTGACAGGGGATATCCGCTGCCATCTTGGCTGATGATGCCTATCCAGAGGCCACAGACCGATGCGGAGACCTGCTACAATGACGCCAATGCAGCGACCAGGGGTGGTGATCGAGTGGTCCTTCGGCATGCTGAAGATGTGGTTCAGATGCTTGGAGCACTCCGGAGGGGCCTTCCAGTATGACGCTGGGAGGGCCGCCCGCTTCGTAGTGGCCTGTTGAGTACTCCACAACATCGTGCAGCAGAACGTCGACGTGCTGGAGAGGAGGATGAACGGCAGGCCTCGTACCGGAAAGGAGGGTGTGGGGGAGGGCGAGAAAGATGCGGAGGAGGGTGAGGATGGGCAGGACATTGGGCCGGGGCAGGCACGGGAGGCCGCACATTGTGTGCGCTAGGGTCAACACACACTGAACGCTCTGATCGCCTCCAGATTCATCGACCAGATAGGGTGACTGGCCAGAGGCACAGACATTGCATCCCATTCCCACTGTGCCCTGCACCCCTGCCAGCTTAACTAGTGACTAACGTTCTGACCTTACGGCCCCTAACCCTATGCATAGGTGGATCCCAGACGGTACATCAGGAGTGGAGCCGGACTGCTGCGATTCCTGCCCTGCGGCCTGGGTCCCGTTTGGTGGGCATCTTCTAGGGCGACCGGGCCTGGGTGGACCTGGCTGCTGTTTGGTTGCCCCAGGAGGTGTTGTCCTGCCCTGTTCTGCCTGCTGTCCGCCAGATGTGCCAGGGACAGGAGGGGGGAATTCGAGGTGTTGCGGTGTTCCGGCACCTCTCCTGCGGGAGTCACCGGCATGTGCCCCATCACCTCCACCTCCCTCGGGGTGCCCGGTGGCCCCCAGGCTCCTCCATGGGACAGGGGTGCAAGCGAAGCTAACCCCTGAGGCTCCCTCGCCATATGGCCCTGCCAGTCCTGAAGGCCCCCTGCCGTCCCGAACAGGGTCTGCATGCTCGCAGCCACGGAGCACAGGGAGTGGACCAACTCCATCTGGGACTGCGCCACATCACATTGTGACTGTGTCACCACCTTCTGTGTCTGTGCCACGTCAGCCAGTGCCTGGGCAATGCTACCAACACTGTCAGCCGTGGTCCGCTGTGACTGTGCCATGTTCAGGAGCCCCGATGAAGTGTCCAGATGGCTCTGGCACATGGCTGCCTGTGAGAGGGCAGCCCTGTTCTGGACCTCGGCTACCGCCTTCACAGAGTGCTCCAGGCCTTGGACATGCTGACCCATAGCCAGAACTCCTGCCGCCAAGGTCTCCACTGCAGAAAGCACCCATGCGGTGTTAGCCTGGGTGGCACGCATGGCCAGCACCACCTCCTGCTCCTACACGCGGTCGGACTCCTCCACCTGCGCCTGCAAGTGCTGGATGCTCGCCGACAACCCCTCATGCAGTCCCTGGCATCTCCACGATCAATGGCATTGTCTGTTCCAGAAGCCCGAAACCCATCTGGACGGCAGCTAGTCCCTGGGATTGGTCTGCCCTTCGACCATCCACCCCCTCAGGTGTTCCTAATTCCACCTGCTGTACTGGAGTACTGGAGCATGTATGTGGTGCGCACCAGAGAGTGTCCCAGGAACCCCTTCATTAAAGTGCCCGGCCGAGGTGAGTGTCTCTGGGTTGGCAGAGGGTGTTCAAGACAGCTGTGATTGGAAGTTTGTGTCATTCTTGCACTCGGGCTCCGGGGTGTCCTCGGTCTCGTGTCTATGGCTCGTGTCCGTGTTGGTCTCATCGTTGCTGCTTGGCACTTGTGGTGCTGGCTGTGGTTGGGGGCGGGAACCCCAGAAATGCCCGCCCCATCACCAGTAGGTCCTGCAAGACAAGACGCAGGATTAGGCCATGGGCAGGGGGGGTGGATGGTTTGGGAGGGGGGAGTAGGGGTGGTGGTGGGGTTTTGGGAGGGGGGTGAGTAGGGGTGGTGATGAGTGGGGGGGGAGTGGGTTGGTATGTGGGTGAGGGTGGTGTGGGGGTGAGAATGGTGTTGGGGGGCGTTTACACATGTGCCATGGGGAACCGCAACTCAGCGGGGTCTCACTTTCTCGCCCGATGTCGACCTTCACCGCGCGACTGCCCTTTCCTCAGGTCTGCTGACCATGTCCAGGGCCTCTGCTCTGCCTTCTCCTGGGGGAGAGGTGGGGGAACGGAAAAGGCACAGTGTTAGACAGTCCGATGCATGCAGCCCAGGGGGCAGGTAGCTGGTGTCTTCAGTGGCTCGGTCATGGTGGCCGGTGTGGGTGCTGGCATGTGGTGCAGGGTGGAGGTTTGCCTGCCTTCCAGGTGGGGAGGCGGTAGGGTTACGGGTGTGTGATATAGGCGTCGGTGCCAGGGACACAGTGCTGCCTCCTCACTCTGGCCGCCCTGAGGAGGTCATGCAGTTTCTTCTGGTACTGCTGGCCGATCCGATGGCGCTTACTGCGTCTGCCACCTGCGCCCAGGCACGGCGAACTGAGACAGTTGGCAGCCTCCTTCCCAGGCCAGGTCTCCTCCATGGCATCTAGCAGGGTCTCAAGCTCGGCATCCGTAAATTTTGTTGGCTGGGGTGGTGTGTGTGGGGAGTGAAGTGTGTATATGCGGCTGCAGCTTGTCAACCTCCTGAGTGTCAATCGCGATCCTGGTGAATCCCATATCATTTTTCATTGAAATCGAGTGCGTTCCATGTGGCACCGGTGCCAGCCCCTTAACAGTCGCTAAATCGGTCCGGGTGTGGCGCCAGTTTTGCTGTTGTGGAAGTCCGCAAATCCTGCCCCAGTGGCAACAATTAGTCTCAGGAACAGAGAATTCTGCTGACGATCTTGAGGGATCTTGACAGGGTGGATGTGGATAGATTCTTGGTTATCAAGTGGGTGAAAGGTTGTCAGGGGCAGGCGGAGTGCAGATTTGAGATTACTATCAGATCAGCCACGATCTTATTTAATGGGGATACAAGCTCGAGGGGCTGAATAGCCTACTCCTGCTCCTTATTCATATCTAAAGAATGGCAGTCCTCAGCTCACTAGACACTTTGAGGTGAGTGCAACAATACCTTTCAGCTATCGTGCACTGTTGCTCCTGATGCACTGTATGCCACTGTGCTGGGGGAGACCGTTTCCTGCCTTCCATCTTCATGGCGAGGTGGCCTTCATGGGTAGCACTGTGCTGCTGGACCCATGGACCCTCCTGTGTCACCAAGTCGGATCAGCACTGCACCTGGGGTTGGGGGTACAGGGGTCTCCTTCCCGGTACTACACACCAGTGCCTATCTGGATGGGATGGGTGCTGCAGGACTCATGCAGCCATCACAACAAAGGTTCGAATTTCAACCGTGAGATGAGATCAGTCGTGGGGGAGATGACCTGATGAAGTCAAGGGAGGGCAATGTGGAAGGAAGGCTGTGCAAGGACCGAGGGCGGCAGCGGCAAGAGCTCATGATGGCAAGAATGTGGATGAATAAGTCGAACAAAGAAAGACAGAGGGAAGACTGAAGGTAGGGCAACTGGACCGTGGTAAGGCTGCATTAAGTGCTCAAGGGGGGTCAAAGGGATACTACCGCATTTACAGCAAGGGGACTCCAGATGTGGGTAGAAGTTCATCTATGGTATGGGCTCCTTGCAGGTGATGGGCTCAGTGAGAGGCTGGTTGAATCAAGGAACAACATATTCTTGAGGCAGATAGCCTTTTTTCTCTGGCTTGTTGACATGCTGCATGGTCTAATGAATACAGGGGCTGGAGAGAGTGATAACGCTGAGCTGGACTGATATTTAAATATGGCACTGGGACCTTCAAACGCGCCAGCCAATGGAGTGCAGACAAATCAGCTACCGGCCAGCCAGGTGACTTGGAGGGGAATTCTCCTGTGTATAATGAGAGGTTCCAGGCGTAGAATCTGGCGCTTGATCCTCTCATTCTGGCTAGCAGGATAGGAGCCACCGGAACCACTCGCCACCACACTTAGTCCGTAAAATGGAGAATTCTGTCCATAGAGTGGTCTTAGCCCAGGACATTAGTTTGTTACTTCCTCAAAGAAGTCAGAGTATTTGGTCACAGGATCTACTCCTTCTGAAAGCAGTGTTAGCTGTGATTTACGAGTTATTTTATTTTGGAAAATTCCCAATCCCAATTTGTTTGCAGTCACTAGTATTAGGCTAATGTTTTTATTACCTTTAGTGAAAATAGGTGCTGCATTGGCTTGATTCCAATCCAGTGGGATCTCTTTGGTATTTATTGATTCCTTCATGATGATTGTCAGCACTTAATGGGTTTCATCTCCAGTCTCAATATTCTCTGAGGTCTACAGCATCATCCCCAGGGATAGATTGGTTTTGACTTTCCTCCAAAGCTCTGACTGTCATTTGTGACACGCATGAATGTAGATACGACATGATGTCAGCAAGAACCAGCTACAGCTGGTGCCACCTTTATGTTTATTTTTTGTTATCTGATTGCACATGTTAAGCTTCATCACTATCTTAAAGAGTGTATAGGATAACACAACCCCTTGGGAAGCAGTGATCCAGTCACAACAAGCTGCTTTTAATCACTTCCCACCAGCTGCAAGAAGAACAGAATCGGATGGGAGCTGCCCTCTCAGCCAGTGACATGATATGCCTCCTGGGGGAAATTTTTTTTTTTACAAAAGTCATTCAAATACTGTTTGCGTATATGTATAAATTTGTGTGAATTGTTCTAGTAAGTTTAAGCATGCAGGACTCTACTCCATTATCTATTTTTAGTAATTAAAACTAGTAATAAAAATACTGACATATATAGAGGAGGCAAAGCTATGAAAGGATTTTAAATATAGGATGTGATTTCAAATTTGGGAATCCAGGAACCAATGTAGGTCAGTGAAAACAGAGGTACTGGGTACTAGGTACTTGTTATGAATAGGATATGGCCAACAGATTTTTGGGTGAATTGTAGTTTACAGAGGATGAGAGGCCGGTGAGTAGAGCATTGGAATAATTGAGTCAGCAAGTGATAAACATATAGTTGAGAATTTCTGCCACTAATGGGCCAAATAAGAGTGGAGGTAGGCATTTGTAAAATTTGTTGACAGAATGTGGGTCTGGGTGGCAAGGGCAGCATTTTGTTACCCGCCTCTAATTGCCCCAGAGAAGGTAGTGAATCACTGCATCAGTAATAATAGCTTTGAAACAAAGGGGTGGCTTGATAAGTTGTTTCAGATGGCAATTAAGTCTCAACTGCATTTCTGTAGGTCTGGGGTCACATGGGAGGGTGACCAGCCAGAGGTCATGGTTCACATTGGTACCAATGACACAGTTAGAAAGAGGAACGAGGTCCTGAAGGCAGATTTTAGTGAGTAAAGCAGATTTTAGTGAGTAAAGTAAGACACTGGCCCATAGCTTCCTCTCCTGTCAGCGGTTCAAGTCGCTGGTCTGCCATACATGTGCAGCGTGATGATCCGTTGCGGACATAGGGGCATGCACACTGGAAGTGTGCAGCATTCAAACACCCGGCCGTTTCTCCCCCTTGCTTGAATCCCTGCACTGTGCTGGAGCTGCTCGATGAAAATAAAGGGACAGCGCTAATTTGGTCGACTTGCCCTGATGTTAGGTGAGTTTTTACATCTTTTTATTTGCACTTTTATTTTTTGGTCTAGCTGAGGCAGGAGACATCAGGAGATATTTTTTGGGTAGGTTAATGTTTTATATTATTAACTTTTAGTGTCTATAACTATGTTTAAAATACAAATAAAGTGAAAGGAAGATATATATATGTTTTTTAAACTTTGGTTTGTCATGAGGCTGTTAATTCCATTTTCAGGTTACTTTACTGTATAAAATGAGTTTGGAGTCAGAAAAAGTGAAAGAAAGAGTTTTTAAAAACTTTGGTTTGTCATGAGAATGTTATTCCATTAAATAAACAATAGAATGCGGTGATCACTCGCGAATGAGTATGATTGTCCACCTAAGATACTCCGTGTTACTGGTCATGGGTTCTGTGGGTCCTTGCTTGGCTGATAAACCCGATCCGATAGCCGCATCTTCAATTACTCACTTGGCAGAAGTTTCCAAAAGGAGGGATTGGTCCTTGGACGCTAAGTCGTGGGAATTCTTTCCTCAGGCTCCTTCTCCAGGCCTCTTGACGTCAAGTGTTCTTGAAGAATTGTGACCCTTCAAATCAGGAGGTTCCTCCAAGTAGGTCTCTTCTTTTTTTTAAAATTTTAGAGTACCCAATTCATTTTTTCCAATTAAGAGGCAATTTAGCGTGGCCAATCCACCTACCCTGCACATCTTTGGGTTGTGGGGCAAAACACACGCAAACACGGGGAGAATGTGCAAACTCCACACGGCAGTGACCCAGAGCCGGGATCGAATCTGGGACCTCGGCGCCATGAGGCTGCAATGCTAACCACTGCGCCACCGTGGTGCCCTTAAGTAGGTCTCTTCTGAGAAAAGGTCTCCCAGGCATTGATGTCTATGTCCCATTTCTTGAGGTACGCCTTCAAGGTGTCTTTGAAGAGATTCCTTTGTCCTTGTCTTGTTTGACATCCTTCCTTGAGCTGGGTGAAGAAGATTTGCTTTGGCAGTCGGGATTCTGACATCCTAAGCATATAGACGGTACAGCGGAGTTGGTTTTGGATGATCATGGCATCAATATGTGGTAGTGGGTATTAGAGGTATTACGGTACCCTGTAATACTGTAAGACCATTGGTGTAGGATGTACTGTTTTCATTGGTTAAGCCTGCCTGCTGGTTCCGCCCAGTAAGGCGGAGTATAAGAGCCCGTGTACCCCAGCAGCTGCCTTCTGTACCTGCGCTGCTGGGGGAAACATCTAGTGTAATAAAGCCTTCAATTGTCTCCAATCTCGCTTCTGGAGTTATTGATCGAGCATCAATTTAATAAGCTAGATTTAAAGATTGGAGCTCCGAATCAAGCCGGAGTGTCTGCAACTCAGCCCCCACACGGCAAACTCAGCGGCAACCTTCACACTGGCTGGCGTGTTTCAATGGATATCTCAGGACGGCCACAATTACACCTACGGAGGACTAGAAAATGCAAGTTCTGCACTCGAGGGTGAGCCCAGAGATCTACACTCTCATCGAGGTCGCGGACGATTTCGAGGCCACAATGAATCTGCTAAAAGGACACTATATTCACCCTGTACACCAGGTCTACGCCCGACATCTACTAGCAACGAGGCGACAAATCCCTGGGGAATCGCTGGAGGAGTTCTATCGTGCGCTCCTGGTGTTGGGGAGGAACTGTAACTGCCCACAAGTTTCGGCCAGTGACCACACAGAACTTTTGATCCGGGACGCATTTGTTGCAGGTATGCTGTCCTACGAAATCCACCAGCGATTGCTGGAGAAAGAGACACTAGGCCTCAAGGAGGCACGGGCTCTTGCTAGCTCCCTGGATGTGGCCTCCCGAAACGCCCGCGCATATGTCCCCAACCGCGCGGCAGCCCCTTGGGCAGCGTGGAACACCCCGCGACCGACTCCGATGCATCCCCCATCCCCCCACAAGCTTGTGCTGCGAGACTGCCAGGCAACCCCGGGGGGCCCCGCTGCTATTTTTGCGGGCAAGCCAAGCACCCCCGACAGCACTGTCCGGCCCGCTCATCCCTCTGCAAAGGATGCGGCAAAAAGGGCCACTTTGTGGCGGTATGCCAGGCCCGGGCAGTCGCTGCGGTCTCCGGAGGCGAATCGGGACTGCCACCACAACCCTCTCCACGGGCCACGTGTGGCCAGCGGGCGCCGCCATCTTCCTCCTTCAGGGCCACGTGTGGCCTCCGGGCGCCGCCATCTTGTCTCTCGGACACCACGTGTGATGGATGGGCGCCGACATCTTGTGCACCCCCAGCCATGTGCGACCAGTGGGCTCCGCCATCATGGCTGGATTCTTAGGACCCCGACTCGGATGACCACACACTGCCCGAGGAGAACATCCAACTTCTGCCACGACTAGCCTCGGTGACCCTGGACCAGTCTCGGCCCCGAACACTCTCGACTGCAACGACGACCGTGCTCATCAATGGGCATGAAACATCCCGTCTGATTGACTCTGGGAGCACGGAGAGCTTCATACACCCCAACACGGTAAGGCGCTGTTCTTTCCCCGTTCACCCAGTTAACCAAAAAATTGCCTTGGCCTCCGGGTCTCATTCAGTGGAGATCAAGGGGTTCTGCATAGCGAACTTCACGGTCCAGGGAAGGGAGTTAAAAAATTACCGGCTCTACGTCCTTCCCCACCTCTGCGCTGCCACACTCCTAGGTTTAGACTTCCAGTGTAATCTCCAAAGTCTAACCTTTAAATTCGGCGGCCCTATACCCCCCTCACTGTCTGCAGCCTTGCGACCCTCAGGGTCGATACGCCTTCCCTGTTTGCGAACTTCACCCCGGATTGCAAACCCGTCACCAGCAGGAGCAGACGTACAGTGCCCAGAACCAGACCTTTATTAGGTCGGATGTCCAGCGATTACTGAGGGAAGGTGTCATTGAGGCTAGCATCAGTCCCTGGAGAGCTCAAGTAATGGTTGTAAAGACCAGGGAGAAGCATAGGATGGTCATCGATTATAGCCAGACCATCAACAGGTATACGCAGCTTGACGCCTACCCTCTCCCCTGCATATCCGATCTGGTCAACAGGATCGCACAATACAAGGTCTTTTCCACGGTGGATCTAAAGTCCGCCTACCACCAGCTCCCCATCCTCCCTAGCGACCGCAAATACACTGCTTTCAAAGCAAATGGGCGGCTCTACCACTTCCTAAGGGTTCCCTTCGGTGTCACTAATGGAGTCTCGGTCTTCCAACGAGAGATGGACCGAATGGTTGACCGGTACGGTTTGTGTCCACGTTTCCGTACCTCGATAATGTCACCATCTGCGGTCACGACCAGCAGGACCTCGACACCAACCTCCGAAAATTCCTCCATACCGCAAAAATCCTTAATCTCACATATAACAAGGATAAATGAGTGTTCAGCACCGACCGCCTCGCCATCCTCGGCTACGTAGTGCATGATGGAGTTATAGGCCCAGACCCTGAATGCATGCGCCCCCTCATGGAGTTCCCCCTCCCTCACTGCTCCAAGGCCCTGAAACGCTGCCTGGGATTTTTCTCTTATTATGCCCAGTGGGTCCTGAGGCACGATTAGTTTGACTTAAAGACGAAAGTTGAATCGTAACTGAGGCTTTATTGGTATCAGATGTGTGGCCTCCGACAGCAGCTGGCAAAATGGCTGTGAGCTGGAGGACACGCATATTTATACCCCGCCTCCCGGGCAGAGCCAGCAGGCAGGGGCCACAGGCGAACCTGTAGTGCAGGTTCTACCATACAACCTCTAATATAAGTACAACAGTGGTTTACCACATTCACCCCCTGTTAAAATTGAGTCCGGCGGTGGTGGTGGATGACTATATACAATCATGATTTTAATATTTACAGAGCAAAACAAATGTCTCTTGGCGTCCGGTGGACCCGTCAGAGGTTCAGCCGGTCCGGGGCCTTGATGGTCCTTTGAGAGCGACGAAGTGGTGACGGCGATGTTGGTGCTGACCTGGTCGAAGGTGACTCCGGGAGCTTGCCGAAATCCTCTTCATCGACGGGCGTGGGCAGGGGGAGGACGGATGGTCCTGGGGGTGGTGGTGTTGCGAGTGACGGGGGAGGGGTGGGTGGCGCCGGGGGCGGTGTTGGGGTGGAGCCTGCTGGTGCCAGGTCCCTGAGGGAGACAGTATCCTGGCGGCCGTCGGGGAACGCCACGTAGGCGTACTGGGGGTTTGCGTGGAGCAAGTGTACCCTCTCCACCAACGGGTCCGCCTTGTGGAGTCACACATGTTTACGGAGAAGCACGGTTCCCGGAGCTGTGAGCCAAGTCGGGAGCGACACCCCAGATGTGGACTTCCTGGGGAAGGCAAAAAGACGTTCATGTGGTGTATTGTTAGTGGCAGTGCAGAGTAACGAGCGAATGGAATGTAGTGCATCAGGGAGGACCTCTTGCCAGCGGGCAGCCGGGAGATTTCTGGACCGTAGGGCCAGCTTGGACGGCCCTCCATACCGTCCCATTTTCTCTTTCTACCTGTCCGTTTCCCCGGGGTTTGTAGCTTGTCGTTCTGCTGGAGGCGATACCCCTGCTGAGCAGGAACTGACGCAGCTCATCGTTCATGAATGAGGATCCCCTGTCACTGTGGATGGTAGGTGGGGAAACCAAACAGAGTGTGGTGAACCTCTGTATTAGGAGATGTAAGGTAGGACCTGCACTACAGGTTCGCCGGTAGCTCCTGCCGGCTGGCTCCGCCCAGGGAGAACTGTGTAAATGTGCATGACCTCCAGTGCCCTGCCATTTCGCCAACTGCAGCAGGAGGCCACGCATCTGACTGTAATAAAGCCACAGTTGTACCCAACTTTAGTCTTTGTGCAATTGATCTGCATCAATTTATTACAGTCAGATTTTCCACAGAATGGATATCCGAATTAAGCCCGATCGCCTGCAGCTGGATCCGCACTCGCCCGATGCCAAGAAAGACTTTACTCACTGGCTAGCATGTTTCGAGGCTTACATCAATGCGGTGGACCCCGCGCCAACGGAGGCTCAGAAGATAAACATCCTGTACTCCAGACTGAGCTCCAGCGTGTTCCCGTTGATCCAAGACGCCACGAATTACGCAAAAGCAATGGAACTCCTCAAAGAACACTACACACAGAAGATGAACACGCTCTTCGCCAGGCATGTACTTGCCACCCGCTCGCAGCTACCTGGTGAGTCCATCGAAGACTTCTGGCGGGCCCTAATTCCACTCATCCGGGACTGTGACTGTCAGGCTGTCACGGCCGCCGAACACTCAAATCTCCTCATGCGCGATGCCTTCATGACGGGGATTGCGTCGGACCGCATCCGAGAACGATTACTGGAAGGGTCATGCTCGACCTGGTGGAGACGAAAACCTTGGCGCTCTCCATGACGGTCGCATCCCGTAATGTACAATCGTACCCCTCCCGCCACGCTGCCCACCCTTCTACTCCCTACCCCACCTGGACCCCGCCGCCGACCTCCTCAGCCGGGGCCCTGCCTTCGCAATACGCCTGCGCCGCACGCCGATCCGCGCACCCCGGGGATCCCCGCTGCTACTTCTGCGGTCAGCAGAAGCACCCCCGCCAACACTGCCCGGCCCGCACTGCTGTTTGTAATGCCTGCAGTAAAAAGGGCCACTTCGCGGTGGTGTGCCAGGCCCGCACAGTCGTTGCGATCGCGCCCGCTATCGCCCCCCCCCTCCCCCACGCCAGACGCACAATGGGAGCCGCCATCTTCTCCTCCCCGGTCCATGTGCGACCAATGGGCGCCGCCATCTTGTCCCGACCCCGCAATGTGCGCACCATGGGTGCCGCCATCTTGTCCCGACCCCGCAATGTGCGCACCATGGGTGCCGCCATCTAGTCCACCACAGGGTCACCGGACATCCCGACATCCGGACATCCCGACATCGGAACCGCGCACGCCCGCCACTTTCGCCTCTATGTCCTTCCTAATCTCTGCGCTGCTCACCTGTTGGGCCTGGACTTCCAGTGCAACCTCCAGAGCCTCACCCTCAAATTCGGCGGGCCCTTACCCCCCCCTTACCGTTTGCGGCCTTGCGACCCTCAAGGTCGATCCCCCCTCCCTTTTTGCCAATCTAACTGTGGATTGCAAGCCCGTTGCCACTAGGAGCAGACGGTACAGCACCCAGGACAAGACCTTCATCAGGTCCGAAGTCCAGCGGCTGCTTAAGGAGGGTATTATCGAGGCCAGCAACAGCCCCTGGAGAGCCCAAGTGGTAGTGGTTAAAACTGGGGAGAAACACAGGATGGTCGTGGACTACAGCCAGACCATCAATCAGTACACGCAGCTCGACGCATACCCACTCCCACGCATATCTGATATGGTCAATCAGATTGCACAGTACCGGGTCTTCTCAACAATTGACCTGAAATCCGCCTACCACCAGCTCCCCATCCGGGAGTCGGACCGGCGATACACTGCCTTCGAGGCGGACGGCCGCCTCTACCACTTCCTTAGGTTCCCTTTCGGTGTCACAAATGGGGTCTCGGTCTTCCAAAGAGAGATGGACCGAATGGTTGACCAGTACGGTTTACGGGCCACCTTTCCGTACTTAGATAATGTCACCATCTGCGGCCATGACCAGCAGGACCACGATGCCAACCTCGATAAAATCCTCCGCACTGCCACTCTTCTCAACCTGAGCTACAACAAAGAGAAGTGTGTGTTCAGCACGACCCGGTTAGCCATTCTCGGCTATGTAGTCCAAAATGGACATCTCGGGCCTGACCCCGAGCGCATGCGCCCCCTCATGGAACTTCCCCTCCCCCACTGCCCCAAGACCCTCAAACGCTGCCTGGGGTTCTTTTCCTACTACGCTCAGTGGGTCCCAAACTATGCGGACAAGGCCCGCCCACTCATTCAGTCCACCCAATTCCCCCTTGCGGCCGAGGCACAACATGCTTTCGCCCGCATCAGAGCAGACATCGCCAAGGCCGGGATGCGCGCAGTGGACGAGTCACTGCCTTTCCAAGCAGAAAGCGACGCTTCAGACGTCGCCCTTGCCGCCACTCTAAACCAGGCAGGCAGACCCGTGGCATTCTTTTCCCGCACCCTTCATGCCTCTGAAATTCGACACTCATCCGTCGAGAAGGAAGCCCAAGCTATCGTTGAAGCTGTGCGGCATTGGAAGCATTACCTGGCCGGTAAGAGATTCACTCTCCTTACGGACTAACGGTCAGTAGCCTTCATGTTCAATAACACACAGCGGGGCAAGATCAAAAATGATAAAATCTTGCGGTGGAGAATCAAGCTCTCCACCTATAATTACGAGATCTTGTATCGCCCCGGTACACTCGACGAGCCCCCAGACGCTCTCTCCCGAGGTACATGTGCCAGTGCACAAGTGGACCAACTCCGGGCCCTACACGACAGCCTTTGTCACCCGGGGGTCACTCGATTGTACCGTCTGGTCAAGGCTCGCAATCTGCCCTGCTCCGTCGAGGAAGTAAGGAAAGTCACCAGCGACTGCCAGGTCTGTGCGGAGTGCAAGCCGCACTTCTACCGGCCGGACGGTACGCGCCTGGTGAAGGCTTCCTGCCCCTTTGAACGCCTCAGCGCGGATTTCAAAGGGCCCCTCCCCTCCACCGACCATAACACGTACATTCTCAGTGTGGTCGATAAGTACTCCAGATTCCCCTTCGCCATCCCATGCCCCGATATGACGTCTGCCACCGTCATCAAGGCCCTCAGCACCATCTTCGCTCTGTTCAGTTTCCCCGCCTACATCCACAGTGACAGGGGATCCTCACTCATGAGCGATGAGCTGCGTCAGTTCCTGCTCAGCAGGGGTATAGCCTCCAGCAGGACGACCAGCTACAACCCCCGGGGAAACGGGCAACTAGAACGGGAGAATGGGACGGTTTGGAGGGCCATCCAGCTGGCCCTATGGTCCAGGAACCTCCCAGCCTCTCGCTGGCAGGTGGTCCTCCCTGACGTTCTGCACTCCATCCGGTCACTATTGTGCACCGCCACTAATAAACACCCCATGAACGTGTTTTTACCTTCCCCAGGAAGTCCACATCCGGGGTGTCGCTCCCGACTTGGCTCGCTGCTCCAGGACCCGTCCTTCTCCGTAGGCACGTCCGACTCCACAAGGCGGACCCCTTGGTTGACAGGGTTCACCTGCTCCATGCCAACCCTCAATATGCCTACGTTGAGTTCCCCAACAGCCGCCAAGATACTGTCTCACTCAGGGACATGGCACCGTCAGGTTCCACCCCAACACACACCCCCACCATGCACCCCCCCCCCCCACCTCCCACCGCGCCGCCAATATTGATCCCACCAGCCCCCCCCTCCCCTTTTCCGCACAAGAGGACGAAGAGGACTTCGGCACGCTCCCGGAGTTCCCCGATGACTGGCCAGCATCAGCACCGCCATCGGTGCCACCTCCACCACCGCCAGCACCGACTTCACCGCCACCGTTACGCCGCTCGCAACAAAGCACCAAAGCACCGGATCGGCTGAACCTTTGACGGACTCCGGACCATCAACATGGACCTTTCTTTCCCTACCACTGTACATAATTGCACTAATTGTATATAGTTTCACGTCACCCCCGCTAGACTCATTTTTAACAGGGGGTGAATGTGGTGATCCACTGTAATAGATGTAAGATAGGACCTGCACTACAGGTTCGCCGGTAGCTCCTGCCGGCTGGCTCCGCTCAGGGAGAACTGTATAAATATGCATGACCTCCAGTGCCCTGCCATTTCGCCAGCTGCAGCAGGAGGCCACACATCTGACTGTAATAAAGCCACAGTTGTACCCAACTTTAGTCTTTGTGCAATTGATCGTGCATCACAGAGTGTAGATCGAATTGAGGGCTTTAATGACGGTGGCAGACATCATGCCAGGGCAAGGGATGGCGAAGGGGAACTGGGAGTATTCATCGATCACACTGAGGAAATATGTATGACGATTGGTGGAGGGGAGGGGGCCTTTGAAGTCCATGCTGAGGCGTTCAAAGGGGCGGGAGGCCTTCACCAGGCAGGCGCGGTCCGGCCGTAGAAGTGTGGCTTGCACTCCGCACAGACCTGGCAGTCCCTTGTGATTGTCCGTACTTCCTCGACGGAGTAGGGCAAATTTTGTGCCTTAATGAAGTGGTACAACCGTGTGACCCCTGGGTGACAAAGGCTGTCGTGCAGGGTCCGGAGTCGGTCTACCTGTGCGCTGGCACATGTACCTTGGGATAGGGCGCCTGGGGGCTCGTTGAGTTTGCCAGGGCGATACCTAATCTTGTAATTATAGGTGGAGAGCTCGATTCTCCACCGCAAGATTTTATCATTTTTGATCTTGCCCCGCTGTGTGTTGAACATAAAGGCTACCGACCGTTGGTCAGTGAGGAGAGTGAATCTCCTGCCGGCCAGGTAATGCCTCCAGTGTCGCACAGCTTCCACAATGGCTTGGGCCTCCTTTTCGACGGATGAGTGCCGAATTTCAGAGGCATGAAGGGTGCGGGAAAAGAATGCCACGGGCCTGCCTGCCTGATTGAGGGTGGCGGCAAGGGCAACGCCTGATGCATCGCTTTCTACTTGGAAGGGCAGTGTTTCATCTACAGCATGCATTGTGGCCTTGGCAATATCAGCTCTGATCCAGGCGAAGGCCTGTTGGGCCTCGGCAGGCAGGGGAAACTGGGTGGACTGTATGAGTGGGCGGGCCTTGTCCGCATAGTTTGGGACCCACTGCGCGTAACATGAGAAGAACCCGAGGCAGCGTCTGAGGGCCTTGGGGCAGTGGGGGAGGGGGAGCTCCATGAGGGGGTGCATGCGGTCGGGATCGGGCCCCAGAACTCCGTTCTGGACCACGTAGCCGAGGATGGCTAAGCGGTTTGTATGGAACACACCCTCCTTGTACGTGAGGTTGGGGAGAGTGGCGGTGCGGAGAAATTTAGCGAGGTTGGCGTCGTGGTCCTGCTGATCATGGCCACAGATGGTGACATTGTCTAGGTATGGAAACGTGGCCCACAAAACATACCGGTCGACCATTCGGTCCATCTCCCTTTGGAAGACCGAGACCCCGTAAGTGACGCCAAAGGGGACCCTAAGGAAGTGATATAGACAGCCCTCTGCCTCGAAGGCGGTATATGGACGGTCTGATTTACGGATGGGGAGCAGGTGGTAGGCGGATTTCAGGTCCACCGTTGAGAAGACCCGGTACTGTGCAATTTGATTGACCATATCAGATATGTGTGGGAGGGGTTATGCATCGAGCTGCGTGTACCTGTTGATGGTCTGGCTGTAGTCCATGACCATTCGGTGTTTCTCACCAGATTTAACCACTACCACTTGAGCTCTCCAGGGGCTGTTGCTGGCCTCGATGATGCCTTCCCGAAGCAACCGCTGGACTTTGGACCTGATGAAGGTCTTATCCTGAGTGCTATACCGTCTGCTCCTGGTGGCGACGGGTTTGCAATCTGGAGTTAGATTAGCAAAGAGGGAAGGTGGGTCGACCTTTAGGGTCGCGAGACCGCACACAGTAAGGTGTGGTAAGGGTCCGTCGAATTTAAGGGTTAGGCTCTGGAGGTTGCACTGGAAATCCAGGCCGAGGATAAGTGCAGCACAGAGGTTAGGGAGAACGTAGAGGCCGAAGCCTTGGAATTCTACGCCCTGGACCGTTAGCGTGACCGTACAGTACCCCCGGATCGCTACGCAATGGGATCCGGAGGCCAGGGCGATTTTTTGATTGGCGGGTGTATCATGAGGGAGCAGCGCCTTACCGTATCCGGGTGTATGAAGGTCTCGGTGATCCTGGAGTCCAGCAGGCAAGAGGTCACATGGCTGTTGACTTTCACGCTGGTGGATGCGTTGGTCAGGTTATGCGGGCGAGACTGGTCACGTAATAAAAAATATTTTTTTAAAAAGCAAAAGGCATTGAAGAGGATGGTCAACTATCATCATACTGAATGGTGGAACATGCTAGAATGGGCTGAATGGCCTATTCCTTCTCTTATTTTCCTATTTGGGGACATGGGTTCAAATCTCACCATGGCAGCTAGTAGAATTTAAATTCAAGTAATAAATCTGGAATTAAAAGCTCGTCTAATAATGGTGACCATGAAATGATTGTTGTAAAAACATTAATTTCCTCTCAGGAAACCTGCTGTCCTACGTGTGACTCCAGATTGACTCTTAAATGCTCTCTGAAATGGCCTAGCACGCCACTCACTTGTACCAAACTGATAAGGAACCAATATTGGCCTAGATATCAGAAATGACAATGGCACAAGCAGCCTTGCTGTTCCTGCAGTCCTTCATACTAACATCTGGGGGCGGCTTGTGCAAAAATTGGGAGAGCTGTCCCACAGAGTAGTCATTAAAAACCTGATGTAACCATACACTCACCGAATCATACCTTACAGACAATGCCCCAGACACCATTATTACCATCCCACTGTCAGGACAGACCCACCAGAAGTGGCGGCATAGTAGAATACAGTCGGGAAGCAGTTATCCTGGGAGTCCTCAACATTGACTCCGGACCCCATGAAGATTCATTGCATCAGATCAAACATGGGCAAGGAAACCTTGAAATGAATGAAAATGAAAATTGCTTATTGTCACAAGTAGGCTTCAAATGAAGTTACTGTGAAAAGCCCCTGGTCACCATATTCCAGTGCCTGTTCGGGGAGGCTGGTACGGGAATTGAACCATGCTGCTGGCCTGCCTTGGTCTGCTTTAAAAGCCAGCAATTTAGCCCAGTGTGCTAAACCAGCCCCAGGTGCTGATTACCACTTACCGCCCCACTTATCTGATGAATCAGTACTCTCCATATTGAATACCACTTGGAGAAAGCACTGAAGGTGGCAGGGGAACCATCTCCCACTCTGGGTGGGGACTTCAATGTTCATCATCAAGATGGGCTAGGTAGCACCACTACTAGCCTAGCTGGCTGAGTCCTGAAGTCTATATTACGATAGGTCGGACAGCCAGTCTGCAGCTTTAGGTGGTGTTGCTGACTGCCAGCTGAGCAGGATTCTATGGCGGGCGATCAGGGAGGCAAAGGCAAGGGTGTTTGCCCTCCTCCCCATGAAGAGATCTGGCTGATATGATACCCCAAAAACCACCACTTTCGGGCATGGCTCCACCCTCATCCCCACCGCTTTGGACATTGACTCAAAGAAGGCTGTCCAGTACCCATCAAGTCTGGGGCAAGACCAGAACATGTGGGCGGGGTTGGCTGGGCCTCCTTGGCACTGTTCACATCTGTCCTCCACCTCCGGGAAGAACCTACTCATTCGGGTTCTTGTTAAGTGGGCTCTGTCAACCACTTTTAGTTGCTTTAGGTTGAGTCTTGCGCACGTGGAGGGGAGTTGACCCTATGCAATGTTTAGTTCCAGAGACCCCACTCTATTTTGAACCCCAAGACTTCCTCCCATTTCCTCCTCGTTGCGTCCAGTTCGGTGTCAGCCCTCTCTATCAGTCGTTCATACATGTCGCTCCAGTTCCCTCTGCCTAGAATGTCTGCATCCAGTAGTTCTTCTCGTAGCGCCGTTGTGGTAGTTGCGGGTATGTCCTTGTCTCCTTCCGGGGGAAGTTTTTAAGCTGCAGGTATCTGCGTTTGTTGCCCGTTGCTAGTTGGAATCTCTCCATCAGTTTGTTCAGTGTTGTGATCCTACCATCAGTGTATCGGTCCCTGACTGTCAATGTTTCCCCCTCGTCCTGTCTCCACCTTTTAAAGGTGGTGTCAGTGAGTGCTGGCGTGAACCTACGGTTGTTACAGAAGAGGGTTTTGTGAGACGTTTCAGTCAGACCGAATTGTTGCCGCAGATGGTTCCAGGTCTGGAGGATGGCTACCACCACTGGGCTGCTGGAGTGTTTTTTGGGTGGGGATGGGAGTGCTGCCGTGGTGACGGCCCAGTGCAAGGTCCCCCTGCAGCGCGCACACTCGGCTTCTGGCTCCTTTATTCATTCTATCACTCATTCTGCTGTCGCTGCCCAGTGGTAGTGCTGTAGGTTTGGGAGGGCTAGCCCCCTCCGGACTTTGTTTTCTGTATGATCTTCTGTGGGATCCTAACATTCTCTCCCCCCCCCCCCCCCCCCCCCTACAAACGGCATGATTAATTTGGACAATTAATTGAAACAGGCCTTGAGGATATAAATCGGGATGGATCTGAATAGGAAGAGGTACCTGGGCAGTACATTCATTTTGATCATCTGGACTATCCCCGCGAGGGAGAGTGGGAGTGTGTTCCATCTCTGCAGGTCCTTTTTTACTTCCTCTGTCACACTGGTCAGGTCCATTTGTGAACCTCTGTCCAGTCATGAGCGATTTGGATCCCCAGGTAACGGAATATGTGTCGGGCTTGTTTAAACAGCAGTCCCCCCAGTGCTGCCCCTCCCCTTTGTGGGTTCACCGGGAAAATCTCACTTTTGCTCATGTTGTGTTTGTAGCCCGAGAAGGCAGCGAACACTTTTAGGAGCGCGATGAATCATTCCATGCTGCTTCCATGTAGAGGAGCAGGTCATCCGCATAGAGCGAGACTCAGAGCTCTCTGCCTCCCCTTTGTATCCCTCTCCAGTTTTTTGCTGTTCTGAGTGTGATCGCTAGTGGTTCGATCGCTAGAGCGAAGAGCAGCGGGGACAACGGGCAACGCTGCCTGGTTCCCCTGTGCAGATAGAAGTACTGGGAACTGGTGATGTTTGTCCGTACGCTTGCCATTGGAGCGTTGTACAGGAACTTCACCCAGGTGGTGAACCCTCTTTCAAGCCCGAACCGCTCCAGTACCTCTATGAGGTACTTCCACTCAACTCTGTCGAAGGCCCTTTCTGCGTCCAGGGAGACGATCACCTTTGGTGTTCGCTCCTTAGGTGGGATCATGATCACGTTTAGCAGGTGGTTGATGTTCGATGTTAGCTGTCTACCTTTGACAAAGCCTGTTTGATCCTCTGCGACCAACGCTCTCCAGCCTTTTGGTCAATATTTTGGCGTCTACGTTTAGTAGTGAGATGGGTCTGTACGAACCACACTTCGTTGGGTCTTTGTCTTTCTTCCGTATTAGCGAGATTGAGAATTGTGCTAGCGTCGGTGGCAGTGTGCCCCTCGCCAGCGAGTCTGTGAACATCTCCCGCAGGTGCGGGGCCAGTGCTGTCACAAATTCTTTGTAGAAGTCCGCCGTGAACCCATCTGATCCCGGTGCCTTCCCCGCCTGCATGGAGCTAATACTCTCCATGATCTCTCCCAATTTTAGCGGTGCTTCCAGACCCCGTTTTCTGTCCTCCCCCACGACTGGCATGTCCAGTCCATTGAGGAACTGTTTCATCCCCGAGTCCCTTGGTGGGGCTCTGAGCTGTACAATCCCCGGTAAAAGGCCCCAAAGGTTTTATTAACCTTGTCTGGGTCTGTCACCCCCCTCCCTGCCTGGCGCTGTCCCTCCTGACGGGGGTGCATTGCGGCTTTTATCTACTGAATACTCCCGGTGTGGTGACCCTCCCTCCCGGGAGTTAGTGTCCCGTTTTTCTCTCGCCCGCTCTCTATAATTCCTGCCCGTTCTTTCCCCGTCTTACCCTGAACTCCTCTCGCTTGCCACTCCGCTTTCTCTTTTCCGCTGCTCTCGTTCTCTCGAACGAGGCCACGTTCTCCCGTGCGAAGCGGTCTTTCAGTTGGAGGCTTGCTACTTGTTGCTCAGGGTGTCATTCTTCTCCCCCCCCCCCATCTTGTGTCGGCTCGTTGTGCTGTCATTCCTTGCCATGGGCTCTTTATCGCTTCCCCTGTTGTCACTGCATCAATCCACATTCCACGGCGAACTTGTCTTCTTCAGCAGGGGCTGTGAAAAAGTGTTCTTTGCCTTGGTATGTGACCCTGAACTTTGCTGGGTACAGCATACCAAAGCGTTCTCCGTTCTTGTACAGTGCTGCCTTCGCCCTGTTAAATTCCGCCCAGCGCTTGGCCAGGTCAGCCCTAATGTCCTGGTATATTCTTATTTTGTGTCCATCCCAGCTGCAGTTCTTGGACTGCCTGGCCCAGCGTAGGATTCTTTCTCGGTCCTGGTACCGGTGCAGTTTGGCTACTACTGCCCTCGGTTGTTCCACGGCTTTGGGTTTCAGACGCAGTGACCGGTGTGCCCTGTCTATTTCTGGTGGGTTGGGAAAGTCTCCCTTTCCATCAGGTTTTCCAGCATCTGGGCCATGTAGTTTGTGGGGTCCCTGCCCTTGATTCCCCCCGATAGATCCACAATTCGCAGGTTTTGCCTCCTCGAGCAGTTCTCCTGATCCTCGATTTTGCCCCTCAGGCTGCCTTGCGTCGTGACCACCCTCACTCCAACGCCATGATCCGATCACTCTGGTCGGTTGCGGCTTTCTCCAAGTCCTTGATGGTTGCCTCTAGGGCTTTCAGTCTCTTTTCCGCTCTGCTCAGGTCAAGCTGTATTTGCGCCAGAGTTTTGGCCACCGTGTCCTTCACTGCTGCTTGAATGCCTGCTTTTATCTCCAGCTGGTGCTCCCTCACTGCCTCCGAGAAGGATGCCTTCCAGCCCCCCCCCCCCCCCCCCTTGCAGGAGGGATTTGTTCGTGGCTGCTCTGCCCTTCTCGCTCCAGCAAAACCTGCGCTCCACCACCTCCTGCGCTGGTCGGCTCATCCAACTTCCTGTCCCCTTCAACTCCTGGTCTCTGTTCGGCCCCTAGACTAGCTTTTTCCGAGCATTTTTTCCCCCTCTCGTTCTTCCTTCCCTCCTCTGACTGAGGTTTGGGTAATGAATTGATTGATTGACTAATATTTATTGTCACATGTACCAAAGTACAGTGAAAAGTATTTTTCTGCGGCCAAGGGAACGTACACAGTACGTATATAGTAGACAAAAGAATAATCAACAGAGTACATTGGCAGTGATGCATCAACAAATAGTGATTAGTTACAGTGCAGAACAAGGCCAAACAAGACCAGCATAGGGCGTTGTGAATAGTGTTCTTACAGGGAACAGATCAGTCCAAGGGAGAGTCATTGAGGAGTCTGGTAATAGTGGGGAAGAAGCTGTTCCTATGTCTGGATGTGCGGGTCTGAATTGCCGAGTTGTCTGGCGAGTTTTCGTTAAAAAGTGGCTATTTTTCGGATCCACTGGAGTAGAGCCAGCTGATGTGCAACTGCTCAGCACATCATCGTCACTGGAAGTCCCATTGTGACATTCCTGAACCATTGCATTCCATGTGGTGTAGATATACTTACAGTGCTATTACAGAGGGAATGCCATGACTTTAACCAGTGACAGTGAAGGAACAGCAATGGAGTTTCAAGTCAGAATGGTGTATGACTTGGAGGAGAACTTGCAGATGTTCCCATATGTTTGCTATCCTTGTTCTTCTATGTGATAGAGGTCATGCATTTGAAAGGTGGTCAAAGAAGCCTTGGTGAGTTGCTGCCACTGCGCTGGTGGTGCAGGGAGTGCAGATCAAGTGGACTCCTTTGTGTTGGATCGTGTCAAATGTCCTGAATGCTTTTGGAGCTGCACTCATCCAGGCAAATGGAGAGTATTGTTGAACCCAATTGACATGTGCCTTGTAGATAGTGGATAGGCTTTGGTGAGTCAGGTGATTAGACCTGCTGTTGTAGCTATGGCTGGTAAACCTACGTCTCTGGGCAATCACAACCCCTCAGGAAGTTAATGGTGAGGGATTCAGCATTGGCAATGCTGTTGAATGAGAAGAGGAAGTGGTTAGATTCTCTCTCATTGGAGATGGTTATTGCCTGGCACATGTGCTTATTGTCTAGCATTTGTGTGGCACAAATGTTTCTTGCTATTTATCAGCTCAAGCCTGGATGTTGGCCAGGTCTTGCTACATGTGGGCATGGATTGCTTCAATAAATCAGTTGGGAATGGTACAGAACACAATGCAATCTTATGATAGCAGATCATTGATGAAGCAGCTGAAGATGGTTGGGGCTGAGAAGCTACCTTAAGGAGCGCTTACAATGATGTCCATGGGCTTAGATGATTAGCCTCCAACAACCACAACTATATTTCTTTGTGCTAGATATGACTCCATCCAGCATAAAATTTTTCTTCTGATTACCACTGACTTCAAATTTGTAAGTGCTCCTTGATGCCAGATTCAGTCAAGTGCTGCTTTGATGTCCAGGGCAATAATCTAACCTCACCTCTGCATTCATCTCTTTAGTGCATGTTTGTACCAAGGCTGTAATGTCTACTCCTGTTCCTATTTCAATATTCTTAATGTTTGAGATGTCTGGAGCCAAGTGGCCTGCTCTTGTTCCTATTTCTATATTCTACAATGTTTGTTTCCATAAATATACCATAGAATTAATTAGACAGCTCTTTTGATGGGGACAGACTGGTGTAGTTGGTTGGTAACATAATTGGAACCTCTGGGACTGGGATTGAATCCAACCCAGAGTGAGGGAATGAAAATCTCCTTTCTATCTGGTAGCTATGCATCCATCAAGTCGACAGCGAATGAAGAAGACTTGCAAAATTTAATGGATACAATTGTAAAGGAAAAAGTGGTAGGTACTAGCTTATATTCAACTTCAAGAAAATGTATACTTATGTAAAGACAAAATAAAAGGACATACCATTTACTGTGATGTTGTATACACGCAAGTTGCAACATGTTAATCAATTCAACGATCTAGGAAGAACAGTAACATCTGGTGTCATAATCAGTACTGTAATCTGAAAGAGGACTGGACAAGCCAAAAGTGTTTATACAAAATTAAGCAACATTCTAAGAAACAGCAGTTTAAGTTTTGAAATGAAAATCCATATATAAAAATATGTTTGGTTAGTAATGAATGATGGATGTGAAGCTTGGAGCATTGGGAAAGAGGAACAAAAGAAAATCAGCAACTTTGAAATGTGGTGCTTAAGGAGGATCCTGCTGCTTAAAAAGGATCCTAAGGGTAAGCTGGGTGAAGAAAATAACTAATGAAGCATTGAAGAGAACTCCTAAATAATATTAAAGGACAAATAGTGTTCTTCAAACATGTTATCCATGCTCAAGGGCAAAGGTGCCAAATCACTAACACAGGGATTAACAGAAGAGCAAAAGAGCAATAGTGAAACAGCTAGGTTACATTAAAGACTGGTTTAACCAGAACTCCAAGAACAAGGTCATCCACTGTTACAACCAGAAGTTTGGAAGATCATGGTCCTTTACACCACTCAGCATGGCACTTGGATGATGATCTGCTGGCTGTAAAAAGCACCTTAAATCGCTGCAGGTTTCAGTCTCATTGTCCCAGTCGATTTGAAGTACACATAAAACATCCCCAACTTGGCATTAATTAGGCACTCACACTAAAAGAAGCCATAAATGGGAAATTGGCATGTCTCAGTCATGTGGTAACACGTACTTGAGTTTGGGGCTCAGGCAGATTAAAATGGTGGAAGCTTTATTTTGCACCTGACATGCAAATTGGTTAACTGAGAGGTACTTGATGCTGATACTGTACACTTGAAACTGCCCCATTTTTGGCACTTTATACATTAACTGTTTTAAAGAAAAACATTTATTCAGATAAACAGTTTAATTTATGTCTATATATAGGGTGCAGCACGGTGGCGTAGTGGGTTAACCCTGATGCTTCACGGCGCCGAGGTCCCAGGTTCGATCCCGGCTCTGGGTCACTGTCCGTGTGGAGTTTGCACATTCTCCCTGTGTTTGCGTGGGTTTTGCCCCAAAGATGTGCAGGCTAGGTGGACTGGCCATGCTAAATTGCCCCTTAATTGGAAAACAAATGAATTGGGTACACTAAATTTTTTTTTTTTTTTAAATGAAAAAAAAAAGTTTCCTTTATGTCTCAAAGAAAATTCACTGGGTGAAATTTTAAAAGGCAATTTTACATCAATCTAAACACAGGAAAATCCCGAGGTCAAATTATCTTCAAAATGCACAGCTGAGTGTGGTTAATGGTCAACAGGGTAGGAAGCTTTCTCAAAAGTAATGAAGCTGTTCACCACTTTGGGTCAAAACTCGCAGTCATATAAAAAAAGTTCCTGGGAATTGTTTTCTTTAATTGTTCAGTTCCTGTCCTTTTGCAACATCTAGAATAGAACCAGTATTATTTAATGTAAGTGTACAAAAAAACACATATCACCCAACAGTCCCGAGTTATCATAATTACCGGTGCTGATTTGCTTCAAGTCCAGCTTATTAAGACTAACATACACAGTTTCAAAGTTGGACGACCACCTGACGTCCATTCCCGGGCTTGGCCAGGGATTGCCGTTAATGGATACAGCCAGTGTTTACCCTGACTGTATTTGCCTCTCTTTTGCAGTCTTGCCTTTGCCTGGGTGACCCTGGAGAAGGAGCAAGGGGTGTCTGGCGTATGCCTGAGACCTTCCTTGAGTGGGCACTGCAGAACATAATTGAAAGTGGAAGCAATATTATTTAATTTGAATTTTCCTTGTTTATTAGTTTTGCTCCTCTAAAATTGGAAAACTTCTGTTAGATATTATTTGTTTGACAATACTGTGGCACTCCAGTGTCTCTTGAAGGGTTCAAGTAAAAGAGGTACAGAGATTCCTTTATTTCTCAAAGAAAATGCACTGAGTGTTATAATATCTGATCATTCAAAGCATGAAGATGCTAAATTCAGTCCCTGATCTGTACAGTGGAAGGTCATCTCAAAAGCAGAGAACAATTGTTTCAATTATCCAAATTAGGGAATAAAGTGCCAGCCAGTTTTCCACCTACTGGTTGTTAGGCTAGTAACCCCATACCATAAAGTGCATGTGTAGATGCAAATCAGGATGGAACCAGGTTGCACCCAATACAGGAGCAGCAAGCACCGCAGGGATCTCTTCCAAAAGATCATTATTTATCAGTGTAGCGCACAAAGACTCCGTGAGACGAATAGAGTGAAGTCGATGAGGCTTTATTAAGCGTGTCTGTTCCCCCGCAGCTCGATAGTAAACTGGCCTGCGGGGGAAGACTCCGGCTTCTTATACTCCGCCTTCAGGGCAGAGCTAGAGGTCAACGGCCAACCAGGACCCGGGATCTGTCAGCCAATGACATTAGGGCTTCCAGTCCCACATGACCCCCAATACATACTACCACATTCACCCCTTGTCAAAAATGAACCCGGCGGGGTGACGCTTCGTATGGTGGTAAGGGTTTACAGGGCTGGTCCTGGGAGGAAAAAAAACATTCACAAGGCAATACAGTATTGTACAATTTTGTCCTGTTGCAACTATTTACAGAGGGTATGGGAAGAAAAGCAAAATGTTCTTGTGAAAAGTCCATATTTAGTTTTAGATCGACGCCACGAGTCGGTCGGGTGGTCTGGTCGTCCGTGTCGATCGCCTCGGCCCCGGTGGTGGTGGTGCTTGTACCGGTGTTGTCGCCTCCAGGAGCCTTACGGTTTCAGCTTGGGCTTTATTCTTGGTCGGTGCTGAGGGGAGGGGAACCGATCCTCCTGGGAAGGGGGCGGTCGCGGGTGCGGTGGTGGCAGGAAGGGGGGGGTTGGGTTGATGGTGTCGGGGGGGTGTGCGGGTTGCCGGCGGGCGCCAGATCCCGCAGAGAGACCGTGTCCTGTCGGCCGTCGGGGTACTCCACGTAGGCGTACTGGGGGTTCGCGTGGAGGAGGTGAACCCTTTCGACCAACGGGTCTGCCTTATGTGCCCGCACATGCTTTCGGAGCAGGATGGGTCATGGGGCCGCCAGCCAGGTCGGCAGCGACGTTCCAGAAGAGGACCTCCTAGGGAAAACAAGGAGACGCTCATGAGGCGTTTGATTAGTGCTCGTACATAATAACGACCGGATGGAGTGGAGAGCGTCCGGGAGGACCTCCTGCCACCGTGAAACTGGGAGGTCCCTGGACCGTAGGGCCAGTAGGACGGCCTTCCAGACCGTGCCGTTCTCCCTCTCTACTTGCCCGTTCCCCCGAGGGTTGTAGCTGGTCGTCCTGCTTGAGGCTATGCCCTTGCTGAGCAGGAACTGGCGCAGCTCGTCACTCATGAAAGAGGACCCCCTGTCGCTGTGGACGTAAGCGGGGTAACCGAACAGTGTGAAGATGCTGTTCAGGGCTTTAATGACTGTGGCCGCGGTCATGTCAGAACAGGGAATGGCAAAAGGGAAGCGGGAGTATTCGTCCACCACATTAAGAAAATATGCGTTGCGGTCGGTGGAGGGGAGGGGCCCTTTGAAATCGAGACTGAGGCGTTCAAAGGGGCGGGAAGCCTTAATCAGGTGCGCTCCATCTGGCCTGAAAAAATGCGGCTTGCATTCCGCGCAGATGTGGCAGTCCCTTGTGACTGTACGGACCTCCTCTAAAGAGTATGGAAGATTGCGGGACTTGATGAAGTGGTAAAACCGAGTGACCCCCGGGTGGCAGAGGTCCTCGTGGAGGGTTTGGAGGCGGTTAATTTGTGCGTTGGCACATGTGCCGCGGGATAGGGCATCGGACGGCTCGTTCAGCTTTCCGAGACGATACAAAATCTCATAGTTGAAGGTGGGGAGCTCGATCCTCCACCTTAAGATCTTGTCGTTTTTGATTTTGCCCCGCTGTGCATTATCGAACATGAAGGCTACCGACCGTTGGTCCGTGAGGAGAGTGAATCTCCTGCCGGCCAGGTAATGCCTCCAATGTCGCACAGCTTCCACTATGGCTTGGGCTTCCTTTTCTACTGAAGAGTGGCGGATTTCTGAGGCGTGGAGGGTCCGGGAGAAAAAAGCCACGGGTCTGCCCGCTAGGTTAAGGGTGGCCGCTAGAGCTACGTCGGAGGCGTCGCTCTCGACCTGGAAGGGGAGGGACTCGTCGATGGCGCGCATCGTGGCCTTTGCGATATCCGCTTTGATGCGGCTGAAGGCCTGGCAAGCCTCTGTCGACAGAGGGAAGGTCGTGGTCTGTATTAGGGGGCGGGCCTTGTCTGCGTACTGGGGGACCCACTGGGCGTAGTATGAAAAGAACCCCAGGCAGCGTTTCAGGGCTTTTGGGCAGTGCGGGAGGGGAAATTCCATGAGTGCGCGCATACGTTCGGGGTCGGGGCCTATTATCCCATTGCGCACTACGTAGCCCAGAATGGCGAGCCGGTCGGTGCTAAAAACGCACTTGTCCTCGTTGTACGTGAGGTTCAAGGCTTTGGCGGTCTGGAGGAATTTTTGGAGGTTGGCATCGTGGTCCTGCTGATCGTGGCCGCAGATGGTTACATTGTCGAGATACGGGAACGTGGCCCGCAACCCATGTTGATAAACCATTCGGTCCATCTCCCGTTGGAAGACCGAGACCCCGTTTGTGACGCCAAAAGGGACCCGTAGGAAATGGTATAATCGCCCGTCTGCCTCGAAGGCTGTGTACTTGCGGTCACTTGGGCGGATGGGGAGCTGATGGTAGGCGGAACTGAGGTCCACGGTGGAGAAGACTTTATATTGGGCAATCCGGTTGACCATGTCGGATATGCGGGGGAGAGGGTACGCGTCTAGTTGTGTGTACCTGTTGATGGTCTGGCTATAGTCAATGACCATCCTTTGTTTCTCCCCTGTCTTCACTACTACCACCTGCGCTCTCCAGGGACTATTGCTGGCCTGGATTATTCCCTCCTTTAGTAGCCGCTGGACTTCGGACCGAATGAAGGTCCGGTCCTGGGCGCTGTACCGTCTGCTCCTAGTGGCGACGGGTTTGCAATCCGGGGTGAGGTTCGTAAACAAGGACGGGGGTTGCACCTTGAGGGTTGCGAGGCCGCAGATAGTGAGTGGGGGTATTGGGCCGCCGAATTTGAACGTTTCTGAACTCCCTCCCCTGCACTGTTAGGGTAACTATGCAGAATCCCTGGATCTGTACGGAGTGGGATCCTGCAGCTAGGGAAATCTTTTGTGCGCTGGGATAGGTGGTCAAGGAACAGCGTCTTACCGTGTCGGGGTGTATAAAGCTCTCCGTGCTCCCGGAGTCGACTAGGCATGGCGTCTCGTGGCCGTTTATTAGCACCGTTGTCGTCGTCGTCTGGAGTGTCCGGGGCCGAGCTTGATCGAGCATAATTGAAGCGAGACGTGGTTGTAGTAGTGGAGTGGGGTGCGTTGTTGCCGTCCAAGATGGCGTCGGGGATGGACAAAATGGCCGCCCCCATACATCGCACGTGGCTGGGGGGTCACAAGATGGCGGCGGGGGTGGACAAAATGGCCGCCCCACGCGTCGTACAGGTCTGGGGCGGTCCAAGATGGCGGCGCCCCTCCTCCCCTCGTGGTGGCCGGGACCCAAAATGGCGGCGTCTGCGGGTCGCACATGGTGCGCTGGGGGGGCTGGGGAGCGCTAGGACTGTGAGCGCTAGGACCGTGAGCGCTAGGACCGCGCAGAGCTCCCTCACCGGGGACAGCGGTGGTCGGGGCCCAAGTAGGTGGCGCCGGCGGGTCAGGCGTGGGGCGCGGGGTGGGGGTTAGGGTGGCGTTAGGGACGCGCAAAACTCCCTCCTCTCCGTGGAGTGTGTTGGCCGGGACCCAAAGCGGTAGCGCCGGCGGCGGGTCATACATGGGCTGCGGGGAGGGGGCTTGGGGAGCGTAAGCGGCGTGCAGAGCTCCCAGTTCTCCCGGGACCGCGGTGGTCGGGACCCAGAGCGGCTGCGCCTGCGGGTCGTACATGGCGTGCTGGGGGGGTTGGGGCGCGTAAACTGCTTGCAGGGCTCCCTGTGCTCCCGGGACAGCGGCGACCTCGCGGGACCGGCACACAACCGCATAATGGCCCTATTTCCCGCAGCTTTTGCAAATAGCTGCGCGGGCCGGGGAGCGCTGTCGGGGGTGTTTCGCCTGGCCGCAGAAATAACAGCGGGCGCCCCCGGTGCGACTCGGCGTTTGGACCATGCAAGCCTGTGGGGAGTCCGGGGGGGGGGGGGGTAGGGGGTTTGCTGCGACGGGTACGTACGGGGCCCAATGGGTTGCCGCGCGGTCGGGGCCGTAGGCGCGTGTATTACGCGCGGCCACGTCTAAGGAGGCTGCTAGGGCCCGTGCCTCTGAGAGTCCTAGCGACTCTTTTTCTAGAAGTCTTTGGCGGATTTGGGAGGATTGCATACCTGCCACAAAAGCATCGCGCATTAACATGTCCGTGTGTTCGTTTGCGTTCACCGACGGGCAGCTGCAGGCTCGTCCCAAAATCAGCAGCGCGGCGTAGAATTCGTCCATCGATTCTCCGGGAGCTTGCCGTCTCGTCGCGAGCTGGTAGCGAGCGTAGATTTGGTTAACTAGGCGGACATAGAGACTTTTCAGTGCTGCGAACGCCGTCTGGAAATCCTCCGAGTCTTCGATGAGGGAGAAAATCTCCGTGCTCACCCTCGAGTGCAGGACCTGCAGTTTCTGGTCTTCTGTGACCCGACTGGTGGTCGTTCTGAGGTAGGCCTCGAAGCAAGTCTGCCAGTGCTTGAAGGCTGCTGCCGCGTTCACTGCGTGGGGGCTGATCCTCAGGCATTCCGGAATGATCCTGAGCTCCATAGTCCTTTTTTTTTAGGCACGCTTAATAAATTGTAGCGCACAAAGACTCCGTGAGACGAATAGAGTGAAGTCGATGAGGCTTTATTAAGCGTGTCTGTTCCCCCGCAGCTCGATAGTAAACTGGCCTGCGGGGGAAGACTCCGGCTTCTTATACTCCGCCTTCAGGGCGGAGCTAGAGGTCAACGGCCAACCAGGACCCGGGATCTGTCAGCCAATGACATTAGGGCTTCCAGTCCCACATGACCCCCAATAAATACTACCACAATCAGGAGTGTGGATGAGAAACTCCAACAAGGTGTACCATAACTAAGAATAATTCCTCAAAGACTTTATTTTAGGAGGGTGAATGCATTGATATCAGGGTTTGTTTGGGCAGGTAAAGTCCTGCGGGATAAGAACATGCTGCTGGAGCGGCGTTGGGGCATGGGTGGGGGTCGGGGCAGGTTGGTTCTTCCAAACTTTTGTTAAAAATATTTTTATTCTCCTCCTTTTTCACGTTTTCTTCCAAATTTACACTCACCAACGAACAATAAACAGTAACGAATACAATGTCAATCCCCTGGTCAACAACAAGCCCATCCCCCCACCAAACAACAGCTCGCATGTTAACATTAGCAAAAATAAAACAAAAAGGAATCAGGAAACACCCATAGTCACCATTAACACATGTAGTTCCCCTCCCCCCAACCCTCCCAAACCCCTCCTAACGTTCGATGTAATCCAATTCTTGAAAGTGCATAATGAATAACGCCCATGAATTGTAGAACCCTTCCAATATTCCCCTCAGTTCAAACTTAACCTTCTCAAGAGTTAAGAATTCCAGCAGGTCCCCCCACCACGACAGGGTGGAGAGGTTGATCTCCACGCTAACAGGACCCAGCTCCGCACCTTCTCCACATTTGCCGCGAAGTAATAATACATCAGGTTCGGAAGTCCCAAACCTTCTGCCTGCCTTCCCCTCTGTAGCAGCACCTTTCTAATTCTGGCCACCTTGTCTCCCCATATGACTGAGGTAATCATTCCATCAATCACTCTAAAAAATGCCTTTGGCAGGAAAATCGACAGGCATTGGAAAATAAACAGAAATCGTGGCAACGCGTTCATTTTACCCACCTGTACCCAACCCGCCAGTGACAGAGGGAGACGATCCCACCTTGCCAGATCAGTTTTTGCCCTCCCCACCAAACTAGAAATATTGTGCCTAAGGAGCCCCCCCTCCCCCCTAATCCCAAGCAACCTGCACCCCCAGGTATCTAAAGTGAGTCCCTGCCCTACAGAATGGCAGCCCCCCCACCCTTGTCCCCACCATTGGCCGAGAAACCACAAAATACTCACTCTTGTCTAGATTTAACTTGTACCCTGAGAAAGATCCAAACACCCGAAGCAGCTCCAATATTCCCTCTATTGACACACTTGGTTCCAACATGTATAAAAACAGGTCATCGGCGTATAAGGACACCCAATGCTCTACACCCCCCCCCCCCCCGCACTATCCCTTTCCATACCCCTGAACTTAACGCGATGGCCAACGGCTCAATCGCGAGTGCAAACAGCAGGGAGGGACATAGGACATCCTTGCCTAGTCCCACGGTGGAGAGAAAATTATCTCGAGCTGATGTTATTTGTGCGGACACTCGCCCTCGGCTCCTTAGACAGTAGATTTACCCAGTCCACAAATCGTGGTCCAATCCCAAACCGCTCCAGAACTGCCATCAAGTACCCTCATTCTACGCAGTCAAACGCTTTCCAAATGCCACAACCACCTCAGTTTCCTTCCCCCCCTCTGGTGCCATAACCATGTTCAATACCCTCCTAATATTCGAAAAGAGCTGCCTCCTTCTCACAGATCCTGTCTGATCCTCACCTACCATCTTCGGAAGGCACTCCTCCAGCCTACCTGCCAGTAACTTCGGCAATACCTTTGTGTCCACGTTTAAAAGTGATATGGACCGATATAATAATAATAATCTTTTGTCACAAGTAGGCATACATTAACATTGCAATGAAGTTACAGTGGAAAGCCCCTAGTCGCCACATTCCGGTGCCTGTTCGGGTACACAGAGGAGGAATTCAGAATATCCAATTCACCTGACAGCACGTCTTTCGGGACTTGTGGGAGGAAACCGGAGCACCCAGAGGAAGCCCACGCAGAAACGGAGAGAACATGTAGACTCCACACAGGCAGTGACCCAAGCCAGGAATCGAACTTGGGACCCTGGAGCTGTGAAGCTACCACAGTGCTACCCACTGTGTTACCATGCTGCCCATATGCTCCATACATGTCGGATCCTTGTCTTCTTTAAGCAACAGGGAAATCAATGCCTGCCCCAAAGTTTGTGTTAACACCCACTTCCCTATCGCCTCCTCAAACATCCCCACCATCAGCGGTGTCAGCTTATCCTTAAATTTTTTATACTATTCCACTGGAAACCCATCCGGCCCTGCTACCTTCCCCGATTGCATCCTCCCAATCGCATCTTTTATCGCCTGCTCCACTATCGCCCCTTCTAATGCAACCCTGTCCCCTTCCCCTAACTTCGGGTACTCCAGCCCATCTAGAAATTCCTGCATCTCTCGATTTCCCCCAGGTGGCTCTGACCTGTCCAACCTCTCATAGAATTCCTTAAAGACCTTGTTAATCTGATCCGGAGTCACCACAAACTTCCCTGCCCTGTCCCACACTTGGACAATTTCCCTTGCCGCCGCCTCCCTCCGAAGCTGACCCGCTAACATACGCCCCACCTTCTCTCCATGCTCGTACACTGCACCCCTTGCTCGCCTCAACTGGCACACGGCCTTCCTGGTAGATAGTCGGTCAAAGCTCGCCTGTAGTTCTTTCCTCTTTTCCAACTTCACTTGGACCCCATCTTCTGCGTATCTCCTATCTACCTCCAACAATGCATCTATTACCCTCTGCCGCTCCAATCTCTCCTCTTTGTCCACCCTGGCCTTAAACAAGATCACTTCACCCCTCACCCACTGCCTTTAGAGCCTCCCAGACCACTGCCTTCGACACCTCACCTGTGCAGTTGAAACCGACATATTCCTCAATTATTTTCTTAAATTGTGTCACAGAACCCTTGGTACCCCAACAGTCCCACATCTGATTTCCACCCCGGTCTATGTGCTACCCCCTTCTCCAGTACCATATCCACCCAATGCGGAGCATGATCTGATATTGCAATTGTCGAGTACTCCGACCCCTTAACCCCAGCCAGCAAAGCCTTCCCTACCACAAAAAAGTCAATCCACGAGTAAACCTTATGGACTGCCGAGAAAAACGAGTATTCCTGCTCCCTCGGGTGCAGAAACCTCCAAGGGTCCACCCCTCCCATTTCCACCATTACCCCAGCCAACGCCTTCGCCCCCCTGATGGGACCAGTGAGCGCGGCTGTGACCTGTCCAACCTTGGCTCCTGTAACCAGATTCCAGTCCCCCCCCACTATCAGCTCGTGTGAGCCCAAGTCGGGGATGGCCCCACACAAATTCTTCACGAATCCCACATCATCCCAATTGGGATCCTATACACTTACCATCGCCACTAACCTCCCCTCCAGTGCCTCCGTCACATTCACATACCTATCCCGCTGATCTGCAGCCACCTTCTCTATCTGGAACCATACCCTTTTTGCTGGCCATTACCGTTACCCCTCGAGCACTTCCGTCAAATCCAGAGTGAAACACCTGGCTAATCCAGCCCTTTTTAAGTTTCACCTGGTCCTTCACCCTCAAGTGCGTCTCCTGCAGCTTTGCTACATTGGCCTTCAAGCTTTTAAGATGCGCAAGCACCTTTGACCTCTTGACTGGACCTCCCAACCCCCTCACGTTCCACCTTACTATCCTAACTGAGGGTCTCTCAACCCCCCCCCCCCCCCGCCTTCTTATCCACGATCATCATCATACCACTGGGCCCTGCCCTATGAGCCCACCTCGCCCCTATCCATTGTTAACATCGAACCCCCTCCCCCTCCCAGAATTCTCCCCTGTACTTCCTTTCGAAGAAATCTCACCCAGTATCGATCCCTTCCCCCACCGCTTGTCTCGTAGGCCCATTGAAACCTGCTAACCAGGCTTCAATGTCCACAGCACTCCCCCCACCTCACCTATTCACTAGCTGACTTTGGTTAGCTAGTGTGGGGGTGCCCCCCCCCCCCCCCAAAGGCATTCCATCCCCTCCCACCCAGTCCCAGAGGAAAAGAAAAACAATCCAACTCATACAACTCAATAAAATAACATATAACCATCACAACAAAGAATGCCAATCAAACCAAACAAAAACTTAAACTCTGTGAAGTCAAGTAAGTTACAATACAGGTCAATGAAAAGAAAGTTAGAACATTTATATATTTTCCAGCTTCCCAATCACAGTCCAGCTCCACTCCTTACTACTGCCGAAGTCTTCTGCCTTCACGAACGCCTCTGCCGCCTCCACCCTTTCAATATAAAAATCCTTGGTGTTGTACGTCACCCTCAGCTTCGCCGGGTACACCATACCAAATCGCACCCTCTTGTTGTACAGTGTTGCTTTAACCCGGCTCAACGCCGCTCGTCTCTTTGCCAACTCCACCGTCAAGTCTTGGTGTATCCGAACTCCAGCACCAGCCCACTGCACTTCCCGCTTCTGCCTCTCCTTCATGTGGTATTTATGGAAGCAGATAATTACTGCTCTTGGTGACTCATTTACTTTGGGTTTCGGTCTTAACGACGATGAGCTCGGTCCAGTTCATACCGGGAGGGGTCCTCACCCTCCCCCATCAACTCTGCCAACATCTTAGCGAAGTACTCTGCTGGCCTCAGGCCCTCTGCCCCTTCGGGCAAGCCCACAATTCTGATTGTGCTGCCTCGAGCGGGTCTTCAAATCTTCGAGCTTTGCTCGAAGCCCTCTGCTGGCTTCCACCACCATCCGCAGTTCGTCTGCCATCGAGGTGAGCTGGTCGCTGTGCTGCGACACGGCTTCCTCCACTCCCTTCATCTTCTCACCTTGCTCTCTCACCTCAGGCGATGCCTTTGCCACAGCTACCCTCACCAGGGCGATTGCTTCCTCCACCAATGATTTCAGTGCGGCCGCCATCTCCTTCCTCAAGGCCTCCATGTGTCTCGCAAACTGCTTCTTCAGCTCCACAGCCATCACCTCGGTTATCTTTTCCACCGTAAGCAGTGCGGCCCCACCATACGCTCCGACATCTTGCCAGCACTTTTGCTGGCTCTCTCACTCGATGGCGAAGCCTCCTTTCCTCCCTTCTTTCCAGATGCTCCTCGCAGACCCTTCTCGCATCCTTTAGCGGTTTACTATCTTTCCTTCTTCAATTCTCCAGAAATTACCTCCGCGACCGGACTTTAAACCTCTTAAAAATACATCTCAAGCGGGAGCCACCCAACGTGCGACTTCCCCTCTACATGCCGCCACTGGAAATCCCGGCTCTTCCAAACGTGAATATAGTGGGAAGTGGGGGCGGGGTCGGTATGAGAGAAGATGGAGGGAGCCTCTTGTAAGGACAATAGTTTAGGGGCATTGTTGATGGCGCCTCTACCATTCACGCCAGCCACCTACTCCACAAGCTCGGCAATGGTGGCGGAGACAGCACCCGAGGCTGGAGAGGGCCTCGATTTGGGCTCCGATCTGCGGGAACCATAGGTTTGCTCCGGAGGGGGCTGGACGGGGGATTTTGCCGTGGCAACAGACAGGGATTGAGAGGTTTGGGGACAGCTTCTTGAGCTTGGAGGGGTTGCTGGAGGAATTTAAGTTGCCCGCCGGGAATGGGTTCCGGTATTTACATGCGAGGGATTTTGTCAGGAAGCAGCCGCCTGCCTCACCTGCGGCCTTAGGGACTTCAGGACAAGATGGTGTCAAAAACAAGGGTAGGTGAGGGTAGAGTGTCGGAAATTTATAAAGAGTTAATGAGCTGGGAGGGGCCTTGATTGGGGTAGTGATGCGTAAGTGGGAGGAAGAGTTAAGGAGTGAGGTGGAGACTGGGCTGTGGGAGGAAGCTATGAGGAGGAAGCTATGAGGAGATGAATGCATCCTTTTTGTGTGCTAGGCTTAGCCTTATTTAGTTTAAAGTGGTTCACAGGGCACATGACTAGGATGAGCAGGTTTTTTGAGGGAGTGGAGGATAGGTGTGGGCGGTGCGCAGGTGGGCCTGTGAATCACGTCCTCATGTTTTGGGCCTGTGCGAAGCTGGGGGGATTCTGGCAGGGGTCTGCCAATGTTATGTCGAAGGTCTTGGGGGTGAAGATGGTCCCAAGTCCAGAAGTGGTGATCTTTGGATTGTCAGCAGACCCGGGAGGCCAAGGGGTGAAAGAGGCCAATGTCTTGGCCTTTGCCTCCCTGGTAGCCCAGAGATGGATCTTATTCGAGCGGCAGGACTCGGGGCCACAGAAACCGGGAGTTGGGATGAGCGACCTGACAGAGTTCCTCAGGCTGGAGAAGATAAAGTTCGCCCGTGGAGGGGTTTGCCCGGAGATGGCAGCCATTCATTGACTTCTTCGAAAATAGTTAAAATGTCAGCAGTGGGGGGAGGTGGGTGGTTTAAAAAAGGAGGTAGGGGAGTTGGGGAATGGAGGTGGGACGGTGGGGTGTTAGATATTTATTTGTTTTGATTATTTGCATTCCTGGTTGCTTGCTATTTATTAGATATAAATGCCCCAATAAAATATTTTAAAAAAAAACTAATTCCTGTCCTCAGCTGACATTCATGCTTATGTACTTCCAGTAAAAGGGTCCGGCAGCCCTCCTTTTCCCCTCTGTAATCCGAAAGCAACTTTTGTGATTGACCATCATCACACCTGAGATCAGAGAACTCTGTACACACCAAAAAGCTGGGATTTTCCTGTCATTTCTCTTCTACAACTACCTTGATTTTGTACCAAGTAAGCACTGTATAAGCCTGACTATAACATTTCAAATTTTTCTACTTTTTGTTCCACAATGCCATACAATTATATAAGCATCTGAAAAATAGACATAAGGGTTGCAATTAAAAGGCTGCGATGTGCTTGGGCTCAAGTGTGATGCGGCTCACGAGAGGTGCCAAAATTGGGAAATGCGTGGGCGGTGATCAATTTGCTAGCTAACCGGCCCGTCCCCTTGGGCAAGGACCAAATTCCGCCATGGCACGGCGAGAAACCAATAATCACCAATTAAAGCCAATCTCCATTCCATGTCCTATCTAGTGGGCAGCACGGTAGCATTGTGGATAGCACAATTGCTTCACAGCTCCAGGGTCCCAGGTTTGATTCCGGCTTGGGTCACTGTCTGTGCAGAGTCTGCATCCTCCCCGTGTGTGCGTGGGTTTCCTCCGGGTGCTCCGGTTTCCTCCCACAGTCCAAAGATGTGCAGGTTAGGTGGATTAGCCATGATAAATTGCCCTTGGTGTTGGGTGGGGTTACTGGGTTGTGGGGAAGGGGTGGAGGTGTTGACCTTGGGTGGGGTGCTCTTTCCAGGAGCTGGGGCAGACTCGATGGGCTGAATGGCCTCCTTCTGCACTGTAAATTCTATGATCTATGATAATGGCCTCACATGAACTAACCACCTCCCCATCAAGCTGTGGGCGCTGATTAGTTCACCTTTGTAAAAATGTGAAGCTGGCGGATTGGCTGCTGTGGGGATCCGAGGAGGTGAGTAGCCATCTTTGAAATTGGGCAGTGAGCCCAGGGGCCCTGGGTTTTCTGCCCCAGTGCTCAGGGGGTCGTGGGGGTGGGCCACCATTGGTGGGCGGGGCACCCATGAATCTGCCATGCCAGCCCCTGGACCCATAACATAGAACATAGAAAATACAGCACAGAACAGGCCCTTCGGCCCACGATGTTGTGCCGAACCTTTGTCCCAGATTAATCATAGATTATTATTGAATTTACAGTGCAGAAGGTTAACTCCAGCTCCTGCCTTTCTGTCCCACCAACCACCCATAACCTCCACTGACCGTGGTGGCCTCTGTCCGCCTGAAGGCTATTGCTACTTGGCAATCGTACTAAAGTGAGCACTTCAACCTTCCACCTGCATTCCTGTGGGGTAGGCGTGCCATGTCGCAGGTGGGAGTTATTGCCTAGCATCCCAATCAGACCATGAGGCCTGGACACTGTGACTGAACACTGGACACAGCAGCCAACATTCAAACATCTAGGGGCTGGGCCTCAGCACCGGGGACATTTCCGCCAGCAGAAGGTGGGTGTGTGCACCGGGGAGGGAACCAGCACACGGTCCAGGTAACACTACCAGCGAGTGTATGAGGTACAGGGTGAGGGACCGGTGCCCAAGGGCCCCTGCTGCGGCCTGGGGTCCATGACACCCTGAGAGATACAGGGGTGTATTGGATTTACTAATTATTTTGTGGATCCTTTAAGAAACAACGAAACCTATATTGGACAATAAAATGATTATTAAAACATAGTCCAACTTGTGTGCGACCAACTCATGAAGATCATGCACTTCTGTGCACGCTTCCCAGGGAGAGTCTGCAGAAGTATGATCGACTTATAAAAAAAGTGAGTGAACTATTAAAGCGTGACCATGACTATCTATAGATACTGACAATGTTTCAAAATATATGCTGTATAAGTACACTTAAAAGCGATACAAAGGCACATTCAGCAGATTTGCAACAATCTAGTAACAATAGTACAGCCAGGCCAGGCATGACGTAAAGATTTTAACCGCGGGATAGAATACATTGGAACGGTGCTGTGTCAGGGAAATAATAATTAATTTTGAGTAAGTAATTAATGTCTAATTATCCAATCATCTGTTAAGTGATTGACACTTTTCTGAACGAATCAGGAGGTCTCAGCTGAGAATTAGAACCAATAAGAGTAAATAAGGGGTTAAACCATAGATAAGGATTTCCTTAAGAATATGATCTTATGATTGATTATTAAGAGAATTCGAGCCTTCTGGAATTCTTGGACCATCTGTAGAAATTATTTCTTCAAGGTATTTTGTTTGAACTTTTCCTTATGTTAAAATTTCAAAGACTTTTCGCTGTAGTCTGACAAGTTTATCTATTATTTTGATCCAAGTTTTGATTGTTTTTTACTTGCATAAAAACAAAGAGTGCTTTGCACACCTCTTAAACAGGACGGAGTACCTTATTTTTGGAAGAAAAATAAAAAGATCTTACTGGATGTGAGGGGGGTGCGGAGGAGCCATGAGGGGCTGGAGGGTCCCGGGTGGAAGACACACTGGTTGTCAGTCTCTTATCCTCTCCAATTCCTTAGAGATATTACACAAGATGGATGATACCTCGGACCCCGTGGAAGCTCCCTCTTGGTGTTGCTGGCAGGTCAGAAGGCCAGACGCCGGAGAATGCAGCGGTAGCAGCGGCTTGAGACGCTGGCCCATGTGCAGGACTCCGCCCCACATTCGGAGGACTCGGCTACCCATCAGGCCAGGGAGGGACCCACAGAGAGAGGCCAGCGACGGCCCAGAATGTACAGGCATCGCTAGTCCTTTGAACAATGAGACGGTGCGACACCTGCACCATGTCCTTGTGGACTTGGCACCACGTGGAGGAGGAGGGTACCCGCTCCAGGTGGCCGTCAAGGTCACTGAAAGCCTGAACTTTTACGCCTCAGAATAATTCCAGGGGTTGAGCAGGACTTGAGTGACATTTCGCAAGCTACAGCCACAAGTGTATCTGTGAAGTCACGGATGTCCTGTTTGCTCGGGCAGCTAACTATATAAACTTTGATCTGGACCAGGCCCAACAAGATGCCTGGGCAGCAGGATTCTCCACCATCGCCAGAACCCCCAGGTCCAGGGGGTAATAGGCGTCACGCCTGTCGCCTTGCGTGCACCATGGTGTCAGGGAGTGTCCTGTATCAACAGGATTGGGTTCCACTCCCTGAATGTCCAACGTGTGTGCAACCAACACATGAAGATCATGCATGTGTGTGCACGCTTCCCAGGGAGAGTGCACGACAGCTACATCCTGGGCCAGTCAGAGATCCCTGCCTCTTCGAGGACCATCCCAAGATAGCCAATTGACTCCTGGGGGATGAGAGGTACCCGCTAAGGACCTGGCTAATGCCGCCAGTATGGAGGCCGGTGACCAATGCAGAGACCCGATATAATGAGGCCCATGCGGTCACCCGGGCTGTCATTGAGCAGTGCACTGGTCTACTCAAAATGTGGTTCCATTGCCTGAACCGCTCTGATGGTGCCCTCCAGAGCATCGCCCATTTTGTGGTGATCTGCTGTGCCCTCCACAAGCTGGCACAGCAACGGGACGACGTGCTGGAGGTGGATGGGGAGGAACATGTGGCCACCGAAGAGGATGAGGAGGCAGCGCCAGACCCGGAGAGGCTGGAGGACGAGCCAGAGGAGGATCTGCAGGACCATCCGGAGGATGGAGGACAGGCAGTAGCGGCGAGGGTCCGGCATGCTCGGAGGGTCAGGGAGGCACTCATCCTCGCCCGCTTCTCATAGGATATGGCTTTGTCTGTCATCTCATCCCCCAACACCCCAACCACCGCCGCCTCCCCCCCCCCACCCCACCCCGGTTAGTGGGACCTTAACTGATGAAAACTGACTCCTACATTTCCTATGTTATAACAATGCCAAGACTTCAAAGCACTTTAAGATGTCGTGAAAGCCACTAATTAAAAGTGCAAGTCTTTTTAAAAGGAAACTTCTATTAAACTGAGCAAATCAGAATATGGATTCTCTGGGTTTAATGATGGTTATTTACTGCAAAGACCACTGAGCTTAAGCTGTAATGGGTAGTTTTTGCAGCCTGCCAAATGGAGCTATCATCAGTGGACAGTATGTAGTTATATATTGTGCAGAACACTTCAGTTCCAGGATTAACGAGGCTGATTTTGTTTTTTGAAGAAAGTAGGTTTTATTTAGAATCAAAACATTTGAGTTATTGATCCATTGACAAAGATACAATGCATGAATGAAAAGTAAGATAAATCTACAGAGAGAAATTATTTAACTAGTGTATAGAATCCAGAATGTTAATCTCTAACACGCAAAATTTTAATGAGTGACTGGCTGAAAAGAGCGTCAAAGGAGAGGACAAAGAACAGGAGAACAAGAAACTAAATCTTCTGGGAAAAATATCTCTTCTCAAGGAAATGTTTATTCTGTGGGGTAGGAGTTGGGGGGCTGGTAAGATTTGGGGGGAAAGCACCGAGACACCAGTTTCATAAGGAGACCAAATTGCAACAAAACTTCATCAGAAGCCTTTAGCTGCATTGAAACCATTACTGCTTCTGATGGCAGAATTCAAAATAAATTTAGCAAATTCAGCTAAAAAAAAAAGTAGCTTTAGTCATAGTTAGCTAGATATCTGGCAACTTAAGCCTTTCACATTCCACAATAATTAGAGACTTAAAAACACAAAAGAATGGTTCACTTAGAGACTACCACCTGGACTTCATTCCCAGGGTTTTACTTTTTCACAAGATAATTAGTCATAGTCCACAAGGAGAATAGGCATTTTTCTCCATTCGAGAGGGAGAGAGAGAGAGAGAGAGAGATTAGCTTTTCAACTGAAATAGCTTCTCTGATTCCTCTTTGACTTACTGACTTGAAACCTTTACAAAATTTGCCAGGCTCTGCTCTCTTGAGGGAACACACTAGCCTTTCCACTTCTCCTCAGTTTAAAAAAAAATAACTTGCTAACTTCAGCAGGGATTAATCAGCCAGGAGAGGCACAGTTCTTCTGATCAATACCCAAAATATGGCAAGTGACAAGGCTAATTTGGAAGTTTTATACTTCAGTTTTCTCATCTCCTGAAGGCACCATCTCAGGGCAACAGCTTAATGAACTCAAGTCTGTTATATTATCCTCATCCAAGCAGCATTATTCATGCATGAGACTTGTGCAATAGAGTTGACAGGCTATCTAATTGCGACAGCATTACTTTAGCTTCGCAGAACTTCCAGGAGCAGTCTCTGACGAGTGATTGGAAGCACAAATTCTAACTAATTTTGTTTCTCTATCACAGAGACAGTGGGCGAGATTCTCCACTCCCGCGCCGTTTGGGAGAATCGCCTGGGCCGCCAAAATTTCCCGGGACACCGGTCCGACGCCCTCCCGCGATTCTCCCAAGCGGTGGGAACGGCCCGATCAAGTTCCGCGGGCCGGAGAATCGCCAGAGACACCCAAAATGGCGATTCTCCGGCACCCCCGCTATTCTCAGGCCCGGATGGGCCGAGCGGCCAGGCCAAAACGGCGGGTTCCCCCCGGCGCCGTCCACACCTAGTCACTGCCGTCGTGAACAGTGCGTGAACGCTGGGGGGGGGGGGGAATCCTGCACCGGGGGGTACCTCAAATGTGGGGTGGCCCGCAATCAGTGCCCACCGATCGTCGGGCCATCCTCTCTGAAGGAGGACCTCCTTCCTTCTGCGGCCCCGCAAGATCCGTCCCCCATCTACTTGCGGGGCGGACGTAGAGAGGACGGCAACCACGCATGCGCGGATGACGCCAGTTATGCGGCGCCGGCCGCATCATCTATGCGGCGCCGCCTTTACGCGGGCGACAAGGCCTAGCGCATGTAGATGACGCGGCCCCGATCCTAGCCCATTGTCAGGGTCTGAATCGTTCGGGATAGAGGCCGTTTCGCGCCGTCGTGAACCTCGATGGCGTTCACAACGGCGCGGCCACTTCGGCGTGGGAGTGGAGAATCCCGCCCAGTGACTTTACACCAGCCTAACAGATTAATTCAGCACAGACTTGGATTAAATCTGGAATATTTCCTGTTCATATAGTTCAGCTACTGAATGGTTACATCTGTTGAACAACTGGGCAACTTATTTCTCAAATAGGTGAAGAGAAACATTCTAAAGTACAGTTGAGTTGCTTTCATAGCAAGGTAACACTGGATCTCTACAGAGAGAAAATAAAAGAGGTTGGATATGATATGGAGTTATCACTCAAATTCAAATGCAGGTATATCCATAGCAGTACCATTGAATAAATGTTGGTTTTAAATAGCGACTAGAAATCTAATACACACCCTTTTCCTTATTCCTAACATTCCATGTGTCACAGGTAACTCTTTGCTTATTAGTTCATAGGAAGTTAGTCTAAGTATAAGACACAAGTTGCCAGTTGAAATATACTGATGATGGACACTACTAATCAAAAATCATTCTAAATTCAACCACCATCTGCTTAACCACTTCCTTACCTTGCAGGTCAGCTGTTCGGGAGAGAGAGGGAGCCGGGACCTTGGAAACAGCGCGGGAGCTGCGAGGCAGAGGGGACAGTTTAAAAGGTCGCGCCGTGGGTGAGGTAAGTACTGCTTAACCACTTCCTTACCTTGCAGGTCAGCTGTTCGGGAGAGAGAGGGAGCCGGGACCTTGGAAACAGCGCGGGAGTTTCAAAAAGCGCGGGAGCTGCGAGGCAGAGGGGACAGTTTAAAAGGTCGCGCCGTGGGTGAGGTAAGTACTGCTTAACCACTTCCTTACCTTGCAGGTCAGCTGTTCGGGAGAGAGAGGCAGCCGGGACCTTGGAAACAGCGCGGGAGTTTCAAAAAGCGCGGGAGCTGCGAAGCAGAGGGGACAGTTTAAAAGGTCGCGCCGTGGGTGAGGTAAGTACTGCTTAACCACTTCCTTACCTTGCAGGTCAGCTGTTCGGGAGAAAGATCAGTTTCAGGAGCAGGCCTATTGGCTGACTGTAAATCAGGAAGGATACAAAGGGTGTGGCTGAAGTGCCTATAGAAACAGAGTGCTGGAGGCAAACAGAGTGTATCTGAGTTTGGGTAAGGCTGAGTTCGGGTAAGAGGGGAGTGACAAAAAAATAAAAATCTAATTAAGTAAATTAATTAACTAGTTAAGGGAATTTGGTGCTCACCTTAAGGAGGTGCAGAGAAGCAGACCTGTGAGGGAGTCTCTGGAGCAATTACGTCACAGCCAGCAGGTAAGTGATTGGCTTGTAACTGGTAAGTGATTTCTCTCTCTGACTTTCTCTTAGCTGTGTAGTGTAGTTCAAATTTAACTTCAGGTTTAAGTCATGGCAGGAGAGCTCAGACCCGTGTCATGCTCCTCTTGTGAGATGTGGCAAGTCAGGGACCCTTCTGGTGTCCCTGACTCCTTCATCTGCAAGAAGTGTGTCCAACTGCAGCTCCTGTTAGACCGCTTGACGGCTCTGGAGCTGCGGATGGACTCACTTTGGAGCATCCGCGTTGCTGAGGAGGTTGTGGATAGCACATTCAGTGAGTTGGTCACACCGCAGATTAAAATTACTGAGGCAGATAGGGTGACCAACAGACAGAGGAAGAGTAGGAAGGCAGTGCAGGGATCCCCTGCGGTCATCTCCCTCCAAAACAGATTTACCGTTTTGGAAACTGTTGGGGGAGATGGCTCACCAGGGGAAGGTGGCAGCAGCCAGGTTCATGGCACCGTGGCTGGTTCTGCTGCACAGAAGGGCGGGAAAAAGAGTGGCAGAGCTATAGTGATAGGGGATTCAATTGTAAGGGGAATAGACAGGCGTTTCTGCGGACGCAAACGAGAATCCAGGTTGGTATGTTGCCTCCCTGGTGCAAGGGTCAAGGATGTCTCGGAGTGGCTGCAGGGCATTCTGGAGGGAGAGGGTGAACGGCCAGCTGTCGTGGTGCATATAGGCACCAACGATATAGGTAAAAAACGGGATGAGGTCCTACAAGCTGAATTTAGGGAGTTAGGAGTTAAACTAAAAAGTAGGACCTCAAAGGTAGTAATCTCAGGATTGCTACCAGTGCCACGTGATAGTCAGAGTAGGAATGACAGGATAGCTAGGATGAATACATGGCTTGAGAGATGGTGCAAGAGGGAGGGTTTCAAATTCCTGGGACATTGGGACCGGTTCTGGGGGAGGTGGGACCTGTACAAATCGGACGGTCTGCATCTGGGTGGGACCGGAACCAATGTTCTTGGGGGTGTGTTTGCTAGTGCAGTTGGGGAGGGTTTAAACTAATGTGCCAGGGGGATGGGAACCGATGTAGGAAGTCAGTGGGGACAGAAACAAAAGGCAGGAAGGGAGAGTGTGTAAAGCATGACCAGAGAAAGCAGGGCAGAGAGCAAGGAAGGTCTACATTAAACTGCATTTATTTCAATGCAAGGGGCCTGACGGGCAAAGCGGATGAACTCAGGGATGGACGGGCACATGGGACTGGGATATTATAGCTATGACTGAAACATGGCTAAGGGAGGGGCAGGACTGGCAGCTCAATGTTCCAGGGTACAGATGCTATAGAAAGGATAGAACAGGAGGTAAGAGAGGAGGGGGAGTGGCGTTTTTGATTAGGGAGAACATCACGGCAGTACTTAGAGGGGATATATCCGAGGGTTCGCCCACTGAGTCTATATGGGTGGAACTGAAAAATAAGAAGGGAGAGATCACCTTGGTAGGACTGTACTACAGGCCCCCAAATAGTCAGCGGGAAATTGAGGAGCAACTATGTAAGGAGATTAGATAGCTGCAAGAATAATAGGGTGGTAGTAGTAGGGGACTTTAACTTTCCCAACATTGACTGGGACAGCCATAGCATTAGGGGCTTGGATGGAGGGAAATTTGTTGTGTATTCAGGAGGAATTTCTCATTCAGTATGTGGATGGACCGACTAGAGAGGGGGCAAAACTTGACCTCGTCTTGGGAAATAAGGAAGGGCAAGTGACAGAAGTGCTAGTGAGGGATCACTTTGGGACAAGTGACCATAATTCCATTAGTTTTAAGATAGCTATGGAGAATGATAGGTCTGGCCCAAGAGTTAAAATTCTTAATTGGGGCAAGGCCAATTTTGATGGTATCAGACAGGAACTTGCAGAGGTAGATTGGGGGAGACTGTTGGCAGGCAAAGGGACGGCTGGTAAATGGGAGGCTTTTAAAAATATGTTAACCAGGGTGCAGGGTAAGGACATTCCCTTTAGAGTGAAGGGCAAGGCTGGTAGAAGTAGGGAACCCTGGATGACTCGAGATATTGAGACTCTGGTCAAAAAGAAGGAGGCATATGACGTACATAAGCAACTGGGATCAAGTGGATCCCTTGAAGAGTATAAAGATTGTCGAAATAGAGTTAAGAGGGAAATCAGGAGGGCAAAAAGGGGACATGGAATTGCTTTGGCAAATAATGCAAGGGAGAATCCAAAGAGATTCTACAGATACATAAAGGGGAAAAGACTAACTAGGGACAGAGTAGGGCCTCTTAAGGATCAACAAGGACATCTATGTGCAGAGCCACAAGAGTTGGGTGAGATCCTGAATGAATATTTCTCATCGGTATTCACGGTGGAGAAAGGCATGGATGTTAGGAAACTAAGGGAAATAAATAGTGATAGAACATAGAACAATACAGCGCAGTACAGGCCCTTCGGCCCACGATGTTGCACCGAAACAAAAGCCATCTAACCTACACTATACCATTATCATCCATATGTTTATCCAATAAACTTTTAAATGCCCTCAATGTTGGCGAGTTCACTACTGTAGCAGGTAGGGCATTCCACGGCCTCACTACTCTTTGCGTAAAGAACCTACCTCTGACCTCTGTCCTATATCTATTACCCCTCAGTTTAAGGCTATGTCCCCTCGTGCTAGCCATTTCCATCCGCGGGAGAAGGCTCTCACTGTCCACCCTATCTAACCCTCTGATCATTTTGTATGCCTCTATTAAGTCTCCTCTTAACCTTCTTCTCTCTAACGAAAACAACCTCAAGTCCATCAGCCTTTCCTCATAAGATTTTCCCTCCATACCAGGCAACATCCTGGTAAATCTCCTCTGCACCCGTTCCAAAGCCTCCACGTCCTTCCTATAATGCGGTGACCAGAACTGTACGCAATACTCCAAATGCGGCCGTACCAGAGTTCTGTACAGCTGCAACATGACCTCCTGACTCCAGAACTCAATCCCTCTACCAATAAAGGCCAACACTCCATAGGCCTTCTTCACCACCCTATCAACCTGGGTGGCAACTTTCAGGGATCTATGTACATGGACACCTAGATCCCTCTGCTCATCCACACTTCCAAGAACTTTACCATTAGCCAAATATTCCACATTCCTGTTATTCCTTCCAAAGTGAATCACCTCACACTTCTCTACATTAAACTCCATTTGCCACCTCTCAGCCCAGCTCTGCAGCTTATCTATATTCCTCTGTAACCTGCTACTTCCTTCCACACTATCGACAACACCACCGACTTTAGTATCGTCTGCAAATTTACTCACCCACCCTTCTGCGCCTTCCTCTAGGTCATTGATAAAAATGACAAACAGCAACGGCCCCAGAACAAATCCTTGTGGTACTCCACTTGTGACTGAACTCCATTCTGAAAATTTCCCATCAACCACCACCCTCTGTCTTCTTTCAGCTAGCCAATTTCTGATCCACATCTCTAAATCACCCTCAATCCCCAGCCTCCGTATTTTCTGCAATAGCCTACCGTGGGGAACCTTATCAAACGCTTTGCTGAAATCCATATACACCACATCAACTGCTCTACCCTCGTCTACCTGTTCAGTCACCTTCTCAAAGAACTCGATAAGGTTTGTGAGGCATGACCTACCCTTCACAAAGCCATGCTGACTATCCCTGATCATATTATTCCTATCTAGATGATTATAAATCTTGTCTCTTATAATCCCCTCCAAGACTTTACCCACTACAGACGTGAGGCTCACCGGTCTATAGTTGCCGGGGTTGTCTCTGCTCCCCTTTTTGAACAAAGGGACCACATTTGCTATCCTCCAGTCCTCTGGCACTATTCCTGTTGCCAATGATGACATAAAAATCAAAGCCAATGGTCCAGCAATCTCTTCCCTGGCCTCCCAGAGAATCCTAGGATAAATCCCATCAGGTCCCGGGGACTTATCTATTTTCAGCCTGTCCAGAATTGCCAACACCTCTTCCCTACGTACCTCAATGCCATCTAATCTATTTACCTGGAGCTCAGCATTCTCCTCCACAACATTATCTTTTTCCTGAGTGAATACTGACGAAAAATATTCATTTAGTATCTCGCCTATCTCTTCAGACTCTACACACAACTTCCCATCCCTGTCCTTGACTGGTCCTACTCTTTCCCTAGTCATTTGCTTATTCCTGACATACCTATAGAAAGCTTTTGGGTTTTCCTTGATCCTTCCTGCCAAATACTTCTCATGTCCCCTCCTTGCTCGTCTTAGCTCTCTCTTTAGATCCTTCCTCGCTACCTTGTAACTATCCATCGCCCCAACTGAAACTTCACACCTCATCTTCACATAGGCCTCCTTCTTCCTCTTAACAAGAGATTCCACTTCTTTGGTAAACCACGGTTCCCTCGCTCGGCACCTTCCTCCCTGCCTGACCGGTACATACTTATCAAGAACACGCAGTAGCTGATCCTTGAACAAGCTCCACTTATCCAGTGTGTCCAACACTTGCAGCCTACTTCTCCACCTTATCCCCCCCAAGTCACGTCTAATGGCATCATAATTTCCCTTCCCCCAGCTATAACTCTTGCCCTGCGGTGTATACTTATCCCTTTCCATCCTTAACGTAAACGTCACCGAATTGTGGTCACTGTCCCCAAAGTGCTCACCTACCTCCAAATCCAACACCTGGCCTGGTTCATTACCCAAAACCAAATCCAATGTGGCCTCGCCTCTTGTTGGCCTGTCAACAAACTGTGTCAGGAAACCCTCCTGCACACACTGTACAAAAAACAACCCATCTAATGTACTCGAACTATATCTTTTCCAGTCAATATTTGGAAAGTTAAAGTCTCCCATAATAACTACCCGGTTACTTTTGCTCTTATCCAGGATCATCCTCGCCATCCTTTCCTCTACATCCCTAGAACTATTTGGAGGCCTATAGAAGACTCCCAACAGTGTGACCTCTCCTTTCATGTTTCTAACTTCAGCCCATACTACCTCGGAAGAGGAGTCCCCATCTAGCATCCTCTCCGCCACCGTAATACTGCTCTTGACTAGCAGCGCCACACCTCCCCCTCTTTTGCCTCCTTCTCTGAGCTTACTAAAACACCTAAACCCCGGAACCTGCAACATCCATTCCTGTCCCTGCTCTATCCATGTCTCCGAAATGGCCACAACATCGAAGTCCCAGGTACCAACCCATGCTGCCAGTTCCCCTACCTTATTTCATATACTCCTGGCATTGAAGTAGACACACTTCAAACCACCTACCTGAACACTGGCCCCCTCCTGCGACGTCAAATCTGAGCTCCTGACCTCTATACTCTCATTCTCCCTTACCCTAAAACTACAATCCAGGTTCCCATGCTCCTGCTGCATTAGTTTAAACCCCCCCAAAGAGCACTAACAAATCTCCCCCCCCCAGGATGTCTTGAGAAGTGTGCATATTACAGAGGAGGAGGTGCTGGAAGTCTTAAAGCGCATCAAGGTAGATAAATCCCCGGGACCTGATGAAATGTATCCCAGGATGTTGTGGGAGGCTAGGGAGGAAATTGCGGGTCCCCTAACCGAGATATTTGAATCATCGGCAGCCACAGGTGAGGTGCCTGAAGATTGGAGAGTGGCGAATGTTGTGCCCTTGTTTAAGAAGGGCAGCAGGGAAAAGCCTGGGAACTACAGACCGGTGAGCCTAACGTCTGTAGTAGGTAAGTTGCTAGAAGGTATTCTGAGAGACAGGATCTACAAGCATTTAGAGAGGCAAGGACTGATTCGGGGCAGTCAGCATAGCTTTGTGCGTGGAAAATCATGTCTCACAAATTTGATTGAGTTTTTTGAGGGGGTGACCAAGAAGGTAGATGAGGGCAGTGCAGTAGACGTTGTCTACATGGACTTTAGCAAAGCCTTTGACAAGGTACCGCATGGTAGGTTGTTGCAGAAGGTTAAAGCTCACGGGATCCAGGGTGAGGTTGCCAATTGGATTCAAAATTGGCTGGACGACAGAAGGCAGAGGGTGGTTATAGAGGGTTGTTTTTCAAACTGGAGGCCTGTGACCAGTGGTGTGCCTCAGGGATTGGTGCTGGGTCCACTGTTATTTGTGATTTATATTAATGATTTGGATGAGAATTTAGGAGGCATGGTTAGTAAGTTTGCAGATGACACCAAGATTGGTGGCACAGTGGATAGTGAAGAAGGTTATCTAGGATTGCAACGGGATCTTGATCAATTAGGCCAGTGGGCCGACGAATGGCAGATGGAGTTTAATTTAGATAAATGTGAGGTGATGCATTTTGGCAGATCGAATCAGGCCAGGACCTACTCAGTAAATGGTATGGCGTTGGGGAGAGTTATAGAACAAAGAGATCTAGGAGTACAGGTTCATAGCTCCTTGAAGGTGGAGTCGCAGGTGGACAGGGTGGTGAAGAAGGCATTCGGCATGCTTGGTTTCATTGGTCAGAACATTGAATACAGGAGTTGGGACGTCTTGTTGAAGTTGTACAAGACATTGGTACGGCCACACTTGGAATACTGTGTGCAGTTCTGGTCACCCTATTATAGAAAGGATATTATTAAACTAGAAAGAGTGCAGAAAAGATTTACTAGGATGTTGCCAGGACTTGATGGTTTGAGTTATAAGGAGAGGCTGGATAGACTGGGACTTTTTTCCCTGGAGCGTAGGAGGCTTAGGGGTGATCTTATAGAGGTCTATAAAATAATGAGGGGCATAGATAAGGTAGATAGTCAACATCTTTTCCCAAAGGTAGGGGAGTCTAAAACTAGAGGGCATAGGTTTAAGGTGAGAGGGGAGAGTTTCAGAAGGGCCCAGAGGGGCAATTTCTTCACTCAGAGGGTAGTGAGTGTCTGGAATGGGCTGCCAGAGGTAGTAGTAGAGGCGAGTACAATTGTGTCTTTTAAAAAGCATTTAGATAGTTACATGGGTAAGATGGGTATAGAGGGTTATGGGCCAAGTGCGGGCAACTGGGACTAGCTTAATGGTAAAAACTGGGCGGCATGGACTGGTTGGGCCGAAGGGCCTGTTTCCATGCTGTAAACTTCTATGATTCTATGATCTCCCATGCCTAGATTCCTCACTATCCCAATAACCCATTGTCAAACTCCTTAATTCATCTTCTGGTATTCATCCATAAAATTTTCTAGATCGGATTTATGCAGAATGTCTATATATATTATTCCATCATCTATGCATTAAAGGGAAAGCTCTTGCATTCCATATTGGTACTTCCTACATTCAAAGCCACAAAGCTGAAGACTTTCTTAAGTTTACCTCAATCTCAACGAAAAAAACCTCCCATCACTGGAACATAAAGTGTTGAATAAATGGCATAAAGTGTGCATATACTATAAATAAACCACCTGATAGCACAATTTGAATGTTCTCATGTATTGAAAGTAATATATTCAGAACAGTTACTAACCGGACATTCCAGCTTCTCAATATGGTCATGAATTTCATAGATGTTGAGATAGTGATTGAACTCGAAACTGGACATAGACAGAATTATTCAAGTTATGTTCTTTTGATGGAAATACCAAGTTGTGAGCAGAGAAAGACAAAAAGCATCAATGAATTTATGGCTCACGGTTGTTGTAGGTGAAGAGCTTCTCAACTGCAATAGCAACTGGAAACATTGATGACTGGCATGAGGCACAGATTTACTATTTATCTAGGATGAGTGTCTGAGTCATGTATGCTTCGTTCCAACTGAATGGAGGATCTGCACTCAATGAAAAGGACATTTGATACAGATGACCAGACAATTCACTGATTAGAGCTATGAAATCCCTGGTGGCAGTGGTTCTTATTAAACAAGAAGTTTTAAAAGTGATGCTTTTGTATCTGGTGTCTGATACTGAATTGAGTTATTGAATTGCTCGACAGAATTTCAGATGACTTTGAGTAAACCTGACAATTATATAATTTCACCGTACTCATAATTGTTATTTAATAAACATCATGCTGGATTACTCCGTGATACTGAAGCCAAGCCCGATTTCGCAATATTTAACAATCTTTCAATCATTCTTGGAGTTGGAGAGTCCTGCAACTTGAAGTCAATCGCAGTCAATTGTACTTCCACCAAAAAAAGCATAAGAATCAATGGTTTGCAAGATTTAAATTTACATCATTTAAAATGCTGCACAAGTGTACCATGATTAAGAAAGTGTTAGAAAAAGATTAAACTATGAAAAAACAACAACATTTTTGTATAATTTCCTGATAATTTTACATCTCTATTAGTTATGTACAAATATCACATTTAAATACAAAGAATACTTAATTGAATATCATTTGTATAGTGCAGATTTCATTATTAAAAATACATTAAAATGTTTACTGTTAGTGCGAATATTTTATCAAACTAATTTGTTCGTTCATTATCGAGAGCGATGGGATTTCCAGGAACCAGAAGACGACCTGCGCAAACAATACAATTGTGAAAAAATGTTTTACAAAGTCTGCTATAAAATGTAAAATCTTCATGTCTGAATAGCTTCAGAAGGTTATCTTGTTGAAATTTAATCTCTAATTCTAATCAACCTTTTACTTAAAAAAAATATTCTGCATATCCTAAGTTGCAGTGACGACATGAAAGATGTGCAGTGGTTCAGTTGCAAGCATTCGGGGAGGCAGTGGCATAGTGGTATTGTCACTGGACTAGTAATCCAGAGGCCCAGGGTAATGCCCTGGTGACCTGGGTTCAAATCCCCAGTTGGTGGAATTTGAATTCAATAAAAATCTGGAAATTAAAAGTCTAATGATGACCATGACACCATTGTGTCAGGCACTGGACGGCCCTCCAGTTTCCGAGCACATTTTTGGGGTACCTTGCAGGTACACTGCCCTGGAGCATGGACACTACAGGCCAACGTAACTACCAGAGTCATAATTTCAATACACATTAAGTAGTTTTAAGTCATAACCTTGCTTTTAAATATTAAAAATATTTAAATTTAAAAATGATAATGGAGAATTAATCACACCAAATACTAGCAAATTTCTTTTAACAATAATAATAATCTTTCTTGTCACAAGTAGGCTCACATGAAATGAAATGAATGAAAATCGCTTATTGTCACAAGTAGGCTTCAAATGACACTGCAATGAAGTTACTGTGAAAAGCCCCCAGTCGCCACACTCCAGCACCTGTTCAGAGGGAGAATTCAGAATGTCCCAATTACCTAACAGCACATCTTTCGGGATTTGTGGGTGGAAACCGGAGCACCCGGAGGAAATCCACGCAGACACAGGGAGAACGTGCAAACTCCGAACAGATAGTGACCCAAGCAGGGAATCGCACCTGGGACCCTGGCACTGTGAAGCAACAGTGCTAACCACTGTGCTGCCCATAACATGCCATTTATTTACCATTTCTTTTTTTCTTTTTCTTTTTCATTAAAAAGACAATTTAGCATGGCCAAACCACATATCCTGCACATCTTTGTGTTATGGGGGTGAGAGCCATGCAGACAAGGGGAGAATGTGCAAACTCCACAAGACAGCAATCCGGGGCCAGGATCGAACCCGGGTCCTTGGCGCAGGGAGGCAGCAGTGCTAACCACTGCGCCACATGGCACCCTTATTTACAATTTCTTGGCATCTTGGTAACAAACCGCAGAGTCGTTGGCAATCACAAAGAGAAATCACACTTTTGAATCCTACCTAAGATAGAATATGATTGCCTGGGAAATCATTTTCCAGCCCAACCCCTGGCCAACCAGATTGAAAGATCTTTGGAAAGCAAAGATTTCATTCTCCATCCATCTTTTGTAAGTTTACTGCGAGAATGAACCTGAAAGGATTTCTAGTGGTGGCCATGGAGTGAGCCGTCGCACATTTGGATGTTTTTAAAAAAACTTTCCCTCTTCGTAGGGTGGAAGTTTGGATGGAAAAAAGTGTAGGAGTGCCAGGAGAAAGTGAGACTCCACTGGTATGGCTGGTGGATGGATCCAAAGGGCCAGAGGTGGGTTGAGAAGAAGGTAACTGTTGGAGCAGGAGAATCTTTGTGCATAATAGGTCAAGATGGTAGAGGGTAAAGGGCCTGTCCTGCCCTCCCAGGGGTCAATGGAGCAGCTGTTGGACTTCTTAAATGAGAAGTTCAACCAGCAGAGAAGGGAGCCCAGGAGGACCTAGCCAGGGTGGTAGAGCCACTTAAAGTGGGGATTGACCATGTGGAGCAGAGACTGGAGTTCCAGGGCCAGGTGATCCAGAAAGTGGAGGAGACAATGGGGGAGACAAGGAGCAGCTTGCCTCGTTGGTGCCCGAGATGGGAGTGATGAAGGAGACCCAAAAGCAGCTGAAGGAGAAGGTGAAGGATCTGGAGAACCGCTCCAGAAGACAAAACGTGGGAATGCCCGAAGGCATTGAAGGAGCAGATGCCGGCACATATGTGGACAAGATGTTGGAAACATTGAATGGGAAGGGGCCTTCGACCGGCCACTGTAGGTCGTCTGAACACACAGGGCGCTGATGACGGGGGTCACAGATAGGTAAGCTGCCGAGGGCAATGGTGGTGCGGTTGCACCGTTTCCTGGACAAGAAGGAGATTCTGCGATGGTGAAGCAGATGAGGAGGTGTACCTGGGAAGGGAATGCGCTGCGATGCAGAACTGGCGAAGGGGAGGGCCAGGTTTAACTGGGTCAAGGCTGCCTTCTTCAAGGGGGTGAAGTTTGGGGTCTTGTACCCAGCCTCCTTCTGGGTGACTTCCAGAATCAGGAACAGTATTTTGGTACGCCAGAATTTGAGGGACAATGGACTGGCAGGAGAAGGAGGACAATGAACTTTTGAGGAGGTGATTTCTTTTGATGGTTGTTGGAGAGCTTTTCTCCTTGAAATGCTTTGTTGGGCTTGGTGGCAGGGTGCTTGGGGAGCATCAAGGGTGAGTGCATGAGTGTACCTTTTTTCTGTTTCTTTGTTTCTTGAGGGAGTGCTGACAAGGGTGAGATTGTTTGGTGACGCGGGAAAAGGAGTGATGACGGTGGACATCAGAGGGTGGGCCTGGAGGGGTCGCGTGACACGGGCCGGGAGCTGGCCCAAAAAGGGATATGGTTGATCGGCATGGGAGGGAGAGAGAGAGAGAGAGAGAGAGAGAGAGAGAGAGAGAGAGAGAGAGAGAGAGAGAGAGAGAGAGAGAGAGAGAGAGAGAGAGAGAGAGAGAGAGAGAGAGAGAGAGAGAGAGAGAGAGAGAGAGAGAGAGAGAGAGAGAGAGAGAGAGAGAGAGAGAGAGAGAGAGAGGGGGGGGGAGGGGGGGTAGTCCCCCAACCAGGCTAGTCACGAGGAACCTGAGGGGGCTGAACGGGCCGGTCAAACAGTCACGTGTGTTCGTGTACCTGAGGAGTCTGAAGGGGATGTGGCCTTTTTTTTTTAAACAAGAGATGCATTTAAATATATAGAGGATCAGACAAGGCTGAGGAAAGGTTGGGAATTGCAGGTATTTCACTCGGGACTGGAAATGAAGACAAGGAGTGGAGTCCGGTGGTGGCCATGAAGTGGGAGTGGTCGCACATTTGGCAGCTCCCGCTCAAGGCATTTATTTTGGTCCTTTTCACCGTTTGCTGGGTGGATGTTTTGGTGGAAAAAGGTGTAGAAGTGGTTGAGGAAAGTTAAACTCCACTGGCGGTACTGGGGAATGGATCCACGGACCAAAAGTGGGTCGAGAAGAAGGGAGCTGTTGGAGAAGAAATTCTTTGTGCGCCACAAGTGAACGTGGCGGAGGGTAAAGGGTCAGCCCTGTCTGCACAATATTCAACAGAGCAGCTGATGGACTTCTTAAATGAGAAGTTCAGCCGGCAGAGGTGGGAAACCCAGGAAGACCCGGCCAAGGCGGTGGAACCACTAAAAGCTGGAACTGATCAGGTGAAACAGAAGCTGGAGTCCCAGGGCCAGGCTATTCGGAAGGTGAAGGAGACAGTGGGGGAACACGAGGAACAGCTGACCTCTTTCCAGCCGAGATTGGAATGATGTGGGAGACCCAGAAGCAGCTAATGGGGAAGGTGGAGGATCTGGAGTACCGCTCCCGGAGGCAAAACTTAAGAATTGAGGGATGCCCAAGGGCATCAAGGGAGCGGATGCTGGCTGATATGTAGCCAAGATGTTGGAGAAGCTGATGGGGAAGAGATCCTTCAACCGGCCCCTGGAGGTCAACTGGGCACAGATAAGGAAGCCACAGGCGAACGAGCCGCCGAGGGCGGTGGTGGTGCGACTCCACCGATTCCTTGACATGGAGAATATATTTCAGTGGGCAAGACAGACAAGGAGTTGCACCTGGGAAGGTAATGAACTCTGGGTGTACCAGGACTTTGGCGCGGAACTGGCGAATAAGAGAGCTGGGTTCAATCGAGTGAAAGCTGCCCTTTTTAAGAAGGGGGTGAAGTTTGCGACGCTGTACCCAGCCCGCCTCTGGGTGACTGACAACGGCCAAGAACATTATTTTGGGTCACCAGAGGAGACGATGGAGTTTTTAAAGAGACAATGGACTGACAGGAGAAGGTGGACATTGAACTGTGGAGCTTTTTGCCTGCCTTTTTAGTTTTTGTTGCCTTTTGTTTGTTGGTTATGGGAGAACCTCTCCTCTTTGAGAGGTTTTGTTGGGTTCCATGGCGGGATGTTGGGGAACATGGAGGGTGCGTGCAAGAAAAGCACTTGAAGATCGTGGATCAGACTAGGCCAAAGCAAGGGTGGGTAGGGCAAGTCTTTCATTCGGGATTAGATATGAAAATGCGGTGGGGGGGCTGTGCTGATAAATGAAAGGGTGATTGAGGTGGGGAATATTGTGGCAGATTCAGGAGGGAGGTTCGTGATGGTAAGTGGGAAGCTGGAGAGGATGCCAGTGATCTTGGTGAATGTCTATGTCCCAAACATGGGACAATGTGGAGTTCATGAGGCAGGTGCTGGGGAAGATCCCGGACCTGGACTCGCACTGGTTGAGCACGGGAGCGAATTTTATCACAGTCATTGAATCAAGTTTGGACTGGTCTAGCCCGAAGTCGGGAAGGGTGTCGGCAGTGGCGATGGAGCTGAGGGGGTTCATGGAGAGCATGGGTGGTGGGTGGAGTGGATCCGTGGAGGTTTGGGAAGCCAAGGACGTAGGAGTTCTCGTACTTCTCCCAGGGTGTACTCGCGGATTGATTATTTTGTGTTGGATAAGGCGCTGTTGGCGGGGGCTGTCAACTCGGGGTACTCGGCGATCATGGTTTCAGACCATGCGCCGCATTGGGTGGATTTACGAGTGGACCGGGTGTTTGTGGGGGGCACCCGTAGTGGAGGCTGGATTTGGGGTTGTTGCCGGATGTGGAGGTGTGCGAGCGGATGAGGGCTGCCACCCGGGGGTATGTGGAACTCAACGATATGGGGGTGGTTATGGCTGCCATGCTGCAGGAGGCACTCAAGGCGATGGTTAGGGGGGAGTTTATTTAGATTCGAGGGCACAGGAAAAAGGTGGAACGGGTAGAGATGACAAGGTTAGTGGAAGAGATTCTGAAGGTCGATAGAAGATACTCGGAGGCCCTGGGGGCAGGGTTGTTGAATGAGAGGCAGAGGCTCCAGATGGAGTTTGGGTTGGTGTCCACGGGGATGGCAGTGAGGCATTTGCAGAGGGCCAGAGGGGCAGTGTACGAGTATGGGGAGAAGGGGAGCAGGATACTGGCCCACCAACTTAGGAAGCTGGACACGGCGAGGGAGATTGGAAGAGTGAAAGACGGGACGGAAAGGGTGGTACTGGACCTGGTGGGGGTAAATGGGGTGTTCAAGGGGTTTTATAAAGAAGGTATTCCAGTCGGAGCCCCCGGCCCAGGGGGAGGGGGGAAATGCGGTGGTTTCTGGATGGGCTGGAGATTCCCCAAGGTGGACGAGGACTTGGTGAAGGGCCTGGGGGTCCCCATCAGGTTGAGGGAGGCGATGGTGTATTGGGGCGATGCAGGCAGGGAAGGTCCTGGGCTCGGATGGGTTCCCGGTGGAGTTTTATAAAAAAAGCTTTTGGGGGGGGGGTGTATCTTGGGCCGCTGCTGCTGAGGGAATATAACGAGGCTAGGGAGAAAGGGAAGCTCACCCTACACTATCGCAGGCATCCATCTCCCTGATACTGAAGGAAGATAAGGATCCGGAGCAGTGCGGATCCTACCTCCTATATCATTGTTAAATGAGGACACCAAGTTGCTGGTGAAGGTGTTGGCTTCACAAATAGAGGACTGTGTCCATGGAGTGATAGGTGAGGACCAAACGGGGTTTGTGAAGGAGAGGCAGTTGTCGGCAAATGTAAGGAGGTTACTTAACATGATTATGATGCGCGCAGAGGGGCAGGAAGTGGAGGTGGCAGTGGCAATGGATGCAGGGAAGGCTTCTGACTGGGTGGAGTTCTGTGGGAGGTGTTGGGATGGTTTGGGTTTGGGCAGGGGTTTGTGGATTGGGTCCGGTATAAGGTACAGGTTTGCAAGTGTGTGGACGAATCGGGCGAGCTCGGGATATTTCAGGTTGCATCGTGGGGCAAGGCAGGGGATCCGCTCTCCCCGTTGCTTTTTGCCCCGACGATAGAGCCATTGGAAATGGAGCTTAGAGCTTTGAGGGGTTGGAAAGTGATTGTGGGGGGAGTTGGGGAGCTGCCGGTCAAGGTGGTGGGGGCGAGTTTCAGGTACTTGGGTATTCAGATGGCGCAGGACTGGGCGAAGCTGCATAAGTCGAATTTGACCAGGTTGGTGGAGCAGATGAAGGACACTTTTAAGAGGTGGGGTGTGCAGCCATTGTCGATGGCGGGACGGGAATGGGTTAACATACTTCCAGGTCCAGGGTTTCGCGAGGAGGCAGGTGCCATAATTTTCCGGGTCGCCACCCATGGGGCTGCAGGATAAGGTGCTGTTGAGGGAGGGGGTAGGGGAGGGAGACATGTGGGGGACACGTGGGAAAAGGCCCTGCAAAGGGTAAATGCGTCCTCGTCGTGTGCAAGGCTCAACCGTATTCAGTTTAAAGTAGTTCACAGGGCGCATATGACAGTGGCCAGGATGAGTAGGTTCTTTGAGAGAGTAGAGGACAGGCGTGGTAGGTGCGCGGGGAAGTGTGTGAACCATGTCCACATGGTTTGAGCAAACCTGAATGGGTTCTGACAGGGGTTTGCGGATGCAATGTCCGAAATGCTGGGGGCAAAGTTTTGGTTGATGGGTTCGCCCGAAGGTGAAGCCGTTCATTGACTTCTTTAAGGGGGATTGAGGTGTCAGCAGAGGGGAATGGTGGACGGGGATTAAAATGGGGAAGGATAGGGGAGGGTGCTGGTTATTTATTATGCTGTACAATTGTTGTATTTGTAATTTATATAAATGCCTTAATAAAATATTTTTCTAAAAATAAGAGAATGAACCTGAAATGTATTTGGTGCCTTTCACAAACTCCCAAAGCAATTCACAGCTAATGAATCATGCTCGAGATATACTTAAGACATGGGATTTTTTGCCTTGTCCTGCCCCCCCAAGGCGGTTTTGCTACGGTGGAGGCGGCGTGTCATTGACCGGTGGCGGAATCTTCTGATCCTGCCTCGGTCAATGGGGATTCCCATTGTTTCACCCCCGCCGCTGGGGAACTCAGGGCAGGGCTTTGCAATCAGCAGGAATGGAAGATCCCGTTGGCAAAAGGCCAGAAAGGTCCAGCAATTGTATACAAGAAAGCCAAGAAATCATCTACTTCTATAACTAATACAATAACTACTGCATTAGTCTCGTCTTCCAAAAGACCATAGGTATTACCTACCCTGGGTAGGGGGGTGGCGGGGCATCATATTGTCCAGTTGCCACAAGCGCCTGTTCATAGGAAGGTAGTGCTGACTCCGGATCTGTAGTAAAGGGCACAGGATTCATGGAGGTTTCCTCAGTCCTCCTAACAAGACAAAGGGATTAATAAGCATTCTTAAGCAGACATAGTGGCTTCTCAGTTCACTGGTCCTGGTCCTATTTTCTACAAGAATGGAATTGTCACCGGATATACAGGAATGCGCAGTTTCAGACAAAAATTTAGGATGGAAAATACTGTAAAGACAGGAGGTATCAAGACCAAAAACATGGTTAAGACAATGAAAAATAATTAAATTCTGTACCTAACCCATGACCAACCAGACAGAAGCAAAGTAGGAAAGACTGAGCCTAAATTATTTCTGACTTTTAACTTACCACAGCGAATTAGGATTTGTTTTTATACAAAAAAATTGAACGGACATTTATAAAGGTGTAATATCAGTACACTGCACAACATTCAAGAAAACATTCAGGGGGTAGAGACAACCCCGGCAACTATAGACCGGTGAGCCTCACGTCTGTTGTGGGTAAAGTCTTGGAGGGGATTATAAGAGACAAGATTTATAATCATCTAGATAGGAATAATATGATTAGGGATAGTCAGCATGGCTTTGTGAAGGGTAAGGTCATGCCTCAAAAACCTTATCGAGTTCTTTGAGAAGGTGACTGAACAGGTAGACGAGGGTAGAGCAGTTGATGTGGTGTATATGGATTTCAGTAAAGCATTTGATAAGGTTCCCCACGGTAGCTATTGTAGAAAATACGGAGGCTGGGGATTGAGGGTGATTTAGAGATGTGGATCAGAAATTGGCTAGCTGAAAGAAGACAGAGGGTGGTGGTTGATGGGAAATGTTCAGAATGGAGTTCAGTTACAAGTGGCGTACCACAAGGATCTGTTCTGGGGCCGTTGCTGTTTGTCATTTTTATCAATGACCTAGAGGAGGGTGCAGAAGGGTGGGTGAGTAAATTTGCAGACGACACGAAAGTCGGTGGTGTTGTCGACAGTGCGGAAGGATGTAGCAGGTTACAGAGGGACATAGATAAGCTGCAGAGCTGGGCTGAGAGGTGGCAAATGGAGTTTAATGTAGAGAAGTGTGAGGTGATTCACTTTGGAAGGAATAACAGGAATGCGGAATATTTGGCTAATGGTAAAGTTCTTGGAAGTGTGGATGAGCAGAGGGATTTAGGTGTCCATGTACATAGATCCCTGAAAGTTGCCACCCAGGTTGATAAGGTTGTGAAGAAGGCCTATGGAGTGTTGGCCTTTATTGGTAGAGGGATTGAGTTCCGGAGTCACGAGGTCATGTTGCAGCTGTACAAAACTCTGGTACGGCCGCATTTGGAGCATTGCGTACAGTTCTGGTCACCGCATTATAGGAAGGACGTGGAAGCTTTGGAGCGGGTGCAGAGGAGATTTACCAGGATGTTGCCTGGTATGGAGGGAAAATCTTATGAGGAAAGGCTGATGGACTTGAGGTTGTTTTCGTTAGAGAGAAGAAGGTTAAGAGGAGACTTAATAGAGGCATACAAAATGATCAGGGGGTTAGATAGGGTGGACAGAGAGAGCCTTCTCCCGCGGATGGAAATGGCTAGCATGAGGGGACATAGCCTTAAACAGAGGGGTAATAGATATAGGACAGAGGTCAGAGGTAGGTTCTTTACGCAAAGAGTGGTGAGGCCGTGGAATGCCCTACCTGCAACAGTAGTGAACTTGCCAACATTGAGGGCATTTAAAAGTTTATTGGATAAGCATATGGATGATAATGGCATAGTGTAGGTTAGATGGCTTTTGTTTTTTGACTTCCCATGTCGGTGCAACATCGTGGGCCGAAGGGCCTGTACTGCGCTGTATCGTTCTATGTTCTATGTTCTAAAACAATCATGTGTACCATTGGACAATACACCACTAACATAATTCTAAACAAACAGCTTGACTAAACGTTGGCCTGGATTTTTACCATCAGCAGTGAAGCAGCAGCGTTCTCCTCGGACTGTCCAAAAAAAAAAAAAACCTGACTCCGGCGCTTCTGCAAAAAACGTCCCCCTCATGCTGCAACAGTGAATTACTGAAGGATAAAAAAGCAAGGTGTGGCACACTGGTTTTACAATTTTACCCAAATAATTGATTACAATCTTATTTGCCAGTTATTTTTCAAGCTTATGAATCTTTCCATTCAGCGGAGCACCTATTCTGGTCAGTTCAGTTATCTTTGTTTCAGAGTTCGCTGCAGAACCCTTCTATAAGTTTAACAGTTTCCGTTGGGCAATTTCTTTTGGAATCTTTCTTTCCTGGTGCAGAAGGAGGCCATTCGGCCCATCGAGTCTGCACAGGCCCTTGGAAAGAGCACCCTACTGAAGCCCATGTCTCCACCCTATCCCCGTAACCCAATAACCCCTCCTAACCTTTTTTGGTCACTAAGGGCAATTTATCATGGCCAATCCACCTAACCCGCACATCTTTGGACCGTGGGAGGAAACCAGAGCACCCGGAGGAAACCCACGCAGACACAGGGAGGACGTGCAGATTCCGCACAGACAGTGACCCAAGCTGGGAATCGAACCTGGGACCCTGGAGCTGTGAAGTATGTGCTAACCAATGTGCTACCGTGCTGCCCAGATCGTCAATCTGTTAAGATAATTTTCCTATCTATTTCAAAGTCTGGATTTGCTCTTCCATACTGTGCACATCCTGCATGTTGTTCAGATTGGATTGAGGTTCAAGAATTTTAGTTGTTAATTCTGCTTTCAAACAACTGTACAGATGCATCAGCAATTATTTCACCTGCTCCAGGCATTTTTCAATCCTCTCTAGAGACTTCTTTTGTTCATCAGGTTTTAACTGAAGATGTTGAATTTGTTCCAAGTCCTTTTGCAAGTCTTCTGCGCCCTGTGAGCGACAATCCAATGTTCTCATCAGTTCTTGTTTTTCCCTTATTAAACTCAGCATATGAAAGTTGGTTTTCTACACTGATCATTTTTTCTTAGCAGGATCTCCCAGTTCAACTATGCACCAGAAAAAAGGTTGCACTCTTTCAGTGACTCTCCCCTCATTACCAGTTAAAACTGGTTGGGAGAACCCAACCTTTGGTCATATCAAGACTAATCCTGAAACAAATTGCGTTTAATTAATTAGGAGGCAGCTAGTATAATGGCTGTCTCCAGCATAGATTTTCAAATTCAATGCACAGAATATTTCTGTGATCATTATTGGCTGTCCCACGATTCAAGGATGACGTCTACTCAGGGTTGCAAGTTGTGACTATGGATCTTCATGTGACTGAACAGGCTGATTCTCAACCCACAGATCGTTGAGCTGGCGCTGGGTAGGGTGTTACTGAGGTAGTTGAATCCGGATTGCTGGATTTGCTTCCTGTTCTTCTCTGCGGCTGCTCTGCTTCATGCTTTGGGACACATGATGCAACTTGATGGACAGGTTGTCACCATGCTGTATGTCATGCGTCAAGGAGAGCTTCTGAGCTCAGCTTAAAGCATTTTATTTACCCTCCCCAGAACGTTGGCCATTTGAGAGTTGGGAAAACAGTACCAGGTGGCGGAGGCTATTTTCAGCCATCAGGATCCAGTGCCCATCAAAGTCGATTTTACAAGTTTTTCCTGAATGCTTGTGGAATGGACTTGAAGAAAGGCAATAGCATTTGTTCAATGATCCTATCATTGAATCCAGTGGATGCAGTCGAAGACCATAAGAGAAGTGGGCCACTTGGCCCACCGAATCTGCTCCACCACTCAATGAGATCATGGCTGATCTGATAAAATCCTCAACTCCACTTACCTGCCTTATCCCCATAACCTTTAATTCCTTTACTGATTAAAAATCTGCCTATCTCAGCCTTGAACATACTTAACAACCCAATCTCTACAGCTCTCTGCGGTATAGGATTCCACAGGTTCACTACCCTCTGAAAGAAGACATTTCTCCTCACCTCTGTCTTAAATGGGTGACCCCCTTACTCTTTGATTATGACCTCTGGTCCTAGACTCTCCCACAAGAGGAAACATCCTCTCAGCATCTACCCTGAGAATCTTGTATGTCTCAATGAGGTCATCTCTCATTCTTCTAAACTCCAATGAGTACAGGCCCAATCTGCTCAACCTCTCCTCATAAGAAAATAATTGCATACCCAGGAACAACAACTGCTCTATACACGAGGCCTTCTGTTGACTTGGAGTTCTTTGTTGTTGAACACTCGCTGCCATAATTTGAGAAGGCGGAGCTGCTGCAGCTGATCTGGTGTTAAATCTCCTCATCAATGGTGGCTTTTGGGAAGACGTCGCTGCCAAGGTTGGGAATTCCAGAGTCTCTCCTTTAACATATAAGGGCGGTGGAATATTTGGTTGACCAGGTGTAGGTTGATACGAGTTTTGTTTTGGCAACATTCAAGGACAGGCCAAGTGAAAGAGATTGAGAGCGGTTTGTAATTCTGGTGCAGAGTGGGTAACGACACTAGTCATCCACAAACTATATAACATCGTAAGATCATATATATCTATAGTGTTCAGTTTTGGCACAGAGGAAACAGAGGTCAAACTATTTTCCACCTAGATGATATTTGGTAATGACACGAAAGGGCAATCGATCTTTGTGGAGGTGAACAGCCACAATCAAGTAGAGTGTAAATAGTATGGGAATTATCAGACGGCCTTGCTTCATTCCAGCGTCGATTCTCAAGGCATGGCTTTTCTCTGTGGATTGCCATCTTGAGGTGATGGAGAGGCTTGTCCATTCCAACAATCCTTTGAGTAGGGCAATCAGAAGCTCCTTGCCCTTGGTAGGCAAGGTCAGGGCGTGGGAGTGAGGTGCAATCTGTCGTCCAAAAGTTCTCAACAGCATAATAGATGAAGGAAGGAAGGAAGGCTCTGTTCTCACTGGCTGCAAAGGCAGAATCTCTCAGCAGTGTTAGATTACTGAACAAAAATTAATTTATTCTTTCAGGAGATGTGGGGGTAACTGGCAAGGTCAGCATTTGTTGCCTAGCCCTAATTTCCCCTCGAACTGAGTGGCTTGCTTGGCCATTTCAGAAGGCACTTTGCTGTGGGTCTGGACTCGCATGTAGGAATGGTAGATTTCCTTCTCTACAGAGCATCAATGATAGATTCATGGTCATCATTACTGAGACTACCTTTATATTCTATATATTTTTTTAATATCAAATTTAAATTCCATCAGTTGCCATGATGGAATTTGAACCCATGTTCTCCAGAGTACGAGCCTGGGCCTCTGGATTTGTATTCTAGTGATATTACCAATATCATAGAATTAATACAGCACAGAAAGAGGCCATTTGGCCAATCCTATCTGCACTGGCTGTCTGAATGAGCATTTTGCCTTGTGCCATTCTCCTGCCTTCTCTCCATACACTTGCACATTATTGGAAAAGAAAAAAATCACCTCATTCCCTCTTGAAAGCCTCAATTGAACCTACCTCCACCACATGCTCAGGAAATGCAGTCCAGACCCTAAGCAATTGCTGTGTGAATATTTTTTTTCCCTATATAGCTTTTTCTTCTTTTACCAATTGCCTTAACTCTGTGCCCTCTGGTTCTCAATCCTTCCACCAGTGGGAACAGTTTCTCCCCATCTACCCTGTCCTGGCCCCTCATGATTTTAAATATTTCTATCAAATCTCTTCTCAGCCTTCTTTTCCCAAGCAAATGAGTCCCAACTTCACCAATCTATCTTCATAACTGCAGTTTCTCATCCCTGGAATCATTCTCGTAAACCTCTTCTGCACTCTCTCCAATGTCTTCACAGCCTTCTGAAAATAAGGTCCCCTGAACTGAATGCAGTACTCCAGGCTGAGGTCTAACTAGTGTCTTATACAAACTCAACAGGACGTCCTTACTCTTTGTTTCTATTAATAAAGCCCAGAATACTATGCTTTATTTATGCTCTCTCAATTTGCCCTGTCTATATAATGAGTTATGCACGTATAACACACAGGTCCCTCTGCTCCTTCACCCTCTTTAGAATGATACCCTTTATTTCATACTGTCTCTTCATATCAAAATATATCACAGAATGTTCCTCTGCGTTAGAACTCCTATCTGTCCATTCCACCAATTTGTCTATGTCCTATTGAAGCCTCCTCAGTTTACAATGTTTCAAAGTTTTCCATCATCTGCAAATTTTGGAATTGTTCCCTGCACACCAAGGTCAAGGTCATTAATATACACCAGGAAGAGCAACGGTCCCAGTGCCGATCCCTGGGAAACTCCACTACAAACCTTCCTCCAGCCTGAAAAATATCCATTAACGATTACTCTGTTCCCGTCACAGAGCCAATTCCATATCCATGTTGCTACTGTCCTTTTTAATTTCATAAGCTAGAACTTTTCTCACAAGCCTGTTGTGTGAAACTGTATCAAATGTCTTTTAGAAGTCCATGTACACATTAACAGCATAGCCTTCCTCAACTCTGTGTTACCTCTTTGAAAAACTTCAGAAAGTTTGTGAAAGATTATTTTCCCATAAGAAATCCATGCTGGAAGTAATTTTTTTTATCCATTCAAGGGATGTGGGCATCGTCGGCTGGGCCTGTATTTATTGCCCATCTCTAATTGCCCTATGTTTCAATGCCGGTGTAAATTCAGACAATATATTACAGGTAATGTGCATTTGAATAATTTTTAGTTGCTGAATCATGATTGAAGATGTTATTATCAGTCCTCCTCCTGTTATCCCAAGGCACCATCTAGTGGTCACAGAGGGGTGTAATCATGAGCCTCAGTGAATTCATGTTGCTTTTAGGGGCTGATTTAGCACAGTGGGCTAAACAGCTGGCTTGTAATGCAGAACAATGCCAGCAGCGCGAGTTCAATTCCCGTACCGGCCTCTCCAAACAGGCACCGGAATGTGGCGACTAGGGGCTTTTCACAGTAACTTCATTGAAGCCTACTTGTGACAATAAGCGATTATTATCTTTGCTCGTCCTTCTTTCTCTATCTTTTGTTTAAAATTCTCCTTTACCAGTTCAGGTGAGCCTCGTCAGAATTAACATGCCTTTTCTTCTTTACTGATGTTGCCCACCTTGCCACGTATTTCTAGTATTTTCTGTTTACAACCTCATAAGAACGTTAGTAAGAGCAGAAGTGGGCCAGTTGGGCCCTCAAGTCTACTCTGCCGTTCAGTAAAATCATGGTCGATATGATTTTGGCCTCACTGTTACTTTCCTACCTGTTCCCCAATGACCCTCGACTCCCCAGTTTTTCCCGAATCAATTTATCTCCGCCTTGAATACATTCAGTGCCTCAGGATTTCATAGCTCTCTAGGGTAGAGAATTTCAAAGATTTACAACCCTCAGAAGAAACTCCTCCTCATTTGTCTTAAATAGGTGACCCCTTATTCTGAAGCAGTACCCCCACTAGATTCCCCCATGAGGGGAAACACTCTCCATTTAGATTTTGAATCAGTTACTCCTTCTTTGTAGCCTAGTTTCTTTTTATTAATTTACGAGTTGTGGGCCTCGCTGGCTAAGCCAGCATTTATTACCCACCCTAGTTGCCCTTGAGAAGGTGGTGGTGAGCTGCCTGCTTGAACCATTGCAGTCCCCGAGGTAGACCCATAGTGCTATTAGGGAGGGAGTTCCAGGATTTTTACCCAGTGACTGAAGTAATGGTGATATATTACCAAGTCAGGATGTTGAGTGACTTGGAGGAGAGCCTCCAGGTGGTGATGTTCCCAGGTATCTGCTGTCCTTGTCCTTCTGGATGTAGCGGTCATGGGCTTGGAAAGTGCTACCTCAGGAACCATCTTGTAGATGGTACACACTGCTGCCACTGTTCATCAGTGGTGGCAGGATTGAATGTTTGTGGAAGGGATAACAATCAAGCTGGCTGCTTTGTCCTGAATGGTGTTGATCCTCGAGTGTTGTTGGAGATGCACCCATCCAGGCAAGTGGAGAGCATTCCATTACACTGCTGACTTGCACCTTGTAGATGATGGGCAGGCTTTGTAGTTAGGAGGCGAATTGCTCACCACAGGATTCCTAGCCTTTGACCTGTTCTTGTAGCCACAGTATTTATATGACCAGTTCAATTTCTGGTCAATGATAATCTCCAGGAAGTTGATAGTGGGGGATTCAGCCACTGAATGTCAAGGGGCGAAAGCTAGATCCTTTCTTGTTAGAGATCGTCATTGCCTGGCACTTGTGTGCCATGAACGTTACTTATCACATGTCAATTCAAGCATAAATATTGTCCAGGTTTTGCTGCATTTGCACGTGGACTGCTCCAGTGTCTGAGGAGTTGCGAATGGTGCAGTCATCTATGAACATCCTCACTTCTGACCTTATGATGGAAGGGAGATCACTGATGAAGCAGCTGAAGATGGTTGGGCCTCCAACACTGTCGTGAGGAACTCCTGCAATGATGTCCTGGAACTGAGATGATTAACCTCCAACCACCACAACCATCTTCCTTTGTGCCACATGACTCTAATCAGCGCAGGGTTTGTGGAGGTGCTTATGCTGTGTGTAGTTACGACATCCAGACTTGGGCTGATAGATGAAAAGTAACATTCATGCCCCACATGGCAAGCAATGACCATTGCCAAAAAATAAAACCTAATCGCTTCCCCTGGATACTCAGTGGCATTACTGCAATAATGTGACTTACGGGTGGGAGATCTCTCTTAACCACTGTATAAAAGGTTGGCCAGTAAGGCACTGACCAGTGACGGAATCCGGTAGGGATCTACCAGGTAGTGTTCATTTTGTTATTGTAAACAAACCTAGTTTGTGTGGACTTCCCTTGTCCTTATTAAACTGGCAACGAGGAGTAAACTGGTTTTCTGTCGACATTGCAACCTAGTCGGCTGAACCACCTTCCTGATTATCTGGATGCAGGTTGGTGCCAATTATTTTGCCATGCCTCTGTTTGGGCGATTCGATGCATTTGACGCCAGTGATGAAGACTGTAACCAGTAAGCAGAAAGGATGTGTTACTTCTTCCAGGCCAACAACATCACAGAGAACGAACATCAGACGGTCATACTGTTGACGGTCTGCATGTTCGGGTGATACGGAGTTTCACACATCCGACTGCGCCAGATATGCATTCATTCAACCAACACATAACACTTGTTGTGCAACATTTTAACCTGATCCCATCAGTAATTGTTCTAAGGTATCGTTTTAATATGGCGGAGAGGTTGCCCGGTGAGTTGGTCACAGAGTTCATATCACGGCTACGGAAGATAGCTGAGTTTTGAGTTTAGAACTGCTTTATTGGATATGCTACACGATCGTTTGGTCTGCGGTATAATAATATGGAAACTCAGAAAAAAAATTGGAGCGAAATCTCCCTGGCCCTTCAACAGGCACTGCAGATCTCTTTTATGCCGAGGGAGTGTGGAACGTGGTGTCCAGAATATACAAGGGATGGAGATGAATGTTTTAGGACGTCACCCCATACGTGGTATCCCCTCGGCCTGGACCGACCGCCGCAACGACTCCGGCATCTGGGCGAAGAGCCAACTGTTGAGACATGGGACTCCCCTGGACTTGGCTGAAGGCGATTCTGACCTGTGTGCGACTTCTGGGCGTCAGTACAGGCGTAACCGCAGGCGGGAGGACTAGCGGTCAATGTGCGGTACTGAGCAAGTTCCAGGGTTTTCCAGCCTGGCTTGGGTACAATTAAAGGGGCTGTGGTCAAGATCCAGGTGGACTCACTAATTGCTTCTGCAAGGAATGAGCACTGGGCCTGGTAAGTGGCTGCTTACAAATACTCTTTCAATACGTTGAGCCGTCTTCATCTGCAGACTAAATCAGAAACCCCCCTACGGAAGACCAAGTGTTTGCTGTCCTGAATTTTATGGACTCTTTGCCCATCACTGCATCATGTATTTGTGGCTGGGCACAAACAGACCCCGTCCTTGCCAAGGTGTTGCATCTGGTGCTGTACAGCGGCCAGCATCGACAGTGCCAGGGGAGTTGAAGGCTTTTTCTTCAAAGTTCTCGGAGCTGACCGTGGAAGATGGTTTCTTCTTGTCAGGCACGAGGGCTGGAGATCCGGCAAAGGGCCAGGCAACCATGTTGATGGACCTTCACAACAGGCACCCTGGAATGTCCAAAATGAAGATGCTGGTGGGAAAATATGTCTGGTGGCCAGTTTGGACACATAGAGAAGTTGGTCCAACAATGCTCCATCTGTCAAGAGCACCAGAAGCTCCCTGCACCCTTTAGATTGGCCGGGGCGTCCGTGGGAACACAAATTTCGTCAGTCCAATTCAGGGTTTGATATTTCTCGTCTTGGTGGAGGCCCACTCCAAATTGCTGCAGGTGCACAAGGTGGCAAAAATCACCTCCCGAGCAACCGTTGAGCAATTGCACATTTATTTTTCCACGCATGGGATCCCCGAGGTGCTCGTAACGGATAACGGGGCCTCTTTTAAGGGGAAAGAATTTGGCGTTTTTGCGAAAAGTAACAGCATTCGTCATGTCTGCAGTGCCCCATACCATCCGACATCAAATGACTTGGCGGAGGGGGTCGTGCAGACGATTAAATGGGGGCTAACGAAACAAGGCTTGGAGTTCGATGGACACCAGGTTAGCACGTCGCATGCAGTAATTCAGGTGACCCCAGCTGAGATGTTAACGGGCCGTAGACTTATTACCTGACCGAGTCGGGGACTTCCGGGTGCGGCTATGCAGAGCTAGGTCGCATGTTCGGTAGCTCCCGCTTGGAACGGACTTTTGGGCTCTTTACAGGGCCCCCACGGCATTTGTTTGACATTTCCCGGTGTGGGAAGAAGACTGCAACATTCCCCCGACAGTGTCCCCCAGGAATGGTATGTCTCTTGGTTTCCAGACCCGGCAGAAACAGTAAAAGATTTGGCTGTACCTGCAGGATAAACAGAGCCTCTTCCAGCATGAGGGGCGGGGGAAGGGCAAGCTTAAAGCTGCAAGCTGACTTGAGGGCCTTTATTAAAGGTAAATTCTAGCAGCAGAGGGAACAACTGTGAAAAGATCTACCAAGGCCACTGAAGAAGCGGGGCCGAGGCTTCTGGTGGCGGCCATGGAGGAGTAGGTCGCGCATTCGGCAGCTCCCGTCTGGAACGGACTCTCAGACCTTTTTCAGGAGTTTCCAGACTTTTTGGGGCAGATTGGTGAAGTGAACCCTGCCAAAAGGATCCCCTCTCGAGACTTCCGGTTGCGGCTATGCGGAGCTAAGTCGCACATTCGGCGGCTCCCGCAAAAACTGACTTTTGGGCTCTTTTCAGTGCCCCCAACGGCACTTTTTCGACGTTTCCCGGTGTGGGAAGGAGTTAATAATAGCTCCCCGTCAGTATATGGCTTTAACTAGGAGCGGGGCGACAAAAAAGGTGGTGGTGGGCCAGAAGAAGGGTGGAGGCAGTGGGCGGAGGAGCAACAGGAGGGTATCCAGCGCTGCCTCAGAGAGATTAAAACGGACCTGCTAAAGCCGATAAGGGCTTCTATTGATAAGCTGCTGGAGACACAGACGGCCCAGGGGGTGGCGATCCGAGAGGCTCGACAAAAGATCTCTGACAATGAGGACGAGATCTTAGGCCTGGCGGTAAAGGTGGAGGCGCAGGGGGCGCTCCACAAGAAATGGCAGGAGCGGTTCGAGGAGATGGAGAATCGGTCGAGGCGGAAGAATCTGCGGATTCTGGGCCTCCCGGAGGGTTGGAGGGGCCGGACGTGGGGGCCTATGTGGTCACCATGTTGAACTCGCTGAAGGGAGCGGGGTCCTTCCAGGGGCCCCTGGAGCTGGAAGGGGCCCATAGAGTGTTGGCGAGGAGGTCCAAGGCTAACGAGCCTCCGCGGGCGGTGCCATTGGTTCGTCGATCGGGAGTGTGTGCTCAGGTGGGCCAAGAAGGAGAGGAGCAGCAGGTGGGAGAACGCGGAGGTTCGGATATATCAGAACTGGAGTGCGGAGGTGGCGAAGAGGAGGGCCGGGTACAATCGAGCGAAGGCGGTGCTGCACAGGAAGGGGGTGAAGCTTGGCATGTTGCAGCCGGCCGGACTGTGGGTTACCTACAAGGACCGGCACCATCATTTTGAGTCTCCGGAGGAGGCGTGGGCCTTTGTTCCGGCTCAGAAGCTGGACACAGACCGAGGGTCGGATTGGCGATTGGGGACTGCGGTGGATATGTTATGCGCCTTTGCATTGGTTTGGGTTTCTTTTTCTGTGTTTTTCTCTTTCGGGTTGGTGAGGGTGGATGGGGCGGGTTGGGCACTGTTTTGGTTGGTGGCGGGGCCTGGTAGGTGGAGAGCGCGGGCTTTTTTCCTGCGCCGAAGACTGGGGGGGGGGGGCGGGGAAGCGAGGATTGTTTCCCGCACTTAGAACGGAGGGGGAGAGGGAGAGCTTGTGGATGGGGAGCGGGAAAGGAGGGTGTGCCACACAATGGGAGGAGTCGAAGGGGAGGTGGGAGTGGCCAGGGTCAGCAGGGGGGGAGTGCAATGGGGGGAGTAAACCAGCTAGGATGGGTCCTAGCCGGGGGGGGGGGGGGGGGGGGGGTTTCATTCGGGGCTAGATGCCAAAAATCGAGGGGTGGCGATCTTGGTGGGAAAGGTGTCATTCGAGGCGTCGAGCATTGTGGCAGATAATGGCGGTAGGTACATAATGGTAAGTTGCAGGGAGAGAGGGTGGTACTGGTCAATGTGTATGCTCCGAACTGGGACGATGTGGGTTTTATGCGGCATATGTTGGGTCGGATCCCAGACTTGGAAGTGGGGGGCCTGATAATGGGGGGAGACTTTAACACGGTGTTGGATCCGGCACTGGATCGCTCCAGGTCTAGGACGGGTAGGAAGCCGGCGGCGGCGGCTGGTGTTGAGGGGATATATGGACCAAATGTGAGGGGTGGACTTTTGGAGATTTGCAAGGCCGGGGGCAAGGGAATTTTCATTCTTCTCACATGTCCATAAGGCTTATTCATGAATCGACTTTTTCATTTTGAGTAGGGCGCTGATAGCGAGAGTCGAGGATACCAAGTATTCAGCAATAGCCATTTCGGACCACGCCCCGCATTGGGTGGACTTGGAGATGGGGGAGGAGAGGGACCAGCGCTCGCTGTGGCGCTTGGAGGTGAGCGAGCGGGTCCAAGGAAGTATAGAGAGGTACTTGGAGACCAACGACAATGAGGGAGGTCCAAGTGGGGATGGTATGGGAGGCACTGAAGGCGGTGGTGAGGGGAGAGCTGATCTCCATTAGGGCCCACAAGGAGCGGAGGGAGCAGGGGGAGAGGGAGAGGCTGGTGGGGGAGATGGTGAGGGTAGACAGGAGGTATGCGGAAGAGCCTGAGGAAGGATTGTTGAGGAAGAGGCACAGCCCCCAGGCCGAATTCGACCTGGTGACCACCAGGAAGGCGGAGGTGTAGTGGAGGAAGGCCCATGGGGCGGTCTACGAGTATAGGGAAAGGCAAGCCGGATGCTGGCGCATCAGCTTCGGAAGTGGGACGCAGCTCAGGAGATCGGGGGAGTTAAGGACAGGGGAGGGAGCGTGGTGCGGAGTGGGGTTGGCATCAATGGGGTCTTCATGGACTTCTACGAGGAATTGTACCGATCCGAGCCTCCACGGGAAGAGGGAGGGATGGGCCGTTTCCTGGACCAATTGAGGTTTCCAAAGGTGGAAGAGGGACTGGTGGCGGGACTGGGGGCCCCGCTTGGGCTGGAGGAGCTGATCAAAGGGATAGGAAGCATGCAGGCGGGGAAGGCACCGGGGCCGGACGGTTTCCCGGTCGAGTTCTATAAAAAATATATGGACCTGTTGGGCCCGCTGTTAGTTAGTACCTTTAATGAGGCAAGGGAGGGGGGGGCTTTACCCCCGATGATGTCCGGGGCACTGATCGCCTTGATCCTGAAACGGGACAAGGATCCCCTGCAACGTGGGTCTTACAGACCGATTTCCTTGCTAAATGTAGATGCCATGGTGCTGGTGAAGGTCTTAGCCACGAGGATTGAGGATTGTGTGCCACAGATCATCCATGAAGACCAGACGGGGTTTGTGAAGGGGAGACAGTTGAACGCGAATGTGCGGAGGCTTTTGAACGTTATCATGATGCAAGTGAGGGAGGGGGAGGCGGAGATAGTGGTGGCGATGGACGCTGAGAAAGCCTTCGATAGGGTAGAGTGGGGGGACCTGTGGGAGGTGCTTTAGAGGTTCGGGTTTGGGGAGGGGTTTGTCAGGTGGATTAGGCTGTTGTACAAGGTCCCGATGGAGCGTGTGGCCACAAATAGGACGAGGTCAGAGTACTTTCGGTTGCACCGTGGGACGAGACAGGGGTGTCCCCTGTACCCCCTGCTCTTCGCACTGGCGATTGAACCCCTGGCTATGGCACTGAGAGAGTTGAGGAACTGGAGGGGGTTGGTGCGGGGTGGGGAGGAGCATAGGGTGTCGCTTTATGCAGACGACCTGCTGCTGTATGTGGCGGACCCGGTGGGAGGAATGCCAGAGGTAATGAGGATCCTTAGGGAATTCGGGGACTTTTCAGGGTACAAGCTCAATATGGGGAAGAGCGAGCTGTTCGTAGTTCAGCTAGGGGACCAGGAGAGGGGGATTGGTGAGCTCCCACTAAAAAGGGCGGAGAGGAGCTTCAGATATTTGGGGGTACAGGTGGCCAGGAGCTGGGGGGCCCTGCATAGGCTTAACTTTACAAGGCTGATGGAGCAAATGGAGGAGGAGTTCAAGAGGTGGGACGCGTTGCCGCTGTCCTTGGCGGGTAGGGCGCAGTCAATCAAAATGACGGTGCTCCCAAGGTTTTTGTTCCTGTTCCTCCCAGTGTTTATCCCGAAGGCTTTTTTCAGGCGGGTTAACAGGAGTATAATGGGGTTTGTGTGGGCGCGAGGGACTCAGAGGGTGAGAAGGGTGTTCCTGGAGCAGAGTAGAGATAGGGGGGGGCTGGCGCTGCCCAACCTCTGTGGGTACTACTGGGCCGCCAATGCGACAATGGTGCGCAAGTGGGTGATGGAGGGGGCTGCATGGAAGAGGCTGGAGACGGCGTCCTGTATGGGTACGAGTCTGGGGGCGCTGGTAACAGCACCGCTGCCGCTCCCTCCAAGGAGGTATACCACGAGCCCGGTGGTGGTGGCGGCCCTTAAAATTTGGGGGCAGTGGAGGCGGCATAGGGGGGAAGTTGGGGCCTCGGCGTGGACCCCATTACGGGGGAACCACCGGTTCGCCCCAGGAAGAACAGGTGGAGGGTTTTCGGGGTGGCACAGGGCAGGGATACGAAAGCTGGGGGGCCTGTTTGTGGATGGGAAGTTCGCGAGCTTGGGTGAGCTCGAGGAGAAGTACGGGCTCCCCCTGGGGAACACCTTCAGGTACTTACAGGTAAGGGCGTTTGCCAGACGGCAGGTGGTGGAATTCCTGCGGCTACTGCCACACACAGTACAGGACAGGGTGCCCTTGGGGGTGGGTGGGTGGGAGTGGGGAAGATCTCGGAAACTTACCAGGTGATCCAGGAGGAGGAGGAGGCCTCGGTGGTGGAGTTGAACGGTAAGTGGGAGGAGGAGTTGGGAGAGGAGATCGAAGAGGGGACGTGGGCAGATGCCCTAGGGAGGGTGAATTCTTCCTCTTCGTGCGAGGCTCAGCCTCATACAGTTTAAGGTGCTGCAGGGGCTGTTTAGCACAGGGCTAAATCGCTGGCTTTGAAAGCAGACCAAGGCAGGCCAGCAGCACGGTTCAATTCCCGTACCAGCCTCCCCGAACAGTTGCCGGAATGTGGTGACCAGGGGCTTTTCACAGTAACTTCATTTGAAGCCTACTTGTGACAATAAGCGATTTTCATTTCATTTCACAGGGCACACATGACCGGGACAAGGATGAACCGGTTCTTTGGGGGGTGAGGACAGGTGTGTTAGGTGCTCAGGGAGTCCAGCAAATCACACCCATATGTTCTGGGCATGCCCAGCGCTGGAGGAATTTTGGAAGGGCGTAGCGAGGACGGTGTCGAGGGTGGTAGGATCCAGGGTCAGACCGGGCTGGGGGCTCGCAATATTTGGGGTGGCAGAGGAGCCGGGAGTGCAGGAGGCGAAAGAGGCCGGAATTCTGGCCTTTGCGTCCCTGGTAGCCCGGCGAAGGATTCTCCTTCAGTGGAAAGATACGAGGCCCCCAAGCGTAGAATCCTGGATCAACAATATGGCAGGGTTCATTAAATTGGAGAGGGTGAAATTCGCCTTGAGAGGGTCGGTACAAGGGTTCTTTAGGCAGTGGCAACCGTTCTTAGACTTCCTGGCAGAACGATAGACATTAGTCAACGGCAGCAGCAGCTCGGGGGGGGTTACTTTATTTTTGTTTACGTTATTTACACTGGAGGGTCTGAGGGGGTGTATACACCTGTTATGTTAAGTCGGGGTATTAATGTTAATTTATTATTTATGTACAGGGGGGAGGGGTTTGGGGGGGGTTGCTTTTTTAGATTGTGTTTTGTACTTAACCCTGTTGGGTTCTTTTTTCTTTCTCATTTTGTTATTGATATTTTATGAAAACCTTTAATAAAAATTATTATTTTTTAAAAAATCTGACCGAGTCTGATTCTCCCGAACATCGGCGCGACATAACCAAGATTTGCATGGTCGTTGTCCAGTTCGACATCGTTGAAGTTATGAATGAACACTGTGACTCCAGGTGCGAAGTCTCGGAGAGGCCGACGTCGAACCACTTGGACACTTCGCACCTGACGACGTAGTGTTCATTCATAACTTCAACAAACCGGTATTCGCCGACTCTCTGGGATTGTCGTCCGTCAAACAGAATCGATCTCTTATCAAGTTAGAGGGCAACTCATGAGATGCCATTCGCTGATGGCGGTTGCTCTCTCTCTCTCTCTCTCTCTCTCTCTCTCGAGTCCTCGGAAGAAACCGGTCCTGGATACTGACTCCATTGCTGAACCAGCCTTTTATAATGCCCCAGTGTATCTCGACGCTGACCTGCCCAACGTTGTATCTCAGATTCTGAAATGGAGACGCAGATGTCCGAGGTCTCGGATGCCGATTCAACAGTCCAGCCTATCTCCTATCAATCATCCACCATGACGTTCCTGCCATAGGCAACGTTCACCAGCGAGGTATATGCCGACTGATCCAGCTGATCAGGTAGACGATGATTTTCTGGAACCAAGGAGAGTCAGATGTTCTCCACCTGCCCTCCTCCTCATCATGATGAGTCGTCAAGGGCATCTTCGGAATTTAGGGGGATGAATGTAATATCTCACATGGGACTTACAGGGTGGAAATGATTATCTTCCCCGTGGTCCTCATGGAATATAAGATCCCCGCTAAGGGGTGGGGAACTCTAGTAACCATTGTCTAAAAGGTCGGCCAATAAGGCACCGACCAGAGAAGGAACCCGGGAAGGATCTACCGGGTAGTGTATCTGGTGGAACACTTCAGAGGTTCAATATTCTTATCATAAAATGATGACCACAGAAAATAGGCACTTTATCATGATGGTTGTGTGTAGATTATGGTGCACTCCTAGATTTTGCTTCAACATACTAATATTTTGTTTTGAGAAGGAAGAATGGAGAAGCTGGATAGTTGAGAATTAGAGGCAGTCTTGGCCACCATTCATTTATCTGAGCATTAACATTTCACATTTCATACTGGGTTCACCCATTAGAACACTTCAATGTTCTGAAACATGTATGGGTATCGCATCTACACCAAGATAGTCATAAAATCTAAAATTTTTCCCCTTTTTTGGTTTTCAAATAGACATTGCACATCCACACAAAAGTTAAAGAACAATGTAGTGTGGAAACTTACCTGGTGTTACTTCGATCTTTGTATCTCCGCTGCTTGCAGTAATACCAGATAAAGAACACCAACAGAATTAAAAATAACACAGTGCCAAAGAATGCTGTCAGAATTGTAGTTATATCGGTTGTAATGCCTGAAAAGAAAGGAGGGGTAGATGGACAATATTAGCAATATCACGTCTTATTTCATCTTTTCTCTCTATTTTTCAAAACTACTGTACAAGATCACCATTGTGTCACTTGAGCTCCTCTCTTGGTGTTCTCCAGTGGCCAATACAAATTGTGATTCCTTTATCCTTACAATAACAATCCCAGGTTCCCGAAAGCCCTCATCCCTGGTAACATTTTAGTAAATATCCTCCACACTCTCTCCAAGACTTTGATATCATTCCAATATACGGTGCTCATAACTGGTCACTATACTCGACCTGAAGCCTAATGGGTGAAATATAAAGCTTTTAGCAGACTTCCTTGCTTTTCTACCCTCTTTCTGAAGCCAAGGATTCCACAGGTGTTTTTCAACAGCCTTCTCAACTTGCCCTGCCATCTTCAAAAAATTGTTAAGTTTCTCTTTTCCTGTACCTCCTCTAAAATTGTACAAGCTAGTTTATATTGCCTCTTCTCATTCTTAACAAAAAGATATAATTTCACACTTCCCCATATATACATTACTCATTCCACATATATATATGTTAATCACACTGCCCTCATCAAATCTGTTACTTCAAAGAATTTGACTGTTAACAAATACTAACTTTCATTCAAGAGCCTATACTTTTCCAAATGCCAGTTGATTTTATCCTGGATTATTGTCTCAAAGTTTCTCCATCACTAACATTCAGCTTACTGGTCTGTAGTTTCCAGGTATATCCCTCTCTACTTTGTTGAAAAGGGGGTGCTACATTTACAATCCTCTGGCACCACCCCCATACCCAGTGGCGATTGCAAGATTATAGCCAGAGCCTCTGAAATTTCTGTCCTTACTTCCTTCAGCAACCTAGGATGAATCGGATCTAGACCAGACAAATTGTAAATTAGGAAGACTGACAAGCTTTGAAGTACCCCCTCTTTTTCACTAGTTTTATCCTATTCGATATTGCTTCTGCCTCCTCCTTTACTGCTATATTGGCACCCTTCTTTAGTGAAGATGGAGGCAAACTGGGAGAAAATGTTTCCACTGACAGAGGATTGATAACCAGAGGACAGATTTAAGTAATTTGATGATCTAGAATACATTGTATGAAGCCAGTGAAACCATGAGGCAATATTTTGGGAGCCGAGGTGAAGGGGGCAGGGTAGAAATTAAATTGAGCTATTCATGAAACAATATCAGGGATGAGAAATTTCCACCAAATGGCAGATTTCTGATCCTGCGATTTCAGTACTCTGTCACTGGTATCTTCCTCTCTTACTTTCAGATTCAAAAGACCAACTTCAGCCTGATGCAGTGGGCCACTAGGTACTTGGAGCAGCCCCTCTTGTTAATATTGCAGCAACTCTCCAGGGGGATCAAGTTTTTAAAAATTAATTTACAGCATGTTGGCGACACTGGTTAGGCCAGCATTTATTGCCTATTCCTAGTTGCCCTTCAGAAGGTTATGGTGAGTTGACTTCTTGAACTGTTGCAGTTCTTGAAGTGGTACGTATATCCACTGTGCTGTTAGGAAGGAAGTTTCAGGATTTTACCCCAGCAACAGTGAAGGAGCGGCGATATATTCCCAAGTCCAGGTGGTGGGGTTCCCAGATATCTGCTGCTCTTGTCCTTCTAGATGGTAGTGGTTGTGGGTTTGGAAGGTGCTGTCTAAGGAACCTTGGTGAGTTACTGCAATGCATTTTTAGATGGTACACACGGCTGCCACTGTTTGTCGGTGCTGGAGGGTTTGAATGTTTGTGGGAGGAGGAGCAATCAAGCGGGCTGCTTTGTCCTGGATGGTGTTGAGTTTGAGTGTTGTTGGAGCTGCACTCATCCAGGCAAGTGGGCAGTGTTCCATTACCCATTACACCCCTGACTTGTGCCTTGTAGATGCTGGACAGGCTTTTGGGGTGGGGGGGGGGGGGGGGGGGGGAGTCAGTGCTTGAGGGTGCCTTTGTGCCTCCATTTGTAACTTTGGTCATGATTCTCATTAATATTTAGATTTCAGTTTCCTCTCTGTTCTGTTAATAGTGGTAAGAAATCTGGTTTACAAGTGAGAGTAAAACTGAAGGCATTATCCACATAAGGTGTGTTTAAACCACTTTTACAATCTGCCAATACCACCACCCCAGAGGATCTGCATGTTGGGAGTTGGCAGCACTAACAATGGCCTCAAAATATGAATCTATAAACATGCTCCACTTAGTTTCAAGTGACGTTTTTAAAAAAAATATTTTTATTCTCCTCCTTTTTTGCTTTTTCTAAATGACGTTTAATAGCTTATTGAATCAATATTCCTTGTGCTTTGCAATGATAGTCAGTGATTGCAATGATGGTCAGTGATTACCTTTATTGTGTGGATTTGTTTCATAAAATCATTCTGAAGGAAATTATAGTTCCTAATTGCAGATGCAGCATGAAAATGAAATGAAAATCGCTTATTGTCACAAGTAGGCTTCAATGAAGTTACTGTGAAAAGCCCCTAATCGCCACATTCCGGCGCCTGTTCGGGGAGGCTGTTACGGGAATTGAACCGTGCTGCTGGCACGGTCATGATCGGTGTTTTTGTTATTAAAGGGAACCCCGGAGGACTTCCGGGTGCGGCGATGACCAGCTGAGTCGCACGTTTCGGCAGCTCCCTGTGAAACGGACTTTTGGGCTCTTGATAGGAGCCCCAACGGCAATTTTGACGGCTAAAAACACTGTGCGGTAAACCAGAAGGGAATCCCCCCTGGATACGGATGGAAAAAGGAGGAGAGAGTGGCCAGATTGCAGTGGATCCTTTAGAACAGCGGCAAGGAAGGCAAGCAAAAACCAAGATGGCGTCGGAAGGTGGCAGTTTAACATGGGGCCCTGAACAACAAGAGTTCTTGAAATGCTGTGTGGAAGAGATCAAAAAGGAAATGAAGAAAGAGCTGTTGGCCCCGATACTACAGGCGATCGAAGGGCTAAAGGAGGAACAAAAGACCCAGGAGCGGGAGCTTCGGGTCGTGAAGGCAAAGGCAGCCGAGAATGAGGACGATATACAGGGCCTGGTGGTGAAGACGGAGACGCAGGAGGCACATCAGAAACGATGTGTGGAAAGGTTGGAGGCACTGGAAAACAACGCAAGGAGGAACAACCTGAGGATTCTTGGTCTTCCTGAAGGTGTGGAGGGAGCGGACGTCGGGGCATATGTGAGCACGATGCTGCACTCGTTAATGGGAGCGGAGGCCCCGGCGGGTCCGTTGGAGGTGGAGGGAGCATACCGAGTGATGGCGCGAGGACCGAGAGCAGGAGAAATTCCCAGAGCCATAGTGGTGAGATTCCTCCGTTTTAAGGATAGAGAAATGGTCCTTAGATGGGCGAAGAAAACTCGGAGCAGTAAATGGGAGAACGCGGTGATCCGCGTTTATCAAGACTGGAGTGCGGAGGTGGCGAGAAGGAGGGCGAGCTTTAATCGGGCCAAGGCGGTGCTTCATAAAAAGAAGATAAAATTTGGAATGCTGCAACCGGCAAGACTGTGGGTCACATATCGAGGGAGGCACCACTACTTTGAGACAGCGGATGAAGCGTGACTTTTATTGTGGAAGAAAAACTGGAATGAGCGGGTTATTAAAAAGAACGTTCGAACAAAGTGGTGGGGCGAATGTGGGGGGCAAAGAGGGGTTTTATGTACTAATCCTGCGATGTGGTAACTTTTCTCTCTCCCACAGGTGGTGATGGGGGGAGGAGGGGAGGTGGAGGAGATGGGGCGTTGGCCATTGGGGGCGGGGCCAAGGGAGAAGCGCGGGCTTGGTTCCCGCGCTATGATAATCATGGCGGGAATAGAGAAGCAGGAAGGAGGGGGCGTCGCACGGTGCGAGCCGAGGTCACGGGGGGAAGCTGAGGTCAGCCAGAGTTTGCTGACTTCTGGGAGCAACATGGGGGGAGTAATTACGCTAGCGGGGGATCTAGCAGGGGGGGGGGTGGGAGGGGGGAATTACTGGGTTGCTGCTGCTGGGGAGAGGGGGGAGCTGGTATGAGAGAGGATGGGCGGGGGGGCACCGCCTGGGGGAGATACAGCTGCGTGGGAACCGGGTGAGGAGCTGGAAAAAGGTGATGGCTAATCGACAAGGGGGGGGGGGGTAGGAAGCCCCCCAACTCGGCTGATCACATGGAACGTGAGAGGGCTGAACGGGCCGATAAAGAGGGCACGGGTACTCGCACACCTTAAGAAACTTAAGGCAGATGTGGTTATGTTGCAGGAAACGCACCTGAAACTGATAAACCAGGTTAGGCTACGCAAAGGATGGGTGGGGCAGGTGTTCCATTCGGGGCTAGATGCGAAAAACAGGGGGGTGGCTATATTAGTGGGGAAGCGGGTAATGTTCGAGGCAAAGACTATAGTGGCGGATAACGGGGGCAGATACGTGATGGTGAGTGGCAAACTACAGGGGGAGACGGTGGTTTTGGTAAACGTATATGCCCCGAACTGGGATGATGCCAATTTTATGAGGCGGATGCTAGGACGCATTCCGGACCTAGAGATGGGAAAGCTGATAATGGGGGGAGATTTTAATACGGTGTTGGAACCAGGGCTGGATAGGTCGAAGTCCAGGACTGGAAGGAGGCCGGCAGCAGCCAAGGTACTTAAAGATTTTATGGAGCAGATGGGAGGTGTAGACCCGTGGAGATTTAGCAGACCTAGGAGTAAGGAGTTCTCGTTTTTCTCCTATGTCCATAAAGTCTACTCGCGAATAGACTTTTTTGTGCTGGGTAGGGCATTGATCCCGAAGGTGAGGGGAACGGAGTATACGGCTATAGCCATTTCGGATCACGCTCCACACTGGGTGGACTTGGAGATAGGGGAGGAAACAGGAGGGCGCCCACCCTGGAGAATGGACATGGGACTAATGGCAGATGAGGGGGTGTGTCTAAGGGTGAGGGGGTGCATTGAAAAGTACTTGGAACTCAATGATAATGGGGAGGTCCAGGTGGGAGTGATCTGGGAGGCGTTGAAGGCGGTGGTTAGAGTGGAGCTGATATCAATAAGGGCACATAAAGGGAAGCAGGAGAGTAAGGAACGGGAGCGGTTGCTGCAAGAACTTTTGAGGGTGGACAGACAATATGCGGAAGCACCGGAGGAGGGACTGTACAGGGAAAGGCAAAGGCTACATGTAGAATTTGACTTGCTGACTACAGGCACTGCAGAGGCACAATGGAGGAAGGCACAGGGTGTACAGTACGAATATGGGGAGAAGGCGAGCAGGTTGCTGGCACACCAATTGAGGAAAAGGGGAGCAGCGAGGGAAATAGGGGGAGTGAGGGATGAGGAAGGAGAGATGGAGCGGGGAGCGGAGAGAGTGAATGGAGTGTTCAAGACATTTTATAAAAAATTATATCAAGCTCAACCCCCGGATGGGAGGGAGAGAATGATGGGCTTCTTGGATCGGCTGGAATTTCCCAAGGTGGAAGAGCAGGAAAGGGTGGGACTGGGAGCACAGATCGAGGTTGAAGAAGTGGTGAAAGGAATTAGGAGCATGCAGGCGGGAAAGGCCCCGGGACCGGATGGATTCCCAGTCGAATTCTATAGAAAATATGTGGACTTGCTCGCCCCGGTACTGACGAGGACCTTTAATGAGGCAAAGGAAAGGGGACAACTGCCCCCGACTATGTCTGAAGCAACGATATCGCTTCTCTTAAAGAAGGAAAAGGACCCGCTACAATGCGGGTCCTATAGACCTATTTCCCTCCTAAATGTAGATGCCAAGGTCCTGGCCAAGGTAATGGCAATGAGAATAGAGGAATGTGTCCCGGGGGTGCCACGAGGACCAAACTGGGTTTGTGAAGGGGAGACAGCTGAACACGAATATACGGAGGTTGTTAGGGGTAATGATGATGGCCCCACCAGAGGGAGAAACGGAGAAAGTAGTGGCGATGGATGCCGAGAAAGCATTTGATAGAGTGGAGTGGGATTATTTGTGGGAGGTGTTGAGGAGATTTGGTTTTGGAGAGGGGTATGTTAGATGGGTGCAGCTGTTGTATAGGGCCCCAGTGGCGAGCGTGGTCACGAATGGACGGGGATCTGCATATTTTCGGCTCCATAGAGGGACAAGGCAGGGATGCCCTCTGTCCCCATTATTGTTTGCACTGGCGATTGAGCCCCTGGCGATAGCATTGAGGGGTTCCAAGAAGTGGAGGGGAGCACTTAGGGGAGGAGAAGAGCACTGGGTATCTTTGTATGCGGACGATTTGCTACTATACGTGGCGGACCCGGCGGAGGGGATGCCAGAAATAATGCGGATACTTGGGGAGTTTGGGGATTTTTCAGGGTATAAATTGAACATGGGGAAAAGTGAGTTGTTTGTGGTGCATCCAGGGGAGCAGAGTAGAGAAATAGAGGACCTACCGTTGAGGAAGGTAACAAGGGACTTTCGTTACCTGGGGATCCAGATAGCTAAGAATTGGGGCACATTGCATAGGTTAAATTTAACGCGGTTGGTGGAACAGATGGAGGAGGATTTCAAGAGATGGGATATGGTATCCCTGTCAATGGCAGGGAGGGTGCAGGCGGTTAAGATGGTGGTCCTCCCGAGATTCCTCTTTGTGTTTCAGTGCCTCCCGGTGGTGATCACGAAGGCTTTTTTTAAAAAGGATTGAAAAGAGCATCATGGGTTTTGTGTGGGCCGGGAAGACCCCGAGAGTGAGGAAGGGATTCTTACAGCGTAGCAGGGATAGGGGGGGGCTGGCACTACCGAGCCTAAGTGAGTATTATTGGGCCGCTAATATTTCAATGGTGAGTAAGTGGATGGGAGAGGAGGAGGGAGCGGCGTGGAAGAGATTAGAGAGGGCGTCCTGTAGGGGGACTAGCCTACAGGCTATGGTGACAGCCCCATTGCCGTTCTCACCGAGGAACTACACCACAAGCCCGGTGGTGGTGGCTACACTGAAGATTTGGGGACAGTGGAGACGGCATAGGGGAAAGACTGGAGCCTTGGGGGGGGTCCCCGATAAGAAACAACCATAGGTTTGCCCCGGGGGGAATGGATGGGGGATATGGAACGTGGCAAAGAGCAGGAATAACGCAACTGAAAGATCTGTTTGTGGATGGGAAGTTCGCGAGTCTGGGAGCGCTGACCGAGAAATATGGGTTGCCCCAAGGGAATGCATTCAGGTATATGCAACTGAGGGCTTTTGCGAGGCAACAGGTGAGGGAATTCCCACAGCTCCCGACACAAGAGGTGCAGGACAGAGTGATCTCAAAGACATGGGTGGGGGATGGTAAGGTGTCAGATATATATAGGGAAATGAGGGACGAAGGGGAGACTATGGTAGATGAACTAAAAGGGAAATGGGAAGAAGAGCTGGGGGAGGAGATCGAGGAGGGGCTGTGGGCAGATGCCCTAAGCAGGGTAAACTCGTCGTCCTCGTGTGCCAGGCTAAGCCTGATTCAGTTTAAGGTATTACACAGGGCACATATGACTGGAGCACGGCTCAGTAAATTTTTTGGGGTGGAGGATAGGTGTGCGAGGTGCTCGAGAAGCCCAGCGAATCATACCCATATGTTTTGGTCATGCCCGGCACTACAGGGGTTTTGGATGGGGGTGACAAAGGTGCTTTCAAAAGTAGTAGGAGTCCGGGTCGAACCAAGCTGGGGGTTGGCTATATTTGGGGTTGCACAAGAGCCGGGAGTGCAGGAGGCGAGAGAGGCCGATGTTTTGGCCTTTGCGTCCCTAGTAGCCCGGCGCAGGATATTGCTAATGTGGAAAGAAGCCAAGCCCCCGGGGGTGGAGACCTGGATAAATGACATGGCGGGGTTTATAAAGCTAGAGCGGATTAAGTTCGTCCTAAGGGGGTCGGCTCAAGGGTTCACCAGGCAGTGGCAACCGTTCGTCGAATACCTCGCAGAAAGATAGACGGAATGGGAAAAAGAAGGCAGCAGCAGCAGCCCAGGATCGGGGGGGGGGGGGGGGGGGGGGGAGAAGGAGGAACCAGAAGGACTCTCAGGGTTGTTAATATATACTGTATAGTATGTATAGGTCGTTGCTACAGATAATTATATATTGGACTGTTAAATTATATTTTTGGAGAGTGTTACTTGTGACAAGGCAGTTGCCAATTAGGGCTAGTTTTCATTTTTGTTATTTATTATTTATTCATTTTTTGTTTATAAAATAGGTCATTGTTATTTGTGTTGTTATAATATTGTGTAAAGGATGCACAATGTACTGTGTTGGTTGACCAAAAATTTTCAATAAAATATTTAATAAAAAAAAAAATTAAAGGGAACCCCATACATGTGTGTGCATGCTTTATTCTGGTTTGTTAATGAAAAGTTGCTAACATCGATTTAGTCAAATTTTCACCTGACATCTTCAAAAATATAATTTTGCTTCGTCAGCAAAATGTTTTTGATCAGAAAAATCTCTGTAAAAATAATTTCTATCCACTAATATTGTTGGTTGGAAACCAAGTATGCTGTTTAATAGGCATAATTGTATTTCTAAAATTATCTGAATTAATTGAGGACATAACTTTAATTTGAAGGAGGTGTTTTAATTTAAGGCATGGTGACTGCATGCAACAGTTCTCTTTGTGTGATTGTATTGGATCCTCACAGTAGTTATCTCTTTTTCTCTCTTTATCTTTCCCTCCAGCTCTCCCCCACACCCCCACTTTCATAATTTCCAAGTGTGGATTAAGCTTTTCTCCACGATGACATTTGCACATGGTGAAGTCGAGACATCCTGAGTGAGAGGCAGCCAGAGTAGGGATTGGAACTTGGTAATTTGGTGCAGTGAGGTAATTCGGTGCAGAGTGGGAGGAGGTGCTTTTTCCCCTATCGTTTTTTTTTCCTTCTGGCTTGTGACTGTTAATCTGCAGGGAGAGATCCAGAGAGCATCCCAGGAAGGTAAGTGATTTTATTACCTTTTCAAATTGTGTGGAGGGGGGAAAGCTGAAGTGACATCACAGTAAAGCTGTGACCTGATTGGCTGGTTGGGAATCTGTTAAATTGAGGAAAAAAATGATCTTGCAAAACAAATCTAATTGATTAACTAGATAGTGGAGTAACTAAACCGGAGGGCAGAGATCGGTATTTAGCATTTAATTTTACAGTAAAAACCTAGCGTCAGGGCCATATAGTTAATTGTAACTCAATCTAATAATAATTTAAGTGTTTATTTCAAATTAATTAACTAGTGCTTAAATGTCACTCAGCGGGGTGCAGTGCTCCAACTGTGAGATGTGGCAGATCTGGAACGCTTCCAGCGTTCCGGTCGACTACATCTGCAGCAAGTGTAACCAATGGCAGCTACTCCCAGACCGCGTGGTTCGGTTGGAGCAGCAATTGGATGCACTTAGGTGCATGCAGGTGGCGGAAAGTGTCATAGATAGGAGTTATAGAGATGTGGTCACACCCAAGGTGCAGGCAGAGAGATGGGTGACCACCAGAAGGGGCAGGCAGTCAGTGCAGGAATCCCCTGTGGTTTTCTCCCTCCAAACAGATATACCGCTTTGGATACTGTTGGGGGGAATAGCCTATCAGGGGAAAACAGCAGCAGCCAGAGCAGTAGCACCACGGCTGGCTCTGATGTTCAGCAGGGAGGGTCAAAGTGCAGAAGAGCAATAGTCATAGGGGACTCTATAGTCAGGGGCACAGATAGGCGTTTCAGTGGACGTGAAAGAGACTCCAGGATGGTATGTTGCCTCCCTGGTGCCAGGATCCAGGATGTCTCAGAACGGTAGCGGGCATCCAGAAGGGGGAGGGCACACAGGCAGAGGTCGTTGTACATATTGGTACTAACAACATAGGCAGGAAGGGGGATGAGGTCCTGCAGCAGGAGTTCAGGGAGCTAGGCAGAAAGTTAAAAGACAGGACCTCTGGGGTTGTAATCTCGAGATTACTCCCTGTACCATGTGCCAGTGAGGCCAGAAATAGGAAGATAGAGCAGCTAAACACGTGGCTAAACAGCTGGTGTAGGAGGGAGGGTTTCAGTTATCTGGACCACTGGGAGCTCTTCCGGGGCAGGTGTGACCTGTATAAGAAGGACGGGTTGCATCTAAACTGGAGAGGCAAAAATATCCTGGCCGCGAGGTATGCAAGGGTCACACGGGAGGGTTTAAACTAATATGGCGGGGGGTGGGTACCGGATTATAGGTCAGAAGGTGAAAAAATTGAGGAAGAACGAGGGAATAGGGCCAGTATGGCTCTGAGGAAGAGCAGACAGGGAGATGTTGCTGAAAATAGCGAGTCTGGTGGCCTGAAGTGCATATGTTTTAATGCAAGAAGTATGACAGGTAAGGCAGATGAACTTAGAGCTTGGATTCGTACATGGAACTATGATGTTGTTGCCATTACAGAGACCTGGTTGAAGGAAGGACAGGATTGGCAGCTAAATATTTCAGGATTTAGATGTTTCAGGCGGGATAGAGGGAGATGTAAACGGGGTGGAGGAGTTGCGCTACTGGTAAGGGAGAATATCACAGCTGTACTGTGGGAGGACACCTCAGGGGGCAGCGAGGCTATATGGGTAGAGATCAGGAATAAGAAGGGTGCAGTCACAATGTTGAGGGTTTACTATAGGCCACCGATCAGCCAGCGGGAGATAGAGGAGCAGATAGGTAAACAGATTTTGGAAAGGAGTAAAAGCAACAGGGTTGTTGTGATGGGAGACTTTAACTTCCACAATATTGACTGGGACTCACTTAGTGCTAGGAGCATGGATGGGGCAGAGTTTGTAAGGAGCATCCAGGAGGGCTTCTTAAAACAATATGTAGATAGTCCAACTAGGGAAGGGGCTGTTCTGGACCTGGTATTGGGGAATGAGCCCGGCCAGGTGGTAGAAGTTTCAGTAGGGGAGCATTTTGGGAATAATGACCACAATTCAGTAAATATTAAAGTGCTGGTGGACAAGGATAAGAGTGGTCCTAGGGTAAATGTGCTAAATTAGGGGGAAGGCTAATTATAACAATATTAGGCGGGAACTGAAGAACATAGATTGGGGGCGGGTGTTTGAGGGTAAATCAACATCTGACATGCGAGAGGCTTTCAAATGTCAGTTGAAAGGAATTCAGGACTGGCATGTTCCGGTGAGGAAGAAGGATAAATACGGCAAATTTCAGGAACCTTGGATAACGAGAGATATTGTAGGCCTCGTCAAAAAGAAAAAGGAGGCATTTGTCAGGGCTCGAAGGCTGGGAACAGACAAAGCCTGTGCGGAATAGAAGGAAAGTAGGAAGGAACTTCAGCAAGGAGTCAGGAGGGCTAGAAAGGGGTCACAAAAAGTCATTGGCAAATAGGGTGAAGGAAAATCCCACGGCTTTTTACGTGTACATAAAAAGCAAGACTGTAGCCAGGGAAAGGGTTGGCCCACTGAAGACAGGGGAGAGAATCTATGTGTGGAGCCAGGGGAAATGGGCATGGTACTAAATTAATACTTTGCATCAGTATTCATCAAAGAGAAGGAATTGGTGGATGTTGAGTCTGGAGAAGGGTGTGTAGATAGCCTGAGTCACATTGAGATCCAAAAAGACAAGGTGTTGGGTGTCTTGAAAAATATGAAGGTGATAAGTCCCCAGACCTGATGGGATCTACCCCAGAATACTGAAGGAAGCAAGAGAGGAAATTGCTGAGACCTTGACAGAAATCTTTGGATCCTCACTGTCTTCAGCTAATGTCCCGGAGGACTGGAGAATAGCCAATGTTGTTCCTTTGTTTAAGAAGGGTAGCAAGGATAATCCAGGGAACTACAGGCCGATGAGCCTTACGTCAGTGGTAGGGAAATTACTGGAGAGAATTCTTCGAGACAGGATCTACTCCCATTTGGAAGAAAGTGGACGTATTAGCGAGAGGCAGCACGGTTTTGTGAAGGGGAGGTCATGTCTCACTAACTTGATAGAGTTTTTTGAGGACGTCACAAAAATGATTGATGCAGGTAGAGCAGTGGATGTTGGCTATATGGACTTCAGTAAGGACTTTGACAAGGTCCCTCATGGTAGACTGGTACAAAAGGTGAAGTCACACGGGATCAGAGGTGAGCTGGCAAGATAGATACAGAACTGGCTAGGTCATAGAAGTCAGAGAGTAGCAATGGAAGGGTGCTTTTCTGATTGGAGGGCTGTGACTAGTGGTGTTCTGCAGGGATCAGTGGTGGGACCTTTGCTGTTTGTAGTATATATAAATGATTTGGAGGAAAATGTAACTGGTCTGATTAGTAAGTTTGCGGACAACACAAAGGTTGGTGGAATTGCGGATAGCGATGAGGACGATCAGAGGATACAGCAGGATTTAGATCGTTTGGAGACTTGGATGGAGAGATGGCAGATGGGGTTTAATTTGGACGAATGTGAGGTAATGCATTTTGGAAGGTCTAATACAGGTAGGGAATATACAGTGAATGGTAGAACCCTCAAGAGTATTGACAGTCAGAGAGATCTAAGTGTACAGGTCCACAGGTCACTGAAAGGGGCAACACAGGTGGAGAAGGTAGTCAAGAAGGCATACAGCATGCTTGCCTTCATTGGCCGGGGCATTGAGTATAAAAATTGGCAAGTCATGTTGCTGCTGTATAGAACCTTAGTTAGGCCACACTTGGAGTATAGTGTTCAATTCTGGTCGCCACACTACCAGAAGGATGTGGAGGCTTTAGAGAGGGTGCAGAAGAAATTAACCAGGATGTTGCCTGGTATGGAGGGCATTAGCTATGAGGAGAGGTTGAATAAACTCAGTTTGTTCTCACTGGAACAACGGAGGTTGAGGGGCGACATGATAGAGGTCTACAAAAATATGAGGGGCATAGACAGGGTGATAGTCAGAGACTTTTTCCCAGAGTGGAGGGGTCAATTACTAGGGGGCATAGGTTTAAGGTGCGAGGAGAAAAGTTTAGAGGAGATGAACGAAGCAAGTTTTTTTTACACAGAGGGTAGTGGGTGCCTGGAACTCGCTGCCAGAGAAGGTGGTGGAAGCAGGGACGATAGTGACGTTTAAGGTGCATCTTGACAAATACATGAATAGGATGGGAATAGAGGGATACGGACCCGGAAGTGTAGAAGATTTTAGTTCAGACGGGCAGCATGGTCGGCGCAGGCTTGGAGGGCCGAAGGGCCTGTTCCTGTGCTGTACTTTTCTTTGTTCTTTGTTCCAGTTAAGGAGATCATCCTCCCAGATTTGGGTGTGGAGCTGGCCAAACAAAGGATCAGGTTTGACAGGGTTAAAGCAGCTCTGTACCAGGAAAATGTGAAATTTGGGGTATTGTACTCGGCTCGTCTGTGGGTCACGTACCAAAACCAGGAGTTCTATATGGACACGCCGGAAGAGGCGAGCAAGTTTTTATGGGACCGCAAGATTGGAGACTTTGGACTGAGTTGATGCCAATATGGTTGATATTCCTTCTCTACTTTCTAATGTTGGGAGACGTATGTTTTGTTTTTGGATTTGCACGGGAGGAGAGGTGTGGGAGGGGAGGTGGGGATATGACGCTTCAGGTACGAGGGTCTCAAGGTGAGACAGGGAACGTGAGGACATGGGTGGGGGCCACTATACTAGCGGAGAGGCTAATTAACGGAAAAGAAGTGGGGGTAAAATGGCAATGGGGCGGGAAGGGGGTGTGGCTGCAGTTCTGTTTTATCTATGGCTTGATTGGGTGGGAAAATTGGGGAGGGGGGATGATTGGGAGGGAAGGGGGCTGACGAGGAGGAAGCTGGTGTGGCGCAAATGCACGAAGAGTGATGGAGATGGATACCTTGTGGGGGCCTGGGTGGTGCGAAACGACCTCAGTGAGTTGGTTAAAAAATAAGTATGGCTAATTCGGGGGGGGGGGGGGGGAGGGGGGGGCCAACCCGGTTGATGACCTGGAAAGTTTGGGGACTAAATAGGCCTGTTAAGTGTTCGCACGTATTCCCACGTTTAAAGGAGTCTAAGGTGGATGTAGTATTTCTGCAAGAGACCCATCTGGTGAATCAAACGAGGCTGCGGAAAGGCTGGGTGGGCCAGGTCTTCCTCTCAGGGCTAGACATGAAAACAAGAGTGGCAGTGCTGATCCATAAGAGAGTTGCCTTTGCGGTGGGGAAGATTGTGGTGGACCCGGGGGGGGGGATACATTTGTGATAAGCGGAAGGCTAGAGAGTGACCCAGTGTTGTTGGACAATATTTATGTCCAAACTGGGACGAAGTGGAGTTCATGAGGCAGGTTCTGGCTAAGATCCTGGAGCCGGACAAGCACTGGTTGATCCTGGAATGGAACTACAATATGGAGCTGGATCCCAAGGTGAACCGGTCATGTCCCAGACCCAGGAGGGTATCAGCAATGGCTAGGGAGCTGTTGGGAATATGGAGAAAATGGGTGGGGCGGACCCATGGTGGTTCAGAAGGCCTAGGGCGAGAGACTTCTCATTTCTCTCACGTACATAAGGGGTATTATCGGATTGACCATTCTTGTCATGGACAAGGTGCTATTGATGGGACTGATCAGGTCATAATATTCAGCGATCATGGTCAGGCCACATGCCGCACTGAGTGGATTTGCGGATGGAGAAGGTGGACCCCCAGAGACCCCAGTGGAGGACGGACGAGGGGCTATTGGCTGATAAAGGAGTCTGCGAGAGGATAGAGAGGGCCATTCGGAGCTATGTGGACCAGAACAATATGGGGGAGGCCTCCACTGGCATGTATGGGAGGCACTGAAGCCTGTCATCGGGGGGTGGGGGGGGGGGGGGGGGTGTTAAAATTTTGATCCGGGCGCACAAGGAGAAGGGCTGAGGGGTGGATGCTGATGGAGGCCATTTTGGTGGTAGATCAGAAGTACTCAGCGGCGCCCAAGGAGGTGCTGCTTAAGGTGTGACAGAGGCTCCAAATGGAGTTTGGACTTATGTCAACAGCGACGGTGGTGAGGCAACTGCACATAGCTAGGGCAGCAATATACGAATAGGAGAGAAATGCTAGTAGGATGCTTGCGCTCCTGCTGAGGAAGCAGGCAGCGGTGAGGGAGATTAGACAAATGAGGGGGACAAAGCGGTAACGGAGCTGAAGGAATTAAACAAGGTACTTGAGGCCTTCTACCGGAAACTATACCGGTCGGAACCTCCTGCAGGGGACGAGAGTAGAAGGTGTTCTTTTGAGAAACCAGAGTTCCTGAAGGTGAAGCAGAGGAGAGTGGAAGGGCTGCGGGCCCCATTGGGGTTACAAGAGGTGATGGATTGTGTGGTGTTGATGCAGTCCGGGAAGGCTCCGGGTCCAGATGGGTTCCCAGCTGATGGGGATGCATAGCGAGGCGCTAGAGAAGGGAGAGTCCCACCCACCCCCGTTATCACAGGCATCTATCTCACCTAAAGAAGGATAAAGACCCTGAGCAATGTGGGTCATATCGGCCGATGTTGTTACTGAATGTCAACACAAAACTTTTGGCAAAGGTGCTGGTGATGCGGTTAGAGGGCTGTATGCCAGGGGATGATTGGGGGAAGACCAGACGGGGTTTGTAAAGGGCAGACAGCTGTCGGCGAATGTACAGAGGCAATTGGATATGATCATGATGTCTGCAGGGGGACGTGAGGTTGAAGTGGTGGTGTCCATGGATCCAGAGAAGGCGTAGAGTGTACGTACTTGTTCGATGTGATGGAGCGGTTCGGGTTTGGGCAGGGGTTTGTAGACTGGGTCAGATTACTGTATAAATCCCGAAGGCGAGTGTCTGAACCAATGGTGTCAGTTCGGAGTACTTTGGGTTGCAGCGTGGGAGAAGCCAGAGGTGCCCGCTCTCCCCATTGCTCTTTGCACTGGCAAACAAGTCATTGGTGATGGCCCTTGGGGCTGCAAGGGAATGGAGGGGTGTTGAGCCGGGGAGGGGGTAGGAGCACTAGGTCTCCCTATATGCGAACGTCCTCCTATTATACATAGCGAATGCAGTGGAATGCTTCGGATCCTGAGGGAATTGAGGGACTTCAGTACCTTCTCGGATATAAACTTATACTCAACATGGGGAAAAGTGAGGTGTTCCCAATAAACACTCGGGGCCAGGAGAGAAGTCTGAGGAAGCTACCGTTTTGGTTACTGGGGACGAGTTACTGCTACCTGGGGATACACGTGGCACGAAACTGGGTTCAGCTGCACAAACTAAACTTGATGGGATTTATGGATGGAACGAGGGAGGACTTTAAGAGATGGGATATGCTGCCATTGTCATTGGTGGGAAGGGCTCAGACAGTGAAAATGTCGGTCTTGCCTATTCATGTTTCAAACCCAATTTTCTTGCCCAAGTCGCTTTTTAGGAAAGTGAACAAGATGATTCTGAGCTTTGTATGGGAGGACTACCCGGACCAGGAGGGTCTTGCCAGAGAGAGGTAGACGGGGAGAGGTCTGGCGCTACCAAACCTGCAAAACTACTGTTGGGCGGCAAACATGGTTCGAAAGTGGGTGGTGGAACAGGAGACTGGGGACAGGTGGAGGAGGCCTCGTGTAAGGGAACCACCTTTGAGGGCATTAGTGTTGGTGCCTCTGACTAGATACTCGAGTCCGGTGGTAATTGTGGTGTTGAGGGTATGGAACCAATGCCGGCAGCATGGGGGCACCAATTTGTAGCAACCACAGATTTGCCCCAACGGGGCTGGATGCGAGGTTCCAGGGAGAGTGAGGGAGTGAGAGTTTGCGGATTACTGAGGTACCTACTGAGCTCAGTAAAAGAGAGGCAGCCCCAGTTGAGGAAATTCGGCAAAAGTGGGAAGAGGAGTTGGGAAGGGTGATGCATGGTGGGGTTTGGAGTGCAGCCGTGCGCAGGATCAATGCATCCTCTTCATGTGCAAGATTAAACCTATTACAGACACTTCCAGTGACGGCCATGATGTGAGCGGTTGCACATTTGTTTGTTTTTTCAGATCTTCTCCTCGTTTTGGAGGGTGGATGTGTGGCTGATAAGGATGTGGAGCTAGCCAGTGGGAAGTCTGATTCCGCTGGTGGGTCAATCCACGGACCGGAAATGGGTCAAGAAGAAGGGAGCAGCTGGAGCAGGAGAATCTTCATGTGGCACAGCTTAAGACGGCGGAGGGTACAGGGCCTGTGCTGCCTACCCAATGGTCGATGGACCAACTGGGGGACGACTTAAATGAAACATTCAGCCAGCAGAGGAGAGTGCCCCATGAGGACCTAGCCAAGGCTATAGACCTGTTGAAGTCGGAAATCAACCGAGTGGAGCAGAGGCTGGAGTCCCAAGGCCAGGCTAACCGGAAAATGGAGGTGGTGGGGAGCAGTTGGCTTCGCTGATGGCCGAGGTGAGAGTAATGCGAGAGACCCAGAAGTGGCTCCAGGAGAAGATAGAGAACCTTGAGAATCGCTCCAGGAGGCAGAGCTTGAGAATTGTAGGGATGCCTGAAGGCATCGAGCGGACCCTGCCATGTTTGTGGCCAGAATGCTGGAAACGCTGATGGGATAGGGGGCCTTTGGCAGGCCCCTGGAGGTTGACCGAGCGCACAGGGTGCTAATGAGGAGGCCGCAGGTGAACGAGCCACCGAGGGCAATGGTGGTACGTCTTCACCAGTTCCTAGATAAGGAAAAGATCTTGAGATGGGCGAGGCAGACGAGGAAATGCACCTGGGAGGGGAGCGAGCTGCGTGTGTATCAGAACCTGGGCCGATATTCTGGCCTTTGCCTCCCTGGTAGCCCGGAGACGGATCCCGTTGGGGTGAAAGGACTCAGGGCCACCAAAACCGGGGGTGTGGGTGAGCAACCTCGCGGATTTCCTCAGGCTGGAGAAAATGAAGTTCACCTTAAGAGGGTCGGTGGAGGGATTCGCCCAGAGATGGAAGCCGTTCATTGACTTCTTCCAGGACAGCTAAGTCAACAGGGAGTTGGTGTGTGTGTGTGTGTGTGTGTGTGGGGGGGGGGGGGGGGGGGGGGGGGGGGGGGAGGATAAGAAAAGGTGGGGCATGGTAGGGAGGGCGGGCTGTGGTTGGTGGTTACTTATTTAGTTACGATGTGATCTCCTGTTTATCTTTTTGTTATCGTTTTGATCATGGTTGTGGTTGATGTTTATTGAAATGCCTTAATAAAAATATTTTTTTAAAAGCCCATTACAGATTAAGGTAGTACACAGGGCACACATGGCAATGTCCAGAGTGAGTCGGTTTTTCCGACCTCCAGGATGAGTCGTTTTTCCCAGGGGCGGACAATAGATGTGGACAGTGTGCCGGCGGACTGGCGAACCATACCCACATGTTTTGGGCGTGCCCAAGGTTGGAGGGGTTCTGGAAAGGGGTTGCGGAAATACTGTCAAAGATTCTGGGAGCTGAGGTAGCACTGAGCCCACATGTGGCAATATTTGGGGTGTCGGAAACCCCGGGAATACAGGTGGGGAGAGAGGCTGAGGTAGTGGTCTTTGCCTCCCTGTTAGCCCAGAGGAGGATCTTGTTGAGCTGGCAGAATTCGGAGCCACCAAAGGTGGGGACATGGGTAGGTGACCTGGCAGACTTTTAGAGAAGATGAAGTTCGCCATTAGGAGGATGGACGAGGGGTTTTCCACGAGGCGGAAGCTGTTCATCAACTTTTTTTTTATTTTATAAAAGGTGTACTAAATCGTCAGCAGGGGAAGGGGTCAGGGGGAGGTTCTTCTCTTTTCCTTTCTTCTCTTTGCTTGGGGCGGGGGGGGGGGCTGGGAAAAAAAGAGGGAGGTAGGAGGTTCTGGGTAAAAAGTGCGTTGGATATGTTACTATACGGTTGATGGTTTGTTATGGTTCTGTGTGTGTCTTGTTCTGTACACATTTGAAAATACCTTCACTAAAAAATTTTTTTTAAATGCGATCATCCTTGAATATGACATTTATTGCTGAAATTTCCAAATTTCTAATGATTCTAAACTTGTCAAAATATGGCATTAGTAACTGTCATATCACTGTATTTTTTACAATACCACCTGTTTGCAGCATTTGGATTTCACCATAGGTGATAAAAGGTGCTATAGTCTTCCAACCCTGCACACTGTAGTGATTTTGTGCTAATGTGCAGGATTCCTTTTCACAAGAACATTTCAGAACTTTGCCATCATCAGCCACTCCCAATCCTGATGAGTAAACAAAATCATGTGGCGTCATTGGTTGGGGGAGGTGAAGGTGGGTCAAGTGGCCTATGGCCTTCTTTTGTGCTGCATGATTACATTACAAGCCCCTTAAAGTGAAAGTGAGTGGGGGCGGGGTTGGTGGAGGATATTTTTGGGAGCTTGCAGTGTGCAAATGGGTTTTGGTGTTTCCCAAATTTTAAGTGACTACACTTGAAATTATGATGTAGAATGCAATTTGAAGTGGAAAAGCAAACAATCTAAGAGTATATCAGATGCAAAGCAAAGTGCAACCTGAGGACAACTGGGCGATCTCCACCCGCTCCCTCAAAGGGCTGATGTTGAAAAAGTTAAAATAGTTTGGAATTCACGGAGACTATAGTATAGTAGAAATCCAGCAGCTCCTTGTATCCCTGTTCTATACAGAAAAGTAGAATCATAACTTTAATACATGAATAGAAAACCTTTGATTCTTTGTTAATAAACTTAAGCAATTGAAATTCAAGTGAATACCACCTTTTTAAAGTACTATTTTGCATGCATTCCTCAAACAGTCTTTAAAGTTTTCATACAAATGTAGTAGTCTAAATGCACTAAATCTAGGGCCATCAGTACAAAATAGTCGCTAATAAATCCAATAGGGAATTCGGGAGAAACTTCTTTATCCAGCGAATACTTAGAAAGTGGAACACAGTACCACAAGGAATAGCTGAGGCAAATGGCATAGATGCATTTAGGGAGAAACAAAATAGGTATATGGGGAGAGAAGAGAAGAAACATAAAACTATGTAATCCTATGATTAAAATGAAACAGAACAGATTTAGGGCACTTCACCGTGATCCAATTAGGCCAGGACTTTTAAGTTCAACACCAAAATAGCTTCATATCAGCTCATCAAAAATATCTTTATTGTAGTGACAAACTTGGGACTTCACTGTACAGCTCCTTCTTTTTCACAACTACTTGGATCACCACACCTGTACCAAATCATATTTGTAACAAAAAAAAAAATCAAGTCTTACCTGGCTTGGCATAAGGGCCCTTTGTTGTGTAACTTTTCCAAAAGATATTCTGAAAGAAAAATATTTTAGAAAATAAAGTGCTTCTTTTCTCTGTGTAACAGGAGATGCAATCATAATTACCATTAACAACTTTCCAGCTGGCTCAGTAAAATGTATCTTACTCAACCCTATCGACCAAGAAAGATCCAAGTGTAAACCCTTTTTGGTGTTGAGTTTGACAACCAGATCAATGCTGCAGTTTCCAAATGATTCATTTTGTCCTTTGACAGAAATTGCAATATGTGGATGATGAATGAGAGCTTCATTGGATGTAAGTTGTTATTCACATAGTTAAATGCTCTGTTGACATTGCTATGTTGACACTCTTACTAATATTTAGGCAGAGTGTTGGAGAGCAGCCAACAACTTAGTGCTGTATCCTGGCACAAGTTCTGTTCAGTTGGTGGGCAGGGAGAAAATGTTTTAAAAAGTAATGAGTTGTGTTAAATCAGTCATTCTTTTACCAAGTTTTGAAATGATCAATTAAATGCTATTCCTTTTGTATGATGGTAAATAATTTATACTGCTGTGATACATGTAGAAGAGTGAAATACTCAACTGTCTTTCTATCATCTTCAAAAACTTCTCGTGCCTCTTCAAAGCTACATATTTCTTCAAAACACTCTCGTTCAAGATTTCCTTGAGTAAATATTTCAAAATCCCATCGATTGTACAGAAGTCGTCGTCCCAGGAAACTGCGAGCTTCGTTTCCCTGAATAAACGCTGTCAGTCATAAAGTAAAACCATCAGTATAAACAGAGACAAGCTAGTACAAACACAGCAACGATAGATACTTACAGCACAGTAGGCAGTAATTTGGCCCATCATACCGTGCCAGCCCCTTGTTAAGAATAATCCGAAACAAATGCAAATGCCCTGCCCTCTGGCATTGCAGGTTCCTCTGCTTAACTATTTATCTAATTTTCCCTGAATAAAACACGATGCACTCTCCTTCAACCAGTCCCTGTCTGAAAGTATTCATGTTTCAACAACTCTCAATTTGAGTATTGTAGAAAAAAGACAGGTTGTCAGAACTTTTCACCTTGCACTCAACGGAACAAGCACAAGAATGACAATGCCCTTGTTTTTTGGATAAATACACAACGAAAAGGTTCAACAAAATATATTGTTTCAAAGCGATACTCCAGTTCTGTACTACCAAACAACTATTTGGAACTCTCAATTTTTCCTGCCCTCTCAGTCATGGTCTTAAATGGATGACTTCTCAGTCTTAACTTCCCAAACAGATTATTTCCTCTTCTCTCGGTTCATCTCAACATTATTGTGCCAACCTTTCTGAGGAAGGGACGTTGAATGACCCAATTAAAACATTTTCAAGATTATAGAAAGAAACTGAGAAAGCCAATCCAAGCAAATTGTTCACTCCGCCTAGGAATTCAAATATCAGGCAGCACTTTTGAAATTAGGAAGCTAGGAATCAGAAGGGGGTGCACAAAACATTCACCCAAAAAAATAATAGGCCATTGCAGCATTAACAAGGCAATTCTAAAAACAGGAGGAACTGAAACGTAAATTACAAATGGCTTATTTCTGTTCCTAAAAATACATGTTGTATCTGTTCAGGGTCTCAAGTCTCCACTCTATTTCTTCACTACAAAAATGGAGCATCTGAATATACGGTGTACTATGGTTTATACCTCCAAATCCCGATATCTTAATTTCCAAATTTCAGCTGTTCGAGAGCAACAAACATGTGCAATGCTGCAACTACAGGAAGTAATCAATAGCAACAGAAGTGGACGCCTGCAATGGTGACACAGTAAACATAGAACATAGAACAATACAGCGCAGTACAGGCCCTTCGGCCCACGATGTTGCACCGAAACAAAAGCCATCTAACCTACACTATGCCATTATCATCCATATGTTTATCCAATAAACTTTTAAATGCCCTCAATGTTGGCGAGTTCACTACTGTAGCAGGTAGGGCATTCCATGGCCTCACTACTCTTTGCGTAAAAAACCTACCTCTGACCTCTGTCCTATATCTATTACCCCTCAGTTTAAAGCTATGTCCCCTCGTGCCAGCCATTTCCATCCGCGGGAGAAGGCTCTCACTGTCCACCCTATCTAACCCCCTGATCATTTTGTATGCCTCTATTAAGTCTCCTCTTAACCTTCTTCTCTCCAACGAAAACAACCTCAAGTCCATCAGCCTTTCCTCATAAGATTTTCCCTCCATACCAGGCAACATCCTGGTAAATCTCCTCTGCACCCGCTCCAAAGCCTCCACGTCCTTCCTATAATGCGGTGACCAGAACTGTACGCAATACTCCAAATGCGGCCGAACCAGAGTTCTGTACAGCTGCAACATGACCTCCCGATTCCGGAACTCAATCCCTCTACCAATAAAGGCCAACACTCCATAGGCCTTCTTCACAACCCTATCAACCTGGGTGGCAACTTTCAGGGATCTATGTACATGGACACCTAGATCCCTCTGCTCATCCACACTTTCAAGAACTTTACCATTAGCCAAATATTCCGCATTCCTGTTATTCCTTCCAAAGTGAATCACCTCACACTTCTCTACATTAAACTCCATTTGCCACCTCTCAGCCCAGCTCTGCAGCTTATCTATATCCCTCTGTAACCTGCTACATCCTTCCACACTATTGACAACACCACCGACTTTAGTATCGTCTGCAAATTTACTCACCCACCCTTCTGCACCCTCCTCTAGGTCATTGATAAAAATGACAAACAGCAACGGCCCCAGAACAGATCCTTGTGGTACTCCACTTGTGACTGTACTCCATTCTGAACATTTCCCATCAACCACCACCCTCTGTCTTCTTTCAGCTAGCCAATTTCTGATCCACATCTCTAAATCACCCTCAATCCCCAGCCTCCGTATTTTCTGCAATAGCCTACCGTGGGGAACCTTATCAAACGCTTTGCTGAAGTCCATATACACCACATCAACTGCTCTACCCTCATCTACCTGTTCAGTCACCTTCTCAAAGAACTCAATAAGGTTTGTGAGGCATGACCTACCCTTCACAAAGCCATGCTGACTATCCCTGATCATATTATTCCTATCTAGATGATTATAAATCTTGTCTCTTATAATCCCCTCCAAGACTTTACCCACTACAGACGTGAGGCTCACCGGTCTATAGTTGCCGGGGTTGTCTCTGCTCCCCTTTTTGAACAAAGGGACCACATTCGCTGTCCTCCAGTCCTCTGGCACTATTCCTGTAGCCAATGATGACATAAAAATCAAAGCCAAAGGTCCAGCAATCTCTTCCCTGGCCTCCCAGAGAATCCTAGGATAAATCCCATCAGGTCCCGGGGACTTATCTATTTTCAGCCTGTCCAGAATTGCCAACACCTCTTCCCTACGCACCTCAATGCCATCTATTCTATTAGCCTGCGGCTCAGCATTCTCCTCCACAACATTATCTTTTTCCTGAGTGAATACTGACGAAAAATATTCATTTAGTATCTCGCCTATCTCTTCAGACTCCACACACAATTTCCCATCCCTGTCCTTGACTGGTCCTACTCTTTCCCTAGTCATTCGCTTATTCCTGACATACCTATAGAAAGCTTTTGGGTTTTCCTTGATCCTTCCTGCCAAATACTTCTCATGTCCCCTCCTTGCTCGTCTTAGCTCTCTCTTTAGATCCTTCCTCGCTACCTTGTAACTATCCATCGCCCCAACTGAAACTTCACACCTCATCTTCACATAGGCCTCCTTCTTCCTCTTAACAAGAGATTCCACGACTTCCGGGTGCGGCGATGACCAGCTGAGTCGCACGTTTCGGCAGCTCCCTGTGAAACGGACTTTTGGGCTCTTGATAGGAGCCCCAACGGCAATTTTGACGGCTAAAAACACTGTGCGGTAAACCAGAAGGGAATCCCCCCTGGATACGGATGGAAAAAGGAGAGAGTGGCCAGATTGCAGTGGATCCTTTAGAACAGCGGCAAGGAAGGCAAGCAAAAACCAAGATGGCGTCGGAAGGTGGCAGTTTAACATGGGGCCCTGAACAACAAGAGTTCTTGAAATGCTGTGTGGAAGAGATCAAAAAGGAAATGAAGAAAGAGCTGTTGGCCCCGATACTACAGGCGATCGAAGGGCTAAAGGAGGAACAAAAGACCCAGGAGCGGGAGCTTCGGGTCGTGAAGGCAAAGGCAGCCGAGAATGAGGACGATATACAGGGCCTGGTGGTGAAGACGGAGACGCAGGAGGCACATCAGAAACGATGTGTGGAAAGGTTGGAGGCACTGGAAAACAACGCAAGGAGGAACAACCTGAGGATTCTTGGTCTTCCTGAAGGTGTGGAGGGAGCGGACGTCGGGGCATATGTGAGCACGATGCTGCACTCGTTAATGGGAGCGGAGGCCCCGGCGGGTCCGTTGGAGGTGGAGGGAGCATACCGAGTGATGGCGCGAGGACCGAGAGCAGGAGAAATTCCCAGAGCCATAGTGGTGAGATTCCTCCGTTTTAAGGATAGAGAAATGGTCCTTAGATGGGCGAAGAAAACTCGAAGCAGTAAATGGGAGAACGCGGTGATCCGCGTTTATCAAGACTGGAGTGCGGAGGTGGCGAGAAGGAGGGCGAGCTTTAATCGGGCCAAGGCGGTGCTTCATAAAAAGATGATAAAATTTGGAATGCTGCAACCGGCAAGACTGTGGGTCACATATCGAGGGAGGCACCACTACTTTGAGACGGCGGATGAAGCGTGGACTTTTATTGTGGAAGAAAAACTGGAATGAGCGGGTTATTAAAAAGAACGTTCGAACAAAGTGGTGGGGCGAATGTGGGGGGCAAAGAGGGGTTTTATGTACTAATCCTGCGATGTGGTAACTTTTCTCTCTCCCACAGGTGGTGATGGGGGGAGGAGGGGAGGTGGAGGAGATGGGGCATTGGCCATTGGGGGCGGGGCCAAGGGAGAAGCGCGGGCTTGGTTCCCACGCTATGATAATCATGGCGGGAATAGAGAAGCAGGAAGGAGGGGGCGTCGCACGGTGCGAGCCGAGGTCACGGGGGGAAGCCGAGGTCAGCCAGAGTTTGCTGACTTCTGGGAGCAACATGGGGGGAGTAATTACGCTAGCGGGGGATCTAGCGGGGGGGGTATTACTGGGTTGCTGCTGCTGGGGAGAGGGGGGAGCTGGTATGGGAGAGGATGGGCGGGGGGGCACCGCCTGGGGGAGATACAGCTGCGTGGGAACCGGGTGAGGGGCTGGAAAAAGGTGATGGCTAATCGACAAGGGGGGGGGGGGGGGGGGGGGGGGGGGGGGGGTAGGAAGCCCCCCAACTCGGCTGATCACGTGGAACGTGAGAGGGCTGAACGGGCCGATAAAGAGGGCACGGGTACTCGCACACCTTAAGAAACTTAAGGCAGATGTGGTTATGTTACAGGAAACGCACCTGAAACTGATAAACCAGGTTAGGCTACGCAAAGGATGGGTGGGGCAGGTGTTCCATTCGGGGCTAGATGCGAAAAACAGGGGGGTGGCTATATTAGTGGGGAAGCGGGTAATGTTCGAGGCAAAGACTATAGTGGCGGATAACGGGGGCAGATACGTGATGGTGAGTGGCAAACTACAGGGGGAGACGGTGGTTTTGGTAAACGTATATGCCCCGAACTGGGATGATGCCAATTTTATGAGGCGGATGCTAGGACGCATTCCGGACCTAGAGATGGGAAAGCTGATAATGGGGGGAGATTTTAATACGGTGTTGGAACCAGGGCTGGATAGGTCGAAGTCCAGGACTGGAAGGAGGCCGGCAGCAGCCAAGGTACTTAAAGATTTTATGGAGCAGATGGGAGGTGTAGACCCGTGGAGATTTAGCAGACCTAGGAGTAAGGAGTTCTCGTTTTTCTCCTATGTCCATAAAGTCTACTCGCGAATAGACTTTTTTGTGCTGGGAAGGGCGTTGATCCCGAAGGTGAGGGGAACGGAGTATACGGCTATAGCCATTTCGGATCACGCTCCACACTGGGTGGACTTGGAGATAGGGGAGGAAACAGGAGGGCGCCCACCCTGGAGAATGGACATGGGACTAATGGCAGATGAGGGGGTGTGTCTAAGGGTGAGGGGGTGCATTGAAAAGTACTTGGAACTCAATGATAATGGGGAGGTCCAGGTGGGAGTGGTCTGGGAGGCGTTGAAGGCGGTGGTTAGAGGGGAGCTGATATCAATAAGGGCACATAAAGGGAAGCAGGAGAGTAAGGAACGGGAGCGGTTGCTGCAAGAACTTTTGAGGGTGGACAGACAATATGCGGAAGCGCCGGAGGAGGGACTGTACAGGGAAAGGCAAAGGCTACATGTAGAATTTGACTTGCTGACTACAGGCACTGCAGAGGCACAATGGAGGAAGGCACAGGGTGTACAGTACGAATATGGGGAGAAGGCGAGCAGGTTGCTGGCACACCAATTGAGGAAAAGGAGAGCAGCGAGGGAAATAGGGGGAGTGAGGGATGAGGAAGGAGAGATGGAGCGGGGAGCGGAGAGAGTGAATGGAGTGTTCAAGACATTTTATAAAAAATTATATCAAGCTCAACCCCCGGATGGGAGGGAGAGAATGATGGGCTTCTTGGATCGGCTGGAATTTCCCACGGTGGAAGAGCAGGAAAGGGTGGGACTGGGAGCACAGATCGAGGTAGAAGAAGTGGTGAAAGGAATTAGGAGCATGCAGGCGGGAAAGGCCCCGGGACCGGATGGATTCCCAGTCGAATTCTATAGAAAATATGTGGACTTGCTCGCCCCGGTACTGACGAGGACCTTTAATGAGGCAAAGGAAAGGGGACAACTGCCCCCGACTATGTCTGAAGCAACGATATCGCTTCTCTTAAAGAAGGAAAAGGACCCGCTACAATGCGGGTCCTATAGACCTATTTCCCTCCTAAATGTAGATGCCAAGGTCCTGGCCAAGGTAATGGCAATGAGAATAGAGGAATGTGTCCCGGGGGTGGTCCACGAGGACCAAACTGGGTTTGTGAAGGGGAGACAGCTGAACACGAATATACGGAGGTTGTTAGGGGTAATGATGATGGCCCCACCAGAGGGAGAAACGGAGATAGTAGTGGCGATGGATGCCGAGAAAGCATTTGATAGAGTGGAGTGGGATTATTTGTGGGAGGTGTTGAGGAGATTTGGTTTTGGAGAGGGGTATGTTAGATGGGTGCAGCTGTTGTATAGGGCCCCAGTGGCGAGCGTGGTCACGAATGGACGGGGATCTGCATATTTTCAGCTCCATAGAGGGACAAGGCAGGGATGCCCTCTGTCCCCATTATTGTTTGCACTGGCGATTGAGCCCCTGGCGATAGCGTTGAGGGGTTCCAAGAAGTGGAGGGGAGTACTTAGGGGAGGAGAAGAGCACCGGGTATCTTTGTATGCGGACGATTTGCTACTATACGTGGCGGACCCGGCGGAGGGGATGCCAGAAATAATGCGGATACTTGGGGAGTTTGGGGATTTTTCAGGGTATAAATTGAACATGGGGAAAAGTGAGTTGTTTGTGGTGCATCCAGGGGAGCAGAGTAGAGAAATAGAGGACCTACCGTTGAGGAAGGTAACAAGGGACTTTCGTTACCTGGGGATCCAGATAGCTAAGAATTGGGGCACATTGCATAGGTTAAATTTAACGCGGTTGGTGGAACAGATGGAGGAGGATTTCAAGAGATGGGATTATGGTATCCCTGTCAATGGCAGGGAGGGTGCAGGCGGTTAAGATGGTGGTCCTCCCGAGATTCCTCTTTGTGTTTCAGTGCCTCCCGGTGGTGATCACGAAGGCTTTTTTTAAAAGGATTGAAAAGAGCATCATGGGTTTTGTGTGGGCCGGGAAGACCCCGAGAGTGAGGAAGGGATTCTTACAGCGTAGCAGGGATAGGGGGGTGCTGGCACTACCGAGCCTAAGTGAGTATTATTGGGCCGCTAATATTTCAATGGTGAGTAAGTGATGGGAGAGGAGGAGGGAGCGGCGTGGAAGAGATTAGAGAGGGCGTCCTGTAGGGGGACTAGCCTACAGGCTATGGTGACAGCCCCATTGCCGTTCTCACCGAGGAACTACACCACAAGCCCGGTGATGGTGGCTACACTGAAGATTTGGGGACAGTGGAGACGGCATAGGGGAAAGACTGGAGCCTTGGGGGGGTCCCCGATAAGAAACAACCATAGGTTTGCCCCGAGGGGAATGGATGGGGGATATGGAATGTGGCAAAGAGCAGGAATAACGCAACTGAAAGATCTGTTTGTGGATGGGAAGTTCGCGAGTCTGGGAGCGCTGACCGAGAAATATGGGTTGCCCCAAGGGAATGCATTCAGGTATATGCAACTGAGGGCTTTTGCGAGGCAACAGGTGAGGGAATTCCCGCAGCTCCCGACACAAGAGGTGCAGGACAGAGTGATCTCAAAGACATGGGTGGGGGATGGTAAGGTGTCAAATATATATAGGGAAATGAGGGACGAAGGGGAGACTATGGTAGATGAACTAAAAGGGAAATGGGAAGAAGAGCTGGGGGAGGAGATCGAGGAGGGGCTGTGGGCAGATGCCCTAAGCAGGGTAAACTCGTCGTCCTCGTGTGCCAGGCTAAGCCTGATTCAGTTTAAGGTATTACACAGGGCACATATGACTGGAGCACGGCTCAGTAAATTTTTTGGGGTGGAGGATAGGTGTGCGAGGTGCTCGAGAAGCCCAGCGAATCATACCCATATGTTTTGGTCATGCCCGGCACTACAGGGGTTTTGGATGGGGGTGACAAAGGTGCTTTCAAAAGTAGTAGGAGTCCGGGTCGAACCAAGCTGGGGGTTGGCTATATTTGGGGTTGCACAAGAGCCGGGAGTGCAGGAGGCGAGAGAGGCCGATGTTTTGGCCTTTGCGTCCCTAGTAGCCCGGCGCAGGATATTGCTAATGTGGAAAGAAGCCAAGCCCCCGGGGGTGGAGACCTGGATAAATGACATGGCGGGGTTTATAAAGCTAGAGCGGATTAAGTTCGTCCTAAGGGGGTCGGCTCAAGGGTTCACCAGGCGGTGGCAACCGTTCGTCGAATACCTCGCAGAAAGATACTCTCAGGGTTGTTAATATATACTGTATAGTATGTATAGGTCGTTGCTACAGATAATTATATATTGGACTGTTAAATTATATTTTTGGAGAGTGTTACTTGTGACAAGGCAGTTGTCAATTAGGGCTAGTTTTCATTTTTGTTATTTATTATTTATTCATTTTTTGTTTATAAAATAGGTCATTGTTATTTGTGTTGTTATAATATTGTGTAAAGGATGCACAATGTACTGTGTTGGTTGACCAAAAATTTTCAATAAAATATTTAATAAAAAAAAAACAAGAGATTCCACTTCCTTGGTAAACCACGGTTCCCTCGCTCGACGCCTTCCTCCCTGCCTGACCGGTACATACTTATCAAGAACACGCAAGTAAACAAGGAGCAATGGTATAAAGTAGAAGTGGAGAGGTGGGGAGAGAGGCAAGAGGAAGGAAAGAAAAACATGTGGGTGTAAGTGGAGGAAGGGAAGGTAGGAAAAGGTGAGGGGAAGAAGTGGAGAAGATGGAGCAAGGAGGTGGGTCTCTCTGACAATGCAGCTCCTGCAGTTGCAGACCTCAGGTCAGTGGTGCAGAGCCAGTTCCAGCTGCACAGTAGATGCATGGTTGGCCAAAATGCCAATTTTTTAACCCGGGGAAGTTCCTACATATGCATCAAACTCTGTCCCATACCCGTTAAATAATTGAGGTATTGGTAATGCAGCTGGCAGTATATGTATTGTCCAACTGCAGGTAGATCTCTGAATTCAAGGACGTTTGGAAGAATTTGTTTCCCTTGGCTTTTTCCAAATGGCAGGTGGTGAGAAGTGGGGTATGGAAGGGATCTGTGCTAGGACCCCAGCTATTCACAATATACATTAATGATTTAGATAAGGGAACTAAATATATCTCCACATTTTCAGATGACATAAAGCTGGGTGGGAGGGTGAGCTGTGAGTAGGATGCAGAGATGCTTCAGTGTGTGATTTGGACAAGCTGGGTGAGTGGAAAATGCATGGCAGATGCAATATAATGTGGATAAATGGGAGATTATCCACTTGGTAGCAAAAACAGAAAGGCAGGTGATCTGAATGGTTATAGATTAGAGAGTGGAATGTGCAATGAGGCCTGGATGTCCTTGTATATGCAGGAAGGATATTCCCGATCCAGAACCAGGGGTCACAGTGAAACGATATGGGATAAACTGTTTAGGACGGAGATGAGCAGAGATTTCTTCAGCCAGAGAGTGGTGAGCCAGTGGAATTCACTACTACAGAAAGCAGTTGAGGCCAAAACATTGTCAGCGGGATTCTCCGTCTGTGGGATGCTCCGCTTCGCCGGCAGCGCACTCAAGTCCATGGATTTCCTGATGGCGTGAGGGTGCCCATAATGGAAAACCCCATTGGCTGGCTGCCAGGATGGAGGAGCCCGCTGCCGGCGGGGGCACCAGGAAACGGGTGTGGCAGGTTGGAGAATACCATCTTGTATGTTTTCAAGGAGCTAGATACAGCTCTTTGGGCCAAAGGGATCAAAGATAATGGGGGGGAAAGCGGGAACAGGCTATTGAGTTGGATGATCAGCCATGATCATAATGAATGGCGGAGCAGGCTAGAAGGGTCGAATAGCCTACTTCTGTTCCTATTTTCTACATTGGTCTAATAGTTCATAGTGCTGGTCACATCTGCTTTGACACCAATTATGTTCCACACAAAGTGGTGTGAGATCCTCCTGCATGGGAGCTTCCCACCAATGTATACAGATTTTGACTGCAACTAAAGTGCCCAGTTCGCACAAACACTGAAGTTCAGTAAAGTGCCTGGAGCTGCTCTACCACAGGTCTTGGATGTCAGGCATGGCTCAGTTGGTAGCATTCTCATTTCCGAAGGGCTTGGGATTGCTCCCCAGGGCCCTGATTATTAATAAATTTTTTGCTTGAGATAAATTAATTTTAAAAATCTGGTCATCAGCTCAACAGTGTTTGAGAGATCTTGCTGTGTATAAATTATCTGCCACAATTCCTGTACATACAACAGTAACTACACTTGAAAAGCATTGTATTGGCTGTGAAGAATGATGGTATGTCCTGAAGCTGTGAAAGGCATTGTATAAATGTATCTAGAAGAGTCTTCCCAAATATCTGTCCAAAACCTCGACCAGGAATTAGAGGGCCAGAGATCTTAATTTAATCTCTAGAATTACAAACAAGGAATGAAGATAACCGTGCAAGAGTCTGGCGTACCAGTTACCGATGCTATTCAGTACTTTGATAACCAACTTGTGATGCAACAGTCATAAAAAGTGATGGAACTGAAAAGCTTCCTTGGAACTAGAATTATTAGTGCCCTACTGCACAGGAATAAAAATGGACAAAAACAGCTGCCTTTAAAAAAAAAAAAATTTTTTTAAATTAAATTTAGAGTACCCAAGTCTTTTGTTTTTCTAATTAAGGGGCAATTTAGCATGGCCAATTTCTCAGGGGAGAGGGTCAGCGATAACCCCCCGTTTCTTAGGTTCTTAGTCTGGAAGACCCTCCGTCCCAACCGCTGTCTTCGGGCACCTCTGCCACCATCCCAAACCTGTTTCCGGAGTTATTTTCGGGACCTTCCGGTGACCAGGCGGAAGGGGTGGAGCGGGCATCTGCACCACCACCTCCCACTGGCACGGGGCTCCCTGGAGGAGCCTGAGGAGATGCTGCCTGTCAATGATCCTGGTGGCAGGATCAAGGCAGCCCCTGGGTTGGTTGGTGGGCCCGGCGCCCCACTCAGTGCGGTGGAGGATTTGGGCCCGGAGGGCGACAGTCCGAAGGCTGTCAGCCGCCCAGTGTCGGGAGCGCAGGGTGCACGAGGCGCTCTGTAGCGGGGTGCAGAGTTCACTCGTGCCTGACACTTGTGTTGCCCCTCACCCCCTCTGGGAGAATCCCGGAATCTGGCACACCATAATTGAAGGTTCTTTTAATTTTCTGCCTCCGTAGATAGTTCAGGCAGTGCCCTATTAGGCCCCCCTCCACCAACACCGCAACTCCATCCCTCCCCACCACCCTCCTTTCCCGGGCGAGGGAGACAGAGCGGGCGAGGGAGACAGAGCGGGCGAGGGAGACAGAGCGGGCGAGGGAGACAGAGAGCGCGAGGGAGACAGAGAGCGCGAGGGAGACAGAGAGCGCGAGGGAGACACACACACACACATAATGAAAGTTTCATGTCAATGACCTTTCATTAGAATCTTAAAAAGAAAATTACAGATATAACCGGTTTTATACAGGATCGTGGGGATCAACAAAAATGGACCATCTGGTGATAGGATGGAAGGCAAGAGAGCTTAATTAACAAAATGGAATGGTGGTGCAAGGCAAAAGTAAATAGTAAGGGAACAAGTAAAGAAACAAAAGATGGGTCTAGAGGAAGTGAAATAAGAGAATGGCTGAATCATTACCATTGACTGCCATCCACAGAGTTCATGACCTCGAATCTCCTTCCCTTCCCCTTTCAACATTCCAGAGACTGTTCTCTCCACAACACTTTTAAAAAAAAACTCATTTTATTCAACCTTGTATCAAAGTAGGTTACAGCAAATAAACACACCGGGTCATTAAACATCCCCAACAGATGTGGTGCCAGGTCCGGCGCAAATTCCTCATAAAATATTGCTGGGTACCGATCCGGGGAAATTCCAGCTCGTCCAGAAACCACCCAATGTCCCCCTCCTCTCCTCCTGGGTCTGCCTCATAAAGTCCCTGGTAATACTCTCTAAATGCCTCATTTATCTTCCCTGGCTCTGACACCACTTCCCCAGCCCGGATCTTCAATATGTCCCTGGACGCAGCCTGCCTCCGCAGCTGGTGCGCCAGCATGCGGCTCGCCTTCTCCCCATACTCGTATTGCACCCCTCTTGCCCTACGCAGTTGCCCTACCGCCCTCCCCGTTGTCAGCCTGTCAAATTGCCCCTGCAACTTTTTCCTCCTAGTCAATCCCTCCACGGTGGGCACCCTCGAATATTCCCTGTCCACCTCCACTATCTCGCTCACTAGACGGTCATGTTCCACCCTCCTTTCCTTATTCGCACGAACCGTAAATGAGATAATTTCTCCCCGGACCACTGCCTTCAGTGCTTCCCCAAAAATGCCTGCCGACACCTCCCCATTCTGATTGAACTCCACATAATCCCTAATCGCCAACCACACCTTATCACAAAAACCTCCACCCGCCAACAACCCCGAGTCAAACCTCCACCCCGGCCTCTGCTCTCGTCCCGTACTGAACCGAATATCCAGCCAGTGGGGTGCATGGTCCGAGATAACTATCCCCGCATCCTCTGCCCCCTTCACCCCAACCAAAATCTCCCGACTCACTACAAAGTAATCAATCCTCGAATACACCTTATAGACGTGTGAAAAGAAGGAATACTCCCTACCCCCTGGGTTCTGGAAGCGCCATGGATCCACCAAATCCATCCTCTCCATAAACCCCCCCCAGCTCCCTTGCCATTCGTACCCGACCCATCGACCTGGGAATCGATCTGTCCACCCTCGGCTCCAGGACACAGTCAAAATCTCCTCCCATGATCACCTGGTATGTGGCCAAATCCGGGATTGCTGCCAGCAATCCCCTCATAAAACCCACATCATCCCAATTTGGGGCATACACATTTACCAAAACTACCGGTGCCCTTCCAATACCCCACTCACAATCACATATCTCCCACCTGGATCCCTCACTTCCTTCGCCCTCACGAATCCCATTTTTTTGCTCATTAAAATCGCCACACCCCTCGATTTCGAATCAAACCCGGAGTAAAAAAACCTGCCCAACCCACCCCTTCCTTAACCTAACCTGGTCCTTGATGCACGATCAATGACCACTAAAACGAGGTTGTAGTCCAACTGAAGGCTTTAATAAGCTAGATGTTTCCCCCAGCAGCTCAGGTACAGAAAGAAGGCTGCTGGGACGGCACGGTCTCTTATACCCCGCCTTGCAGGGCGGAGCTACCATACAGCTTGACCAATAGGAAACATACAATATCTACCAATGGTGTTCCAGCATAACCAGGTACTGTAATACCTCTACACAGACTACCACATTCACCTCCTGTTAAAAAAAAAAAAAGAGTCCGGCGGGGGTGGTGGCTTGATATTACAAAATGGTAACGTGGTAGAAATGATAGTTACGGAGGTACCATAATACCTCCGTACAGTGTTTTTGTCTTATTGTCGTACTATTTACAGATTCACAATTAACTATATAAACTTTTAAATGAAGCAATCAGTCGATCGGGGGCCTTTGTCGTCCTCTGTGATCGTCGAACCTCTGGTGGCGACGCCGGTGGAGGCTCAGGCGTCTGTGGCTCCGGGAGCGTGGCCTCGATCTCTGTGGCAGCTTCGACACCCCTAGATGGGGCTGGTGGGGAAAACGGTTGACCTGGGAAGAGAGCGTCTGCGGGGTGCGTCGGTGGGCCTAGACTGGGCCGGCGGAAGGACCGATCCTCCTGGGAAGGAGGCGGCTGTAAGGTGCACCAGTGGGAGGGAGGGTGGGACTGATGGCTGGGGTGTGCGTGGGGATCCGGCGGGCGCGAGGTCTCGTAGGGAGACCGTATCTTGCCGGCCGTCGGGGTATGCCACGTAGGCGTACTGGGGGTTAGCGTGGAGAAGATGGACCCTCTCGACCAACGGGTCTGACTTGTGCGCCCGCACGTGTTTTCGGAGCATGATGGGTCCGGGAGCTGCCAGCCAGGTTGGGAACGAGGTCCCAGAGGAGGACTTCCTGGGGAAGACAAGGAGACGTTTGTGAGGTGTTTGGTTGGTCGTGGTACACAGCAGTGACCGGATGGAGTGGAGGGCATCCAGGAGGACTTCCTGCCAGCGGGAGACTGGGAGATTCCTGGACCGTAGAGCCAGTAGGACGGTCTTCCAGACCGTTCCGTTCTCCCTCTCTACCTGTCCGTTACCCCAGGGGTTGTAACTGGTCGTCCTGCTCGAGGCGATGCCCTTGCTGAGCAGGAATTGACGCAGTTCGTCGCTCATAAAAGAGGACCCCCTGTCACTACGTATGTAAGCGGGGACCCCGAACAGCGTAAAGATGCTATGGATGGCCTTGATGTCGGTGGTTGCGGTCATGTCGGGGCATGAATGGGAACCGGGAGTATTCGTCAATCACGTTCAGGAAGTAAGTGTTGTGTCGGTGAAGGGGAGAGGGCCTATGAAGTCCATACTGAGGCGTTCAAAGGGACGGGAAGCCTTTATCAGGTGCGCATTCTCTGGCCTGTAGAAGTGCGGTTTGCACTCCGCGCAGATTTGGCAATTCCTGGTGGCTGTCCTGACCTCCTCGATGGAGTAGGGCAGGTTGCAGGTCTTGATAAAGTGGAAGAAGCGAGTGACCCCCGCGTGGCAGAGGTCCTCGTGGAGGGCTCGGAGGTGGTCCACTTGTGCGTTGGCACATGTGCCGCGGGACAGGGCATCAGGAGGCTCGTTTAGCTTCCCGGGACGATACAAGATCTCGTAGTTATAGGTGGAGAGTTCGATCCTCCACCGCAAGATCTTGCCCTGCTGTGCATTATCGAACATGAAAGCTACCGACCGTTGGTCAGTGAGGAGAGTGAATCTCCTGCCGGCCAGGTAATGCCTCCAATGTCGCACAGCTTCTACTATGGCCTGGGCCTCCTTTTCGACTGAGTAGTGGCGGATTTCGGAAGCATGGAGGGTACTGAGAAGAAGGCCACGGGTCTGCCCGCTTGGTTGAGGGTGGCCGCCAGAGCTACGTCAGACTCGTCGCTCTCGACCTGGAAGGTGAGGGACTCGTCGATGGCATGCATCGTGGCCTTTGTAATGTCTGCTTTGATGCAGCTGAAGGCCTGGCGGACCTCTATCGACAGGGGAAAAATTGTGGATTGGATCAGGGGACGGGCCTTGTCCGCATAGTTGGGGATCCACTGGGCATAGTAAGAGAAAAACCCTAAGCAACGCTTCACGGCCTTGGAGCAGTGAGGGAGGGGGAACTCCATAAGGGGGCGCATGCGTTCAACCCCATTTCGCACTACGTAGCCGAGGATGGCTAGGCGGTCGGTGCGAAACACACATTTATCCTTGTTATACGCAAGGTTAAGAATATTTGCGGTCTGGAGGAATTTTCGGAGGTTGGTGTCGTGGTGCTGCTGGTTGTGGCCGCAGATGGTGACATTATCGAGATACGGGAACGTTGCCCGTAAACCGTACCGGTCAATCATTTGGTCCATCTCGCGCTGGAAGACCGAGACCCCGTTAGAGACACCGAAGGGAACCCTTAAGAAGTGATAGAGCCGCCCATCTGCCTCGAAGGCAGTGTACTTGCGGTCACTAGTGCGGATGGGGAGCTGGTAGTAGGCGGACTTAAGAGCGATGGAGAAGACCTTGTAATGCGCGATCCGGTTTACCAGGTCGGATATGCGGGGGAGAGGGTACGCGTCCAGCTGCATAAACCTGTTGCTGGTCTGACTGTAGTCGATGACCATCCTATGCTTCTCCCCAGTCTTTACCACCACTACTTGAGCTCTCCAGGGACTGTTGCTAGCTTCAATGACTCCTTCCCTCAGTAGCCTTTGGACCTCGGACCTAATAAAGATCTGATCCTGGACACTGTACCGTCTGCTCCTGGTGGCGACGGGTTTGCAATCCGGGGTGAGGTTCGCAAACAAGGGAGGCGGATCGACCTTGAGGGTCGCGAGGCTGCAGACAGTGAGAGGGGGTATAGGGCCGCCGAATTTGAAAGTTAGGCTTTGGAGATTGCACTGGAAGTCTAAACCTAGGAGTGTGGCCGCGCAGAGGTGGGGAAGGACGTAGAGCCGGTAATTTTTAAACTCCCTTCCCTGGACCGTGAGGTTCGCTACACAAAACCCCTTTATCTCTACTAAGTGGGAACCGGAGGCCAGGGAGATTTTTTGATTAACGGTGTGGACGAGGAGAGAACAGCGCCTTACCATGTCGGGGTGTATGAAGCTCTCCGTGCTCCCAGAGTCGATTAAGCAGGACGTCTCGTGCCCGTTGATTAGTACCGTTGTTGCAGCAGTTGAGAGTATTCGAGGCCGGGACTGGTCCAGGGTCACCGAGGCTAATCGCAGCAGTTGAGTCTTCTCTTCGGGCGGTGTGCGGTCAGTCGAGCTGGGGTCCTGGGAGTCCATCCAAGATGGCAGCTCCCATTGGTCGCACATGGCTGGGGGTGCACAAATGGAGGCGCCCATCCATCGCATGTGGCGTCCGCGGGACAAGATGGCGGCGCCCGGGGGCCGCAAGTGGCCCTGGTGGAGGAAGATTCGCCCGCTGGCCACACGGGGACCGTGGAGAGGGTTGTGGTGGTGGTCCGCATTCACCACTGGAGACCGCACGGGCCTGGCATACCACCACGAAATGGCCCTTTATACCGCATCCCTTGCAGGTGGATGCGCGGGCCGGGCAGCGCTGGCGGGGGTGCTTGGCCTGCCCACAAAAGTAGCAGCGGGGCCCCCCGTGGTTGCCAGGCCGCCTTGCAGCACAAGCTTGTGGGGGGATGGGAGATGTCTCGGGTCGGCTGCGGAGGGGTTCCTCGCTGCCCAGGGGGCGGCCGCGCGGTCGGGAACGTAAGCGTGGGCGTTTCGGGAGGCCACATCCAGGGAGCCTGCAAGGGCCCGTGCCTCTTTGAGGCCTAGGGTGTCTTTTTCCAGCAATCGCTGGTGGATTTGGGAGGACAGCATACCTGCCACGAAAGCGTCCCGGATCAAAAGTTCTGTGTGGTCGCTCGCGAAACTTGCGGGCATCTGCAGTTTCTCCCCAACACCAGGAGCGCACGGTAGAATTCTTCCAGCGATTCCCCAGGGATTTGTTGCCTCGTTGCTAGCAGATGTCGTGCGTAGACCTGGTTTACCGGGCGAATATAATGTCCTTTTAGCAGCTCCATTGCTGCATCGAAGTCGTCCGCGTCCTCGATGAGGGTGTAAATTTCCGGGCTCACCCTCGAGTGCAGGACATGCAATTTCTGTTCTCCCGTGGGTGTGTTTTCGGCCGTTCAGAGATATCCTTTAAAACATGCCAGCCAGTGCGTGAAGGTTGCCGCTGAGTTCGCCGCGTGGGGCGACACTCAGCTTGATTTGGAGCTCCATCCTTTTAAATCTAGCTTATTAAATTGATGCACGATCAATGACCACTAAAGCGAGGTTGTAGTCCGTCTGAAGGCTTTAATAAGATAGATGGTTCCCCCAGCAGCTCAGAAAGGCGGCTGCTGGGGCAGCACGGGCTCTTATACCCTGCCTTGCAGGGCGGAGCAACCATACAGCTTGACCAACAGGAAACATACAATATCTACCAATGGTGTTCCAGCATTACCAGGTACCGTAATACCTCTACACAGACTACCACAGTCCTTCACACGGAGGCGTGTCTCCTGCAAAAAGACCACCCCCACTTTCAAGCTCCTGAGATGCGCAAACACCCACAACCTTTTAACCGACCCATTCAGTCCCCGGACGTTCCACGTTACCACCCTTATCGGAGGCTTGCACCTCCAATCCCCTCTACCGTCCGTCATCTTCCCTTTAATTCCACTCTGTACCTAGCCCATCCCAGATGGCCCCTTTCTTCGCCCTTGACCATGTCATCTCTCACCCCCTGCCGCGTCGCAAACCACCACCCCCTGCTTTTCCTCTTCCCCTTCTTCCCCCCCCCCCACTTCCTCTTTCCCCCCTCTTTCTTGTTGAAACCGGCCCGCCGTTTTGCCAACTCGGCTCCGATGTCCTGATAAATCTGGACGTTATTTCCCTCCCAGTCGCAGCTACGCTTCTCCCTGGCTCACCGTAGAATTTTCTCTTTCTCTACAAACTCCACGACTCTGGAGCCTCACGATCACCCCCCGCGGCGGCTCCCCAGCTCTAGACTTCTGGCTGAGACCTATGCGCTCGGTCCACTTCAGGTGCCTTATCCAGCACCTCTTCTGCCACCAGCTCCGCCAGCATCCTCGAGACATACCTCATGGCACTCATACCTTCCACTCCTTCAGGCAGGCCCACTATTCGCAGGTTCTGTCTTCTCGATGTATTTTCCTGCTCCTCCACCTTTGCCCTCAACGTTTTACAAAGGTCTCCTAGGAGCCCCACCTCTGCCTCCAGAGCCACCACACGATCACTGTGGTCCGAGATCACTCCTTTGATCTTCTGAATCTGTGACCCCTGCACCTCCAAACACCTCTCCATCCGCTCCAAAGTACTCTTCAGGGGTGCCACAGCTTCTGCAATGACCTTTGCATGATACTCACGCATTTCTTTCCTTTGCTTATGGAATTCCTCCTTGATAAAAGTCATCAGTTCCTGTATCTGGGGCCTTACAGCTTGCCCCTCCCCCACCTGCATGCTGGAAGAGACTGTTGCTGCAGCACCAGACTGTTTCAACTTTCCAGCCAAATCTCTCATTGCTTTCTGCCGGATCTGGCGATCAGGAGACATACCATTCCAGGGGTAAACTACTCCTCTAACATTCACCTACGCCTTTCCATCAAAATTCCACCCGGATCTGTGTGAAAAGAGCCCTTTTCTGTGACTTTAAGCAGGAACAGCCCTGTATGTGACCACTCACTCCATGGTCACAACCGGAGGTCCTCTCCACAACACTTGTCCATCCGTCAGTCAGCCACATCACACCCTTCTCATCTCACACAAACACAGGTAAGGTTCCCTTTTATTTCCTCTTTTCCCACTATCGAGGGCTCCAAACACTCCATCCAGGAGAAAAAGCAATTTACTTGTAACTTATTTCCATTTAGTTTTCTCACGGTTCATGACACGCTCCCTCTACACTGGGGAGACCAAACACATATTTAGTGACCACTTTTGAAGAACTCCATCAGTCCACAAGCATGACCGTAAGCTTTCAGTCACCTATCATTTTAATTCTCTGCCCCAATCTCACTCTGGCCTCGGCCAATTACATTATTTCAATGGACTCAATCTAAGCTCAAAGGGCAGCATCTTATCTTTTGATTAGGCACTTTACAGCCTACCAGACTCTACATTCCAGTCAACTATTTCAGGTCATAACCACTGTCTCCACTTTTCAGATGGCGGTTGATGGTTCTGCTTTTAGCCCCATTTTGGAAGCCGATGGACCCATATTTTATACTTATTTGTTAGTTCTTGGGATTTAATCATCACTGCATTTATTGTCCTGCCCTTGTGCAAATGTTGGTGAGCTACCTTCTTGAACCACTGTAGTCCACAGTGCTGGTAGGAAGGATTTTAACCCAGCCACAGAGAAGTAATGGAGCTATAGTTCAAAGGTAGGATGGCATGTGACTTGGAGGTGGTGGTGTTCGCATATATCTGGTGTCCTTGTTCCTCTAGGTGGTAGAGGTCTAGGGTTTGGAAGGTGCTGTCAAAAGAGCCTTGACAAGTTACTGCAGTGCATCTTGTAGCCACTGTGGAGGAAGTGAATGCATAAGATGGTGGATGGGGTGCCAATCAAGCAGGCACCTTTGTCCTGGATGGTGTCAGCCTTTCTGAGTGTTGGTGAACCTACAATCATCCAGGCCAGTGGGAATTATTCAATCACACTCCTGACTTATATCTTGTTGATAGTGGATAAGCTTTGGGTGGTCAGGAGTAGAGCTACTTGACACAGAATTCCCAGTCTCTGACCTGCTCTTGCAGCCACAGTATTTATATGGCCATTCTAATCAATAATAGCTCACAGAATGTGGCCCCATTAACATCTCCTTTTTCCCTTGTACCATCATCCCTTTCGTCAATGAATCTCTCCTGCCTTCCACCCTATTACAGACCTTCCCATTTGTTCTTGCACAAACCACCCCTAACCTTTCGGTGTCTCTCAACCTGCTAAAAAAGTGATATTCCTAATTACTCTGCTTCTCACTCCACAGACACTGCCTGGACTGCTGAGCATTTCAAGCACATTTTGTTTATGTAGTCCTGGCATGGGACATCAAATTAGAAAATGTCAGAATACACAGCAGGTCCACAAGGTTCATGCATTGTTAAGATTTACCTCAATACCAGGGCAAGAACATTAATCACAGTAGGTCTGACAGCATCTGTGGAGAGAGAAGGGAGCTAACATTGAGTCTGGATGACTCTTTGTCAAAGCTGGAGAGAAATCGAAATAGGGTCAGATTCACACTGTCATGGGGGAGCGTGGAGCGGTGAGGCTGGTTAGGGGGTCAGTGATAGGTGGATATTGACAAAGATGTTGAGGACAGGAAAGACAAAAGGAATGTAAATGACGGTGATTAATACTAAGAAAGGTGCTGATAGTGGAACATAAAGAGGGTTGAATGTGTGAGTGGCAGAACAAAGATGAGCAGTGTGTCAAAGGGCAACTGGGAGAGTTGGCCAGAGAGGGAACAACAGTGAGAGAAAAACAGATTAATGGAAGAAGTGAAAATAAATTGAAGGAAATAAAAAAAGGGGTGAAGGTGAAGGAGAGCATTCACAGGGTGAAGTTGTTGAACTCAAATGTTAAGTCCAGAAGGCTGTAGGGTGCCTAATCAGGAGATGAGGTGCTGTTCCTCCAGTTTGTGCTGGGCTTCACTGGAACATTGCAGCAGGCCAAGGATGGACATGAGGATGAGAGAGCAGGACAGCGAGTTGCAATGGCAAGCGACAAGGAGGTGTGGGTCCTGCTTGCGGATGGACCGGAGGTGTTCTGCAAAGCAGTCACCCAGTCTGTGTTTAGTCTCTCCAATGTAGATAGACTGCATTGGGAGCAGAAAATGCAATAGATCAGATTGAAGGTACTGCCCTCACTGGAAAGGGTGTTTAGGCCCTGGGATGGTGAGCAGGGGGGAGGTAAATGGCCAGGTGTTACATCGTCTGCAATTGCATGGGAAGGTGCCATGGGAAGAGGGCGAGGTGTTGGGGGCGATGGAAGAATGGACACAGGTATCCTGGAGGGAACAGTCCCTGCAGAATGCTGACAGGGGGACTGAGGGGAAGATGTGTTTAGTGGTGGAATCATGCTGGAGTTGGCAGAACTGGTGGACGATAATTCATTGCATGCGGTGGCTGGTGGGGTGAAAAGTGAGGACAAGTGGGACCCTATCCTGGTTCTGGGACGGAGGGGGTGAGAGCAGAGGTGCGGGAGATGGGTCGGACATGGTTGAGAGCTCTGTTGATCATTGTGGGTTGGAAACCACAATTGAGGAAGAATGAAGTTCATTTCGATAACTGTTTCATGACTGACTGTAGAAAGAAAAGGAAAAGAGACATAAAGAACTTGCATTTATGTAGCAAAGAACAACAAAGAACAATACAGCACAGGAACAGGTCCTTCAGCCCTCCAAGCCTGTACCGGCTATGTTAGCAACCTTGGCCAAAACCCTCAGCACTTCCTGGTGCCGTACCCCTCTATACCCATCCTATCCATGTATTTGTCAAGATGCGTTTTGAATGCCGTTGATGTACCTGCTTCCACAACCTCCCCTGGCAACGTATTCCAGGCACCCACCGCGAAAGATCACAAAGCACTTTACAGCCAATGATGTACTTTTGCAGTCTCTGTTCTGATGTGGGAAATGTGGCACACAGCAAGATCCCACAAACAGTGTGACATTAATCAGATAATCGGTTTACTGTGAAGTTGCGGGATACCGGGAGTAAATTCCCTGCTCTGCTTTGAAATTGTACTGTTGAACTTTTATATTCACACGAGGGGGAGGTCAGAGCTTCCACTTAAAAGCTTAATCCAAAGGGGGCACCTCCAGCAGAATAGCTTCACTTGAGTACTTCACTGGCGTGTCAGCCTTGATCTTTCTGCTGAAGTTGCGGAGTTGGACTTGAACACACAAACTTCTGACTCGAGAAGCGAGTGTTACCAACTGAGCCACAACTGAAACAGTAATCAGTGGAGCCAACGCAGGTAAATGAAGTTTAAATGCAGGGTGATGGCATGGAAATTCACCAATTTATAGTGTGTGGTAATTTCACCGGATGAGTAATCCACAGGTCTAGGCTAATCCTCCTGGGGACATAGATTCAAATCTCAGCTTCGCAATTGGTGGAACTGAAATTCAAATATTGGCTAGTCTCAGTAATCATGACCATGAAGCGATCATGGATTGTTGTAAAGACCCATCTGCCATCCTTACCCGGTCTGGCCTACATGTGACTTTAGACTCACATTTTGCTCGAGTACTTCGCTGGAGTGTCAGCCTTGATTGTGCTGAAGTTGTGGAGTGGGATTTATTCACACAAACTGGCCTGCAACCCACTCAGTTCAAGGGGCAATTAGGGATGGACAACAAATGCTGGCCTTCCCAGCAACTCCCACAGTGTGAAAGAATAAGAAAAAGCAGTCATAGATGGATTATCGGTGGTTAACATTTTTACATTGGCTGAGAGTCTGCATCAGTTGAATGATTTGTGCTGGATGAGGGAGAATGGTCATTACAATCATATTAGTAATAAAAATTTACCTTTTCTTTGTGCTTTTGGAGTATAACTGGTTTGTGCTTCTGGTATGTCAGGACACCGTGATAATCCACCAGTAAGAATAGGCAGCTGAACGATGAGCAGAAGTAGATGGAACATGACTGTAGTTCTGCTAACAGAAGGAACAGTATTAACATAAAAACCTGATTTTATATAAACAATTCCATAGCTACATTTCAGTGTCACTACCCCATTGTTCTCAGGATAATACTAGCCAGATTTTTAAAAACTCCACAGGAACGCAAGTAGATCATGGGGGGGCTCCGTAGCTATAATATTACTAGTTTAGTGGGGAGGGTGAAAGCGGATTTGGCAAGGTGGGATGGTCTTCCTCTGTCGCTAGCAGGTCGGGTACAGGCAATTAAGATGAATGTGTTGCTGCGGTTTCTGTTCATCTTTCAGTGCCTGCCGATCTTTTTGCCAAAGGCGTTTTTTAAGGAAATAGAAAATATGATTACTGTGTTTATTTGGGGGCGCGGGGGCTAGGATTAGGAAGGTGCTGTTGCAGAGGGGATGGCAGTCAGGGAGGTTGGGTCTCCCGATTTTACTGTATTGTTACTGGGCAACGAATGCTGAGAAGGTGAGGATCTGGGTTGTGGGGGGGCGTGGAGAGAGAGAGAGAGAGACAGAGAGAGAGAGAGACAGAGAGAGAGTCAGAGAGACAGAGAGAGAGAGACAGAGAGAGAGAGAGAGTGACAGAGAGAGTGACAGAGAGAGTGACAGAGAGAGTGACAGAGAGAGTGACAGAGAGAGTGACAGAGAGTGTGACAGAGAGAGTGACAGAGAGAGTGACAGAGAGAGTGACAGAGAGTGTGACAGAGAGTGTGACAGAGAGTGTGACAGAGAGTGTGACAGAGAGTGTGACAGAGAGAGTGACAGAGAGAGTGACAGAGAGAGAGAGACACAGAGAGAGACACAGAGAGAGACACAGAGAGAGAGAGAGAGAGAGAGAGACAGAGAGAGACAGAGAGAGAGAGAGACAGACAGAGAGAGAGAGAGAGAGAGACAGAGAGAGAGAGAGAGAGAGAGACAGAGAGAGAGACAGAGAAAGAGAAAAAGAGAAATAGAGACTCCCAGCGAGTCAGAATGGAGTAAAGACTACTCAAGGGGTTGGGGTTGAGGGCGTTGGTAACAGCGTCGCTCTCGAAGGCCCCGGGGAAATATTCGGGGAGTCCGGTGGTGATTGTGACGTTGAAGATCTGGAGGCAGTTGCGTCAGCACTTTAGGTTGTGGGCGGGGTGAAGGGAAATGCCGATTCGGGGGAATCATAGATTTGAGCCAGAGAAGTGGGATGGGAGTTTTCGGAGATGGGAGGAGAGGGGAGTTAGGGTATTAAAGGACTTGTTTCTGGGGGCCGGTTTGCGAAGCTGGGGGAGAAATATGGGTTGGGGCAGTGCGAGATGTTTAGATATATGCAGGTCCGAGATTTCGCTAGGAAGGAGATACAGAGCTTTCCGGTGGCAACAGCCCTCACACTGTTGGAAGAGGTACTGACGACATGGGGAATGGAGAAAGTGGTGGTGTCGGCGATTTATGGGGTGATTCTGGGGAAGATAAGGTATCGCCGGAGGGAATTTAGATGGAGTGGGAGGAAGAGTTGAGGGAGGGTATGGAGAACGGGTTGTGGTGTGAGGTGCTCCGGAAGGCGAATGTCTCATCTTTGTGCGCGAGGTTGGGGTTGATACAGTTGAAGGTGGGGTATAGGGTGCACCTCACAAGGGCGAGCCGACTCTTTGAGGGGGTAGAGGATATTTGTGAACGCTGCGGGGGGGGGCCCCGCAAATCATGTTCATATGTTTTTTTTAAGATGAAGTTGTTTCATTCATGATTCCCTCCATGGAGGGGTATTGGAGGGAGGTCTTCAGGGTAATCCCGAAGATGGTGCACATGAGATTCGAACCAGGTCCCCCAGAAGCCATATTCGGGGTGTTGGGTCAGCCAGGGCTGGAAACGGGTTCTGAGGCAGATGTCTTAGCATTCGCCTCGCTGATCGCCCAAAGGTCAATCCTGTTGGGATGGAGGTCAGCTTCTCCGCCCCGTGCCTCGGCGCGGCAGGGGGGCCTGCTGGAGTTCCTGACGCTCGAGAAAGTGAAGTTCGAGTTGAGGGGAAGGTGGAAGGGCTCTACAACTCATGGGCTTAGTTTAGCATGCATTTTCAAGAATTGGATGACATAGAACATGAGGGAGGGGGGTTGGAATGTATAAATTATTGGTGATTATGGATGGGTTGATGGTGGATTCCTGATTCTTTTCCTTGGGTGTTTTGCATTTAAAATGTTGGGGGCTGTTTGGGGGTGGGTGGGATAAAGGGATTGTTGGCCAGGGGATTGCCATTTTATTTGTTATTGTTGATTATTTGTTGGTGGGTATGAATTTGATGAAAATGTGAAAAAGGAGAATAAAAATATTTTTAAAAAGGAACACAAGTAGGACATTCAGTCCCTCTGCCACCAACCATTTAGATTCTGATCACGGTTAAAAGGATTTGATTTTGTATATACAGAGAACATGAATGATGGACGGGGATCATGAATGAAACAACTTAATCTTAAAAAAAACATTTGAGTGAAATCAGACACGCGCACATGCACACCCAGTGGAAATCTGGTATTCACTCCATTAGGAGGTAGTGAAAGCTAGATTAATTGATACTTTCAAGACTGAGATTGATAGATTTTTTTTGGTAAGTGAAGATAGAATCATAGAATCCCTACAGTGCAGAAGGAAGCCATTCAGCTCATTGGGTCTGCACCTTCGAATGTGCACTCTACCCATGTCCAGCCTGCCCTATCCTCATAACCCCGTAACCTAATCTGCACATCCCTGGACACTAAGGGTCAATTTAGCAGCCCCAATCCACCTAACCTACACATCTTTGGACTGTGGGAGGAAACCGGAACACCCGGAGGAAATCCATACAGACACAGGGAGAATGTACAAACTCCACACAGATACTGGCCAAAGGCCGGAATTGAACCCAGGTCCCTAGCGTTGTGAGGCAGCAATGCTAACCACTCTGCCTCCGTGCCACTCCGGCAAGATACTAAGGAATAGTGAGCTAAGGCAGGTAAATGGAGTTCAGATACAGATTTACCATGAGTAATGGGAATGCACCAATTAGACATGAATATATAGTCATGAATATATTGGTGTGTAGAGTGGGAATGTTTCTAATAAAATATTTTGCCAATTTTTCAATAAAATATTGGGAAGCAGAACTAGAAACATGTATAGATGTTTTTAATGGAAAGCTCAGGTTAAATTTTAGAGCTCAAATTATTTTAAAACTCTTCTGTGACAGTGTGTGCTTGCTAGACACGTCAACATATTAAAGACAACTTGTACAACTCAATGTACAAAATCGATTAGAAACCTGTTCCCGACAACCTTTCATCTCACCAATTCCATCACCTAGACCGTTCCCTCAAGATGTATCCAATTGACCACGCCATTTGTGAAGATAGTATTATATTTAATATTTTGGGCGTTATGGTGTTATTCTGTGAAGCAGGCATGTAAGTGTGTGAGAATATAATTCAATTAAGCTAGGGACCCAAGTCTACAAGGTTTAGGACAACAAAGGAATGTATATGTTAACGGCATACATTTGAAGTAAGGGTGGCAAGTTAATTTTCCACAAGTAAATAAGCAGGGAGTAGAAATTCGCATTCGGACACGAGAGAGTTTGGATTTTTAGCTGTAAAATTTCAACAGTGCGTAAAAGGGATTACAACTTGGAAAAGATCCTAAATAATTTATTTTTTAAATTTAAAGTACCCAATTTATTTTTTTGCCAATTAAGGAGCAATTTAGCGGGGCCAATTCATCTACCTGGCACATCTTTAGGTAGAATTTGGGGAGAATGTGAAAATTCTACACAGACAGTGACCTGGGGCTGGAATCGGACCCAGATCCTTGGCGCCGTGGGACAGCAGTTCTAACCACAACTCCACCGCACCACCTGATCATAAAAAAATATGGTACGGTTATTAAATTTTATTTGACCCAAAAGTGGGGTTAATAGGGAGAACATGGAAGATCTATATATCCTGGGAAGGTTAAGTTTCAAATAGGTGCCAAGGAAAATGGAAAAAGAAAGAGAAAAGAGATACTTAAGGACAGATGTTGAGAGCTGCACTTGGGGAGTGGCCATGTGAGACCACCTGGGGTTGGCAGCGTGACAGCAGAGTGGAAGTAAGGAGTGAGAGCTCATGTGGCCTGCCTTTGCGGATATATTACAGGGTTTTTATAATTAAATACCTATAACGGATTGGTGCCCAGAAGGGTATTTATTTGTGAGCCTGACCAAATAGGAAGTCTTGGGGGGGGGGGGGGGGAACGGGACGGGGGGGGGGGGGGGGGGGACACACTTTGTTTGACTGATTTTAACTATGCAAGTGTAGTCTTGTGTAAGTTTTCTTTTGTTAATGTGGGGGTTGCACTGTAGTTAGCACTGTTGCTTCACAGCGCAGGTCCCGGGTTTGATTCCCACTTGGGTCACTATATGTGCGGAGTCTGCACGTTCTCCCTGTGTCTGCATGGGTTTCCTCCGGGTGCTCCGGTTTCCTCCCACCTGTCCCGAAAGACATGCTGTTAGGTTAATTGGATATACTGAATTCTCCCTCAGTGTACCTGAATAGTGTTAATGTAAGCCTACTTGTGACAATAGTAAAGATTATTTGTTTAAAAATCCCAAAATGTTACTGGAATTTATAGCTTCAGAATTCAGTAAACTTATCTTCTCATGGTCAGAAAACCAAAAAAAGAGTTGTGATAATTGGGTCAAGTTTCCCTTTGGGATTTGGTTCACAAGCAGTTAACATCAGTCGGATCATAACATAGATCTCCCTACTACCCAGAAACCATTCAATGGGACATTTTAGTAAATTAAAGGCATTATAATCATAGAATAATATAGCACAGATGGAGACCATTCAGTCCATTGTGTATGTGTCAACTCTTTGAAAGTGATCCAGTTAGCTCCACTTCCCTGCTCTCTGTATAACCCTACATTTTTCCCTTTTATTTTTTAAAATAAATTTAGAGTACCCAATTAGTTTTTCCCAATTAAGGGCAATTTAGCGTGGCCAATCCACCTAACCACATCTTTGGGTTGTGGGGGTGAAACCCACGCAGACACAGGGAGAATTTGCAAACTCTACACGGACAGTGACATGGGGCCGGGATCAAATGCGGGTCCTCAGCGCCGTGGGCAGCAGTGCTAACCACTGCACCACCATGCTAACCACTGCACCACCGTGCCGCCACATTTTTCCCTTGTAAGTGTATTTCCACTACCCAGATACAAAATTAAAGCTTTTTAACCCATTTGTAGTTTTACACTGTGAAAAAAATGGTTAAATCTTGTGATAAAGTAAATGGTTATGATGTTGCAAGAAAGTATAACTATACCCAACTACACTAGCTCACAGCAGAGTTTTTATAAAAAGCTGCCCCTGATACGGACTCTGAAAGCTCCCTGATACAGTGGTTACACTGTTCTGGAGACAATACCAATTTATTATTTAATTTGAACCACTGTGTGTTGTTTTGGCAACTCCTTTCCAGTTCCAGTAATTCAACATATCCAGATGTTACTCAACTCAGTACTGTATTCATGCACAAGGGTATTTACTCTTTGATAGCCTGGTCAACATTTATCCCTTAAACAGCACCTAAAAACAAATGTCTTGAACATGTATCTGTTTACGGGAGCTTTATGGGTATTGCTGCATTCTATCAATGACTACATTTCAAAAAGTACTAAATTTAATTATTTTTCAACCCTACCATGCAATGACTTCCAGACTAAGTGCTATTGTACCCATAACCACTGCCATCTAGAAGGACAAGGGTACCAGATACACTGGAACATGACCACCTGAAGTTCCCCTCCAGGAGCCACTCATTGAGAAACAGAGAAAATATTGGTGAATTCAGAATTATAAATGTTTTCAGTATTGAATGTAAGCCCTGATGTGCTTCTGTTTAAAGGTTTGTTAAGTCTTTTGGGTGTTAAAAGGACAGCATACAGATTACTTAGTGTTGTATTCTTTGGGGGGTGCATTTGAATTGATGGTTGCTAAGATGTTCACGGTTTGCTTTAGAAAGGATAACTTGAGTTCATAGAATAAACATTGTTTTGTTTTTAAAAATACTGGTCCATTTCTGCTGTACCACACCTGTAGAGTGAGCCGTGTGCTCCCCATACCACAATCTATTAAAAGTTGTGGGTCAGGTGAACTCCATGATACACTTTGGGATTCTCTAAACACTGACCCATAACAATTGTGGGCTCGAGGGGGATAAAAGTCTATTGGATTGGCTTAGTGAACGTAAAGACACTTTACGTGAGGGGTGAGCATATTGTGGTTGCTTTTCAGGTGTGGTATTTTAGTTTAAGTGGGGAGTGTGTTGTGGACAATGGCTCTTTCAGAGGCTCAGAAGTTTTTGGGGGTGGAGACGGTCACACACAGTACCTTACGGACAGAGACTAAAAGCAGACTGTTAGATTTGGAAAAAACATTGCAGTTAACATTACCTGATAAAATGCGAAAAGATGAGGTAATTATGACGGTGGTTAAGCATTTAAAGTTGCCTGAGATACATTTTGACTCATTGGAAATGGCAAAAATTCAGTTACAAATTAAACAAATGGAACATGAGAAAGAATTAAAGCAGCTTGAATACGAAAAAGAGGAAAAAGAAAAAGAGAGAGAGACAGAGAGGACAAAGAAAAGGAGAGAGAAGAAAGGAGGAAAGAAAGAATAGCCCTAGCAGAACAAAAAGAAAAAGAAAGGGAGATACAGATCAGGGAAACAGATAAAGAGAGAGTTTGAACTTCAGAAAATGGCCATGAAACACGACAGTCAGTTAAAATTGGCAGACGTTCCGGGTCGAGCCAGGCTGGGGGTTGGCGATATTTGGGGTTGCGGACGAGCCGGGAGTGCAGGAGGCGAGAGAGGCTGATGTTCTAGCCTTTGCGTCCCTAGTAGCCCAGCAAAGGATATTACTTACGTGGAAAGAAGCTAAACCCCCAGGCGTGGAGGCCTGGATAAACGACATGGCGGGGTTTATAAAATTGGAGCGGATAAAATACGCACTAAGAGGTTTGGCTCAAGGTTTCACCAGGCGGTGGCAACCGTTCCTCGACTATCTCGCAGAACGATAAGGGAAATGGGAAAGGTAGCAGCAGCAACCCGGGGGGGGGGGGGGCATCCGGGCCCTCAGGGGTTTTGTACAGGTGTTTGTATGAGTTATTTATATTGGTTTTTGTGACTTTATTATTTTGGATATTGGCTAGTTTTTATTTTTGTTGCTGGCAGTTGCCATCTAGTTAATATATTATTTATTCTTTTAAAAAAAAACGGTCATCATTATTATTTATATTGTTTTAAAGTTGCAAAAGGGGAAAATTTTGTACTGTTTTTGTTTGACCGAAAAATTTGAATAAAATATATAATTTTTTTTTTAAAAATTGGCAGACGTAAAGGGAAACGTACAGTTGGATGATAGTGATGAGGATAGGGAGAAGGAGCGTCATAGTCGAAGGCGTGGTGGGGATCTCTTTAAATATGTCCAAGCATTGCCAAGGTTTGACGAGAAGGAGGTAGAAGCCTTTTTCATTTCATTTGAGAACATAGCTAAACAAATGAAATGGCCACAGGATATGTGGGTATTACTGATTCAAACAAAGCTGGTAGGTAGGGCTAGTGAAGTGTTTGCATCACTACCGGAGGAGGTATCTGGGACGTATGAGGAGGTGAAAAAATCCATCTTAGGTGCATATGAACTACTGCCTGAAGCTTATGGACAAAGGTTTAGAAATTTAAGGAAATAATTTGGTCAAACATACTTGGAGTTTGGAAGGCTCAAACAGAGTAATTTTGATAGGTGGATAAGGGCTTTGAAAATAGACCAAACGTATGAAGTTCTCAGAGCAATTATACTTTTGGAGGAGTTTAAAAATTCAATTCCTGATGTAGTGAGAACTCATATGGAAGAGCAGAGGGTTAAAACTGCGAGATTAGCAGCAGAAATGGCAGATGATTATGAATTAGTTCATAATTCAAAGCTTGGTTTCTGACATCAGTTTCAGCCTATGAGGGATAGAAACTGGGGATATGAGAAATACTCAAGTGGTAAAGGTAAAGGTGATCTGATGGGAGATAATGAGAGTGTACCTCAGATTTTTTTTTAAATCCAGGAGGGTGGAAAAGAAATGAAAAGTTTCAAATGTTTTCACTGTAATAAACTAGGCCATGTAAAGTCACAGTATTGGTGGCTGAAGAAAAGCATTGGGAAGGCTGATGTGGTAAAACAGGATAAGACAGTGGGGTTTGTTAGAGTGGTAAAGGAAAGCCCAAGGGAAGCGAAGGAGATGCAAACAATTGTACAGCCTGTTCAAGAAGTAATTGTTAAGAAGGTGCCAGATGTCTTTAAAGAATTTACTTGTGTGGGTAAAGTTTACTCATGCGTATCAGGAGGAGCAGGTCAAGAAGTCACAATTTTAAGAGATACAGGGGCTAGTCAATCTTTAATGGTAAGAGATGAGGAATTATGTAGTTTGGGAAGAATGTTGCCAGAAAAGGTGGTAATATGTGGAATTCAGGGTGAGGGGAGTAGTGTTCCATTATATAAGGTAAGGTTGGAAAATCCAGTGAAGAGTGGTGAAGTGGTAGTAGGAGTAATAGAGAAACTATCTTGTCCAGGAATACAGTTTATCTTGGGTAATGATATAGCTGGATCGCAAGTGGGAGTGATGCCTATTGTGGTTGATAAGCCAATGGAAAATTAGACAACTGAAGTGTTGAAGGACGAATTTCCTGGGATTTTTCCAGATTGTGCAGTAACAAGGTCGCAAAGTCACAGGTTAAGACAAGAGGAGAAATCAAAGAGTGAAGATGAAGTTGAAGTGCAATTATCAGAAACGATTTTTGATCAGATGGTTGAAAAAGAACAAGAACCGGTGGAGGATGAGGCGGATATTTTTAGTTCAGGAAAATTGGCGGAGTTACAACAGAAAGATATAAAAATAAAACGGATGTATCCGAAAGCATATACGGAAGAGGAATCTGCGTGTATACCAGTGTTATTACCGTAAAAGTGATGTCTTGATGAGAAAATTGAGATCTTTACATATGCAGACGGATGAAAAGTGGGCAGATGTTCATCAAGTAGTACTGCCGGTAGGGTATAGAAAGGAGGTGTTGCGAGTTCCACACGAAGTACCAGTAGGAGGTCATTTGGGGACAAGGAAAACTCAAGCTAAAATCCAGAAACATTTTTATTGGCCTGGACTACATAAAGATGTAGTTACATTTTGTCAATCATGTCACACATGTCAAGTGATAGGGAAACCTCAAGCAGTGATAAAACCAGCACCCTTAATACCAATTCCAGCATTTGAGGAACCTTTTACAAGGGTCCTAATTGATTGCATAGGACCACTTCCTAAAACAAAAAGTGGGAATCAATATCTTTTGACTGTAATGGATGTGTCTACTAGGTTTCCAGAGGCTATTCCAGTACGTACTATTACAGCTAAAAAGATTAATACAATCGGATCAAGGATCAAATTTTACCTCAAAGTTATTCAAAGAAGTTATGGATAGCTTAGGAATAAAACAATTTAAATCAAATGCGTACCATCCAGAATTGCAGGGAGCGTTAGAAAGGTGGCATCAGACATTAAAGACAATGTTGAGGGCTTATTGTCAAGATTATCCAGAGGATTGGGATAAAGGAATTCCATTCGTACTGTTTGCAATTAGGGATGCACCTAATGAGTCAACCAAATTTAGTCCTTTTGAACTAATTTTTGGTCATGAAGTAAGAGGACCACTTAAATTGATTAAGGAAAAATTGGTGGGTGAGAAATCGGAAATTACATTATTGGATTACGTGTGAAATTTCTCCTCTCGTCTTAACCTGCATTGGATTACATGTCAAATTTTAGGGAACGATTAAATAGAGCAGGTGAATTGGCTAGACAACATTTGAAAGTTGCACAAAATGTGATGAAACGGGTCGAGGGCAAGAAATCCAAAGTTCGTAGTTTTGCCAGTGGAGATAAAGTTTTAGTGTTGTTACCAGTGGTAGGTGAATCTTTAAAAGCTAGGTTTTGTGGAGCTTATCAGATTGAAAGGAAATTAAGTGAGGTGAATTATATGATAAAAACACCAGATAGAAGGAAGACTCACCGAGTGTGTCATGTGAATATGCTTAAAAGGTACTTTGAAAGGGAAGGAGAGAAAAAGGTTTTAATGATTCTAACTCAAAGTGACGAACCAAATCCAGATGACTGTGAATTTGACATACCTCAAATTAAATTGGAAAACGAGGATGTTCTTAAAAATTGGGATAAATTGTTGAGTTCTCTTTCAGAGGCAAAATGAACTGAACTGAGAGTTATTGATATCACATGGGCAAGTTTGTGGAGATAAATTGGGAAGTACTAAAATGGCTATACATGATGTAGATGTGGGAAATGCTGTTCCAATAAAATAACATCCATATAGACTTAATCCTTTAAAATTGGCACAGGTTAACAAAGAGATTGAAAGTATGCTTAAAAATGGCATAATTGAAGTGGGTTGCAGCCAATGGAGCTCACCCATAGTGATGGCACCAAAACCAGACGGTACCCGACAGTTGTGTGTGGACTATAGAAAGTTTAATGCAGTTACAAGAATGGACTCTTATCCTATCCCACGTTTGGAGGATTGCATTGAGAAAGTGGGACAGTCCACTTTTATTTCCAAATTGGATTTACTTAAAAAGGTTATTGGCAGGTACCTTTATCCAAAAGGATGAAGGAGACTTCAGCTTGTGTGACTCCAGATGGTATATACCAATTCAAAGTTATGCCATTTGGCATGAAAAACGCCCCAGCCACATTCCAACAATTACCTAACAACGTTGTTTCAGGATTACCCAATTGTATACATTGACGATCTGGTGATTTTCAGCCAGACATGGATAGAACATTTAAAACATCTGATGGAGTTATTCGATCAATATCAGGAGGCGGGTTTGGTGATAAACCTAGCCAAAAGTGAATTTGGAAAAGCCAAGTCACTTTCCTTGAGGAGTTTTCGATACCCTCGAGACAAAGGGGAAAATGCGATTTCTTGGCATGAGTGGATTTGATCGAACATTTGTGCAAAAGTTTTGTGGCGTGATTGCTCCACTGATGGACTTGCTGAAGAAGCGTCGAAAATTTCAATGGACATGTGTTGGAGAATTACAAGGGACTCTGTGATCAGATTGAACTAAAGTATCTGACTTTAAAGAGCAATGCCGAGGCGTAGAGAAATGGACGGATCGTGCAGAACCTTGTTCAAAGAGACTGTCAATCATGAAGGATTTCAGTTGGAGGAAGAAAAACAGGGGGGAAAAAAATGGACTATATTATTATACCTGTTTATGTGTTGTTTTTTGAAACGATAAAGCATATTTACTGTGTGCATTTCTTAAAGGATGGTGAAAAGGTGAAAAATGAAACCATCTTGAAGTTGATGATTTATTTATTTTTTCTTGGGGGGGGGGGGGAGGTGTCATGAGAATGTTGGTTTAAGAAATGTTTGGCTGCTCATGTTACTGCAGTGATGTCAGAGTGTGGGTGGAGCTGAGCTCTGGTTCTGCTTTTTAGTTTCACTTTGAGAAAAAGCTTGGGTGTGGCTGGGTTTTCAGTGTGTTGCAGCTGAAGTCAGACAAAGCAGCTGTACTGGTGATCTCTCTGCCATGAAGGACTATCTCTTAAGCATTTGGTGAATTCAGAATTATAAATGTTTTCAGTATTGAATGTAAACCCTGATGTGCTTCTGTTTAAAGGTTAACGGGTGTTAAAAGGACAGCATACAGATTATTTAGTGTTGTATTCTTTGGGGGTGTATTTTAATTGATGGTTGCTAAGATGTTCACTGTTTGTTTTAGAAAGATTAACTTGAGTTCATAGGATAAACATTGTTTTGTTTTTAAAAATACTGGTCCATTTCTGCTGTACCACACCTGTAGAGTGAGCCGTGTGCTCCCCATACCACAATCTATTAAAAGTCGTGGGTCAGGTGAACTCCATGATACACTTTGGAATTCTCTAAACCCTGACCCATAACATTAAATACATCCAGTAATTTGGTCTCCACAGCCTTATGTGGTAGAGAATTCCACAGGTTCACCACCCTTTGAGTGAAGACATTTCTCCTCATCTTGGTCCGAAATGGCCGAACCCATATCCTGACACCGTGACCCTTGTTCGAAACTCCCAGCCAAGGATAAATATCATTTCTGCATCGAATCTGTCCAGACCTGTCAGTAGTTTATGAATTTCAATGAGATCACCACTCATTCCTCTATGTGAATACAGGCCAATTGATCCAATCTCTCTTCTTACGACAATCCCAGAAACCAGTCTATTGAGCCTTTGCTGCATTCCCTCTGGGGCAAGTTCATATTTTCTGCGATATGGAGACCAAAACTGCACACAATACTCAAAATGTGGTCTCACCAAGGCTCTGTACAGGTACAGAAACATCCTTCTTCCTGTACTCAAGTCCTCTTGCAATGTAAGCCAACATACCATTTGCCTTCCTAACAGTTTGCTGCACCTGCATCTTTCCTTTCAGTGACTAGTGTACAAGGACAACTTTGTACATCAACATTTACCGTAAAACTCTGCCATTCTGGGATCCTACTAAAGTGGATAACTTCATACTTATCCACGTTATACTGCATCTACCGTGTATTTGTCCACTCACAACTTGTCTAAATCACCTTGAAGCCTCTTTACTTCCTCCTCATCACTCACAATTCAACCTAGTTTGGTGCCATGAGCAAACTTGGAAATATTACATTTCATTCCCTCATCCGAATCATTGATATATATATTGTGAATACACTGATCCCTGTAGTACCTAATTAGTCACCGCGTTCCACACTAAAAAAGATCCATTTATTCTTTACTTTCTGTTTCCTGCCTGTTAACCAATTCTCAATCTATAAGCAACATATTACCCTCAATCCCATGCGCTTTAATTTTGAACACTAACCTCTTCTGTGAGATGCTATCAAATGCTTTCTGAAATCCAAATACACCACATCCACTGGTCAGCCTCATCTATTCTACTAGTTACATTCTCAAAAAAAATCCCAATAGGTTTGCCAAACATGATTTCCCTTTCATAAACCCATGTTGATTTTTTCTAATCCAACTGATTTTTGTTTTACGAGTCCTGTTATCACATCCTTTATAATAGACTCTAGCATTTTACCTACTACTGATGTTCGGCTAACCGATCTGTAATTCTCTCTTTTCGCCCTCTCCTTTTTTAACTAGTGGGGTTACATTTATCTCTCCAATCTGCTGGAACTGTTCCAGAAGCTACAGAATTTTGGAAGATAACAACCAATGTATCCACAAATTTCACGGCTACTTCATGTAGTACCCTGAGCTGTAGATTATCAGCCTTGGGTATTTATCAGCTTTCATCCTGACTTGGGAAAGTATCACTGTTCCTTCACTATTATGGAGTCAAAATCCAGGGGCTGGTTTAGCACCAGGCTAAATCGCTGGCTTTAAATGCAGACCAAGGCAGGCCAACAGCACGGTTCAATTCCTGTACCAGCCTTCCCGAACAGGCGCCGGAATGTGGCGACTTAGGGGCTTTTCACAGTAACTTCATTTGAAGCCTACTTGTGACAATAAGTCATTTTCAAATCCTGGAAATCCCTCCCCAAGAGCACTGTGGATGTACTTACACCATCGGGACTGCAGCAGTTCAAGAAAGCAGCTCACAACCATCTTCTCAAGGGCAATTAGGGATACGTAATGCTGGTCTAACCAGAGACCCCCACATTCCATGAATACATTTTAAAAATAGATTCAGTTAAGAAGGGACCTCCTTATTTTCATATTGTGATGATGAGGGGGTGCAGGGTTGAGAAGGTACCTGCTGCCATTTAGCATTACAAAGGGAATCTCCAGGACAAACCTCTGCCGATAATGTTGTGGATTGGGATCAAAAAGCAGAGTTATTCTTAGAAATGCCACTAACGCTCACAATGTGTGAACAGGTTTCACTTGTGTGAATACGGTGACTGGAAGTGAAAGTATAGTCTGAACTGGAGTCAGACAGCGGAACAAACAAGTGTGTGACTCGCAGAACAGTCTAATCGCACTTGGACGTGATTTCGGGCCTGAGAGACGGATTTAACATGATTTTAACATTCAAGTGAAATCGCTTTACATCAGATGCCAAGTTCCGAACTGGAAATGCATTCCCAAATCCCCATCCGGAGTTTTACTAAATAATCCCGACCTTGTACCTCACTTAGGCGCTCAGCACTTTCTAAAAATACCAGCTTTCTCTTTCACTACATTTACACGGCGTTGTTAAGGAAACCAATCAAATTACAGCCTAGATGTTCGCCATTGCCCCTGTACATTACATGGCTGAGGTGAGTGAGGGGGATCCAAGGAGGTCCCACTGATTTTCGAACCTCTTTGAAGTGTTTATTTGCACCACCTGGGCATAGAACAAACCAGTTGTTAATTTTTTTTTTAAATGAGCTGAAGGGCGGTTGCGAGCCCGCTTCCGGAATTCCCCCGACTCTTTGTTCCCTTGAATGAGGAGTTAGTAAATGCGACACACCCGCCTGGGTTGGGTACCGCTCCTCCCGCCGGTGCAAATCTCCACACTCACCTGATCTATTAACCCCCAGGCGGAGAGGATGCGCGAGCGCTGACGGCAACTGGTTAATTAGTCTGTCGTCCCTGTTTTTGCAGCTGGGCGGATTCCGGTTTCATTGGATGGCGGAACCAACGGGCTCGCACAGCCTTCAAAACGCTGGCGCTGGGCGGGGAAGGCTTCGGACACAACGGCTGAGCCGCTGACCAGTGAGCGGGGCGCGCAGCACGAGCGGCCGCTGCTCGATGTCACGCGCTCCGTCCTCGCGCGCCTTCCCTTTGTTTCAATTCCGTCTGGGTCGGAGACAATGTATCGAGCGGCGATTGGTTTCGCCTTCGGATTCACTGCGCATGTGCGGGAGTGGGGCTTCATCAGTAACCATGGGACGCTTTTGGAGAGAAGCAGACGCCCTTGTAGCGTCCACAATGGGAAAATATAACTGGGGCAAGCTGCCGTCGTCACCCTTCCTCCTTAAATTCCAGCCTTAACCCCTCGTGTCCCTGCAAGCGACCGTCCCACCTGCAACCGCCCTCTTTCCTCTCCAAGGTTCTGAAACGTGTGTTTTGCACCCTGTCGAAGTGCAAGTTGTTGTGACTGGAAGCTGCAGGAAATGCGAATAAATTAGGTGCGCGACCCTTCATGTTCCTTGATCCTGGATGAGAATTATTTGAGAAAGATTGATAGGTCCTTTAACATGATGTGGAAACGTTGAACTAAATTAACGTGTATCTATCTCACTTACATTTTTGGACATCGTACTGAAGTGGAAACACCAGTGTTGCAGGTCTAAGTTATGAGGAAAGAATAGATCCACGTTAACTTCTCAGCTTTGAACCCATATATCTGAAAGGTGAGCGTATAAAGTTAGATTTATCTGTCACGTGCTCCTTCTTGGGGACCATCAGTATGTCATATGTGTAGGTGGTCTTGGGATAGGATTTTTAATTCTAAAACTGCGTGCGCTTGCAGCTGCACTCTGAGTGTTGTGGTGGAAATCTCGGGGTCGATTCTCCGAGCCCCGGGCCGGAGAATCGCCGCAACCGCGCCACGACACCGGTGCGCGATTCTCCAAGGTGCGGAGAATCGGCGCCATTTGCACCGGCGTGTTTGACGCGCCGCGGGCCGTGAGCCGCTGTAATCGGCGGGGCCACCGATTCTCTGGCCCGGATGGGCCGAGCGGCCACGACAGAGTCCCGCCGGCACCGTTCACCCCTGGTTGCTGTCGGCGGGAATTCTGCGCGAAGGGTTGGGGGCGGCCTGTGGGGCGGGGAAAAGCGCGCCTTCAGTGGGGGGTGGGGGGCCTCCGATGGGGTCTGGCCCGCGATCGGTGCCCACCAATCGGCGGGCTGGCCTCTTTCCTCCCCCCCATACTTTGTTGCGCGGCCAGCTCCTGAATCTCCACGCCAAGTTGCGTCGGGGCCGTCGCGCCGAAGGTCCCCCGCGCATGCGCAGGATGGCGCAGGGGTGCCGGGAAGGGAGGCTGGAGCGGCGTGAACCGCTCCAGCGCCGTGCTGGCCCCCTGTGGGGGACAGAATCGGTCGTCCCCGTGCCCGTTTTGCGCCGTCCACTTCGTCTTCATTTTGCAGAATCGCCCCCCTTATCTCTGAGTTAGAATACTTTTGTGAGGGCCACGAAGAATCCAGCACGAGGTTCAAGGATACAAAGAAATAACATTTATTTACAATAACATATATACACACAACAGCAGCAACATCGCTTGCTGCTTACTCCTTCCTGCTGGTTCCAAACTGGCCAGCTTTATTTATACAGGGAGTCTGCTAATGATTTCTCCGCCCCCCTCATTGGGGAAGCTCATACTCCCACAGGATTGTGGGATTGTCATTAGTCCCCAGCCAATGGTAAGCAGGCAGGTTATAACAAATACTGTAGGTTAAATTCCCTCCAGAGACTTCGAAAGGGACAGGCATAATAGATCTTGTGTAACTGTTAAAAGGAGGGCAGTCAGTGCTCCAGAGACCAGTCCCAAGAATGCATGCTGAGATGAACATTAACTACTGATGGAGAACTGTCAACTTGATGAAAGATGCTCTTTAGTTTGCCCGAAACATGCTGGTCTTCTGAAGCAAAGAGATGTTGACAATAAAGCATTGCATGTAGGCATATTCTAATGTGCTGAGGGATGAGCTAAAGCTTGAGGGAGCTGCCACAGAGATTCAATGGGGAAAGGTCACTGTATAATGCCCTCAAAATATAATACATTGAGGGGCTGGAACCTGTGTGAAAATCCCTCGGGCCATATGCACCAGGGAGCATTTGACATGAAATGTAAATGTACACTGCAAACATAATTTTTAACGTCAAGTGTATTGAAGTACCTCATGTACTGTTTTGAAATAAATTGATCTGGATTGCACTTTACATAATGTCAAATTTGGATTGGATTGGATTTGTTTATTGTCACATGTATCGAGGTATAGTGAAAAGTATTGCTCTGCGTAGAGTCCAGACAGATCATTCCATACATGGAAAAAAAACATAGGGCATACATAAATACGCAATGTAAATACATAGACATCAGGTGAAGCATACAGGAATGCATTACTACTCAGTAGAGAAGATGTGTGCAGAGATCAGATCAGTCCATGAGAGGATCATTTAGGAGTCTGGTAACAGTGGGGCAGAAGCTGTTTTTGAATCTGTTAGTGCGTGTTCTCAGACTTTTGTATCTCCTGCCTGATGGAAGAAGTTGGGAGAGTGGATAAGCCGAGTGGGAGGGGTCTTTGATTATGCTGTCTGCTTTTCCAAGGCAGCGGGAGGTGTAGACAGTGTCAATGGATGGGAGGCGGGTTCGCGTGATGGACGACTGTGTTCACGACTCTCTGTAGTTTCTTACGGTCTTGTGCCGAGAGGTTGCCATACCAGGCTGTGATGCAGCCAGAGAGGATGCTTTCTATGGTGCATTTGTAAAAGTTGGTAAGAGTCAATGTGGATATGCTGAATTTCCTTAGTTTCCTGAGAAAGTATAGGCGCAGTTGTGCTTTCTTGGTTGTAGCATCAACGTGGGTGGACCAGGACAGATTTGAACTGATATGTAATGTACTTTGACAAATTTTATGAAAAAAGTATATTTTGGGGAAAAAGTAATGTTCTCCCAAGTTAATACAAATGTCCAATCGCAAATTCACATCTAATGTTGGACACTATGTTTTGAGTTTTGTAAGCATGGGGTAGTTGGGTATGGTCAGTACTTTGCCTGTTGCAAATAGCTGAAGGTATGCACTGTTTGATAGGATCTGCCAGTTGTTGGGATGTATGGCATACATTTCTGGCATCACACCAGTACTGAAATTAATATATCACATTACTTATCTGTATGATAAATAGAATATCTTTTTTGCTTGAAAGCAGCATCCTGTTACCCTCGTATTGCTACTGCATAGTAACAGCATGAAACAGCTATCTCACCTGTTAATATTTTTGAGACACCTAACCCTTCCAAGCTAATCTAAAGTAAACTGTGCACTTTTCAGCACTGAAAATGGCAGCTTTAGGCCCATTCTAAAGTTTGCATGATATGCAACAAGCACTGATCTTATCAGGGTAGCCATTATCCTGCAGGATTGCCCTGATGCATTCTATTTCAGCATCATACATGGTGAGCAAATGGCTCGGGCCTGTTTACAAGGTCACCAATAAGACCAATCTTATACCAAATGGAACTGTAGGAATCCCAACATGTATATTGACCAGAGAAGATAAGTTTGCATAGACAGTAGCAGAGAAACCATTGGCAGATTTCCCAAGCAACACATTGAGGAACGGGAGCTTTTTTGGCTTCTCTATTTCAAAGGTGAATTTGAGCGTAGGATAAAGCCCATTAAGGTGTGTGAGGAGGTTCTTACGTTGAACTGCAAATCCAAATATAGCAAAAGTATCATCTACATCTCAAGAATATGCAAGAAGTAGGAAGTTAGGTGTCATTCCATTTTTCTCGTAGAAACTGACAAAGATATTTGCGGGAGCTAGACCTAGAGGGGTTCCCATGGCAACAACATGTATTTCGGCATACATGGTATCATTAAAACTGAACTCAACCTCACAAGCTCATAAGCTCAAAGAATACAGATTCAGACAATGGCAGTGCATCTAGATCACCATGATGCAATCACATGGTTTTCTTGAGTAGTACATTGGTGAATAGGCTGGCAATGTTGAACAAGCAAAGGGACAATGAATTGAAATCAATACGTAAGTCCTGTGTGGTCTTCGCAAAGGTGAAGGATTCCTTCACTCTGTATGTGCAAACTCTGATCAGAGTTTATTGCAACTCGCCCAACCATTTGACCAATTCATCTTGTGCAGAACCAGTCATAGATAAGATAGGACGTAAAAGGGCATTACTTTTGTTTTTCTTGGGCAGCCCATACAGACATGGATGCAGTGAGACGTGAGGATGAATCCTCTCATATATACCATTGGCAGCTCATTAATGTTAGACAGGCCCAACAAGCATTTTTGTAATTTGCTCTTGAGCAGAGGTGATGCTCAGCAGCAGGTCCAATGGATATGAATATAGATCTGTCATTAAGAATGGCATGCATTTTGTTGATATAAATGCAGTAGCAACATGAATGGTATTGTCTGCAAATAGGATTCTGCCGTCAAACGAAAAAGACATTCTGCCAATCACACAAATGAGTAATGCCAATATGAATATCAGTGCTGGTGGAATGTCAGGTAAGATGCCAAGGACATGGTGATCGTATCAAACAACACGTACCTTTGGTTGTTCGCACAGGAAAAGTGCTGACTGTAGTCAACCAGCCCATGCTTGCAAAACTCAAGCGTCTTAACGTTAGATGTCATTTTGCAACTGAATAACGCTTGCTAAACATTCCTGATTAGCTAAGAATCACACTGAAAACCTATTTAAGATTATGAGTTGGGCTCATAGCGTGACTCATTTATGCATGCTAGAAGCCACATCTATTCACAATACAGGGTTCTGTTCTTTGTAGACAGAAGCAGCATGTCCAAGCATTACACCTTTTTCAACTAACAACAGCTTGGAAGCAGCCATTCCCTGGTTCATTTAACAGGGTAATGCCTTTATCAATCCGAGTTGACCTGTCTGGTTTGAATTTGAAAAAAAGCTTGGCAGTTAACTATTCCCTGCTGCACTCTTTGTGGCAACACCTCTACCAGTCAGAGTTCACCTGCCAACCAAAAGCACTCTCTTCGCATGCGGACAGGCGCTGGAATGTGGCGACTAGGGGCTTTTCACAGTAACTTCATTGCAGTGTTAATATAAGCCTACTTGTGACAATCATAAAGATTATTATTATAAATTATTGTTCCTTTTACTGTTTTGATTTTGTGATTTTTCCTTATGAGTGCAAGATGAAAAGCTTAGACAGCATGTCTCTTTTTTCAGCAAATTAAAACTACATAATTAGTCTAATTACTTGTTGTGTCCTGTGTGAAATACAGTATTAAAATTGAAGGTTTTTTAAACTAGTAAATAGAGCTTTAATGACTTCCGATGACGGGGATGTGCTGATCAGTGGCACATCTGGTGGCTCTCCTCCAGAACACAGTAAAATAATTACTTTTGGATGAATTTAGCCTGAAAATTCGGACTCATTTTACCCGTAAACAGAAAAGGAAGAGGAAATGAGCAACATGCCAGTAAGTGGGAGCTCAAGGGGCCGCAGGGAAGGCAGAAGCGGTGGAAAAGGACAGGAACAGCAAATTAACAAGTTGGCGGACCCACGAGGCGAGGGGTCCCCGGCCACCCCAGACCCACACCAGAGTGCAGGAGTGCATCCACCAGGTAAGTATGGTTGATCCCATAGAAAGGGGGGAACAGAAACCCCCCACTAGGATAGTCATCTGGAATGTTAGGGGACTTAACGGCCCAGTGAAAAGATCCAGAGCCTTCGCCCATCTGAGATGTTTCAAAGCTGACATAGTCTTCCTCCAAGAGACACACCTGAAGGAGAAGGGCCGACTGCGGTTAAGGAAGGGCTGGGTGGGACAGACCTACCATTCCTGCTATGGGACGAGGGCATAAACAAGTGGATGGTTTTTGGCGGTGACAAAGTGGTTACGGACCAAGGGGGTATGGTACGTCATGGTCAGCAGTGTCCTAGACAGGGCACCGGTAGTCCTGGTAAACGTGTACGCACCCAAATGGGACAACACGGATTTTATAAAGAAGACCATGGTGGAAATCCCGACATAGCTATGCATTGACTGATCATTGTGGGTGCTTTAACTGCGTACAGGACCCATGGGTGGACTGATCAAACCCCAGAACGGAGAAAACTACAGGCATGGCTAGGGAACTGGGAACATTTATGGAACAGATCAGGGCAATGATCCATTGGCGGTTCCTTCACCTGGGTGAGAAGGAATTTTCGTTCTTCTCACCAGTACACAAGATCTACACCCACATCGATTTCTTTGTAGTGAGGAAATCGGTGCTTCCAGAAATAGTCAGAGAGGACTTCCGGAGGCATTTGCAAGCAGAGTGGCCGCGTAAGGAGAGGCTCCCGCCAGTCCGCGATATCGCGGTCTTTTTCTTGGGGTTCCCCGTTTTAAAAAAAAATTAGATCCCTTTGAAGTCGGTTCTGCCTCCCTCGCCCTGTTCAAGTGTCAAAGCTCCGTTCCACGGAGCTGGAGATTTAAAAGGGCGAGAGGTGAGAAACTGGTCCCGGTGAGTTCAGCGGAGCGGTTGCACATGGAGGAGGACTGGGGATCGCAACTTTGTTCCCTAAGAAACAAATTTAAAGTCGGAGGGCTCAAAGAGCACGGAGAGGATAATTTTTTTTTCTCTTTCCTGAAAGTTTAAAATAAATTTTTGGTTTAAAAAAAAATGTTTTCCCCACCAAAACCCAGCAAAAGGTGAAAGGCATATAAAAAGAATATGCCTGCAAATAATAAATTGGGGGGACAGCGAGATGTAAGGAGCAACAGTAAAGGCAAAGGAAAAGGGCAGGTGATGTGAGCGGGCAGGCAGACGACCCCACGAGGCGGGAAGGAGGTTCAGGCGAACCAGGAAGGGGAAAAGCTGGCGAACCGAACAGCGGAGCAGGAACAGGACAGGGCGACCATCCCCCACAGGGGGAAGAATGGATAAGCATGCTGAAAAAGGAGCTAAACGCCATAAAGGAGGCGATCAGGATGGAGCTCTACATGATGATGAAGGAGGTGCTGTCGGAGACGACAGACAAAATGCAGCGAACCATCGAAGGCCTGGGAAGAAGGGTGCAGGCGCAGGAGAAAACAATCCTGGAGTTGGAAAAGGCCGCCTCGGACCAGAGCGACAGGATTGTAGCTCTGGAAACCGAGATGAGAAGGTTGGTAACGACCCAGGGTAGCCCAAGAGGGAAAGTCGAGGACCAGGAAAACAGGTCCAGACGGCAGAACGGCAGAATAGTGGGTCTGCCAGAGGGGATGGAGGGCAGAGACCTAACGGGCTACATCGCCTGAATGCTGGGCAAGCTATTGGGGAGGCAGAGCTTTCCAAATCCCCCAGAAATAGACAGGGCCCACAGGTCGCTTTGACCCAGGCCCAAAGCCGGGGAGCAGCCCAGAGCGATTATCGTGAAGCTGCACCGGTTCCAGGATCGGGAAAAAAATCCTAAAGTGGGCCCGGCAGACAAAATCGTGCACATGGGAAGGGAATAATATAAGGGTGTATCAGGACATTGGAGTGGAGCTGGTAAAAAAGAGGGCCAAGTAAAACAGATCAAAATCAGCACTCTACAAAAGTGGGGTGCGATTTGGGATGTGATTCCCGGCAGACTCTGGGTAACGTTCAAGGGAAAGGAACTGTGGGGGCGATTCTCCCAAATGGAGCCCAAGTGTTCGCGCCATCGTGAGCGCCGTCGCGTTTCACAACGGCGCGAAGCAGGCCCGGGTACGACTGGGGGCCAGCATGGCGCTGGAGCGGTTCACGCCGCTCCAGCCTCCTTTCCCAGTGCCAAATGGGCGCCACACCAACCCGCGCTTGCGCAGTTGGGCAGCGGCAACCTGCGCATGCGCGGGGGACTTTAGCGCAGGGAAGTCGGCCCGGGTGTGGGAGAGGCCGGCCAGCCGATCGGTGGGCCACGATCGCGGGCCAGACCCCATCGGAGGCCCCCCCCCACAAGCCGTCCCCCGACCGTTCGCGCAGATTCCCGCCGGCAGCGACCAGGGGTGAACGGTGCCGGCGGGACTCTGTCGTATCCGCGCGGCCGCTTGGCCCATCCGTGCCGGAGAATCGACGGCCCTGCCGATTCCAGCGGCCTGCGGCCAGTGTCGCGCCAAACGCGCCAGCGCAAATGGCGCCGATTCTCCGCACCTCGGAGAATTGCATGCCGGCGTCGGAGTGGCTGCACCTCGGAGAGGCCGGCCCTGCGCGGGGCTCGGAGAATCGCCCCCTGTATTTCAACACCCCAGCAGAGGCTGACCAGTTTGTTAAATCAAACAAATTGGGGAGGAACAGCTGCAACCACAAGGAAAGCCGCAGGGGCGAGAAAAAAAAAGAATCAGAACAAAGAGCGGAGGACAGACCGCAAACAGAGACAATAAGATCATGAACTGTACTCGTTTGGTTTGAGTTTTACGCAGGACTGTGCTTTCTCATTTTTGGGCTCGTCTCTGCCCTCAATGTGAGGAGGGGGAGCAGAGCAAGGTGAGCGAGGGTGAGAAAAGCGACAAGAGGGCGAGACAAGGGGTGTAAGGAGGAAGGTAAAGCAGGGCCAGAGCTCGACAAGTACTGGGAGGGGTGACACCGTACTAGTGAGGAGGGCCATCACGGGAGGGCAGAAAGAAAGGAGATCCGCGGCGCACCTCTCAGGGGAGAGGGAGCGCCTAGCACAAAGAGGGGACGGGGACGGGGCAGAGGGGGGGGAAATACACAGTGGGGGGACAGAGGGACAGGGATTGGGGTGGCGAGGGGGAGGAGCACAGAACAGAAAAGAAGCAAAGAGAAGGTTGACCATGTTGGGTGCCCCCTGGACAAAGGGAAACCCAGGAGCGCTGGGGCCCGACCTCATGGTGAGAGCAGCAACTGCGACCATTTTGGACAGCCCCCTAACAAAGGGAAACCGCGGAGTGCAGGGGCGCGTCCACCAGGTAAGTATGGATTGGGGTTCAGAAACCCCCCACAGGATTGTCACCTGGAACGTAAGGGGACTCAACGGCCCAGTGAAAAGATCCAGAATCTTCGCCTAAAGAAGCTTAAAAGCAGACATAATTCTACTTACAAGAGACGCACCTGAGGGAGAAGGACAACTGCTGGTGAGGAAGGGCTGGGTGGGACAGACATACCACTCATGTTACAGGATGAAGGCTAGGGGGTTAGCAATATTAATTAACAAGACAGAAACCAAGACAGTTATGGACACAGGGGGATGAAACGTCATGGTCAGCAGTGTCCTGGAAGGGGCACCATTCGTACTGGTAAATGTGCACGCTTCCAACTGGAACGACACAGAATTCACAAAGAAGACCATGGCGGAAATCCCCGACATTGACACACACCGACTGATTATGGGGGGCGATTTTAACTGCATGCTGGACCCACTGGCCGACTGGTCAAACCCCACAACAGGGAAAAAGACTGGCATGGCTAGGGAACTAGGAGCCTTTATGGAGCGGGTGGGGGGAGGGGGGGCCCATGGAGGTTCCTGCACCCGGGAGAAAAGGAATCCTCATACTTTTCACAAGTGCACAATGTGTACACCCGTATCGACTTCTTTGCAGTGGGGAAATTGGTGCTTCCAGGTATCACGGGCGGAATACTCCACGATTGTTATATCCGACCACGCTCCACACTACATGGGTGTGGAGGCTGGTCATGGACCTCCTGGCCCACAAGGTTTTCTGCCAAAAAAATTGCGGGCCATAGGCAACTACATAAGTAACAACCAAAACGGGGAAATCTCACCCTCCACATTTTGGGAGGCACTGAAGGCCATGATTAGAGGAGAGATCATAGCCTACAAGGCAAGTAGAGATAGGGAAGAGAGGATGGCCAGGCAACAACTGGTGGACTCCATTCTGGAAGTCGACAGAAAATACTCCGAGGCTGCGACTGTAGAGCTGCTGGCGGACAGGAAAAAGCTGCAAATGGACTTTAACTTGCTATCCACCAGGAAAGCACTGTACCAACTCCGCCAGACACGGGGGACCTGCTACAAACACGCAGACAAGGCTGGCTGCCTATTGGCTCACCAGCTGAGAAAGCAGGCAGCCACGAGGGAAATAGCACAGGTTAAGGATAGCAAAGACAGACTGGTAACAGAACCAAAGGAGGTCAATTGGGCATTTGAGACTTTCTGCCGGGGACTGTACACCTCCGAGCCCCCCAATGGGGACGCGGAGATGGAACAGTTCCTAGACTGACTGGAACTACCAGTTGTGGGGAAAGACAGATGAGGGGAGCTGGAAGCACCAATAGATCTGGGAGAAATCATGGAGAGCATCAGCTCCATGCAGGCGGGGAAGGCACCGGGCCGGGATCCGACAGGTTCCCGGCGGACCTCGACAAAGAATTTGCACCAGTCCTGGCCTTACGCCTAAGGGACATGTTTGCGGACTCACTGGCAAGGGCACCCTGCCCCCCACGCTAGCACAGGCCACAATTTCACTGATACCCAAAAAGTTAAAGACCCGACGGAACGTGGATCATACAGACCCATTTCACTGCTGAATGTGGACGTGAAAATACTCACAAAGGTCCTGGCCATAAGGCTGGAGGGCTGCGTACCAGAGGTGGTCGCGTGGACCAAACGGGCTTTGTCAAGTGTAGGCAGCTCACAGCGAACATCAGGCAGCTGCTGAACGTAATAATGACCCCCCCCCCCCTCGGGGAGAGAACACTGGAGGTGATCGTCTCCCTGGACACAGAAAAGGCCTTTGACAGAGTCGAATGGAACTACCTCCTTGAGGTACTGGAACGGTTTGGGCTAGGAGCGGGGTTCACCGCCTGGGTGAGGCTCTTGTACAACACTCCCAAAGCGAGTGTCCGAACTGACATCACCAGCTCGGAATACTTCCAGCTACAGAGAGGAACAAGACAGGGCTGCCCCCTGTCCCCATTCTTGTTCGCGCTAGCGATCGAACCCCTGGCGATAGCCCTGTGGGAGGCGAAAAGCTGGAAGGGAATCCGGAGAGCAGACAGAGAGCACAAGAGTTTTACTCTATGCAGATGACCTGCGCCTCTATGTCTCAAAGCCACAGGAGGGACTGAAGGCAATACTGCAAATACTGAAAGAGTTTGGAATCTTTTCAAGCTACAAACTTAACCTGGGCAAAAGTGAGGCATTCCCAGTGAACCCAAATGGGGGAGGGGAGAGCTGGAGGGGCTCCTGTTTAAAGCGGCCCAGAACAGATTCCATTATCTGGGGATCCAGATAGCCAGATACTGGACACAGATCCACAAGTGGACCTGACCAGCCTGGTGGAGGAAGTAAAAATGGACCTTCGAAGGTGGGGCTCACTCCCACTCTCCCTGGTGGGGAAAGTGCAAACGATCAAGATGAACATACTGCCAAGGTTCCTCTTCCTGTTTAGATCCATACCGATCTTCATCCCCAAGGCCTTTTTCCAAAATGTAGATAGTCCAATCATAGCGTTTGTGTAGGGGGGGTAAGAACCCAAGAATTCCCAAACACTGCAAAGAAGGAAAATCAAAGGGGGCTTGGCTTTACCAAACCTACAAAACTACCACTAGCAGCAACGGCAGAAAGAGTGAGGGGTTGGGTACAAGAACCCGGCACAGATTGGGTACAAATGGAGGAGGCCTCCTGTAAAGGAACATCCCTCCGGGCCCTGGCTACAACAGCACTCCCATCATCCTCAACAAGACACACAACGAGCCCAGTGGTAGCGGCCACGCTGAGAACGTGGACCCAGTTGAGACAGCACTTCGTGATAACCAAAATGCCCCCATCTGCGGCAATGAGACACCTCCAAATAAACACTTCCTCCGCAAAGAGACAGTAGGGTACCCCGGGGCCCCAGAAAGCACACTACTAGAGGACCTGATAGGCACAAGTAGCAAGAAGGGGGTCTATGTGGGAAAGTATACGGACAGTTACTGGACAGAGCTCGAACACCACTGGACGAGACCAGACAAAAATGGGAGGACGAACTGGGGACAGAGGTAGGGTGGGGACTCTGGGGTGAAGCACTGAGCAGGGCTAACTCCACTTCCTCCTGCACAAGGCTAAGCCTAATGCAGCTCAAAGTGGTGCGCAGAGCGCACCTGACCAGAACCCGAATGAGCAGGTTCTTCCCGGAGGTGGAGGACAAAAGTGAGCGGTGCCAGAGGGGCCCTTCCAATCACACCCACATGTTCTGGACTTGTCCCAAACTTGCTGGGTTCTGGACAGCCTTCTCCGAGGCAATGTCCAAGGTCGTGGGGGTGAGGGTGAAGCCATGCCCGATAGTGGCAATCTTCAGGGTATCTGAGAAGCCAGAACTACACATGGGGAAGGGGGCCAACGCCCTTGCTTTCGCTTCCCTAATCGCACGCTGGAGAATACTGCTCGGTTAGTGATCAGCAGCACCACCCAAAGCTGCAGACTGGATCGCAGACCTTTTGGAATTTCTCCACCTGGAGAAGATTAAGTACACCATCCGAGGGTCGGAGGAAGGCTTCCTGATGGGGCAGTTTGTCGGCCTGTTCCAAAACCTGTTTGAGGCCAACAATGAGGAGTAAGTTAATAGAAAACCAAGATAGATGAGGAACCAAAGGACTGTGCAACCCGGGGGTTGGGGGTGGGGGGAGACGGGGGGGGACCACAAGAGAAGAGGAAGGAGCTTTCCCTGGAAATAAAAGCAGAACATAGTTGAAATTAAAGGGGGGGGGGGCAGGAGGGGGGAGGAACTATAGACCGATCGAGAGGGCGGCAAAATGTATATAAGGTCAATTAAATGAAAGACAAAATAAACCTCTCTGTACAATAAAGTAAATTAACGCCGGTAAGAAAAATGTGATGTATATATACAATTGTTTATAAATATGAGAAATGCCAATAAAAAGATTTCCAAAAGAAAAGAAATAGTCAGAGTGGAATACTTCGCAATTATCATCTCCAACCACGCTCCGCATTACATGGATGTGAGGCTGGAGACGGGCCATGCCCTACGACCCGCATGGCAACGCCATGCCAGAAAATATCACAAACCATAGGCGAGTACATTACGAACAACCGGAACAGGGAAGATTTATCTTCCACATCCTGGGAGGCATTGAAGCTGGTGATTAGGGGAGAGATTATAGCCTACAAGGCTCATAGAGACAGGGAAGAGAGGGAAGATAGGCAGTAACTGATGGACTCCATCTTGGAGATTGTAGAGCTTCTGGCGGAAAGGAAAATGCTATAAATGGATTTTAACCTGCTATCCAACAGGAAGGCAGTGCACCAACTCCACCAGACACAGTAGACCTTTTATGAACATGGAGAGAAGGCTAGCCGCCTGTTGGCTCACCAGCTGAGAAGGCAGGCAGCCATGAGGGAAATGGCCTAGGTAAAGGACAGCTAAGAAAGACTGGTAGCCGAACCAAAAAAGGTCAACAAAGCATTTGAGGCCTTCAACTGAGGACTGTACACCTCCAAGTCCCCCGACGGGAACTCAGGGGTGAAATGGTTTCTGGATGGACTGGACATGCCAGTCATGGGGAATGATAGACGGAGGGAGCTGGAAGCACCAATAGGACTGGGAGAGGTCATGGAGAGTATTAACTCCATGCAGGCGGGGAAGGCGCCGGGACCAGACGGGTTCCCGGCAGACCTCTACACAAAATGTTCACAGGCTCTCGTCCAGCACCTATGGGAGATGTTCGCAGACTCACTAGCGAGGGGCACACTGCCTCCAATGCTAACTCAGGCCACCTGAGACAAAGACCCGACAGAATGTGGATCATACAGACCCATTTCGCTGCTCAACTGCACACAAAATATTCGCAAAAGTCCTGGCCAAGGGTCTGGGGAACTGCGAACCAGAGGTGGTCACAGTGGGCCAGATGGGCTTTGTCAAGGGTAGACAGCTAACTGCCAACATCAGACGGCTGCAGAATGTGACACTCCCCATCCGGGAAGAGAAAACCAGAGGTGATCGTCTTCCTGGATGCAGAAAAGGCCTTCGACAGAGTCGAATGGAAGTACTTCTTGAGGTATTGGAGCGGTTTGGGCTAGGGACAGGTATCACCTCATGGGTGAAACTCCTGTACAATGCCCCCAAGGCGAACCTTCGGATCAGCACCACCATTCCTGCCTGGTGCCCCTGTGCAGCTGGAAGTACTGGGAGCTAGTGTTGTTTGTCCAGGAAGACAATCACCTCAGGTGCTCTGTCCCCGGATGGGGCCATGATCACATTCAGCAGGTGCCTGATGATCGATGTTAGCTGCCTATCTTTGACAAAGCCCGTTTGATCCTCTGTGACCACCTCTGGTACACAATCTTCCAGCCTTTTGGCTAGGATCTTGGACAATATTTTGGCATCCACGTTTAGTAGCGAGATGGGTCTGTATGAACCGCATTCAGTTGAGTCTTTGTCTTTCTTAGGTATTAACGAGATTGAGGCTTATGCTAGCGTAGGTAGCAGTGTGCACCTCGCCAGCGAGTCTGTGAACATCTCCCACAGGTCCGGGGCCAGTGCTGTCGCAAATGTTTGTAGAAGTCTGCCGGGAACCCGTCTGGTCCCGGCACCTTTGAAGCAACAGTGCTAACCACTGTGCTACCGTGCCAAGGTGTCCACCATGGCCCCCATCTGCGGTAACCACAGATTCCCACCAGCCATGCTAGACGCCACCTTTAAGAGGTGGAGATTGGACGGGGGGACGCTAGTGGTCTGGGTCTTTTACACGGGGGAAAGACTTGCGACCTTAAAAGAGCTGACGGAGAGACTGGAACTATCGAACGGACAGGAACTCCGACATTTAGAAGTCAAAACTTTCTCCGCAAGGAGACGATGTGGTACCCTAGAGCCCTGAGAGACACAATGTTGGAGGAGCTACTGGACGTGGACAGTATGGAAAAAGTGAACTGCGGAGACATATCCGGGCGACTTTTAGAAAGGATACACTCCCCACTGCATGGAACAAGGCAGAAATGGGAGGAAGAATTGGGACAGATGTAGGGTGGGGACTCTGGAGCGAAGCACTGAGCAGGGCCAACTCCGCCTCCTCCTGTGCAAGGCTCAGCCTCATGCAATTTAAAGTGATGCACAGAGCACACCTGACAAGAACCTGAAACAGCAGGTTCTTCCCAGAGGTTGAGGACAAGTGTGAACGGTGCCAGGGAGGCCCGACCAAACACGCCCAGTTGTTCTGGACATGCCCCAGGCTTGTTGGGTTCTGGACTGCCTTCTGCGAAGCGATGTCCAAAGTTGTGGGGGTGAGGGTGGAGCCATGCCCAAGAGTGGCAGCCTTCGGTGTATCGGACCAGCCAGAAATTCATAAGGAGAAGAGGGCCGACATCATTGTATTTGCTTCCCTTTTTAAAAAAAATATTTTATGAAGGCATTTATATAAACAACGAACAAAACAAATAAGAGCAGAAGCAAAATTGTACAACATAATAAATAACCAGCACCCACCGCCCCCCCCCCCAACCCCGCCCTTCCCCTCCTTCTGTCCTGCCTCCCCCCTTTTTTAACCCCCTTATCCAAAATTCATCTCGAGGCTAACATGGAGGCAAAGGCCAAAACATCGGCCTCTCTTGCCCCTGGACTCCCGGGTCTTCCGACACCACAAATATCGCTGCCTATTGGCTCGAGGCCACCTTCGCCCCCAACACCTCGGACATTACATCCGCAAACCCCTGCCAGAGCCCCTTCAGTTTTGGACACGCCCAGAACATGTGGACATGGTTCTCAGGCCTCCCTGCGCACCGCCCACACCTATCCTCTACTCCCTCAATCCTTGCCACCGTCATATGTGCCCTGTGAACTACTTTAAACTGAATAAGACTTGAGCGCTGCACACAATGATGATGCGTTTATCCTGTGCAAAGCCTCCTCGCAAGTCCTGACCTCCACCTCTCGCCCCAGCTCCTCCTCCCACTTCCGTTTCACATCTATCGGGGCTCCCTCCCAGTCCATCAGCTCCCTGTAAACCTCGGACACTTTCCCCTCTCCTACTCCCGCCCTCAACAGCACCTTATCCTGCAGCCCGAGGGGTGACAACCCGGGAAAGGACGGCACCTCCCTCCTCACAAAATCCCTGACCTGTAAGTACCGAAAACCATTCCCCATGGGCAGCTCATATTCCTCCTCTAGGTCCTCTAAGCTCGCAAATCTGTCTCCTACGAACAAATCCCCAAACCTCTCAATCCCTGCCTGCCTTCCGCCATCCCTGAAATGTTGCATCCAGCCCCCTCGGTGCAAATCTATGGTTATCACAAATTGGTGCCCACACCGAGGCATCCTCCAGTCTACTGCCCCCATACCCTCAAGGCCGACACCACCACTGGGCTCGTGGAGTATTTGGCCACCGAGAACGGCAGAGGCACTGTCAATAATGCCCCTAAACACGTTCCCCTGCAAGAAGCCGCCTCCATCTGCCCCATACCGACCTCTCCCCCACTCCCCATTTCCTAGCCATAGTGATGTTAGCTGCCCAGTAATAATGCATTATATTTTGCAATGTCAGCCCCCCGCCTCGCCCCTGCTCCAACAGTGCCTTCTTGACCCATGGGGCTTTCCCATCCCACACAAACCCCGAAATCAAAGTATTGACCTTCCTAAAACATGAGTTTGGAATGAAGATCGGGAGGTTCTGAAACACAAATCGGAACCTTGGCAGCACCATCATTTTCACTGTCTGCACACACCCCATTAACGACAATGGCAACACATCCCACCTCTTAAGGTCCCTCACCAACCGAGTCAAATTTAACTTATGCAGCTGCTTCCAGCCCTGCTCCACCTGGATGCCCAAGTATCTGAAACTCACCCCCACCACCTTGAACGGCAGCTCCCCCAACCCATCTCCTGCCCTCTGGTCTCAATCGGGAACACCTCACTCTTTCCCATGTTCAGCTTGTATCCGGAAATCTGGCCAAAGTCCTCCAAAATTCCCATAATTCTGCCATTGCCCTCCAATGGGTCTGAAATATATCGCAATAAGTCATTTGTTGATGATACAAAGTTAGGAGGCATTGTAAATAGCCAAGATGACAACATAAAATTGCAAGGAGCTATTGACCGTCTAGGTGAATGGGCAAAATTGTGGTTGATGTAATTCAATGTAAGCAAGTGTAATGTTATCCATTTTGGACCAAAGAGGTCAGAGTAGAGTATGCTCCAAATGGAAAGAGGTTAGGTACAGTTGGATGTTCAAAGAAACCTGGGGGTTCAGGTGCATAGATCCTCAAAATGCGAGGAACAACTGCAGAAAATAATCAAAAAGGCTAATGGAATGCAAGCCTTTATATCTAGAGGATTGGAGTATTAAGGCATATGGGTTATGCTGCAGCTGTACAAAATACTGGTTGGACCCCACTTGGAGTACTGTGAGCAATTCTGGGTACTACACCTTAGGAAGGATATTTTGGCCTTGGAGGGAGTGCAACATAGGTTTACAAAAATTATACCGAGATTATAAGTGCTTGAGTCACGATGAGAGATTACTCAAATTAGACCTGTTTTCGCTAGAATTTAAAAGATTAAGGGTGATCTGATCGAAGTATTCAAGATGTTAACAGGGAAAGACAGGGTAGATAAAGATAAACTATTTCCACTGGTTGGAGATTCTAAAACTAGGGGGCATAGCCTAAAAATTAAGGCTTAGATCATTGAGAAGAGATGTTAGGATGTGCTTCTTCACTCAGAGGGTGGTAGAGGTTTGGAACTCACCCCCACAAATAGCAGTTCAAGCTAGATCAGTTGTTATTTTAAATTTGAGATAGATAGATTTTTCCTGAGCAAAGATATAAAGGGATGTGGGCCAGATCAGCTATGATCTCATTGAATGGTGGGTCAGGCTTGAGGGGCTGAATGGCCTACTCATGTTCCGAAGATTCCTATGATTTCTAAATAATAAGAAATTGGGATAAATTGTTGAGTTACCTTCCTGAGGAAGAGCAAAATGACCTAAAAGGATTATTAGAATTACAGAGCTGTATGTGGGAATAAATTGGGAAGTATACAAGTAATTATGCATGACATAGATGTAGGAAATGCTATTCCAATTAAACAACATCCATACAGGCTCAATCCACTATAGTTAGCAGAGATACAAAGGAGATTGACCCCATGTTTCAGAATATTATTAAAGTGAGTTGCAGCGATTGGAGCTCACCTATTGTGATGGTGCCAAAACTGGATGGAACACAACAATTGTGTATGGACTACAGAAGAGTCAACACAGTTACAGAGTCAGATCCGTATCCTATTCCTTGTTTGGAAGACTGCGTTGAAAAGATAGGACAAGAAAATGTTATTCCCAAACTTGAGTTACTTAAAGGATATTGGCAATTACCTTTATCAGACAGGGTGAAGGAAGTTTCAGTTTTTGCGACGCCAAATGGTCTGTATCAGTTAACAGTCATGCCATTTGGAATGAAGAATATAGAACATAGAACATAGAACAATACAGCGCAGTACAGGCCCTTCGGCCCACGATGTTGCACCGAAACAAAAGCCATCTAACCTACACTATACCATTATCATCCATATGTTTATCCAATAAACTTTTAAATGCCCTTAATGTTGGCGAGTTCACTACTGTAGCAGGTAGGGAATTCCACGGCCTCACTACTCTTTGCGTAAAGAACCTACCCCTGACCTCTGTCCTATATCTATTACCCCTCAGTTTAAGGCTATGTCCCCTTGTGCTAGCCATTTCCATCCGCGGGAGAAGGCTCTCACTGTCCACCCTATCTAACCCTCTGATCATTTTGTATGCCTCTATTAAGTCTCCTCTTAACCTTCTTCTCTCTAACGAAAACAACCTCAAGTCCATCAGCCTTTCCTCATAAGATTTTCCCTCCATACCAGGCAACATCCTGGTAAATCTCCTCTGCACCCGTTCCAAAGCCTCCACGTCCTTCCTATAATGCGGTGACCAGAACTGTACGCAATACTCCAAATGCGGCCGTACCAGAGTTCTGTACAGCTGCAGCATGACCTCCTGACTCCGGAACTCAATCCCTCTACCAATAAAGGCCAACACTCCATAGGCCTTCTTCACCACCCTATCAACCTGGGTGGCAACTTTCAGGGATCTATGTATATGGACACCTAGATCCCTCTGCTCATCCACACTTTCAAGAACTTTTCCATTAGCCACATATTCCACATTCCTGTTTTTCCTTCCAAAGTGAATCACCTCACACTTCTCTACATTAAACTCCATTTGCCACCTCTCAGCCCAGCACTGCAGCTTATCTATATCCCTCTGTAACCTGCTACTTCCTTCCACACTATCGACAACACCACCGACTTTAGTATCGTCTGCAAATTTACTCACCCACCCTTCTGCGCCTTCCTCTAGGTCATTGATAAAAATGACAAACAGCAGCGGCCCCAGAACAGATCCTTGTGGTACTCCACTTGTGACAGAACTCCATTCTGAACATTTCCCATCAACCACCACCCTCTGTCTTCTTTCAGCTAGCCAATTTCTGATCCACATCTCTAAATCACCCTCAATCCCCAGCCTCCGTATTTTCTGCAATAGCCTACCGTGGGGAACCTTATCAAACGCTTTGCTGAAATCCATATACACCACATCAACTGCTCTACCCTCGTCTACCTGTTCAGTCACCTTCTCAAAGAACTCAATAAGGTTTGTGAGGCATGACCTACCCTTCACAAAGCCATGCTGACTATCCCTGATCATATTATTCCTATCTAGATGATTATAAATCTTGTCTCTTATAATCCCCTCCAAGACTTTACCCACTACAGACGTGAGGCTCACCGGTCTATAGTTGCCGGGGTTGTCTCTGCTCCCCTTTTTGAACAAAGGGACCACATTTGCTATCCTCCAGTCCTCTGGCACTATTCCTGTATCCAATGATGACATAAAAATCAAAGCCAATGGTCCAGCAATCTCTTCCCTGGCCTCCCAGAGAATCCTAGGATAAATCCCATCAGGTCCCGGGGACTTATCTATTTTCAGCCTGTCCAGAATTGCCAACACCTCTTCCCTACTTACGTCAATGCCATCTAATCTATTTACCTGGAGCTCAGCATTCTCCTCCACAACATTATCTTTTTCCTGAGTGAATACTGACGAAAAATATTCATTTAGTATCTCGCCTATCTCTTCAGACTCTACACACAACTTCCCATCCCTGTCCTTGACTGGTCCTACTCTGTCCCTAGTCATTCGCTTATTCCTGACATACCTATAGAAAGCTTTTGGGTTTTCCTTGATCCTTCCTGCCAAATACTTCTCATGTCCCCTCCTTGCTCGTCTTAGCTCTCTCTTTAGATCCTTCCTCGCTACCTTGTAACTATCCATCGCCCCAACTGAAACTTCACACCTCATCTTCACATAGGCCTCCTTCTTCCTCTTAACAAGAGATTCCACTTCTTTGGTAAACCACGGTTCCCTCGCTCGGCACCTTCCTCCCTGCCTCACCGGTACATACTTATCAAGAACACGCAGTAGCTGATCCTTGAACAAGCTCCACTTATCCAGTGTGTCCAAAACTTGCAGCCTACTTCTCCACCTTATCCCCCCCAAGTCACGTCTAATGGCATCATAATTTCCCTTCCCCCAGCTATAACTCTTGCCCTGCGGTGTATACTTATCCCTTTCCAGCCTTAACGTAAACGTCACCGAATTGTGGTCATTGTCCCCAAAGTGCTCACCTACCTCCAAATCCAACACCTGGCCTGGTTCATTACCCAAAACCAAATCCAATGTGGCCTCGCCTCTTGTTGGCCTGTCAACAAACTGTGTCAGGAAACCCTCCTGCACACACTGAACAAAAAACGACCCATCTAATGTACTCGAACTATATCTTTTCCAGTCAATATTTGGAAAGTTAAAGTCTCCCATAATAACTACCCTATTACTTTCGCTCTTATCCAGGATCATCCTCGCCATCCTTTCCTCTACATCCCTAGAACTATTTGGAGGCCTATAGAAAACTCCCAACAGGGTGACCTCTCCTTTCCTGTTTCTAACCTCAGCCCATACTACCTCGGAAGATGAGTCCCCATCTAGCATCCTCTCCGCCACCGTAATACTGCTCTTGACTAGCAGCGCCACACCTCCCCCTCTTTTGCCTCCTTCTCTGAGCTTACTAAAACACCTAAACCCCGGAACCTGCAACATCCATTCCTGTCCTTGCTCTATCCACGTCTCCGAAATGGCCACAACATCGAAGTCCCAGGTACCAACCCATGCTGCCAGTTCCCCTACCTTATTTCGTATACTCCTGGCATTGAAGTAGGCACACTTCAAACCACCTACCTGAACACTGGCCCCCTCCTGCGACGTCAAATCTGAGCTCCTGACCTCTATACTCTCATTCTCCCTTCCCCTAAAACTACAATCCAGGTTCCCATGCCCCTGCTGCATTAGTTTAAACCCCCCCCAAAGAGCACTAACAAATCTCCCCCCCAGGATATTTGTGCCCCGCAGGTTCAGATGTAGACCATCCTGTCTGTAGAGGTCCCACCTTCCCCAGAAAGCGCCCCAGTTATCCAGAAATCTGAATCCCTCCCGCCTGCACCATCCCTGTAGCCACGTGTTTAATTGCTCTCTCTCCCTATTCCTCATCTCACTATCACGTGGCACGGGCAACAACCCAGAGATAACAACTCTGTTTGTTCTAGTTCTGAGCTTCCATCCTAGCTCCCTGAAAGCCTGCCTGACATCCTTATCCCCTTTCCTACCTATGTCGTTAGTGCCAATGTGGACCACGACTTGGGGCTGCTCCCCCTCCCCCTTAAGGACCCGGAAAACACGATCTGAGACATCACGTACCCTTGCACCTGGGAGGCAACATACCAAACGTGAGTCTCTCACGCTCCCACAAAATCTCCTATCTGTGCCCCTGACTATAGAGTCCCCAATTACTAATGCTCTGCTCCTCTCCCTCCTTCCCTTCTGAGCAACAGGGACAGATTCTGTGCCAGAGGTCTGTACCCCATGGCTTACCCCTGGTAAGTCGTCCCCCCCACAAGTATCCAAAGCGGTATACTTGTTACTCAGGGGAACGACCGCAGGGGATCCCTGCACTGACTGTTTTTTCCCCGTCCCTCTTACAGTTACCCATCTATCTCCAATCTTTGGTGTAACTAATTCCCTGAAGCTGCTATCTATGACCCCCTCTGCCTCCCGAATGATCCGAAGTTCTTCCAACTCCAGCTCCAGTTCCCTAACTCGGTCTTGGAGGAGCTGGAGATGGCAGCACTTCCTGCAGGTAAAATCAGCAGGGACACTAACGGCATCCCTCACCTCAAACATCCTGCAGGAGGAACATTGCACTCCCTTCCCTGCCATTCCTCTAACTTTCTACCAAGATCTGGCTAACAACTAAATTAAAAAATTTTTATATATAAAAAAAAATAAAAAATTATTAATAACAATAATAAAATATGGTACTTACCTCACACCAAAGGGTTTTATTATTAGGTTAGAGGAGGAGGGCGGGTGGGAGACACTACACGTGTAGTGTCTCGGGTTTCCTCTCCACCAGAATTTATTGGTGAGGGTCTTCCCAGACGTCCGCGGGTCGACTTCCTGTTCCCACCTTAAACACTAGAATTTTTAAAAAAAATTTATTTAAAGGAGAAACTTACCTCCCAGAAATCACTTCCGCACTGCCCCCGCTGAAATGGACTAGCCTGCTCCGCTCCTGCTGAAATCGACTTGGCCTGCAAGGTAAGCAAGTTGTTAATCTGCGCTTTTTCAAAATTCCCGCGCTGATTCTAAGGTCCCAGCTCTCACTCCCGAACTCAACAGCTTACCTGCAAGGTAAGGAAGTTAATCTGTACTCACCTCACCACAGACAGTGACCTTTTAAATGGTCCCCTCTGTCTCGCAGCCCCCGCGCTTTTTCAAAATTCCCGCGCTGATTCTAAGGTCCCAGCTCTCACTCCCGAACTCAACAGCTGACCTGCAAGGTAAGCAAGTTAATCTGTACTCACCTCACCACAGACAGCGACCTTTTAAATGGTCCCCTCTGTCTCGCAGCCCCCGCGCTTTTTCAAAATTCCCGCGCTGATTCTAAGGTCCCAGCTCTCACTCCCGAACTCAACAGCTGACCTGCAAGGTAAGGAAGTTAATCTGTACTCACCTCACCACAGACAGCGACCTTTTAAATGGTCCCCTCTGTCTCGCAGCCCCCGCGCTTTTTCAAAATTCCCGCGCTGATTCTAAGGTCCCAGCTCTCACTCCCGAACTCAACAGCTGACCTGCAAGGTAAGGAAGTTAATCTGTACTCACCTCACCACAGACAGCGACCTTTTAAATGGTCCCCTCTGCCTCGCAGCCCCCGCGCTTTTTCAAAATTCCCGCGCTGATTCTAAGGTCCCAGCTCTCACTCCCGAACTCAACAGCTGACCTGCAAGGTAAGGAAGTTAATCTGTACTCACCTCACCACAGACAGCGACCTTTTAAATGGTCCCCTCTGCCTCGCAGCCCCCGCGCTTTTTCAAAATTCCCGCGCTGATTCTAAGGTCCCAGCTCTCACTCCCGAACTCAACAGCTGACCTGCAAGGTAAGGAAGTTAATCTGTACTCACCTCACCACAGACAGCAACCTTTTAAATGGTCCCCTCTGTCTCGCAGCCCCCGCGCTTTTTCAAAATTCCCGCGCTGATTCTAAGGTCCCAGCTCTCACTCCCGAACTCAACAGCTGACCTGCAAGGTAAGGAAGTTAATCTGTACTCACCTCACCACAGACAGCGACCTTTTAAATGGTCCCCTCTGTCTCGCAGCCCCCGCGCTTTTTCAAAATTCCCGCGCTGATTCTAAGGTCCCAGCTCTCACTCCCGAACTCAACAGCTGACCTGCAAGGTAAGGAAGTTAATCTGTACTCACCTCACCACAGACAGCGACCTTTTAAATGGTCCCCTCTGCCTCGCAGCTCCCGCGCTTTTTCAAAATTCCCGCGCTGATTCTAAGGTCCCAGCTCTCACTCCCGAACTCAACAGCTGACCTACAAGGTAAGGAAGTTAATCTGTACTCACCTCACCACAGACAGCGACCTTTTAAATGGTCCCCTCTGTCTCGCAACCCCCGCGCTTTTTCAAAATTCCCGCGCTGATTCTAAGGTCCCAGCTCTCACTCCCGAACTCAACAGCTGACCTGCAAGGTAAGGAAGTTAATCTGTACTCACCTCACCACAGACAGCGACCTTTTAAATGGTCCCCTCTGTCTCGCAGCTCCCGCGCTTTTTCAAAATTCCCGCGCTGATTCTAAGGTCCCAGCTCTCACTCCCGAACTCAACAGCTGACCTGCAAGGTAAGCAAGTTAATCTGTACTCACCTCACCACAGACAGCGACCTTTTAAATGCCCCTCTGCCTCGCAGCCCCCGCGCTTTTTCAAAATTCCCGCGCTGATTCTAAGGTCCCAGCTCTCACTCCCGAACTCAACAGCTGACCTGCAAGGTAAGGAAGTTAATCTGTACTCACCTCACCAGACAGCGACCTTTTAAATGCCCCTCTGCCTCGCAGCCCCCGCGCTTTTTCAAAATTCCCGCGCTGATTCTAAGGTCCCAGCTCTCACTCCCGAACTCAACAGCTGACCTGCAAGGTAAGGAAGTTAATCTGTACTCACCTCACCACAGACAGCGACCTTTTAAATGGTCCCCTCTGTCTCGCAGCCCCCGCGCTTTTTCAAAATTCCCGCGCTGATTCTAAGGTCCCAGCTCTCACTCCCGAACTCAACAGCTGACCTGCAAGGTAAGGAAGTTAATCTGTACTCACCTCACCACAGACAGCGACCTTTTAAATGGTCCCCTCTGTCTCGCAGCCCCCGCGCTTTTTCAAAATTCCCGCGCTGATTCTAAGGTCCCAGCTCTCACTCCCGAACTCAACAGCTGACCTGCAAGGTAAGGAAGTTAATCTGTACTCACCTCACCACAGACAGCGACCTTTTAAATGGTCCCCTCTGCCTCGCAGCCCCCGCGCTTTTTCAAAATTCCCGCGCTGATTCTAAGGTCCCAGCTCTCACTCCCGAACTCAACAGCTGACCTGCAAGGTAAGGAAGTTAATCTGCTTCTCAAGTTTTTGAAGACATACAGCCAGTTCTTCGGGCCTAATTTCGGGAGCCGTTCGGAGGAGGAGGAGCAGTCTCTGTGAGTATAAAAACCTAACGGAAACTTCCTGTTTTCCAGTTTTTTTCCGAAAAGTGACGTCAGAGGGAAGCTGTGATCTGAGTGTTTGATAGCAAATCTGCCCCAAATTTTTTTAAAAACACAGCTAAACTCATAAACTTAAATTGAACTAATTAATTAGTGATGGCTGGTCAGGTGATGTGCTTGAGCTGCTTGATGTGGGAGCTGGCAGATCCCATTGCGAGCTGCAGCAACCACATCTGCAGTAAGTGTTGGCTGCTCGAAGAGCTCCGGCTCAGAGTTGATGAGCTGGAGTCTGAGCTTCAAACACTGAGGCACATCCGGGAGGGGGAGACTTACCTGGACACTGTGTTTCAGGAGGCAGTCACACCTGTCAGAGTAAGTAGTTTAAATCCTGCCAGTGGCCAGGGACAGCAGGGTGTGACTGCAAGTCAGGCAGGTAAAGGGAACCAGCAGTCAGGAACTCAGGAGCCTCAGCCCTTGACTCTGTCCAACAGGTATGAGGCACTTGCTCCCTGTGTGGATGGCGAACAGGGCTGCAGGAAGGATGAGTCAGCTGACCAAGGCACCATGGTTCAGCAGGCCATTCAAGGGGAGGGAGTAAATAGCCAAGTTGTAGTTGTAGGGGATTCTATTATCAGGGGGATAGATAGTATCCTTTGTGAGCAGGATAAAGAGTCCCGCATGGTATGTTGCCTGCCCGGTGCTAGGGTGCGGGACATCTCTGACCGGCTTGAAAGGATACTGGAGAGGGAGGGGGAGGATCCAGTTGTTGTGGTCCATGTCGGTACCAACAACAGAGGCACGTCTAGGAAAGAGGACCTGTTTAGAGATTATAAAGAGCTAGGATTCAAATTAAAAAACAGGTCCTCAAGGGTCATAATCTCCGGATTACTGCCCGAGCCACGTGCAAATTGGCATAGGGAGGCAAGAATAAGGGAAGTTAACACGTGGCTGAAAGAGTGGTGTGGGAAAGAGGGGTTCCTTTTCATGGGACACTGGCATCAGTTTTGGGACAGGGGGGACCTATACCGTTGGGATGGTCTCCACCTGAACCGAGCTGGGACCAGCGTTCTGGCGAAAAGAATAAATAGGGTGGTCAATAGGACTTTAAACTAAAGATTGGGGGGGAAGGGAAGTCAGGGAACCAAGAGGTGAAGTAATCAGTGGGAAGCGTAGCTGCTTAGGAATACAAAAAAGCACGAAAAGACAAAACTCAGGAGAGGTTACGATAGTCCCCATCCCACAAAATATGACACAGTGTATGGAAAGGCTCAGTAAACCAAGGTCCACCACACTAAGAAAACAAAAAGGGACGGTCAATAGAGAATTAAAGGTGCTATATTTAAATGCGCGCAGTGTATGGAACAAGGTGGATGAGCTTGTGGCCCAGATTGTGACTGGCAGGTATGATGTGGTAGGCTTCACAGAGACATGGTTGCAGGGGGTTCAGGACTGGCATTTAAACATCCAGGGATTCACAACCTATCGAAAAGACAGGGAGGTGGGCAGAGGGGGCGGGGTTGCCTTGTTAATTAGGAATGAAATTAAATCAATAGCACTAAATGACATAGGGTCAGATGATGTGGAGTCTGTCTGGGTAGAGTTGAGGAACCACAAAGGCAAAAAAACCATAATGGGAGTTATGTACAGGCCTCCTAACAGTGGTCAGGACCGGGGGCACAAAATGCACCACGAAATAGAAAGTGCATGTCAGAAAGGCAAGGTCACAGTGATCATGGGGGACTTCAATATGCAGGTGGACTGGGTAAATAAAGCTGCCAGTGGACCCAAGGAAAGGGAATTCATTGAATGTTTACAGGAGGGCTTTTTGGAACAGCTTGTGATGGAGCCCACGAGGGAACAGGCCATTCTGGACTTAGTGTTATGTAATGAGCCAGACTTGATTAAAGATCTTAAAGTAAGGGAGCACTTAGGAGGCAGTGATCATAATATGGTAAAATTCAATCTCCAATTTGAAAGAAAGAAGGTAGAAAAAGATGTAAAGGTGTTACAGTTAAATAAAGGTAACTACAGGGGCATGAGGGAGGAACTGACGAAAATCGACTGGGAGCAGAGCCTAGTGGGAAAGACAGTAGAACAGCAATGGCAGGAGTTTCTGGGAGTAATTGAGGACACAGTGCAGAGGTTCATCCCAAAGAAAAGAAAGGTTATCAGAGGGGGGATTAGGCAGCCATGGCTGACAAAGGAAGTTAGGGAATGCATCAAAGCAAAAGAGAAAGCCTATAATGTGGCAAAGAGTAGTGGGAAGTCAGAAGATTGGGAAGGCTACAAAAACAAACAGAGGATAACAAAGAGAGAAATAAGGAAAGAGAGGATCAAATATGAAGGTAGGCTAGCCAGTAACATTAGGAATGATAGTAAAAGTTTCTTTAAATACATTAAAAACAAACGGGAGGCAAAAGTTGACATTGGGCCGCTCCAAAATGATGCTGGTAATTTTGTGATGGGAGACAAGGAAATAGCTGAGGAACTAATTGTAGCGCACAAAGACTCCGTGAGACGAATAGAGTGAAGTCGATGAGGCTTTATTAAGCGTGTCTGTTCCCCCGCAGCTCGATAGTAGAATGGCCTGCGGGGGAGGACTCCGGCTTCTTATACTCTGCCTTCAGGGCGGAGCTAGAGGTCAACGGCCAACCAGGACCCGGGATCTGTCAACCAATGACATTAGGGCTTCCAGTCCCACATGACCCCTAATACATACTACCACATTCACCCCTTGTCAAAAATGAACCCGGCGGGGTGATGCTTCGTATGGTGGTAAGGGTTTACAGGGTTGTCCTGGGAGGAAAACATTCACATGGCAATACAGTATTGTAGAATTTTGTCCTGTTTCAACTATTTACAGAAGGTATCGGGAGAAAAGCAAAATGTTCTTGTGAAAAGTCCATATATTGATTTAGATCGACGCCACGAGTCGGTCGGGCGGTCTGGTCGTCCGTGTCGATCGCCTCGGCCCCGGTGGTGGTGGTGGTGCTTGTACCGGTGTTGTCGTCTCTGGGAGCCTTACGGTTTCAGCTTGGGCTTTATTCTTGGTCGGGCCTGAGGGGAGGGGAACCGATCCTCCTGGGAAGGGGGCGGTCGCGGGGTGTGGCGGTGGCAGGAAGGGAGGGGTTGGGTGAATGGTGTCGGAGGGGTGTGTGTGTTGCCGGCGGGCGCCAGATCCCGCAGGGAGACCGTGTCCTGTCAACCGTCGGGGTACTCCACGTAAGCGTACTGCGGGTTCGCGTGGAGGAGGTGAACCCTTTCGACCAACGGGTCCGCCTTGTGTGCCCGCACATGCTTTCGGAGCAAGATGGGTCCTGGGGCCGCCAGCCAGGTCGGCAGCGACGTTCCAGAGGAGGACCTCCTAGGGAAGACAAGGAGACGCTCATGAGGCGTTTGATTTGTGCTCGTACATAATAGCGACCGGATGGAGTGGAGAGCGTCTGGGAGGACCTCCTGCCACCGTGAAACTGGGAGGTCCCTGGACCGTAGGGCCAGTAGGACGGTCTTCCAGACCGTGCCGTTCTCCCTCTCTACTTGCCCGTTCCCCAAGGGGTTGTAGCTGGTCGTCCTGCTTGAGGCTATGCCCTTGCTGAGCAGGAACTGGCGCAGCTCGTCACTCATGAAAGAGGACCCCCTGTCGCTGTGGACGTATGCGGGGCAACCGAACAGTGTGAAGATGGTGTTCAGGGCTTTAATGACTGTGGCCGCGGTCATGTCAGAGCAGGGAATGGCGAATGGGAAGCGGGAGTATTCGTCCACCACATTAAGAAAGTATGTGTTGCGGTCGGTGGAGGGGAGGGGCCCTTTGAAATCGAGACGAAGGCGTTCAAAGGGGCGGGAAGCCTTAATCAGGTGCGCACCATCCGGCCTGAAAAAATGCGGTTTGCATTCCGCGCAGATGTGGCAGTCCCTTGTGACTGTACGGACCTCCTCTAAAGAGTATGGGAGATTGCGGGACTTGATAAAGTGGAAAAACCGAGTGACCCCCGGGTGGCAGAGGTCCTCGTGGAGGGTTTGGAGGCGGTTAATTTGTGCGTTGGCACATGTGCCACGGGATAGGGCATCGGACGGCTCGTTCAGCTTTCCGGGACGATACAAAATCTCGTAGTTGAAGGTGGAGAGCTCGATCCTCCACCTTAAGATCTTGTCGTTTTTGATTTTGCCCCGCAGTGCATTATCGAACATGAAGGCTACCGACCGTTGGTCGGTGAGGAGAGTGAATCTCCTGCCGGCCAGGTAATGCCTCCAATGTCGCACAGCTTCCACTATGGCTTGGGCTTCCTTTTCCACTGAGGAGTGGCGGATTTCTGAGGCGTGGAGGGTCCGGGAGAAAAAGGCCACGGGTCTGCCCGCTTGGTTAAGGGTGGCCGCTAGAGCTACGTTGGAGGCGTCGCTCTCGACCTGGAAGGGGAGGGACTCGTCGATGGCGCGCATCGTGGCCTTTGCGATATCCGCTTTGATGCGGCTGAAGGCCTGGCAAGCCTCTGTCGACAGAGGGAAGGTCGTGGTCTGTATTAGGGGGCGGGCCTTGTCTGCGTACTGGGGGACCCACTGGGCGTAGTATGAAAAAAACCCCAGGCAGCGTTTCAGGGCTTTTGGGCAGTGCGGGAGGGGAAATTCCATGAGGGTGCGCATACGTTCGGGGTCGGGGCCTATTATCCCATTGCGCATTACGTAGCCCAGAATGGCTAGCCGGTTGGTGCTAAAAACGCACTTGTCCTCGTTGTACGTGAGGTTCAAGGCTTTGGCGGTCTGGAGGAATTTTTGGAGGTTGGCGTCGTGGTCCTGCTGGGCGTGGCCGCAGATGGTTACATTGTCGAGATACGGGAACGTGGCCCGCAACCCATGTTGATCAACCATTCGGTCCATCTCCCGTTGGAAGACCGAGACCCCGTTTGTGACGCCAAATGGGACCCTTAGGAAATGGTATAATCGCCCGTCTGCCTCGAAGGCTGTGTACTTGCGGTCACTTGGGCGGATGGGGAGCTGATGGTAGGCGGAACTGAGGTCCACGGTGGAGAAGACTTTATATTGGGCAATCCGATTGACCATGTTGGATATGCGGGGGAGAGGGTACGCGTCTAGTTGTGTGTACCTGTTGATGGTCTGGCTATAGTCTATGACCATCCTTTGTTTCTCCCCTGTCTTCACTACTACCACCTGTGCTCTCCAGGGACTATTGCTGGCCTGGATTATGCCTTTATTTAGTAGCCGCTGGACTTCGGATCGAATGAAGGTCCGGTCCTGGGCGCTGTACCGTCTGCTCCTAGTGGCGACGGGTTTGCAATCCGGGGTGAGGTTCGCAAACAAGGACGGGGGTTGCACCTTGAGGGTTGCGAGGCCGCAGATAGTGAGTGGGGGTATTGGGCCGCCGAATTTGGAGGTAAGGCTCTGTAGATTGCACTGGAAATCTAATCCCAGTAAAGTGGGGGCGCAGAGTTGGGGAAGGACATTTAGTTTGTAGTTTTTGAACTCCCTCCCCTGCACCGTAAGGGTAACTATGCAGAAACCTTGGATCTGTACGGAGTGGGATCCTGCAGCTAGGGAAATCTTTTGTGCGCTGGGATAGGTGGTCAAGGAACAGCGTCTTACCGTGTCGGGGTGGATAAAGCTCTCCGTGCTCCCGGAGTCGACTAGGCATGGTGGCTCGTGGCCGTTTATTAGCACCGTTGTCGTCGTCGTCTGGAGTGTCCGGGGCCGAGCTTGATCGAGCGTAATTGAAGCGAGACGTGGTTGTAGTAGTGGAGTGGGTCCGTTGTTGCCGTCCAAGATGGCGTCGGGGATGAACAAAATGGCTGCCCCATACATCGCACATGGCTGGGGGGTCACAAGATGGCGGCGGGGTGGACAAAATGGCCGCCCGCACGCGTCGTACAGGTCTGGGGTGGTCCAAGATGGCGGCACCCTTCCTCCCCTCGTGGTGGCCGGGACCCACAATGGCGGCGTCTGCGGGTCGCACATGGGGCGCTGGGGGGGGTTGGGGAGCGTTAGGACCACGCGGGGCTCCCTCATCTCTGGGGACAGCGGTGGTCGGGACCCAAGTTGGTAGCGCCGGCGGGTCAGACGTGGGGCGCGGGGGGGGGGTTGGGGGGCGTTAGAGACGCGCAGAACTCCCTCTTCTCCGGGGAGAGCGGTGGTCGGGACCCAAAGTGGAAGCGCCGGCGGGTCATACGTGGGGACGGGGGGGGGGGGGGTTGGGGAGCGTAAGCGGCGTGCAGGGCTCCCTGTTCTCCCGGGACCGCGGTGGTCGGGACCCAGAGCGGCTGCACCTGCGGGTCATACATGGGGCGCTGGGGGGGTTGGGGAGCGTAAACGGCTTGCAGGGCTCCCTGTTCTCCCGGGACAGCGGCGACCTCGCGGGACCGGCACACAACCGCAAAATGGCCCTTTTTTCCGCAGCTCTTGCAGATCGCTGCGTGGGCCGGGCAGCGCTGCCGGGGGTGTTTCGCCTGGCCGCAGAAATAGCAGCGGGCGCCCCCGGTGCGACTTGGCGTTTGGACCGCGCAAGCCTGTGGGGTGTCCGGGGGGGGGGGTTTTGTCGCGACGGGTACGTACGGAGCCCAATGGGCTGCCGCGCGGTCGGGGCCGTAGGCGCGGGTATTACTCGCGGCCACGTCTAGGGAGGCTGCTAGGGCCTGGGCCTCTGAGAGTCCTAGCGACTCTCTTTCTAGAAGTCTTTGGCGGATTTGGGAGGAATTCATACCTGCCACAAAAGCATCGCGCATTAACATGTCCGTGTATTCATTTGCGTTCACCGAAGGGCAGCTGCAGGCTCGTCCCAAAATCAGCAGCGCGGCGTAGAATTCGTCCATCGATTCTCCGGGACCTTGCCGTCTCGTCGCGAGCTGGTAGCGAGCGTAGATTTGGTTAACTGGGCGGACATAGAGACTTTTCAGTGCTGCGAACGCCGTCTGGAAATCCTCCGCGTCTTCGATGAGGGAGAAAATCTCCGTGCTCCCCCTCGAGTGCAGGACCTGTAGTTTTTGGTCTTCTATGACCCGGCCGGTGGCCGTTCTGAGGTAGGCCTCGAAACAAGTCTGCCAGTGCTTGAAGGCTGCTGCCGCGTTCACTGCGTGGGGGCTGATCCTCAGGCATTCCGGGATGATCCTGAGCTCCACAGTCCTTTTTAGGCACGCTTAATAAATTGTAGCGCACAAAGACTCCGTGAGACGAATAGAGTGAAGTCGATGAGGCTTTATTAAGCGTGTCTGTTCCCCCGCAGCTCGATAGTAGAATGGCCTGCGGGGGAGGACTCCGGCTTCTTATACTCCGCCTTCAGGGCGGAGCTAGAGGTCAACGGCCAACCAGGACCCGGGATCTGTCAACCAATGACATTAGGGCTTCCAGTCCCACATGACCCCTAATACATACTACCACACTAAATAAGTACTTTGCGTCAGTCTTCACAGTAGAAGACATGAGTAATATCCCACCAATTCCGGAGAGTCAGGGGGCAGAGTTGAATATGGTAGCCATCACAAAGGAGAAAGTGCTAGAGAAACTAAGAGGTCTAAAAATTGATAAATCTCCGGGCCCAGATGGACTACATCCTAGAATTCTAAAGGAGATAGCTGAAGAAATAGTGGAGGCGTTAGTTATGATCTTTCAAAAGTCACTGGAGTCCGGGAAAGTCCCAGAGGATTGGAAAATCGCTGTTGTAACCCCCCTGTTCAAGAAGGGAACAAGGAAAAAGATGGAAAATGATAGGCCAATTAGCCTAACCTCGGTTGTTGGCAAGATTCTAGAATCCATTGTTAAGGATGAGATTTCTAAATTCTTTGAAGTGCAGGGTCGGATTAGGACAAGTCAGCATGGATTTAGTAAGGGGAGGTCTTGCCTGACAAACCTGTTAGAGTTCTTTGAAGAGATAACAAATAGGTTAGACCAAGGAGAGCCAATGGATGTTATCTATCTTGACTTCCAAAAGGCCTTTGATAAGGTGCCTCACGGGAGACTGCTGAGTAAAATAAGGGCCCATGGTATTCGAGGCAAGGTACTAACATGGATTGACGACTGGCTGTCAGGCAGAAGGCAGAGAGTTGGGATAAAAGGTTCTTTTTCGGAATGGCAACCGGTGACGAGTGGTGTCCCGCAGGGTTCAGTGTTGGGGCCACAGCTGTTCTCTTTATATATTAACGATCTAGATGACGGGACTGGGGGCATTCTGGCTAAGTTTGCCGATGATACAAAGATAGGTGGAGGGGCAGGCAGTATGGAGGAGGTGGGGAGGCTGCAGAAAGATTTAGACAGTTTAGGAGAGTGGTCCAAGAAATGGCTGATGAAATTCAACGTGGGCATGTGCAAGGTCTTGCACTTTGGAAAAAAGAATAGAGGCATGGACTATTTTCTAAACGGTGACAAAATTCATAATGCTGAAGTGCAAAGGGACTTGGGAGTCCTAGTCCAGGATTCTCTAAAGGTAAACTTGCAGGTTGAGTCCGTAATTAAGAAAGCAAATGCAATGTTGTCATTCATCTCAAGAGGCTTGGAATATAAAAGCAGGGATGTACTTCTGAAGCTTTATAAAGCATTAGTTAGGCCCCATTTAGAATACTGTGAGCAATTTTGGGCCCCACCCCTCAGGAAGGACATACTGGCACTGGAGCGGGTCCAGCGGAGATTCACACGGATGATCCCAGGAATGGTAGGCCTAACATACGATGAACGTCTGAGGATCCTGGGATTATACTCATTGGAGTTTAGGAGGTTGAGGAGAGATCTAATAGAAACTTACAAGATAATGAATGGCTTAGATAGGGTGGATGTAGGGAAGTTGTTTCCATTAGCAGGGGAGACTAGGACCCGGGGGCACAGCCTTAGAATGAAAAGGAGTCACTTTAGAACAGAGATGAGGAGAAATTTCTTCAGCCAGAGAGTGGTGGGTCTGTGGAATTCATTGCCACAGAGGGCGGTGGAGGCCGGGACGTTGAGTGTCTTTAAGACAGAAGTTGATAAATTCTTGATTTCTCAAGGAATTAAGGGCTATGGAGAGAGAGCGGGTAAATGGAGTTGAAATCAGCCATGATTGAATGGCGGAGTGGACTCGATGGGCCGAATGTCCTTACTTCCGCTCCTATGTCTTATGGTCTTATGGTCTTATAATTTCTGACAGGAATCAGATCTTTTCTGTAAAGCAGTGTCAAAAGATCTCTTTCTCAAGGAATATCTCTGTAAAGGAATTTGTATTTAAGGTGCATCGAGAGCTGAGATGGTTTATTTTCTTGTTGTTTAAGTGGGAATAAAATAGCAAGTAAGGGTATTGTATTCACTGTATTGAGTAGTATTGTTTAAAGGGTAATTGTAAGCTATTGTCTGGTGTGATGTTAAATATTTTAATACTGTTACGATACCCTGGGCTAGGACACATTCAATTCCACCCTCCTTGACCCAGAGTCACAACACAATGGAATTAACCAACAATTCTTAGAAAGAAACTCAAAACCTTTGGCCCTTGGCTGTCCAACAATTACAGTCACCAAGTTTGTAAATTTAATCATAATTACATTTTATTTATAACAAGAACTGCAATAAAATATGCAGCAAATACAACTTGTTAACTATTATATAATTCCTAATCCCCCATGTTAACTTGCCCCCACCCTCTACACAGACACACGCATATGCTCAAGACAAACGAACACAAAGGGGAAGAGAGGGGTGAGAATAATCAGTAAATGATAAGAGTCTTTGTTTCAGATGATTGTTTCTATCACACTTTCCTTCAAACCAGGGTTTCAGGTTAAGATTTCTGTTTTCCAGTCTGTAATGGATTTCAGTGTAGATCCATGCAGGTCTCCGCAGTTTCAGAAATATAGCAGCTTTTCTGGAACAAATACGAGAGAGCAAGAGAGAGAGAGAGAAGGCAACTTTCCCCTGAGTTCCAGGATTCAAACTCTGTTTTCCTTAGGTCTCTGGAAATCATTGCACTCAGGCAGGATCCAATCACCACCTATTACTGGGCAGAATATAGCTTTTGGCCAATTCATTGGCCACCAATGAACCAATTGAACAGAGTCCCATCCAATCTCTCTGGTGCCACAGAGGCTGAGTTCTGCTGTCCAAAGCTGGTAGAGTATACTATGTTGTAACTTTTGAATTCTTCATTCTCTCTACTGCTTGGCGTAAAGATATCAGTCCATCAAGCATCCATGGTCAAAAATTATAATGGCAAAAATAAAGGAAACGGAAATAAGGGAATCAGCAGGAAGAATCCTGACACTATTGTTTTACTAATAACGTTTGTTTTAATATACCATATCCCGATTTCTTCTTGAAATCACTCCTGGAGTGAGGTATCCTTTCCTCAGTCTTACAAAATTCAAGTAAAATATTGGGGATCCTGTCCAGTTTCCTTCCACTGTTGGGGTCTGGTCTGGGATTGTAACATGCGGAGCGACTTGGTGCCATGGACTCGGGGTGTCCCCCTCGGAATTGAATGGCCTGGTTCAGACCGCCCTTGCTGCTGTATATTTTAAACGTACCCCTTTGGCAATACTTACAGGCTCCTGACTATTCACTCTGCTGGGTGCGACGTGTGTCATTTGACTGTTCAAAGGCCTCTGGTCATCTGAGAGCCCACCCAATTTGACACACCCATATTCCAATTTCTTTTATCAAGGAATGGACGTGGCCAAGCTAAATCAGGGGCCCACCAAGTGTTGCCGCCCCTCAAAAGAGCTGCCCCACCGCAGAGGAACCAGGAGATCAACAGAGATTACCCCAACCAGAGGACACCTGCAACGTGGCCTTTGGAGCCATCCCTGGTTCTCTGCCCCTCCCAGGGCAGAGGCTGCACCAGTGACCCCCCACCCCTCTGGATCACCAGCTGTTTCCTCCTGGTGAGGCTGGCAGCACTGACTGCCTCTGCCACCATCTCCCAGGCGGTGGTTAGGATGGCGGGCCTGAGTCTACACCCCACCCTAAGGAAGAAGGGAGCTGTGCATCCACCACAGACTCCTGATTTCAGGCAGCAGGTCTTCCGTGAGTTATTTTCGTGGCTGCAGTGAGTGTGTGGTACTTGGAGCACTTAAAAACAGTTCCAATGGGGATATGGGGTGGTTGCTAGACGGGTTGAAATATCCATGGCTGGATGTGGAGAGGAGGCAGGCACTAGAGGAGCCCCCAGTGCTAAGGGAGATGATGGAAAGCAAAAGAGGGATGAAATCGGAGAAGGCCCCCGGGGCAGAATGGTTACCCAGTGGAATTTATAAGGAGTTTGCAGTGGGACTAGCCCCACACCTACTGGGGGCATTTAATTCGGAGCTGGAGAAGGGGGAGCTGACGGAAACAATGACACAGGCATTAATTACGCTAATACCAAAGAAAGGCAAGGACCCGTTAGAATGTGATTCGTACAGTCCCATATCGCTGTTAACTATGGACAAGAAAGTGCTGGCTAAGTTAGTGGTGGAGTGGATGGAAGTATGCGTCCTGGGGTGGTTGCAGAGGATTAAACGGGCTTTGTGGAGGGGAGGCAACTCTCGAGTAATATAAGGCGATTATTGAATGTGATCATGACCCCGTCGAGAGATCAGGCACCGGAGGTAGTGGTGTCTATGAACGTGGGGAAGGCAGTAGATCGGGTGGAGTGACGGTACCTGTTCAAGGTCCTGGGAAGGTTTGAGTTTGGGCCAAAGTTTGTTGCATCAATGCGTCTGTTGTACGTCACCCCGATGGTGAGTGTACGGACCAATGAGATGAGCTCACAGAGTTTCGGGTTGCATAGGGGAATGAGGCAGGGGCGTCCGCTGTCGCCGCTGTTGTTTATGCTAGCGAAAGAGCTCTTGGCGATGGACCTTAGGGGGTCAGCAGAGTGGCAGGGCATTAGGAAGGGGAGTAGGGAGCACTGGGTGCCGCTATAAATGGATGACCTGCTATCATATGTGAAGAGGGCCCTGCTGCAGAGGCAGAAAGGAGGGTTCGTGTTACCGAACTTGCTGCACTACTATTGGGCAGCGAACGTGGAGAAAGTGAGGTGGTGGTGGGAAGGAGAGGGGGTAGAGAGGGTTAGGATGGAGGAAGTGTCCTGTAGGAGATCCAGCCTGAGGGCCATGGTGACGAAGCGCTGCCACTGGCACTGAGGAGATATACTGAGAGCCCAGTTGTAGTCCACAATAAAGGTGTGGAATCAGCTGAGTAGACATTTTAGGATGGAGGGGATGTCGGTGTTTACACCATTGTGTGAGAATTGGGGAATGTAGAGTGAGGCACTACGTACGGTGAATTCGACCTCCTTGTGTGCGAGGATTAGTTTGATACAGTTTAAGGTGGTACACAGGGTGGACATAACATGGGAGAAGATGAGTGGGTTCTTCCAGAGGGTGGGAGACGAGTGCGAGAAATCTGGGCGAAGACCAGCAAACCACCTGCAAATGTTCTGGGGCTGTGAGACGATAGAGAGATATTGGGCGGGAGTGTTTGGGACACTATCAAAGATTGTGGGGGTGGCGGTCAGGAGGACCCGATGGTGCCGATTTGGGGGATATCGGAAAAGCCAGAGCTGATGAAGGGGAGGACGTCATGGCCTTCGCCTCTCTGGTTGCCCGGCAAAGAATCGTGCTGGAATGGCAGGCGTATATGCTGACCGGGGTTGGGGACCTGGCTAGGGGATCTATACGACTTCCTCTGGTTGGAGAAAATGAAGTTTGAATTGAGGGGATCAGCGGAGGGCTTTGAGGCACAGTGGGAATTGTTCGTGGCCATGTTCAGAGAGATGTTCGTCGCGGGTGGGGGGGGGGGGGGGGGGGGGTGTAGGGTGAAACAGGGAAAAGATTTGTACAGACTGTTAAACTTTGTGTTGGGGAGTGCGTTCCCAGGATTATTTATGTTTCTGTACTTTTTGAATAAGTTCGGAATAAAATACATTTTTTTAAAACCAGCTCCAGCTACTCGGCTCTTTAGCGCTATCTCCGGCCCCAGTGCTTAGAATGCTTGTTGGGTCGGGAATTGCTCTGAATTTTCACTGGCTGATTGCCGGTCCATTTGCATGTCCTGATCGCTTTCCATATAGTGCCCCCAATTGGAACGCGAATCGTACACTATTCCGTCCCGGGTGCAACACTTAAGTTTGGATACTCCGGTCCCCCGCCGCATGTTTCTCAGCGGCACGCCATTCACTGGTGGCAGAATGTTATCTTCCTGCCAGTTGTCAGTGGGATTTCCCATTAAAGCCAGCCCACGCCACCGGGAAACCCATGGGCAGGGGTGAGCAGCCGGCGGGAAAAGTGAATCTTAACGATCGGTGAATTCCGGCCTTAGTCTCTCAAAGGAAGAATCCTGTCCCTCATGTTCTTTGTTTTAAAATTTTTGTTTAAATTTAATATATCTATTCATCCATTGGGACTTTATCCTTTCGTACACACCCTTTGATAAGAATGTATTTATTTTGCACAGTAACCATCCTTTATTTTATGATTCCCCAACTGCCATCTTATTTACCAAATGTTTTATGTTCTGTTAACTGAGCCAAGTTTTTGCTATCTCATCGAACTTTGCCGTTGTTGATTTGATATATTTTCTTTTAACTGTTCATTATACTTGTGTTTTCATGTTGGATTAAACTGTTGTGGTTGGTATTTCTCAATTAACAGCAATGAGAATATCAACCTGCATTTATATAGCACCTTTAATTTAGTAAAATATTTCAAGGTATTTCATAAGAGTGTTGTCAATGTTTGACATCTGGGGGGAAATTCTCCCGAAACGGCGCGATGTCCGCCGACTGGCGCCCAAAACGGTGCCAATCAGACGGGCATCGCGCCGTCCCAAAGGTGCGGAATGCTCCGCATCTTTGGGGGCCGAGCCCCAACATTGAGGGGCTAGGCCGGCGCCGGAGGAATTTCCGCCCCGCCAGCTGGCGGAAACAGCCTTTGTTGCCCTGCCAGCTGGCGCGGAAATGGCATCCCCGGGCGGCGCATGTGCGGGAGCGTCAGCGGCCGCTGACAGTTTCCCACGCATGCGCAGTGGAGGGAGTCTCTTCTGCCTCCGCTATGGTGGAGACCGTGGCGAAGGCGGAAGGGAAAGAGCGCCCCACGGCACAGGCCCGCCTGCGGATCGGTGGGCCCCAATCGCGGGCCAGGCCACCGTGGGGGCACCCCCCCCCCCGGGGCCAGATCGCCCCGCGCCCCCCCCAGGACCCCGGAGCCCGCCCACGCCGCCTTGTCCCGCCGTTCAAAAGGTGGTTTAATCCACGCCGGCGGGACAGGCAATTTATCGGCGGGACTTCGGCCCATCCGGGCCGGAGAATCGACCGGGGGGGGCCTGCCAACCGGCGCGTCCCGATTCCCGCCCCCGCCGAATATCCGGTGCCGGAGACTTCGGCAACCGGCGGGGGCGGGATTCATGGCAGCCCCCGGCGATTCTCCAACCCGGCGGGGGGTCGGAGAATGACGCCCCAGGTCACAGGACGACATATGACAGACAGGTCGCTATAGACATAATAAAACAGGAGGTTTTAAGGAGTGACTAAAAGGAGAGAGAGTAGGAGTGAGGGGATCAGCGGAGGGCTTTGAAGCATGGTGAGAGGGGGAATTCCAGACCATTGAGCCTACATTGCTGAAAGCCCAACTACCAATAATGGAGTAGTAGAAATAGGTGCAACACAAAAAGCTAGAATTGGAGATGTGCAGAAACGAAAGAGAAAATGCTGGAAATCTCAGCAGGTCTGGCAGCATCTGTAGGGAGAGAAAAGAGCTAACGTTTCGAGTCCGATGACTCTTTGTCAAAGCTAACAGACAGAGAAAGTGGGGAATATTTATACTGTGGAGTGAGAATGAAAGATGAGTCATAGCCACAGAAACCCAGGGAAACGGGGTGCTAATAGCCACAGAAACCAAGGGAAAAAAGTGCTAACGGCAGTCCCCAGAGAGAACAAAAGGTGTGAGAGTCCAAACAGCAAAGAAACTAACATCAGAGGCTAAACTGTGACAGATGGAGATATGGGGGGAGGGGAAGGAGAAAGCAAATGGGAGAAGGGGTAAGGAAAGGTGGATAAGATTGCGGGGGCGGGGGGGGGGGGGGGGGTTTAAATTATATATTAAGAAAGAAATGGTAAGAGACAGTTAAAATGAAATGGGATGAAAACAAATGTGTCGAGGTGGGGTAGAGCTAATCATCTGAAGTTGTTGATTTCGATGTTGAGACCGGAAGGCTGTAGCGTACCTAACCGGAAGGTGAAATGTTGTTCCTCCAATTTGCGTTGAAATCGTGTGCAGAGATCTCTTCGTATCGTAGAACTGGAAAAGATAACAATAATAGGGAGGAGTGAGGCAATGGAAGAATTTGAAAATGAGGATGGTAATTAAAAAATTGGGACATTGCCGGAATGGAAGCTAATGTAGGTCAGCAAACGTTCGGGAGATGTATGAATTGGATATCTCTGCAAGGTAGGATCCTAGTAGCCGAGTTTTGTATGAATTCAGATTTATGTATAAATGCCAATATTAATCAAGATGTGGAGATGCCGGAGTTGGACTGGGGTGAGCACAGTACGAAGTCTTACAATACCAGGTTAAAGTCCAACAGGTTTGTTTCGATGTCACTAGCTTTCGGAGCGCTGCTCCTTCCTCAGGTGAATGAAGAGGTATGTTCCAGAAACACATATATAGACAAATTCAAAGATGCCAAACAATGCTTGGAATGCGACCATTAGCAGGTGATTAAATCTTTACAGATCCAGAGATGGGGTAACCCCAGGTTAAAGAGGTGTGAATTGTATCAAGCCAGGACAGTTGGTAGGATTTCGCAGGCCAGATGGTGGGGGATGAATGTAATGCGACATGAATCCCAGGTCCCGGTTGAGGCCGCACTCATGTGTGCGGAACTTGGCTATAAGTTTCTGCTCGGCGATTCTGCGTTGTCGCGCGCCCTGAAGGCCGCCTTGGAGAACGCTTACCCGGAGATCAGAGGCTGAATGCCCTTGACTGCTGAAGTGTTCCCCGACTGGAAGGGAACATTCCTGCCTGGTGATTGTTGCGCGATGTCCGTTCATTCGTTGTCGCAGCGTCTGCATGGTCTCGCCAATGTACCACGCTTCGGGGCATCCTTTCCTGCATCGTACAATATTAATCAAAGGAAGAATTTATTCTGCATCTTTTACAACCTCAGGATTTATCAAAGTGCTTTACAGCTAATGATGTATTTTTGAAGTGTAATAAAAACAGAAAATGCTGGAAAAACTCAGCAGGTTTGGCATCATCTGTGGAGAGATAGAAAACAGTCAATGCTTCAAGTCCATGTCCCTATGACTCTTCTTCAGAGATAATTTAAAAAAATGTTTTTATGGTTTTCACAGTTTATGTTACACATTCCCATTCAGACATTAAATTACAAGTTTCAGCACTGCGCATAATACCAAGGAAAAATTTAAATTACAAAAGAGAGATAAACCAAAAAACGAGAAAGAAAAGCACAAACAAAGAAGGATCACTGTAAAGATTAACATCCACATGTCTCCCCGCCCCGTATGGTTGTGGATGCCATTCGGCCGATCTGCCTCAGTTGCACTGCCCAGTGTTGGCCCTAGCATGTATTACCCAGCGTATTGCTGCTCCCTCTGGTTTTCCACTTGCTCTTGGGCCCATCCCCTGCGGCTATACCCCTTGTGATCGGCAGTCTTTTTTATGGGCTTTTTAATGAGCCCAAAAAGGCTCCAAACTCCTTTAGGAGCTTCATGGTCCCTTCCATGCTGGCTTGGGGGTCTGAGATGTTGAGGAGCAGGTCATCCTCATAAAGTGAGACTATTCTCGCTGTCCCCCCTCTGGATACCTCTCCAGCCTTTCATCATTCTGAGGATGATTGCAGTGGCTCGATTGCCATAGCGAACAGCAACGCGACAGCAGGCATCCCTGCCTCATGCCTCCGTGTAGTTGAAAGTTTTTAGAGCTGGTGGTGTTTGTCTGTACACTTGCCATGGGAGCGCTGTACACTAGTTTCACCCAGGCGGTGAACCCTGGCCCAAACCCAAACCTCTCCAGTACGGCAATGAGGTACTTCACTCGACTTTGTCGAAGGCCTTTTCTGCGTCCAGGGAGGTCCTCACTTCTGGTGTTTGCTACCCGGATGAGGTCATAATCAGCAAGCGCCTGATGTTTTATTATAGCTGCATGCCGTTGACAAAGCCTGTCTGGTCCTCCCATGACCCCCTCTGGTACGCAGCTGTCCAGCCGCTTGTCCATGTTTTTGCATCTGACCCCAGCGCTTCTCCTCCTGCATGGAATTGATACTCTCCATGACTTCCCCCAGTTCTAATGGGGCTCCCAAGCCCTGCTTCCTATCTTCCCCCAATACTGGAATGTACAGTCCATCGAGGAACTGCTTATTCCCGACTCCCCCTCGGGTGGCTCGGAGGTCTACAGCTCCCGGTAGAAATGCACGTTGACCTATTCTGGCGCGGCTACTAGCCTGCCGTTGTTGTCTCTAACCTATTCTATTTTCCTAGTGGCTGTCTGTTTCCTCAGCTGGTGGGCCAACAGGCGGCTGGCTTTGTCTCCATCTTGGTAGAAGGAACCCCGTGTCTGGCAGAGTTGGTGCACTGCTTTCCTTGTGGAGAGCAGATCAAAAGTCCATTTGCTTTTTAAAAATAAATTTAGAGTACCCACCGTGCTGCCCTCAAAAGTCCATTTGTAGCTTTATCCTCTCCGCCACCAGTAGCTCTATGGTCGTAGCTGTGGAGTACCGCTGGTCCACTTCCAGTATGGAGTCAACCAGTTGTTGTCTAGCCGACCTCTCCTTCCTATCTCTGCATGCTTTGTACACAATAATTTCTTCTCTAATCACTGCCTTCAGCGCCTCCCAGAACGTGGAGGGTGAGACTGCCTCATTCTGGTTGTTGGTTACGGACACGTCTATGGCCTGTGATATCGTTTCGCAAAATGCCTTCTCGGCAAGGAAGGCCGTGTCCAGCCTCCATGGACGGTGTTGGGCCCGGCCCATCTCCAATCTGACATCCATGTAGTGTGGAGCATTGTTGGAGATTACGATTGCAGAGTATTCCACTCCTACTACCCCTGGACTCACCAATTTCCCCACTACAAAGAAGTCTATCCTGGTGTAGGCCTAGTGTACATGCGACAAAAAGGAGAACTCCTTCTTCCCTGGGTGTGTGAACCTCCATGAGTCCACTGCCCCCATATGTTCCATGAACACTCCCATTCCTTTGCCATGTTTGATTTTATTCCCCGATTTGAGGTTTGACCTGTCTGTCCATGGGTCTTGTACACAGGTAAAGTCATCCCTCCCCCCCCCCCCCAATGATGAGTCGGTGTGTGTCTATGTCGGGGATTTCCGCCATCGTCTTTTTCATGAATTCCATGTCGTCCCAGTTGGGAGCGTACACATTCACAAGAACGACTGGCGCTGCTTCCAGGACACCGCTGACCATGAAGTACCATCCCTCTTGGTCTGTAACTGTCCTCGTCACTATAAATGCTATCCTCTTATTGAGCAACATGGCCACCTCCCCCTTTCTTACCCGCAGTCGGTCCTCCTTCCTCAGGTGTGTCTCTTGGAGGAAGACTATGTCAACGTTCATACTTTTCAGGTGGGTGAAGGGTCTGGATATTTTCACTGGGCCGTTAAATCTCCTGATGTTCCAGGTGACTATTCTGATGGGGCGTTTCTGTCCCCCCCCCTCCTGTGGGGCCAACTAGTGGATGCGCCCCTACACTCCGAGGTTTCCCTTTGTTAGGGGGCCATCCAAAATGGCCACGGTCACTGAATTCACCATGAGGTCGGGCACCTGCGCTCCAAGATTTCCCTTTGTCCAGGGCCACGCCAGATATATGTACACCATGTGCTTGAGCCTCTGCATACTTTGTTTGGGGATCATCTTCCAAAGTGGCTGTTTTCAGTGCCTTTGTGTTCCATGCTGCCAGGTGCGATCTGTCATAGCCAACCAAGAATTCTTACCCCCCTTATCCCTCTGCTAACCCCTGAGCCAGTCTCCCCCCAGCCCCCTCGCCTTGCCCCTGCGAGTGTTCCCTCCCCCCCAGTCTTTCCCACCCCCCTCCGTTACCTCCCCCCATTACCTCCCAGTTTGTAGTGTTCCCCCCTCCTGTCACCAGGCGCTCTCTCCCCGACGGGAGATGTGCCCCCCCCCCTCGCTCATATTTCCTGGCACTAGCTTACCCACTAGTGTGGTGGCCAACCCCCTGGGTCAATCTATACCTCCCCCCGCCCGCTACGTTTCTTTTCCCCCTTCCTCCTCCTCACCCCTCCTGTGCCCTGCTCCTTTCGCGCCCTCCATTCTGAGATTTAGCTCCAGCATTCAAAGCGAGATGGTACAGTCCCGCGCCAACAGCTGTTGGGATATCTGGTTCAGTGGATGAACTCATCCGTGTCTGCCGGTGCAGGAAAGTAATATTCCCTGCCTTGGAAGATCACCCAGAGCTTGGCTGGGCACAGCATTCCAAACTTCACATTGTTCTTATAAAGGGCTGCCTTGGCTCTGTTGAATTCTGCCTGGCGCTTAGCCAGGTCTGCCCCACTGTCCTGACACACCTGGATCGAGTGACCTTCCTAGTTGCAGGATCTTGCCTGTCTGGCCCAGTTCAAGGTCTTTTCCCGTTCCTGGTACTGGTACAGCTTTGCGATGAAGGACCTTGGTTGTTGCCTGGCCTTGGGCTTGGCTGGAGTGGCCTGTGGGCTCTGTCTATTTCTGGCGGCTTGGGGAAGCTGCGTCTTCCCACCAGGTTACCCAACATTTGGGCCACATATTCCCTTGGTTCCCTACGGTAGGCCCACTATGTGCAGATTCTGGCATCACAACCAGTTTTCCTGATCCTCGACCTTCCCCTTAATGTTCCTTGCGTCACCACCAACCTTGCCATTTCCGTCTCTAATGTGGCGATCCGATCGCTCTGTTCAGTCGAGGCCTTCTCTAGATCCCTGATCGTTGTGTCCTGAGTCTCCAGCTGCCTTTTCGCCTTTTCCAGAGCCGCCTGCAGGGTGAGCAGCACCTGATCCACCGCCACTTTGACCATTGCCTTCATCTCCGTCTTAATGGCCTCATTGAGCTCCTAGAGTTCCTGTGTAAGGAACTCCCTCCATCTGTTCATCGGGGGTGGTATGGAGGTCCATCTCGTTCAATGTGGTGGGGCTCTCACTGCCCCACATGCTTGCCATCTCCTTGTTCCTTCTCTCCAGGCTTTTGCTGTCTTTTCGGCCCCTGAAATTTCTGCCGCTTGGCAGGTCTTGTCCTGATGGTGTTGGAGGAGGGTGAGGAGTGTTTTCTCCTGCTTTTAGTGGGCTATTTTGAGTTCAAAGTGCCTAGTTCCAAGTTTTCAGGAGGAGAGCCACCTGCCGTGCGTCTGTCAGCACATCCCCGTCACTGGAAGTCGTTTATTATTTTTATAACCTCTAATCTCATCTGTCAATTTACAGGAGGGGAGTTATCGCCTGTGCTCTGGCAAATCCTTATCCCACATTGAACATCACAAAAATAACTCTCTGGTCATTCGTACATTGTTGTTTGTGGAAGTTGTGGACAAATTAGTTCTTCTTCAGAGATAATGCGAGGGAGAAATGTGATGGAGTTTATACTGTTAGGAATTGGGTACTCTAAATTTATTTTAAAAAAGAAGGAAGGGGATGGAGCATTGTAGGTGGCCTGGGATTGGTGTGAGCTAGTAGAGATTGGGGAAAGATGTTCAGGGCACAAGACAAAGGAAGTGTTCGTTGCAGTGTTGAGGACTAACGAAGGGGCTGATAGTGGCATAACAATAAGATAGCAGAATGTGTTAATAGCAGAACAAACGTCAGCACTCTGTGAAAGCAAAACTGAAGAACAGACAACCCTGTGGAGGGGAGTGAGGAGGGGATGGGTGGTGAGGGTGTTTACAGAGAGAGAGGGAGAGAGGGTAGGTCAACAACAGGCAGAGATGGGAATAAGAAGAAGGTTGAAAAAAGATACCCGATCACATCCACAAAGCACTTCACATCCAATTAATTATTTTTGAAGTTTAGTCACTGTTGTGCAGAAAAAAATTGTCTTTAGCAAGGACACACAAATAGCAGTCAGGTAACATTAAAGAACAATAATGCCAATGCGGGAAATCTGAAATAAAAACAAAATTACGGAGTCCCTACAGTGCAGAAGGAGGCCGTTTGGCCCATCAAGTCTGCACCGACCCTCTGAAAGAGCACCCTCCTAGGCCCACTCCCCCGTTACCCTACCTTACCTTTTGGACACAAAGAGACAATTTTAGAATATCCAATCCTCCTAACCTGCACATCTTTAGACTGTGGGAGGAAACCGGAGCACCTAGAGGAAACCCACAGAGACATAGGGACAATGTGCAAACTCCACACAGACAGTCACCGAGGTCGGAATTCAACTTGGGTCCCTGGCACTGTGAGGCAGCAGTGCTAACCGTTGTGCCACCGTGCCGCCCCAATGCTAGAAATATTCAGCAGGTCTGACAGCATCTGTGACCTTTCATCAGAAAAGTCAATAAACGGACTTCTGGTGGCGGCTGTGGAGTGAGTGGTCACACATGGTGGCTCCCACTTGAGGTGGATTTTTCGGTCTTTCCCCATCCATATTGCAATGTGTTTGAGGGCAAAAGGGGCATGAGTGCCCAGGGAGTGTAAAACTCCTCTGGTGGGGTTGGTGTATGCCTCATCAGGTGAGTGTGCCATGAGGAAGAGAGAGCAGTTGGAACAGGAAGGTTTTTGAAGTGTGACACAGGTGAAGATGGCAGAGAGAAAGGGAGTAGCGCTGCCCGCTCAATGGTCGATGGAGCTGCTGATGGAGTTCCTAATTGGCAAATTCCAGCAGTAGAGGAAGGAGGCCTTTGAGGTTTTGGTCAAGGTGGTGGAGCCACTTAGGATGGCGATCAAGCGGGTAGAGTAGAGGCAGGAGGCTCAGGGCTCGGCAATCCAGAAGGTGGAGGAGTCGGTGGTGAAGCATGAGGATCGGCTGACCTCGCTGGAGGTAGAGATGGGGATGGTTTTGAGCAACCAGAAAAGGCAGAGAGAGAAGCTGGAGGGCTTTGAGAACCCCTCCAGGAGGCAGAATCTGAGGATTGTGGGGATGCCCACAAGGTGCGGAGGCCGACAATTTGTGGCAAGCATGTTGGAGAAGCTGATGGGAGAGGGGTCTTTGACTGGCCCCATGAGATGGATCAGGCACACGGGAGCGTGGAGGGGGAGGGTGCAGATGGAGGAACCGCCGAGGGCGCTGGTGGTGAGATTCCTGGATAAAGAGAAGATCTTGAGGTGGGCGGGGCAGACCAAGAAGGGCACCTGGAAGGGGAGTGAGCTACAGATTTACCAAGACCTGGGTGCGGAGCTTGCTGGTCACTTGGAACGTGCGAGGCTTGAATGGGCCGGTTAAGCGATCATGTGTTTTCGCACACTTGAGGAGTTTGAAGGCAGTCGTTGTGTTCTTGCAGGACGCACACCTGAATTTGGGGGAAATCAGACGAGGCTGAGGAAGGGGTTGGGTGGGCCAGGTGTTCTACTCGGGATTAGACATGAAGAAGAGGGGGGGGGGGGGGGGTGACGGTGTTGGTTAATAAGTAAGTGGCATTTGAGATGGGGAGCATTGTGGCCGATCCAGGGGGTAGATATGTGATGGTCAGTGGGAAATTGGAGGGGATGCCGGTAGTCCTGGTGAATGTTTATGCCCTGAATTAGGATGATGTGGAATTTATGTGGCGGGTGTTAGGAAGGATCCCGGACCTGGACACGCACCGGCTGATTATGGGGGGCCTAGATCCGAGGTTGGCCTGGTCTGTGGTGATATGCATATGCATAGCAATGTATATAATTGGATGTATGACTTCCGACCAGCAGGTCAGGACGGTGACCCACCATGTGACTCCAGAGATCCGGCAGTTGGTAGCAAGTCGCACTAGAGGATAGTCGCATTAGAAGTAGCTCCAGGAGAACTCACTTATTCGTTACCGTTTGTATCATAGTTCGTTAGTTATCTTTGCACGTGTTCATTTTGTTAATAAACTATCTTACTAGTCAAAGAACTAGATGCTCTGTGTGCATCTTTACCATGGCCACCACACAGAACATAATATGGTACCAAGAGTTTTGAACAATTTAAGATAACAACGGATAAGATGGGGGCGAAATAGACCAAAGAAAGAAAAAAGAAAATTCTTCCACCTACCTGGTAAACTGCAGGCAACTGGAACTCAATGCACGGAAAGACTGTGAAGTTAGAGATGGAAGGTCTGAAGGCATCTCACCAGCTTCATGTCACTGGTAATGTAGACGATACTTGGTGTGTTTTTCTCTTTTTTTCCTTTTTAAAAAAATTTAGAGTGCTCAATTATTATTTTTTCCAATTAAGGGACAATTTAGTGTGGCCAATCCATCTAACCTGCACATCTTTGGATTGTGGGGGTGAAACCCACGCAGACATGGGGAGAATGTGCAAACTCCACACAGACAGTGACCCAGGGCTGGGATTCGAATCTGGGTCCTCAGCGCCGCAGGCCCAGTGCTATCCACTGCGCCACATGCTGCCCTTGAATTGGTATGTTTTAACGCTGCAATTCATGCTTTATGTTGCAGCTCTTCTACTGCAGGCACAGTCTGATGAGAGGCGTATTGCGTTGCTGCTCATGGTGGCAGGTCTTCAAGCCATGGAAATTTATAATACCTTTGCGTTCGACAGCGAAGCAGAAAGCAAAACCTTTGATGAACTAATATCATGCTTTGATCGATATTGCTCCCCGAAAAGAAATGAAACGTTCGAGTGGTATATCTTTCATACGTGTACTCAGAAGGCGGGCGAACCTTTCGATAGTTTTCAAACCGATTTACAGTTGAAGGCACAGTCGTGCAATTTTAGTACTTTAAAGTTGTCGATGATCCACGATCAGATAGTGTTCGGGATATTGAATGATATGGTACGTGAGAGGCTATTGAGGGATGAGCTTCAATTAGAAAACGCTATCAAGATTTGTCATGCATAAAATGTTAGCAGACACAATAGGAGGGTGGGGGGCGATAGTTTAGTTTAGGCCAAATTCGCGAGAGGAGGAGGTGGGATTGGGGAATTGTGTGTATAAGTCATGTTGGTTGGGGGTGGTTGGGGGAGTGTTATTTACTGAATTATGTTTACATTTGTATTTGTTGTTATAAAATCATAAATGCCTTCATAAAATGTTTTGAAAAAAAAAAAGATTTGTCATGCAGGCTAGCTAGCTGCACAGCAGATTAGTATGTCCAACCTAAAACATTTTGCCGCCAGTATGAAAGAAGACGCCAGCGCCATAAGCTTAGGGACACATTCCAATAAGAAACGTGGTCCCAGTGCAAGCAGCCATTTTAAGTAGCTGACAGGGTCCGCCATTTTATGCCAGCGATGCGGCAATCGACATGGGCCACGGCAATGTCCAGCATTTGGGAAGATGTGTTCCAAGTGCGGCAGAACAAATCACTTTGTGAGGCAATGTTTTTCACATCGAACAATGACCAAACAGGATCAGTCAACGTGATTGATGAGATGTGCATTGAATACCTGTTTTTCGTTGATCTGATTTCGAATGAGGACACGATGAGTCCGAATATGCAAAGTGATGAAGTCTTACTTACCAGTTGCAGCAATAGTGATGGTGAAGCTGATACCATGGAAGACAGATGGACAATTCCATTGATGCTGACGGCACATTTATCAAATGCAAGCTCGACACGGGAACGAGGGCCAATCTTATCAGTTTGTCTGATTTGAACGGGCTGCGAGTTAAACGGAAAGTCGTCAATCAAACAAGACTACTGAAAGGCTATAATGGGAAGGAGATTGCGACATTGGGAGCATGTGAGCTCAAGCATGGATACACAACAGAAGTCACATTATAACATTTTCCATTGTGGACACGGAACGGGAGTCCATCATAGGAGCGGAACCATGTACGGCACTGAACCTAGTTGAGTGGCTGTACATTCCAGACAGCGCTGCGACAGAGGATCATTGCAAATGGCAATGAGATGAAGTGGAGCAGTTATCCTATGAGATAAAAGCAAAAATCAAGGTGGAAGAAGATAAACCCGATGAAGAGATGGAGGAGCCAAAAGAAATTCCAGAATTCTGGTTGACAGTCTTCAAAAATGTGGATTTGCTCAGTGACATGGCACAGGAGCACGATGAGCATATCTTAAAAGCATTTGAAAGATTTAAAGATGACATTTTCAGATCCTGAACAGCCAATGAATTTTACACTGGAGTTTAAGTTTGAGCCAAATGAGTATTTCACAAATGAAGCAGTGACAAAACATACCAGATGGAGACGCAGCCTGATGATTCAGACTTTTTCTTTTTTGATGAACCAGAAATCACGGGATGCACAGGGTGCCAGATCGACTAGAAGAAAGGAAAAAACATCACATTGAAAACCATTTAAACGAAGCAGAAGTATAAGGGTCAGGGCACTGGTGGAACAGTTACAAAAACTGTACCAAATGGCTCTTTCTTTAAAAATTTTAATCCTCCTGAAGTTCCAGAGCAGGGAGAGCTGGATGAAGGTTCTGCAGCAAGACTCGCTGCTGACTTTGAAATTGGTCACTTATTGCATGAACACATTATTCCACGAGCAGTGTTATACTTCACAGGAGAAGCTTTTGCAGACGATGATGATGATTACGATGATGATGATTACGCCGATGATGATTACGATGAGGAAAGTGAAGAATCAGATGATGAGCCAGAAGAGGAAGACTATGAAAGTGTATTTAGTTTATTTGGCATTTGTGAGGGGTGCTAACAAGTAGCATCCGATCTATGCAGGACAACGATGAGTCTCAAAGTTCGAAGATGGAGTGTGCAGAGGCTGAAAGTGAAATTCCAACAACAGACAAATTAGCTGAGAGCAAATCAACTGCGAACAGCCAACTGGTAACTGAAGAAATAATCCCCATTTTGGAAAAGTTGGCTCCAGAGAAGTACGATGAATGTTGGCTGGGTTCATGTGGGAGATGGGAGGTGTGGATCCGTGTAGGTTTTTACATGCAAGGGATTGGAAATATTCGTTTTTCTCCCCGGTGCACAAGGTGTTTTCGAGGATTGACTTTTTTGTGGTGTGAAAGGCGCTGTTGCCTGGGGTTAAGAGGTCAGAGTATTCGGCAATTTTGATCTCGGATCATGCTCCGCGTTGGATGGATGTGGTTTTGAAGAAGGGGTAGCCCAGTGTCCTGGGTGGAGAATGGATGTGGGGTTACTAGTGGACCAGAGCTTCTGTGACAAGATAGAGAAGGTGATTGAGGAGTATGTGGGTTTAATTGCGCGGGAGAGTTCTCATTGTCGGTGGTCTGGGAGGCTCTGGAAGGTGATGGTGAGGGGGGGTGGTGATCTCATTTAAGGCTAAGGTGGATAGGGAGGAGAGGGAGGAACGCCAACGACTGATAGAAGAGATTTTGGAGGTTGATGGGAGGTAAGCGGGGGCCCGAACCCGGGTCTCCTGGCAAAGAGATAGGAGTTGCAGGCAAGGTTTGACCTATTGTCCACTGTAAGCAGTGCGTCAGTTAAGATGGGCGAGGAGAGCTGTCTATGAATATTGGGAGAAGGCAGGGTTGGCAAGTTAGCTCCGGAGGGAGGTCGCGCCGAGGGAGATAGTTCGGGTGCTGGATAAGACAAGTGACTCTGGAACAGATTAATAAGATGTTCAAGGAGTTCTATAGGTGCCTGTATAGGTTCGGAGCCACCGAGGAGGAGCAGGAGATGAGGGAGTTCCTGGGTGGGCTGGAGTGTCCGAGGTTGGGGAGGTGGAGACGGCAGGGCTGGATTATAGAAGATTTAGAGATAGGCTGGTGCCATTGATGGTGCGAAAGTTTGAAGATGTGATTTTTATGGGTGTCTTGCTGTAAACAATGGGGCAGGCTTCCATCTCGCTATTGCTAAATAAGGTCAAAGATCGGTGGAATGTGGATCGTATAGGCCCATGTCTCTGCTGAATGTAGATGCCAGGATACTGGCAAAGTGTTGGCGTTGAGGTTGGAAGGGTGCCTCCCACAGGTAATTGGGGAGGACCAGACGGGTTTCGTAAAGGGAATACAGCTGTCCTCGAATGTGAGGAGGTTGTTGGACGTGGTGCTTTCTCCGGCAGAGGGGAGGGAGTCAGAGGTGGTGCTGGTGCTGGGTGCGGAGAAGACGTTCAATCGGGTGGAGTGGAGTCATTTGATGGCGGTATTAGAGAAATTTGGGATTGGGCTGAAGTTTGTGGCGTGGATGCAGCTGCTATATGAGGAGATGATGGCAAGCGTGCGCACAAATAGTATGAACTCAGGGTATTTTGCATTGCACCAAGATACGAGACAGGGGTGCCCCATGTCCCTCCTTCTGTTTTCATTGGCTAGAGAGCCCCTGGCTATTGTGCTGAGCAGCTCAGGGTTGTGGAAGGGGATAGTGAGGGGGGTTGGGTGGAACATAGGGTGTCCTGACATGCAGATGATTTGCTGCTGTATATTTATATTTCGGAGCTGAGCTCTTCGGCGGGGAGTATAATGAGCTTGCTCCAGAGATTTGTGATGTTTTCAAGCTACAATCTTAATTTAGGTAAAAGCGAGTACTTTGTAGTCTCCCCCCCAGGAGTGGGGGGGGGGGGGGGTGGGAGGCGCGCGCAGGGAGAGTGGGGGGGGGGGGGGGGGGCAGGGGGCTGCAATTTTGCCTGGCGGGGTCTCATTTTAGGTATTTGGAGGGGCAGATGGCTCAGATTGGACAGGGCTTCGGAAGTTTAACTTCACTAGCTTTGTGGGGAGGGTGAAGGCTGATTTGCTGAGTTGGGACAATCTCCCTCTGTCGTTGGCGGGCCAGGTGCAGGCATTGCAGATGAATGCTTTGCCGCGATTCCTGTTCTTGTTTCCATGCCTGTCGGTCTTTTTGTCCAAGATGTTTTTTAGAGGTGTGGACAAGCTGATGTCCTCGTTTGTTTGGGTGAGGATGGTGGCCAGGATTAGAAGGTGATACTGCAGAGGGGACGGCAGGCGGAGGGCTAGGCCTCCCAAATTTGTTGTATCATTATTGGGCGGCAAATGCAGAGGAGGTTCGGGGTTGGGATGGGGCGGGGGGGGGGGTTGCTTTGAGGGTGAGGATGGATGGTGGACTCTTGGCAGGGGGTAGGGTTGCGGGCGCTGGCAATGGTGCCAATCTCGATGGCTCTAGGGAAGTACATGGTGAGGAGTTGGGCGAGAGGATTGGGCTGGTGCGGGGTGAAAGCTTTAGGTTTATGCAGGTGCAGGACTTTGTGAGGAAGGTCTTTCCGACCTTCCCAATAGCGCCTGCCTCCTCACTGTTGGAAGTGGTGCTATCAGCGGGGGTTTGGAGAAGGAGGTTGTTCTCGGCATTTTATGGGAGGATCTTGGAGGAGGACGGGGTGTCCATGAAAGGAATTACGACAAAGTGGGAGGAGGAGTTGGGGGTGGTGCTGAAGAAGGGTCTGTGGTGTGAGGTGCTGCGGAGGGTGAATGCCTCGACTTCGTGCACGAGGCTGGGGCTGATACAGCTGCAGGCAATGTACAGGGCGCAGCTCACAAAGTCTAGGATGAGTCGGCTATTCAAGGAGTTGGAGGATGTCTGTGAGCAATGTGGGAGGGGCCCTGTGAATCAATTACATATGCTTTAGTCCTCCCTGATGCTGGAAAGGGTTTGGAGGACGGTGTTCAGCACCATTTTGGGGGTTTTACATGTGGACGTGGAGCCCGGTCCCGTAGAAGCCATAATCGGGGTGTCAGACCACCAGAGCTGCAGGCGGGTTTGGGGGCAGATGTTTCAGCCTTCGCCTCACTGAGTGCTCATAGACGGGTCTTGTTGGGGTGGAGGTCACCTTCTCCACCCTGTAATTTGGCATGGTAGGGGAACCTGTTGACGTTTCTGACCCTGGAAAAGGTGAAGTTTGCTCTGAGGGGGGTGAGTGATGAGTTCTACAATTGTTGGAGTTTGTTCATCATGCATTTTCGGGAGTTGGGTACTGTTGACTGTTGAAGGGAGGGGTTGAGTAGGCTGGAGGGGCGATCGTGGGGTTTTGTATTGTAAAACTGTTGAAAATATGTTGAATAAAAATACTTTAAAAAGAAAGAAAGTTCGGGGTGATTTCATGGAGGTCTTTAACAGTAGGATGGGGTTGATAAGGTAGATGTGGAGCAGATAGTTCCACTTGCCAAGGAGTCAAAAATCAGGAACAATCAATGTAAAATAGGGGGCAGCACGGTAACACAGTGGTTAGCACAGTTGCTTTGACGAATGTGATATAAAATAGTTACTTTAGAGATACTAGTTAATGTAATGTAGAAATAAGCCACTTTGATTCTTGCAGTTAGGGACAAAGGAGTTTGAGACCGCATGGAAAAAGCAGGAAGAGGTGTGTCTATGAGAGTGATGCTGCATTGATAGGGGCCAGAGAAAGGGATTGGAAGTGAGCCAATCAGAATAGATTAAACAGGTCAGGAGGGACATAGGCTGACCTATGTCCGTCGAGTATGTGAAACTTGATACCATTTGAATTGATTTTGCAGAGATCCCTTTGTCTTTTAGTCAGTCGTTTTTCTGGGATGTAAGAGGCTGGATGTCTTTTACGTTTCTGTAAGATGATTAAGCTTGCAAGCTAAATAAATAACTTCTTTTTACGTGCGAATCCGTCTCAACTTTTATTGAGGCCAGACTGACAGAGAAAGAAATTTGGAGATCAACAGCTTCACAGGTCTAGGGTCCCAGGTTCGATTCCCGGCTTGGGTCTCTGTCTGTGTGGAGTCTACACGTTCTCTCCGTGTCTGCATGGGTTTCCTCCGGGTGCTCCGGTTTCCTCCCACAGTCCAACGATGTGCAGGTTAGGTGGATTGGCCATGATAAATTGCCCTTAGTGTCCAAAGAAAAGGGTTAGGTGGGGTTATTGGGTTTCAGGGATGGGATGGAGGCATGGGCTTGGGTTAGGGAGCGCTTTCCAAGAGCCGGTGCAGACTCGATGGGCCGAATGGCCTCCTTCTGCACTGTAAATTCTATGATTCTATGACTAGTAGCACCAGGGAATAGGGAATTCAGAAAAAAGTCTTTACCCGGATAAAAAAAGTATGGAACTTGCTACAAGATGGAGTAGTGTGAATAGCATAGGTACATTTAAGGGAAGAGGGTTGAGCACATGAAGGAAAAAAGGATAGAATAAAATACCAGTAAGGTGAAATTAAGTAGGGTGGGAGAAGGCATGTGTGGAACATAAACACAGGCATAGAACAGATGGGTTAAATGGTCTACTTCTATGTCAGTAAAAACACGGCCAAAAGCCGATAAATCAAGCGGCATTTCATGTGATGTAACACCAAGGTATATTATTTTTATTACGATAATGAGTGTCCTTTTCAATTTTTGATACTTTACATTGTTAAATGTTTACAGTCCCAGGCATTTTGTTGATAACCATCATCAAACAATAAACACCCTGTATTAAGTTGACGTACCGGTTAGTCATGGTCTAATTGAATGTCGGAAAAGACTCGAAGAGCTGAATTGCCTAATCTTGATTCTATGTTCTTAAAATGCGCAATTTAATGATAACAAGGAAATAATAGTTTGCAGCTCTGTGCCCCGTCTTTGATAAGATAATCATGTCATGTTTCTTTCAGGAGCATCTAATCATCTAAAAACAGATCTGACTAATTATTGTGACATTTATTTGTTATTTTATACTTTAGGGCTAGTTTAATTCCTGAATTAATTAATTTGTATTTCATTAAAAATCAAACGTTTGGACTTCCAGTGACGGCCATGGAGGAGTAGGTCGCACATTCGATAGCTCCCGCCTGAAACGGACTTTCGGACCTTTTTTCCCGGATTTTTGTGGACTTGATGAAATAAATCGGTGGAGTGAGCAATAGTAAGGAGGATTTCCCCCCTGATGTATGGATAGCTGGACCAGAAGTGGCCGTGTGAAACGATTTAGTCCCGGTAGAGGGAAGCGAGTGGAGCTGGCAGTGCGGCGAAGCATGGCAGGCGGCAAGGACCAGGGAGCGGCGGCTCACTGGCCGAAGGAGCAGCAGATAGAGTTTTTCAAGAGTTGCTTTGCTGAGCTAAAAAGGGATATGCTTGACCCGATGAAAGCATCAATCGACCAGATGGTCACAACTCAGGCGGCCCAGGGGAAAGCGATTCAGGAGATCGAGTTAAAACTCTCCAACCAAGAGGACGAGATAACTGTACTGGAGCATAAGGTGGAGGTGCTAGATGACCGCCACAAGAAGATGCAGGACAAGCTGGAGGAGCTGGACAGCAGGACCAGGAGGCAGAATTTAAGAATCGGTCTTCCAGAAGGTACTGAGGGACCAGATGCGGGAGCATGTGTGTCGGGTATGCTGGAGTCGTTCCCTCGACCCCTGGAGCTGGATGGAGCGCACAGAGCCCTCGCAAGGAAGCCCAAGGCGAATGACCCGCCGAGGGCCACGGTGATTAGTTTCACCGTTTTTCAGATAAGGAGCGCGTCCTGCGATGGGCCAAGAAGGAACGGAGCAGAAAGTGGGAGAACAGTGAGGTGCGCATCTATCAGGACCTGGGAGCTGAGCTGGCCAAGAGACGTGCGGGGTTCAACCGGGCAAAGACAACCCTCTTTAAGAAGGGGGTGAAGTTTGGAGTGTTATACCCAGCGAGGCTGTGGGTAACGCATGAAGATCGACACTACTATTTCGAGTCGCCAGATGATGTTTAGACATTTATTAAAAAGAAGTTGGACTCGAGTTAAAAGACACTTAAGTTTCGAAGATGGGATGTGGCGTGGTTTGTAATTTTGTTCTGTTTTAAACATTAATACTTGGGCGAGACTAAGACTAAGGGACAAGACTAAGTATTTAGTCTTGGGCGAGAGAGTGGGCTGGTTGGAGGGTCCTTTGTTTAGCAGGGAGTTGATACGGGGGTGGGGGGGAGAGAGAGCCCTGAAGTTAGCATTATCCTTCGGGAGATTGTGTTTTGTTTTAAGTGAGTGTGTCTGTTCTGCTTTATGGTTATATTAATGTTTTCTTGAGAGCTGTTGTTTACTTACTGGGGAATGTGATCCTGTAAATAGGTTTTTTTCTATGTGGGGAGAGGGGTCTGAACAATAAGGTGATAGTCTGATCGGCGCCAGGGGCGGGGGTTATCGTGGTCAGCATGGATCAGCAGACTCTCGGACGCGTGGTGGTGGGTGAGCTAGTGTTGAGTTGATGTTTGATTTGGGAGAATCGGGGCACGATTCTCCGCTCCCGCGTCTAAGTGCCCACGCCGTCGTGAATGCCGTCGAGGTTCACAACGGCGCGAAACGGCCCCGATCTCGACCAATACAGGGCCCGAAAATGGGCTAGGATCGGGGCCGCGAGAAACTCGGGGAGCGTGCCGCTAAAGCAGCGTCGTCAGCGCGCGCCGGGCATTGGCGCCGCATCATCCGCCACCTAACTGGCGTCACCCGTGCATGCGTGGTTGCCGTCCTCCCCGAGGCTGCCCCGCAAGAAGATGTCGGATGGATCTTGCGGTGTGCAGAGGAAAGGAGGTCCTCCGTCAGAGAGGCCGGCCCGCCGATCGGTGAGCACCGATCGCGGGCCAGACCCCTTTTGAGTCCTACCCCGGTGAAAGAAACCCCCTCGCCCCCCCCACAGGCCACCCCCCCCAGCGTTCCCCGCGCTGTTCCCGCCGGCAGCGACCAGGTGTGGATGGTGCTGGTGGGAAGCTGTCGTTTTGGGCAGGCCGCTCGGCCCATCCGGGCCGGAGAATAGCGGGGGTGGCGGACAATCGCCATTTTGGGTGTCTCGGGCGATTCACCGGACTGTGCCGCGCAGAACTAGATAGTGTCGATCTCGCCGCTTGGGTGCATCGGGGGAGGGCGTCGGACTGGCGTCGCGGGGAAAAATGGCACCCCAGGCGATTCTCGCACCCTAGGTTTCTGGTGCTATGGTGGGGGTGAAGGGGGGGGGGTGGCTGCTTTGCTGGCAAGGGAGAAATTATTTTCAGGGAATAACTGGGAGGTCGGGGGCGACTGCTGCTTAAGGGGGTGCTTGTGGAAGCGGGGGGCGCGGGTTTCGGGGCTGGCCTAAAAGGGTGATGGCTAGTCAGCAGGGGGTGGGGGGAGAGGGGGGGTGTTAGCCCCCCATCCAGGCTGATTACGTGGAACGTGAGAGGTCTGAATGGGCCAGTGAAGAGAGCACGCATGTTCGTGCATTTAAAGGGACTAAAGGCAGAGGTGGCAATGCTCCAGGAGACACATCTGAAGGTCACAGATCAGATGAGATTAAGGAAGGGTTGGGTTAGTCAGGCGTTCCACTCAGGGCTGGACTCGAAGACCAGGAGGGTAGCAATTTTGATCAGTAAGTCAGTGGCATTTGAGGCTGGAAGAATTGTGGCTGATAAAGGGGGTAAGTATATAATGGTGAGTGGGAAGCTGGAGGGGGTCCGAGTGGTACTCGTCTACGCCCCGAACTGGGACGATGTGGATTTTATGAGACGCGCGTTAGGCAAAATCCCGACCTTGAGTCACACAACTTGATCATGGCAGGGGGACTTCAATACGGTTATTGAACCTGAATTGGACCGCTCAAAATCCAGGACAGGAAGAGGCCGGTGGCGGCAAAGGAGTTGAAGGGCTTTATGGAGCAGATGGTGGGTGTAGACCCCTGGAGGTTTACCCGGCCGAGGATAAAGGAGTTTTCCTTTTTCTCCCATGTCCACAAAGTTTATTCCCGTATTGACTTTTTGTTCTGGGCAGGGCGTTGATCCCGAAGGTGGCGGGGACGGAATACTCGCCGATTACAGTCTCGGACCATGCCCCGCACTGGGTGGATTTGCGGATTAGGGAGGAGAGAGGGCAGCGCCCGCTGTGGAGACTGGATGTGGGGTTGTTAGCGGATGAGGTAGTTTGCGGGTGGGTAAATAAGAGTATCCAGAACTACCTGGAAACAAACGACACGGGAGATGTATCGGCAGCGACGGTCTGGGAAGCCCTGAAGGCAGTTGTTAGAGGGAAACTAATATCGATCCGGTCCCATAGAGAAAAGAGGGAAAGGGCGGAGAGGGAGAGATTGGTGGATGGATAGGAGGTATGCGGAGGCCCCAGATGTGTGACTCCTGAGGAGCAGCGCAAGCTACAGACGGAGTTTGAATTTTTATTTTTTTTAAATATGTTTTTATTAAGAATTTTTCAACAAAATTTTCAACCATACAAACAAACCGCCCCCCCCCCCCCCCCCCCCCCCCCCCCGCCCCCGTTACAGAGAAAACAAAGAAAGAAAGCTTGCATAGCAAGACATGAACATGGCAAATCAATAAGATACAGAACTTTGTACATTGGATTCCTCCCGTACATGTCAGTTTTCCGGATCATTCATGTGTTTTCTTGCTCAAATGCCCCCCAGAAAAAAAAAACTCCCCCCCCCCCCCACCCCCCCCGATGAACGATGTCCTCCCCTCCCCACCCCCTTCCCCCCCCTGGGTTGCTGTTGCTGCTGTCCGACCTTTCATCTAACGCTCCGCGAGATAGTCTAGGAACGGTTGCCACCGCCTGTAGAACCCCTGCACAGACCCTCTCAAGGCAAACTTTATCCTCTCCAACTTGATAAACCCAGCCATATCATTTATCCAGGCTTCCACACTGGGGGGCTTCACCTCCTTCCACATTAACAAGATCCTTCGCCGGGCTACCAGGGACGCAAAGGCCAGAATGCTGGCCTCTTTCGCCTCCTGCACTCCCGGCTCGTCCTCTACTCCAAATAGTGCTAGCCCCCAGCTTGGCTTGACCCAGACTTTCACCACCTTAGATACTGTTCCCGCAACTCCCCTCCAGAACCCCTCCAGTGCCAGGCATGACCAAAACATATGGACATGGTTCGCCGGACTTCCTGAGCACCTCCCACATCTGTCCTCCACCCCAAAGAACCTACTCAGCCTCGCCCCCGTCATATGCGCTCTATGAACCACCTTAAATTGTATCAGGCTAAGCCTGGCACACGAGGAAGAGGAATTAACCCTACTTAGGGCATCAGCCCATAGCCCCTCCTCAATCTCCTCCCCCAACTCCTCTTCCCATTTATCCTTCAGCTCCTCTACCAAAGCCTCCCCCTCTTCTTTCATCTCCTGGTATATCGCCGACACCTTGCCCTCTCCGACCCATACGCCCGAAGTCACCCTATCTTGAAACCCCTGTGCCGGGAGCAGCGGGAATTCCCTCACCTGCCGCCTCACAAACGCCCTCACTTGCATGTACCTGAAGGCATTTCCCGGGGGTAGTCCAAATTTCTCCTCCAGTGCCCCTAAGCTCGCAAACATCCCATCGATGAACAGGTCCCCCATTCTTCTAATCCTGCCCGATGCCAGCACTGAAACCCCCCGTCCATCCTTCCTGGGACAAACCGATGGTTATCTCTGATCGGGGACCACACCGAGGCTCCCATCGCACCCCTGTGCCGTCTCCACTGCCCCAGATCTTTAGCGTTGTCGCCACCACCGGGCTCGTGGTGTACCTTGTCAGCGAGAGAGGCAGCGGTGCCGTCACCAGCGCCCCCAGGCTCGTTCCTTTGCAGGACGCCATCTCCAACCTCTTCCACGCCGCCCCCTCTCCCTCCATCACCCACTTACGGATCATCGCCACGTTGGCTCCCCAGTAGTAGCCACCCAAATTCGGCAACGCCAACCTTCCTCTATCTCTGCTATGTTCCAGGAACCCCCTCCTTACCCTCGGGGTCTTGCTCGCCCACACAAATCCCATAATGCTCCTGCTTACTCTCTTAAAGAAGGCCTTGGTAATCACAATTGGGAGGCATTGGAATACAAAAAGAAATCTCGGGAGGACCACCATTTTAATCGACTGGACCCTGCCCGCCAGCGAGAGTGGCAACATGTCCCACCTTTTAAAATCCTCCTCCATCTGTTCCACCAGCCGCGTCAAATTAAGTTTGTGCAGTGCCCCTCCCAGCTCCTAGCTACCTGAATCCCCAAGTATCGAAAGCTCCTTTCCGCCCTCCTCAACGGTAGGTCGTCTATCCCTCTTCACTGATCCCCCGGATGCACCACAAAGAGCTCACTCTTTCCCACATTGAGCTTATAGCCCGAGAAGTCCCCAAACTCCCTTAGGATCTGCATGACCTCAACCATCCCCTCCACTGGATCCGCCACATACAGCAACAGGTTGTCTGCGTCCAGCGACACTCGATGTTCCTCTCCCCCTCGGACAACCCCCTTCCATTTCCCCGACTCCCTTAACACCATGGCCAAAGGTTCAATTGCTAATGCAAACAGCAGAGGGGACGGGGGCATCCCTGCCTCATCCCTCGATACAGCCGGAAATACTCCAACCTCCGCCGGTTTGTGACCACACTCACCGGGGCTCTATACAGGAGCTTAACCCAACTAATAAACCCTCCCCCGAACCCAAACCTCCTCAACACTCCCCAGAGATATTCCCACTCTACTCGGTCAAAGGCCTTCTCCGCGTCCATGGCTGTCACTATCTCCGCCTCTCCCTCCACCGATGGCATCATTATCACATTTAGGAGCCTTCGCACATTAGTATTTAGCTGCCTACCCTTTACGAATCCCGTCTGGTCCTCGTGAATCACCCCCGGGACACAGTCCTCAATCCTCGTAGCCAACATTTTTGCCAGCAACTTAGAATCTACGTTGAAGAGCGAGATCGGTCTATACGACCCACATTGCAGTGGGTCCTTATCCCGCTTCAAGATCAAAGAGATCATCGCCTCCGACATTGTCGGGGGCAGGGCCCCCCCCTCCCTTGCTTCATTGAAGGTCCTTACCAGCAACGGGGCCAACAGGTCTACATATTTCCTATAAAACTCCACCGGGAACCCATCCGGCCCCGGGGCCTTCCCTGCCTGCATGCTCCCAGTCCTTTAACCAGCTCCTCCACCCCAATTGGCGCCCCCAAACCAGCCACCTCCTGCTCCTCCACCCTCGGGAACCTCAGTTGGTCCAAGAATCGTCGCATCCCCTCTTTTCCCCCTGGGGGCTGGGACCTATACAGCTCCTCGTAAAAGGCCTTGAATGCCTCATTCACTTTCCCCGCACTCCGCACCGTAGTTCCCCTGCCATCCTTGACTCCACCTATTTCCCTCGCTGCCATCCTCTTACGGAGCTGATGTGCCAGCATCCGACTCGCCTTCTCCCCATATTCATATATCGCCCCCTGTGCCTTCCTCCACTGTGCCTCTGCCTTCCCTGTGGTCAACAGGTCGAACTCCGTCTGGAGACTTCGTCTCTCCCTGAGTAGTCCCTCATCAGGAGCCTCTGCATATCTCCTGTCCACCCTTAAAATCTCCCCCACTAACCTCTCCCTTTCCCTGCCCTCTCTCTTCACCCGATGAGCCCTGATGGAGATTAACTCTCCCCTGACCACCACTTCAGCGCCTCCCATACTACTCCCACCTGCACCTCCCCGTTGTCATTGGCCTCCAGATACCTTTCAATGCACCCCCGCACTCTCCCACACACTTCCTCGTCTGCCAGCAGTCCCACATCCAACCGCCACAATGGCCGTTGGTCCCTCTCCTCCCTCAGTTCTAGCTCCACCCAATGCGGGGCATGGTCTGAAATGGCTATGGCTGAATACTCCGTTCCCTCCACTTTCGGAATCAATGCCCTGCCCAGAACAAAAAAATCGATCCGGGAGTAGGCCTTATGTACGTGGGGAAAAAAAATAAAATCCTCTGGCCAAAGGCCTGGCAAATCTCCACGGATCTACTCCCCCCATCTGATCCATAAACCCCCTAAGCACCTTGGCCGCAGCTGGCCTCTTCCCCGTCCTAGATCTGGAACGATCTAATGCTGGGTCCAGCACCGTGTTAAAATCCCCACCCATTATCAAGCTCCCTACCTCCAAGTCTGGAATACGCCCCAACATCCGTTTCATGAATTCAGCATCGTCCCAGTTCGGGGCATATACATACACCAGTACCACCTCCGTCCCCTACAACCTACCGCTCACCATCACGTATCGGCCTCCATTGTCCGCTACTATGTTTTTGGCCTCAAACGACACCCGGTTCCCCACCAGTATTGCCACCCCTCTATTCTTCGCATCCAGCCCAGAATGGAACACCTGTCCTACAGCATTCCAAACCTGACTCTTTTTTTGTGCAGCACCGCCTTGGCCCGGTTGAAGCCAGCTCTCCTCCTTGCCACCTCCGCGCTCCAATCCTGGTAAACTCGGATCACCGCATTCTCCCATCTACTGCTCCGCACCTTCTTGGCCCATTTCAGAACACTTTCTTTGTCCGCGAAGCGATGGAACCTTGCCACTATCGCCCTTGGCGGCTCATCGGCCTTAGGTCTCCTCGCCAGGACCCGGTGAGCCCCTTCCAGCTCCAGGGGGCTCGGAGAGGCCTCCGCACCCATCAGCGAATGGAGCATCGTACTCACATACGCCCTGGCATCAGCTCCCTCCACTCCTTCGGGGAGACCCAGAATCCGGAGATTCTTCCTCCTCGACCTGTTCTCCAGGACCTCGATTCTCTCGGCCCACCTCCTGTGCACCGCCTTGTGCGCCTCCATGTTTTACCGCCAGGCCCAGGATCGCGTCCTCTTTCTCATTCGTTTTATCTCTCACCTCGCGAAGCTCCACCGCCTGGGCCTTCTGGGTCTCCTTCAGCCCCTCGATCGCCAACAGCATTGGCGCCAGCACCTCCTTTTTATGCTCCTCCACACAGCGCTTAAGGAACTCCTGCTGGTCCGGCCCCCATACTGCTCGATCTCCGCCCTCCGCCATCTTGCTTTTTCCCCCTCATTTTTGCCGCCGCTCCAGAGGCTCTTTTTCCGCCGTTCCACCGCTAATCTCGGCCATACAACGTAAAGGGGACCTTACTTCACCTTCCCACACGGGATTAAATCAAAAAAGTTCCGTTGGGGCTCCTCTGGAGAGACCAAAAGTCCGTTATCGCGGGAGCTGCCGAAATGTGCGGCTTAGCTCCGCATCGCCGCAACCGCAAGTGGAGTTTGAATTGTTGACCACAGGGAAAGCCGTAGAACAGCTGAGAAAGGCTAAGGGGCCGGTTTATGAGTATGGGGAGAAGGCGAGCAGGATGCTGGCGCACCAGTTTAGGAAGAGAGAGGCAGCCAGGGAGATTGGTGGAGTAAAGAATAAGAAGGGTAACTTGGCCTCGGACCCGGAGGGGTGAATGAAGTTTTTAAGGAGTTCTACAGCAAATAATATGAGTTGGAACCCCCGGCGGGAACGGAAGGGATGAGGCAATTTCTGGACCAGTTGAGGTTCCCGAGGGTGGAGGAGGGCCTGATGGAGGGGCTGGGGGCCCGATCGAGATAGAGGAGATCATTAAGGGGCTGGAGGGCATGCAGTCGGGCAAAGCTCCGGGGCTGGATGGCTTTCCAGTGGAATCTTTAAGGAACTTTTCAGAGATATTGAGCCCACTGCTGATGAGGACTTTTAATGAGGCGAGAGAGAAGGGAATCCTCCCGCCTACAATGTCACAGGCCTCGATCTCACTCATTCCTAAATGGGAGAAGGACCCTGAACAGTGTGGGTCTTACAGGCCAATCTCGCTTCTAAATGTGGATGCCAAGCTACTGGCGAAGATCTTGGCCATTAGGATAGAGGATTGTGTCCCGGGAGTGATAGGGGAAGACCAGACTGGATTTGTTAAGGGCAGGCAACTTAATGCCAATGTGCGGAGGGTTTTACATATTGTTATGATGCCCTCGGAAGGAGAGGAAGCAGAGGTTGTGGCAGCGATGGATGCAGAGAAAGCTTTCGATCGGGTGGAGTGGGAGTACCTGTGGGAGGCGCTAGGTAGATTTGGGTTTGGTGAGGACCTTATTCGGTGGGTGCGATTGCTGTACCAGGCGCCTGTGGCAAGCGTGCGTACGAACCGACTTAGGTCGGGGTATTTTCAATTGCACCGGGGGACGAGGCAAGGGTGTCCCCTCTCCCCATTATTATTTGCTCTAGCCATTGAGCCGCTGGCCATGGCGTTGAGAGCTTCAAGAACTGGCAGGAGCTGGTCCGGGGTAGGTGGAGCACCGGGTCTCGTTCTACACGGATGATCTCCTCCTGTATATTTCGGACCCACTGGAGGGGATGGGGGAGGTCATGCGGATCTTGAGGGAATTTGGCAGTTTTTCGGGGTATAAACTGAACGTGGGGAAGAGCGAGTTGTTTGTGATCCAGGCTAAAGGGCAGGAGAAGAGGCTGAGTGAGCTGCTGCTGAGAAGGGTAGAGAAGAGCTTTCGCTACCTGGGAATACAGGTGGCTCGGAAGTGGGATTTGTTGCATAAGCTTAATTTGACCCGGCTGGTGGAACAAATGGAAGGGGACTTTAAAAGATGGACATGCTCCCGCTGTCACTGGTGGGTAGGGTACAGACCGTGAAAATGACAGTCCTCCCCAGATTTCTATTTGTATTCCAGTGCCTTCCCATCTTCATCCCTAGGCCTTTTTCAAGCGGGTGACTAAGATCATCTGGGGATTTGTGTGGGCGAACGAGACCCCGCTAGTAAAGAGAGTGCTGCTGGAACGCAGTCAGGGGGAGGGTGGGCTGGCGGTGCCAAACTTTTGCAACTGCTACTGGGCGGCCAACATAGCCATGATTAGGAAGTGGGTATTGGGGAGGGGTCGGCATGCGAGAGGTTGGAGGTGGCGTCATGTAAAGCCACCAGTTTGGGAGCGCTGGTAACGGCACCTCTGCCGTTCTCGCCGGCCCGTTACTCCGCAAGTCCGGTAGTGGCGGCACTGAAGATCTGGGGGCAGTGGAGGAGACACAAGAGGGTGGAAGGTGCGTCGGTCTGGACCCCGATATGTAATAACCACAGGTTTCTACCGGGCAGGATGGATGGCGGGTTCCAGAGCTGGCAGAGAGCAGGTATCAACAGGATGGTGACCTGTTTGTAGATGGAAGATTTCCCAGCCTGCAGGCGCTGGAGGACAAATTTAAACTGCTGCCAGGGAACGGCTTTAGATATTTACACGTGCGGGCCTCCCTGAGAAAACAGTTGGTGGCCTTCCCGCTTCTGCCGCCACGGGGGATACAGGACAGAGTAGTTTCTGGTACCTGGGTAGGGGAGGGGAAGGTGTCGGACATCTACCAGGAACTACTGGAAGTGGAGGAAACCCCGGTGGAGGAACTTAAGGGCAAATGGGAAGAGGAGTTAGGAGGAGAGTTAGAGCCGGGTCTGTGGGCGGAAGCCCTAAGTAGGGTCAATTCCTCCTCATCATGTGCTCGGCTCAGTTTAATCCAGTTTAAGGTGGCCCACCAAGGCACACATGACGGTGGCGAGGATGAGTAAGTTTTTCGGGGTAGAAGACAGATGTGCGAGGTGTGCGGGAAGCCCAGTGATGCGCGATCAATTGAAAAAGACTAGAGTTGGATACAACTGAGGCTTTATTGCTCTAAGATGTGTGGCCTCCCACAGCAGCTGGCGAAATGGCTGCTGAATGGAGGACACGCATATTTATGCTCCGCCTACTGGGCGGAGCCAGCAGGCAGGGACTACCGGCGAACCTGTAGTACAGGTCCTACCTTACAGCACCTAATATAGGTGCAACAGTCCCTGCCAACGCCCGAGGATGAAGAGGATTCCGGCATACTCCTGGAGTCACCGAACATCGGGCCAGCATTGACATCGCCGCCGCCACTACGTCGCTCCCAGCAGAACATCAAGGCACCGGACCGGTTAAACCTCAAACTGGTCTGCTGGACTTCAAAATACATTTTTGTTCTGCTCAAATACTGTAATATAGATTCATTGCTGTATATAGTTCTCCACCACCCCCGCCGGACTCAATTTTAACAGGGGAACATTATGACATGGAGAAATTTGGCAAGGTTGGCATCGTGGTCCTGCTGGTCATGGCCGCAGATGGTAATGTTGTCCAGGTACGGGAAGGTGGCCCGCAAACCGTACCGGTCGACCATTCGGTCCATCTCCCTTTGGAAGATCGAGACCCCGTGAGTGACGCCAAAGGGAACCCTGAGGAAGTGATAGAGACGACCGTCTGCCTCGAACGCAGTGTATGGACGGTCCGATTTACGAATGGGGAGCTGGTGGTAGGCGGATTTGAGGTCTACCGTTGAGAAGACCCGGCACTGTGCAATCTGATTGACCATATCAGATATGCATGGGAGGGGGTACGCATCGAGCTGCGTGTACCGATTGATGGTCTGGCTGTAGTCCACAACCATTATGTGTTTCTCCCCAGATTTATCGACTACCACTTGGGCTCTCCAGGGGCTGTTGCTGGCCTCGATGATGCCTTCCCGAAGCAGCCGCTGGACCGCGGATCTGATGAAGGTCTTGTCCTGGGTGTTGTACTGTCTGCTCCTGGTGGCGACGGGTTTGCAATCCGGGGTTAGATTTGCGAAGAGAGAAAGCGGATTGACCTTTAGGGTCGCGAGGCCGCACACAGTGAGGGGTGGTAGGGGCCTGCCGAATTTGAGGGTTAGGCTCTGGAGATTGCACTGGAAGTCCAGGCCTAGTAGTAGAGCAGCGCAGAGGTTAGGGAGGACGTAGAGGCGGAAACCGCTGAAATCTACGCCCTGGACCATGAGTGTGACCGTACAGTACCCCCGGATCGGGACGGAATGGGATCCGGAGACCAGGGAGATTCTTTGGTTGGCGGGGTGTACCGCGAGGGAGCAGCGCCTTACTGTATCCGGGTGTATGAAGCTTTCGGTGCTCCCGGAGTCCAGCAGGCAAGAGGTCACATGGCCATTGATTTTCACACTGGTCGACGTGGTGGCCAGGTTGTGTGGACGAGACTGGTCGATCGTCACTGAGGTGAGTTGTGGACGGTCATCGCTGCCGTCGGATGATGGGGAGCCTGGGGGGGCCCAGGTCCTGGAATGCTGTCGGTGTCCATGCCCCGTGGGGGAGACAAGATGGCGGCGCCTGAAGATAGTGCGGGGGACAAAATGGCGGCGCCCATGGGCCGCACGTTGCGGGGGTTGGACAAGGTGGTGGCAATGGCGGCGCCCATGGGCCGCACGTTGCGGGGGTTGGACAAGGTGGTGGCGCCCATGGGCCGCACGTGGACTGAGGGGGAGACGATGGCGGCGCCCACTGGCCGCGCATGGTCCGGGGAGATGAAGATGGCGACGCCCATTGTGTGTAGACTAGGGGGTGGGGGCGATAGCGGCGACTGTGCGGGCTTGGCACACCGCGGCGAAGTGCCCCTTTTTGCCACAAGCCTTGCAAAGGGCCGCGCGGGCCGGGCAGCATTGGCGAGGGTGTTTCTGCTTGCCGTCCAGAAGTAACATCAGGGACCCCTGGGGTGCGTGGGCTGGTGCGTGGCGCAGGCGTACTGGCTGGGTAAGGCCCCCGCTGGGGCGGCCGTCTGTGGGGTCCACGATGCGTAGGAGGGGTGGGTTGCGCAGCTGGGGGGGTAGGCCTGACTGTTGCGCGAGGTGACCGTCATAGAGAGCACTAGCTTCTTTGTCTCAGCTATGTCGAGCGTGGCCCATTCTAACAGTCTTTGGCGTATGAGGTCCGACCCAATCCCCGTAACGAACGCATCCCGCATAAGGAGGTTTGAATGTACAGTGGCCGTAACGGCCTGACAGTCACAGTCCCGGACGAGTGGGATTAGGGCCCGCCAGAAGTCTGCTATGGACTCACCAGGGAGTTGAGAGCGAGTGGCGAGTACGTGCCTGGTGAAGAACGTGTTCGTCTTCTGTGCGTAGTTTTCTTTGAGAAGCTCCATGGCGTCGGCGTAGTTCGGGGCGTCCTGGATCAGCGGAAACACATTGGAGCTCAACCTTGAGTACGGGATCTGTATCTTCTGAGCCTCCGGAACAGGGGTGGTCGCTGAGTTGATGTACGCCTCGAAGCAAGCTAACCAGTGATTAAGTCCTTTTTGGCGTCGCTTGATTGCGGATCCAGCTGCAAGCGATCTGGCTTGATACGGAGGTCCATCTTTTAGAAAATCTTAGAGCAATAAATTGATGCACGATCAATTGAACAAAGACTAGAGTTGGATACAACTGAGGCTTTATTGCTCTAAGATGTGTGGCCTCCCACAGCAGCTGGTGAAATGGCTGCTGAATGGGGGATACGCATATTTATACTCTGCCTACTGGGTGGAGCCAGCAGGCAGGGACTACCAGTGAACCTGTAGTACAGGTCCTACCTTACATCATCTAATACAGGTGCAACAGTGGTTTACCACACCCAGCAAACCATGTCCATATGTTTTGGGCATGCCCGGAGCTTGGAGGGTTCTGGCAGGGGTTTGCCAAGGCAATGTCCATGGTGCTAGGTATGCGGGTGGTGCCGATCTTTGGAGTGTCAGAAGACCCGGGAGTTCAGGGAATGAAAGAGGCCGACGTTCTGGGGCTTTGCCTCCCTGGTAGCCCGGAGACGGATCCTGTTATTGTGGAGGGACTCGAAACCCCCGAGTGTAGAGACTTGGGTCAATGACATGGCTGGGTTTCTCAGCTCGAGAAAATAAAGTTTGCCTTAAGAGGATCAATGCTAGGGTTCTCCCGGAGGTGGCAGTCGTTCGTCGACTTTCTTGGGAGAAGTGTAAAATGTCGGCAGTAGCAGCTTTCTGAGGGGGTGTGGAGGATGGGTAAGTGTTGTTTTATGTTGTTTCATGTGGTCTGTAAAGATAGAGCCGATTGGGGAATGTCTATTTTTTCACCATGTTAATGTTTAATTGTTTATTGTTCTTTTTCTGTTATTGTTATAAAATTTTACAAATACTTCAATAAAAATATTTTTTTTAAAAATCAAATGTTTGCAATGCATTTCCACACCATTGCCTCCAGCCATAGGGCGTGATCCACCGGGCCACATTGCGCTCTCCCTTGAGCGTGATGCAGCCGGTAAATGCGGGGGAGAGCCCTGTTGCGGGCTTCCCGACAGTCATCAAGCCTCGCGGGATTCACCCAAGTCCCGCGAGGCATCGGAATCTGAAATATGCCCACAACTGGCTTTGGCGAACTTACCCGGTATCCACTGGCAACGTGGGCTCCACCGGGCTCCCCCAGTGAGGCTGCAGCCAAGTGCCGTTCAGCACTGGTCCACACAATTGTGGACAAGGCAGAAATGTGTCCAGGGGGTTTCCTGGGACATTGGACACCCCTGGGGTGGTAAGGATCAGTGCCTGGTGGCTGCCTGGCCCTTTGCATGGAACGCGAGGTACCTTGGCATTGCCTTGCTGGCACCATGGCACCTCACCCTGGCACTGTAAAGATGCCCAGGTGGCACTGCCAAGCTGACAGGGGCACTGCTGAGGACCAGTGCAATGGTGTCTGAGAGCCAGGGTGACACTGCAAGGTCCAGGGACGAGCGGGGCCCATCGCCATGAAAGGAGGGTGGAGGGGTGGGGGGGGGGGGTTGAAGGGTGGGGGTGTGCAGGGCAGATACATAGGGGCCTCTGGGAGGTTGGAGGGGTGATGGGTGGGGAACCTGGAAGGGATAGGGGCCTGAAGTGGGGGGCCCCCAGGGATCCTATAGCGGGGTGTCCTCACTTGAGGGGTGTGGGGTAGTGCCCAAATGTTTGGGGGTGGCACTGCCCATGGGTGGGGGGTGTGGGGGGACCCACAAACCCACTTAGAGATCGGGGCACCCTTTCAAAATGGTGGCCCGATTTTCTGATGTTCAGCTCCCCTGTGTGTAAAAAAAATTCTAAGGGTTGGATTCCTCGGCCACGTTCTCCCGACAACCGGAGAATCCCGCCTGAGGTCAATGGAATTCTCCATTGTATGCGGCTCGCCCGTGGTGTTCTTGCGGCGGGCAGGGCGGGAGAATCCAGCCCTAAACATGGGCTCAACGGTGAGAAATTTCCCAGGGCCCAAAAAGTGACTAAGTGTCTTGAATAGCGGTGGGGAATTCCCGCGGGAAACTCCCTGAAAAACCCGCCACAAATTAACTTCAACATTTTTGGGGAGAATCACACCCATAGTCTTTGTCAAAAGTGTCAACTGTGGCTCAGCTGGTAGCATCTGACCTGTGACTCACACGGTTCTCAGTTAAAATCCCAATCCAGTGCTTGAGCACAAAGAATCAAGCCTGACTGAGGGACTGCTCCACTGTTAGAGATGCTGCCTTTCAGATGAGATGTTAAACTGAGGGCCCCCAACTTCCTACTTGAGTGATGTAAAAAGATCCCTTGCAATAATTTCAAAGGAGACCTGGGGAATTATCCCTGGCCAATATTTATCCCTTAATCAACATCACTAAGAAACAGATTATCTGGTTATTATCACACTGCTGTTTGCGAGTTTGCGAGAGTTTGCTGTGTGCAAGCTTGCTGTGGCATTTTCTACATTGCAATAATGAATACACTTCAAAAATACTTCATTAGCTTTAAATCATGCTGAGACGTCTGGTGATCATGAAAATCGTTACATAGATATCAGTCTTCTTTTTGTCACACTTTTGTGTGAACATTCCCATTTATAAATCCCTATGCACAAATATACAATGAAAGTTGTCTTTGTAAATTTGCAAAGACTCACATTCAAAGTATCATCTTGCATCATTGTCTTTGTCTATATATATGTTTTTGGAACCCACCTCTTCATTCAACTGAGGAAGGAGCTGTGCTCTGAAGGCTAGTGATTCGAAACAAACCTGTTGGACTTTAACCTGGTGTTGTAAGACTTCTTACTGTGCCCACCCCAGTCCAACACCGGCATCGCCACATCTTTGTAAATTTGTTTCAAGGTAAACATTCATTGATATACATGGGAAAGTATCAATGCTATTTCTTCTTTAAGTAACTACATATCACGGGAGACTATTATTGCAGTTAAGATATTGCTCAAATGAACTACATTGCTTTACAAATGTGATTACAACAACTACAACTTGCAATATAATATAGCATCTTTAACTTATTAAATTATCATATGGCACATCAGCAAAAAGCGCGGCTGCCAATGGTGGAATTGAAGGCAGTGGAATACACAAAAGGCCCAGAATCGGAGAAGTACAAATATCTTGGAGAGTTCTATGGCTGGAGAAGCTTACGGAGATAGGGAGAGGTGAGACTGTGGGGGGATTTGAAGATTTTAAAACTGAAACATTGGCACAAAATTGGTTTGGTTTTGAGAAGTTTACATAAACCTAAATCGTTTCTGAAAGCAGCTACTTAGCAGGAGTGCCCTGGGCTAATGCGCGGTTGATTCCAGCCCCACAGACCCCGGAGTCCCACCACAAGTGAATTAACCAATAATTTGTACAGAATTTGCAGAATCTTTGGCCCCTTTACTGCTCAATAAGTTCTAGCCACTAGGTTTGTAAAGTTGAACACAATAACTGTTTATTATTAACAGAAACACAATAGAAATATGCAGTAATTATAACAGAATAACGGCCAGCTAATCTACTACTCCTCCCTTATACCATCCCACCCTCTACACAAACACACACAAGACACACACACACAGAGGCAGGAAAAGGGTGAAAATAATAAGGGGATTAATGTGAAATGAAAGATGAATGCCCTTATTTCCAATGTTGAAGTCGTTGCAGCAGGCTGCCTTCCCAGGATGCTTAGGGATCAAAGCCAACGTGTAGTGTTTGAGATGGTCTTTTGGCAGCGCATTCAGCCAGTACTCCCAGACAATATGATTTCCTCTGCAGAATCACTTTAATTTTTATTAACCTGGACCTTCATTCAAAAGAAGTTTCAGGCCTGTTTAATTTTTACTTATTTTCAACTCCATCAGAATGACCAACAGCCTTACTGAAATAAGAAGATTGGTTTTGGTTTTGAGAAGTTTACATAAACCTAAATCGTTTCTGAAAGCAGCTACTTAGCAGGAGTGGATTTAAAAAGATTTAAAAAGGGTTTTAAACCTCTGAATGCTGCCTGCAGTTGGTGGCTTGACTTCGATTTCCATGCAGTTCAGTCTGGCTATGCAGTGAGAGAGGTTTTTACCTCAGATCTTTAGAACAAAGAAAGAACAAAGAACAATACAGCACAGGAACAGCCCTTCGGCCCTCCAAGCCTGCACCAATCATGTGTCCTATCCAGATATACTGCCTGTATCCTTCTATGCCCCATCTATTCAGGTGTCTATCCAGATAAGTCTTAAAGGTCTCTAACGTATCTGCCTCAACCACATCACTTGGCAGTGCATTCTAGGCCACCACCACCCTCTGTGTAAAAAACTTACCCCGCACACCTCCACTTAACCTATCCCCTCTCACCTTGAACTTGTGCCCCCTTGTAATTGTCATTTCCACCCTGGGAAAAAGTCTCCGACTGTTCACCCTATCTATACCCCTCATAATTTTATAAACTGCTATATAAACCTCTATCAGGTCGCCCCTCAGTCTTAGTTTCTCCGGGGAGAACAATTCCAGTTTATTCAATCTCTCCTCATAGCTAATACCCTCCATATCAAGCAACATCCTGGTATCTCTCCAAAGCCTCTACATCCTTCTGGTAATGGAGTGACCAGAATTGGACACAAAATTCCAAATTTGGCCTAACCAACGTTCTATATAACTAACATAATTTGCAAGCTTTTATACTTGAAACCCCACCCGATGAAGGCAGGCATGCCATATGCTTTCTTTACCACCATTTCCACCTGTGCTGCCACTTTTAAGGATCTGTGGATCTGCACGCCCAGATCTCTCTGTGTCTCTTTGCTCCTGATGGTTCCGCCATTTATTTTACATCTCCCACCTGAATTGGATCTACCAAAATGCATCACCACGCATTTGTCCGGGTTAAATTCTATCTTCCATTTCTCTGCCCAATTTTGCAGCCTGTCTATATCCTGCCATTCTCTGACAACCTTGATCACTATCCTCAACTCCTGCAATCTTAGCATCGTCCGCCAAACTTGCTATTCAGACCAGCTATGTTTTCTTCCAAGTAATTTATATACATTACAAACAGCAGAGGTCCCAGTACTGACCCCTGGGGAATACCACTAGTTACAGACCTCCATTTGGAAAAATACCCTTCCACTGCTACTACTCTTCTATAGCCAAGCTAATTCTGAATCCATCTGGCTAGTTCACCCCTGACCCCAAGTGATTTAATCTTTTGCACCAGCCTGCCATGAGGGACCTTGTCAAATGCTTTACTAAAGTCCATGTAGACAACATCCACAGCCCTTCCCTCATCAATCATTTTTGTCACCTTCTCAAAAAACTCAATTAAATTAGTGAGACATGATCTCCCTCATACAAAATCATGCTGTCTGTTGCTATTAAAACCATTCATTTCCAAACGTGCATCTGAGAGCCCTTTCCAACAATTTCACTATATCTGACGTCAAGCTCACTGGCCTATAATTACCCGAGTTATCCTTGCTATCCTTCTTAAATAACGGGACAACATTGGCTATCCTCCAATCCTTTGGGATCTCACCTGTGGCCAACGAGGAAACAAAGATTTCTGCTAGAGGCCCAGTGATTTCATCTCTTGTCTCCCTTAATAATCTGGGATAGATGCCATCTGGCACTGGGAATTTGTCTACCATAATGCTTTTTAACAAACCTAACACTTCCTCCCTCATAATATCGACCTGATCTGAAGTGTTTACACATCCCTCTGAGACACCAACAATCAACGTGAATACTGCTGCAAAATACTCATTAAGGATCTCACCTACTTCACAGCACAGCGATCAGCTTACCTCGATGGGAGATGAGCTGCAGAGGGTGGTTGAGGCCAATAAGGGGCTGAGAGCAAAGCTGGAGGATATGGAGAACCGCTCGAGACAACAAAATTTAAGGATTGTGGGCCTGCCCGAGGGGGCAGAGGGCAGAGGCCGACAGAGTACTTTGCCAAGATGTTGGCAGAACTGATGGGGGAGAGAGGCAGCGGCGAGGGAAATTGTTCAGGTGTGGGATAGGGCAAGGAAGTTGGTGGTAGCTCCAGATCAGATTAATAGGGTGTTTGAGGAGCTTTACGAGAGATTGTATAGGTCGGAGCCTCCTGGGGAGAATCGGGAGATGCAGGAATTCCTGGATGGTTTGGAATACGCAAGGTTGGGGGAGGGGGACAGGGCTATATTGGAGTCAGCGATCGCGGAGCAAGAGATAAAAGATGCAATTGGGAGGATGTAGTCGGGGAAGGTAGCAGGGCCAGATGGGTTTCCGGTGGAGTATTACAAGAAATTTAAAGATAAGTTGGTGCTGCTGATGGTGTTGATGTTTGAGGAGGCGAGAGGGAAGGGGGTGTTGCCACAGACTTTGTGGCAGGCATCGATCTCCCCGTTGCTCAAGAAGGATGAGGATCCGACATAATGTGGGTCATTTAGGCCCATATCACTTTTGAATGTGGACACAAAGGTGTTGGCGAAGGTATTGGCAGGTAGGTTGGAGGAATACCTCCCGAAGATGATAGGGGAAGATCAGACGGGGTTTGTGAAGGGGAGGCAGCTCTTTTCGAACATTAGGAGGGTATTGAATGTGGTTATGGCGCCAGCGGAGGGGAGGGAGATAGAGATGGTTGTGGCATTGGACGGCGAGAAGCCGTATGACCAAGTAGAGTGGGGGTATTTGATGGCGGTTCTGGAGCCGTTGGGAGGGATTGGGACACAAGTTGTAGATTGGGTAAGGCTGCTGTTCAGGGAGCTGAGGGCGAGTGTCCGCACGAATAACATGAATTCGGGATATTTTGCTCTGCACTGTGGGACCCTATTGTTCGCACTTGCAATTGAGCCATTGGCCATCACAATGAGGAGTTTGGAGATGTGGAAAGGGATAGTGCCGGGGTGGGGGGGGGGGGGGGGGGGTGCAAAGCATAGGGTATCTTTGCATGCGGACAACTTGCTGTTGTATGTATCGGAACCGAGTGTATCAATGAGAGGCATGTTGGAGCTGCTTTGAGTGTTAGGTTCTTTTTGGGGAAATAAACTAAATTTAGGTAAAAGCGAATATTTTGTGCTGTCTCGGTCAGGGGTGGGGGCAGGGGTGGGGGGGGACTACCATTCCGTAGGGTGGGGGCACACTTTAGCTATCTGGGGGAGCAGGTGGCACAGAATTGGGGAGGGGCTCTGTAAGTATAACATTACTAGTCTGGTGGGATGGGTGAAAGCGGATCTGACAAGGTGGGATGGTCTCCCTCTGTCGCTGGCAGGTCGGGTACAGGCAATTAAAATGAATATGTTGCCGCAATTCTTGTTTATTTTTCAGTGCCTGCCGATCTTCCTGCCAAAGGCATTTTTCAAGGAGGTTGAAAAGATGATCACCTCATTTATTTGGGGAGGGGGGGAAAGGTGGCCAGGATTAGGACGGTGCTGTTGCAGAAAGGACAGCAGTCAGGGGGGTTGGGTCTTCCGAATTTACTATATTATTACTGGGTGACGAACGTGGAGAAGGTGAGGAGCTGGGTTTGAGGGGGGGACTCCCATCGGGTTAGAATGGAGGAGAGTCTGTGCAGGGGGTCAGGGCTGAGGGCGTTGGCAACAGCGTCACTCCTGATGGCCCCGGGGAAATACTCGAGGAGTCCGGTAGTGGTAGCGATGTTGAAGATCTGGAGGTAGTTGCGCCAGCACTTTAGGCTGGGAGAGGGGTCAAGGGAAATGCCGATTCGGGGGAATCATGAGCGCGATTTTCCAACCCCTCACCGGGTCGGCGAATCGCCGGGGGCTGGCGTGAATCCCGCCCCCGCCGTGTCCCGAATTCTCTGCCACCAGAGATTCGGCGGGGGCGGGAATCACGCCGCGCCGGTCGGGGGGAATTGCGCCGGTTGGCGGGCCCACCCCGGCGATTTTCCGGCCCGCGATGGGCCGAAGTCCCGCCACTGTCAACCCTCTCAAGCCGGCGTGGATTAAACCACCTTATGAACGGCGGGACAAGGCAGGGCACCGGCAGGCACCGGGGTCCTGGGGGGGGCGCGGGGCGATCTGGCCCCGGGGGGTGCCCCCACGGTGGCCTGGCCCGCGATTGGGGCCCACCGATCGGCGGGTGGGCCTGTGCCATGGGGGCACTCTTGTTCTTCCGCCTTTGCCATAGTCTTCACTATGGCGGAGGCGGAAGAAACCCCCTCCCCTGCGCATGCGCGGGGATGACGTCAGCAGCCGCTGACGCTCCCGCGCATGCATCGCCCGGCGAAGTCCTTTCGGCGCCGGCTGGCGTGGCGCCAAAGGCCTTTCCCGCCAGCCGGCGGAGCGGAAACCACTCCGCCGCGGGCCTAGCCCTTCAAGGTGAGGGCTTAGCCCCTAAAAGTGCGGAGACGTCCGCACCTTTGGGGCGGCCCGACGCCGGAATGATCCGCGCTATTTTTAGGTGCCGAGTAGCGGACATCGCGTCAGTTTGCGGAGAATCCCACCCCACAGATTTGAGCCAGGGAAGTGGGATGGGAGTTTTTGGAGATGGGAGGAGAAGGGAGTCGGGGCATTAAAGGATTTGTTTCTAGGCGGCCGGTTTGCGGGATTGAAGGAGCTGGGGGCAAAATATGGGTTGGGGCAGGGAGAAATGTTTAGGTATATGTAGGTCCGAAATATCGCTAAGAAGGAGATACAGAGCTTACTGGTGGTGACGGCCTCCACACTGTTGGAGGAGGTGCTGACGACAGGGAGAATGGAGAAAGGGGTGGTGTCGGCGATTTATGGGCCGATTCTGGGAGAAGAGAAGGCACCGCTGGAGGGGTTAAGACAAAGTGGGAGGAAGAGTTGGGAGAGGGCGTGGAGGAGAGATTGTGGTGTGAGGTGCTCCGGAGGGTGAATGCCTCAACTTCGAGCGTGAGGTTGAGGCTGATACAGTTGAAGCACGTATAGGGCACATCTCACAAAGGCGAGGATGAGCCGACGCTTTGAGGGGATAGTGGATGTTTGTGAACGCTGCGGGGGGGGGGGGGGGGGGGGGGGCGGAGGGGGCCAGGGTGCGGGGACCGCAAACCACACTTGTTTGTTTTGGTCTTGTCCAAAGCTGGAAGGTATTGGAAGGAGGTGTTCAGGGTAATTTTGAAGGTGGTACATGTGAGGCTTGAGCTGGGTCCTCTGGAGGCCATATTCGGGTATCGGATCGGCCGGGGTTGGAAGCGGTTGCGGAGGCAGATGTTTCGGCCATCGCCTCGCTGATCACCCGAAGGCGGATCCTGTTGGGGCGGGGGTCAGTTTCTCCACAGTGTGCCCAGGCTTGGTGGGGGGATCTGTTGGGAGTTTTAAACACTTGAGAAAGTGAAGTTTGAGTTAAGGGGGAGGATGGAAGGGTTCTACAATTCATGGGCTTTGTTTATTATGCACTTTCAAGAATTGGATAACATCGAACATCAGGGGTGTTTGGGGTGGGGGGGGGGGGGGGGGGTTGGATATGTGTATGTTGTTGGTGACTATGTATGGGTGTATGGTGGATTCCTGATTCCTTTTCTTTGATGTTTGTATTTAAAATGTTGAGGGTTGTTTGAGGGTTGGTAGGAGGTAGGAATTATTGGCCAGGGAATTGACATTGTATTTGTTACCGTTGATTGTTTGTTGGTGAATGTAAAAATGTGAAAAAGGAGAATAAAAATATTTTTTAAAAAAGGATCTCACCTACTTCCTTTGGTTCTACTCAAAATTTCCCTCCTTTGTCCTTGAGTGGACTAACTCTTTCTCTATCTACCCTCTTGTTCCTAATATACGTGTAACATGCCTTGGGATTCTCCTGAATCCTGTCTGCCTAGGACATTTTGTGACCCCTTTTTGCCTTCCTAACTCCCTGCTTGAGCTCTTTTCTACTTTCCTTGTATTCTCAAGTGCTTCCTCTGTTTTTAGTTGCCTAGACCTCACATATGCATCCTTTTTCGTTTTGACTAGACTCGCAATTTCCCTGGTCCTCATTGGTTCCTGAATCCTGCCATTCCTTTTCATCGGCACATACTTATGATGCACTTCGATCAAATGCTCCTTAAAAGATGCAAAAATGTGCATTTACCCTCAAACAGCCTCTCCTAAACAACAGCCTCCAAATCCTGCCTAATCTTGTTGCCTTCCCCCAATTTAGCACCTTAACCCCAGGACATCACTCGTCCTTTTCCATGAGTATCCGAAAACTTATGGAATTGTGGTCACTGTTCGCCACATGTTCCCCCACTGCAACTTTGATGACCTGGCCAGGCTTGTTCCCTAGTACTAGGTCCAGTAAGCCACCACTCTATTCGGACTATCCACATATTGTTTCAAAAATCCTTCCTGGACACACTTAACAAATTCCTCACCACCTGGAGCCCTAGCCCTAAGGGGTTTCCAGTCAATATGAGGAAAATTGAAGTCTCCCTCTACAACAACCCTATTATTTCTACATCTATCCACAATCTGCTTACATATCTGTTCTTCAACTTCCCGTGGGCTGTTGGGAGGCCTGTAGAAAGAGTCCATTAGATGAGAGAGAAATCAGAGCTTACCCTCCAGTATTCTGACATCAACATGAAAGTAAAACCTGGGGCTGGATTCTCCATTTTTGGGACTAAGTCCCCATGCCGTCATGAAAATTGTGGTCTCTTACGCCAGGAAAACTGGCACCAAAAGGCCACAGATTCCCCGTTTTGCTGGAGGCTAGCAGGGAGCCGTCGTAGAGCTTGCACCTCTAGCTACTGATACGGACCCCTTCACTTCCGGGTCAGAGACCGCGCATGCGCACGACAGCGGCCTGCAGCGACCGCACCGTGCTCCATGGCGGACACAGCCCGCGGCCCTGGACCGGCAAAGTAGTGCCCCGCATTGGCTGCTCGCGCGCCCTGGATCGCTCGTCCACATTGTCCCCAGCCCTGAATAAAGTACCCCGTGCCCGCCGATCGGCCCTACCCCAACTGTGACGACAACGGACTAAGTCCACGGCTGCCACGCGAGGAACCTGGACGGTGTGAGCACACGTAAGCCACGCCATTGGGAATTCAGCCGGTCGGCAACGGAGCATCAAGGGGTGGACCTCAGGCAATGGCCTGAGGCGGTGGATACTCGGCGCGGAGTACGCCGATTTTCGGGGGATGGAGAATTTAAAAACCGGTGCCATTCACGATTTCGGCGCAAAAACGGATTCTCCATCCCGTCGCCGAATGCGATTTCAGCGTCGGTAATCGGAGAATTTAGCCCCCGATCTCACTAAGAAACATTCCAGAGACAACAGAACCAATCACTTCCTGTCCCCAAGAAGAACCAGGCATTTGCGAAGAGCTCATTGGCCACCAGCCAAGCCAGTCAGTCCAGGTCATCACTGATGTCAGACCAAGCAGCACATCCTGCAGGAGTTTCCTGTTTTAAAATGACAGGTAAGCTGCTTGGTCAGAAAGGCATTAATCATCCATGGATCAAAATTGTAATAGCGAAAAATAACAAATTTAAGGAGGAAAAGGGAACAGACAAGGATTAAATAGATAGATCCTTACAATTCTTTTCTTTTCTTTAATAACTTTACAGTACCCAATTCTTTTTCTCCAATTAAGGGGCAATTTAGCATGGACTACACTGCACATCTTTTGGGTTGAACCCACACAGACACGGGGAGAATGTGCAAACCACACACGGACAGTGACCCAGAGCCGGGATTGAACCCGGGTCCTCAGCGCCGTGGGCAGCAGTACTAACCATTGTACCACCATGCCGTCCTTTATGCAAGTCTTTTCAAGGGGAGTGCATAAAGACACTATCCACAAGGTGGGTCAGTAATACACTTATTCCTTCAGTATAGTTATTTGTCGTGGTATCTATTCCAGAGAAGAGGATGAGAGGAAGATAACAGCTTTTGAAATGTAAGATGGGGGAGGATGCTCAGAATCAGCTAGATGGACAGAAAGGCAAATTAGTAGTTCGAATCAGGAGTGAATAGGCCTTACAGCCCTGTCTTGGCAACAGCTGAAGCGGAAATTGAGGCTAAAAGCATAAGAGGAGGAAGAAAAATGAAATGGGTGGATAACATTGAGACGTGAACTGAGGGAGGCTTAAAGGAAACCAAAGATAAAGCACGATGATATCAATGGCTTCATTACGGCTAGGGTAACAACATACAAATGAACTATTCATGGCAATAACATAAAATCAACAAAGTTTGGCCAATTATCTTAAAGTTGTGTTCTCTAGCTAATGACTATCCCAGTAATGGAAACAGTTTCTCTTTATGCACCCTACCAAAGCTCCATGTAAGTTTGAACACCCCTGTTAACCCCCCAACCACCCACTCCCCCCACACCCATAATCTTCATTCTCTAAGACGATCCACCCCAGCTTCTCTCTAAAGACTCAATTCCTTTGATGCACAATCAATTACTCTCGAGACAAGGTGAGTCATAACTAATAGGCTTTAATCAGCTAGAACTGTACCCAGCAGCTTCAATATAGAAAGTGAAGGCTGCTGGGATGGCATTGGTTCTTATACCCCGCCTCTCAGGGCGGAGCTATGTACGTTAGCCAATGGTAGACTCCTAGGTCTAGCCAATGGTCATACACCTCTCAGGTACTGCAATACCTGGTACTACCACATTCACCCCCTGTTAAAAAGAACCCAGCGGGGTGATGGCCAGTGTTACTGTCGCCTTTGCATGGTAGGACCTGGTATGGAGGTACCGTGATGTCGAGGGTAACAGAAAAAGTGTTTAGGTGCAGCAATCAGACGATCGGGTGGCCTGGTCGTCCTTCTGGAGCGCCTGGGCTTCGGCGATGATCCTGGTGGGGGCCCCGGCGGTTGCGGCTCCGGGAACGTGGTGTCTTCCTCCCAGGCAGCTTCGTCACCCCTAGGCGGCGCTGTTGGGGTGAAAAGCGGGCAGGGGGGAGGGGCGCCTGTAGGGGCATCGGTGCCTGTTCGGCGCTGGGTAGGGGCGGCGGCAGTACTGACCCTCCGGTCAGGTGCTGCGGGGAGGGCAATGGGGGCAATGGTGCGGGTGCGCGTGGGGCTCCGGCGGGCGTCAGGTCCCGAAGGGAGACCGTGTCTTGGCTGCCGTCGGGGAACACTACGTAGGCGTACTGGGGGTTGGCATGCAGCAGGTGGACCCTCTCGACCAAAGGGTCCGACTTGTGCGCCCTCACATGTTTCCGCAGCAGGACGGGTCCGGGTGTCACTAGCCAGGTTGGGAGCGAGGTCCCGGAGGAGGACTTCCTGGGGAAAACAAGGAGACGTTCGTGAGGTGTCTGGTTTGTGGTAGTACAGAGCAGCGACCGGATTGAGTGAAGGGCCACTGGGAGGACTTCTTGCCATCGGGAGACTGGGAGATTCCTGGACCGTAGGGCCAGCAGGACGGTCTTCCAGACAGTTCCGTTCTCCCTTTCTACCTAACCATTTCCCCGGGGGATGTAACTGGTCGGCCTGCTAGAGGCGATGCCTTTGCTGAGCAGGAATTGACGCAGTTCGTCGCTCATAAAGGAGGACCCCCTATCACTGTGAATGTATGCGGGGAAACCGAACAGTCTAAAAATACCCTGGAGGGCTTTGATGACGGTAGTTGTGGTCATGTCCGGGCAGGGGATTGTGAATGGGAACCGGGAGGACTCGTCAATCACGTTCAGGAAGTACGTGTTGCGGTCGTTGGAGGGGAGGGGGCCTTTGAAATCCATGCTGAGGTGTTCAAAGGGACGGGAAGCCTTTATCAGATGCGCTCTCTCTGGCCAGAAGAAGTGCGGTTTGCACTCCGCGCAGTCCCTGGTGACTGTCCTGACCTCATCGATGGAGTAGGGCAGGTTGCGGGTCTTGACAAAATGAAAGAAACGAGTGACCCCCGGGTGGCAGAGGTCCTCGTGGAGGGCTCGGAGGCGGTCCACTTGTGCGGTGGCACAAGTGCCACGGGACTGGGCATCAGGAGGCTCGTTCAGCTTCCCGGGACGGTACAAGATCTCGTAATTGTAGGTGGAGAGTTCTATCCTCCACCGCAAGATCTTGTCGTTCTTAATCTTGCCCCGCTGCGCATTATCGAACATGAAGGCCACCGACCGTTGGTCCGTGAGGAGAGTGAATCTCCTGCCGGCCAGGTAATGCCTCCAGTGTCGCACAGCTTCTACTATGGCCTGGGCCTCCTTTTCGACCGAGGAGTGGCGAGTTTCAGAAGCATGGAGAGTGCGGGAGAAGAAAGCCACGGGCCTGCCCGCTTGGTTGAGGGTGGCTGCCAGAGCTACGTCGGACGCGTCGCTCTCGACCTGGAAGGGGAGTGACTCATCGATGGCGCACATCGTGGCCTTTGCGATGTCCGCTTTGATACGGCAGAAGGCCTGGCGGGCCTCCGTCGACAGGTGTTGAGCCTTGTCGGCGTAATTAGGGACCCATTGTGCATAATAGCTGAAGAAGCCGAGGCAGCGCTTTAGGGCCTTGTGGCAGTGAGGGAGGGGGAACTCCATGAGGGGGCGCATGCGTTCAGGGTCGGGGCCTATGACTCCACTTCGCACTACGTAGCCTAGGATGGCTAGACGGTCGGTGCTGAACACGCATTTATCCTTATTGTAGGTCAGATTAAGGAGGTGCGCGGTCTGGAGAAATTAGGGAGGTTGGTGTCGTGGTCCTGCTGGCCATGGCCGCAGATGGTGACGTTATCAAGATACGGGAACTTTGCGCGTAAGCCGTACCGGTCAACCGTTCGGTCCATCTCACGTTGGAAGACCGAGAACCCGTTCGTGACACCGAAGGGAACCCTTAAAAAGTGATAGAGCCGCCCATCTGCTTCGAAGGCAGTGTACTGGCGGTCACCATTACGGAGGGGTAGCTGGTGGTAGGCAGACTTGAGATCTACCGTGGAGAAAACCTTGTATTGCGCATATCCTTGTATATAGGTCGGCTATACGGGGGAGAGGGTACGTGTCCAGTTGCGTAAACCTGTTGATGGTCTGGCTATAGTCGATGACCATCCTATGTTTCTCCCCAGTCTTTACCACCACTACTTGAGCCCTCCAGGGGCTGTTGCTTGCTTCAATGACCCCTTCCTTCAGCAGCCTTTGGACCTCGGACCTGATGAAGGTCCGGTCCTGGGCACTGTACCGTCTGCTCCTGGTGGCGACGGGGTGAGGTTCGCAAACAGGGAAGGCGGGTCGACCTTAAGGGTCGCGAGGCCGCAGACAGTCAGGGGGGGTATAGGGCCGCCAAATTTAAAGGTCAGGCTTTGCAGGTGGCACTGGAAATCCAGCCCGCGAAGGGTGGCTGCGCAGAGGTGCGGCAGAGGTGCGGCAGAACATACAGGCGGAAATTGCGGAATTCCCTGCCTTGAACAGTGAGGTTCGCTAGGCAGAACCCCTTTATCTCCATTGCGTGTGACCCGGAGGCCAGGGAGATCCGTTGGTTTACGGGATGGGTGACACGAGAACAGCGCCTTCCCATGTCGGGGTGGACAAAGCTTTCCGTGCTCCCGGAGTCGATCAGGCACGACATCACGTGGCCGTTGATGGCGATCGTTGTAGTGGCTTTCGCTAGCGTCCGGGGCCGACTCTGGTCCAGGGTAACGGAGGCCAGCTGAAGTAAGGAGGAGTTCTGGTCGGGCGGCGAGGTCGACTGTGCTGGGGGCCTGAGACCCCATCCAAGGTGGCGTCAGCCACGGGTCGCGCATGGAGTCCGGGGATGTTGAAGATGGCGGCGGCGAGGGACAAAATGGCGGCGCCCACCCATCCAGCGTAGTGGCCGGGGGGCAAAATGGCCACGGCCGTGGGTCGCACGCTGCCTGGGGATGGGAGGGCGGCGGAGGGCCTTGGATGGCCAGGGCCTGAAACAAAGGCTGCTGATAGTTGCTGGAGACCGCGGCCACGGCGCGGGCCTGGCAGACCGCGACATAGTGGCCTTTCTTGCCGCACCCTTTGCAGGTGGCGGCGCGGGCCGGACAGCGCGCGCGCGGATGATTCGCCTGCCCGCAGAAGAAGCAGCGTTGGCCGGCGGTGATCGCGGACCGTCTCGCCGCGCAGGCCTGCGGGGTTAGTGGGAAAGTCTGGGGGGCTGCCGCGACAGGGTGCCACGCAGCCCAGGGGGGCGCCGTGCGTCCGGGAGCAAAAGCCAGTGCGTTTTTATACGCAACATCCATGGACCCCGCCAGGGCCCGTGCCTCAGTGAGGCTCAGTGTGCCCATTTCAAGGAGCCTTCGGCGGATGTCGGGGGAAGTCATACCTGCCACGAAAGCATCCCGAATTAAAAGTTCCGTGTGCTCATTCCCCGTAACTGATGGGCAGCCACAGTTTCTGCCCAGCACTAGTAGTGCCCGATTTAAGTCTTCCAGTGTTTCTTCAGGGCTTTGCCTTCTAGTTGTCAGCAAGTGACGGGCGTAGACCTGATTCACAGGACGGATGTAATGTCCTTCTAGCAGCTCGATAGTTGCAACATAGTTCGCCGCCTCTTTGATCAGAGGGTAGATCCCAGGGCTGACCCGCGAGCGTAGAAGGTGCATTTTCTGCCTTTCCGTGGGGGTGTCGGCGGGCGTGTCGAGGTAGCCCTTAAAACACGCCAGCCAATGCTTGAAAATAGCAGCGGAGTTGTCTGCATGGGGGCTGAGTTGAAGGCACTCCGGCTTGATGCGGAGATCCATCCTTTCAGAAGTAAATAGCTGATTAAATTGATGCACAATCAATTACTCTCGAGACAAGGTGAGTCATAACTAATAGGCTTTAATCAGCTAGGACTGTACCCAGCAGCTTCGATACAGAAAGTGAAGGCTGCTGGGACGGCAGTGGTTCTTATACCCCGCCTCTCAGGGCGGAGCTGTGTACGTTAGCCAATGGTAGACTCCTAGGTCTAGCCAATGGTCATCCACCTCTCAGGTACTGCAATACCTGGTATTACCACATCCTTCATACTGGCCAGGGTAATAAATATCCTCCGTATCCTCTTCGAGGCCCCGATGTCCTTTTTAAAATGTGCTGCCCAGAATTGTGCATCATGCTGTAACTGAGGTACAACCAGTGATACATATTTATACGTATATAAATATATATATATGTTAATGCCATTTGTTATTATTTTCAAGGGCTATTGATGTTGAGGTGTGTCGAGATCATGTGATGTGATCCAGCATGTTTTGCAATCCAGTTCCTTCTAATAGCTGGTTGTCTTGATGGAGACATGGGGCGCAATCCAATGGCGCCGCTGCACCCAAAAAACTAGTCTCACTCTAATATGCAGTTTCCTAAGGTTGAGATCTATCCATTTCGCCCCGGAGATATCAGGTGACTGCCACAAACGGGGACCAGATGGAAAGGCACTTGTGGGGGTCGCCCAGGGGACCAGAGGCCCCCAGGTGCATGTGCTTTGGGCAGGGTGGTACCCTGGCTCTGCTGGAGCCACCCAGCACCCTGGAAGTGTCAGTCTGGAACCCTGCACTGCCAAGGTACCCAGGTGGCACTGCCAGGTTGGCGCTGCCAAGGTGCCAAGCTGGCATTGTTTGCACAGGTGCGATCAGGCCGGTGTGTCCTGAGAGGTGTTGGGGAGGATATTGGGGGGGGGGGGGCAGGGACCCTCCCATAGTACATTGGGGCTAAGGGGGATCGGGGTGGTGTCGGCGGCCTCGGAGATCGGGATGCCATTTTTAAATGGTGTCCCGATCTCTCGCTACACTGAGGAGTTCCGGCGAGTGGTGTAGAAAACAGGGCTACGTGTGGCCTCGGCTGTGCGTTCCCCATTGAGGCCCCTTATTTAATGTGAGTGGCATTGTATAGCTTTGCGAGCGCCGGGAAACACTTGGCTAAACGCGCTCACTATGTGACTTTGTTCCCATTTAGTTGAATCGCGCCCATGGTTTCTCTGCTGCATGCATTGGAAAGTTCAATCCCTCTATCTGCAACATTCATGATGTTCAAAATCAATTAAGCTTTAGTGTTAACAGTTATTTAGAATAAATAATTGATCAAGATTCAGCTGTTCCATTGTAGAAGTCTGTAATGACTTTGACTATTTTAGAATATTCCCCAAGTGTGTGTTCTCAGAAACCTGAAAAATAAACTGTCAAGACAGAAGGCAAGGCCTCCACACCAGGTCAGGTAGGCAGGATACAACTCAGCTTATTTACAACCCACAACACACTAATCACTCTTCTCCTCTCCCCACAGGGTCTCCCTCCCCGACTTGCTCGCAGGTTGGCATTTATATCCTCTGGGGATCCTCCAATCAGGGGGAGACGCCTCCCCCAATCACCTGGGGAGCTCATATTCCAAGGTGTAGGAGGGGAACTGGATACAATGTAGGAACTGGCCCCTCAGGGGATCATAACACAAACAATAGTCATTGGAGTATGTCATGATATTCAGATAAACATCATGGTGCAAACACACATACACACTGATGGACAGATCAACGGACCAATCAATACTCACGCAACATCACAGCCAATCACAAGCAAGAGCAGACACACTATAAAACGGGGAACACGACACTTCCGATTCATTCCAGCAGGAGACAGCTCAGGGCACAGAGCTCACAGCAAGCCACTCAGACATTCACCATGTGCTGAGTGCCTCTCCAAGATAGTGTTAGGGCTGGGTCCACAGGTTAGAGGGTAATGAACGAACCACAGTAACCAGTTTACAAATGTTAATACAATTAGTAATAAAACTGAGTTGTACCTTCCTCAACCGTGTTGGTTCGTCTGTATAGCGGAACACCCAACACGACACAGTACCAGGATTGGAACCCAGTACCTGTGAGACCTACCTACGCATCCTCAAGAATCCGCCATCCTGCACCATGGACACCATCAGCCCGCTGCAGCCGCTCCACATCGCTGGAAACCTCGGCGTTAACTGGAAGTTGTTCAAACAGCGCTTCCAGTTCTTCCTAGAAGCCACAGAAAGGGAGAATGCTTCGGACACCAGGAAAATCGCCCTCCTCCTCTCCACGGCAGGGCAACACGCCATCCACATCTACAACTCCCTGGTGTTTGCGGAAGGTGAGGACAAGACGAAGTACAAGACGGTCTTTCTCAAACTCGAGCAGCACTTCAGCGTTGAGGTGAACGAGAGTTTCGAGAGGTACCTCTTCCAGCAGCGCCTGCAGGGTAAGGATGAGCCTTTTCAATCTTTCCTTACAAACCTTCGTATCCTTGCGCAGTCCTGCGGTTACGAGGCCACCTCCGATTCCATGATTCGAGACCAGATAGTTTTTGGGGTCACCTCGGGCGCCCTACGCCAGCAGCTCCTCAAGATAAAATGTCTCATCCTAGCCACCGCCATCGAAGCCTGCGTCCTCCATGAAAACGCGACCAGCCGCTACTCCCAATTCCAAGCGGCCGAATCGGCACGGCAGGGGTCCTACGAGGCCGAGCGGGTCCAGTCCATCGAGTTCCTCCCGGCTCATGGCCCAGATGGGGGCGTCCATTTTGCGCGCTTTTGCGGCCTCCCGCGCTTGTACGTGCCAAAAAAGACGTCGACGCAGAGGGACGTGACGCGCAGGCGTGCTCTATGCAGGACCGAACTGCGCATGCGCGATGGTGCAACAAACGCCATGACGTCACGACGTGCGGCAACTGTGGATCCGCACATTTAAAGCGGCAATGTCCAGCAAAGAACCGACAATGCCTCCGCTGTGGCAAGATGGGCCACTATGCTGCCTGCTGCCGAGCAGCTCAACTTGCCAACGCTCCCCAATTCCGACAGCCTCGCAGGGACGTGCGGACCATTCAGCCTCCATACTCCGAATCATACCCGGATGATATACAGACCGGCGATACAGACGACCGGGAAGCCTTCCGCGTTGCGGTCATCGCCAGGAACCGGATGTCTCCAAGCAGGACCCACCAGCCGATGCCAGTGAACAGTATCAATCCGGGTGATGAATGGTGTGCCACCCCAACGGTCAACCGATCACCAATCACATTCCGTCTGTACACTGATGCCTCCGCCAACCTGATAAACATCCCCCCTTTTTTTACAAGAATATGTGCCTATGTGGTAATAAATATGGATGTGTACTGAGTGCAGCTGAATGTGTGTGTGTGCAATATCTACAACATGTACATGAGGCTAAAATACATACATAGGAAGGTGTCAGGTGCAACATAGCAACGAGGTAACAAAACAAGTGTAAACATCAGGCATCAGAAACGAACTCCTGTAACGACAAAAGAGAAACTTATTAACATAGTGGCATAAAACTATTAGTGAGTCCAATGTTCAAACAGGCTCATAAGTCCAGCCTAGTAGGTGGGCGACGAATTCGGGTTGATCGCCTCAAGGGTGGGTCAGGAACCACCAGCTGAGGAATGGCCGTGGCCACAGGCAGCAGAGGAATGGGCATGGTGGCAGGAAGCTCCACAAATTCGACATCAGGAACAACAGGAGGGCGTGGCACCGGTGCATGATCACATAGCGAGAGCGGAAGCAGGCGAAGAGCCCGGCGATTGTGCCGGCGAATGGAGCCATCAGGCATGCGAACCAGGAACGAGCGGGGAGCCATGCGTCGGAGAACTTCGGCAGTTGGCGACCAGCCACCCTCCGGCAGGTGGATGCAGACGTTGTCTCCAGGCGCCAAAGCAGGAAGATCAGTTGCCCGAGTGTCGTGTGCCACCTTCTGCTGAACACGCTGCTGTTGCATCCTTTGCAGTACTGGAATGTGTTCGAGTGTAGGGACAAGAATGGATGGCACAGTGGTCCTGAGGGCGCGACCCATCAACAGCTGGGCTGATGAGAGGCCAGTGGCTAGTGGGACCGAGCGATAGGCCAGCAGGGCTGAGCAGAAATCCGATCCGGCATCAGCATCCTTGCAGAGGAACCGCTTGACGATATGAACGCCCTTTTCCGCCTTGCCATTTGACTGGGGATGCAGAGGGCGGGACATCACGTGTGTGAAGCCATACGAAGCAGCAAAAGAAGACCATTCCTGGCTTGCAAAACAGGGCCCATTGTCCGACATGACAGTAATCGGAATGCCATGTCGAGCGAAGGTGTTTTTGCATGCCCTTATGACGATGTTAAATTGTGCAGGCGTATGACCTCTGGATAATTTGAAAAGTAATCTATGATGATTATGTAGACCCTGCCAAGCGCATGAAAGAGGTCCACACCCACCTTCGCCCAGGGGGGCGTCACCAACTCATGGGGCTGAAGCGTTTCGGGGGTTGCGCCGGCTGAAACCTTTGGCAGGTGGGGCAGTTGAGCACCATGTTGGCAATGTCATCGCTGATGCCCGGCCAGTATACAGCTTCTTGGGCCCTTCGTCTGCACTTCTCAACCCCGAGATGGCCTTTGTGCAGTTGGTCGAGGACCAGCTTGTGCATGCTGTGTGGAATTACAATCCAGTCCAGCTTTAGGAGGACACCGTCAATGACAGCCAAGTCGTCCCGGACATTGTAGAATTGTGGGCACTGTCCTTTGAGCCACCCTCCCGTCATGTGGCGCATCACACGTTGTAGAAGGTGGTCAGCTGCAGTCTCCCGGCGAATACGGGCCAGACTTGAATTGTCAGCATGCAGATTGGCCGATGTGAAGGCCACATGCGCTTCGACTTGACAGACGAACCCCTCCGAATCGGGCGGTGTGCTTACGGCTCTGGATAGGGCATCCGCAATGATGAGGTCCTTACCCGGGGTGTAGACCAGTTGGAAGTCGTACCTCCGGAGCTTGAGTACGATGTGCTGGAGGCGAGGGGTCATCTCGTTCAGGTCTTTATGTATGATGCTGACCAGGGGACTCTGGTCGGTTTTCACGGTAAACTGGGGGAGACCATACACGTAATCGTGGAACTTATCTATTCCGATCAACAAGCCCAGGCACTCCTTCTCGATCTGCGCATAGCGCTGTTCTGTGGGGGTCATGGCCCGCGAGGCATAGGCGACCGGGGTCCATGATGCAGTGTCGTCCCATTGCAGGAGTACCGCCCCAATGCCGGACTGGCTAGCATCAGTCGAGATCTTCGTATCCCGAGAGGTGTCGAAGAACGCCAATACCGGGGCTGTGGTGAGCTTAATCCAGTAGCAGAGCACCCAACTTGATAGCATGGTCAGCCTTTTACGCCTTGAAGGTCAGACCACCAATTCGGCCATCCCGTTGTAAGATGGTCGACTATAACGGAAACGTTATCCCGGCCATGGGATCCTGCCAGCTCCAGGTGACGCACAATGCGTATAAGGCCACACTGTCCTTCGAGATTGTTGTTTCATCAAAGGACTCCCTGCTAGGCGCACAGGCGTGCAAGGTTCTCCACCTCGTTCAGCGGGTACACGCTCTGTCTCCAGAAGGCACATCAGACTTCCCGGATGCTGAATTTAGGGCACAGCTCCACTCGCTCCTCGCCCACAACCAGGAGGCATTCGAAGGCATGGGCACACTGCCCTATACCTACAGAATACGGCTCAAACCGGATGTCACCCCGGTCATTCACGCACCTCGTAGAGTCCCAGCACCACTCAAAGACCGCCTTAAGCAGCAGCCACAGGATCTCCAGGACCAAGGAGTGCTATCCCGGGTCACGGAGCCCACGCCATGGGTCAGCTCCATGGTGTGCGTTAAAAAGCCCTCTGGCGAACTCCGGATCTGCATCGACCCGAAAGACCTGAACAACAACATCATGAGGGAACACTACCCCATACCCTAACGGGAGGAGATCACGAGCGAAATTGCCCGGGCTAAAATTTTCACAAAGCTTGATGCCTCGAAGGGTTTTTGGCAGATCCAACTGTAGCAGAGCACCCAACACGACAGAGTACTGTTGTAAGGATAGGCAATGTTGACTACACTGCAGTGGAGATACACTGCAGTGGTTTCATAGACCATTGTCGATTGCTGTAAAAAAAAATCTGGTTCACTAATGTCCTTTCGGGAAGGAAATATGTCATCCTTACCTGATCTGGCCTACATGTGACTCCAGACTCACAGCAATGTGGTTGACTCTTAAATGCCCTCAGGGATGGGCAATAAATGCTGGCATGGCCAGCAACGCCCGCATCCCATGAACGAAGAAAGAAAAAAAAAATAACTACAATAGAAATGTTTAGTAACTTTTGACTGCTTTAAACATGGGTGGTTTTAATTGTGGAGTCTGAATCAAGTTGAGGCTGGAACTTCGAGCAAAAAAATGTAGAGTACAGCAAAGTGTAGGAGGATGGTGCAAAAGTGCCACATTCTGGGTGAATGGTTGAGTATTTTAGAATGTGATGAGTAAGATTAGTCATAACATGCATAATCTGCACTGTCGGGTGCAGACACACATATTTTCAGGGCTGGTGCAACCATTAACGCAAACTCGGCAGTCACCGTGAGCAGCAATATTTGTTGAGAGGAAGGTGCGGCAAAGAACTAAATGAACTATTCGTGAAACTGCATTAATGAGAAAACAAACAGGCTTTAACAGTGGGAATAAAAGATCTAGATCGAGTGATGTACAGCCAAATGTACTAACATACATATAGATTTCCATGCATTTACATTGCAGTCTTTCTCAAAATTTTATATTATATTCCTCATCCTGTTTATGTGACAGTTTTACAAATTTGTACATCCACATGTCTATTCTGAAACTGCAAACCAGGAAATAATATTAAAGAAGGTAATTTAATCTAGCTGCTGTTTGATTACTGATTCTGTAAATTATGCATAAAATCATCTAGTAACTGTTGCAGGGACACATAGGCCGGGATTCTCTGTTGTGAGTCCGCCCCACCAGCACTAGTGCTGCTCAGCCAAACCGCCCATTCGCTGCAACGGGACGGAAGAAACCCGCTGCTGTGATTGGACGGGGAAAGCCGGCCATAGCATTGCACCATATGAGTCATATTGCACATTATAATGTGCATTTCTTTGACTACATATCCTGTGAAAAGCGTAGAACAAAGATAATATACAATAAGTATCATAATATTCTCCTCTTTCATGTAAAATAAATCTGAAATTAAAAATGTGGAATTTTTATTCAGACACAATATCCATTTTCGAAAGTTAATTGTCAGCTGGGGGGAGGGGGCGGTGCATGACTGAAGGTTCACCAGGACACCTAATTCTCTTGCACCAGCCCTGCATATTGTCTTCACAAGATCAGGATACTTATATGAAGTTCTAATATCATAAAAGGTAACAATGAACGCACATCATATAGAAATAGAAAAACTTCAATTGAAATCACTCTTTTTCTGACCTCAGGACATCCCAAAGCTCTTTACAATCAAGCAGTCGGGGAGGACAAGTGCTGGCCTTGCCTGCAATGCCTACATTCCATGAAAGAATGAAAAAAAACCACTGGGTGGGATTCTCCGTTTCTGAGACTAAGTGTTGACGCCAACGCAGAATCCGTGGACTTTTACGACAGAAATTACGACAGAAAAACCGGCGCCGCACCTGCAGCGATTCCGCTACGGTTGAGGGGCTAGCACCGGTGCTAAGTGGAACACAATTGATTCCAATGAAAAGCGGTAGGGGATTCGCTGGGTCCGTGGTCGACACTCGGGAGGCTGACAAGCTGCAGCCGCACATAAACATTACAATTCCCACACACACTCATCCCAGCCACAAATATGGCACTGGTTGCACTGGAACGTGCCCATACAGCTGATGGTTTGGCTGGGGTATGGTGTTGAGATAGAGGATCAGCCATGATCATGTTGAATGGTGGAGCAGATTCGAAGGGCTGAATGGCCTATTCTGCTATTTTCTATGTTTCTATTGTAAATTTTGTTGCCGCTTTACAATCCAGCACCATCCCACTAGCTCATCACCCCTGTTGACAACAGTTTGCTGCTCCCAAAACTTGCAATTCCAAAATTTTCACCTTTGGGTTTAAATTACTGCATGGCCTCAGCATCCGACCTCTGGAGAATCCTCCTGGCATGCAATTCCCAACCCCCTAAACCGACTGGCAGTTGTGTGCCGGACATCAGGATCCTCACCACCTTTGAGGAGCGTGTCCTGGAGGTGACCGGTGTGGCCGAGGACAGAGCATTCACCAACGCAGAGGCTGGCAGACGCTGCAGAGGTGAGGAACTACCGAGCTCCACCCGGAGGGCCTGTCAAATGTGAGTTGTTATTGCTTGACTGACTGACCCATCCCCCCCACTGACCACATGTCCATTCGCCCGCAGGTCCTCCATTTGATGGCACCGGCCCATCCCGGGTGGCTCCCTCTCCAACCTCCCACGAGACCACCTTGCAGATGAGCTCCGAGGATACCACCATAATAGTTGCGGCACAGCTGCCATCGCCATTTCACCAGTGCAGATACATGCACCTCGGTGGGAATGTTAGTGGTCTGGCTTCTGGGGCACAATCTGGTGAGCACCACACAGCTGATGATGCAGACAGATGGAGACAGGAACCCACAGGCGAGACATCAGTTGGAGGTCTGTTGGATCCCAGGACCCAGCTGGGTCCCAGCCTGATGCTGAGCCTGTGGAACAGGAGTTAATGGAGATGTTAGGGAGCGTCCGGGACATTCAGAGGGAGATGTCAGCGACACTCCAGCAGATCCATAGCCGACTGGAGGAGTCCCAGAGGCTACGGGTGCAGGAGATGGTGCTGGCAATGAGTGGCACTGAGGCCAACACCACTAAGGTGGCGACTGCAGTGGAGAGCCGGGTGCACGACATCGGCATTGGTGAAGGTGTCCAAGGCATAGCGCAGTCGGTGACAGCCATGGCTGAGGATCTCGACAGAAGGTTTGCTTTGCTGGAGGATGTAACCCAGTACTAGGCTAACCTTGATGAGGTTCTGCGGGACATGTTCCGCTCTCAGATGGGAATGGCTTAAGCGCTGTAGATCTTGTCCCAGTTACAGGTGGGCATTGCCAAGGGCGTCGACACAATGGTGAGGACCATAGGGAGCCGCCAGAGCTGGCAGAGACAGATGATGAAGGGGCAGCTGGGGCTTGAACCAGCTGCCCCTCCATACCAACGTTAGCCCCATGGCCGTATGGGCACTGACCGGGAGGAAGGGGTGCTGAGTTCCAACTGGGACCTGTCCCATGGAATGGGGATGGTGGCCATCAGCTCCCCCGAGTTCCTCCCCTTTGATGAGGCCGAGTCGCAGAACCAGCACATGGGACAGGGAAGCACAGCTGTGCATGTGCCGCCAACAAGTGAGCTGGAGCCCTCTGACCCCAGAGGACGCCCGCCAGGGGCATTGAAGGCCACGGCACAAGCTAAGCATTTGGCTGCCTCCACCTCAGATGTGCATCCTGGGGACACACCTAGACATAGTGGTAGAGCTAGGAGGGCCAAGTACAACGAGGATTACTGATGGCACGAGGGAATGGGGGAGGGGAGATAGGGGTGAGGTGGCTGGGGGTGGGGGAGTTAGCAGCACAATCGCGAGGGTGGGGAATTATCAAACACAATAAACACATTTGTGCACAACCAGTATGATGCCTTTGTCACCTGCTTCCACAATGTGGGCTGACCCCCAAAACCTCAGCCCATCTCCAGGCATCTCCCCCTCCCTGTGGCAGCCACCCTCCCTCCGGCCATGGACATGTCCCCAGCACTGAGTCCCATACCCTGGGTGTTTGGATGATGACTATTGCATGTGTGGTGTTGCTTCCCATAATGTTCAAGCACAGTGCCCAGACATCAGAGTGTGATTGGGATGCTAGGCAATGACTCCCACATGCTACATGGCCCGCCTACCCATGGGAATCCACTTGGGTTGTGTGAAGTGCTCACTTAACCACGATTGCCAATTTCCTATTAACGATAGCCTTCAGCTGCATGGCCATGGCCTCGGCAGTGGGTGGGTTATGGGTGGTCGGTGGGGCAGACAGGCAGGGACAGGGTTGCCCCAGGAATGGGTACACACGATCCAGGGGTTGGCATGGTGGTGCCACGAGAGGTTGCCCCCTGGTTGCTCCACGGGTGCGCCCCCCCACCCTCCCATGGCTGACCACCCCTGCGAAGGGTCCCCATTCCCCAGCCAAGGGTCCCCCAGTCCCCATCGAGCACTGGGGTTGCAAGCTCAGCACCCCCGGGCTCTTTGCCTGTGAGCAAAGATGGATACTCATCACCTCAGCTTTCCATTGAAGCCCTTCTGCCAGGTTTACGTTTTTCAAAAGTACTAATCGGCTGGGCCACACGGTGACAAAGTGGTTAGCATTGCTGCCTCACGGCGCTGAGGACCCGGTATCGGTCCCGGCCCCGGGTCACTGTCCGTGAGAAGATTGCACATTCTCCCCGTGTCTGCGTGGGTCTTACCCCCACAATCCAAAGATGTGCTAAGGGAATTAGCCACACTAAATTGCCCCTTAATTGGAAAAAATAAATAATTGGGTAATCTAAATTTATTTTAAAAAAAGGAGAACTAATCGGCGCCAGCGTGACCACTTGCTGGCGAGGCCGCGGAATGATTAGGGGCCATTGGATATGGGGTCGCTCTCGTTAATTGTATGGAAATGGGGCTTTAGTGGTGATAATTGGTGATAATTGGTTTCTCGCCTCAAAGAACAAAGAACAAAGAAATGTTCAGCACAGGAACAGGCCCTTCGGCCCTCCAAGCCCGTGCCGACCATGCTGCCCGACTAAACTACAATCTTCTACACTTCCTGGGTCCGTATCCTTCTATTCCCATCCTATTCATATATTTGTCAAGATGCCCCTTAAATGTCCCTATCGTCCCTGCTTCCACTACCTCCTCCGGTAGCGAGTTCCAGGCACCCACTACCCTCTGCGTAAAAAACTTGCCTCGTACATCTACTCTAAACCTTGCCCCTCTCACCTTAAACCTATGCCCCCTAGTAATTGACCCCTCTACCCTGGGGAAAAGCCTCTGACTATCCACTCTGTCTATGCCCCTCATAATTTTATATACCTCTATCAGGTCTCCCCTCAACCTCCTTCGTTCCAGTGAGAACAAACCGAGTTTATTCAATCGCTCCTCATAGCTAATGCCCTCCAAACCAGGCAACATTCTGGTAAATCTCTTCTGCACCCTCTCTAAAGCCTCCACATCCTTCTGGTAGTGTGGCGACCAGAATTGAACACTATACTCCAAGTGTGGCCTAACTAAGGTTCTATACAGCTGCAACATGACTTGCCAGTTCTTATACTCAATGCCCCAGCCAATGAAGGCACGCATGCCGTATGCCTTCTTGACTACCTTCTCCACCTGTGTTGCCCCTTTCAATGACCTGTGGACCTGTACTCCTAGATCTCTTTGACTTTCAATACTCTTGAGGGTTCTACCATTCACTGTATATTCCCTACCTGCATTAGACCTTCCAAAATGCATTACCTCACATTTGTCCGGATTAAACTCCATCTGCCATCTCTCCGCCCAAGTCTCCAGACAATCTAAATCCTGCTGTATCCTCCGACAGTCCTCATCGCTATCCGCAATTCCACCAACCATTGTGTCGTCTGCAAACTTACTAATCAGACCAGTTACATTTTCCTCCAAATCATTTATATATACTACAAAGAGCAAAGGTCCCAGCACTGATCCCTGTGGAACACCACTGGTCACAGCCCTCCAATTAGAAAAGCATCCCTCCATTGCTACTCTCTGCCTTCTATGGCCTAGCCAGTTCTGTATCCACCTTGCCAGCTCACCCCTGATCCCGTGTGACTTCACCTTTTGTACTAGTCTACCATGAGGGACCTTGTCAAAGGCCTTACTGAAGTCCACATAGACAACATCTACTGCCCTACCTGCATCAATCATCTTAGTGACCTCCTCGAAAAACTCTATCAAGTTAGTGAGACACGACCTCCCCTTCACAAAACCGTGCTGCCTCTCACTAATACGTCCATTTGCTTCCAAATGGGAGTAGATCCTGTCTCAAAGAATTCTCTCCAGTAATTTCCCTACCACTGAAGTAAGGCTCACCGGCCTGTAGTTCCCGGGATTATCCTTGCTACCCTTCTTAAACAGAGGAACAACATTGGCTATTCTCCAGTCCTCCGGGACATCCCCTGAAGACAGCGAGGATCCAAAGATTTCTGTCAAGGCCTCAGCAATTTCCTCTCCAGCCTCCTTCAGTATTCTGGGGTAGATCCCATCAGGCCCTGGGGACTTATCTACCTTAATATTTTTTAAGACACCCAACACCTCGTCTTTTTGGATCACAATGTGACCCAGGCTATCTACACCCCCTTCTCCAGACTCAACATCTACCAATTCCTTCTCTTTGGTGAATACTGATGCAAAGTATTCATTTAGTACCTCGCCCATTTCCTCTGGCTCCACACATAGATTCCCTTGCCTATCCTTCAGTGGGCCAACCCTTTCCCTGGCTACCCTCTTGCTTTTTATGTACGTGTAAAAAGCCTTGGGATTTTCCTTAACCCTATTTGCCAATGACTTTTCGTGACCCCTTCTAGCCCTCCTGACTCCTTGCTTAAGTTCCTTCCTACTTTCCTTATATTCCACGCAGGCTTTGTCTGTTCCCAGCCTTTTAGCCCTGACAAATGCCTCCTTTTTCTTTTTGACGAGGCCTACAATATCACTCGTCATCCAAGGTTCCCGAAAATTGCCGTATTTATCTTTCTTCCTCACAGGAACATGCAGGTCCTGTATTCCTTTCGACTGCCACTTGAAAGCCTCCCACATGTCTGATGTTGATTTGCCCTCAAACATCCGCCCCCAATCTATGTTCTTCAGTTCCCGCCTAATATTGTTATAATTAGCCTTCCCCCAATTTAGCACATTCATCCTCGGACCACTCTTATCCTTGTCCACCAGTACTTTAAAACTTATTGAATTGTGGTCACTATTACCGAAATGCTCCCCTACTGAAACATCTACCACCTGGCCGGGCTCATTCCCCAATACCAGGTCCAGTACCGCCCCTTCCCTAGTTGGACTGTCTACATATTGTTTTAAGAAGCCCTCCTGGATGCTCCTTACAAACTCCACCCCGTCTAAGCCCCTGGCACTAAGTGAGTCCCAGTCAATATTGGGGAAGTTGAAGTCTCCCATCACCACAACCCTGTTGTTTTTACTCTTTTCCAAAATCTGTCTACCTATCTGCTCCTCTATCCCCCGCTGGCTGTTGGGAGGCCTGTAGTATACCCCCAACATTGTGACTGCACCCTTCTTATTCCTGATCTCTACCCATATAGCCTCACTGCCCTCTGAGGTGTCCTCTCGCAGTACAGCTGTGATATTCTCCCGAACAAGTAGCGCAACTCCACCTCCCCTTTTACATCCCCCTCTATCCCGCCTGAAACATCTAAATCCTGGAACGTTTAGCTGCCAATCCTGCCTTTCCCTCAACCAGGTCTCTGTAATGGCAACAACATCATAGTTCCAAGTACTAATCCAAGCTCTAAGTTCATCTGCCTTACCCGTAATGCTCCTTGCATTAAAACATATGCACTTCAGGCCACCAGACCCGCTGTGTTCAGCAACTTCTCCCCGTCTGCTCTGCCTCAGAGCCACACTGTCCCTATTCCCTAGTTCTCCCTCAATGCTCTCACCTTCTTACCTATTGGTCCCGTGCCCACCCCCCTGCCATACTAGTTTAAACCCTCCCGTGTGACACTAGCAAACCTCGCGGCCAGGATATTTATGCCTCTCCGGTTTAGATGCAACCCGTCCTTCTTATACAGGTCACATCTGCCCCGGAAGAGCTCCCAGTGGTCCAGATAATGGAAACCCTCCCTCCTACACCAGCTGTTTAGCCACGTGTTTATCTGCTCTATCTTCCTATTTCTAGCCTCACTGGCATGTGGCACAGGGAGTAATCCCGAGATTACAACCCTCGAGGTCCTGTCTTTTAACCTTCTGCCTAGCTCCCTGAACTCCTGCTGCAGGACCTCATGCCCCTTCCTGCCTATGCCGTTAGTACCAATATGTACAACGACCTCTGCCTGTTTGCCCTCCCCCTTCAGGATGCCCTCTACCCGTTCGGAGACATCCTGGACCCTGGCACCAGGGAGGCAACATACCATCCTGGAGTCTCTTTCACGTCCACAGAAGCGCCTATCTGTGCCCCTGACTATAGAGTCCCCTATTACTATTACTCTTCTGCGCTTTGACCCTCCCTTCTGAACATCAGAGCCAGCCATGGTGCCACTGCTCTGGCTGCTGCTGTTTTCCCCTGATAGGCTATCCCCCCCGACAGTATCCAAAGGGGTATATCTGTTCGAGAGGGGGACAGCCACAGGGGATTCCTGCACTGACTGCCTGCCCTTTCTGGTGGTCACCCATTTCTCTGCCTGCACCTTGGGTGTGACCACATTTACATAACTGCGATCTATGACGCTTTCCACCACCTGCATGCTCCTAAGTGCATCCAATTGCTGCTCCAACCGAACCATGCGGTCTGTGAGGAGCTCCAGTTGGGTGCACTTTCTGCAGATGAAGCCATCCGGGACGCTGGAAGCCTCCCGGACCTGCCACATCTCACAGTCAGAGCACAGCACCCCTCTAACTGACATTGCATCAATTAATTAAAATTAAAATTAAAATTTGTCTTTTTAAAAAATATTTTTTTTAAAATTTCAAAGTTACTGTCAGCTATCTGTTTCCTAGCACTAGATTTCTAATAGAAATGCGATAGCTAACTATAGTACTCTCCGATCTCTGGCTTAGATATCCCTCTAAATTATAATTAAGTTATTATGTTTAATTAGTTACCAAATACTCAAATGTTTTTAAATTTAGGGTAGAATCCCAACCAGCCACTCTGGCCACAGCTTTTCTGTGATGTCACTTCAGTTTCCCCCCGACACACACAATTTGAAAAAAGGTATAAAAGTAAAAATAAGTAAAAATCACTTACTTACCTTCTTCCCTTCTGAGTGTCTTAGATGTTCTCAGGTTCTCTCGCTGACAGAGACTGCTCCTCCACCTCCGAACCTTGACCTGCACAATGCTAATAATATAATAATAATATAATATGGCACTTACCTTACACCAATGGGTCTTATTATTAGGTTAGAGGAGGAGGGCGGGTGGGAGACACTACACGTGTAGTGTCTCGGGTTTCCTCTCCACCAGAATTTATTGGTTGGGGGTGGGGGGGGGGGGGGGGGGGGGGACTTCCCAGAGGTCCGCGGGTCGAACTTCCGGTTCCCGCCTAATATAAAAACAAATAAAACAGAAAAGAACAGACACGGGACCAGGTAAGGCTTTTTAAAGTAAGTACTCACCTCCCAGAGGGCCCCTGCGCACCGCTGCCGCCGAAATCCAAAGGGCTGCTCCTGTAAAGGTAAGTGGTTTTAAAGTAAGTACTCACCTCCCAGAAGGCCCCTGCACACCGCTGCCGCCGAAATCCAAAGGGCTGCTCCTGTAAAGGTAAGTGGTTTTAAAGTAAGTACTCACCTCCCAGAAGGCCCCTGCGCACCGCTGCCGCCGAAATCCAAAGGGCTGCTCCTGTAAAGGTAAGTGGTTTTAAAGTCGCTACTCACCTCCCAGAGGGCCCCTGCGCACCGCTGCCGCCGAAATCCAAAGGGCTGCTCCTGTAAAGGTAAGTGGTTTTAAAGTAAGTACTCACCTCCCAGAAGGCCCCTGCGCACCGCTGCGCCTCGCTACGGCGAGATCCCGAATTCACCGACGGGAGCGATCCAGTTGCATCGCAAACAGTTTGACGCCTGCCGCAGTTCTCGTTTCTGGCTTCTCCCGCTATTCATTGGCCTCATTTCGCTTGAGCGAGAGCGCAACGAGGCCGGAGAATCGCGCCCATACTCTTCTTTGTCTCAGTGCCCTGTTTTGAAACTGTGCCTTTGTTAAGCACCATTAAGGTGTATTCTACAAGCGACCTCCGGTGGCGGCTATGAGGGAGTAGGTCACACATTTGGTGGCTCCCATTTCGGTCGGACTTTTGGACCTTTCTCCCTGACTTTTTTGCGCTTTTGAGCGCGGAACTGGAAAGCAATAGTACTCAGGCACAGGACCCATACAGTATTATATGGACCTAAGAAGCCGGAGGGACCGTAAACAGCAGAAGAAGTGGTTGAGTAAGGGCACAGTGGAGGCTGTGAGAGGGACCAGCATGGCTGGTGTTCAGAGCAAGGCGCCGACAGCCCAGCCCACAATGGAGCAGCTGCTGCAGACTATGCAGGAGGGCTTTTTGGTTCTGAAGCGTGACAACTTGGAGCCGCTACAGAAGTCGATTGACCGGATGGAAAAAAGGCTGGATGATCAGGCTGAGAGGCTCCAGCAGTTGGAGAAGTCAGTGGAGGAGCAGGCTGACTTTCAAAACAGTGGCGGATGTGGAGATTCGGAGGTTGAGGGACCAGCAAAAGGTGCTTCTGGAAAGGCTGGAGGACCTGGACAACAGATCTCGCTGACAGAACGTGAAAATCGTGGGCCTCCCGGAGGGGGCAGAGGGGCTGAACGCTGCCACGTATGGGGAGGGTATGTTTCAGAGGTTGCTGGGGAACGAGGTGTTCCCGCACCCGCCGGTGGTGGACAGGGCACGCAGAGTGCAGGTGAGGCAGCCGCGACAAGGGGGTCCCGCACGAGCGATGGTGGTACGCTTTCACAGCTACCTGGACAAGGAACGGGTGCAGCAATGGGCAAAGAGCACACAAAGCTGTATTTGGGACAATACCACTCTGCGTGTTTACCAAGATTTGAGCGCTGAGGTGGCCAAGAGGAGAGGAGGCTACAGGCAGGTGAAGGAGACACTGTATAAAAACAAGGTGAAATTCGGGCTGCTTTTTCCGGCGTGACTGTGGGTTACGTATGAGGGTCAGCACCACTATTTCGAGGAACCCGAAGAGGCGCTGGGCTTTGTTAAGAAGCAAGGGCTGACCCTGAGCTGAGGGCGTTTGGACTCATGCCAGAACTTTTAAGTATATGTGGTGTCTCTCCCATTTTGAAAAGTGCCTGCATGTTTGGGTCCGTTTTTGTCATTTCTTTTTTCAACCATTTTAGGGGGTTGGAAGGTGGTAGGGATGTGTTTTTTTTGCGTGGTTCACCTGAATGTTTCCTGTTTGGGCTCTTTGATCAGTTGGAGTTTGGCTGGGGGGGAAATAATAAAGAAAACAGTTAAAAGGGTTGGGTTAAGATAGATGCTTCAGGGGAACTTTGTGCAATCTTTTTCTGTGTCTGTATGGGAAGGACTGAGAGTGCCTGTTACTTATTATCTCTTTTTTTCTCTTGTTTAACTTGAATTGTGCTATTGTGGGGGTTGTTTATGACTTGTATAGAGTGTTTGCTTAAGTAGGGCTGATCTGGGGAAGTGGTATGGATGGGTCGGGGGAGGGGTGACTGGGAACAATGGGTGGGAGACACGCTGGCGCCGAGGTTGGGAGTCCCAGGCTAGCTGAGTGGGGCTAGTCAACGGAAGCCGAGGTGGGGGTATACATCTAGTTATATTAGAGCAGGGGTTAGGTGATAGGATGGTGTTGCTAGGGGGGCGAGGGGGGGAGTCGTTCTGCTGACGGGGATGGAAACTGGGCATGGCAACAGTGAGGTCATGGGTGGAGCCGGTCAGGAGGCGGGCCAGATGAAGCGCGACACATGGCTGGGGGGCTGGCCAAGGAAAGGGGATGGCTGATCGGCAAAGGGGGGGGGGGGTGGCGAAGGGCCCCCCAACCACGCTGATCACCTGGAATGTTAGAGGGTTAAACGGGCCAGTGAAGAGGGCGCGTGTGTTTGCGCATCTACGGGTTCTGAAGGCGGACATAGTCATGCTGCAGGAGACGCACCTGAAAGTTGTAGACCAGGTTAGGTTAAGGAAGGGCTGGGTCAGTCAGGTCTTTCATTCGGGGCTTGATTCTAAGACGAGGGGGGTTGCGATCCTGATTAATAAAAGGGTACAATTTGAGGCGGAGGGCACAGTCGTGGATGGGGGTGGCAGGTTCGTTATGGTGAGGGGTAAGCTCGAAGGGGTGAGAGTAGTCCTGGTTAGTGTGTATGTCCCTAATTGGGACGATGTGGATTTTATTAGGAGGATGCTAGGGAAGATCCCCGGCTTGGACTCGCGTGAGCTGATCATGGACGGGGACTTTAATACAGTCCTGGACTCGAGCCTGGACCGGTCATGTTCAAGAACGGGCAGGTTGCCAGCGATGGCAAAGGAACTGAGAGGGTTCATGGAGCAAAAAGGGGAGCAGATCCGTGGAGACTTAGCCAGCTGACGGCGAGGGAGTTCTCGTACTACTCCCACATCCACAAGTTGTATTCCCGAATTGACTACTTTGTTGTGAGTAGGGACCTGCTGGCCTGAATGGTGGGAGCAGAATATTCGGCAATTGCCATATCGGACCATGCTCCACACTGGGTAGACCTGCAGTTTTGTAAGGACAGCTTTCAGCGCCCACCATGGAGGCTGGAAGTTGGATTGCTCGTGGACGAGGCGGTGTGTGAGAGGCTGAGGAAATGCATGCAGAATTACCTGCAGGTGAACGATACTGGAGAAGTCTCGGCAGCGGTGCTCTGGGAGGCACTGAAGGCGGTGGTGAGAGGGGAGATGATTTCATTCCGGGCGTACAGGGACAGGACAGACAGGGCAGAGACGGACTGACGGATTAAGGAAATTCTGCAGACGGACAGGAGTTACGCGAAATCCCCGATCCCAGAGTTACTCAGGAAACGACAGAGGCTGCAGGCTGAATTTGGGGTGCTGACTACAGGCAAGGCTGTAGAGCAGCTTAGAAAGGTAAAAGGTTTGATTTATGAGCATGGTGAGAAGGCCAGTAGAATGCTTTCGCAACAACTAAGGAAGAGGGAAGCGGCTAGGGAAACAGGGAGGGTAGTGGATGGGGAGAGTAATCTAGTGGGTGACCCGGCAGTGCTGAACAAGGTCTTTAGGGACTTTTATAGGAAGCTGTACACTTCGGAACCCACCGGGGGACCGGGGGGGGATGAGGCGATTCCTGGACGGACTGACCTTCCCAAGAGTGGGGAGGGGTTGGTGGACGGACTGGGAGCCCTGGTCAGGATCAAAGAGGTATTGGGGGGCCTGAAGGTCATGCAGTCGGGTAAGGCCCCGGTGCCGGACGGGTATCCGGTGGAGTTTTACAAAAGATTTCCCGGGATAGTGGGGCCGGTGCTGGTCAGGGTCTTTAACGAGGCAAGAGACAGAGGGAGTTTACCCCCGACGATGTCGCAGGCCACCATCTCGCTCATTCTGAAACGGGATAAGGACCCGAAGGCTTGTGGGTCATACAGGCCGATCTCTTTGATCAGCGACTAGAATTGAGGACTGTGTACCGGATGTAATTATGGAGGACCAAACCGGGTTTGTAAAGGGGAGGCAGCTGGTGGCCAACCTAAGAAGGTTGCTCAACGTGATTATGATGCCCCCGGAGAGTAGGGAGGTAGAGATAGTGGTAGCCATGGATGCTGAAAAAGCTTTTGACCGGGTCGAGTGGGATTATCTGTGGGAGGTACTAGGATGGATCGGGTTCAGGGCGGGGTTCATCGACTGGGTTAGGCTATTATATCAGGCCCCGGAGGCAAGTGTAAGGACGAACAGGACAACATCAGACTACTTTAAACTGCACCTTGGGACAAGACAGGGCTGCCCTCTCTCCCCACTGCTGCTTGCGCTGGCCATTGAGCCGCTGGCAATTGCACTGAGAGCTTCTAGGGGCTGGAAAGGGCTGGTCCGGGGGGGGAGTGGAACATAGAGTCTTGTTATGTTATACGCAGACGATTTGCTGTTATATGTATCGGACCCAATGGTGGGGATGGACGGTATTATGGCAACCCTGAGGGAATTTGGCTGGTTCTCCGGATACAAACTGAACATGGCTAAGAGTGAGTTGTTTATAATTCAGGCGAGGGGGCAGGAGAGTAGTCTGAAGGGGTTGCCGTTCAGGCTAGTGGGGGACAGTTTCCGATATTTGGGGATTCAGATGGCACGGGATTGGGGCAAGTTGCTAAGCTCAACCTGTCCCGACTGGTGGAACGAGTGAGGGAGGAGGTCCGGAGGTGGGATGCGCTCCCGCTGTCATTGGCTGGGAGGGTGCAGACTGTTAAGATGACGATTCTCCCGCGGTTCTTGTTTGTTTTTCAGTGTCTCCCCATCTTTATCCCGCGGTCCTTCTTTAAGAGGCTGAATAAAATTATTCTGGGATTTGTATGGGCAGGGAAGTCCCCGCGGGTGAAGAGGGTGATGCTTGAAAGGAATAGAGGAGATGGGGGGCTGCCGTTGCCTAACTTCAGCAACTATTACTGGGCGGCCAACATAGCGATGATAAGGAAATGGATGGTGGGTGCGGGGTCGGTTTTGGAGCGGATGGAGGCTGCTTCATGCAGGGGCACTAGCTTAGCAGCCCTGGTCACGGCGCCTCTGCCGCTCCCGCCGGCACGGTACTCCACCAGCCCGATAATGGTGGCGGCTCTTCGGATCTGGGGCCAGTGGAGGAGGCATGTAGGGGAGGTAAGAGCATCGGTGTGGACCCCAATCTGCGGCAACCACCGATTTGCCCTGGGGAACAACATGGACGGGGGCTATCGACTGTGGAGGAGGGCGGGGATTGTGAGGATGGGGGATTTGTTCCTGGAAGGGAGCTTTATGAGCATGAGAGTGCTGGAGGAGAAGTTTGGGCTGGTGAGAGGGAACGACTTTAGATACTTACAGGTGCGGGATTTTGTATGCAGACTGGTGCCATCCTTCCCCGCGTCTCCCGCCGAAGGGGAGGCAGGACAGGGTAGTTTCTAGGGGAGAGTTGGGAGAGGGTAGAGTCTCAGATGTCTACAAGGAGCTAATGGGAGCTGAGGATTCACAGACCGAGGACCTGAAGCTTAAGTGGGAAGAGGAACTCGGGGGGAGATGGATGACGGTATCTGGGCAGAAGCCCTGAGCAGAGAAAACACGACCGCAACATGCGCCAGGCTCAGCCTGATCCAGTTTAAGGTCGTGCACCGGGCCCACATGACGGTGGCCCGGATGAGCAGATTCTTCGGGCTGGAGGACAAGTGTGCTAGATGCGCCGGAGGGCCGGCTAACCATGTACGTATGTTCTGGTCGTGCCCTAAACTCAGGGGGTATTGGCAGGGATTCGCAGATGTCATGTCCCGGGTATTGAAAACTGGGATGGTAATGAGCCCTGAGGTGGCAATCTTTGGGGTGTCGGAGGACCTGGGAGTCTAGGAAGAGAGAGAGGCCGACATTCTGACCTTTGCTTCCCTGGTAGCCCGGCGACGAATACTGTTAGCATGGAGGGACTCAAAGCCCCCGAGGGCTGAGGTATGGCTATCGGACATGGCAAGCTTTCTTGGCCTGGAGAAAGTCAAGTTTGCCTTGAGAGGTTCGCTATTAGGGTTCGCCCGAAGGTGGCAGCCATTTATTGACTTCTTCGCAGAGGAGTAAGCGTCAGCGGGGGGGGGGGGGGGGCTAGGTTAGAGTAGAGTAGAGTAGGGGGATATTGAGGCAGGTCTGTGCGTGAACAGAGCCGTGGTTTGCACTATGTTTAATTTGTGTTTTGACTTTTTTTTGTACTGTACAATGTCACTTTTTCTATATGCCTAAAATACCTCAATAAAATTGTTTGTTTAAAAAAAAGGTATATTCTGCAATAAAGGCAGATATAAATGCTAGTTTTTGTAGAAAACCAAAGAAATATCAACATATTCATACAAGGGTTCACTGAACCTGTGTCTAAAGTGAATTGAAAACATTTAAACTTTGGGAACATGTACAGAATCTGAAAATGAAGGAAAGATTGAAGATTTGAGTATAACCCTTTATTGGAACAATAAAGTTCTTGAGCAACTGCAAACCTGAGTCAAATACAAACTCTTCTTTTGATTTTGTTTCATGGTAAGATTTCCTGATCTTTGAATATTGTATGTCCAGCTGAACGTGGCTAGGGATAAGCAGTGGATGAGGTAAAGGAGATTTTGAAATTGACTCTTGCTTAATCTCGTCTGAAAAGTAAAATCACTACGCAGAGTGTTGAATTTCAGGTGATTAATCGACTTTCCTGATTCTATCTAGTTGTTTTCCAGTGACCCTATTGCATTTCCATTCTCTTTCTTCTGATAAAGGTGATTCTTTTGGGTCTGGTGTGATACACTTGGAACTGTCTACATATTTGGGGCAAATAGCATAGGTGCATTTCAGGGGAAGCTGGATAAACACATGAGGGAGAAAGGAATAGATGGATTTGCTGATGGGATTAGATGAAGAGGGGTGGAAAAATGGCTCGAGGGAAACATAAACATATGGGGCGAGATCTTCTGGCTGGTCACCCTGGCGGGATCGTCCAGTCCCGCTGTTGGCGCTCCCTCACCTTGGGTTTCGTGGTAGGATTGGGTGGATTCAATGGGAAATTCCATTGGCAGTGGTGGGACCAGAAAATCCCGCCACCGCCCAATGGTGGGCTGCCTCCTGCCACCAATACATGCAGTGGGGGCCAGAAAATCTTGCCCATGGTCTGTTTGGGCTCAATGGCCCGTTTCTGTTCTGTAAATTCAATGAAATGGAAGATGGTGGAGCGATGAACAAAAAAAGGATACTGTTCAGGATAATTAGTCCTAGTGTATGTGCAACATGCAGTAATTTGCAGGCAAAAGTGTAATCCGGAATGAAAAGATGGACACGCCATAAAGGTTACATAGAATTATACAGAAACTATAGGACTGAACATTGTCATGTGAACCTTTAAGAAATGGGTATTTATAAATGGGTGTGTATATAAATATCTGTAGTGAGAGTACCTTTAAGAAATGGGTGTTTACTACTGCAGTGATGTCAGAGAGTGGGTGGAGCTGGCCTGTCTCAGCTTTTTACTTTTGTTTTTGAGCAGGCTGCAGGGTGTGTTTTAGTTTCGTTTTCAGTGTTGGAGCTGAAGCCAGACCAAGCAGGTGTACTGCTGTTCTCTCTGCCATCAAAAGACTATCTCTTGATCATTTGGTGAATTCAGAATTATAAATGTTTTCAGTAGTGACTTTAACCTGATGTGCTTCTGGTAAGAGGTGTTTTTAAGTTGTATGGATGTTAAAAAGGAAAGCTTAAAGGGTTACTTAGTGTTGTATTCTTTGGGGGTTGTATTTGAATTAATAGTTGCTAAGATGTTCACTGTATGTTTTAAAAATGTTAACTTAAGTTCATAGAATAAACATTGTTTTGCTTTAAAAAATACTTTTCTATTTCTGCTGTACCACACCTGTAGAGTGGGCCGTGTGCTCCCCATACCACAATCTATTAAAAGTTGTGGGTCAGGTGAACTCCATGATACACTTTGGGGTTCTCTAAACCCTGGCCCATAACAACATCAACAGGTCCATGCAGTATTTATGCTCCACATGAGACTCCTCCCACCAACTTCACCTCACCTTATTGGAATATCCTTTTTCCCTCATATATTTATCCAGTTTTCTCTTATCTGCACCTTACAATACAGAGTATTGCATAGCATGCACAGCAGAGAAACAAGCCTTTCAGCCCAGTGAATCCATTCTGGTATTTATGCTCCACATGAGCACCCCCTTATATATTCTCATCTAAATTTACCATTGTAATCATTTATTCCCTTCTTCTTCAAATGCTTGTCGTGTTTCACCTTAAACACATCTATACTATTTGCTACTTCCAGCCCCTGTGGTAACAAATTTCCCCATTCTCACCATAGTTTGGGTAAAGAAGTTTCTCTTGAATTCCCTATTGGATTTCTTGGAGACTACCTTATATTGATGGCCTCTAGATATATTCTTCCCCACAAGAGAAAACATTCTCTCTGTATCTGCTCTATCAAAATCTTGGGAGAATTTTGAAGACCTCCATTAGGTAACACCTGAACCTTTCTTTTTCAAGAAAGAAGAGACTCAGCCTGTCAATCTTTTCCTGATATATATACCCAGGTATTTCTCATATCATCCTTGCAAATTATCTATTCACTTTCTCCAGTGCCCTTATATCGCTTTTACAATATGGAAACCAGAATTGGAATATGTGCTAACAAAGGTTCAGTACAGATTTAGCATAATGTCCCTACTTTTCAATGCAATGCTATTCACCTCAATCACTTCAGGAAGTAGTGTGTTGCACATTCCAACGACTCTCTGGGTGAATAAGTTTCTCTTGAGTTCCTTATTGAATTTATTTGTGACTAACCTGATATTTGTGACCATTAGTTTTAGGTTACCACAAGCAGCAAACGTTTCTCCCTGCCTAACTTATTTTAATGACCTCTGTCAGACCTCTGTTAGGAACTGGACAAGAAGATCCAGAGAGTGAGAACATTGTAGTTGATAAAGCGACCATCAGTGACTCATTCTTGGTCAAGGATTAGCAGTTAGAGGAGCAAAGAGTGTGTCAGAACATGAAAGAAATTAAATTTACGGACGATGAACATCCTAATACACCTCAGAGCCAAGGAAGCACATCTGAAGAGTAGTCACTGTTGTAAATTATGCTGTTGTGTGGCTTGTGTTAGCACTCTCACCTCTGTGTCAAAACGTTGGAGAGTTTAGGTTCCACTGCACAAAATCCAGGCTGACACTTCAGTTAAGTTCTGAGGCATAGTCTTTCAACTATCAAGTTTGTAGAACATTGCTGTGCGGAGACTGCCACATTTCCAAATTAAAACAGTGCCCTTACTTTAAATTATTGCAATTTGGGACATCCTGAGGTCATGAAGGGTGTTACATAAATGCACACACATCTGGGGAGGTGGTGGTATAGTGGTATAGTCACTGGACTAGCAATCCAGAAACCCAGTATAATACTCCAGAGGCCAAGGTTTGAATCCTACCATAGCAGATGGCGAAATTTGAATTCAATAAATATCTGGAATTAGAAGACAAATGATGACCATGAAACCATTGTCAATTGTTGCAAAATCAGGTTCACTATTGTCCACATCTGTCACCCTTACCTGGTCCGGCCTACATGCGGTTGACTCTTAAAACACCTAGCAAGCCATTCAGTTCCAGCGCAATTAGGGATGGGCAATAAATGCTGGCACACATCCCATGAATAAACAGAAGTCTTATCTCAGGGAAAACATGAGCTCAGGAGGAGATCAGGCAGTGGACTCCTATAAAATTGAAAAGAGAAAGTACAATGTCCTGAAACACACCAAGTGAAATCTGCTTTGATGTTTGTACCTGAAAATGATAAAAGAGTGTCTTGCAATCATGTTGATGTCAGCAATCTGTTTTCTGTTCTGACAACAAAGAACTGAGCTGGAAGTTAAAGATTTTGGTTTCAGTCAATGATCATTTGGCAAGCGTTTGAATGATCCAGGCCCTGGCAAATTTCCATTCATTTAGGAGGAGGTTCTACTCATGCAAAAGACTGTGAGATAAATACAAATGTACGATTTTTGACACTGAATTTATGCCTTCTTTGATTTGTGCACCTGTCTGCAAGTTTTCCAAACCAACACCCTGTTGTTATGTGGATATGTGTGATTTATACACAAAATAAACCACTTTTGTTTTTAGAGGTTTTTTTTAGTTCCTTTCATGAGAATCTCGGAGATTACTGTGGCAAACTGATTCCAAACCAATTTCAAAACTATTCTTGAGCTTATCTCTAAGAGGCATATAAAAGTAGCTCACAGAATTGTGTGTGAATTTAAAGTGGATTTTGGGTTCTGCATCTGGATTGTGCCCTGCACCCACCCTCAATGGCATGGGTCAAATCAGGAAACCAATGTGGCAGGAATCGTTGTGTTAAACAAGCTTTTTATCTTTCACTAGGTTGGACATCATTTACCAGTATTAAGAAAATGCAATTCAGTTGCTTCTTCAACTGGTGCTGACATCTCTGTTTCAGATTTGGAGAATCTAAAATAATTTATTTCGATTTTTAAAATCATGGTGGAGAAATTTGGCATTCCACAAATATAAAATTTATTTTTCATATCCAGAGAGGTTTTTCAGCAGAGTTGAGTGGACCATAAAAATTCAAATACACCTTATTCAACAAGGAGTAACTTTTTTTAAACAGCGTAAGAGTGGGAGTTTTCATCAATTAACTGAGAGTTTAAGGATTGCACTTGTGAGGTACATCAACAGTACACCATTTACAGAAGCATAAGAATCCCTGGCTTGGATCTTGTCAGGCCAACAAGATCTCGGCCACTGGTCAGAGAACCAGCTGGAACACCTGTCAGTTCCATGGGGGAGGTCTAATGGAATCAAATGGCCTCCAGGCACTTGAGTGGTCACTGGCTGGTCCTCCCCATATTTGAGGCCCTTGGAGGCAGAACACCCAACCACCAAGAGCTCGGCCAACACATTCAAAGCTGGGTGGTGTGAGGCGGTCCTCACATGATGGATCTCGTTGGCGGACACGAATGCCACAAATTCCTCACTCTTAAATACCATAACATTATCTGATACCAGCATCCAGTGCATGCTGAAAATGTGCCAGAGTTTCTCTATGGTGGCCCGGGCCGTCGTCACCTATATCTTGAGGACCTCCATCCACTTAGAATGTGCATCGATGAGGACGACGAACATTGCGCCCTGAAAGAGGCCCGCAAAGTCTTTATGGAGCCTAGACCATGGATAACCTGGTCCTTCCCATGGGTGGAGAGGGGCTGCCGGAGGCAACATCTGGTGTGCCTGACACTGGACAAAGCGCTGGGTCACCCGCTTGATGTCCGTATCGATGCCGGGCCACAAAACATAGTTGCGAGCAGTGGCGGACCTACATTTTTGGGGCCCAGAAGCTTGAACTGTTATAGGAGCCCCTTCGCAACCAGCAATAAGGTCTGGGTAATGTTGCTAACTTTTGGTTGGCTCTTAATTCGTAATTTGCTCTGTTTGTTTAACCTTTGCTCGAGAGTCGCCAGGTATCTTTATGATACCGCCACGAGGTTCTATCAGTTTTACCTTATAGTCTGTTAGTTACGCATGCATTAACATGCTTCCGAATTACGAGGATTGATCAGAACTGCTTGAACACTTGTGGTTTTCTGTTCCCAATTGGATTCTAATTCAAATTTTTGGGTTCTCCCGGAGTGGTTAAGCCACTTCTAAGTCGGGTCCCGTCAAGATGTCGCCAGTAATATGTTGCTAACTTTTGGTTGGCTCTTAATTCGTAATTTGCTCTGTTTGTTTAACCTTTGCTCTAGAGTCGCCAGGTATCTTTATGATACCGCCACAAGGTTCAAGTTCAAGTACTGATCAATAACTCAACACACCAATTAGTAAGATTCAGATCAAAATACATTTATTATATACAGTAAGTCACTACTTATGCATATAACACTACTTTCTAGACTATTTCTATCACTAAAAGGTATATACTTAGCTTCGGAATTGGCCCACCAGGTCAGGGGAACAAATGGCCTTTCGTTCAGGTCCTGAGTCTGCAGGATTCAAAAGCTGGTATGGACTTGTAGCTAGGAGCGCCTATCTCGTAGCGAGCGTTGACTGGAGACTTACTTGGTTGGTGCGGCAGCTGGGCAGTTCACTCTCAGGGGTTGATTCGCGTTGTTGAGTGACCCAGCCAAGAAGGACGATTTGAACTTGGGGACTCTATTTTATAGTCCCCAGGGGCTTCCCACCCCTTTGGGCGGACCCCGTACCTGGTTCCAAGTGATTGGACTACGTTCCGATCACTTGGATCGATTTCTCCAATACCGGAGTTCCCTGATCGCTGGGCGGTCCCTGAGTGTCCTTTGGCCTTCCTTTGTCTTGGCTCCTGCTGGCGCCGAGGAGTCTGACACTGTACATGTTTCCATTGTACCCGGGGATTGCTCATTAGTATGCAGATGGCTGTGAGTTTCAGTGCTGTCTGGGCTTTTGCAAGTTCTAATACACAGGATTTCTGCACTTGCTAGTTTTTGCCTGTGTTGGCTGAATTTCCCTGTAGTCTTTGCGGATCTCCATTTTAAGTCGGGAAGTGGCCAACCCAGGTGGCTACGCTCCCTCCTTGTGATCCCTAACGCTAAGCGTGAAGGATCACATAACTGCGTTGTCTTCACTTCCTGACCCAGCGAGTACTCTTCCATGGCCTCTACACTGACCATAACTATGTATGAAAAATTTTAACTAACAATTCTAAGTGGCGCTATGTCACAACAGGGACATGCATTACAACATTAAAAAAAACGGTACCTCTAACTGTCTCTCATAAACTATACTCACTCAAACATTCAATCATACTAACTTCCAAACAATACAAAAATAATAGCAGCATTCGCATTTTTCCTCTGGCTTGGCAGTCAAGCACAGAGGTGTACAATATTTCCGTTGTAAACAAAACACATTTCTTTATTTACAAAAGATGCAACACAAATGTTCTTTATTGTAGATCAAGGGGTTCGAGGTCCTGGTGATAACCGAAAATAGGGGATCTTATCCTATATACCGGGGTGCAAGAGCGGTAGGCTCTCCTTCGCCATTTCTTCATGCGGATAGTCTGCACGATGCTGCAGAGTATCGCCAATACTAGAAGGGATTCATTACGTATGATAGTGAATACCAGGTTATGAACGTATCACACCATGATGGTGTGTTGGTGACTATCTCGTGGTTAACTATGTCAGGGTGTAGTGTATGGTAGGGGTGGGAATCATTCATGGCCTGTGAGTTAGGGGTCAGGGGGTTCGCGTTCGCGATGAACCGGATACAAATTACAAAAACGACGAAAAACACGTATGACGTCTTCATTGTTGTCTTCTTTCCTTTCCGTCTCTTCCTTTCCGTTTCTTCTCTCTTCCTGGAGCTTCTGGAATTCTGTGGATCAAGCATAGTTTCTGTCTTGTAGTTTTCCTTGCAATTTCCCTTTATAATTTGTCACCATGTGTGACTCCCTCATTTAAAAACATTTTTTTTAACCAAATATTTGGACTAGACATCTAAGAGAATACTGCCGTACTGCGAGCCGTCTCGCAGCCTGTGTCATTTACCATCCTAGTGTTTGAGGATGTAAATAGCATAGGGAAGCAATCCTAAGGGTTACTAAAACCAAACAAAAGAGTTTTGAACGTAATCGAGCCAAAATGGGGTGCGTGTGGGACGCGGCGGGCAAGATCTGGATGGAATCCCCGGGTAGGACGGTGATCAATGCCGTATGTGCTCTACCTGAATGTAGCTGATGAGAGGGGTGTCCTCCGGCAGGGCGGAGACCAATGCCGTTTCTCCACTGCCTGAGCAACCGGCAAGAACGGGTAAGAATGTGGTCGTCGTGGGGGCTGCCTCTCGTGATTACCTTCGAATCAGGAGAGTAGTTATGACTGTTGTCTGCCGACAGACTAGTTCCTCTGAACTATTGTCTGGGACAAACTTGTACCTTTAACGGTACAAACTTGTACCGTTAAAGGAGTGGTGACGTGGGGTCGTGAAAACTTTCGAGTTTACACACAACACTTAACGATAACATTAACAAACAAACATTGAACAAACATGCTGCAGGTTCCATCAGAAAGGACACCATAAATCACATTTGGACTGGGGTGTAACTAGCATATGGAGGCAGTGTAGTGTGGCCAAAGAAGAGAGGAAGGAGGAGTGAAACAAAAATGAAGTGGCCTTGCTGAGGTGTCCCTGTCAGGAGAAGTGGTGGGTAAGCGCTCACAGTTTGCATGGGGCAGCTGGGACCCTGTAGCTGCTGTGGGTGGTGTTCTCTTTCATATCTGGGGGCTAGTCTAGTTGGTGGGGGTCTCCTGCAATCTCGGGCGAAGTGTCCTGACTGCCCACAGTTGTAACATGACCCCTGGGGCACATAAGGTGGAGCAGGCTCTCTGGTGCATTGTTCCTTTCGGTATGGTTCTCTGGGTGGGGGGTCGAGGCTGTTGGTGTCTTTGCTGGTTCGGGGGGGCATTTGTGGGCTGATTCCGTTGCTGTTTCAGGCAGGCTTGACATTCTTGTGTGTAATGTCCTAATTGTCCGCAATTGTAACATTCTTGAGCTTTGGGCTGGGGTTGGCTGTTCCTGCCCTCATTTACCCATGCAGGGTTCTGGTGTGCTTTAACTGGGTTAATTTCTACCTGCTCTTCATCGGGTGCTATAAATACGGTTTTGCCTGCAATTGATAGCTCCCAAGCGCAGGACAATCTCTTCAAAACCCATTTTTCATTGTGGGCCTCATCTGAGGGGTCATAATTGGTATAGGCTTTTTCTCCTGCCTCTGTGGCATGTGGGATAAGGGTGCGGGTCCATTTGGCCTTGTTGTCTGGGGACAAATGGGCGCGGTCTAAGCTGCCGAAAATGGCTGTAAAACAAATCCACAGACGTCCAGCAAACGCTGTGAGGTGTTCTGTCTTTTTCTGCCTGCACTTATTCAGGCCTTCTACTGGGTCACCTCTGTTGTAACCGATCGCGTCTAGGATCGCCGCGTGCATCTCTGCAAGGGTGCCTCCTCCTACATTCTGTGGGTCGGGAAGGGCTGCTACAACCGAAGGGTCTAAACTCAAAACTGTGAGCTTCACTTGCTCCCGCTCATCCAGGCCGTACATGGTCGCCTGCTGCTTCACTCTCGCAAAGAAGTGGTGGGGGTCTGAGGTGGGGAGGAACGGTGTGATCTTTTCGCACGCGTCCCGTAATTGGGTCACGGTTAAGGGGGTGGTGTAAAGGAATTCCACGTCTCTGTCCGATGTGACGGTGCGGTGGGTAGTTACTGGATTCATGGGAACCTGATCTATCTGCTCTGTGGGGGGTTGGGGTGCTTTTCTCTTTTGGGGCTTTCCTTGCGCACATGTTCCCTGAACATACCTATGCGCGGTTTCATTTAATTCTTGCCAATCAGGGCCGTCTTCCTCATTTAATTGGGATCCAAAGGTGCTCTGAAACCCATTCTGCACCGAAAGCAAAGACTGCAGTTCCGCAATCTGCTTCCTGCATTTCGCATGATCTAATGAGCTTTGTCTGTGCTCCATGGTAGCAGCATGGAGTGCTCTTAACGCTGCTTTTAAATCGCTGCACTGCCTTTGCAATGCCTCTACCTGTTTCTCTGTCTCTTCTCTTACCAGGATTGCATGTTGCGTGTCCTGATAGGCCTTATCGTATTGGGTTTGGAAGCTGCTCAGATGCGCTAGACAAGACTGGTGTACCCGCTTGGCATCATCCACCTCTCCGTCCTTTGCTGCCAACTTCCTTCTTAAATCTATATTCTCTCTCTCGATCTCACTAACATCGACCTTACTCATTCAATGTCTCTCTTCTATCTCTTTGCGGAGCGTCCGAACGACCTCCTCTGTGCCTCGCAATTGTGCCAGACAGGACACGATTGCCATCGGCTTGCGAGCTTTCCCGAAGCTTTTCTTATGGATCTCTGACAGGCTCTCCCACCAAGTATGTCCTACACTCCCGGGTCCTGTTTCCTCATTATCACAGAATTCACTCCAAAGGGGCCATCCTTTCCCTTTGAGATATTTTCTGATCTCTTCTTCCCAAACGGGACACTGTCCTACTCTACTGCTGGTCGCTGCGACCATGAATTCTTCAGGGTTCATGAGGCGTTGCATTGCCTGCATTGCCATCTTTCCTCTCTAAATACTCTCTTAAAATTTGGAACGAGGGGTACGAAGGTGGTGCTGTAATTACGGGTACGGCTTTCGCTATTTTCCAGAATACAAACTCCCGACAATTTTTCGCAACAAAAATCTATCAGTTTTACCTTATAGCCCTGTTAGTTACGCATGCATTAACATGCTTCCGAATTACGAGGATTAATCAGAACTGCTTGAACACTTGTGGTTTTCTGTTCCCAATTGGATTCTAATTCAAATTTTTGGGTTCTCCCGGAGTGGTTAAGCCACTTCTAAGTCGGGTCCTGTCAGGATGTCGCCAGTAATATGTTGCTAACTTTTGGTTGGCTCTTAATTCGTAATTTGCTCTGTTTGTTTAACCTTTGCTCTAGAGTCGCCAGGTATCTTTATGATACTGCCACAAGGTTCAAGTTCAAGTACTGATCAATAACTCAACACACCAATTAGTAAGATTCAGATCAAAACACATTTATTATATACAGTAAGTCACTACTTATGCATATAACTCTACTTTCTAGACTATTTCTATCACTAAAATGCCTATAGTTAGCTTTGGAATTGGCCCACCAGGTCAGGGGAACAAATGGCCTTTCGTTCAGGTCCTGAGTCTGCAGGATTCAAAAGCTGGTATGGACTTGTAGCTAGGAGCGCCTATCTCGTAGCGAGCGTTGACTGCAGACTTACTTGGTTGATGCGGCAGCTGGGCAGTTCACTCTCAGGGGTTGATTTGCGTTGTTGAGTGACCCTGCCAAGAAGGACGATTTGAACTTGGGGACTCTATTTTATAGTCCCCAGGGGCTTCCCGCCCCTTTGGGCGGACCCCGTACCTGGTTCCAAGTGATTGGACTACGTAATGTAATTTTCTAGAGACAATATGCGTAAAGAATTTAAGCGTTCTTTATAAAGGATAGCTTTGAAAAATTCCTTTCTGCTTCACAGCTCGTGATAGGCATTGTCAAGTACAGCTTAAGCGCAGTAGTAATATTGGGGAACACTTCAATTAGGTGTTGCTCACAAATAAGCTGAAGAACGTCTGCGTATTGCATTTTAGATGGCGTGTTTTCTTCTGTGTTCTGGGATTTCCTAAGGTGCAAATATTCTTTGAACTGATAACACTCGTTTACTAATTTGCGGTCAATATCATCTTTGTAATACGATATTATAAGTTTAATACTGTCCTCATCAATTTCAGAATTGTTCACCAATTCTGAGAGGAACTTGAACCTTTTCGCAATCTGCTCATATGGGTCAATCCTCTTGCGTAACTGGATTATCAAGCAGTCATAGAGTTTATATAGAACTTCTAGCCTAAATTTGGCAGCTCCTCTCAAAAAAGCAATACCACTTGTTCCATCTGAAAATTTCCTTGTAACAATGCGTTTGGAAGCATCAGAATAACTTGAGGTGATATCTTCACACAAACCTTTTGTTTCTGATTCATAGTGTGCAATCCTATCTGCTGAATTTTCTCTGAGTTCTTTAACAAACAAAAGTAAAGATGATAGCAGAGATAACCTTCAAATACATCAAAACCAGGGGTTTGTAGTTTCTTACTTGTTTTGTTGAAACGCTCCAGCACTTCTTCCTAAACGACTGTTAAAGTAGCATATTCCAGCTTTACCAACTTGTGGTATAAATTCTTTGCCTCTCGTTTACATTCAGGCTTCTCTTCTGAGTCTTCAAAAATATGTTTGAGAGTTTGTAAAATACCCATATATCCATTTTTAATTGCCCGGACTGCTTCATAGTGTGCAGACCATCTAGTTACACTTAAGCTCTTTAGAGAAAAATGTAGATTGCCCTGTGTGTTTAAAATCCCCCATCTTCGTGGAGATCCAGAAAAGAAAACATACAGCTCCTGCAAAATGCCAAAATAGTCAACAACTTCAGGTACAGTAGACACTGCCTTTTCTCCAGCAAGGTTAAGTGAATGGGCTGCACATGGTACATAGTCTGCGTACCTGTTAATGTTTTTAAAGAGTGCTTGCAGGCCTTTCTCCGAGCCTTTCATGTTAGATGCATTATCGTAGGACTGACCACGGATATTTTCAAGTGAAAGCTTATGTTCACCCAGGACTTGTTGTATTTTGTTGAACAAGGTTATGGATGAATGTTTTTTTATCAGTAAAAATGTTAAAAATCTCTCACAGGGTTTTCCATCATAGCAGTATCAAACCACAATTACCAGCTGGTCAACATGTGTTAGGTCAGGCGTAGAGTCAACAATAATAGAGTAGTATTTGGTGTCTAGGTTGTTGATTTGATTCACAATTTCATCTTGCACATGTTTTCCCATGATTTCTATCAATTCTTCATACATGGGTTTGGAAAGGTAAGTAGCATTTACTTTTTCATTTTTACATTTCTCGAGATGTTCATGTAAAAATGGGTCGAACTCTGCAATAAGTTCAATGGCCCCCATGAAGTTTCCATTATTTGGTGAGCCCCACTTCTCCTCATGACCTCTAAATGCCAAACCACTTTCATTTAAGCCTACGTAATACTTTAATAACCTTTTAATTTTTATTTTAACTATTATTTTGTATTGAATTACACTATATTATTAATATTATTATTTTTTATTAGAAACAGAGCAAAAGAGAACTTAGAGGTAGGAAAACAGAGAACGTCACAGTCGGAGAATAGAGATAATAGTAGCAATGGCCATAAAAGCGATGGAACGCCTAACAAACCCGCAGGAACCCGAGGTCGCAGCGACCAACAGAGCAGAGCAGTGCCCCAGATGGGAAGAAGAATTGAGGAAGTATTTAAAGGGGAAAGGAAGGCGCCTTTTGTCCGCGTTTTGTTCAAATGACGAGTCAGGTCCAGGAAGCATAGGACAAACCTGATGGGACAACCTAACCGAGGTACATAAGAAGAATGCAGCAAAAGTTCGTAAGCCAATGGCAATAGTGTCCTGTTTGGCACAGTTGTGAGGCACAGAGGAGGTCGTGAGGACGCTCTGCAGACAGCTAGTTGAGAAAGAGGAGAAGAACAAGGGAAACTATAGTGAATGTGAAAAGATTAATGAGCAACTCCGGGAACAGTCGGCAGCTAAAGATAAAGAGATGGCTGATGTCAAACGGGCACACCAATCTTGTTTAGTTCACCTTAGCAGCTTTCAGACCCAGTACGATAAAGCCTACCAAGACACACAGCGCGCAGTCTTGGTACGAGAAGAGACAGAACAGCAGGTAGCACAGTTAACAAGACAATGCGCAGATTTAAAGACAGCTTTACGAGCGCTCCATAGCTCCACTGCAGAACAAAGACAGAGCACAGTAGATCATGCGAAATGTAAACGACAAATAGAGAAGTTGCAGTCACTGCTGTCAGTGCAAAACGGATTCAGAGATACCTTTGGACAAGATTTAGATGAGGAGAATGGCCCCAATTGGCAAGAACTAAATGAAACCGCCCATAGATATGTGGAGGATACCGAAAATCACAATAGAGCCCCCCAGGCCCCGAAAAGCAAAGCACCCGCATCACCGACTGCACAGGCAGCACACACCCCCATGAATCCGGGCACCACACAGCGCAAGTCATCGGATCGGGATGAGCCTGATTTTGTTTACACCACCCCACTAACCATCACCCAATTGAGAGATGCCTGCGCCAAAGTTGAACCATTTGAATCCACCGCAGACCCACATAATTTCTTTGAGAGAGTACGGCAGCAAACGGTAATGTACGGTCTAAACGAACCGGAGGAAGTTAAGCTTATAGTCATGAGCCTTGACCCGTCCGTTAGCTCAGCTTTACCAGAACCCCAGAATGTAGGAGGAGGAACTCTCCAGGAGATGAAAACGGCCATTTTAGATGCGATCGGGTACAACAAGGGAGACCCAGTAGAAGGTTTGAACCGTTGTAGGCAAAAGAAGGGAGAGCTTCCGACTGCATTTGCAGGTCGCCTTTGGATCCATTATAAGGCAGTATTTGGGGATTTGAACCGTGCACACTTAAATGAAGACGATACAACTAAATGGTCCCACACTTTAGTCTCCCACGCCACAGAAGCAGGTCAAAAGGCTTGTGTAAATTACGATCCCGCAGACGCCACACATAATGAAGTGTGGGTTTTAAAGCGACTCTCCAGAGCTTGGGAACAATCCCTACATAGGAAGGCAGATCAGGAAAAGGCAGAGGCGAATATGCACCCAGTCAGGACTAATCAGGACCCAGCATGGGTAAATGAGGGCAGACATGAAGGACAGCACCCCAGAGCACAGGCACCACGAGGTTGCCATAATTGTGGACACAAGTGACATTACGCCTGCGAATGCAGACAAACCCTCCCGAACCAGCAACGGCACCAGCAATCGAACGCCCCACCTAGGAACAATGTTAGGCCCATACATAGCATTAGCGCCCGAACAGATAATGAAGTAATCAACACCACAGATTGACGGTGTTCGGACTCCCCAACTTGGGCCTGCGACACACTCTGGGACCAATCAGGCAGACCAGTAGTCACAGGCACATTCCGGTGACATCCAGTAGAGTTCCTTTGGGACACAGGAGGGTCCCGCACCACTTTAAACTCCTCCACAATGTTTCAGCGTGACAAATGGCCCACCACAGACACCATCACCCTTAGTGGATTTACAGGACATGTACAGCAGGGATACATTACAGCCCCCGTTGATATTCAGATAGGAACCATAAACACCAGACATCCCGTTGTTTTAGTCGACTTGCCCCAAACAGCCGAGCACATTCTAGGAATCGACTTTATGAGCTCCCACAACCGTTCCTTTGACCCCGTGAATAGGTGTGTATGGAAAATGGCCAAAACAGTGAGAGCCCCCGCTATGCTCACAGTAGGGGACTACAAACATAGGATTTGTTCAGTAGGAGACTATTGGTTTGATCCGCAAACAATTAGTCCAGACCAGACAATTAGAGAGGTCCTCAGAAAACATAAAGCAACACAAACACGATTGTGGGAAGATCCCAGGCACGGTCACAATTTCGGGTCCCGATCCCAAGCCCCAGAAACAATACGGTTTCCCACAGCAAGCCAAGGGTGAGATCTCAAAAGTCATCAAAAGCTTACTAGATCAAGGAGAAATTCGGCCCGTAGCCTCAACAAACAATGCCCCAATTTGGCCCGTAAAGAAACCCGACGGTTCATGGAGATTAACCATTGACTACCAAGAGCTTAACAAGGTCACCCCATTAGCAGCCCCCACCGTTGCCACGAGTCCCGAAACCATGCTCAAGCAGGGAGTACAAGCAAAATACTTTACCGTGCTGGACATTAGCAATGGCTTCTGGTCCATCCACTTAGATAAGGCCTGTCAATACAAGTTCGCGTTCACATTTCAAGGACAACATTATACATTGACATGCCTCCCGCAAGGTTTCCATAACTCCCCCTCAATTTTTCACCGACAATTGGCCAACGGACTTTCCAAATTTCTTCCCCCTGAAGCCTTATTCAGTATGTGGACGACTTACTCCTACAGACGGACACAAAGGAAGAGCATGTTAAGCTTCTTTCAGAATTGCTAGGTCTCTTACAATCAATTGGATACAAGGTTAACCCGAAAAAAGCCCAGATCCTAAAAGAAAAGGTCCTTTACTTAGGCACCATTGTCACCCACGGGAAGAGAGAGATTGAACACAAATTAATTGAGTCAATAGTTAAATTGCCCCTGCCCCACAATGTCACTGCATTCCGGTCATTCTGAGGATTAGTTGGATATTGTAGGAACCATACAGATGGTTTTGCCACAAAAGCAGTCCCACTCTCAGAGCTCCTTAAATAGAACGCCCCATGGGAATGGCTTCCTCAGCACACGGACGCCATCGATGAATTAAAACACGCCCTAAGCACAGTCCCCGCTTTGCAAGTTCCAGACCCACACTCTCCCTACGCCATAGAAGTAGCAACCACCGACCGAACTGTTATAACCTGCCTGCTTATGATTGGCTGAGGACTAATGACAATCCCACAATCCTGTGGGAGTATGAGCTTCCCCAATGAGGGGGGCGGAGAAATCATTAGCAGATTCCCTGTATAAATAAAGCTGGCCAGTTTGGAACCAGCAGGAAGAAGTAAGCAGCAAGCGATGTTGCTGCTGTTGTGTATATATATGTTATTGTAAATAAATGTTATTTCTTTGTATCCTTGAAACTCGTGCTGGATTCTTCGTGGCCCTCACAAAACTGGCGACTAGGGTTAAAGTGAATAGCTGTCTACACTGCTGAAGCCACCTCCCTGGATTTTTGTTGGATACAGGTTGGAAGTTGTTTTCTATTACACCATGCCTCTGTACGGACGTTTAGATGTTTTTGATGCTGCGCTGGAAAGCTGGAACCAGTATGCACAACGGATGCGTTACTATTTCCGGGCAAACAATATCACCGAAAATGAGCGCCAGGTGGTCCTATTGCTCACCGCCTGCGGCCCACATACGTTTGGGGTGATTAGGAGCCTTATGTACCCAGCTGCGCCGGACACCAAAACGTTTGATGAACTTGTGAATTTAGTGGGGCAGCATTTTAACCCAACCCCGTCCACGATAGTCCAACGTTACCGGTTTAATACCGCTGAGAGGACCCTAGGAGAATCCCTTGCCGACTTTCTATCCAGGCTACGCAGGATTGCGGAGTACTGTGACTATGGTGAGACCTTGTCAGAAATGTTACGCGACCGTTTGGTTTGCGGTATTAACAATGCGGCCACCCAGAGAAAGTTGTTAGCTCAGCCAACATTGACTTTTCAACAGGCCATTCAAATAGTATTGTCCCGAGAGAGCGCAGAACGAGGAGTGCAGGAGATACAGGGAATGGAAGTGCATGCCTTGGGGCGCAACCCCTTCCGTCCGAAAACGTCCCCCCGCACTCCTGCGGTACCTTGGGCGAGACGACGTCCGGATCGACGCCAGTGGCCGTCAGACATTCCTCCCCGAAGGGAGCCTTCTCCAGAACCAATGGATGAGGAGCCATGTCCGTGTCAGATTTGTAGGCGCCGACCCCGTCGCGGACGCCGATCCTGGGGGCACGAGAGGCGCTGTCGTTCCGACCGAAACTGGGACCAGCCCAGGGGCCATACCTTCCATGTGGATGAACCTGCGGCGACTACTCCTGAGGACGTGGACACGGAGGACGACTGCCTGCAGCTGCATTGTGTGGCAGCTCCCCATGTGGCCCCCATTAAGGTGACAGTACGGGTCAATGGTCACCCGCTTGAGATGGAGTTGGACATTGGCGCAGCGGTCTCCGTGATCGCCCAGAGGACATTCGACTGCATCAAGCAGGGTATACAGACCCTTACATTAACCGACACACAGGCCAGGTTGGCCACCTACACGGGGGAACCATTGGACATTGCAGGAACTACGATTCCCCCTGTTGTTTATGGACGCCAGGAGGGGCGTTTCCCACTTATCGTGGTGCGTGGCCATGGGCCCAGCCCATTGGGTCGGGACTGGTTGCGCCATTTGCGCTTGCAGTGGCAGCACATCCTCCAAACAGTTTCTGGAGGGTTGACTGAGGTGCTCGGACAATACCCAGATGTATTCCAGCCCAGTTTGGGGAAAATAAAAGGGGCCGTAGACCGTATCCAAGTCGAACCAGGAGCCATGCCGCGCTATTTCCGGGCGCGCCCGGTGCCTTACGCCTTGCTCGAGAAGGTAGAAGGGGAGCTAACTCGTTTGGAAACTTTGGGTATTATCAGGCCCGTCCGTTTCGCTGACTGGGCAGCACCAATTGTGCCTGTAATGAAGCCAGGTGCCACAGTTCGCTTGTGTGGGTAGTGGGTGCCTGGAACTCACTACCGGAGGAGGTAGTGGAGGCAGGGACGATAGGGACATTTAAGGGGCATCTTGACAAATATATGAATAGGATGGGAATAGAAGGATACGGACCCAGGAAGTGTAGAAGATTGTAGTTTAGTCGGGCAGTATGGTCGGCACGGGCTTGGAGGGCCGAAGGGCCTGTTCCTGTGCTGTACATTTCTTTGTTCTTTGTTCTTTGTTATAAACTTACAGTGAATACGGCTTCCCGACTCGACCGATATCCAATGCCTCACATAGAGGATCTCTATGCAAAGCTTGCAGGTGGACTCTCATTCACAAAATTAGATATGAGTCACGCCTACCTACAGTTGGAGCTGGACCCTGCCTCCCGACCATATGTAACGATTAATACACACCGGGGCCTGTATGAATATACACGTTTGCCCTTTGGAGTATCCTCTGCCTGCGCTATTTTTCAACGCGTTATGGAGGGCATTTTGAGAGGTTTACCATGTGTCGCTGTCTACTTAGATGACGTTTTGATCACAGGGACGTCGGAGCAGGAACATTTGGAAAATCTGGAGGCTGTCCTTGGATGCTTTTCGGAGGCTGGAGTCCGTTTACGTCGCACAAAGTGCGTCTTTCAGGCGAAGGAAGTAGTCTACCTAGGTTATCGGGTGGACTGCGAAGGTTTGCACCTTGTCGCAGAGAAGGTGCGCGCGCTTCAACAGGCCCCCGCCCCGACTGACACTTTGCATCTTCGTTCTTTTCTCGGTCTCGTAAACTATTACGGGAAGTTCCTCCCCAATCTGACAACTACGCTGGCCCCATTGCATCTTCTGCTAAAGAAAAATCACATCTGGGTTTGGGGTCTGTCGCAAGAGACCGCTTTCCGGTGGGTAAAACAACAATTGTCGTCGTCTGGGTTACTAACCCACTATGATCCTGGAAAGCCTTTGCTCGTCACATGTGATGCATCCCCGTATGGTATTGGGGCCGTCCTGTCCCACAAGATGGAGAACGGGGCCGAGCGGACGATAGCTTTCGCCTCCCGCACATTGACTGCAGCGGAAAAAAAGTACGCGCAGATCGAGAAGGAGGGCCTGGCAGTGGTCTTTGTGGTGAAACGTTTCCACCAGTACGTGTATGGCCGCCATTTCACTATCGTGACTGATCATAAGCCTCTGCTGGGACTTTTCAGAGAGGATAAACCAATACCGCCCATTGCTTCCGCATGGATCCAGCGCTGGGCTTTGTTGCTCGCTGCATACGAGTATTTTCTGGAGCACAAACCAGGAACGCAGATAGCGAATGCCGACGCACTGAGCCGATTGCCTTTATCAACAGGCCCCATGTCGACCCCCACGACCGGTGAGGTGGTTGCAACCCTAAGTTTTATGGACACCTTGCCTGTCACGGCAGCACAGATCCGTGAGTGGGCCCAGACGGAGCCAGTCCTGTCAAAGGTTCGGCACATAGTCCTGTATGGTGGGCAGCAGAGACAGCTCCCAGGCGAGTTGCGGGCATTTTCCTCCAAGCTGTCAGAATTCAGCGTGGAAGACGGCATCCTCTTGTGGGGGACGCGTGTGATTGTCCCGGAAATTTGATTGAGTTTTTTGAGAGGGTGACCAAGAAGGTAGATGAGGGCAGTGCAGTAGACGTTGTCTACATGGACTTTAGCAAAGCCTTTGACAAGGTACCGCATGGTAGGTTGTTGCAGAAGGTTAAAGCTCACGGGATCCAGGGTGAGGTTGCCAATTGGATTCAAAATTGGCTGGACGACAGAAGACAGAGGGTGGTTGTAGAGGGTTGTTTTTCAAACTGGAGGCCTGTGACCAGTGGTGTGCCTCAGGGATCGGTGCTGGGTCCACTGTTATTTGTGATTTATATTAATGATTTGGATGAGAATTTAGGAGGCATGGTTAGTAAGTTTGCAGATGACACCAAGATTGGTGACACAGTGGATAGTGAAGAAGGTTATCTAGGATTGCAACGGGATCTTGATCAATTAGGCCAGTGGGCCGACGAATGGCAGATGGAGTTTAATTTAGATAAATGTGAGGTGATGCATTTTGGCAGATCAAATCAGGCCAGGACCTACTCAGTTAATGGTATGGCGTTGGGGAGAGTTATAGAACAAAAAGATCTAGGAGTGCAGGTTCATAGCTCCTTGAAGGTGGAGTCGCAGGTGGACAGGGTGGTGAAGAAGGCATTCGGCATGCTTGGTTTCATTGGTCAGAACATTGAATACAGGAGTTGGGACGTGTTGTTGAAGTTGTACAAGACATTGGTACAGCCACACTTGGAATACTGTGTGCAGTTCTGGTCACCCTATTATAGAAAGGATATTATTAAACTAGAAAGAGTGCAGAAAAGATTTACTAGGATGTTTCCGGGACTTGATGGTTTGAGATATAAGGAGAGGCTGGATGGACTGGGACTTTTTTCCCTGGAGCGTAGGAGGCTTAGGGGTGATCTTATAGAGGTCTATAAAATAATGAGGGGCATAGATAAGGTAGATAGTCAACATCTTTTCCCAAAGGTAGGGGAGTCTAAAACTAGAGGGCATAGGTTTAAGGTGAGAGGGGAGAGTTTCAGAAGGGCCCAGAGGGGCAATTTCTTCACTCAGAGGGTAGTGAGTGTCTGGAATGGGCTGCCAGAGGTAGTAGTAGAGGCGAGTACAATTGTGTCTTTTAAAAAGCATTTAGATAGTTACATAGGTAAGATGGGTATAGAGGGTTATGGGCCAAGTGCGGGCAACTGGGACTAACTTAATGGTAAAAACTGGGCGGCATGGACTGGTTGGGCCGAAGGGCCTGTTTCTATGCTGTAAACTTCTATGATTCTATGAAACAGGACAGGAGCTGTTACTAAGAGACTTGCACAATGGGCATCCAGGTGTGACCAAAATGAAAATGTTGGCCCGGAGTTATGTTTGGTGGCCAGGCCTCGACGCCGACATTGAGAAGGTGGCCCAAAACTGCCCCATTTGTCAGGAGCATCAGAAGCTTCCGCCGGCCACGCCCCTACATCACTAGGAATGACCAGGACGGCCTTGGGCGCGCTTGCATGCGGATTTCACCAGCCCTTTTCAAGGATTCATGTTCCTTTTATTAATCGACGCCCAGTCTAAATGGCTAGAGGTGCATAAGATGCTCGGCACAAAGTCCTGCGCAACAATTGAGAAGATGCGTTTGTCTTTTAGTGCACATGGCCTCCCCGAGGTGCTGGTCACGGATAACGGAACTCCATTCACCAGTGAGGAGTTTGCGAGGTTCATGAAGATGAACGGCATACACCATATTCGCACTGCCCCTTACCACCCGGCTTCAAATGGGTTGGCGGAGCGCGCAGTGCAGACATTCAAACGAGGCCTAAAGAAGCAGTCTTCCGGGTCAATGGACACGAGACTGGCTCGCTTTTTGTTTCGTATAGGACCACCCCCCATGCGGTGACTGGGGTAGCTCCCGCAGAACTCCTAATGGGCCGGAGACTTCGCACCCGCCTTAGTATGGTTTTCCCGGACATTGGCGCAAAAGTACGCCGCACACAAGAACGGCAGGGACAGGGTTTTTCTCGGCATCGTCTGATTCGGCAGTTTGCGCCCGGTGACCCAGTGTTCGTTCGCAATTTTGCTGGTGGTGCCCAGTGGGTTCCTGGCGTAATCTTTCGCCAAACGGGCCCTATATCTTATCAGGTGCAAGCCCAGGGTTGTCTCCAGCGCAAACATCCCTTCCTAAGATTCCCCGCCCCCGGAGCTCATTTCTACAGCCACAGAGACCAGACACAATGGAAAGTAGCCCTCACAATCTTCCTCTGGTGCCTCACTCAAAGCCTGCGCAGGTCGTTACAGAACCGAATGGAGATAGAGACGCCGAGATGACAGAGGCAGCAGACTCTGACTCCGAGATGGAGACACAGGACGCATCAGAGGGGGAATCCTCGGGCCCACGGGCCGTGGATGTACAACCGTTACGCTGTTCATCACGGAAGCGCCGGTCTCCGTCTCGTTACACGCCGCCTGATCCAGCGCCTTGTGCAAATGGTGTCCGGCCTGCGGCAAAACGAGTCCGACACCCTCCTTCGCCAGGGTCTTCGGTGGATTCCTTGGACTATGGGGGGGAGGGATGTTATAACCTGCCTGCTTACCATTGGCTGGGGACTAATGACAATCCCACAATCCTGCGGGAGTATGAGCTTCCCCAATGAGGGGGGGGGCGGAGAAATCATTAGCAGACTACCTGTATGAATAAAGCTGGCCAGTTTGGAACCAGCAGGAAGGAGTAAGCAGCAAGTGAGGTTGCTGCTGTTGAGTATATATATGTTATTGTAAATAAATGTTATTTCTTTGTATCCTTGAAACTCGTGCTGGATTCTTCGTGGCCCTCACAAAACGAACCCTATCAGCAGTACTCCTACAGGAAAGACATGACCGCTTAGGACCTGTAGCCTATGCCTCACAAATTTTGGACCCAGTGGAGCAAGGATTTTCAGCCTGCGAACGGCACTTGCTTGCAGTATTTTGAGCAGTGCAGTATTTTGCATATATCACAGGCCTTAACCCAGTAACGATTTTAACCAAGCACACCCCAACGCAGCTAATGTTAGATGGTGGGTTAAAGGACGGTTCAGTCAGCCAGATCAGAGCAGCTCGCTGGACACTGTTGTTACAAGGAAGAGACATTACAGTTAAACGTACAAAGACCCACACATTTTTAGCAGACAACCTTCAGGATGCAGAAACCCCACATGAGTGCCAGATCATTGCAGCCAAACTCCACACAGGACCCTTTATTCTGAAGTCACTACACACACGAGCAGGCATCAGAACACAGAATACCCAGACCACGGACAACGCTGTAAAGGTTTATGTAGACGATTCCTCCACCATAGAAAATGGAAAGAGAATAACTGGTTGTGGAATTTATGTGGAAGACGCACAGGGACGCGCATTAGAGGAAATATCTTTAAAATTGCCCGGCCACCTAGGATCACAAGCAGCCGAATTAGCAGCTATAGCATATGTAGTGCATCATCCAGATTCCCTTCCGACCCCAGCGGACATACATTTGGACAGTTTATATGTCTGCAATAGTTTGACAGAATTCCTGCCCCTGTGGGAATCTCGAGGATTTGTATCCGCTGATGGTAAACCCCTACCCTCAGCCCCATTGTTGAAGCATATCCTTAAGACAGCAAAAGACCGCACATATGGCATAATCAAAGTGAGAAGCCACCATCGTTCCTCCCCACCCTGTAACGTAAAGGCAGACGCCTTAACCAAGTCAGGGTCACGCCACGGGCACTTTTGGCAACCCCCCGAAAGTGAATCGATACACGGAGTCCAGGTTTCACAGACCAATATCGAAGATTTACCCCAGGCCCAAAAGGCAGACGACACTATCAAACAAGTGTTAGACAGTAACTTCCCGGCCCCCTATGTCAAATTCAAGGACTCATTGACAGTACAGGACGGTATAGTTTTGAAAAATGGAATTTATGTGGAGCCCACCCAGGACAGAAACCAGGTAATTTACCAGCCTCATGACGGACATTTAATGCCCATTTAAGACCTTTGTGCTGGTGGCCCGATTTAAAAGCAGACGTCACGCATTATGTTGAGAATTGTTTAATCTGTGCACAGAACAATCCTGAAAGGTACTCCAAGAAAGGACAATTGAGACACACCCAACCTATTAATGGTCCATGGACAAATTTACAGCTCGACTACATTGGTCCCCTCCCCTCTGCAGAAATGGTTTTAAATATGGATTAGGTGTAATCGACACCTTTACAAAATGGGTAGAAGCAGTTCCCTCCCGGACGAACACTGCGAAAACCACAGCTAAGATTTTGACCCAACAGATATTTACACGCTGGGGTCTTCCCCGCAGCATTGAGTCAGACAAAGGGTCCCATTTCACCGGCAGAGTCATGCAAAATGTCCTAACGATTTTTGGAATCAAGCAAAAATTTCACATAGCGTAACACCCCCAATCCAGCAGCATTGTTGAACGAATGAATTGCACCTTGAAAGCGACCATTAGAAAAATGGTGCAACAGCATAACACCACATGAGACACAATCCTCCCATTCGCCCTTATGTTTATTAGGAACACAATATCCAGTTCCACAGGTTTCACCCCCCACACTCTCATGACCGGACGGCCCATGAAAGGAACTGAATATTTATTAGGTCTCGATTTGGCAAGCCCCACAGTCACCGCCCTCACCCATGAAAAAGCAGTCCAACAAGTCACGGAAAATATTAAAGCAGCACAGCTCGCTGCAGTTGTCTGACTAGGCGCTAGGAAAAAGCAGAGTAAGGCCTGCTTTGATAAAACAGTCCACCCCATAGAGTATACAGTCAGTCAGCAAATGATGGTTTCCCTGTACAGACGATTCCGCCCCGCCCATCGACAACCTCGTCCAATCCTCCCCCAGCCATGACAGCACATCCACGCCCACAGACCCGACCTTGTCTCTGCCCACAAGTACGACTTCCACCTTGAGCTTGATTCAGACGATAGTGCCAGCCTTCCCAAATTGACCACGATCACTGACCACTAGTACAACCTTCCCGGCTCCAGTCACTCCAGCCCCTGGAACCACGACCAGGACATGTTTGGCCCCCAATATCCCCTTCCACAGCCAGAGCCACCGCCACCGCCCGACAACAGTAACTTGCCCTTCACTGCCACCGCCCCTACGCCTCATGACAAACGAACTCCTTTTTAGCACCGCGACAACTCTTGTAGACTGGTTAGACATGACGATTCGGATTCCACGATGACCCACGCTGCCACGGCACAAAAATGGCAGACACGAGTCTGGCAACCGGGAGATGGTGATGATTCAGAGTCTGACTCCCGTTACGGTAACCCTTTTACAACGCTTTTCGATACAGAACCCTGAGGTGTCCAGATGATGAGAAAAAGGAGCCGCATAAGAATTACGGTGTCCTACTACTGATGGAGCCTGCCCGCCTTTTATTTCCTCCTTTCTTTCTTGTTGCTACATGGTTTAATTAATGTCGGCCTGACACCCAATTTCTTGATACAGTCATAGCTACTCTTCCAACGCCATTTACTGACCAATGGCCGTTAAAGGAACAATTGTTGGATCTCACATGTGTTACAAATTATTTCCGCTCGTTTTGGTCACCCAGGTAGGGAGCAACGGCACTGATCCCTGCCCTGCCTGAGGACCCCAAATGCATCCGATCAGCTAAGCTTGGGTAGTGGAGCAACGGCACTGATCACCGCCCTACCCGGGAATCCGACCCATTCTGGGTGGGCCTGCCTTCGAGTACTCCGGAATGGTTCTTTACACTTTTCACTGTCTTTGGCAGGTCTTAGTTTTCCCTTCTCTGCTCTTATTGTGGTTTAAAGAATGCCCTTTGCCACAGTCTGTGCACTCAACTCTTTACCTTCCGTGACCCTCTGGTCGTTCCCCACCTGCTATTAACACGTTTGCCACACTTGATTGCCACATATGCTGCTACACGCGAACTACGTCTGGACCCTGGGACGAAGAAACTTTATAAAACCGGCCGCCCTAAAATTCGGCTGTAGCCTCAATCATTAATGGTTGTAGTAAAGAACAGACTGGTTGAAGAAATTGTCCACCCAGTCCAAGCATCGACCACAAGCTGCGCGAGTCTCTGTACTTTAAAACTTGACATGTCTTGTCTCTAAAAGAGGTTGTTTCAAAAAAAAATGAGGGAGTCACAAATGGTGACGATTCTTTTTTTTTAATAAATGTTTTTATTGGGTTTTTGAACAAAGTATATTTGCCGTTATGTACACAGGATATGATATATATATATACTTAGAAGAAGAGAAGGGCACACACACAAATCACAAAGGGAAAGAAAAAAAAAGAAAAAGAAAAAAGGTAACAACACGAGAGAAATACAAAATCAATTATTTACACACATAAGTAGGCATCTGTTTGTGGGGGTGGGGGGGGGGGGGGGGCAGACGTACATTTGGCTGCCAGAGAGACAATTACGGAGGGCAATACTCGAATGGGTCTGGTGCTGGTGTTGTCCCTTGCTTCTCCCGGACGGATTTCGCTGCCGTTGTCGTCTCGGGCTCGCTTCCACTTCAGCCGGCCTTCCCGTCTTCCGCCTGAATTCTCTTTTTTCTCTGTTCCTGTGGATGCCAAGTTTGTAAACGTTTCCCTGCCTCCCCCCTCCCCCTATCACTTCCCTGGCTCTCCTCTATTGTTCCCTGTCTCTTCCCTCTCCCCCCCCCCCCCACCCTGTGGTTCACCTTTCCTTCCTCTTAGAAATAACCGCCCCCCCCCCCCCCTCTCCCGGTCTATCTCTCCCTCTCATGCTTTGGCTACTGTCCCCCGGTTCTTGGCTACTTGGCTATTCTTCTGCTTGTTTGTTGGCCACAAACAGGTCCTGGAACAATCGGGTGAATGGCTCCCACGTTCTGTGGAAGCCGTCGTCTGACCCTCGGATGGCGAATTTGATTTTCTCCATTTGGAGAGATTCCGAGAGGTCAGACAGCCAGTCTGCAGCTTTGGGTGGTGCTGCTGACCGCCAGCCGAACAGGATTCTATGGCGGGCGATCAGGGAGGCAAAGTCAAGGGCGTCTGCCCTCTTCCCCAGGAATAGATCTGGCTGGTCCGAAACCCCGAAGACTGCCACTTTCAGGCATGGCTCCACCCTCACCCCCACCACTTTGGACATTGCCTCGAAGAAGGCAGTCCAGTACTCCACAAGTCTGGGGCAAGACCAGAACATGTGGGTGTGGTTGGCCGGGCCTCCTTGGCACCGTTCACATCTATCCTCCACCTCCGGGAAGAACCTACTCATACGGGTTCTTGTTAAGTGGGCTCTATGTACCACTTTCAGTTGCGTCAGGCTGAGCCTTGCGCACGTGGAGATGGAGTTGACCCTATGCAGTGCTTCACTCCAGAGTCCCCACCCTATTTTGATCCCCAGGTCCTCCTCCCATTTCATTCTTGTTGCGACCAGTACGGTGTCGGCACCTTCTACCAGTCGGTATATATGTCTCTACAGTTTCCTTTCTCTAGTATGCTTGCGTCCAGTTACTCTTCCAGTAGTGTCTGTTGTGGCGGTTGTGGGTATGTCCTTGTCTCCTTTCGTAGGAAGTTTTTGAGTTGCAGGTACCTTAGCTCGTTCCCCCTGGCTAGCTGGAATTTCTCTGTCAGTTCGTCCATTGTTGCGATCCTGCCGTCCGTGGATAGGTCCCTGACTGTCAGTGTCCGGCCCGTCCTATCCCCATCTTTTGAAGGTGGCGTCAGTCAGCGCTGGTTTGAACCTATGGTTGTTGCAGATGGGAGCTTTGTCCGACATTTTGGTCAGGCCAAATTGCTGCCGTAGTTGGTTCCAGGACTGGAGGGTGGCTGTCACCACTGGGCTGCTGGAGTGTTTAGTAGGTGGGGATGGGAGTGCCACCGTGGCGAGGGCCCAAAGGGAGGTCCCCCTGCAGGAGGCCTCCTCCACGCGCATCCATTCGGCTTCTGGCTCCTTGATCGCCTTATTCGCTCGGCCGTCACCGCCCAGTGATAGAGTTGTAGGTTTGGGAGGGCAAGCCCCCCCCCCCCCCCCCCGGATTTTGTTTTTTGTAAGACCTTCTTTGGGATCCTAGCATTCCCCCCCCATACGAACGCCATGATTCGTTTGTCCAGTGCTTGGAAAAAGGCCTTGGGGATGTAGATCAGGATGGATCTGAAATAGGAAGAGGTACCTGGGCAGCACTTTCCTTTTGATCATCTGGACTCTCCCCGCGCGAGGGAGTGTGTTTCATCTTTGCAGGTCCTTTTTAACTTCCTCCGTCAGACTGGTGAGGTTCCAGTTGTGGATCCCTTTCCAGTCATGGGCTATCTGGATCCCCAGGTAGCGGAATTTGTGTCGGGCTTGTTTAAACGGCAGTCCCGTTAGCGCTGCGCCACCTACTTGTGGGTGTACCGGGAAGATCTCGCTTTTGCTCATGTTGAGTTTGTAGCCCGAGAAGGCTACAAACCGAGTGAGACTCTGTGCTCTCTGCCGTCCCTTTGGATCCCCTTCCAGCTTTTTGCTGCTCTGAGCGCAATTGCTAGTGACTCGATCGCTATTGCGAACAGCAGTGGGGACAGTGGGCATCCTTGTCTGGTGCATGGTGACGATTCTAATGGGTAATTGAAGTTAAGGAGAGAAAGACAAACAAAACGAGATGTTAACCAACGATAATAACAGATAATATGCTTGTACCCCCAAGAATATACGAAGACAAGATGAAGACAGGACTGATGACCTCCATTGCGATCTTCGCTGGACTCCTACAACTGCGCACGTTACAAGCCTTTGTATCCTACGCCACACCAGTCCCGAACACGACCATACAACATGATACCCCTAGCCAGGACACCACACCACACATAGAAATAAACACTGATACCCCCACTTGGTGCAAAAACATTGTTAAATGGTATTCCCTTTCGTATACAGTAGAGGCCCTTCTGGTGATAGCAATAATCTGCAGTGTCATCCAGACACGTAGCAAATGGCGAAAACGAGCCTCCCGCTCCCCGATGTATACACTCCCGGCCCCGTTCTTCGGAATTTACCCAACCCAACAAACAATGTAACCACCGATAAAAATAAAGATTGTACACCTCCGTAACGTTGATACGTTAAGTAGAAATGTGATGCTGCTATTGGTTTAAAACTTTTGTATTGTACATAAGTTCCTTTTTATATTTGCCAGCAGCATAAGAGTAGCTTAGATAGTGATAGTTAGATATTCCCTTGTGCGAATAAGTTAAATGTGTAATAGTTGAATGTTTTACAGTGACCCCATAGAGATTATGATGTGTTAATAAAACTTAGATAAATGCTCCAAAACATAGGACAGAGTAGTGTAGAATCTGTCCTTGACCAAGGTTAACTGGCACACCAAGGACAGATGAGGGATCAACAGTGTGATCCACCACGCTTCACGTTCAGGATCAAGAAGATGGGATGTAGCCATCACAGATGGCCACCTGCAAAGGACCATGGGAATTATGGCCAACCCAGGACCCAGACACATTCAGAGCTTGTGTGTGTATTTGCAACCCAGATAGCTAGACGTGATCGAAACCCCTGCTCGTTTGCATTCTAATGGCCCATTTCCCCAGAACAAAAGGCCTGTACTCAGGTAACCAATACAGATTCAAACTAACTGGCGCCACTCCCTTTGCTAAGAAAGCCCAAACGGCCAAGGTCAATGACCACTCAGGCCACGCCCAGCCATCAAGGCACCCGCCCCTTTATTGGCCGAAATCGAAGACAGTGATCGAAGCCTGTCGAATTATTGGGTCCAAAGCTAAGCACCGCCCCAAAGTGCGCTAAATCCCAGAGGGACAAAAAGAGACACAGCCATGTGTTCGGTCTCTCTTGGCCCGGCCTACGCCTAAAACCAAGTGTAGCATTACGACCAGAAGACAAGTTCAAGACCAACGATCGCTACCAGATGGATGAGCCCAGCAGAACGAAGCCACTTCTTCTACCCAGCCACGCAAGATCTGAACAAAGGCCTTGTTCATCTGTAAAGAGCCGGTTGCCCTGAAGTTAAGTACAGGTTATTGTAGTTAGGTGTAGTTTAACTTGTAGTGTTTTATGTTGCATGTCGAAGTAATCCTTGTGTATAAATAAACTATCTTTGAACTTGAACTGACTAACTGGTTGTTTGGTCTTTGATCGATATCCGGTAAAGCCTTGTGGTGGTATCATTTGATACCTGCCGACTCTGAAAAGCAATATTATCATTAATAACTGCCATATCTAGTTAATTTGGCAACATTAATGGTGACACTGGTGGGATAGTATTCCACTCATTAAAAAGAGCAACATTATTGGTGTTTCCGGTGCTGATTGGTAACAATACTCCACAGTGTGATTGAAAAAACATTATGAATTGATTTTGCAAGTCGAAAACAAATGGCGGACCAGCCGGGGTTGGAAACGGGTGCAGAGGCAGATGTTGTAGCCTTCGCCTCGTTGTTCGTCCGAAGGCCGATCCTATTGGGATGGAGAGCAACCTCTCCACCCTTTGCCCTGGCGTGGCGGGGGAACCTGTTGGAATTCTTGACTCTTGAGAAAGTTAAGTTTGAACTGAGGGGAAGGATGGAGGGGTTCTACAATTCATGGGCGATAATCATTATGCACTTTCAAGAATCGGATACCATCGAACATTAGTTGGAGGGGGGCGGTTGGGAGGGTTGGGGGTGGGGGACTGTATGTGTTAATGGTGACTATGGGTGATTCCTGATTCCTTTTTGTTATTTCTTTCTGTTAACATGCGGGCAGTTGTTTGGGGGTTTGTGGGAGGATGGGATTGTTGTTGATATGGGGATTGACATTATATTCGTTACTGCTTATTGTTTATTGTTGGTGGATGCAAGTTTGGGAGAAAATGTGAAAAAGGAGAATAAAAATATTTTAATTTTTTTTTTAAATGGCGCAGAAAAAGTGAATCCTAAGCTCCAGTGGTTGATACCAAATAAAGAATCCCTACCATGCAGAAAGAGGCCATTCGGCCCATTGAGTCCACAACGGCCCTCTGTAAGAGCACCCTACCTCGGCCCACTCCCCCTCCCGATTCCCGTAATCCCACCTAACCTTTGGACACTAAGGGGCCATTTAGCCTGGCCAATTCACCTAACCTGCACATCTTTGGAATGTGGTAGGAAACCGGAGTACCTGGAGGAAACCCTTGTAGACATGGGGAGAACATACAAACTCCATGCAGTCACCTAAGTCTGGAACTGAACCCGGATCCCTGGCACTGTGCCATCGTGCTGTTCCAAGTCATCAGTTATCAGACTGTTTTACCAAAGGAATGCTTGTAAAAATTGTTGTATTAGAAAAGGATGACTCAAAATGTGAGGTTTTATGAAAATGGGTGATTTATTTTTCTATTTTCAATTTTTTTGAAAAGGAAATGCACTGTTTGCTTTTAGAAAAGCAGGGAATCTGTTAATGTTGAATTTGTGTTGCTTTGAAATTCACCCTTTAAGTTGATAATTAAACAAAGCTGTCCCCGATTAGGGAATCATTGCAAGAGCATATAAATTAGTTCACTGGGAGAGTCTGTGAATTTGCTGCCTTGGAAATAAACTTGTTTTAAGGTACAATCTAGCTTCAGATTCATTCTGCCTCAACATACAATTATTGGAATTAACATTAACTGAGGTAGACTTGGGACCTGCCTCCTCATCCAAACCTGAGAGTGGAAAGCAATGGTAAAGTTTCACTGACAAAAAATTACCAAGAAAACAGTTCAGGATAGAGCATCAGCAGATAATAAGCCAAGGACCTACCTTTGGGCAGACAACATATGACAAGATAATTCCTCAAATAATGATGACCTATTGAATGTAGACTTGTTTTTTCAACTCAGGGCAAAACAGTACCAATTACGCTTTAATATCCGATGATTATAAGCAAGTTACAAGGCCAGACCTTTTCAAAATTTGTATTTATATTCCTATGTACCTGTTTTAACAAATGGGCAGTTTTATGTAAAGAGGTTTTGATTCTCTTAAAGTCTTTACTGAAAGAATAACTAGGAATCCTCGGTGAATTCTCTGCTCCTAAGATTGATGTCGGGGCGGGATTTGCGGACTTCTATGACAGTAAAACTAGCGCTGTACCTGGATGCTGAGGGGCTAGCACAGGCGCCACGTGGAACACAATCGATGCCAATGATAAATGGTGCCAGATTCATGATTGACACTCAGGAGGCTGACAAGCTGCAGCTGCATATACACACTTCACTCCCCACACACAAGATGGCGCGAGGAGAATGGCACCAAGGTTCACGGATGGCATGGAGGGGGATTGCCGAACCTGCGGCCCCTCACCGTGGCAGCACAGAGGGCCATAGCTGTGGCCGGTGGGCCTGAGGAAAGGGCAGTCGCTGGGGTGGAGATTGACGTTGGGTGAGGACGTGAAACTCTGCTGAGTTGCGGTTCCCGGAGAACCCCCCCCCCAACACTACCCTCACCCTTAAACCATCCTCACCCCCCCTCGCCGCCCTCATCCTCACGTCACCCTACTCCGACATCACTCTCAGCCCACCCCCTCCACACAATGCCGCCACCGACCCCCCCCCCTCCCCCATGGTCTTGGCCCATGGTCTAATCATGCGTCTTGCCTTGTGTCTTGCAGGAGCAGCTGATGATGAGGCGGGACCTTCTGGTGTCCCTTGCCCCTAGCCACAGCCAGAGCCCGACGCGGATGAGAGCCATCAACCTGAGACGCAGGACACCCCAGAGCTCGAATCCAATGATGACACAGATTTCCTGTCACAGCTGTCTTCAACACCCTCCACCATCCCATAGACACTTGGTTGGGCACTCTAGTGAAGAGGCTCCTGGGATACTATCTGGTGCACACCAGACACATGCTTCGATAAGCAGGATGAGGTGGGAATTACCAAAGGGCGGGACGGTCGGAGGGCAGGCCGACCTCAGGGACTAGATACTGTCCAGATGGGTTTTGGGCTTCTGAAATGGACAGTCCCATTGATCGTGGAGATGCAGTCGCAGAGTTAGTGACTAGATGAAGGGTTGCTGGCACCTATAAGTGCAGGTGAACGAGGCCAACTGCATGCAGGAGCAGGAGGTGGTGCCGGCCCTGCGTGCCACCCAGGCCAACACAGCAGGGGTGGCTTTCACAGTGTAGGCATTGGGGTGAGGGTTTCGGATATGGATTAGCATGTCCAAGGCCTGGGGCAGTTTGTGTAGGCAATGGCCGAGGTCCAAGACAGGGCTGCCCTCTCACAGGCAGCCGTGTGCCAGTGCCACCTGAACATTGCAGCGGTGCTCCTGAGCGTGGCCCAGTCACAGCAGGCCATGTCTGAGAGCATCGACAACATGGCACAGATACAAGGGGAGGTGGCCCAGTCCCAGAGGGAGATGGCGCAGTCACTGGCTGATGTGGCACATACCTAGAAGGTGGTGACACAGTCAATGGTTGATGTGGTGCAGCCTCAGATGGAGGTGCTCCACTCCCTCTGCACCATGGACGTGAGCATGCAGACACTGTCTGAGACGAGAGCGGACTGGTATCGCCAGGACTGGCATCGCCAGGTGGCGGGGGAGCCTCAGGGGATAGCTTTGCTCGCACCCCCATCCCATGGAGTAGCCCGGGGGCCGTCAGGCACCCTGAGAGAAAGAGGTGGAATGGGGCCCGTGCCAATGACTCCTGCAGGGGAGATGCGGGAGTACCGCAGCACCTCGGACTCCCCCTCCCCCGCGTCCCTGTCATCTGGTGGGCAGTGGGCAGAACAGGGCGGTACCATGCCACCTGGGGCACCATGCCTGGTCGCCCCAGAAGGGGAGGCGTGCAGGTGGGATGCGGTGTCCGTGCCTCTGGCCAGACCCCCCCCCAGTCGGTGAACCTGGAGGCGATCAGAGCAGCCGTACGCGTTGGTCCTGGCACACACTTGGTGCGGCCTCCTGTGCCTGTCCAGGCCCCATGCCCTGTCCATCCTTGTCAGCGGATTGGCATTCACCCTCCTCCTCCAGCACGTCGCCCTCTGCTGTGCAATGTTGTGGAGGACACAGCAAGGCTGCCACGATATGGCCAACCCTCCTAGCACCACACTGGAGGGCCCCTCCAGAGCGGCCCAAGCACCTAAATCGCATCTTCAGGAGGCCAAAACACCACTCGATCATGCTCCTGGTCGTTGCATGGGCATCGTTGTAGCAGGTCTCCGCATCGGTTTGTGGCCTCCGGATAGGCATAATCATTGAATGGAACCTGTTTCGGTTTGTGTGAAGCGATCTGTCATCCGCAGGTGTTCGAAGGGCGACATGCACCCCATTGATCACCCTCTGGACCCAGGGCATCTCGGTGATGGTGGCGAACCCCACTGTCCGAGCATCCTTGTGGGCTCGGTCCACGTTCAAATGGATGTATTGTGCCGACTGGGCATATAGGGCCTCCGTGACAGTGCGGATACACCATGAACCGAGCTCTGTGAGATCCCGGACAGGTCCACACTCGGCATCGTGGTGTAAAAATTCAGGGCGACTGTCAGGTTAATGGCCACTGGGAGTGGGTGCCCTCCCCCATTCGCCTGGGGTGCCAGATGTGCCATGATCCACCAGATATGTCGCACTGTCTCCCTGCTCAGCCGGAGTCTTCGATGGCATGCCCAGACGGGCAGGTCCTCAAATGACAGGCGCCATTGGTACACACAAGGCCTCATGTGGCGCCTCCTTGCACCACCTCCTCGTCGGCCTGTTAGGCGGCCGGCTCTCTATCCAAACCGGCTGGCTCCTGGTCCTCTGAGGCATGTTCCGCTTCTGCAGCTTCCTCTTCCTCGAGCAGCTCTAGCTCATACAGCCGCAATGCATCCTCCAGGTCTACAGCGACGAGGAGGAAGGGGTGGGGGTTGGGTAGAGGGTGGGGGCTGGGGTGGAGGGTGGAAGCTAGGAAGGTGTGGGCACCCATACGGTCGGTGTCACTGTGCAGTACCAGGGGCCAAGGTGGGTGATCAGTGGGGCATGCAGCAGGATGGCTGCCTTGCAGGCCGCGCCTGGACACCGCCTCAGTCCCATCGGGGTCCCACAGCCCGTCCCCGGTCACCTCCCCCCCCAGGCAGGGTCCCCCAACCTGGCCTGTGTCCTGTCCAGCAGGCAACGGTCGCAAATCTCCTTGTCCTACCTCCTTTCTCTCCCCCGTTAGCTATGGCGCCTGTTTCTGGATTTTTAAAAGCACAAGTGAGCATTGCCATTGGGAATTCCTGCCTTGGGGGTGGAGAATCACGGAGACCAGGTCAGGTCCGCTAATGATATGATTACTATACGTGCGGGGTGGAACATATTGACGCTGCTTTCAAGGCACCTGTGAATTTTGATTTGGCATGAAACCAGCACCCACCACGATTTCAGCGTCAAAACCGAATCTCCATCCAATCGCGTTTCCCAATTCCGGCGTCGGCCGACAGAGAATCCTACCCCTATATTTCATAGAATCATAGAATTTACAGTGCAGAAGGAAGCCATTTGGTCTGCACCAGCCCTTGGAAAGAGGACCCTACCTAAGCCCACACCTCCAACCTATCCCCATAATCCAGTAATCCAACCTAACCTTTTTTTGGACACTAAGGGCAATTTAGTATGGCCAAATCCACCTAACCTGAACATCTTTGGACTGTGGGAGGAAACCGGAGCACAGGGAGGAAACCACACAGACACAGAGAGAAAATGCAGACTCGGCACAGACAGTGACCCACGCTGGGAATCGAACCTGGGACTCTGGAGTGTGAAGCAACTGTGCTAACCACTTTGCTACCGTGCTGCCCGAAAGGCTATTTAAAGTACTGTTGCATTGAGTCACTAATCTGGTTGTAAAGGTTTTGCGAGTCTCTTCTAGTTTTAAATATTTCTGCAGATTTTTGAGATGAGTATAATGCATGATGTATTGTCTTGTACAGGCTGATACAAATAGCACCAAATACTTCTCAAATTCTTTTGCCGCTCATCTTTAGCATCTCATATGTCTTTCTGTGGCTTGTAGCAAACCGCCTCAATACCATTATGCTTTCGTAGCATCTTAAAGTGATGGATATGATGAGCTAGGAGCACAGGAACAAGAGTGGGTCATTTTGCTCCTGGAGTCTGTTCTGACATTCAGTGAGATCATGACTGATGTGAGACCTAACTCCATATACCTGCCTTTTTCCCCATGTACATTCATATCTTTGGCTAACAATCTATTAATCTCAGTTTTAAAATTAACAATTGTCATTTGCAGAAAAGTTTTCAAACTCCTCTCTTTAGGGGCAGCACAGTGGCTAGCACAGCCACCTCACAGCACCAGGAACCGTGGTTCAAATCTGGTATTGGTAGCTGTCTGTGTGGAGTTTGCACATTCTCCCCGTGTCTGCGTGTCTCCAGGCACTCTGTTTTCCTTGTACAGTCCAAGATGTGCAATTTAGTGGATTGGCTATGCTAAATTGCCCTTTAGTGTCCATAAAGGTGAGGTGGGGATAGGGTGTACGCATAGGCCTAGGTTGGGTCCTCTTTCAGAGGGCCGGTGCAGACTTGATGGGCTGAATAGCCTCTTTCTGCACTATAAGGATTCTATGATTTATGTGAAGAAGTGTTTCCCAACTTCACACCTGAAAGGTTTGGCTAGAATTTTATATTCTGGCCTGGAACATTTGAGTTCCAGGGTGGCGTTACTTCCATTTGGCAATTTCCCTGTCATCGGAACCAACCAAAAGTATGCTTTAAACCACAAACTTTGGATGGTTCCGAATATCTTGCAGTAATAATTTCCCAGAAAAGTTAGAACTAAAATGACTTCTAACTCCTGGGTAACTATAGTAGACACCGTCTACACCCCCAATTACTCCTCTGACCCTTATGGGACACACCCCACTTACCTAACCCCCATGAGACCCCTTGACTTTTCCCCCATTCTCAGGGGAAACCCCCTGACCCTTACAGGTCTCCCCCACCTCTGCGAAAGTCCCCCATGAGCCCCACACTGACTAGCTGACCTCCCTACTGACCAGCCACCCAGTGACTACCAGATCCCCCTTTGACGGACATGTCCCCCAATCCAAACAACATCCCTGGCTTACTGATTCTGCACACCCCAATCACCTCCCAATCCGACCCACTTACCTTCTCCTTGGCTTTTCAAACTAGCTGGACCTTTAAACTTACCAGCATTATGACAGTCAGTACTGTAAAAATGACGGCGTGGTTTCCTTACTGTTATGGGAGAGGTGTTTTCAGAACCCCAAAATGTATCAGGGAGTTCAACCAACCTCCCCCTTTAATGGATTGTTGCTTTTGAAGCACACAGCTTGTTCCCCAAATGTGATATTACAATTATGGGCATGTGGTTTTTAACGCAAAACAATGTTTATTCCATGAACTCAAATTAACCTTTTAAATAAACATTGGATCTCTTAACACCCCTTACTTCAAAGATAACCCTGAAAATAATACACGACCCAATCCTGCAAACTGTCCCTTTAAACATCCACAAGACTTCACCTTCAAAAAAACAGTAACACACCAGGTCACAGTTAATATATATTTTCTGTTGGATGGCAGAGATATATCAGCTTGGTTGACTTCAACTCCAGCACCTTGCTTTTCTTCCTACAGCTCTCAGCTAAACACACAGACACTCCCAGCTGCTCTCTCAAACTGGCTTTCTCCTTTTAAGCAGCTCTCACCAAACCCAGCGAGGCATTTTTTAGCTGTTCTCAGCAAAATACAGACACACTCAAGCTGCTCTCTCAAACTGAAACCAAAAGCAGAAGTGAGCTCAGCTCAGCTCCCCCCACCCTCTGACATCACTTCAGTAATATGATCAGCTTCATTTGTTAAAGGTGCATTTCTTCAACGTCCAATTCTTAAAGGCACTCTCGCATGACACCTCCCCCAAGAAAAATAAATAAACCATCAACTTCAAGATGGTTTCATTTTTCACTTTTGCACCATCCACTAAGAAGTGTACACAGTAAATATACCTAACACACGCAAACAGGCATAATAATAAACTCCATCTTTCCCGTTCTTCTTCCTCCAACCAAAATGCTTCTCAATTGAGTCTCTTTGAACAAGAAAGTCTCTGCACGATCCATCCATTCCTCTACTCCTCAGCATTTCTCTTTAGAATCAGATACTTTAGTTCCATCTGACCACAGAGTCCTTTGCAATTCTCCAATACAGGAGCATTAGTTACCACAGCTTTCAGGCAGTCAAATGCCTGTTGAAAGTCCGCTGTCCATTGACATTTTTGACGTTTCTTTAGCAAGTCCATCAGTGGAGTAATCACGCCACAAAACGTTTGCACAAATGTTTGATCAAATCCACTCATGCTAAGAAATCGCATTATTTTCCTTCGTCTTGAGGGTATTGGAAACTCCGCAAGGTAAGTGATTCAGGCTTCTCCAAATTCACTTTTTGCTAGGTTCATCACCAAACCCGCCTCCTGAAGTCAATCGAAGAACTCCATATGATGTTTTAAATGTTCTTTCCATGTCTGGAAGTTGGAAATAAAAGCAGATTGTCCCACTTTCTCAATGCAATCCTTCTGTACAAAACTTTGGTAAGGCCACATTTGGAGTACTGTGTACAGTTCTGGTCGCCTCATTTTAGGAAGGATGTGGAAGCTTTGGAAAAGGTGTAAAGGAGATTTACCAGGATGTTGCCTGGAATGGAGAGTAGGTCTTATGAGGAAAGGTTGAGGGTGCTAAGCCTTTTCTCATTAGAACGGAGAAGAATGAGGGGCGACTTGATAGAGGTTTATAAGATGATCAGGGGAATAGATAGTCAGAGACGTTTTCCCTGGGTGGAACAAACCATTACAAGGGGACATAAATTTAAGGTGAATGGTGGAAGATATAGGGGGGATGTCAGAGATAGGTTCTTTACCCAGAGAGTAGTGGGGGCATGGAATGCACTGCCTGTGGAAGTAGTTGAGTCGGAAACATTAGGGACCTTCAAGCAGCTATTGGATAGGTACATGGATTACGGTAGAATGATATAGTGTAGATTAATTTGTTCTTAAGGGCAGCATGGTAGCATTGTGGATAGCACAATTGCTTCACGGCTCCAGGGTCACGGGTTCGATTCCGGCTTGGGTCGCTGTCTGTGCGGAGTCTGTGTGTACGTGGGTTTCCTCCGGGTTCTCCGGTTTCCTCCCACGGTCCGGGGATGTGCAGGTTGGGTGGATTGGCCGTGATAGATTGTCCTTAGTGTCCAAAATTGCCCTTAGTGTTAGGTGGGGTTGCTGGGTTGTGGGGATAGGGTTGAGGTGTGGACCTTGGGTAGGGTCAGCTTTCCAAGAGCCGGTGCAGACTCGAGGGGCCGAATGGCCTCCTTCTGCACTGTAAATTCTATGATAATCTATGATTAATCTAGGACAAAGGTTCGGCACAACATCGTGGGCCGAAGGGCCTGTTCTGTGCTGTATTTTTCTATGTTCTATGTTCATGGGGTTGGCTGTGCAAATGATGATAACCCTCTGGACGGCGTACTGCAGTGCACCACAGGAGCAGTCAAGGCATCAGAACCGCATTTTAAGCAGTATGATGCACTGTTGAATTACAGCCCGGGTGGCCACATTGTATCAGGTCTCCACTTCGGTCTCCGTCCCCCACACTGGCGTCATTAGCCAGGTCCTCAACGGGTACCCCTTATCCCCCAACGGCCAGCCGCCCATCCTGGGTGGTCCTCAAAGAGGCCAGGGATGTATGACTGCCCCAGGATGTAGCTGTCGTGCACACTTCCTGGGAAGCGTGAACACAGTTGCGTGATCTTCATCTGGTGGTCGCAGCGGGCCTCCTTCAATGGACCCCAGACCCTGTACCCCAGACACCCACACATAACTCAATAATATTAATCTTTATTATTGTCACAAGTAGGCTTACATTAACACTGCAAAGAAAATACTTGAAAATCACCTGGTCACTACACACTGGTGCCTGTTCGGGTACACTGAGGGAGAATTCAGAATGTCCAATTCACCTAACAAGCATGTCTTTCGGGACTTGTGGGAGGAAACAGGAACACTGGGAAGAAACCCACGCAGACACGGAGAGAATGTGCAGACTCTGCACAGTGACCCAAGCCGGGAACTGAACATGGAACCCTGGCGCTGTGAAGCAACAGGGCTAACCACTGTGCTACCGTGCTGCCTCAGCTGGACTTGGCGCTGGTCCCCTCCCCGTTGCACTCACCCACCCTCCAGCCGTGGACATTTCCCCGGAGTTGTTTCCCATTCCCTGGGTGTTCGAATGTTGGCTGCTACATCCATGATGTTGCCTCCTGCAGTGTTCAGGTATCACGGTCTGTTTGGGATGCTAGGCAATGACTCCCACATGCTACATGGCTCGCCCTACCACAGGAATCCACTTGGGTTGTGTGAAGCACTCACTTAAGTACAATTGCCAATTCCCTATTAGCAAGAGCCTCAGCATTCGGTGAGGTTATGGGTAGTCGATGGGGCAGATGGGCTGGGACAAAGGTTGTCCCCAGAACACAATTCAGGGGCTGGCATGGTGGAGCCGTGCACAGTTGCCTCCCCCAGCACCCCCCCTCCCATGGCGGCCCACCCTTGCCGAGGGTGCCCCACCCCCTGCCGAGCACTGGAGCGGTAAGCACAGCGCCCTCTGGCTCTTTGTCTGTGAGAAAATATGGCTACTCACCTCCTCGGCTCCCATTAGATACTCGCCACACTATGGCAGGATCCCGATTTCGTCTACGGGAGTGGACCAGTTGCATCGCAAACTGTTTGGTGCTGAGCGCAGTTCTTGTTTCCCTCTATTCACCGGCCTCATTGTGCTCGAGCAAGAGCGCCATGAGGCCGACGAATCACGTCTAATATTGCAAATTTACGTAGTACACTTAAGTTTCTTGGGGGCTTCTGCGATATTTATTAGCAATACTTAATTATGTCAGAGAACAATACAATTTATTTCTGTATTGCAGAATAAGATATGTAATTAGTGGTTGGGCAGTAATTTGGATAGATGAATGTGTGCCTCCTAAACTGAAAGTCTTGGAATCCACAAGAGCACAATTATCTGTAATTTGAAACACATGTATATTGGCTGAGGATCTTCACAAGCCAGGTATGCACGCTAAGCTAATTTATATTTTTGGGGTGAGGTTTTCAGGATGCAGGCAACAAGAGCTTCAAGTTATTTGGAATTTCTGTCAGTTGGGAGTTCAGCCATGAAGAAGTTCAGACCTGTGTACTCAGCCCTGGTAGATAATGAAGTAAACCACTTGTTATCAATTTTATATCACTATTCCCGAGTTGCTAGTCCTTCGTCACCCTTGAGGAGGTGGGCGGCTGCGTTGAACTGTTGTAATGAAAGTGGAACTCCCACAGTACCGGTGGTTAAAGGGTTCCAGGATTTTAACCCAGTAATCATAAATATGTCTAAATTGGGATGCTGTGGTGTCTTTGGGGGGGGGCAACTTGATGATAGTGTTTCAGTCTGCCTGCTCCTGCCCTTGTCCCGCCATTCAAGAGGTGGTTGTTGTTTCACTTCCCACACCCAATGGTACGCAAGGCAGACTTTAATCTGTTCCCTCAGCAAATATTTTCCTGGAACAGTTTGCTAGCCATTCCATACTAAGCATGGTTGACCATAAGCCTCTTCTGCTCCGGCTGCCAGCCATTGGTGCGTTGGAAGGATTTTGCAGGTGGATTGTCAACCAGTTTGGCTGTATCATGAACGCACCTTCCTTGGCCATCAAGTCCTGGGGTGTGACTCGAAACCGGAGCTTCTAGCTCAGATACAGGCACGCTACCCACTGGGCCACAAGATCTTCCAATTCAAGGGGTGGCTTGTGTTTATTCAATGAGGTCAGAGTTGCAAGTGGGAAAACATTAAATAACAAGTGGCCCTTTTCTGAGTGGAGATGAAGTGTTACAAGACAGAGCATGCTTGAAAGGCCAAATAGCCTGCTCCGAAGTCCTGTGTTCCAATAATCTCTTTCCTCTTGAGTGCCACTGAGGCTTTTATGAAATAGCACTGCAGCATGTAAAGGCACTGGCAGTGAAAAGCTCAACTATAAGCAACAGAGAATAATAAACTTTTCTGATGAAAGGTCATCTACCTGAAAAATTAACTCTGTTTCTTTCCACAAATGTTGCCAACCTACTTCGCATTTTCAGTTTTAATTAGAGAATAAATTGTGCATAAATTATCCTGACACATTCGCAACAGAAATTAAGTATACTTTATTCACCAGGTCAGACACTTCGAACACAGTGATCAAACAAATGATCACAAAGATCAGTGCATGAAATGCCTGACCAAGGTAAGGATGAAATCTTTAATATATTTCCTGCATTTTCTGAAGTTTCCTGCTTAATATAATCCCTGGCGTATTAGTGAGAAAAGTGAACACTTCACAGGATTTATTTTCCCATGAGATAAAGCCAAAGTGATTCAACTGCCTTCTGTACATATTTACAAGCAAAGTGTGGACACATTTACTACACTTTTAAAATTCTTGCTACAATATTTAAATGGGGAAATAATTTGCTATGACGACCTCCACAAAGCTGCTAAAGATTGCAGCAAGACCTGGATGTTCAAAGGAGTTGAGACACAGGAAAAATAGCAGAGTTTTTTATTGCAAGACCACAAGATGCAACAGCTTAGCAATACTGCCTCGATACAACAGTGATGTTTTTATGGTCATTTTTCTCTACAAGATCAGAAACAGTCTGTTACACTATGCACAAGTCAAAGTAAATTATTTGGCTTCAATATAAAAGTTGTGCACTTTGATGCAAGCTTCAAAGTTTAGAAAATCTGCAAGCAAAGATCAGCTCCCTCGATTTGACGAAAAACCACATCTGTTGAATCTGGCAAGCAGAGTGTAGCAGTATAAAATATTTGGAGATGATTATTTATTAAAGTAACCATTGAAAAGTTTGCAAGTTGTTTTTGCTTGGGAGTAATTCATTCGAACTCCTTTTAATTGCTTTAAGTAGCAGTAGTGAATTTCCACAATGTCCATCTTTGGTGCAAGTAAATGGTTTGATCCCAATATGGATATAAACCAAGGTTAGACCATAAGTTTAGGAACATGAGCATTAAGCACCATTAACACAAATCCAAATATTACTCCAAAAATGGCTCCTCCAACTTCATATTGACACAGTATGCAATTTATTATCTGGAAAACTCCAATAACTGTACCTAGGACAATTCCCGGCATTTGCTTCTTCCATTTTGAGATGCCTTCTGAAAGGCCCTCTGTACTGTATGCTTCATCTTGGTCTCCTTGTTTCATTAAATGCTTAATTACCGAAGAGCAGTATGTCACTTTTGCTGGACATGAGCATAGCTTTCTGGATACTTTTAAGATTAGAGAGCAGAGTTTTCGACCCAGAAAACTGAAGATGAAACTCACAGGAATAGAAGAAATGAAGAATCCTGCCCACCAACACACCCACCAGCCATACCAAAAGCCCAGCCAATGGCCACAATTCTCTCCTGCAGAGAGTCCATCGTCATCTAAAAGTGGTGAAGATGTCTTCTGAGCAGGAATTTTCAAAGAAACAGTCTCCGTGTTTGCGGCCATTATTTCCTCTTGTAGCGATTAAGACTTCATCTGCAGAAAAGTAACAAAAATAACTTCAAGAAACCTTTTTGCTAGATGCAGAGGAGCCCCTACAAACAGGAATTTTCTGCAAGTGGAGATGGGAGGAAGGAGGTGCTGACTCAGAGGCAAAGCTGCTGTGAAATTATTTAACTTTCTATGTAATATTACTTGACATCAGAGAGAGAGGTTAGACCCAGGCTGAATCCAAGGCACCACTCGGCTCCTAATTTTAGTTTATGTCATTAGAATCAATAAACAGGGACCAGGTGCCTTCCCTGCCAGTTTTCACCCCCCCCCCCCCTTTGCTTTGACATACTTTTTAGTGGCCAGTTCAGAAACATATATTAATGAGTCTGGAGAGAGGTTGGTCACCCTTTGAATTAGAAACATAGGAACAGGAGGTGGCCATTTAGCTCCTTCAGCTGGTACTGACATCCAATGAGATCATGGCTTATCTGTGATCCAACTTTATATGCCTGCCGTTGACTCATATCCCTTTATAGCTTTGGTTCACAGATATGTATCAATAGCAGAATCAAAATGAACAATTGATCTAGGATTCAATTAGAATGAGTGTTCCAAACTTTTTTTGGCATGCATAAGTGTTTCCTAAATTCAATCCTGTAAGATCTGGCTTGAATTTTTAAGTTACGTTTCCTAGTTCTCGACTCCCCAATTAGCAGAAAGTTTCTCTTTATATCTTGCAATCTTTGGCCAACTCTTAAATCTACTAAATTCTAGGAATACAACCCCAGTTTGTGTAATCTCTCCTAATGTAACCCTTGGTGTCCAGATATCATTCTGGTAAATCTACTCTGCACTCTCCTAGCCAAGGTAAGGTAACCAGAACTGCTCACAGTGCTCCAGGTGTGGTCTATCTCAGATTTTGTATAGCTGAAGCATGACTTCAATCCTTGTATTCTCATTATCCTTTTTGATTACTGTCTTTTCCTACTGACGACATCTACAAGGCACAAGTCAGGAGTGTAATGGAATACTCTCTACTTGCCTGGATGAGTGCAGCTCTAACAACACTCAAGAAGCTCGACACCAGCAGCACGGTGGCGCAGTGGGTTAGCCCTGCTGCCTCACGGCACCGAGGTCCCAGGTTCGATCCCAGCTCTGGGTCCCTGTCCGTGTGGAGTTTGCACATTCTCCCCGAGTTTGCGTGGGTTTCACCCCCGCAACTCAAAAATGTGCAGGCTAGGTGGATTAGCCACACTAAATTGCCCCTTAATTGGAAAAAATGAATTGGGCATTCTAAATCTTTTTTAAAAAAGCTTGACACCATCCAGGAAAAAGCAGCCCACTTGATTGCTCCCCCTTTCACAAACATTGACACCCTCCACCATCGCCAAACAGTGGCAGCCGTGTGCACCATCTACAAGATGCACTGCAGCAATTCACCAAGGTTCCTTAAATACCTTCCAAACCCACAACCACTACCATCTAGGAGGACGAGAGCAGCAGATAGCTGGGAACCCCACCACCTGGAGGTTCCCCTCCAAGTCACTCACCACCCTGACTTGAAAATATATCGCCATTCCTTCACTGTCGCTGGGGCAACATCTTGAAACTGCCTCCCTAACAGCACAGTTAGGAAGCTGTAACAAAAGTGTTCTTTTGGGAATGTGAGGAGATACACACTGGGGTAGAATGCTTTTATTTTTTCACTTACTGAAAGATAGATATGTTGTGTTGGATTGATTTCATATGCAGTAATATGCTTATCATACAGCAAAGACACTCCAAGGACTGCAGCGGTTCAAGAAGACAACTCACCACCACCTTTGAAGGGCAACTTGGGATGGGTATTAAATGCTGGCCTAACCAGTGACACCCACATCACGTAAACAAATTTCAAAAAACATTTTAATGATCTACTTACCTGAACCCCAAGGTCTCTCCACTGTTTCCAGCTTTTTGTTTCACCATTTAGAAAGTAGCCTGTTTTATCATTTTTAGATCCAAAGTGGGTTACCTCAAATTTGCCTATGTCGAAATCCATTTGCCATAGTTTTGCACATTCACTTAATCTAGAAATATTTTTTGCAATTTTATGTTTCAATTTACAATGTTTATGATTCTACCTATCTTTGTGTCATTGGAAGATTTGGTTATGAAGGAGTGGAAAGAACTGGATAGGCTCTTTCAGAAAGCTGGCAGTCATGATGGGCCAAATGGCTTGTTTCTTTGCTGTATGATAAGCATATGACTGCATATGAAATCAATCCAAGAAGACATATCTATCTTTCAGTAAGTGAAAAAATAAAAGCATTCTACACAGTGAAAACAAACTTTCTCCTCACATTCCCAAGAGAACACTTTTGTTACAGCAATTACCAAATCCACTTTTTAAAGAATCCAGTCTGAATTATAGGCTAAAAATAGCATTACCTCAAATATTTACTTGGGCTCTCTAGATGTCACCATACATCTTTGATTTGTCTCCCTTTCTCTTGAAGGCAATGTCTCTTTCTGGCAAATTATTCCATAGATACTGACAGTGTTGGTACTGTGGCAAAGTATCATTTTTTTATGTGTAAGTGAATGATAAGAGGCCAACTCACCAAGGCTGATCTCACCCAGAGTCCACACAACTTTCAATCAATGAATAGGGACATGAGTAGGATGATGTTATTTTTTTTTCCCTTCTCTAAACCAGTGGCACCTCCCCTGTACTGTTCAAGTTTAATTTAGCACTGACTGGCAATCAAGACAGTGTTTCTGGTCTGTATGATTCAATGTTACACAGAGTACCGATTTATCATTGGGACATATATGGCCATTGATAAAGGGCAACTGAAATTGTCATTCTGTTTTTATCATGCAAGGTTCAAAAACTTTTACTGGTGCATTTGGGGATTGAATTGTATCGCATTGTCTCCATTTCTGTGAAAACTGTAAAGCAGCGGGAGACTCGATCATGGAGAACTCACCTGATACGTGATTATTGTTACTACACACAGCAGAGTTGAAAACAAACAAGTCAGATTGGGACTCAAAGCACCTGTCCCATTCCTCAGTACCAAAAAGGTAGTCAATTTGATTTCAGCAAGGCTTTTGATAAGGTCCCACATGGGAGACTGATAACAACGGTAAGAGCCCATGGGATCCAAGGAAATTTGGCAAATTGGATCCAGAATTTGCTGAATTGCAGGAAGCAGAGGGTGATGGTTGAGGGGTGTTATTATGACTGGAAGCCTTTCTCCAGTGGGGTCCCACAGGGATAATTTTTGGGGCTCTCGCTGTTTGTGATGTGTGTGAAATGATATTGACTTGAATGTAAGAGGTGGATGAAACAAAAATCGGTAGGGTGGTAAATCGTGAAGAGGATAGCCTTCGATTACAGGAGGATATAGACGGGCTGATAAGTGGCAAATGGAATTCAATCCGGATAAGTGAGATGTGATGCACTTGGGCAGGACAAACAAGGCAAGGAAATACATGATAAACAACAGGACCACGTGAAGCACCGAGGATCAGAGAAACCTTGGTGTGCATGTATACCAGTCCCTTAAGGTGGCAGGGCAGATGGATACAGTGGTTAAGAAAGTATATGATAGACTTGCCTTTATTTGTCGAGGTATAGAGTTTCAGAGCAAGGAGATTATGCTGCAACTGGATAAAACATTGGTTAGGACACAGCTAGAGTATGGTGTGCAGTTCAGGAATCCACATTATAGGTGCGATCTAAAGGAAAGGTTTCTAAATGTGGTAGCGAGTGGGAAATGCCGGGTGTTTCCCGATGGCTGACCCAGCGAGGCCGTCAGCGGTGTCTAACATTAATTAGGGCACTTAATGAAGCCCCATGGGCTTCAGGCCTCAATTGACTGTCCTGCCGGCTGATTCGCCTGGACCGCGCCTGGCAGCTCCCTGCCAACGATCCTGCAGAGCAAATCCCAGACCGTATGCAGCCATGCCACCGCGCAGACCAGCTCTGCAATTCAGCAGTAGTGTCCATGTCTGTCCCCTGCCATGCCCATCACCCACCACCCGATGCATGAATCGTGTGGCTCACAATGCCCTCTCTGTCCCTGCAGGAGAGGGCCTACTCGGGCTGCGGGGTGCCAGACCTCAGGATCCCGACGAGGAATGAGCCTGGGTGCCGCGCGCGGGGGTGGCCAAGGATTGATAAGTCACCATTGTAGTGACTGGCATACGCCACAAGAGGTGGCTACCCACCGGCCCCCACCCAGATGACCTGCACCCCATTTGGGCCAGTCAGCCTCATGCTCCCCTCAAAGGAAGCATAAAAGAAACCTCAAATCAAAATGTGGTAGATTCCCAGAGACCCCCGAGGGGACGAGCGGCGATCCAGTGACTGGCACGAGTGAGCCCTGTGCCTAGCTGCAGAGAGCCTCAAATGCACATTCTGCGCCCGCCACCGTGCAGCTGGGAAGTCGCCGCCTGAGCTGGAGTCCTCCGCCACATTGAGTGTGGCGGACTGCACGGGCCCACCAACTTGCCCTGGGCCTGTCTTGATCCACCGCCAGGGTCGTCAACAGGCGAGTTCTTGGCCAGAGGTTGGCAGTGGCGTGGTCCGCTGCTCTGTCCCCGACGCCAGATCACCGGAAGGTCCCGGAAACAACTCCGGAAACAGCTCGGGGATGGTAGATGAGGGGCCGACGCCAGTGGTTGGGACAAAGCGGGAAGGGGGCCTTTCATGCCACTAACTCCCCAGAACCCTAGAAACAGGGAGCCGCTGCTATCCCGGCGTTGAAAAAAGTAACGAGTCCAGGGTGCTAAATTGCACCAGGCAGAACGAGCCCGCAGGGGTCCCGTCCGCACCCAGACCCGAAGTGCCCTCCTCGGGGGACGCTGGCCCCTTGCATCGCTTCCTTCGGGGGATGGGTGTGATGTCGAGGGGAGTGAATCAGGGTATCACCCATGCCTCACTGCGGGGTTGGGGGGGTCGGGAGGGAACAATGTTCCTCTCCCCACCCCTCCATGGAGTGACACCGTTCACCGAGGAGAGGGTCACGCACCGGGGAGACCTCCGTCTCTGGAGGCCTCCCCGGGCTGTCCTCTTTTCCCTCGATGCTCCGTTCCCAAACTTGTGGCCGGGACAAAGTGCCCTCTGGTTCGGGTTCGCACACCTCACCCTCAAGGGCCTGCACTGAAATATCACGAGCCCAACACCCAACGACGAAACGCGACGGGCTGTGGATGTCGCTGGGTGATGGCAGGACGAGGCATAATGGCTGCACCCGAGCCGGTAGTCAGGGGCACTGGGTCCTTCAGGTTGACGGGGTCAGGCGTATCTGAATCTGACCGCTGTCTAACTGTCCTATGTGTCTTCCTCTGCGTCTTCCACCACATGTGTGCTCCCTTTCCTCCACTCTGGCACCCAAGGTGTCTTTAGGTGCCGGCGTGCCCCCTTTGGGGGGGGGGGGGGGGATTTCAGGGTCAATGGAAGGATAGGGGCGGCGGCACCAGTTGCGGTCACCTTGGTGGTTGTGGCGGCTGTGGAGATGGGGCATTTTCTACAGATGTGCTCCACCCCCTTGCAAGCGTGGAACCACATGCCGTCCGCGGACCACAAGACGCGAAAGGTCTCCCCTTAGTAGGGGACTGCAAAAGCCTCCTCTAAAACCTCCTCCCGGGCCAAGTGGACCTGGTGCTGCACAGGGGCACGTACTTGTAGTTGAGCGTGTGTGGCACCACCCCGGACTTAACCTCCTCCAACAGATGGATGTGGGGGAGGATGAGCGCTGTGGGGAGGTATTACGGGACATTTGAGAGGATCACTTTCTCGGCAGTGGCCGCCAGAGGGTCCACCTCCACGTGGGTCCTGTCCACTGTGAGACCCTTTCGAGGGCGAGGGGGACCGCTCAGCGCTCAAGAAGAATACAACCTTACCATACATCCGGAGGTGGCCTCAAAGGCCGACGACCCCTGCCATTGTTGACATGCATGCTTACATAGACATTGTGGGGTGCGCATAGCCCTTAAATCCAAGCCGCCGGGTGAGCTGAAAAAAAAGTGCCGGGATCATGGGAGCGGTAAAGGCCGCAGAGGTTGTCAGCCCCACATAGGTAGCCTTGGAAGGCCCCGCCACCGGTGAAAGTGGTGTTACCATCCGGGCAGTCGCTCCGCTCACCCTAGTATAACCTTTCTCGTGGCAGCAGAGTGGGAACCGTCAGAGAGGGTGAGGCATGTGGAGTGACAAATGTACCCCCCCCCCCCCCCCCCCCTCCACGGCCTCCTAACATTAAGCAGGCAACAGCATAGCGAAGCTACCAGCATCTGAGCCAACTCACGCTCTCTCCCCTTCCTGCAGCTCCCAGCGCAAGGCATGGAAGAAGAATGATCGAACACCCCTTTCTGGATTCGAGAGCGCCGACAAAAGGGGCTGCGCCGAACAGACACACTGCCTCCAGGCATCAAACAGTAACCAGTCAATAGTGTGAAGAAGCCACCAGCATCCAGGCCAACTCACTCTCTCTCTCCCCTTCCTGCAACTTCCAGCTGCAAGGCATGGTGGAAGAACGAGTGAACACCTCTTTCCGGATTCAAGACCGCTAACAAAAATGGCTGCGGCTAACAGAAACACGACTTCAGACATCAAACATCCTCCCTCCCCGTGCCGGTCATAGGGCGGAGCAGGAGAGTGAGAGCACCCACTCCCCTTGTACGGCCTCCAAACCTGAAACAGAAAACAGTCACCATCACAATAAAGCCGCCAACATCCTTCAAAGTTGCATCTTCACAACCTCCAACGTGTTCAATTGAAGTGAGCTGCCATTCTCCTCCTGCAGTCCTGGCATCTGGTCAGCTGTTCCACCCAGTCCTTGGTCCAGTCCACAGAAGCAGAAGAGGAACAACACACAACTTCCAGACATAAAACATTGAACATCAGCAGTTCAAATAAAAGCACCAGCAAATGCAAAACAGTCCTTCAAACCTCCAGCAAGTTGCACAGTTGAACGAGGCTGCCATCCTTTCTTCCAAAGCACCGGCAACAGGGCACCTGACATCCCCCCTCTCCTTGCCACAGGCCACAGAGAAACAGGCAGTAACAGCAACGCACAGCTTCCAAACATGAAAATTGAATAGGCAGCAGTGCAGATAAAAGCACGAGTAAGAAACAGCTGAAGGCACTGGATACTACAAAGGCTATGGGCCCTGACAATATTCCAGCAATAGTATTGAAGACTTGTGCTCCAGAACATGCCGCACACCTAGCTAAACTGCTCCAGTACAGCTACAACACTGGCATCTACCCTGCAATGTGGAAAATTGCCCAGGTGTGCCCTGTACACAAGAAACAGGACAAATCCAACCCAGCCAATTACCACCCTATCAGTCTATTCTCCATCATCAGCAAAGTCTTAGATTTCAGGTAAGGGGCAGAAAATTTAGAGGGTTGTGAGGAAAATGTTTTTTTACCTAGAGGGAGGCGAGAGTCTGGAACTCACTGCCATAATATTCCTACAGTGCAGAAGAAAGTTAGACATCCTCTCGAGTCTGCATCGACCCTCTGAAAGAGCCCCTGATCTAGTACCTCACCCCCGCCCTATCCCCGAAACCCGACCTAACCATTGGACACTAAGGGGCAATTCGGCATGACAAATCCACCTACGCTGCATATCTTTGGACTGTGGGAGGAAACCAGAACACCGCAAGGAAACCCACGCAGATACTCGAAGAACGTGGAAACTCCACACAGACAGTGACCCAAGGTCAGAATCAAATCCGGGACCCTGGGGCTGTGAGGCAACAGTGCTGACCACGATGTCTGCCGGTGGAAACAGAGACCTTCATTGAGTATTTAGATATGCACTTGCAATGCCAAGGTATACAAGGCTATGGGGCAAGTACTGGAAAATAGGATTAGAATAGTTAGGTGGTTGCTTTTGACCTGTGCACATTGGGCCGAAGGGTCTTTTCTGTGCGGGAGACTTAATGACTCTTAACCTCATCGCGGTTTCCCAGTTCAAAAATGTTTTCATGCACACTGTTGTGACTTCATGACGTAAACTAATATTTAAAGTCTTCCCACCAGATCACCCCACCTAAATTGTTTGGGACATATTGCTTCACTTATAAAGAGATTGCCTAAACCACAAAGATAAATAAACCCACTGTTATTCTTTTATGTTGGGGTGTGTAGCTGTTAACTCACTGGATAAAAGCAAATTACTGCAGATGCTGGAATCTGAAACCAAAAGAGAAAATGCTGGAAAATCTCAGTAGGTCTTGCAGCATCTGTAGGGAGAGAAAAGAGCTAACGTTTCGAGTCCAGGTGACCCTTTGTCAAAGCTACTAGCTCCAGACCTGCTGAGATTTTCCAGCATTTTCCCTTTTGGTGTTAACTCACTACTGGAATTAGAGTATATGTTTAGTATTTACTATGTTTCTTAATTCAACTATCTTGGATTACGTTGAATTCTTTGAAAATGCATTTCAACTAAAATAGTAGAGTCAGCAGAGAGTAGTTCAAATCAATGCTATACTTACAAGAACCCAGTTAACATGCCCAGGCCCCTGGAAAGCCTCACCCGCTAGAACAAGTCAGATATTAAGCCAAACATAGTATTCCCTGATCCACTTCAATATGTCTGATAAGTGCTGTCAGGATTTGGAACAAAACAAAAATCTAGAATAAGCTCCTCAATTTACCTTGGAACAAACTAAGCCCCTTTGAAGGACTGTGTTTTGTGTTACGTTCTCCAGCGTCAGGTGGGGATTAACTCCTGAAATCCCTTTGTGCTGATTTTAAACCGGCTAATCACTCCTGAACAATATCTAACTTAAACAAATTTCAACTCATACATATTCTACCCAAGCCTCTTGCCTGTATCCACATTGCTCCCTACTGAACTACATTGAACTCCACCACATTGAATTTAAAATCCCTAACATGTCAGACCGCCATCAATTGGGGAGTATGGAGTGAGGCAGTGCGTAAGGTAAACAGGACCTCCTCTTGTGCAAGGATGAGCCTGATACAGTTTTAAGGTGGTGCACAGGACTCAGGCGAGAATGAGTGGGTTCGTTCAGGGGGTAGCAGATGAGTGTGAGAGGTGTGGGCGGGGGCCAGCGAATCACGCGCACGTGTTTTGGGGTTGCGAAAAATTGGGAAGATTCTGGGCCGGAATGTTCAGTGTCTTAGCCAGGGTAGTGCAGGAGGAGGTGGACCTGGACCCTTTGATGGCGATATTTGGGGTTTCAGATCTCATGGAGAGGACGGCCGATGTCTTGGCCTTCGCCTCTCTTATTGCACGGCAGCAGATTTTGCTGGTAGCGGCTTGGTTGGGTGATCTGTACGACTTCCTGCGATTAGAGAAGATAAAGTATGAGTTAAGGGGCTCTTCAGGGGGGTTTGAGGAAAGGTGGGGGATGTTTGTGACCGTGTTTGAGTGCTGTTTGTCACGGGGAGGGGGGTAAAAAAAAGAGGGAAAAAATCTGTACAGACTGTACAGTTCATTGTTGGGAAGCATGTTTCCCGGGGTGTTTATTCGCTGTAACCTGTTTTGATAAATGTTTGTAATAAAATACATTTTTTAAAAACATGTCACACAGCCTTGCCCCATCCTAATTCTGCAAGCTTCTCCAGCCTTAATGGTTATCGATGAAACTATGCTTTCCTGAAAATCTGCCCTCTCAATGTACTTAAGAACATTGACCCTCAATATGACCCTCGACGTAACTGTATCCACTCTTTGGGAAGCATTTAAGGTGTATATCATGATCAGCTTATTTCATACACTGCAAGGATCAATAAGCAGCGCTCAAACTTCTTATCTGAATTAATTGACCTTATACTCGAGTATGCTGCTGCTCCAATTCCTGATCTTTATAAAGAAAAGACTCAGTTTATGGATAGAATTCAATCTTTTATCCACCAACCAGGCTGAGCAACCTTTTCTGAAATCAATCTGAGCATGGTAAAAAAAACCAGCAAAATTCTCTCTTCCCAACTTCGCAAGATCACATAAATTCTCACTGAATTTGGTACTTCTACACTAGGTCTCAAGCGTATATATGATCAATTTAAAACTTTTTATTCTACCATGTATGCCTCCGAGGCTTCAGATAATTCTAATTTTAAAGACAAGCTTGATATTAGCCCTGCTAATAGGTCCGCATTAGATTATTCTCAATCTCCTATTAACTCCAGAAATAGATCAAACCTCAAGGTACTGCAAGTCATAAGGCTCCAGGACCTGATGCTTTTTCTGTTGATTTTGATTTAAAAATTTGCCTCCTGTTTATTTCCCCTGCGTAGCTTAGTTTTCTCAGAATTGTTTTCTCATGATAATCTTCCTTTTACTTTCAATCAGGCAAACATCACTCACTGTTGATGAAAAAGGGTAAGGATCCCCTGAGTGCAGCTCCTATTGCTCTATTTCGCTGCTAAACACAAGATACTAGCCAAAGCTCCTGTCTTTCATTTGGAGCCCATTTCACCATCGAAATTCTCTACTGGTCAGTCTGGCTTTATTGAGGGGCGGCTATTTAATATTTACTTCAAGACTCTTTCCCCTCCTCCAGAAATTATAATTTCCTGAAATGCTGAAAAATAAAGGGACTATTTATTTCATGTTTTCGAAAAAATTTGGTTTTGGTCCAGTTTTTATCTCGTGCATTTAAATTTTATAATTAATCACCTGAAGCTTTGGGCGGCATGATGGTACAGTGGTTAGCATTGCTGCCTCACCGCGAAACAGACTCCGGTTCGAGCCCAGCCCCGGGTCACAGTCCGTGTGAAGTTTGCATATTCTCCAAGTGTTTGCGTGGGTCTCACCCCCACAACCCAAAGATGTGCAGGGTAGGTGGATTGGCCACGCTAAATTGCCCCTTAATTGGAATTTAAAAAAAAAAAAATTTAAAAATCACCTGAAGCTACAATCCATATTAATCTTTCGCACTCTGCTTATTTTCCCCTTTGCAGAGGCACTACACACGGCTGTCCTTTATCTCTATTTCTTTATGAACCACTTGCTGTGTCTCTTCAATCTAATAAAGATGCCATTGCAATTAACAGGGATGGTTTATATCATGAGGTCTCTATTTATGCCAATGATCTTTTCTTTACATATTTTTATACATTTCCTGACACTATGGGCGTGGTGGGCGTGAATCTCCAGGAGTTCCAAGTGCTGTAGCGAGTGGAAATTGCAGCTTGCTTCCTGGCACTCGGCCTGGCAAGGCGAGAAACACTATTCATTGGTCCACTTAACGAGGCCTCATGGGCTTCCCACCCCGAATGCCAGCTCACCAGCAGATTCACTGGGACCGCGCTCGCCAGCCCCCCACCCCCCCTCAGCTAAAAACGTCGAGCAGCACTTAGCTCAGCCAACTCGCAACAATGGCGCCGAGGAGATCGGCCCCAAGATTCGGGGATGTTGACCTGGGAGGATTCTGGACACAAGTGGGGGACTGGAGGGATGTCCTGTTCCCCCGAGAGCCCCAGACAATGAGCAACAAGTCAGCCAGTGCTGTCTGGAACGAGGTGGTGTCAGCAGTCAGCTTAGGCAGTGTGACCATGAGGACTGCCCTCCAGTGTCGGAAAGAGGTCAACGACCTACACCGACCGGACAGCCAGAGTGAGTAGACATAAACCCCTCACCCCCCAAGGGAGCAATCCCCGCAAGGCGACTCCCAAGGAAAAGCTCTCACATAATCAGCAGGAGAGGGCCCCAGCTGGAGGTGGGGTGCTGGACTTGAGAATCCTCACCTGCGTGGGGGCAGCATGGTAGCACAGTGGTTAGCACAGTTTCTTCGCAGCTCCGGGGTCCCAGGTTCGATTCCCGGCTTGGGTCACTGTTTGTGCGGAGTCTGCACGTTCTCCCCGTGTCGGCGTGGGTTTCCTCCGGATGCTCTGGTTTCCTCCCACAGTCCAAAGTTGTGCAGGGTAGGTGGATTGGCCATGCTAAATTGCCCTTATCCAAAAAAGGTTGGGTGGGATTACTGGGTTACGGACAGAGGGTGGAGGTGTGGGCTTAGGTAGGGTGCGCTTTCCAAGGGCTGGTGCAGACTCGATGGGCTGAGTGGCCTCCTTCTGCATTGCAAATTCTAAGTGAAATCCTTCGAGATGCGGGCCCTGGAGGTAACTGGTGTGGCTGAGCACTGAGCGGTCACCTACGTGGAGGCTGGCGGACGCCGCAGAGGTGAGGGAGCAACAGGTTCCACACGGAGGACCGGTCAAACATGAGAGGTGATTGGCTTATTGACTGACCTATCCCTCCCACTGACCACATGTCCATTCTCCCGCAGGTCGAGCAACTGACGGCCCGGCCCATCCCGGGCGGCAACCTCTCCTGACTCCAGGGAGAATACTTCGGAGGAGAGCTCCGAGGATGCAACACTTATAGTCGTGGCACAGCTGACAACCCCACCCTCCACCAGCGCAGATACACACACCTCGGTGGGAAATGTTAGTGGTCAGGCTTCTAGGGCACAATCTGTTGAACACCACACTGCTGCTGATGTACATCAGGTGGAGGCAGGAACCCCCAGGCAAGACAGCAGTCGGAGGTCTGCTGGATCCCTGGACCCAGCTGGGTCCCAGCCTAATGCTGAGCCTCTGGAACAGTTACCCGGAGCTGATGGAGAGTGGCCAGGACGATCAGTGGGAGATGTTACCGTCACTCCAGCAGATCCATAGCCGATTGGAGGAATCCCAGAGGCTATGGGCACATGAGATGGCGGGGGCAATGAGTGGCACCAAGGTCAACACTACTAGGCTGGCAACCGCAGTGGAGAGCCTGGTGCACGATGTTGGCACCATGAGTTAAGGTATCCAAGGTGTCGTGCAGTCTGTGACGGCCATGACTGAGGGTCTCGGCAATATGTTTGCCTCACTGGGGGATGTCACCCAGTACCAGGCCAACCTTGATGGGGTTCTGCAGGACATGTCCCGCTTTCAGATGGGAATGGCCGAGGTGCTGCGGAGCTTGTCCCAGTCACAGGTGGGCATGGCTGAGGCACTGCAGAGCATGGCCCGGTCACTAGGGGATGTGTCCCAGTCACTGAGGGGCATTGCCGAGGATGTCGCCACAATGGTGCGGACCATGGGAAACATCAGGGCTGGCAGAGCCAGATGATGCAGGGACCTGAACCAGTTGCCCCTCCGTCCCAAGGTGAACCCCAGGGCGCTATGGGCACCGACCATGAGGAGGGGCTGCTGAGTGCCAACCCGGACCCATCCCATGGGATAGCGATGGTGGCTACCAGCACTACCAAGTTCCACCCCTCTGAAGAGGCCGCATTTCAGGGTCAGCACACAGGACAAGGCAGCATATGCCATCGGCAAGGGAGCCTTGGCCCCCTGGCCCCAGAGGACGCCTGACAGGGCCATCGAAGTTCACAGGGCGAGGTCAGCAGCTGGCTCCCTCCAACTCAGATATGCATCCTGGGGAAACACCAAAATGTAGTGGTAGAATTAGGAGGACCAGGCACGTTGAGCATCACTGATGGCACTGGGGTAGGGGGGTGGCACTATTGGAAATGGGGTATTGTACAGCACATTAAATAAATTTTTGCACAACCATTATGATGCCTCTGTCACTTTCTTTCGCAATGAGGGCTGACCCCCGGACTCATTGCCTGTTTCTCCAGGCAACTCCTCCTTCCCGTGGCACCCAACCACCCTACGGCCGTGGTCATGTCCTGGGAGCTGTGTCCCATCCCCTGGGTGTTCGAATTTTGGCTGCTGCGTGTGTGGTGTTGACTCCCACTCAGTATCCCGGCATCAAGGTTTGTTTGGAATGCTAGGCAATGACTCCCACATGCTACATGGCCTGCCTACCCCCAGGAACCCACTTGGGATCAAAGGGTTGGCACGTGGTGCCGCAAGCGATTGCCCCTCCCCCTCCATGGCGGCCCACCTCGGAGGAGGGTCGTTTCCCCCCCCCCCCCCCAATGAGCACTGGGGCGGCAAGGCCTGTGAGCAAAGATTTGCTACTCCCCTCCTCGGCTCCCCACAGAAGCCCTTCCGTCAGGTTCACGTTTTAAAAAAGGAGTTCTAAGCAGCGCCAGCAGGAGCCCTTGCTGGGCAGGCTGGTAAGTGACAGGAGGCTCTCGTCAATTGTATGGAAATGGGGCTTAAGTGGTGATAATTGGTTTCTCGCCACTCTACGGTGAGATTCCGTAGTCGCCTACGGGAGCAGGCCGGTTGCAACGCAAACTGTTTGGCGCTTGACACAATTCCTGTTTTTGGCCACTCCCGCTATTCAACGGCCTCGTTATGCTTGAGCGCGAGTGTAACGAGGCCGTAAGATCGCTCCCTATGCCCCTGTTTGGTAAGTTTTCAGGCTACAAATCTTGAAAAAAGTTTGCTTTCAGATTAATTCTTCTGCATTCAGCCTGTCTTTTGATTTATTCCCCTTTACTTGACTTCTGATAATTTTACTTACTTGGGAATATTTGTCACTATCTTTTAAAATATAACTTCAGGCCTTTGTTAGAATGCACAAAGCAAGACTTTCCCTACTGATCAGCACTCTCCCTATCACTTGCTGATCGTATCAATTGTCAAAATTATGACTTTACCTAAAGTCAGAGGCTTTTCCCCAGGGTAGAGGGGTCAATTACTAGGGGGCATAGGTTTAAGGTTTAGAGTAGATGTACGAGGCAAGTTTTTTTACACAGAGGGTAGCCTGGAACTCGCTACCGGAGGTGGTGGAAGCAGGGACGATAGTGACATTTAAGGGGCATCTTGACAAATACATGAATAGGATGGGAATAGAGGGATACGGACCCAGGAAGTGTAGAAGATTGTAGTTTAGTCGAGCAGCATGGTCGGCGCGGGCTTGGAGGGCCGAAGGGCCTGTTCCTGTGCTGTGCATTTCTTTGTTCTTATATTCATCTCAGGCTATTATTATTTTTATTAAAACATTTAAAAAATCTCTTGAACAATTGGTTTCCTCTTTCATTTGGAATAAAAATCACACTTGAATTCATAAAACCTGTTTTGAAAGACCGAAACCTCAAGGAGATCTTGCTTTGCCAAATTCTTTCCATTATTATTGATCTGCCAATATTCATAAGCTTACCTATTGGGTTCACACATTTTTAGAAAATGACAGCCCTGTTTGGACAACTATGGAACATTACTCTTGCCTCCATGTCCCTCCTGTTCCCTTATTATTTTATTTATTAAATTTAGATTACCCAATTATTTTTTCCAATTAAGGGGCAATTTTAGTGTGGCCAATCCACCTACTGTGCAGTTTTGGGTTGTGGGGGCGAAACCCACGCAGACACGGGGAGAATGTGCAAACTCCACAAGGACAGCGACCTAGAGACGGGATCGAACCTGGGACCTCAGTGACGTGAGGCAGCTGTGCTAACCACTAGGCCACCGTGTTGCCCTCTGTTCCCTTATTTGTTCACAGCCAATGGGTTGTATGAATCGCAATACACAAAATAGCACTGAGCTGAGCTGGCCCCAAGTCAGAATCCATTTTGGATTTAAGTCTGCTCTTTCCCTATCCATTCTAATCCATTTTTCCACCTTCTCCAATTGATTCAGCATTCCACTTTTGGTCCAGATTAAGTCTGAAATCTTGACCCTTTTCTCTGAGGTTATGTTTGCTTCCTTTGGTTATCTAGTAAGCGAGCATGGTATTCTCAAATTCCATTTCTTTTAGCTACCTACACATTCAGTTTTGCCGGTAAACATTTGCCACTTTCATCCTCTACCTCCTGACGATCCCACTGATGTTTGTTTAAGTGTTATTCCCATTTTAAACAATTCTGTTTCACTCATTTATAACATTATTCAAAACCACCTTGGCCCATCTGTAGCTAACATTAAGGCATCTTAGGAGCAGGACTTGAATACTGAGCTTTCTGGCGATCTATGGTAGTCGATTCTTTTCAGTATGCATTCTTCATCTCTGTGATTAGACAGGGTCTGTTTCAATTTAATATTCTTCATTGACTTTATCTTTCTAGTGCTAGACTTGCTAGGATATGCTCTGGACTGGATCCTGCTTGTGCGAGTTGCAATTCGGCATTTGTTTTCATATGTTTTGGTCATGCCCAAGGCTGGCTACTTTCTGGTCCTTTTGTGTTCCCAACATGTCCATACAAGTGTGGCAAATCTATTGCTATTAAATCTGTAACTGGTATTTTTGGGATAAACGCTAACGAAGTAGGTCTACATCATTGCCAGTCAGATGCCTTGGCCTTTGCCTCATTGCTTGCATGATGACTGTTACTGTGACATGGGCTAGGACTTTCCAGTCCTGCCCTGGCGGGAATTGTTATAGCTGGAATGGAAAATTTGATGGACCAGTCAAAGGTCTCTTGACTATGGGTGGGAATTTCCAGTCCTGTGTTAGGTGGAACCAGAAATCCTGGCCATACCTGCAAGGTGATCAAGAATGAGACTAGATATAGGGGCAGCACGGTAGCATTGTGGCTAGCACAATTGCTTCACAGCTCCAGGGTCTCAGGTTCGATTCCGGCTTGGGTCACTGTCTGTGCGGAGTCTGCACATCCTCCCCGTGTGTGCGTGGGTTTCCTCCGGGTGCTCAGGTTTCCTCCCACAGTCCAAAGATTTGCAGGTTAGGTGGATTGGCCATTATAAAATTGACCTTAGTGTCCAACATTACCCTTAGTTTTGGGTGGGGTTACTGGGTTATGGGGATAGAGTGGAGGTGTTGACCTTGGATAGGGTGCTCTTTCCAAGAGCCGGTGCAGACTTGATGGGCCAAATGGCCTCCTTCTGCACTGTAAATTCTATGATAATCTATGATAAGATTTACAGGAAAGATGAGAAAAATGGTAGAGTGGGAGGAGCAGCCACTGGCACTTAAGGATGCAATCAATGATAAGAAATATGCAGGTCGGGGAGACTTTATGGGTAAAATTAAGAAATAGAAAATGATTTTAAGACTGTAGTCGGAGTTGTGCATAGGCTCTGGTAGCAACTTTCAACTGATCGACTGTATAAATACAGAGACTATACATGCATGTACCAAAGGCAGAGTGATTTTAATGGGAGATTTTAACTTTCAGAGATTGGGATAACAAATTAGAACATGTCAAAAGCATGATGAATTTCATTGGTGTTCAGGGTAGTCGTCTGAAACAATACGTCTTAGAATCAGCAAGGCCATATTAGATTTAGTAACAAGTAATACACCAGATTTAATTGACAGCATAGAGATGCATGAACATTTATCTAATAATGACAGCAACCTGATTGAGTTCAATGTGGTGTTTAAAAGGGAGAAACATGAAATAGCCAAGATTCTAGATTTAGATAAGGCTGACTTCAACATAATGATCAGCTTTGACAAAGGGTCATCAGACTTGAAATGTTAGCTCCGTCCTCTCTCCACAGATGCTGTCAGACCTGCTGAGATTGTCCAGCATTTTCTGTTTTTGTTCCGAACTCCCTAAAGCCGTATCTGGGAGCAGATTATTGTCATTCGGTCCAATGAGTTTGCTCTGCCATTTCATCACAGCTGATAAGTTTCTCATCCCCATTCTCCTGCCTTTTCTCTGTAACCCCCCATCCTTCAAACCCTATCTCTGTCTTAAAGCCACCCAGTGACTTTATCTCCACAGCCTTCTGTGGCAATGCTTTCTACAGATTCACCACCCTCTGGCTGAAGAAATTCTTCCTCATCACAGTTCTAAAGGCGTGTCCCTTCAGTCTGAGGCTGTCCTCTCAGGTTCTAGTCTCTCCGACTAGTGGAAACATCCTCGCCACATCCACTCTATCCAGGCCTCTCAGTATTCTGTAAGTTTCAATGACCCCCTCATCCTTCTGAACCCCATTAAGTACAGACACTGATTCCTCAACTGCTCCTCATATGACAAGCTCTTCAGTCCCAGGATAATTCTTGTGAACCTCCTCTGGACCCCCTCCAAGGCCTGCACATCCTTCACTAGAAACAGGACCCAAACTGCTCACAATATTCCACATGGGGTCTGACCAGTCTTATACAGCCTTAGCAGTACATCCCTGCTCTTGTACTCTAGTCCTCTCAAAATGAATGCTAACATTGCATTTGCCTTCCCAACTGCCAACTGAATCTGCTTGTTAACCTGAAGGGAATTCTGAACTAGGACTCCCAGTCCCCTTATGCTTCAGATTTCTGAAGCTGTTCCCCATTTAGAAAATAGTCTATGCCTCTATTTTTCCTACCAAAGTGCATAACCCCACACCTTTCCACATTGTAGTCAATCTACCACTTCTTTGCCCACTCTTCCAGCCTGCCCATCTTGTAGAAGGCACAAGTCAATAGTGTGATAGAATACTCCTCATTTGCCTGGATGAGTCCAACTCCAACAACATTCAAGAGGCTCCACACTATCCTGGAAAGGATAAAACAGCTTGCTTGACTGGCCTCCTCCAGCACCCGCCCACACCCCACCAACACACAGGGCAGCAGGCTGTATCATCTACAAGAAGCATTGCAGCAACTCATCAAGGTTCCTTCCAGAACATTCCAAACCTCCATCACCTAAACAAGGGCACACTACCTGCTGGTTCCCATCCAAATCACACACCATCCTGACTTGGAACTTGCCATACCTTCACTGTTGCTGGGTCAAAATGTCTCTTTCCCCTCCCCCCCCCCCCCCCCCGTTAAAAGATGGTAACGTCTCGCCTGAGGCTCGCCTCCCTGCCCCAACTCTCTGGCGTGCACCCTATCAGAAACGGAAACAACACAACAAAAAAGCTGGAAGTCAGCTGGGGTGTGGGGCGCGCGCGCACACACACAACATGCAGGGCCTGGGGGCAGCAGCAACAACAACATGGATGCCGGCAGACAATAATCCCTATCATCGCCTGATCAACAGCGGGCGTCAGAGCGGTAAACATCCGGGGTCTCAACTGCCAATATCCGGGGCTCCCGAGGTGCCCGGTTCCCCCCCCCCCCCCCGGGTCCGGCCCCCACTTGACACCTCCCCCCTGATGGTAGGTCGACTGACAGCGGGCATCGCCGGCACGGGAGGGTCCGCAAGGTACCGCTCACCACGGCCGTTTCAAACACCGCTCGTCGGCCGCTATCCACTGCTTTCCCACGCTGACCGACTCACCTCGGGCCCGGAGCTTCACCTTGTTTCTCGGCCGATTCCCACCGCGCCGCCGGATCGGTGCAGGGCATTGCGCAGACGCAGTAGGCTCCCGAGGGAGGCTTGCCGAATGACACAGAGGTGCCTCTCATCTCAGCATGATGGTATGGACAGCGGAAATAATAGAGCTTAAATTTAAAGACGATATCTTTAAAAAAAACATTTACGTGATGTGGGCGATAGCTGGCTAGGCCGACATTTATTACCCAGAGGATTTTCCCACACCGGAAACTTCCATCCGAGGTCAACAGACCTGAGAGAAAGAGAATATTTGGATTATTAAATGAATAACCGACTAAAAAAAAACTAACACAGGCTTTTGGAAAAGTACTGCTTGGACAAGGAAACAGATGTACATGAGGAAGTGGAGAAAATGAAGAAGTAGGAATAGCATTAACAGAAGAAATAATAATAGGTCTGAATGTTGAGCAAGATAGATTGGGGAAGGCTCAGCAAAATAGATGAGTGGACAGTCTTAAAGACATAAACAAGTCACTGAGGCTGCGCAAATGTCCAAGGGAACCACCCACTGGACAGAAAACGTACGTTAACGTGAACATATAATGTATGATGAAGGCGTATAAGGAAGAATGTGAACCTCAGTGAAACCTGATCCAATCAGGAGGAGAGGGCAGGAGAATGATAAACGAATAACGTATATATAAACAGACGAAACAAGCTATTTGGTGTGCTCCTGTCTAGGAGGCACCCGACTCTGCAGACTTGTATCAGGATAAATAAAAATCTAACTTGCTTCTAGTATTTTGTCCTCAGTGTCAGTGATTGTGAGCACACATTCAAATCTCACAGACCTTTCAATGGTCCGTTTAAATTTCCGTCCTGCCCGCCGCAATTCCTGCGGTCGACAAGGCCAGAACATTCACCGGCAGTGCTGTGCGGGAGGGCGTTCCAGGGTTTTGGTCCACCCACAGTGAAGGAAGGGCAATATATTCCCAAATCACCACGGTGAGTGATTTGGCAGGGAACTCCCAGGTGGTTCCCATGTGCCAGGTAAATGATCATGGAAGTCAGTAATACAACTGAATAATCATGGACAATAGAAACAGAAAATGTTGCAAACCTGGTCAGATCAGACACCATCTACGGAAGTCAAAAAAGTAATTGGAGAGAATAACAGGGTCAATGTTTCAGGTCTGAGGATATAAGCAAAGTACTGTGGATGCTGGAAATCTGAAATTAAAACAGAAGGTGCGGAAAAACTCAGCATCTATGGAGAGCGAAACATTTAACTTGTTGAGACCATATGATTTCTCAGAGCCAAGGGATCTGATTTCAAAAAAATATTTTTATTGGTTTTATACCTATTTATAATTTATCATAAAAGCAATAATAACATTCGCCAGGACTATTACGCAACATTAAAGAGTGATCTACAAAAATGGGTATACAAAAAGTGGATAAATGACAAACAGGTATACATCCAAAAGTGACATATGTACAGGTATGGAGTCCCTGTCTTTGTGCCCTCAGTGATCAGTTGCCACAATTGGTGTTTTAATTATGTACATGCTGCCTCCTGGTATTAGACAAGGGGGGTGCGTTTGGTGTCAACCGGGTGTGCCTTGATGTTGCTGTTGTGTTCGCATCCATGTGTGTCCCTGCTATTTCTCCCTCTGACCCCCTGCCTGCTCCATGCTTTGCTTGATGACCTCCCCCCCCCCCCCCCCCCCTGCCTATCATCCCCCCCCCTCACTCCTTTCACCCCCTTTCTTTTCTCCTTCCTTTGTCTGTTTTGGTCCCACCCCCCCCCCCCCCCACTTCACTTATGATTGCTCGTCACCATGGTGAGTGACTTGGAAGGGAACACCCAGGTGGTTCCCATGTATCAGGTAAATATTCATTGGAACAGGCAGGTGAATGGCCTCCAGGTGTTGTGGCAGTCTTCCTCCAATTCCCAAAAGGAAAATTTTATTTTTTTAAATTTAAGGAATTCTGCCAAGTCGGACAGCCAGTCTGTGGCCTTGGATGGTGCTGCTGATCTCCAGCTGAGCAGGAGTCTTCGGCAGGCGACCAGGGAGGCAAAGGCCTGCCACACTCCCTGTAAAGAGTTCTGGCTGCTCCAATACCCTGAAGACTGCCAAAAGTGAGCACGGCTCCAGCCTCACGCCCACAATCTTGGACATGGCCTCAAAAAAGAACCTGCCAAATCTGGGGCAAGACCAAAACATGTGGGTGTGGTTGACCGGGCCTTTCTGACAACATTCACATTTGTCCTCCACCTATGGGAAGAACCTGCTCATGTATGTTCTAGTTAAGTACACACTGCGCACTACCTTTAGTTGCGTTATCGTATGAGGAACGGTTGAGGACTCTGGGTCTGTACTCGTTGGAGTTTAGAAGGATGAGGGGGGATCTTATTGAAACATACAGGATACTGCGAGGCCTGGATAGAGTGGATGTGGAGAGGATGTTTCCACTTGTAGGAAAAAATAGAACCAGAGAACACCATCTCAGACTAAAGGGACGGTCCTTTAAAACCGAGATGAGGAGGAATTTCTTCAGCCAGAAGTTGCCCATGGTGGTTCTCCTGTTTTGTGCCTTTGTCGGAGTGACCTGTGGATCCTGTCCGCCTCTGGGGTTTGGGGAAACTTTCTTCCCCCCGACCAGTTTCCTTAGCATCTGCGCTATGTATTCTGTTGCCCTTCTGCCCTCCGTGCCCTCAGGTAGCCTGATGATCCTGAGGTTCTGGTGATGGGACCTATTTTCCTGGTCCTCCACCTTCCTCTTGACATCTCTCTGGGCCGCCACCAACCTTGCCACTTCTGTCTCGAGTGAGGCGATCCAATCACTGGTCGGTGGCCGCTTTGTCCAGTTTTTAAAAATATTCATTCATGGACGTGGGCGTTGCAGGCTGTGCCAGAATTTATTGCCCATCCCTAATTATCATTAAGGGGGAAGTAAGTGTCAACCACATTGCTGTGGGTCTGGAGTCACATGTAGGACAGTCCAGGTAAGGATGGCAGATTTCCTTCCCTAAAGGACATGAGTGAACCAGATGTTTTTTTTTACAACAATCAACAATGGTTCCATGGTCATCATTAGACTTTTTTTTATTCCAGATATTTTATTGAGTTTAAATTCCATCACCTGCTATGGTGCGATTTGAACCCGGGTCCCCAGATCATTATCCTCGTCTCTGGATTACTGGACAAGCGACAATCCCACTATGCCACTGCCTCCCACACAGTCGCCTCCTGGGCCTCCAACCGCCGCTCCGTCCTTTCCAGCACTTCTTTGAAGGGGGCTAAATCGATTACTATGGACGCCTTCATGGTTACTATGAGGTCATCCTAAGTGGAATCGCTAAGTTTTAGATGCTCTTGTTCTCGAAGCTCCATCCACTGCCCAGTTGGTGGGTGGACCGACTTTTGCAATGGCGATCCCTCCCAGTCTGCCATGTCCTGCTCTGCTTCACTCCTTGGGTCCATTGTCTGGCCTTTCTCTCCTGACTTTGCCGCTTTTCTCTTCTGACTTTTGCCACTTTTTTCTCCTGACTCTTGCCGCTCTTACTATCTTTTCTGCTTCTTTGTGGATTTGAGGGCATTTCGTCAGGTGGTTGTTCCTTTTTTTGGGGGGGGGGGGGTTCCAGGTTAAAAGAGCCTAAATTGAAGTTTGTAGAGGAGAACCACCTTTTGTGCGAGTGTTCAGCACATCGCCATCACCGGAAGTCTGGAGTCTGTGATCTTTGTTCAGTAATTGTTAGATAATCATATGGACAGCAGCAATAATACAATTATTAGACAGTAGGAATAATGGAAATAAATAATCATAGACAGGGTAGTAATAGAGAGAAACATATAGATGAGAGCAATAGTACAATCAAATAATATAAATGGTGGCAATGATAGAACTAAATAATAATAGACAGGGTGGTAACCTGTCTATATATGCAATAATAGAGTTAAATCATGTAGACAGGGCAGCAATACAACTAAATTATCATATAGAAGGGGGCTATAATTGAACACATTTATTTGTGCAAAAGTATATCCATGGCTGTTTTTTTTCCCATATATTTAATCCTGTGAATGTTAGCATGACTGACATGGCTGGCATTACTTGTCCATCATTAGTTGCAATTAGATAGCTTGATAGCCTACTCCAGAGGGTTGTTAAGAGTTAATCAGATCGGTGTGGGAGTGGAGTCATATGGGCTAGACTGGGCAAAGGTGAAAGGTTTCTTTCCCTGAAGAATGTATAAGATCCCGAGGGGTCCTGACAGGGTCAATGTGGAGAGGATGTTTTCTCTTATGGGAGAATCTAGAACTAGGGGGGGGTCCAATCAGTCATAATCTTATTGAATGGCAGAGCAGACTTGAAGAGACCAGTGCCCTTCCTATTCTAATTATATGTTCATAAGTAAGCATGTTGCAAATGACTAAAATGAAACAGAATATTTCTCTTCCCATAACTTTAATATAGTCTCATATTGGTCTTTAATTTATAAAGTAGCATTCAATAATGTTTTATCTTGAATAAGAAAGCTGTAAGCAACAAGTTAGGTAAAAATAAAATACAATGTCAGCAAACCGATTCAACAGACCCTAAGTATTGGTGGAATCATGGAATAATAATGGCATTGGGCCACATAAAAAAGAGAACTCCTATTTCGTACATCGGTTTTGACTAAGCATTATCAGCTTGGGTTTTCTGAATTAGAAAGGGATGGGTTTAAGCCCCAGAATGGGACTTGAGTATCTGAACTAGATACTCTTCTACCTCTTCCCATGGACATCAGAAATCCCGTGAGAATCAGAGAATGCTTCTACTTGAGATAGGGGTCCCATACTTTAAGGAATGTATCAGACTTAGAACAGAGCACAGACGTCAGGAATTCCATAGGAATACACTCCATGTCCTTTATGCCAGTTTTGAATCAACGATACTTGTCACTGATCCAGGAGCAGAGGATATTTTTCCGAGCTGAAAAAGTTAGGATGTTATACAGCCTTTTTTCATTAACCTTAATAATTCTTGTATCTGAAAGATCCAGAATTAGGAATAAAGGATCAAATTCTGAGGCCCTGCCAAGTATCCTCTCAAGCTCCTTAACTACACCAGACCAATAGGATTAAATCTTGACTCAGGTCCATAAGCAGTGTATATGATCACCCTTGACTACCAGGCACTTTAAGCACATTGGGGATGTAGCAGGATCAAACCTTTGTCTCAAACGCAGTGAGATTATGCAAGCGGTGTAGTATCTTGAACTGAGTTTCCTTCATTCTATTGCATACCAACTTTTTTTTTAGCATAATCCCATACATTACCCAATATCTTCTCATGTTATGAGTTGCCAAGCCTCTTTCCTAAGATTGCAAGGCACCTAAAGTACTAACACAGAATCTAGAACGCAAGGTGTCATAAAACCTGCTAGCTAACTGTTTAGGCTCCGCCCAAATCAGGACCGGGGAAACCAGAGTCGAAATGTAAAGATGTCTTGTTAAGGATTAAGTCTCTAAGTTGCAAGCACTTGATAAAGGAGTGTCGCGGAATGTCAAATTGTCGGCATAGCTGCTCAAAGGATAACAATGAGGTACTACTAAACACATTTCAAAGCCTACCAATGCCCCCTTCTCTCCTAATATTGAATCTATGGTCCATAAGACCTGGTAGAAAGTCTGGGCTGCCCTGGATGGGAGAGAGAGTGGAAGTCAATTTAGATCATCTTTCTAATTGATGGACCATCTTCCATGCTTTCAGTATTATTAATTATAGGATTTTCACACACAGCAGAACCCAACCTAAAGTTCCTGTAAAAAAACAAGACCGGTCAAGGATATACCAACTGTTCTACTTCATTAATGAGCCAAATGGAGGTAGGGTCTTTACTAACTCAGTCCCTTATAAACCTAAGATGAGAGGCTAATTGATACAATCTAATTCAGGACCCCAAACCACCCCTTAGAGCCTGGGAGCTGCAACTTGATGAACTTCAAACAAGGCTTCTTTTTATTCCATATAAACAAACTGATAATTCCATTGATCTTCTTTAAGGCCCTAGCAGATAGTAAGATTGGCTACATTCGCAAGGGATACAACAATCTAGGCAAAACATTCATTTTAATCAATGCAATCCTACTCTACCAGGATATTGGCTGGGAGGACCAACGAGTAAGATCCTACCTACTGGATAAAATCAACTTGAGGGAAATTAGCTCCATATAGTTTGAAAAAGGGGGTAATTACAACACCCAGATGAGTAAACAGGGCCACCTCAAAGGGAAATTATCAACCCTAACCCTCCCATCGGCGCAGCCTCAGACTTTATAAAGTTAATCTTATAACCAGAGAAGGTACTAAATCTATCTACCATGTCGATAATAGCAGGAACTGAAATGTCTGGCTTCGATACAAACAGCAGCACATTATCAGCATAAAGCATGGTCTTATGTTGCTTTCCCCACAGCGCAACCCAAATATCAAAGCATCTTTCCTAACAGCCTTTGCCACAGGTTCTATGGCCACTATAAACACTAAGGGGAATAAGGGCAACCCTGTCTGGCCACTCTCTGAAGGCCACAATTCTCAGATCGATAACATGTTTTGCCTTGTTAAAGGCACTATGTAGATACAAGTTCTTCTTGTTCTAGGTTATAATTCTCAGCTAACTCAGGATGACATTACTTCCTTAAAATCATGTTTAAAAGTCTTGGTGAAGACAGTCTTATTGCATTTTGTATTTTTTCTGCCAACAAGTGGTGCACATTGAGTGCCCAGGTACCCTACATGGCTGATACTTAATGATACCAAACACATACAGATGTGACTCAATGGGTAGCACCTTCGTCTCTCAGTCAGAAGATGGATGGCTCAAAGCCGCACTTAGAGACCTGAGCACAAAAAATTAAGATGATAGTGGAGAACGTGCCGCCCTTTTGGAGGTACCATCTTTCACTGACTATGCTAAACCAAAGCCTTGTCTACCCTCACAAATTGGTGTCAAATATCCAATTTTTTTGAAAAAGAGAAAGATAATTCTTTTACATATTGTGGGCCAATATTTATCCTGAAACTGAAACCTAAAATCAGATAATCTAGTCATTATCATATTAGCATCTGTGGGCTCTGCAGATTGTCTGCTGCATTTCTAATAATATAACAGTGACTTCACTCCAAAAAGTACTTATTGGCTGTAAAGAACTTTGGGATGTCGCAAGGTTCTAGAAGTCACTGAATAAAGGATGGTCTTAATAACATAGAACAATTAATGACTATTGTTTAATTATTGTATTTTTCCATTGCGCTACCAGAAAACATTATGACTGGCATATACTGCAGGAGGTAAAGCTGCCATGATGTTGTTTTGTAGTCAAATTGTGAAAATATGTTTCCCTCAATGGCAATAATAGCATTACTGTTCTCTCTACTGACCATGCAGGAAATTGAATAACATTTACTAGAAGGAGACATATAACAAAGAATGGCAGCTGGCAATGGGCAGCATGGATAAGAATACAGCTGATTATAATGTATGTCTTCTAGACATGAGTGATTTTGAAATTATTTTTGTACAATTAAAATCAAACTTTTTAAAAACTTGATTAATGTTTCTGCTGTAAAAGGTTGCATAAGTCATGACCATCAAATCATTACTCAATCAACATTCTAGGGATTACCATTTATCAGAAACTGAACTGGACTAGCCATATTAATACTGTGGCTACCAGGGCAGGTCAGGAATCTTACGGCGAGTAACTCAAAGACTGTCCACCATCTACAAGGCACAAGTCAGGAGTGTAATGAAATACTCTCCAATTGCCTGGATGAGTGCAGCTTCAACAACACTCAAGAAGCTTGACACCATCCAGGACAAAGCAGCCCGCTTGAATGTTTCTCCTTCCACAAACATTCAAATCCTCCACCACCGGCAAACTATGGCAGCTATGTGTACCATCTACAAGATGCACTTGCTAGGATGCAAAAGTTAATTAGTGTGTAAACTTTAGTGAAACTGTATATTTTAATAGTTTGCTCAGAAATGAGAATGGTTCGATTGGATTGGATTGGTAACCATTTGAAACAGCTCTGAATATAAATAACTGATAATGCATTAGGAATCACAACCTGTCAAGCAGCATGAAAATCCCAATCATGGGACTCAGAACTGGATGCCATACTGGTGAGGAGTCCCAGATAGGAGATGGGGAGAGGTCCCAAAAAGGGAATCCAAGAAGAGGGGACAAGGAAAGGTCCCAGAAAGAGAGAGAGAACCAAAGAAGGAGCTACTGAGAAGAGAAGACCAACAATAAGAATTACCAGGAACAGGAGCAAGGAAAGAGGCTCCAAGCAGGAAAGGAGCTGCAGTTTGCAGGCTTCAAGGATTGAGGGCTCAGGAGAAGCCCTGGAAATCTGAGAAGGCAGCTGAGGTTTGGTGACTCCTCGTTGAGGACTGTTGGGTTGAGGGTAACCCTTTGGAACAGTCATGTTCTGCTCGGCGTGGCTGAAGAGCTGAAGTTGTGCTTGTGAGCTGATGCTAGAGTGAAGACTCAGGAATGCAGGGCAATGGAGTCTCGGGAGATGAGATTGAAACCCTGCAAGGTGAGCTGTTTGTTGAGGCAGTCTGTGTTGGAGTAACCTTTGGAGAGAAAGTAAGGTTGGATCTTCAAAGGTTAAGATGGGAATTCCTCATGAGAGGGACAGTTTCAATCAGATTGGTTGGCTCACAGTGTTTATTGACATCTGGTTGGGTTGCTGAGAATTCTGTGGGATGTATCTTAGTCATATTTGTTACTTAATGTGTAGTGTGGATGTTAGATCACAGTTTGCCTGTTAATTCACATTTACCACATGTTAACACAATGTTAGAGTATAAGATAGATATTGTAAATTATTTTATCTTTCTGACTTTGTATCATAAAGTTTATTTTACTTGGTCAAAATAATGTGGAATCTTATGGCTTTATTCTCTTAGCAAGTGTCTTGAATCTCAAACTTTGTCTGCTTTAGGGCAGCACAGTGGGTTAGCCCTGCTGCCTCACGGTACTGAGGTCCCAGGTTCAATCCGGGCTCTGGGTCACTGTCCGTGTGGAGTTTGCACATTCTCCCCGTGTTTGCGTGGGTTTCGCCCCCACAACCCAAAGATGTGCAGGCTAGGTGGATTGGCCACTCTAAATTGCCCCTTAATTGGAAAAAATGAATTGGGTACTCTAAATTTATTTTAAAAAACACTTGTCTTCTTTAAACAAAAGAATACGGGTCCTTGACTGGACCATACAAAAACCTGGGTGCCTGGCCCAGGATCATAACACATGTCAATATGATCAATGAAACCCTTGAAAGTTGTTTTGCAGGCCAGAGATGAGATACCTCCAGGGAGCCAGGAGAGACTGTACGGGATAAAAGGAAACTTAAGGTTCCAGAATCTCATGAAAGGTGGATAATGTCAGGGTGGACTTTCATTCCATGATTAAACAATTTAACATGATTTTGTATTTAGAAGAACTTTGTAAGAAGGGCAATAAGACCATGTCATTACAGTAACTCAGGTTGAATAGGTGATGGAATTTAATTTAGATAAATGTGAGGTGATGCATTTTTGTAGATCGAATCAGGGCAGGACCGACTCAGTTAATGTAGGGTGTTGGGAAGAGTTACAGAACAAAGAGATCTCGGAGTACAGGTTCATAGCTCCTTGAAAGTTGAGTCACAGTTGGAAAGGATGGTGAAGAAAGCATTCGGCATGCTTGGTTTCATTGGTCAGAACATTGAATAACGTCTTGTTGAAGTTGTACAAGACATTAGTAAGGTCACACTTGTAAGACTGTGTATATTTCTGGTCACCCTATTACAGAAAGGATATTATTAAAGAGTGCAGAAAATATTTACTAGGTTGCTACTAGGACTTGATGGTTTGAGTTATAAGGAGAGGTTGGATAGATTGGGAGTTTTTCCCCTGGAATGTCGGAGGCTTAGGGGTGATCTTATAGAGGTCTACAAAATAATGAGGGGCATAGATAAGGTAGATAGTGAAGTAAAAAAACTCACCACTATTCTTAGAATTCCCCCTATACCAAAAAGGGTCAGTCAATAAGACATTCTAAATGGTGAACAGGGATTCTCACTCCCTGACTCCTATGCAGACTTAGGTGGGTGCTATTTGGGTCAATCTATATTTTCAAGTTATCCCCAGTATAACCCATATCTTCATAGGAGATTTCATCTACTTACCACTTAGTAGCATCGATCCTGGGTCCCGCATTGCTAAGTAAGTAAAGTAGACTTTGTAATAACCACTGTTTCAGGTTAAAACTTTAAAGTTATTTTATAATTTTTTTTTAAAAGGTGCAATCACTGTCTTTACAGAAAAGTAAAAAGATCATACTTCTGGATTCTCCTGGTTGGTTGAAAAGACCTTCAGGTCTACCATGACAATCTCTCTTCTTTAACTTTTGATCTTCCTCAGATGGATTCACTGTTCCGCTCGGCTTCTGTGTTCTAACCTTCCCATGACCGAGGGCAGCTATGAGAGCTGACTCTGCTGGCTGTCCCTGATTTTAGGGTTTATATTCTCCTTCTAGCAGTTATTAAGCTTATATGACATTATTGTAAAGTAACTTTATTTTACTCTTGATTGTTCAAGGTACATTTAATCTGAATTATTTCTAACACGACTATGTATTCAAGTTGAGCATGACTTTAGCTCATCGAACTCTGATTACATTTTTCCCCTTGTGATGTTCAAAAGTGCTTTGATCCTAGAGGGGTATTACATCTGGTTCCTGTCACTTCGAAAGTTGCTTTATTACCAAATAGTGGCCTTAGCTTGTCAGGACTCTGACTCCGATTTGGGGTTAACGTGTGTTCTCGTGGACATGTTGTCTCCAGCTTCCCATATTCAACTGGTGTCAGCAGGATTTCACACCTAAACATTTGTCACCCAAATCAACTGAAGATCCTAGCAATTCTTTTTTAGCTGCTTGCTAAACTAATTAACTTCAAAGAAGGTGTGAAATGTTGTTTGTTTTCCATGTAACTAAAAGTTCAAACTGATTTGACTTGAAAGACAGGCATCAGTTTTACAGCTTGAGCAGTCACAAGCTGTTTTCTTAACACCTGTTTGATAAAGGCTCTCTGCATTTCAAAACTTCAAAACCTTCTTTCGCAGCTGCTGTTAACCCTTCGTGGGATTTTTCCCTACATTTTCTCATGTATCCTCAGGTCAGGTTTTGCCAAACTTCCATGTTTCAAATGACATATTTTCCCATTTTTACTTTACACCCCCTCTTGGCAGTTGAAACAGAACTTTATCTTTCGGTCAATTATCCCCCCATCCAATTGTACTGCCTAACATATATCCCTGATCATTGTCATTTGTATGTACATGTCGTGATTTTAAATTGTGCACCAAAATCAATTGTAAATTTATCCATATTGAACTCAGACCAGTGTCGATAGATTCTTTTTTCATTCTTTCCTCAAGTCCAATCACCGTGAACCATAGCTGTAGCTGTTCAGGAAGGTAACGCAATAGCTATATCCGTGTGTTCCATTATCTCCAAAGCATTTTACTTCCTTGGGGTAGCAGCATCGTAGAAGCTTCCTCGTGTCCCTTAGAAACAGCACCCAACTCAGTCCAACAGTAACCAAAAAGGTCTTTTGTTCATCACTGGCTGTCTAGTGTCCCATTTTTCCGTCGTCCAAATTGCTTTCCGTTCCTCATTGGAATCGTAAATTATGATATCATGTACTATCCACTGATTCCCTTGCTTCATCAATTTAAAAGGTTCAATCAATCCTGCTTCTATTCCTGACTTCCTCTCATTGATGTCTAACATTGTTCTGAACCATGTACGTCTGCCAGCCCCTGGTTTACTTTCTGCCAAGTTTCCTTCAAATCCCTTTCTTCCGTTATCATTTCCCTTGCCACATGAAGCATATATTTGCCATTAGAACATTTACAACATAATAAGCCAACAGTAGTCGCAAAACCACCCCTAGGACATCAGTAGGCACATTTAATACATTCAATTTTTGGGGGTACAACCCAATTGAACCATTTTCGTCACATCGAGCCATCACTTTTTCTTCTTCCAAATAAATTCTTCCTATTGTTGAATACACAGTCAAAAAAAAAGTCCTATCTTAACACATTACTCATTACCTAACCACACAAATAATTTGTGTGATACAACTTTACATATTTTCAGCAGTTATCACAATTTCAACACTAAAGGAAAAAGTACAATATCGACATATTCCTTCGTGGCTCTATCCGAGTGCATTATGAGCCAGCACTTGGGACCTATATTTATTACATACAAAATATGGCATGTTAAGAACATCAATATTATTTGTGATGTTGCGTGCAGTTAAATCAAGAAAACACACTAAACTACCACTATTATGTTTTGTTTATTTATCCCATGTTTACCCCCTCTATTAAAACATTCACTCAGTTTAGAAAATCCTCACCCTTGGTAATTGCTGATCAAGTTCTTGAACGGCACACATACCCCCATTATCATACATACATAACAGTCCCTAACAATTTACATGACATTTCTTCCTTAATAACTATTACAGCTCTCCAATGCAATATTGTTTGCTGCATTGGTTACTAATTTCCCGCCGTGACATCAAGCTGCAAAAAGATTTTTAAAACTATCGTCATTTAGCATGTGGGGGTTCCTCGTCAGTCACTGCTGTCTGCCGAAACCCGTAATAAATCCACCGCGTAGTATGTGCCCCGTGGAGACCGCAGATCATCCATCAGCTGATGTCCAGGACACATGTCCAGTCAGAGATGTGTGACCGAAGGTTTCACTGCTCAGTAATAATTTGATATTTTGATTTGTTTCTAACCCGTAAAGCTTTCCTCCGGGCCCTGTCATTTAATTCTCTCAAATATGTAGCCAATTGTATCATTTTTCGTTCTTTCCGTTGAGTAATTTTATTGCAACATTTGCAACAAAAGTTTTGACTTAATTTAAAAATTCCCAATTTCCAGAGCAATGCTATTACTCCTACTTGTGGTTTTGTTTTGTAACGCATTTCCGATCTTAACTTGCCCTTTCTCCGGGTCCCATTGAGTATCATTAGTTTTCCCCGAATACAGTCTAAAAATCTTTAATTTATCTGATAAGTTTAGTATGTATCCCAGGCTGCTTGTAAGTGCTCCCCACATTTTAACCCATCTAGCCTACTCCTAGTCCTAGCTTTTTCCCTTTCTTCTTCAAACTCGATCCTTATTTTTCTTGGAGTGTAGTTCTCGTTCTTCGTCCGATCAAGTATGTCTATTATTTTTTCCATCTGAAAAATCAAACGAACAGGTCAAGGGTGGCGAAATAAATTATTCTTTAATTTGTATTTTCTATTTTTGTTTGGATACTCCAGAAGTGCCCTCTCCAGGACTTTTGGATTTCCTTTGCCACCATTTCTTTCTTTTTTCTTTTTTAACTGGTTTGTTTTCCTTATCATTTATGTACATCATAAGCCCGTTAAGCCTCCTCCTTCTATCATTGCACCCCTGAGTGAGATTCGAAGAATCTCAAACTCCTCCTCCTTTGCTCGCTCAGTGATCCAATCTGGTCGAAACTTGCCCTGATACATTTCGTGTATTGCTACTGCTTTTTCTTCAATTTCTTTATTTTTTATTATGACCAAATTTTTATGAAAGGTAAGTTCCGAACAAGATATTCTAACTTTCTCATCTGTCCTATCAATGCTGCTAACAGGCTTTAATTCACTGTCTTCCCACTTCACATAGAACATAGAACGATACAGCACAGTACAGGCCCTTCGCCCCACGATGTTGCACCGAAACAAAAGCCATCTAACCTACACTATGCCATTATCATCCATACGTTTATCCAATAAACTTTTAAATGCCCTCAATGTTGGCGAGTTCACTACTGTAGCAGGTAGGGCATTCCACGGCCTCACTACTCTTTGCGTAAGAACCTACCTCTGACCTCTGTCCTATATCTATTACCCCTCAGTTTAAAGCTATGTCCCCTCGTGCCAGCCATTTCCATCCGCGGGAGAAGGCTCTCACTGTCCACCCTATCTAACCCCCTGATCATTTTATATGCCTCTATGACGTCTCCTCTTAACCTTCTTCTCTCCAACGAAAACAACCTCAAGTCCATCAGCCTTTCCTCATAAGATTTTCCCTCCATACCAGGCAACATCCTGGTAAATCTCCTCTGCACCCGTTCCAAAGCCTCCACGTCCTTCCTATAATGCGGTGACCAGAACTGTACGCAATACTCCAAATGCGGCCGTACCAGAGTTCTGTACAGCTGCAACATGACCTCCTGACTCCGGAACTCAATCCCTCTACCAACAAAAGGCCAACACTCCATAGGCCTTCTTCACAACCCTATCAACCTGGGTGGCAACTTTCAGGGATCTATGTACATGGACACCTAGATCCCTCTGCTCATCCACACTTCCAAGAACTTTACCATTAGCCAAATATTCCGCATTCCTGTTATTCCTTCCAAAGTGACTCACCTCACACTTCTCTACATTAAACTCCATTTGCCACCTCTCAGCCCAGCTCTGCAGTTTATCTATATCCCTCTGTAACCTGCTACATCCTTCCACACTATCGACAACACCACCGACTTTAGTATCGTCTGCAAATTTACTCACCCAACCTTCTGCGCCTTCCTCTAGGTCATTGATAAAAATGACAAACAGCAACGGCCCCAGAACAGATCCTTGTGGTACTCCACTTGTGACTGTACTCCATTCTGAACATTTCCCATCAACCACCACCCTCTGTCTTCTTTCAGCTAGCCAATTTCTGATCCACATCTCTAAATCACCCTCAATCCTCAGCCTCCGTATTTTCTGCAATAGCCTACCGTGGGGAACATTATCAAACGCTTTGCTGAAATCCATATACACCACATCAACTGCTCTACCCTCATCTACCTGTTCAGTCACCTTCTCAAAGAACTCGATAAGGTTTGTGAGGCATGACCTACCCTTCACAAAGCCATGCTGACTATCCCTGATCATATTATTCCTATCGAGATGATTATAAATCTTGTCTCTTATAATCCCCTCCAAGACTTTACCCACTACAGACGTGAGGCTCACCGGTCTATAGTTGCCGGGGTTGTCTCTGCTCCCCTTTTTGAACAAAGGGACCACATTTGCTATCCTCCAGTCCTCTGGCACTATTCCTGTATCCAATGATGACATAAAAATCAAAGCCAAAGGTCCAGCAATCTCTTCCCTGGCCTCCCAGAGAATCCTAGGATAAATCCCATCAGGACCCGGGGACTTATCTATTTTCAGCCTGTCCAGAATTGCCAACACCTCTTCCCTACGTACCTCAATGCCATCTATTCTATTAGCCTGGGTCTCAGCATTCTCCTCCACAACATTATCTTTTTCCTGAGTGAATACTGACGAAAAATATTCATTTAGTATCTCGCCTATCTCTTCAGAATCCACACACAACTTCCCATCCCTGTCCTTGACTGGTCCTACTCTTTCCCTAGTCATTCGCTTATTCCTGACATACCTATAGAAAGCTTTTGGGTTTTCCTTGATCCTTCCTGCCAAATACTTCTCATGTCCCCTCCTTGCTCGTCTTAGCTCTCTCTTTAGATCCTTCCTCGCTACCTTGTAACTATCCATCGCCCCAATTGAAACTTCACAACTCATCTTCACATAGGCCTCCTTCTTCCTCTTAACAAGAGATTCCACTTATTTGGTAAACCAGGGTTCCCTCGCTCGACGCCTTCCTCCCTGCCTGACCGGTACATACTTATCAAGAACACGCAGTAGCTGATCCTTGAAAAAGCTCCACTTATCCAGTGTGCCCAACACTTGCAGCCTACATCTCCACCTTATCCCCCCCAAGTCACGTCTAATGGCATCATAATTGTCCTTCCCCCAGCTATAACTCTTGCCCTGCGGTGTATACTTATCCCTTTCCATCATTAACGTAAACGTCACCAAATTGTGGTCACTGTCCCCAAAATGCTCTCCTACCTCCAAATCCAACACCTGGCCTGGTTCATTACCCAAAACCAAATCCAACGTGGCCTCGCCTCTTGTTGGCCTGTCAACATATTGTGTCAGGAAACCCTCCTGCACACACTGTACAAAAAACGACCCATCTAATGTACTCGAACTATATCTTTTCCAGTCAATATTTGGAAAGATAAAGTCTCCCATAATAACTACCCTGTTACTTTCGCTCTTATCCAGGATCATCCTCGCCATCCTTTCCTCTACATCCCTAGAACTATTTGGAGGCCTATAGAAGACTCCCAACAGGGTGACCTCTCCTTTCATGTTTCTAACCTCAGCCCATACTACCTCGGAAGATGAGTCCCCATCTAGCATCCTCTCCGCCACCGTAATACTGCTCTTGACTAGCAGCACCACACCTCCCCCTCTTTTGCCTCCTTCTCTGAGCTTACTAAAACACCTAAACCCCGGAACCTGCAACATCCATCCCTGTCCCTGCTCTATCCATGTCTCCGAAATGGCCACAACATCGAAGTCCCAGGTACCAACCCATGCTGCCAGTTCCCCTACCTTATTTCGTATACTCCTGGCATTGAAGTAGACACGCTTCAAACCACCTACCTGAACACTGGCCCCCTCCTGCGACGTCAAATCTGTGCTCCTGACCTCTATACTCTCATTCTCCCTTACCCTAAAACTACAATCCAGGTTCCCATGCCCCTGCTGCATTAGTTTAAACCCACCCAAAGAGCACTAACAAATCTCCCCCCCAGGATATTTGTGCCCCTCAGGTTCAGATGTAGACCATCCTGGCTGTAGAGGTCCCACCTTCCCCAGAAAGAGCCCCAGTTATCCAGAAATCTGAATCCCTCCCGCCTGCACCATCCCTGTAGCCACGTGTTTAATTGCTCTCTCTCCCTATTCCTCATCTCACTATCACGTGGCACGGGCAACAACCCAGAGATAACAACTCTGTTTGTTCTAGTTCTGAGCTTCCATCCTAGCTCCCTGAAAGCCTGCCTGACATCCTTGTCCCCTTTCCTACCTATGTCGTTAGTGCCAATGTGGACCACGACTTGGGGCTGCTCCCCCTCCCCCCTAAGGACCCGGAAAACACGATCCGAGAAATCACGTACCCTTGCACCTGGGAGGCAACATACCAAACGTGAGTCTCTCACGCTCCCACAAAATCTCCTATCTGTGCCCCTGACTATCGAGTCCCCAATTACTAATGCTCTGCTCCTCTCCCCCTTCCCTTCTGAGCAACAGGGACAGACTCCGTGCCAGAGGCCCGTACCCCATGGCTTACCCCTGGTAAGTCCCCCCCCCCCACAAGTATCCAAAGCGGTATACTTGTTTCTCAGGGGAACGACCGCAGGGGATCCCTGCACTGACTGCTTCTTCCCAGTCCCTCTTACAGTTATCCATCTATCTCCAATCTTTGGTGTAACTAATTCCCTGAAGCTGCTATCTATGACCCCCTCTGCCTCCCGAATGATCCGAAGTTCTTCCAACTCCAGCTCCAGTTCCCTAACTCGGTCTTGGAGGAGCTGGAGATGGCAGCACTTCCTGCAGGTAAAATCAGCAGGGACACTAACGGCATCCCTCACCTCAAACATCCTGCAGGAGGAACATTGCACTCCCTTCCCTGCCATCCCTCTAACTTTCTACCAAGATCTGGCTAACAACTAAATTAAATTTAAAAAAATAAATAATAACAATAATAAAATATGGTACTTACCTCACACCAATGGGTTTTATTATTAGGTTAGAGGAGGAGGGTGGGTGGGAGACACTACACGTGTAGTGTCTCGGGTTTCCTCTCCACCAGAATTTATTGGTGCGGGTCGAACTTCCTGTTCCCGCCTTAAATACTAAAAAATGTTTTTAAAACAGCAAAAAGGGACCGAAAACGGGACCAGGTAAGTGTTTACCACTGAAATTGACTAGCCTGCTCCTGTGAAGGTCTCCCAGAAATCACTAACGCACCGCTCCCGCTGAAATCGACTGGCCTGCTCCTGCAAAGACAAGTGTTTTTAAAGGAGAAACTTACCTCCCAGAAATCACTTGCGCACTGCTCCCGCTGAAATTGACTAGCCTGCTCCGCTCCCGCTGAAATCGACTGGCCTGCTCCTGCAAAGACAAGTGTTTTTAAAGGAGAAACTTACCTCCCAGAAATCACTTGCGCACTGCTCCCGCTGAAATTGACTACCCTGCTCCGCTCCCGCTGAAATCGACTGGCCTGCTCCTGCAAAGACAAGTGTTTTTAAAGGAGAAACTTACCTGCCAGAAATCACTTGCGCACTGCTCCCGCTGAAATTGACTAGCCTGCTCCGCTCCCGCTGAAATCGACTGGCCTGCTCCTGCAAAGACAAGTGTTTTTAAAGGAGAAACTTACCTCCCAGAAATCACTTGCGCACTGCTCCCACTGAAAATGACTAGCCTGCTCCGCTCCCGCTGAAATCGACTGGCCTGCTCCTGCAAAGACAAGTGTTTTTGAAGGAGAAACGTACCTCCCAGAAATCACCTGAGCACTGCTCCCGCTGAAATTGACTAGCCTGCTCCGCTCCCGCTGAAATCGACATCATCACATAATACTAGTAAGTGCGATAATCCCCTGACACTCATAACCAAACATTTATTTTTCCCTTGTCCAATTGGTTTGGGGATATGATCTGTCGTGTGCCATGGCATCATTGCAGTGATACAGTCTCTAAACACTGTTTTTTAAAAAAATAAACATTTTATTGAGGTATTTTTGGTATAGTAACAACAACAAAATAAACAACATACATGAAACCATAAACATAGTGCAAAAGCCATTTACCTCCCGTACAGGTCCAACCCATATTGACCTCCTACTCTAATCTGAACTACCCCCCCCCCCGCCCCCCCCCCCGCCCCGCGTCTGCTGACGATTAATTTCCCGCAAAGAAGTCGACGAATGGTTGCCACCTCCGGGTGAACCGTGACAGTGACCCTCTCAAGGCGAACTTGATTTTCTCCAAACAGAGAAAGCTAGCCATGTCTGATAGCCAGGTCTCCGACTTCGGGGGCTTTGAGTCCCTCCATGCTAATAGTATCCGGCTCCGGGCTACCAGGGAAGCAAAGGCCAGAACGTCTGCTTCTTTCTCCTCCTGGATTCCCTGGACTTCTGACCTCCCGAATATTGCCACCTCTGGACTCAGCGCCACCCTTGTTTTTAACACCGTGGACATGACGTCCGCAAACCCCTGCCAAAATCCCCTAAGCTTTGGACATGTCCATAACATTTGGACATGGTTCGCCGGTCCTCCCGCACATTTTGCGCACCTGTCCTCCACCCCAAAGAATCTGCTCACCCGGGCCACTGTCATGTGAGCCCGGTGAACAACCTCATATTGTATCAGGCTGAGCCTCGCACATGTTACGGACGCGTTGACTCTACTCAACGTGTCTGCCCATAGACCATCCTCTATCTCACCTCCCAGCTCCTCCTCCCACTTGCACTTCAGCTCCTCGGTCTGCGGCTCCTCCGACCCCATAAGCTCCTTATAAATGTCCGAGACGCTTCCTTCTCCTACCCACCCTCTGGAAACTACCCTGACCTGAATCCCCCTTAGCGGTAGGAGCGGGTAGGTTGACACCTGTTTACGAAGGAAGTCCCGCTCCTGCAGATACCTGAATTCATTTCCCCTCGCCAACCCAACCATTTCCTCCAACGCCCTCATATTCGCAAAGCTCCCCTCTATGAACATATCCCCCATCCTCTCAATCCCCGCTGTCCGCCATAACCGGAACCCCCCATCCATACTCCCCAGGGAAAACCGGTGATTATCACAGATTGGGGCCCAGATCGATGCTCCCACTGCTCCCACATGCCGCCTCCACTGGCCCCAAACCCTCAGGGCCTCCACCACCACTGGACTGGTGGAGTACCGTGCCGCGGGAACGGCAGAGGCGCAGTTACCAATGCCCCCAAACTGGTGCCCTTACATCAAGCCGCTTCCATACGCACCCATGCCGACCCCTCCCCCACCACCCACTTCCTGATCATGGCTATCTTGGTCGCCCAGTAATAGTTGCTAAAATTTGGCAGCGCCAGCCCGCCCCCTCCCCGACTCCGCTCAAGTATTACCTTCCTTACTCGCGGGGTCTTGCCCGCCAAGCCGAAGCCCATGATCACTCTGTTGACTCGCTTAAAAAAGGACCGCGGAATAAAGATGGGGAGACGCTGAAATACAAATAGGAATCTCGGGAAGACCGTCATCTTCACTGTTTGCACCCTCCCAGCCAGAGACAACGGAAGCGCTTTCCATCTCTGAAAATCATCCTTCGTTTGGTCCACCAGCCGGGCCAGATTCAGTTTATGCAGCCGGTCGCATTCCCGCGCCACTTGGATGCCTAGGTACTTAAAGCTTCCCTCTACTAACTTAAACGGCAGCTCGCCCAGTCGCCTCTCCTGTCCCCTCGCCAGAACCACAAACATCTCACTCATTCCCATATTAAGCTTATACCCCGAAAACCGGCCAAATTCCCCTAGAGTCCTCATGATTTCTTCCATCCCCTCTATTGGGTCCGAAATGTACAGAAGCATATCATCCGCATAGAGCGAAACCCTGTGCTCCACCACCTCCCGGACAGTCTTCTCCAGCCCTTCAAGGCTCTCAGAGCAATTGCCAACGGCTCTATAGCCAGCACGAACAACAGTGGGGAGAGGGGGCATCCCTGTCTCGACCCCCGGTGCAGTCTAAAATAGTCTGATGTTGTCCTATTCGTCCGTACACTTGCCACAGGAGGCTGATACAGTAACCTGACCCAGTCAATAAAGCCCTGCCCGAATCCAAACCGTCCCAGTATCTCCCACTGATCGTCCCATTCTACCCGATCAAAAGCCTTTTCTGCATTCATTGCGATCACTACCTCCACCTCCCTACCTTCCGGGGGCATCATGATCACATTTAACAGCCTTCTTACATTGGCCACCAACTGCCTACCCTTAACAAACCCCGTCTGGTCCTCCCCAATAACATCCGGAACACAATCCTCGATCCTGGAGGACAAGATTTTGGCCAGCAACTTGGCATCCACATTCAACAGGGAGATCGGCCTGTAGGACCCACACAGCTCCGGGTTCTTGTCCCGCTTAAGAATCAGCGAAATCGTTGCCTGTGACACCGTCGGGGGCAACACCCCTCTTTCCCTTGCCTCATTGAACATCCTCATCAACACTGGCCCCAATATCCCCGAGAACGTTTTATAAAACTCCACTGTGTACCCACCCGGACCCGGGACCTTACCCGCATGCATGGCCTTCAAGTCCTCCACTATCTCCTCCAGCCCGATTGGGGCCCCCAGCCCTTCTGCCCCCTTCCCGTCCACCTTTGGGAAATTCAGCCCCTCCAAGAAGTGCCTCATCCCCTCCGGCCCAGTCGGGGGTTTCAACCTGTACAGCCTGCTGTAGAAATCCCTAAACGCCTTATTCACCCCTACTGAATCACCAACCAGGTTCCCATCTCCGTCCTTTACTTTCCCTATCTCCCTAGCTGCCTCCCTCTTCCTAAGCTGCTGTGCAAGCATTCTGCTGGCCTTCTCTCCATGTTCATAGATCGCCCCCCCCACCCCACCTCTCTCAGCTGCTCCACCGCCCTCCCTGTGATCAGCAAGCTAAACTCCACCTGTAACCTCCGCCGTTTCCTTAAAAGCCCTGCCTCTGGGGTCTCCGCACACGTCCTATCAATCTGTAGTATCATCTTTACCAGTCAGTCCGTCTCGGCCTGTCCACCTTCTCCGTATGGGCCCGGATCGAGATCAGCTCCCCCCTGACCACCGCCTTCAGTGCTTCCCACACCACCGCTGCTGAAATTTCCCCCGTGTCATTGACCTGCAGGTAGCTCTGAATACATTTCCTCAGCCGCTCGCACACCCCTTCATCTGCCAAAAGTCCCATATCCAACCTCCAGTGCGGGCGTGGTTACTGTCTTTACTAACCTTTAGGGCAGCACGGTAGCATTGTGGATAGCACAATTGCTTCACAGCTCCAGGGTCCCAGGTTCGATTCCGGCTTGGGTCACTATCTGTGCGGAGTCTGCTCATCCTCCCCGTGTCTGCGTGGGATTCCTCCGGGTGCTCCGGTTTCCTCCCACAGTCGAAAGAGGTGCAGGTTAGGTGGATTGGCCATTAAAATTGCCCTTAGTGTCCAAAATTGCCCTTAGTGTTGGGTGGGGTTACTGGGTTATGGTGATAGGGTGGAGGTGTTGACCTTGGGTAGGGTGCTCTTTCCAAGAGCCGGTGCAGACTCGATGGGCCAAATGGCCTCCTTCTGCACTGTAAATTCTATGTAAAACCTGCAGGTCAACCCAGTGCGGTGCATGGTCTGAGATTGTAATCGCCGAGTACCCCATGTCCACTACCCCAGCTAGAAAGGCCCTGCTCAAAATAAAAAATCAATCCGGGAGTACACTTTATGCACGTGTGAGCAGAAGCAGAACTCCTTCACCCTCGGCTGCCCAAATCTCCATGGATCCACCCCCCCCCCTATCAGCTCCAAGAACTCTCTTAGTTCCTTTGCTGGCCCCCTGCCCGTTTTCGAGCTTGACCGGTCCAAGCCAGGGTCCATAACTGTGATGAAGTCCCCACCCATGACCAACCTGTGCAAGTCCAGGTCCGGTATCTTCCCCAGCATCCTCTTTATAAACTCCACATCATCCCAATTTGGCGCATACACATTTACTAATACCACCTGCACCCCCTCTAGCTTCCCACTGACCAGAATGTACCGACCTCCCACGTGCGAGACTATTCTACCCGCCTCAAACACCACCCGCTTATTGATCAGGATCGTGACCCCTCTAGTCTTTGAATCTAGTCCCGAGTGAAAGACCTGACTGACCCAGCCTTTCGTCAGTCTAACCTAGTCCGTTACTCTAAGGTGTGTCTCCTGCAACATTATCACGTCCGCCTTCAATCCCCTAAGATGCGCGAACACACGTGCCCTTTTGACCGGCCTATTTAACCCTCGAACATTCCAGGGATCAGCCTAGTTGGGGGGCTCATTGCCCCCCCCCCTCCGCCGATCAGCCATCCCCTCTTTAGGCCCGCCTCCAGCCTGTGCTCTGCGCTTCCACCAGTCCATCCCCAGGCAGCCCCCAACCTCCTCTCGGTCCCTCAGCCCAAGTCCCTCCCTCGTCAGCAGAACATTCACCCCCCCCCCCCGCCCGAGTAACAATACCCTGTAACTCAACCCCTTTACTAAACCAAACATATGCACACACCCCACTGCGCTTCCGAGAGCTAGCTCGCCCAGCTAGCTTGGTGGCCCCCATCCCCAGCGCCAGATAGTCTCCCACCAATTGTTCCCTCCCACCCTCCCCCCGCTCATACAAACAAACTCCAACATCAAACAATCCCCACACAATTGCCCAACAGAAAAACACTAAGATCAAAACAAGCACACCTCCATCCCCCAACAGTAAAAATGAAAACCTTAACTCACTCAGCTCTACCGCTGGTTCCAAATCAATGCAAACGGCATCACAAACATCTTCCATGAAACCCAAAACGAGAAACCTTTTACAAAAACAGAGAAACAAAAAGAAAAAACAAAAACATGAACGTTGCAGCCAAGTTCAAAAGTTCTCAATCCATCACCAGCCCTTATTTCGCAAAGTCCAATGCGTCCTCAGACGACTCGAAGTAGAAGTGCTGATCCTCATGCGTGACCCAGAGACGGGCTGGGTATAACAGTCCAAACATCACCTTTTCCTTAAAAAGAATCGACCTGATCTGGTTTAAGCCTGCTCTCCTCCTGGCCATCTCTACACTCAGGTCCTGGTAAACCCACAGGATGCTATTGTCCCATTTACAGCTCCGTGTCTGCTTGGCCCACTGTAGAATGCGTTCCTTAACCGAGAACCTGTGGAATCTCACCACCATTGCCCTTCGGGGAGGGGGGGGGGGTCCCATTCGTGGCTTCCTCGCGAGTGCTCTGTGAGCCCTATCCACCTCCAAGGGCTGGGAGAATGCCCCATCCCCCAGCAGCTTCACAAACATGTCTGCGATGTATGCCCCAGCGCCGTTCCTTCCGACCCCTTCAGGAGCCCGACGATTCTTAGGTTCTGCCGGCGGGACCTATTCTCTAGGTCCTCCACCTTCTCCAGGAGCTTCTTCTGCTGGTCCCTCAGCATTCCCACCTTCAGCTCCACCGCAGTCTGATGCTCCTCCTGCTCAGCCAGCGCCTTCTCCACCTTCTGGATCGCCCGATCCTGGGCGTCCAATCTATGCTCCAGCCGCCCAATCGACTCTTTTATCCAAGCGGTCCCGTTTCTGCGTAGCAAAGCCTTCCTGAATGACTTGCATCAGCTGCTTCATAGACTGCTAGGTCGATAAGCCAGAGGTCCGAATCTCTGCCATGCTGTCTTTTGTTGCAGCTACAGCCCAAGCCTTCTCTGTCTTTTTGTTTCTGTCCTTACGAACACTTCTAGTCCTTCTCTCCATGCACCGAAGTGGGAATTCAGTCAACAATTGTCACTAACATCCATTTTACAATTCAAGTCTGGTAGAAAAACGGAGGAAAGGTCCAAAAGTCCGACCAGAGCGGGAGCCACCAAATGTGCGACTTACTCCTTAGCTGCCACCGGAGGTCCGTCTCTAAACACTGTTAAGCTAATTTTACGTCCCCGGGTCATCCCAACATCTTTTAAACTATGTACCCCCTCACTAATTGTGACTATACGTTTGTCACTTCTCCACATTCCTGCACATCCTTTCAGAATTACTTTGTTGTCAGCTAGGTTTTCTCTACAGTAATTACAGTTTGTCATTATCATACCATCCCATATACAATTACACCTCCCTGGGTCAAAATCTATCTTCTGGTCACAAACTTTAATCATTATTGTTGCCTGATATTTTACAAAACAATCGTGGCAAAACTGAATTCCCCAAATTTCCCTGGGAGACGCAGCATTTCCCCATCGTTGTCGTTTTAAATGCAGTATCAAATCGCCTGAATACTCTGTACCTGCCATTCTCCTGGGCTTCATACTCCCTGTCCAAACAATTGGGCTACAAAATGCACTACATCCTTGACATGTTGTTTTCTGATGTTCACAATGAATCATTTTAAACTGAGGTCCATTAATAACAGCCCTTGATCTATCATCCCATAGTCTCAATTCCTTGCTGATTACATTTCTTCGTTTGCTGCCGATAGGTTGCCTAAGGAGTATCTTGATCCCTTTATTATTATCCAATTGGGTCATGTGTTTTAGTTGTGATACAATTTCTTTTGTTCCAGATGTCATGCTTCTCTAATGCAACTGTATGTTCACCCAGATTCTGAACGATCTTGTCTTTACCTTTTACAGCTTCACTGATTAATTTGCCTGTGGTTTTAGTTGGTAGCTTCACCCAAACCTCTTCTGTGTTATCAATTGGTTTTAATATCCTAATTTTTCCTGCATCTACTTTTAGTAAATCTTTCCCTACCATCAGATTCTCATTTCCTGATACTGCAAGTAATTCTCTTAATCTAACTTCAGGTCTAGTATCTTTATTCACTAAAGCTCCTTCTACAATGCATTTAACATTCTAATCATCATTTTCCTGCTAGTGACTTTCTTGTGATCATCGGGCACTAAGATCCTGGTGGAGCTGTGCTGTGTCAATTTCAATGCGTTAGTTTCAAAGTAATTTCCTGCACAGAGCTCTGACTGCTCCCGAGTTAACTTCTTTATGTGTTTATGCTAAGACCAATTTAGTTCTGAACATACTGATTTACTACCTCATAATACTGATCACATTTCTACCTGCCGTTTATAACTTCTAATTGATGTGAAATTCGGTTTTGCAAAATACAACATTTTAAAAATTAGAAACACCAAAGGAAATTCACCAATCCTTATCAAACACACACACACATTCATTCATCCACTCAGATCTTGGATCTCTATTCTGTAGGGTTTTAGGTACTCGAACAAAAATTGAGACCCCCTCCGTCTTGATACGTCTCTGTTATCCAGGAGTTTTTTTGCCTCTGTTAATCTTTTCCACTCTTGTTTCATTGCTTCATCTCTCTTGACCGTGTTTCAGAGCAAGACGATTATTCTAATTGCCATTTTTTGGATTTGTAACTTCTGTTAGAAATTTTTTGGATTTCTAACTTCTGGTCGTCCATGAAATTAAGGATAAGTACCCTTTCTGGGCCCTATCCAAGGGTACTAAGGCACTATCTTCCTGTTTTAGTTAAGGGTCGATTGGTTATTGGTCTCTAAAGGTTTCTAGGCATCCCTATTTTTCTAGGCTTTCCCTCACAATCTGCCTGACTCTAAGGATGATTTCTTTTTTGGCCTCCTTTTACCAGTAATGGATGCAAGATTTTTAGTGCTATCACCAAGATGTCTTGCAGACTTTTTCTCAGGATCAGTGTCTTCTAGTCTACTGATTTTCGCACCCAACCTGAGTTTTATGTCCCCCAATCCACAGAATATCCTTACAAAAGTCAGTCACACATGACTTTCCAAACTAAACTCAGCAGGTAAAGTTTGACTCACACATAGACTAGAAACTTCTAATATTCTAGCCTTTGTGCCGGTTAGAAACTTCTAATATTCTCACCATTGTTTGGGAACCAGAAATTTTTAATATTCTAGGCTCACTTTACCTAGAAACTTCGAATATTCTAGGCCTCCACGCTGGGCGCCATGAAATAAAAAACTCACCACTATTCTTAGAATTTCTCCTATACCAAAAAGGGTCAAGAAGACATTTTAAATAGTGAACAGGGATTCTCACTCGCTGACTCCTATGTAGACTTAGGCGGGTGCCATTCGGGTCAATCTATATTTTCAAGTTATCCCCCGGTATAGCCCATATCTTCATAGGAGATTTCATCTACTTACCACTTAGTAGCATCGATCCTGGGTCCCGCGTTGCTAAGTAAGTAAAGTAGACTTTGTAATAACCATTGTTTCAGGTTAAAACTTTTAAGTTATTTTATTTATTTATTTTCTTTTAAAAGATGCAATCACTGTCTTTACAGAAAAGTAAAAAGATCTTGCTTCTGGATTCTCCTGGTTGGTTGAAAAGACCTTCAGGTCTACCTTGACAATCTCTCTTCTTGAACTTTTGGTCTTCCTCAGATGGATTTGCTGTTCTGCTCGGCTTCTGTGTTCTATCCTTCCCATGACCAAGGGCAGCTATGAGAGCTGACTCTGCTGGCTGTCCCCGATTTCGGGTTTATATTCTCCTTCTAGCAGTTATTAAGTTTATATGACATTATCGTAAAGTAACTTTCTTTTATTCTTGATTGTTCAAGGTACCTTTAATCTGAATTATTTCTTTTAAAAAAATAATATTTTTATTCTCCTTTTTCACATTTTCTCCCACATTTACACCCATCAACGATAAACAATAATCAGCAAGATATGTCAATCCCCATAATAACAACGATCCCATCCGCCCACCAACCCCCCAAACATCAGCCCGCATGTTTACATAAACAAATGACAAAAAGGAATCAGGGATTACCCATAGTCACCCTTAATCTACACAGCCCCCCCCCCCCCCCCAACTAATGTTCGATGTTATCCAGTTCTTGAAAGTGCATAATAAATAGTGCCCATGACTTGTAGAACCCCTCCGAGCTTCCCCTCAGTTCGAGCGTAACCTTCTCAAGGGTCAAGTATTCCAACAGGTCCCCCCGCCATGCCAGGGTACTGGGTGGAGAGGCTGCTCTCCATCCCAGCAGGATCCGCCTTCGGGCGATCAACGAGGCGAAGCCCACCCCCCGCAACGCTCACACACATCCCCTACTCCTTCAAAAAATCGGCTCATCCTTGCCCTCGTGAGGTGCGCTCTATATACCACCTTCAGCTGTATCAGCCCCAACCTCGCACATGAGGTGGAGGCATTCACTCTCTGGAGCACCTCACACCAGACCCCCTCCTCTATAACCTCTCCCAGCTCTTCCTCCCACTTTGCTTTGATCCCTTCCAGTGGTGCCTTATCCTCTTCCAAAATAGCTCCGTACACCGTTGACACTGCCCCCTTCTCCAGTCCCCTTGTCGTCAACACCTCCTCCAGCAATGTGGAGGCCGGTTCCTCTTGGAAGCTCTGTATCTCCTTCCTGGCAAAATCCCGAACCTGCATGTAACGAAACACTTCTCCCTGCTCTAGTCCATACTTCACTTCCAGCTCCCTCAATCCTGCAAACCGACCCCGAAGAAACAAATCTTTTAGCGTCTTAATCTCCTTCTCTTCCCATTTCCGAAAACTTCCATCCCACCTCCCTGGCTCAAATCTGTGGTTCCCCCGAATCGGCATTTCCCTTGACTCTAAACCCAACCCGAAGTGTTGGCGAAACTGCCTCCAGATTTTCAATGAAGCTATTATTACTGGATTCCCTGAAAATTTCCCCGGAGCTATCGGGAGTGGCGCTGTTGCAAGTGCCTTCAGCCCCGACCCCCTGCACAAACTCTCCTCCATTCTGACCCACTGAGAATCAACCCCTCTGACCCAGCTCCGCACTTTCTCCACATTCGCCGCCCAGTAGTAGTACAACAGGTTCGGGAGACCCAAACCCCCTGCCTGCCTTCCCCTCTGTAGCAGCACCTTTCTCACTCTGGCCACCTTCCCTCCCGATATGAATGAGGTAATCCTTCCCTCAATCTCCCTGAAAAAAGACTTTGGCAGGAAAATCGGTAGGCATTGAAAATAAACAGGAATCGCGGCAACACATTCATTTTAACTGCCTGTACCCGACCTGCCAGTGACAGAGGAAGGCCGTCCCACCTTGCCAGATCGGCTTTCACTCTCCCCACCAAACTAGTGATGTTGTACCTGCGAAGCCTCCCCCACTCCCGGGCAACCTGCACCCCCAGATACCTAAAATGAGTCCCTGCTCTACGGAATGGCAGCCCCCCCACCCCTGCCCCCACCCCCGGCCGAGACACCACAAAGTACTCACTCTTGTCCAGGTTCAACTTGTACCCCGAGAACGACTCAAATACCCGCAGTAGCTCCAATATTCCTCCCATCGACGCACTCGGTTCCGACACATACAGCAGCAAGTATGGACACCCTATGCTCTATCCCCCCCCCGCACTATTCCTTTCCATGCTCCCGAACTTCTCAATGCGATGGCCAAAGGCTCAATCGCAAGTGCAAACAACAGGGGTGACATAGGACATCCCTGTCTCGTCCCACGGTGGAGAGAAAAGTATCTCGAACTGATATTATTTGTGCGGACACTCGCCTTCAACTCCTTATATAATAGCTTTACCCAGTTCACAAACCTTGGTCTAATCCCAAACCGCTCCAGCACTGTCATCAGGTACCCCCATTCTACCCGATCAAACGCCTTCTCGGCGTCCAATGCCACAACTGCCTCTGTTTCCTTCCTTTCCGCCGGTGCCATAACAACGTTCAAAACCCTCCTAATGTTCAAAAACAGCTGCCTCCCTTTCACGAACCCCGTCTGATCCTCCCCTATCACCTTCGGAAGGCACTCCTCCAGCCTACCCGCCAGTACCTTCGCCAACACTTTTACGTCCACATTCAGAAATGATATGGGCCGATACGACCCACACTCCGTCAGATCCTTATCTTTTTTTAGCAACAAGGAAATCGATGCCTGCCCCAAGGTTTGCGGCAACACCCCCTTCCCTATCGCCTCCTCAAACATCCCCACCATCAGGGGTGCCAACCTTACCTTAAATTTTTTATAATATTCCACCGGAAACCCATCCGGCCCTGCCACCTTCCCCGACTGCATCCTCCCAATCGCATCCTTTATCTCCTGCTCCACTATTGCTCCTTCGAATGTAGCCCTGTCCCCCTCCCCTAGCCTCAGGTACTCCAACCCATCTAGAAATTCCTGCATCTCACGGTCTCCTCCGAGTGGCTCTGACTTGTACAACCTCTCATAAAACGCCTCAAAAACCTTGTTAATCAGCACGAGCCACCACCAACTTCCCTGCCCTATCCTTCACCTGAAGAAGTTCCCTTGCCGCTGCCTCCCTCCGGAGCTGACCTGCTAACATACTTAACTCCATGTTCATAAACTGCACCCCTTGCTCGTCTCAGTTGGCGCACCGCCTTCCTGGTGGACAGTCGGTCGAAGCTCGCCTGTAGTTCCTTCTTCTTTTCCAGCTTCGCCGGGTCCCCATCCTCTGCATACCTCCTATCTACCTCCAACATCTCATCTATTACCCTCTGTCGCTCCAACCTCTCCTCTTTATCCACCCTGGCCGTAAACAAAATTACCTCACCCCTCACCACCACCTTTAGAGCCTCCCAGACAACTGCCTTCGACACCACACCCGTACAATTGAAACCTACATATTCCTTAATTACCTTTTCAATTTTCTCACAGAACACTTGGTTCCCCAAAAGTCCCACATCCAGTTTCCACCCCGGTCTCTGCGCTGCCCCCTTCTCCAGCACCATATCCACCCAATGTGGAGCGTGATCTGACACTGCAATTGCAGAGTATTCCGACCCCTTGACTCCAGCCAGCAAAGCCTTCCCCACCACAAAAATGTCGATCCGCGAGTATACCTTATGGGCCGCTGAGAAAAACGAGTACTCCCGTTCCCTTGGTTGCAGGAACCTCCAAGGGTCCACCCCTCCCATTTCCACCATTAGCCCAGTCAGCGCCTTCGCCCCCCCCTGATGGGACCAGCGATCGCGGCCGTGATCTGTCCAACCTTGGCTCCTGCACCAAGTTCCAGTCCCCCCCCCCCCCACAATCAGCTCATGCGTGTCCAAGTCAGGAATAGCCCCAAACACCTTCCTCGCGAATCCCACATCGTCCCAATTGGGACCGTATATACTTAACAGCGCCACTAATCTCCCCTCCAGCGCCCCTGCCACAATCACATATCTACCCCCCTGATCTGCCACCACCTTCTCCATCTGGAAGCGTACCCTTTTGCTGACCAACACTGCTACCCCTCGAGCCCTTCCATCAAATCCGGAGTGAAACACTTGGCTAACCCAGCCCTTTTTAAGTCTCACCTGGGCCATCACCCTCAAGTGAGTCTCCTGCAGCATTGCTACATCGGCTTTCAAACTTTTAAGATGTGCAAGCACCCTTGACCTCTTGACCGGACCTCCTAGCCCTCTCACGTTCCACGTGACTATCCTTACTGGGGGTCTCTCACCTCCCCCACCTTTGTTATCCACCATCACCATACCACCGGGCCCTGCCCCATAAGCCTGACCCGCCCCTGTCCATTGTTAACATCGAACCCCTTTCCCCCTCCCAAGAACCCCCCCTACAAAAACATCCCCCAACATCCATCCCTTCCCCCCCCCCCTCACTCGCCTCGTAGGCCCATTGAAGCCTGATATCCAGGCTCCAACGTCCGCAGCCCTCCTCTCACCTCACCCCGGTTCACTAACTGACTTTAGTTAGCTAGAGCGGGTGGCTCCCCCACCAAGACCTCTCGCCCCCTTCCACCCAGTCCCAGAGAAAGAAACACCAAAACAAACCCAACAATCCAACCCCTACAATTCACTAACATAACATTTAACCGTCGCAACACAGAACGCCATTAACTTGAACTCTGTAACAATGCAAAGAGAAGTAAATTTCAATACAAATCAGTAAAAAGAAAGTTGTAACATTTGAACATTTTCCAGCCGCTCAAACACAGTCCACAGTCTCTCTTCCAGTTCCGCTCTTCACGCCTGTCCCAAGCCTTCTGCCCTCACGAACGCCCCAGCTGCCTCCGCTGTCTCAAAATAAAAGTCTTTGGCGTTATATGTTACTCTCAACTTCGCCGGGTACACCACACCAAATCGCACCCCCTTCTTGTACAAAGGCGCCTTCACTCGCCCAAACGCCGCTCGTCTTTTTGCCAACTCCACCATCAAGTCCTGGTAGATCCGAACCGCAGTACCATCCCACAGCAACTCACGCTCCTGCTTCACCCAGCTTAATACCTTCTTGATGCAAAACTTATGGAAGCAGATAATTACTGCCCTTGGCGGCAGGTTCACTTTGGGCTTCGGCCTTAATGACCGATGAACTCGGTCGAGCTCGTACAGGATGGGGCTCTCACCCTCCCCCATCAGCTCCGCCAACTTCTTAGCGAAGTATTGCGTTGGCCTTGGGCCCTCTGTCCCTTCGGGCAAGCCCACAATTCTCAAATTGTGCCGCCTTGAGCGGTTTTCCAAGTCTTCCAGCTTTGCTCGGAGACCTATGTTAACCTCCACTACCCTTACGGGCTTACGGGAGTGCAATGGGGGGGGCGGGGGGGGGGGGGGGGGTGCGGTGGGGGGGTTAAGCAGTTGCTTGGTCGGGGGAGTGGGGGTTTGGGGGGGAACTGGGTTGCTGCTGTGCTGATTGAGGGGGAATTGATGGTACGAGGGAGAGTCGGGGCGGGGAGCCTCTGCCTGGGGGACTGGAGGGTGCGGGAGGCGCGGGCACGTGGCTGGCCTAAAAAAGGAGATGGCTAGTTGGCAAGGGGGAGGGAGGGGGGGGGGGGGGAGGGGGAGGGGGGAGGGGGAGGGGGGGAGCCCCCCCTCCGGCTGATCAAGTGGACCGTGAGAGGCCTGAATGGGCCGGTCAAGAGGGCCCGGGTGTTCTCACACTTAAAGGGGCTGAAGGCAGACGTAGCCATGCTACAGGAAACACACCCGAAGATTGCGGATCAAACCAGGCTGAGGAAAGGATGGGTGGGGCAGGTTTTCCACTACGGGCTGGATGCGAAGAACAGCGGGGGGTTGCAATCTTGATGAATAAGCGGGAGGCATTTGAGGCGGTGGGTATTGTGGTGGATAAGGGGGGTCGTTATGTTATGGTGAATGGCAGGCTGCAGGGGGCCCGGGTGGTGCTAGTGAATGTGTATGCTCCGAACTGGGACGATGCAGGGTTCATGAAGCGGATGCTGAGTCAGATTCCGGATCTGGAGTCATGTAGTTTGGTAATGGGGCGGGGGGGGGGGGGGTCTTCAATACGCTCCTGGACCCGACTCTGGACCGGTCTAGGTCGAGGTCGGGTAAGCGGCCGGCAGCGGCCAAGGTCCTGAGGGTTTCATGGATCAGATGGGGGGAGTGGATCCGTGGAGATTTGCCAGGCCAAGGGCGAGGGAGTTTTCCTTCTTATCCTATGTACACAAGGCTTACTCGCGGATCGATTTTTTCGTGCTAAGCAGGACGCTGATCTCGAGGGTGGAGGGGGCGGAGAATTCGGCCATTGCGATCTCGGACCATGCTCCGCACTGGGTGGAGCTGAGGGTGGGGGAGGAGAGAGGCCAACGCCCGCTGTGGCGAAATGGACGTGGGACTACTGGCGGACGGGGAGGTCTGTGGGCAGGTCTGGAGGTGCATCCAAAGATATGTGGAGGCCAATGATAATGGGGAGGTGTCGGTGAGTGTGGTCTGGGAGGTACTGAAGGCAGTGGTGAGGCGGAGTTAATCTCAATCAGAGCCCACAGGGAAAAGAGGGAGAGGACGGAGAGGGAGAGATTGGTAGGGGAGATACTGAGGGTAGATAGGTATGCGGAATCACCCGAGGAGGGACTGCTGAAGGAGCGCCGGAGCCTCCAAACGGAGTTTGACTTGCTAACCACGGGGAAGGCTGAGGCCCAGGTGAGGAAGGTACAGGGAGCAGTGTATGAGTATGGGGAGAAGGCAAGTCGGATGCTGGCGCATCAGCTGCGGAAGAGGGAGGCGGCCAGGGAGATTGGGGGAATTAGAGATGGGGGGGGGAACATGGTGTGGAGTCCAGCTAAAATAAACGAGGTCTTTAAGGACTTCTATGGTAAACTGTATGAGTAAGAAGCCCCGGAGGGTGGGGAGGGCATGAGGCAGTTCCTGGACCAACAGAGGTTCCCAAAGGTGGAGGAAGGGCGGATAGAGGGGCTGGGGGCCCCGATTGGGATGGAGGAGCTAGTTAAGGGGTTGGGGGGTATGCAGGCGGGCAAGGCCCCGGGGCCGGATGGGTTCCCCGTAGAGTTCTATAGGAAATTCTCAGAGGTGTTGGGCCCGCTGTTGTTGAGAACGTTTAACAATGCTAAGGAAAAGGGTATCCTTCCCCTGACGATGTCTCAGGCTCTGATCTCGCTTATCCTCAAGCGTGATAAGGACCTGCTGCAATGCGGCTCCTATAGGCCGATTTCACTCCTTAATGTGGATGCCAAGCTGTTGGCCAAGATCTTGGCCACTAGGATTGAGTCCCGGTAGTGATTCATGAGGATCAGACGGGGTTTGTGAAGGACAGGCAGCTGAATACGAATGTGTGGAGGCTCCTGAATGTGATCACGATATCCTCGGAGGGTGGGGACGCAGAAGTGGTGGTAGCAATGGACGTGGAGAAGGCCTTCGATCGGGTGGAGTGGGAGTACCTCTGGGAGGTGTTAGGCAGATTTGGATTTGGGGAGGAATTCATAGGGTGGGTCAAATTGTTGTACCAGGCCCCTGAGGGGGTTCATGGACCAGATGGGGGGAGTGGATCCGTGGAGATTTGCCAGGCCAAGGGCAAGGGAGTTTTCCTTCTCCTATGTACACAAGGCTTACTCGCGGATAGATTTTTTCGTGCTAAGCAGGACGCTGATCACGAGGGTGGAGGGGGCGGAGAATTCGGCCATTGCGATCTCGGACCATGCCCCGCACTGGGTGGAGCTGGGGGTGGGGGAGGAGAGAGGCCAACGCCCGCTGTGGCGAATGGACGTGGGACTACTGGCAGACGAGGAGGTCTGTGGGCAGGTCTGGAGGTGCATCCAAAGATATGTGGAGGCGCTGAAGGCAGTGGTGAGGGGGGAGTTAATCTCAATCAGGGCCCACAGGGAAAAGAGGAAGAGGACGGAGAGGAAGAGATTGGTGGGGGAGATACTGAGGGTGGATAGGTATGCGGAATCACCCGAGGAGGGGCTGCTGAAGGAGCGCCGGAGCCTCCAAATGGAGCGAGTGTGTTGACGAACCGGCCGCAATGTGGTTAGGGTACTTTAGGTTATATCGTGGAACGAGGCAGGGGTGCCCTTTGTCCCCCCTGCTGTTTGCCTTGGCGATTGAGCCGCTGGCCATGGCGTTGATGGAGTCCAGAAACTGGAGGGGGTTGGTTCGGGGGAGGGGTGGGGGTGAGGGGGGGGGGGAGCACCGTGTGTTGCTGTATGCGGATGACCTGCTTCTGTATATTGCGGATCCGGTGGAGGGGATGGGGGAGGTCATGCAGGTTCTTAGGGATTTTGGAGACTTTTTGGGATACAAGCTAAACGTGGGAAAAAGCGAGCTTTTTGTGGTTCATGCGAGGGGCCAGGAAAAGAGGTTGGGGGAGCTACCGCTCAAGATGGTGGAGAGGAGCTTTCGGTACTTGGGCATCCAGGTGGTCAAGAGCCGGGGGGTCTTGCACAAGTTCAACTTAGTGCGGCTGGTGGGTCAGATGGAGGAGGACTTTAGGAGGTGGGATATGTTGCCACTCTCCCTGGCGGGCAGGGTGCAGTCCGTAAAGAAGACGGTCCTCCCTAGGTTCTTATTCGTGTTCCAGTGCCTGCCCATTCTCATCCCCAAGTCCTTTTTCAAGCGGGTAAATAGGAGTATCATGGGATTTGTGTGGGCAAATAAGACCCCGCGGGTTAAGAGACTGTTTTTGGAGTGCAGTCGGGGGGGGGGAGGGTTGGCGCTGCTGAACCTGTGCAGCTATTACTAGGCAGCGAATGTGTCGACGATTCGGAAATGGGGAATGGAGGGAGAGGGGGCGGCATGGAACGGTTGGAGGCGGAGTCCTGTATGGATACTAGTTTGGGGGCACTGGCGACGGCACCGTTGCCGCTTCCGCCGACGCGGTACACCACAAGCCCGGTGTTGGCAGCGACACTGAGGATTTGGGGGCAGTGGAGATGGCATGAGGGGAGGTAGGGGCCTCAGTTTGGACCCCGATACGGAACAACCACAGGTTCGTTCCAGGTAGGATAGACGGTGGGTTCCTAGTTGGCACAGAGCGGGAATCAGAAGGATGGGGGATTTGTTTATCGATGGGACTTTTGCCAGTCTGAGGACGCTGGAGGAGAAATTTGGGCTACCCCCGAGGAATATCTTTAGGTACATGCAGGTTCGGGCATTTGTGAAAAAACAGGTGGGGGAATTTCCGCTGCTGCCTGCCCGGAGGATACAGGACAGGGTGGTCTCGGGGGTGCGGGTGGGGGATGGCAAAGTATTGGATATATACCAGGAGCTGCAGGAGGCGGAGGACGCCTCGGTGGAAGAACTGGAGGGCAAGTGGGAGGAGGAGCTGGGGGAGGAGCTGGATGTGGGCCTGTGGGCTGATGCCCTGGACAGGGTCAATTCCTCCTCATCTTGCGCCAGGCTTAGCCTGATTCAGTTTAAAGTGGTCCACCGGGCGCATATGACAGGGGCGAGAACTAGTAGGTTTTTTGGGGTAGAGGACAGGTGCGTGAGGTGTTCAGGGAGCCCAGCAAATCATGCCCATATGTTCTGGACATGCCCAGCACTTACGGAATTTTGGAAGGGCTTTGCAAAGGCTAGGTCCAAGGTCTTGGACACTCGGGTGAAACCGAGCTGGGGGATAGCGATATTTGGGATATCAGACGATCCGGGAGTACAGGAGTCGAAAGAGGCCGGAGTCCTGGCCTTTGGCTCCTTGGTAGCCCGGAGAAGGCTCTTGTTAATGTGGAGGGACGCGAAACCCCCAAGCGTGGAGGCTTGGGTCAATGACATGGCGGGGTTTCTCAGGTTGGAGAAATAAAGTTTGCCTTCTCCAGGCGGTGGCAACCATTCCTTGACTTTCTCACGGAGCGTTAGGTGGAGATCAGCAGCAGCAGCAATCCAGGGGGTGGGGGGGGGGATTTCATTTTATTTGTAAGGGGCAGATGCCCTACATTGCTTTGTTTTTGTTTATTAAATTATTAGGTGGTTAGGGGGTTAAGTTGTTTATTGGCACAGTGTTTTGCCTTCTTTGCATTATATTTTATATTGTTGTGTTTTGTAAAAGATTATGGAAAAATCTTGAATAAAAACATTTATTTTTAAAAAAGTAGGTTACAGCAAATAAACACCCCGGGAAACATTCTTCCCAACAATCAACTGTACAGTTTGTACAGATTTTTCTCCTTTTTCACCCCCCCTCCCCATCACCCACCCCCTGCGACGAACAGTTCCTCAAACACGGTCACAAACATCCCCCACCTTTTCTCAAACTCCCCTGCTGAGCCCCTTAACTCATACTTTGTCTTCTCTAACCGCAGGAAGTCATACAGATCACCCAACCATGCTGCTACCCCCAGTGGCGATGCCTACCACCACTCCAGCAAAGTTTGTCGCCTTGCAATCAGAGAGGCGAAGGCCAAGACATCGACCTTCCTCCTCCCCATGAGCTCCGGCTTCTCTGAAACCCCAAATATCGCCACCAAAGGGTCCGGGTCCACTCCCTCCTCCACTATCTTGGCTAAGACCGCAAACATTCCCCAGAATCTTCCCAATTTTTCACAACCCCAAAACATGTGCGCATGATTCGCTGGCCCCTGCCCACACCTCTCACACTCATCTGCTACCCTTGAAAGAACCCACTCATTCTCGCCAGGGTCATATGCACCCTGTGCACCACCTTAAACTGTATCAGGCTCATCCTTGCACAAGAGGAGGTCCCGTTTACCCTTCGCAGTGCCTCACTCCATACCCCCCAATTGGTCTCCATTCCCAACTCCGCTTCCCATTTCTCCTTGATCTTCACCACCCACTCACCTCCCTGCTCCCTCAGCCACTAATATATATCCCCAATTCTTCCCTCCCCTTCCACATCCGGAAGCAGCAGTCTCTCCAGCAGGGTGTATCCCGGCAATCTTGGGAACCCCTTCCAAACCTTTTGTGCAAAGTCCCTAACCTGTAGATACCTGAACTCACTACCCCTCGGCAGCTCTACCCTCTCCCTTAGCTCCTCCAGACTGGCGAACCCTTCCTCCAAATACAAATCCCTCACCTTGACCAGCTCCACTTCCCTCCACCTCCTGTATACACTATCCACCCCCCCCCCCCGGCTCAAACCCATGATTCTCGCACAGCGGCGTTAGCACCGACATCCCTTCCACCCTAAAATGCCTCTTCAGCTGATTCCATATCTTCACCGTGGACTGCACCACTGGGCTCCCTGAATACCTACACAGAGCCATTGGCAATGCTGCCGTCACCATAGCCCTCAAACTAGACCCCTTACAAGATTCCTCCTCCATCCTAACCCACTCTACCCCTTCTCCTTCCCACCACCGCCGCACCTTGTCCACATTCGCCACCCAATAATACCCACTCCACTTAATAGAGGCCCTCAGCACTATAGCGAGCGTTTCTATTGCCAAAGTAAACAGGAGCAGAGACAGTGGACACCCCTTTCTCGTGTCCCTATTCAACGTTAAATAACCAGAGTTCAGGGCATTCGTACGGACACTAGCAGTAGGCCCCTACCACAGTAATCAAATCCAGGAAATACACTTGTGGCCAAATCCGAACCTCCCAAGAATTTCAAACAAATACGCCCATTCCACTCTATCAATGCTTTTTCGGCATCCAGGGAAACAATTCCCTCTGATTCGGGTACTGAGGAAGAGAAAAGGACTTTTATCAGGCGCATATATTGGCTGACAATTGTCAACTCTTAACAAAGCCTGTCTGATCCTCCAAAATTACCTCTGGAAGGCCATAGTGGCAGCACCTTGGCAAGTAATTTAACATCCGCGTTCAAGAGTGAGATAAGTCGATTCTAGCCAATTCTTTGGGTCCTTCATGAGAATCAAGGGGATAGAGGCCTGTGTGAGGGTTGGGGACAACGAACCCCGGGATAAGGAATCTTTAAACATGCCAGAATTAAAGGCACCAACTGCTCCGCGAACCTCTTATAGAATTCAATGTGAAAGCCTTCGGGCCAGGGACTTTGCCAGTCTGCATCAAACCAATGCATTTTAAATCTGAGATAGATAGACTTTTGTTAAGCAAGGATATTAAGGGATATGGGCTATAGATAGGTAAATGGAGTTGGGCCACTGAACCCCCATGATCTCATTAAATGGCGGGACAAGGACTTCCGGGTGCGGCGATGACCAGCTAAGTCGCACATTTCGGCAGCTCCCGGTGGAACGGACTTTTGGGCTCTTAATAGGAGCCCCATCGGCAATTTTAACGGCAAATAACACTGTGCGGTAATCCAGAAGGGAATCCCCCCTGGACACGGATGGAAAAAAGAGAGGAAAGTAGCCGGATTGCGGTGGATCCTCAAGAGCAGCGGCAAGGAAGGCAGGCACAAAGCAAGATGGCGTCGGAAGGAGGCAGTTTAATATGGGGCCCTGACCAACAAGAGTTCCTGCGGCGTTGCGTAGATGAACTCAAAAAGGAGATGAAGAAGGAGCTGTTGGCCCCGATATTACAAGCGATTGAGGGGCTAACGGAGGAGCAAAAGACCAAGGAACAGGAGCTTCGGGTCGTGAAGGCAAAGGCTGCTGAAAATGAGGACGACATACAGGGCCTGGTGGTGAAAACGGAGATCCACGAGGCACAACATAAAAGATGTGTGGAAAGGCTGGAGGTGCTGGAGAACAATGCGAGAAGGAAGAACTTAAGGATTCTTGGTCTTCCCGAAGGTGCAGAAGGGGCGGACGTCAGGGCATATGTGAGCACGATGCTGCACTCGTTAATGGGATCGGAGGCCCCGACGGGTCCGCTGGAGGTGGAGGGTGCCTATCGGGTTATGGCGCGAAGACCGAGGGCTGGAGAAACTCCTCGAGCCATAGTGGTGAGATTTCTTCGATACAAGGACAGAGAGATGGTCCTCAGATGGGCCAAGAAAACTCGGAACAATAGGTGGGAGAATGCGGTGATCCGCGTGTATCAAGATTGGAGTGCGGAGGTGGCGAGAAGGAGGGCAAGCTTTAATCGGGCCAAGGCGGTGTTGCATAAAAGGAAGGTCAAATTCGGAATGTTGCAACCGGCAAGACTGTGGGTCACACATCTAGGGAAACACCACTATTTCGAAACGGCAGACGAGGCGTGGACATTTATTGTCGAGGAGAAGCTGGAGTGAGCGGGCCAGAAAAAGAACGTTTGGGACAAAAGTGGGGGGGTGAATTTGTGGGATGAAGGGGGGAAAAGGGGGGAAGAGAGGACTTCCCAGACTGTTAAACCTGCGACCCTGTAACTTCTCTCTCTTCCCCATGTCGTGGGGGAGGGGGTGAGGGAGGATGAGGAGCTGTGGGCGCTGGCCATTGGGGGCGGGGCCAAAAGGGAAAGCGCGGGCTTTGTTCCCGCGCTATGGTAATCATGGCGGGAACAGGGAAGCAGGAAGGAGGGGGCCTCGCACAGTGTGAGCCGAGGTCACGGGGGGAAGCCGAGGTCGGCCAGAGTTTGCTGACTTCTGGGAGCAACATGGGGGGTGCAATTACGCTAGCTTGGGATCGAGCGGGGGGGGGGTTTAACTGGGTTGCTGCTGCTGGGGAGAAGGGGGAGCTGGTATGGGAGGGGGGGAGTCGGGGCGGGGGGGGGGCTCCGCCTGGGGGGGATACAGCTACGTGGGAACCGGGTGAGGAGCTGGATTGAAAAAGGAAATGGCTAGTCGTCAAGGGGGGGGGGGGGGGGTAAAGAGCCCCCCAACCCGGTTGATCACGTGGAATGTGAGAGGGCTGAACGGGCCGATTAAGAGGGCACGGGTACTCGCACACCTAAAGAAACTTAAGGCAGATGTGGTTATGCTTCAGGAGACGCATCTGAAGCTGACAGACCAGGTTAGACTTCGCAAAGGATGGGTGGGTTCAGGTGTTTCATTCAGGGCTAGATGCAAAAAACAGGGGGGTGGCCATACTAGTGGGGAAGCGGGTAATGTTTGAGGCAAAGACTATAGTGGCGGATAGTGGGGGCAGATACGTGATGGTGAGTGGCAAACTGCATGGGGAGGCGGTGGTATTAGTGAACGTGTATGCCCCGAACTGGGATGATGCCAATTTTAAGAGGCGTATGTTAGGACGAATCCCGGACCTAGAAGTGGGGAAGTTGGTAATGGGTGGAGACTTTAATACGGTGCTGGACCCAGGGCTGGATAGATCGAGGCCCAGGACCGGAAGGAGGCCGGCTGCAGCTAGGGTGCTTAAGGATTTTATGGTGCAGATGGGAGGAGTAGATCCCTGGAGATTTAGTAGACCTAGGAGTAAGGAGTTTTCGTTTTTCTCCCATGTACATAAAGTATTTTCACGAATAGATTTTTTTGTTTTGGGAAGGGCACTGATCCCAAAGGTGACGGGGACGGAGTACATGGCTATAGCCATCTCGGATCATGCTCCACACTGGGTGGACCTGGAGATAGGGGAAGAAAAACAACAGCTTCCACCCTGGAGAATGGACATGGGATGATTGGCGGATGAGGGTGTGTGTTTAAGGGTGAGGGGGTGTATTGAAAGGTACTTGGAAATTAATGATAATGGGGAGGTACAGGTGGGAGTGGTCTGGGAGGCACTGAAGGCAGTGGTTAGAGGGGAGCTGATATCTATTAGGGCACATAAAGGAAAGCAGGAGGGTAGGGAAAGGGAGCGGTTGTTGAAAGAACTGCTGAGGGTGGACAGACAATACGCGGAGGCACCGGAGGAGGGACTATACAGGGAAAGGCAAAGGCTACATGTAGAATTTGACTTGTTGACTACGGGTAAGGCAGAGGCACAATGGAGGAAGGCACAGGGTGTACAGTACGAATATGGGGAGAAGGCGAGTAGGTTGTTGGCCCACCAACTGAGGAAAAGGGGAGCAGCGAGGGAGATAGGGGGGGTGAGAGATGAGGAGGGAGAGATGGAGCGGAGAGTGGAGAAAGTGAATGGAGTGTTCAAGGCATTTTATGAAAGATTATATGAAGCGCAGCCCCCGGACGGGAAGGAGAGAATGATGTGCTTTCTGGATCAGCTGGAATTTCCGAAGGTGGAGGAACAGGAGAGAGTGGGGCTGGGAGCACAGATTGAGACGGAGGAAGTAGTGAAAGGGATTGGAAGCATGCAGGCGGGGAAGGCCCCGGGACCAGACGGATTCCCAGTTGAATTCTATAAGAAATATTTGGACTTGCTGGCCCCGCTACTGATGAGAACCTTTAATGAGGCGAGGGAAAGGGGGCAGCTGCCCCCGACTATGTCAGAGGCAACGATATCGCTCCTCCTAAAGAAGGAAAAAGACCCGCTGCAATGCGGGTCATACAGGCCCATTTCCCTCCTGAATGTGGATGCTAAGATTCTGGCCAAGGTAATGGCAATGAGGATAGAGGATTGTGTCCCGGGGGTGGTCCATGAGGACCAAACTGGGTTTGTGAAGGGGAGACAGCTAAATACAAATATACGGAGGCTGCTAGGGGTAATGATGATGCCCCAACCAGAGGGGGAAGCGGAGATAGTGGTGGCGATGGATGCCGAGAAAGCATTTGATAGAGTGGAGTGGGATTATTTGTGGGAGGTGTTGAGGAGATTTGGCTTTGGGGACGGGTATATCAGGTGGGTACAGCTGCTGTATAGGGCCCGATGGCGAGCGTGGTCACGAATGGACGGGGGTCTGACTATTTTCGGCTCCATAGAGGGACGAGGCAGGGATGCCCTCTGTCCCCGTTATTGTTTGCATTGGCGATTGAACCCCTGGCCATGGCACTGAGGGGTTCCAGGAAGTGGAGGGGAGTACTTAGGGGGGGAGAAGAACACCGGGTATCTCTGTATGCGGATGATTTGTTGCTATATGTGGCGGACCCGGCGGAGGGGATGCCAGAGATAATGCGGATACTTGGGGAGTTTGGGGATTTTTCAGGGTATAAACTGAACATGGGGAAAAGTGAGCTATTTGTGGTGCATCCGGTGGAGCAGAGCAGAGAGATAGAGGATTTACCGTTGAGGAAGGTAACAAGGGACTTCCGGTACCTGGGGATCCAGATAGCCAAGAATTGGGGTACATTACATAGGCTTAATTTAACACGGTTGGTGGAACAGATGGAGGAGGATTTCAAGAGATGGGACATGGTGTTGCATCAGTATTCACCAAAGAGAAGGAATTGGTAGATGTTGAGTCTGGAGAAGGGGGTGTAGATAGCCTGGGTCACATTGTGATCCAAAAAGACGAGGTGTTGGGTGTCTTAAAAAATATTAAGGTAGATAAGTCCCCAGGGCCTGATGGGATCTACCCCAGAATACTGAAGGAGGCTGGAGAGGAAATTGCTGAGGCCTTGACAGAAATCTTTGGATCCTCGCTGTCTTCAGGGGATGTCCCGGAGGACTGGAGAATAGCCAATGTTGTTCCTCTGTTTAAGAAGGGTAGCAAGGATAATCCCGGGAACTACAGGCCGGTGAGCCTTACTTCAGTGGTAGGGAAATTACTGGAGAGAATTCTTCGAGACAGGATCTACTCCCATTTGGGAGCAAATGGAGGTATTAGTGAGAGGCAGCACGGTTTTGTGAAGGGGAGGTCGTGTCTCACTAACTTGATAGAGTTTTTCGAGGAGGTCACTAAGATGATTGATGCAGGTAGGGCAGTAGATGTTGTCTATGTGGACTTCAGTAAGGCCTTTGACAAGGTCCCTCATGGTAGACTAGTACAAAAGGTGAAGTCACACGGGATCAGGGGTGAGCTGGCAAGGTGGATACAGAACTGGCTAGGCCATAGAAGGCAGAGAGTAGCAATGGAGGGATGCTTTTCTAATTGGAGGGCTGTGACCAGTGGTGTTCCACAGGGATCAGTGCTGGGACCTTTGCTCTTTGTAGTATATATAAATGATTTGGAGGAAAATGTAACTGGTCTGATTAGTAAGTTTGCAGACGACACAATGGTTGGTGGAATTGCGGATAGCGATGAGGACTGTCGGAGGATACAGCAGGATTTAGATTGTCTGGAGACTTGGGTGGAGAGATGGCAGATGGAGTTTAATCCGGACAAATGTGAGGTAATGCATTTTGGAAGGTCTAATGCAGGTAGGGAATATACAGTGAATGGTAGAACCCTCAAGAGTATTGAAAGTCAAAGAGATCTAGGAGTACAGGTCCACAGGTCATTGAAAGGGGCAACACAGGTGGAGAAGGTAGTCAAGAAGGCGTACGGCATGCTTGCCTTCATTGGCCGGGGCATTGAGTATAAGAATTGGCAAGTCATGTTGCAGCTGTATAGAACCTTAGTTAGGCCACACTTGGAGTATAGTGTTCAATTCTGGTCGCCACTCTCCCAGAAGGATGTGGAGGCTTTAGAGAGGGTGCAGAAGAGATTTACCAGAATGTTGCCTGGTATGGAGGGCATTAGCTATGAGGAGCGGTTGAATAAACTCGGTTTGTTCTCACTGGAACGAAGGAGGTTGAGGGGAGATCCGATAGAGGTATACAAAATTATGAGGGGCATAGACAGAGTGGATAGTCAGAGTCTTTTCCCCAGGGTAGAGGGGTCAATTACTAGGGGGCATAGGTTTAAGGTGAGAGGGGCAAGGTTTAGAGTAGATGTACGAGGCAAGTTTTTTACGCAGAGGGTAGTGGGTGCCTGGAACTCGCTACCGGAGGAGGTAGTGGAAGCAGGGACGATAGGGATATTTAAGGGGCATCTTGAAAAATATATGAATAGGATGGGAATAGAAGGATACGGACCCAGGAAGTGTAGAAGATTGTAGTTTAGTCGGGCAGCATGGTCGGCACGGGCTTGGAGGGCCGAAGGGCCTGTTCCTGTGCTGTACATTTCTTTGTTCTTTGTTCTTTGGTGTCCCTGTCATTGGCAGGTAGGGTGCAGGCGGTTAAAATGGTGGTCCTCCCGAGATTCCTTTTTGTGTTCCAGTGCCTCCCGGTGGTGATCACGAAGGCTTTTTTCAAAAGAATTGAGAAGAGCATTATGAGTTTTGTGTGGGCTGGGAAGACCCCGAGAGTGAGGCGGGGATTCTTGCAGCGTAGTAGGGACAGGGGGGGTGGCTGGCACTACCGAGCCTAAGTGAGTACTACTGGGCCGCCAATGTTTCAATGGTGTGTAAGTGGATGGGAGAAGGGGAGGGAGCGGTGTGGAAGAGATTGGAGAGGGCGTCCTGCAGGGGGACTAGCCTGCAAGCAATGGTGACGGCGCCGTTGCCGTTCTCACCAAAGAAATACACCACAAGCCCGGTGGTGGTGGCTACATTGAGAATTTGGGGGCAGTGGAGACGGCATAGGGGAGGGACGGGAGCTTCGGTGCGGTCCCCGATAAGAAACAATCATAGGTTCGTTCCGGGGAGAATGGATGGGGGATTTGGAGCATGGCAAAGAGCTGGGGTAGTACAATTAAGAGATCTATTTGTAGATGGGACGTTTGCGAGTCTGGGAGCGCTGACGGAGAAATATGGGTTGCCCCAAGGGAATGCATTTCGGTATATGCAATTGAGGGCTTTTGCGAGGCAACAGGTGAGGGAATTCCCGCAGCTCCCGACGCAGGAAGTGCAGGATAGAGTGATCTCAGAGACATGGGTGGGGGACGGTAAGGTGGCGGACATATACAGGGAGATGAGGGACGAGGGGGAGACCATGGTAGATGAGCTGAAAGGGAAATGGGAAGAAGAACTGGGGGAGGAGATTGAGGAGGGGCTGTGGGCTGATGCCCTACGTAGGGTAAACCCATCGTCCTCGTGTGCCAGGCTAAGCCTGATACAATTTAAGGTGTTACACAGGACGCATATGACTGGAGCACGGCTTAGTAAATTTTTGGGGGTAGAGGATAGGTGTGCGAGATGCTCGAGAAGCCCAGCGAATCACACCCACATGTTCTGGTCATGGCCGGCACTACAGGGGTTCTGGGTGGGGGTGGCAAAGGTGCTTTCGAAGGTGGTGGGGGTCCGGGTCGAACCAAGCTGGGGGTTGGCTATATTTGGGGTTGCAGAAGAGCCGGGAGTGCAGGAGGCGCGAGAGGCTGACGTGTTGGCCTTTGCGTCCCTTGTAGCCCGGCGCAGGATATTGTTAATGTGGAAGGAAGCCAAACCCCCGGGGGTGGAGACCTGGATAAACGATATGGCAGGGTTCATAAAGTTAGAACGGATTAAGTTCGTGTTAAGGGGTTCGGCTCAGGGGTTCACCAGGCGGTGGCAACCGTTCGTCGACTACCTCACAGAAAGATAGAGGGAATGGAAAAGAAGTAGATAACAGCAGCAACCCAGGGGGGAGGGGGGGGGGGGGGGAGGGAGGAATCGGACGGACTCTCAGGGATGTTATTGTATATGTATAGGTATTTGGTATATGTAATTGTATATTGGATTGTTGGATTGTATTTTTGGAGAGTATTTATTTTGGACAAGGCAGTTGCCATTTAGTTTTGTTTTTGTTTTTTGTTTATATATTACTTATTTATTTGTTTAAAACTGGCCACGGTTATTTATATTGTTTTATTGCTGTGTAAAAGAAACACTACGTACTGTTATGTTTGACCAAAAAACTTGAATAAAATATATTTATATAAAAAAAATAAAAAATTAAATGGCGGGACAGACTCAAGGGGCTGAATGGCCTATTCCTATGTTCCTATAATTTCCTCTGGGTTCAACGGGGATTCCAATTCACCGCTCCTCTCCACCTCCACCGCTGGGATGGATAAACTGTCCAAAAAGTCAGTCATGACTGATCTGTCCGCCAGAGGCTCCGATCTATAAAGATCCCGATAGAACGATTCAAAAGCAGCATTAACCTGAGGAGGGGCGGAAACCAGGCGACCGCTAGATTGTGTACCTGTATGATTTCCCGGGAGGCCGCCTGTCACTTAAGCTCGTGAGCCAGAAGGTGACTGGCCTTCTCGCCATATTCATAAAACATGCCCTCGAGTGTCACAGCTGGCCCACTACTCTGTCGATAATAACTCTCATTGTGTTTGCAGCGTTTTCCTACTTGCCAACAACTCGAGGGTAGGGGAAAATGAGCACTGGAGGTCCACCTCAAGAATGCAGACCACCAGCCTCTGCTGCTCCGCCCTCACTGTGTTCACCAAGTGCGCTTTATAGGAAATCATTTCCCCCGAAGGACCACCTTAAGGGCCTCCCACAATGTGGAAGGTGAGATTGATTTAGTTTTATTAAATCTTACAGAGTCCCCAAAGGCAATAGACATATGTTTACAAAATTTCTTGTCCGCTAGTAATGTGCCCAACCTCCATGGCAGATGCTGGGAGGGACCTGACTCAAGCGGCAAATCAACAAAGTGTGGGGCATGGTACAAAATAACAATCACTGAGTACTCAGCTGCCACCACTGAAAAGAGGAGAGCCCTATCTATCGCAAAAAAAAATCGATCCACGAGTATACTAGATGAACATGCAAGACAAATGAGACACCGTTGTCACCTGGGTCATCTGTATAAAAATTGTGACCTCACCTCTGAAGGTGATATTGGAGGTGAGTGCTCGGGTCGGCATCAACCCCAATTGCAGAGGGGTACTGGAGAGGAAATGGGGGATCCAGATGAGTGTAACCCAGGGTTGGGGATGGGGGCAGAGGGGTTCAGTCTCGATATCTCAGGGGGTGGGGGTCACTCGCATGTCTTAGCAGCCTTTCATGACTGTGAGCCTCTAGGTTTAAAGCGGTCTGGTGGTTGGTGTGCAGGCAGTACTTCCCGTGTCTTCCTTGCTGGGCTTGTAATTTAATATTTCTGTGCCTGGAAGGGTAAAACTAATAGATTAATGCTGGACAAAAGTGTATGTGTGTCTGATTCAGCGTCTCTATTGTGCTTACAGAGAGGTACGTTGTGAAGAGTAAATAGAAATAAGTTGATGCTTCTCAACAGAAGACCACTTTCCAGAGGGAAGGGCTTTCCTTTGTTTTTGGTTTTAACTGGAAGCCAAACCAGTTGGAGACAGGACACAGGGAAGTGAACAACTCTCAACTCTGCCAGGAGAAGCTGGACAGGACAAGGGAGTTGCAAAGATCCAAGTTTCATGAGTAACAAGACACAATCCAGATAGCCAGGGAATTGGGAAAGAAAGAAATTTTAAGATACCCAAAGATAAGAGAACAGAGACCAAGATATTGTTCAGAGGAATTCAAGGAAGAGCAAACAAATTGTTCTCTATTAAAGAGACAATTGCTGTAACTAATTGAAAGTGGACAGCAGACTTCAGAGGTAGATGAAATGTTTGATTTCATTTTAATACAGTCTAGGAATTGAGAGTTAAAGCAGTTTGCACAGCAGTCAAGACAAATAAATCTTTAACAGGCTGGTGTAAAATCCTGGACTGGATTCTTTGTTAAAGGTGGAACAGAAGCTTTGTTTAAAAGTTTCATTTGGAAAATCTGGTCTGGATTTCAGAATGCAAACCACTAAGGGAACACTATAATTATGAGAAAAGATTTTAAAGTGTGTTTTTGGGAGTGGAGTTTGGAAACTCTCATGTGACAATCACCTGGGGGGATTCCAATGAGAAAACGACAGACACTAGGGTCCTGAGCAAACTGTGCATTTGACTACAGGCAATCTGAGTGCTTAAAAGGAACTTTGTGCTAATGAGACCATTTTATCTTAAGATGTACTTTGTAATCTGTGTTAATCATGAAATCAGTATTTGTTAAGCTAAGAGGGAGAGAAAAAATGTATCATAATCCGATTATGTTCTTGTTTAATAAATGTTTTTTCCTGTTGCTAAAATTAAATAACATTCCTGTTCCTCCATATTTTATAACAAAAACAATTTACAGTATTTTGAGCCAGGGTTCCATTCTGGGATCTTACCGTCCAGTTACAACATCAACTGGGATTGAACCAGGACGTGGAGGAGTGCTACGTCTCCTCAGATGAGGTGGATGTTGAGGGAGGCGGCAAGGGGCAACCTGAAGAAGATGCAAAAGAAGGACCTCAAGTGATGGCCAGGGCCTGCATGGGCTGCAGGTCTGGGGCACGCTCATAGCCTCTCAGTTTGGGGACAACCAGGACTAGGCTGTGAAGATCTCTCTGACCATAAGTTTTTACATTTTCTCCTTTACATTTTCTCCCTTCTGTGGCACCTGCGGGAGGTCATCATAATGGTGGCAACGTTCTTGGGCAAGGCGCTAAAGAGATTGGGCAGAACTGCAGGAGAATGATAACTTTCAGTGATGTGAGAGCATTGCTCCTCTTACCCTCTGCGAAATGTCTGACTCCTGCCTGAGAGAGAGCTGAGCGTGACCTCCCACTTAATGGGGTGATCTAGGGGCCCAGAGAGGCTAAATGACAATTCTCAGCTGCTACTGCCTCCTCCGAGGTCTGGGGTCCCGGTGTGTTTCTCTACCTACTTATGGGGTGGACAGTCTAACACTCTTCCAATCGATGGCATCCTCATTATTAGAGATTGCTGGCAGACATGAGAGGCCTGAGCATTGCTGTGGGGGAATGAGCCTTCCATGGATTGGGGGTAGGGGGGCTGGGGTTACCATGCCAGCAGCATCTCGCCTTTAGTGCACTGTCAATGTGGGAGGTGGGAGAGACATTCTGCTGCCATTCTCTCACTGCACAGGGAGGAAGCGCCAAATTAGCATGGAGGTTTGAGGAGCATGGTACCATGGCATGACAGTGTGGAAGCTCTTTATGGGTGAACAAAGTGATTTTTAATGCATGTGAGTTATTGCAATACATGTGAGTTACCACGACCACTACCTCCCAGGTGAGATTAGTGATGTTGCTTGCTGGATATCTGGCCTGTTAGGAAAGAGTTAGGCTCCCCAGCATTTGAGTTAGAATTGATGTTTTAATTGTTTTATTGTTTAATAGATTATACTTAATGCTTCAAAAGACTGCAACCTATAGATAAAGGGGATACAGGTGGCACTGGGTGAGTTGATGGGGCAGCGATTACGGCACAGAATAAACCTGGATTTGAAGAAGTCAAAATTTGCTTTCTGGTCTTATTGGCAGAGTTACCTTTGGAGCTTAACATGGCCAATCGTGGGTAGAGGATGTCATGCCTCTGCTCGACACCATCTAGAAATTAGCTGAGGGCTCCCTCAGTGAAACATGATGCTGTCTTCCTGGCAGCCATCCCCCCGACTTGTAACAAGTGCTGGGGAGATTTTAAAAGGAGCGCCCCACTTATTGCAGAGATTAGGTTTTTCCTGGGGCGAATGAGTCAGAGAAAAGCTACCACGAGCATGTTAAAGAGGCTAAATATGCAACTTTTCCTGCCACCAATGCAGGTGGAATTCTCCCCAGTTTTCTCTCAGGGACCGACTCTGTGAAAAATATTGGATAATACTGTCCCTTATCTGTACCACCACTTCTTTTAAGATCATAGGATGCAGTCCATTTGGTCCTGGGGACTTGTCAGTCTTTAGGACTAATACATTTCCTAGCACCTTTTCTCTGGTGATCATGATTGTATTAAATTCATCCCCCCATCACCACTTGATTTCCATGTATCTTTTATAAGTGTTCTACCGTGAAGTCAGGCACAACTATATGTTCAATACCTCTGCCATTTCTTTATTTTCCATTAGCAATTCCACAGACTCGCCCTCTAGAAGACCAACACTAACCTTTGTTTAGCAAAATACTGTGGATGCTGGATTCTGAAACAAGGACAGAGGATGCTAGAAAATTCAGTCGGTCTGGCAGCATCTATTAGGAGAGAACGTAGAGTTAATGTTTTGAATCTTTAGTCTTTCAGGAAGCTTCTGACAAAGTCCCACATAAGAAATTAGTGTGTAAAATCAAAGGGCATGAGATTAGGTGTCGTGTATTGAGATGGATAGAAAACTGATTGGCAGACAAGAAACAAAGAGTGGGAATTAATGTATCGTTTTCAAATTGGCAGGCAGTGACTCGTGGGATGCCGCAGGGATTGGTGCTAGGACCCCAGCTATTCACAATATATATTAATGATTTAGATGAAGGGATTTGTACTTCCGGTGACGGCGGGCGGGAGGCGGCCGCACAATGGAGGGCTCCCGTTCGGCAACGGCATTTTCGGGGCTTTAAGCCCGGTCCCAGGGTTCGCGGAGGCGGCAGAAGCAGGGAGAAGGCACGGAGGAGGCACAGTGAAGACACAGGAGGAAAAAAAAACAAAGAAAAATGTCGAGGGTGAGCAAGAAAACGGCTGAAAAAAAAACAGCTGGAGGTCCATCGAGGAGTGGAAAGGTCACCGCGGGGTCACCAGGAAAAATGGAGGCTGGAGCACCAGGGAAGGCCGCACTGCTTACGGCTGAAGAAATAACTAAGGTGATGGCTGCGGAATTTGAAAAGCAGTTGGCGCAGATTGCGAAATGCATGGAGACGGTGAGGAAGGAGATGAGGGAGGTTTTGAGTGTGCTGGTGGAGGAGGCGGTTTCCCCGGTGAGGATGGAGGTGGCGAGCGCAGTGGCGGAGGTGCGAGAGCAAGGGGAGGCGCTGAAAGAAGTGGAGGAGACGTTATTGCAGCACGGTGATCAGCTTGCCTCGCTGGGGAAAGAGATGCGGAAGGTGATGGATACTAACAAGGATCTGCGAGGAAAAATGGAAGACCTGGAAAACAGATCCAGGCGACAGAATTTGAGGATTGTGGGGCTGCCTGAAGGAGTTGAAGGACCAAAGCCAACTGAGTATTTTGCCGCGATGCCTCCCGATATGAGCTGGATCGGGCTCATCGGTCGTGGAGGCATGTACCAAAGGCGAGTGAGCCGCCAAGGGCATTGACTCTGTGCTTCTGTAGGTACAGGGTGAAGGAGAAGGTCCTGAGCTGGGTCCTGAGCCAAGCAGAAGCGGGTGGTGCAGTGGGCTGGAGCTGGTATACGTGTATACCAGGACTTTACGGTGGAGCTGGCAAGGAGGTGGGCTGCCTTCAACTGGGTGAAGAGGGCACTGTACATTAGCAAGGTGCGGTGCGGCATTGTATATCCAGCGAAGCTGAGGGTGACTTCTCCTCCCAACCTCGGTTCCTTCCCCCAACTTTTCACCCCGGCTAGACTCACCAAAACCTGTTCTACCAGTCTCCGATGGCCGCAGCCCCTCCCCCCACTTCACTCCCGTTCACTGGCCGGCTTAAACCAGCCAGTGTGGAGGCCCCCGCCCGGGTTTTCTTCCCCCTTGCCCGGTCCCAGGAAAACCAAGAAATCCCCTTTAGCACACAACCCCAGCATACACACCCAAGCCCCAAAGAACCATCATTGCAAATGAAAGTGCCAACTCTTCCCTTGTCCAAATATACAGCGTCGACTCATTTAGTACATACACCAACACGCAGTTAAAAAATAAAGTTACATGAAGCTACATCGGTATACGACCCGCTCTCAGTCCCATTTCTCAATTCTGCCACAGTCCTTCTGCCTTCGCAAACTCCTCTGCTGCTTCCGCCGTCCCATAATAAAAGTCCTTGGATTTGTAGGTCACCCTCAACTTAGCTGGATATACTATGCCGCCCTGCACCATGCTGATGTACAGTGCCTTCTTCACCTGGCTGAAGGCAGCCCGCCTCCTCGCCAGCTCCACCGTAAAGTCCTGGTATATGCGTATACCAGCTCCAGCCCACTGCACCACCTGCTTCTGCTTTGCTCAGCACAGGACCTTCTCCTTCACGCTGTACCTATGGAAACACACAGTTACTACTCTTGGAGGCTCACTCGCCTTTGGTATAGGCCTCCACGACCGATGAGCCCGATCCAGTTCGTATCGAGAGGGATCGTCCCCTTCCCCCAATAGCTCCGCCAACATCGTGGCAAAATACTCTGTCGGCCTCGGGCCTTCCACCCCTTTGGGCAGACCCATGATCCTCAGATTCTGCCACCTGGATCTGTTTTCCAGGTCTTCCATTTTGACTCGCACACCCTTGTTGGTCTCTGTCACCTTCCGCAACTCCTTCCCCATCAAGGTGAGTTGATCACTGTGCTGCGATAATACCTCTACCACTTCCTTAATTGTCTCACCTTGCTCCCGCACCTCCGCCGCTGCGCTTGATACCTCCGCCCTCACCGGGGCAATCGCCTTCTCCACCAGCACTTTCAATACCACCCCCATCTCCTTCTTCATCACTTCCATGTGCTTTGTGAACTGTTCTTCAAGTTCCACAACCATCACTTTGGTCATTTCTTCTGCTGTGAGCGGTGCGGCCTCCCCTGGTTCTCCAGCCTCCGCTTTCCTTCCAGTTCCTGTGCTGACTTTTCCACTCACCAGCGGACTTTCATTAACCCCCTTTTTCACGGCCGTTTTTTTCCCAAGCTTGGACATTTCTCCTCCCTGTGCCTTACAGCTTTTTCAGCCTTCGTTGCCCCTGGGACCAGGCGTTAAAACCCCAAAATTTCTATTCCCGAGCGGGAGCCCTCCAGTGTGTGGCTGCTCCCGCCCGCCGTCACTGGAAGTCCCCGCTGATGACACCAAGTTGGGCAAATGAATGGCAGATGCAATATAATTTGGAGAAATGCGAGGTTATGCACGTTGGGCGCAAGAATGAGAAGTAGACTAACATCGGAATAGCCATAAATTAGGACAGAGGGATGTGCAATGAGATCTGGGTGTCCTCGTCACTGAAGGTAAGCATGCAGGTACAGCAGGTGGTGAAGAAGGCAAATTGTATGCTTCATTGTGAGAGGAGCTGGGATGACTTGCTGAAATTATACAGGGCCTTGGTGAGGCCACACCTGGAATATTGTGTGCAGATGTGGTTCCTTATCTAAGGAAGGATGTTCTTACTTTAGAGGGAGTGCAATGAAGATTTACCAGACTCATTCCTGGGATGGCGGGACTGACATATGAGGAAAGATTGAATCGGTTAGAATTGTATTCACTGGAGTTCAGAAGAAAGATCTCATAGAAACCTATAACATTTTAACAGGACTAGACAGGGTAGATGCAGGAAGGATATTCCCAATGGTGGGTGTGTCCAGAACCAGGGGTCACAGTCCGAGTGTATGAGGATATGGGATATGGATAATAGACCATTTAGGACAGAGATGAGGAGAAATTTCTTCATCCAGAGGTGAACGGAAAGTAGGATACGACCACATAGCCTAGGCTAATACTATATTACAAGTATTTATGAAAAAGTAATAAAAGGGTGAATTTGTGTTAAATTACAGGTGTTTATTATGAAAAGTGTTCAAATAATGGTAAAATTGTGTTACATTACCTTAGCCTATGAGTTTTGGTGGCCTAGTCTTGCCTAATTTAATCTAGCCTAGCGTAGGCTAGCTTGAACATAGCCTAGTTTAGCCTATTTAGCTAATTTATTATAAATCTTAAAAAATGGCGCTTTACTTTCTGAGAAGGGTTTTTAAAAAAAAACCTTTTTCAGAAAGTAGATCTAAAATGATTTCCTTTCAAAGCATGCGACAATAGTCGCACGACTCAAATTGATTAATTTTTTGTTGTATATATTTCAACAAATAATGGAAACTTCATGGGGGCCATCTGGGGCACTGCTCTGCTCTGTTGGTCGCTGCGACCTCGGGTTCCTGCGGGTTTGTTAGGCGTTCCATCGCTTTTATGGCCATTGCTACTATTATCTCTATTCTCCGACTGTGACGTTCTCTGTTTTCCTACCTCTAAGTTCTCTTTTGCTCTGCTTCTAATAAAAAATAATAATATTAATAATATAGTGTAATTCAATACAAAATAATAGTTAAAATAAAAATTAAAAGGTTATTAAAGTATTACGTAGGCTTAAATGAAAGCGGTTTGGCATTTAGAGGTCATGAGGAGAAGTGGGGCTCACCAAATAATGGAAACTTCATGGGGGCCATTGAACTTATTGCAGAGTTCGACCCATTTTTACATGAACATCTCGAGAAATGTAAAAATGAAAAAGTAAATGCTACTTACCTTTCCAAACCCGTGTATGAAGAATTGATAGAAATCATGGGAAAACATGTGCAAGATGAGATTGTGAATCAAATCAACAACCTAGACACCAAATACTACTCTATTATTGTTGACTCTACGCCTGACCTAACACATGTTGACCAGCTGGTAATTGTGGTTTGATACTGCTATGATGGAAAACCCTGTGAGAGATTTTTAACATTTTTACTGATAAAAAAACATTCATCCACAACCTTGTTCAACAAAATACAACAAGTCCTGGGTGAACATAAGCTTTCATTTGAAAATATCCGTGGTCAGTCCTACGATAATGCATCTAACATGAAGGGCTCGGAGAAAGGAGTGCAAGCATTCTTTAAAAACATTAACAGGTACGCAGACTATGTACCATGTGCAGTCCATTCACTTAACCTTGTTGGAGAAAAGGCAGTCTCTACTGTACCTGAAGTTGTTGACTATTTTGGCATTTTGCAGGAGCTGTATGTTTTCTTTTCTGGATCTCCACGAAGATGGGGGATTTTAAACACACAGGGCAATCTACATTTTTCTCTAAAGAGCATTAGTGTAACTAGATGGTCTGCACACTATGAAGCAGTCCGGGCAATTAAAAATGGATATATGGGTATTTTACAAACTCTCAAATATATTTTTGAAGACTCAGAAGAGAAGCCTGAATGTAAACGAGATGCAAAGAATTTATACCACAAGTTGGTAAAGCTGGAATATGCTATTTTAACAGTCGTTTGGGAAGAGGTGCTGGAGCTTTTCAACAAAACAAGTAAGAAACTCCAAACCCCTCGTTTTGATGTATTTGAAGATTATCTTCTGCTATCATCTTTACTTTTGTTTGTTAAAGAACTCAGAGAAAATTCAGCCGATAGGATGGCAAAAGGTTTATATGAAGATATCACCTCAAGTTATTCTGTGCTTCCAAACGCATTGTTACAAGTAAATTTTCAGATGGAACAAGTGGCATTGCTTCTTTGAGAGGAGCTGACAAATTTAGGATAGAAGTTCTATATAAACTCTATGACTGCTTGATAATCCAGTTACGCAAGAGGATTGACCCATATGAGCAGATTGCGAAAAGGTTCACGTTCCTCTCAGAATTGGTAAACAATTCTGAAATTGATGAGGACAGTATTAAACTTATCATATCGCATTACAAAGATGATATTGACCACATTTTAGTAAACGAGTGTTATCAGTTCAAAGAATATTTGCACCTTAGGAAATCCCAGCACACAGAAGAAAACACGCCATCTAAAATACAATGCGCAGAAGTTCTTCAGCTTATTTGTGAGCAACACCTAATTGAAGTGTTCCCCAATATTACTACTGCGCTTAAGCTGTACTTGACAAAGCCTATCATGAGCTGTGAAGCAGAAAGGAATTTTTCAAAGCTATCCTTTATAAAGAACAAATTTCGGTCTACCATAAATTCTTTATGCATATTGTCTCTAGAAAATGACATTGCAAGGAAGCTCTCATATTCTGTGTTTTTGTACTAAAATTGTTAAAACATTTAAATAAAAATTATTTAAAAATATATACATTTGCTGCGGCATATTTCTTTCAGGCCTTGGGCTCTGTCTCAAGGAGACATTCCGCAGCATGCTTGCCACATCCTGGCCTTTGCCTCACTGGTGGCAAGGAGGTAGATCCTCATGGGCTGGAGATCGATAACACCGCCAAGTACCTTGGCGTGGCTGGGTGACTTGATGGGAGTTTTTACACCTCAAGAAGGTTAAGTTTACCATGAGAGGGTCAGTGGAGGGTTTTTACCGCAGGTGGCGACCGTTTATATTGTACTTTAAAGAGCTGGTCATTGTTACCTGTTCGGGCGGGTTTAGTAACAAAGTTTTACTGTTTTAAGGGACGAGTGGGTTGTGTGAGGGGACTTCTGTTTAATTGTTATTCTGTGTTTTTGTAGGTTTTGTACTAAAATTGTGAAAACATTTAAATAAAAATATTTTTAAAAGAAAATATTTGCTGCGGCATGTTTCTTTCTGGCCTTGGGCTCTGTCTCAAGTAGAGATTCCGCAGCGTGCTCGCCCACAACATGTCCGATTGGTTGAGCGAGCAGGAGGATGGCCATGGCTGCACTGCTATCCCGGCATGCATAGCCAGAGCGAAAGCTGCCGCAGAGGCTCTCGGGATGGTCTGTTCCCGCCGGCTCAGAGCGAGCGGCAGCCACGACGACGAAAGGCAACCGGTAAAACCGGAAAGCAACTGTTTATCCGCTTTAGGTAATATGTCTATTATATCCTTTCGTTCTTTTCTCTGTTCGCCATCTCTTGGTTGCCCCTCACAAACCCATCGCACGTTCTCCGCAATCGGACGACGGCAACGTGGCGGGGCGGTTGCCTACTCTCCCGGGTTGGCCTGCCGTCAGCAGGAATATGTCTTTGGACATTGCTGTGGGCCAACTCACGGAGAAAAGGAATCCCGGAGATATTGAAAAGAAACTGCCCTATTTTAATACATCTGTTTATTAATTACTCGAAATATTGGAGGTCGTGGGAAATCAAGCTCTGAATAATTGTGGAAGGTCATGTGGAGAAATCTCCAGGATTCCATGGAGCCAGAGGTGGCAACCCAATGCTCCTTCCCGCCGTTTCCTTTTATCAAAAGTCGAAAGCATTGGGAGGTGACTATGCAGACCTGAGAAGCTGAATGGTCTATTCCTGTTCCTACTGTTCGCATCTCTTAGCTGATATTGAAATGTTTTAAAAATTCTACTTTGTTTTTGTAAGTTAAGACACATTTCTGATATTTCCATCGTGTTGCATGGAATTTAAAACCAGAAACGAGCCATTCGGAACAAACTGATCTTTGTTGGTGGTAATGCTTCACATAAAACGGCTCCAAAACCTCTTCATTTCACGTTATCGGCATTTCCTTCTATTCTTTTCTCCTTCCTGATTATCTCGCTTCCCCTTATATTCACGTATGGTATTCACTTCAACGGCCAACGTTAGAAGGCTTCTAAATGTGATAATGATGCCCTCGGAGGGAGGCGGAGGTAGTGGCCGCTATGGATGCGGAGAAGGCCTTTGATCGGGTGGAATGGAATTATTTGTGGGAGGTCCTGGGACGGTTTGGGTTTGGGCAGGGTTTTATTGACTGGGTTCGGTTGCTGTACTAGGCACCAGTGGCGATTGTATGGAACCGGGTGAGTTCAGATTATTTTATTTTTAAAAAATATATTTATTAAAGTTTTTTAACACAATTTATCTCCCTTACAAACAATAACCCCCCCCCCCATAACAAAAAAATACGAAAAATCGCGTAGAGCAAGATATATACATGGCAAAATGATATATTTACACAGCTTTGTACACTGGCCCTCACCCGTACGTGCCAGTTTCCCCAACCCTTCATGTTATCTCTTGCTCATCCACCCTCCCAGGCAGTCTCCCCCCCCCCCCCCCAGGACGTCCCCTCCACCCCCCCCTCCCCAAAGGTTGCTGCTGCTGCTGCTGACCGACCTTCCTCTAACGCTCCGCGAGATAGTCAAGGAACAGTTGCCACCGCCTGTAGAACCCCTGCGCAGACCATCTCAAGGCGAACTTAATCCTCTCCAACTTTATGAACCCAGCCATATCATTTATCCAGGCTGGGGGGCTTCACCTCCTTCCACATTAGCAAGATCCTTCGCCGGGCTACAAGGGACGCAAAGGCCAGAATGCCGGCCTCTTTCGCCTCCTGCACTCTCGGTTCGTCCACTACTCCAAATATTGCTAGCCCCCATGTTCGGATTATTTTAGACTGCACCGGGGGACAATGCAAGGATGTTTCCTCTGCTCACTGTTGTTTCCCTTGGCCATAGAGCATTGGCGATGGCGCTGAGAGCGCCTAAGGACTGGAAGGGGCTAGTGCGGGGGAGGGGAGGGAGGGGGTGGGGTGGAACACAGGGTCCCGTTATATGCAGACGACCTACTCCTATTTATTTTTGACCTGTTAGGGAGGATGGGGGAGATTATATGGATCTTAGGGAATTTGGCCGGTTCTCGGGGTACAAATTGAATATGGGTAAAAGTGAGGTTTTTGTGATCCAGGCGAGGGAGCAGGAGAGGAGACTGGGGGAGTTGTCGTTTAAAGTGGTGGGAGAGAGTTTTCAATATTTGGGTATTCTGGTGGCACGGGGTTGGGAGCAGCCACATAAATTAAATCTGGCCCGGTTAGTTGAACAAATGAAGGAGGACTTTCGGAGGTGGGACATGCTCCCACTGTCACTGGCGGGGAGGGTACAGACCGTAAAAATGACGGTCCTCCCGAGATATTTGTTGGTTTTCCAGTGCTTCCCTATTTTTATATCAAAGGCCTATTTTAAGCGGGTGCATAGGGTGATCTCTGGGTTTGTGTGCACGGGTAAAACCCCGCGATTAAAGAAAGTAGTGTTAGAGCTGGGGGGGTGGGCTGGCACTGCCGAACTTTAGAACACTGGGCGGCAATTACAGCCATGATTAGGTAGTGGGGGAGGGGTCGGTGTGGGAGTGGGTAGAAGTGGTCTCATGTCAGTGCACAAGTTTGGGGCATTGGTAACGGCTCCTCTCCCGTTCTTGCTGGCTCGGTACTCTACAAGCCCAGTGGCAGTGGTGGCTCTGAGAGTTTGGGGACAGTGGCGGAAGCATATGGGAGTGGAGGGAGCATCGGTGAGGGCTCCAATTTATGGTAATCACCGGTTTGTCCCGGGGAGGATGAATGGAGGGTTTCGGAGGTGGCAGAGAGAAGTGATTGAGAGGCTGGGGGATCTATTTATTGATGGGAGCTTTCCCTGTTTGCATGATTTGGAGGAGGAGTTTGAATTGCTGGGAGGGAATGGGTTTTGATATCTGCAGGCAACCTTTCTGCTTCTACCACCACAGGGTATACAGGATAAGATAGTTTCTAGAACGGGGATGCGGGAGGGAAAGGTATCGGAAATCTATAAAGAACTTATGGAGTGGGAGGAAACCCAGATAGGTGAGATAAAGCATAAACGGGACGATGAGCTGGGTAAGGAGGTAGAGGCGGGTCTGTGGGAGGATGAGCTGAGCAGAGTCAACGCATCCTCATCATGTGCCAGGCTCAGCCTGATACAATTCAAGGTGGTTCACCGAGCATATATGACGGTGGCATGGATGAGCAGGTTTTTTGGGATGGAGGACAGGTGTGCATGTGGGCCTGCAAACCAGGTCCACATGTTTTGGGCATGCCCAAAGCTTAGGGGATACTGGCAGGGATTTGCGGATATCATGTCCACGGTACTAAAAACTAGGGTAGCACCGAGTCCAGAGGTGGTGATTTTGGAGTGTCCGGAGTCTAGGGGGTGAGAGAGGCTGACATTTTGGTGTTTTGCCTCCTTGGTAGCCTGGTGTTGGATATTGCTAGCGTGGAGGGACTTGTGGCCCCCAAAATCAGGGGGTTTGGGTTAGCGACATGGCTGGGTTTCTTAGACTTGAGAAAATTAAGTTCGTCCTGAGTGGATCAACGTTAGGGTTCGTTCGGAGGTGGCAGCCGTTTATCGACTTCTTTGGAGAAAACAAAACCGTCAGCAGATACAATTCAATAAGGGGGGAGGGGGGAGTTTGGCTATTTTTTGTTTAGATGAGGCTGCAACAGTGGGAGATGGAGGGATGTGTTACGCACTGAACTATATTTCCATTTGTATCTTTTATTGTTATAAAACCATAAATGCCTTAATAAAATGTTTTTAAAACAAAAATATAGTGAAACAGATGAAGGGGGAGGGGGGGTGCGATATAAAGGGCACCAGCTGAAACAGCAGGGGATGTGTACTGCAATGCAAGACAGAAAGAAGTTGAAGCAGCAGGCTGGGATGAGAGAGGGAGCTTGTGAATGTCATGTTGGGTGTTGCGATGCACAAATGATCCAACACGGCTGTAGATGGTACAACTCTGTTTTGTTGTCTAAACAATAGTAACAACTAACTGCTGGCTTGGGTACGTGCTTCACCAGCTAACCTGTGGACCCAGCCCTATCACTATCTTGGTGAGGCACTCAGCACATGGTCTATGTCTGAGTGGCACGCTGTGAGCTCTGTGCTCTGAGCTATCTCCTGGTAGAATGAGCGGGAACTATGGTGTTCCCTGTTTTATAGTGCGTGTGCTCTCACTGGTGATTGGCTGCAATGTTATGTGTGTGCTGGTTGGTCCAACTACCTGTCCATCAGTGTGTGTGTGATTGCACCATGATATGCTGATGTGGATATCATGACATCCCCCCCCTTTTACAAGGATATGTGCCTACATGCTAATAAATAGAAATGTGTACTGAGTGCATCTGAGTATGTGTAACATGACCTGCCAACTCTTGTACTCAATACCCCTTCCGATGAAGGAAAGCATGCCGTATGCCTTCTTGACCACTCTATCGACCTGCGCAGCCACCTTCAGGGTACAATGGACCTGAACACCCAGATCTCTCTGCACATCAATTTTCCCCAGGGCTTTTTCATTTACCGTTTAGTCCAATCTTGAATTGGATCTTCCAAAATACATCACCTCGCATTTGCCCGGATTGAACTCCATCTGCCATTTCTCCGCCCAACTCTCCAATCTATCTATATTCTGCTGTATTCTCTGACAGTCCCCTTCACTATCTGTTACTCCACCAATCTTAGTGTCATCTGCAAACTTGCTAATCAGAACACCTATACCTTCCTCCAGATCATTTACGTATATCACAAACAACAGTGGTCCCAGCACGGATCCCTGTGGAACACCACTGGTCACAGTTCTCCATTTTGAGAAACTCCCTTCCACTACTACTCTCTGTCTTCTGTTGCCCAGCCAGTTCTTTATCCATCTAGCTAGTACACCCTGGACCCCATGAGACTTCACTTTCTCCATTAGCCTACCATGGGGAACCTTATCAAATGCCTTGCTGAAGTCCCATATATATGACATCTACAGCCCTTCCCTCATCAATCAACTTTGTCACTTCCTCAAAGAATTCTATTAAGTTGGTAAGACATGGCCTTCCCTGCACAAACCATGTTGCCTATCACTGATAAGCCCATTTTCTTCCAAATGGGAATAGATCCTATCCCTCAGTATCTTCTTCAGCAGCTTCCCTACCACTGACGTCAGGCTCACCAGTCTATAATTACCTGGATTATCCCTGCTATCCTTCTTAAACAAGGGGACAACATTAGCAATTCTCCAGTCCTCCGGTACCTTACCCGTGTTCAAGGATGCTGCAAAGATATCTGTTAAGGCCCCAGCTATTTCCTCTCTCACTTCCCTCAGGAACCTGGGATAGATCCCACCTGGACCTGGGGACTTGTCCACCTTAATGCCTTTTAGAATACCCAACACATCCTCCCTCATGTCGACTTGACCTAGCATAATCAAACATCTATCCCTAACTTCAACATCCGTCATGTCCCTCTCCTCGGTGAATACCGATACAAAGTACTCGTTAAGAATCTCACCCATTTTCTCTGACTCCAAGCATAACTTTCCTCCTTTGTCCTTGAGTGGGCCAACCCTATCTCTAGTTACCCTCTTGCTCCTTATATATGAATAAAAGGCTTTGGGATTTTCCTTAACCCTGTTTGCTAAAGATATTTCAGGACCCCTTTTAGCCCTCTTGATTCCTCGTTTCAGATTGGTCCTACATTCCCGATTTCTTCCAAAGCTTCGTCTGTCTTCAGTCGCCTAGACCTTATATATGCTTCCTTTTTCCTCTTAGCTAGTCTCACAATTTCACCTGTCATTCATGGTTCCCTAATCTTGCCATCTCTATCCCTCATTTTCACAGGGACATGTCTGTCCTGCACTCTAATCAACCTCTCTTTAAAAGCCTCTCACATATCAAATGTGGATTTACCTTCAAACAGCTGCTCCCAATCCACATTCCCCAGCTCCTGCCTAATTTTGGTATAGTTGGCCTTCCCCCAATTTAGCACTCTTCGTTTAGGACCACTCTTGTCTTTGTCCATGAGTATTCTAAAACTTACGGAATTGTGATCACTTTTCCCAAAGTAATCCCTGACTGAAACTTCAACACCTGGCCGGGCTCATTCCCCAACACCAGGTCGAGTATGGCCCCTTCCGAGTTGGACTATTTACATACTGCTCTAGAAAACCCTCCTGGATGCTCCTTACAAATTCTGGTCCATCTAATCCTCTGACACTTAAGTGTATCCCAGTCAATGTTGGGAAAATTAAAATCTATCACCATCACCCTGCTGCTCCTACATATTTCCATAATCTGTTTACATATTTGTACCTCTATCTCACGCTCGCTGTTGGGAGGTCTGTAGTACAGCCCCAATATTGTTACCGCACCCTTCCTATTTCTAAGCTCTGCCCATATCGCCTCACTGCTTGAGTCCTCCATAGTGCCCTCCTTCAGCACAGCTGTGATATCCTCTCTGACCAGTAATGCAACTCCTCCACCCCTTTTACCTCCCTCTCTATCCCACCTGAAGCATCAATATCCTGGGAAATTTAGTTGCCAATCATGCCCTTCCCTCAACCAAGTCTCAGTAATAGCAATAACATCATACTTCCAGGTACTAATCCAAGCCCTAAGTTCATCTGCCTTACCTACTACACTTCTTGCATTAAAACAAATGCACCTCAGACCACCAGTCCCTTTGCGTTCATCATCTGCTCCCTGCCTACTTCCCCTTAGTCAAGCTGACTTCATGATCTAGTTCCTTACAGGCTTTAGTTACTACCTCTTTACTGTCCACTAACCTCCTTATTTGGTTCCCATCCCCCTACCACATTATTTTAAACCCTCCCCAACAGCGTTAGCAAAAGCACCCCCAAGGACATTGGTTCCAGTCCGGCCCAGGTGTAGACCGTCCAATTTGTAGTAGTCCCACCTCCCCCAGAACCGGTCCCAATGTCCCAAAAATCTGAACCCCTCCCTCCTGCACCATCTCTCAAGTCACTCATTCATCCTGCCTATTCTTTCATTTCTACTCTGACTACCACGTGGCACTGGTAGCAATCCTGAGATTACTACCTCTGAGGTCCGACTTTTTAATTTGGCTCCTAACTCCCTAAATTCTGCTTGTAGAACCTCATCTCGTTTTTTTACCTATATCATTGGTGCCTATATGCACCACGACAACTGGCTGTTCACCCTCCCCCTTCAGAATATTCTGCAGCCGATCTGAGATATCCCTGACCCGTGCACCTGGGAGGCAACATACCATTCGGGAGTCTCGTTTTCGACCACAGAACAGCCTATCTACTCCCCTTACAATTGAATCCCCGATGACTATAGCCCTTCCACTCTTTTTCCCGCCCTTCTGTACAGCAGAGCCAGCCACGGTGCCATGATCATGGCTACTGCTGCCTTCCCCTAGTGAGCTATCTCCCCCAACAGTATCCAAAACGGTATACCTGTTTTGGAGGGAGATGACCGCAGGGGACACCTGCACTGCCTTCCTGCTTTTTCTCTGCCTTTCGGTCACCTATTCCCTTTCTCCCTCAGCAATCCTAATCTGTGGTGTGACCAATTCGCTAAACGTGCTATCCATGACCTCCTCAGCACCGTGGATGCACCAAAGTGAGTCCATCCGCAGCTCCAGAGCTGTCATGCGGTCTAACAAGAGCTGCAGCTGGACACACTTCCCGCACGTGAAGGAGCCAGGGACATCAGCCACGTCCCTGAGCTCCCACATTGAGCAAGAGGAGCATAATATGTGTCTGAGATCTGCCATTTTTAATCTTAAGCTTAACGTAGTCCAACTATAATATCAAATAATAGATAAAGGAAAAACAAGAAAAGAAAAATTGTTACCAATCACACGATAAAAATAAAATGGAAATAGAAAAACCCTACCTTATCAATGCACCTCAGGGAAAAGAAAAACTACTTATCAGTCACCAGCCAATCACTTACCTGCTGGCTGTGATGTCACGGTTCAGCTTCTTTCTACTTCTCCCTGCCCTCGAGTCTCCCTCTTGATCTTTACTCGGCTGGGATCCTGACAGTGATTGTTTTTTTTTGGTTAGAGGAGGAGGTAGGGAGGGAAACACTGAGGAAGTGTTTGGGGTTTAACTGTCACTTGACAACAGCTCCTCCACAAACCACCTTCTGGATACGGTGATCGCAATGCATTGATGCAAATTTTCCCCGCAACAGCCAATCAGTGGCTCCGCTCTGCTGCCCTCTGCTGGATGCTTGCCTTAACTTGAATACGGAGGGTGTCTTGCTCAGGTACACCCTCTGGATACAGTGACCGCAATGCACTGATGCAAATCAGGTAAGGCCCCGGGAATTCCCAGTGGAATTTAATAAAAAGTTTTCGGGGCTAGTGGGACCGCTGTTAGTTAAGACTTTCAATGAATCCAAGGAATTTAGAGTGCTTCCCCCAACACTGTCACAGACATCAACCTCTCTCATCCTGAAGGACCTGGAGAGCTATGGATCGTACAGACCAATTTCCCTTCTAAATGTAGATGCTAAATTACTGGCAAAGATCTTGGCCATCAGAATAGAGGACTGTGTCCCGGAGGTAATAGGGGAGGATCAAACGGGATTTGTGAAGGGCAGGCACTTCACGTCCAATATTAGACGGCTTCTTAATGTTATAATGATGCCAGCTGAGGGGCGTGAGGCTGAGGTGGTAGTAGCCATGGACGCGGAGAAGGCTTTTGACCGGGTGGAGTGGACATACTTATGGGATATTTTAGGCAGATTTGGGTTTGGGCAGGGATTTGTGGACTGGGTCCTCCTGTTATATCAGGTCCCAGTGGCAAATGTGAGAACCAACCAAACCCGGTCAGAATATTTTAATCTCGGGAGAGGGACAAGGCAGGGATGCCCGCTCTCCCCATTACTGTTTGCCCTGGCCATAGAGCTTTTAGCAATGGCCCTTAGAGCATCGCGTGCATGGCGGAGGATAGTAAGGGGGGGTGGAGCGCAGGGTTTCTGTCTATGCGGATGACTTGGTGCTTTATGTTACAGACCCGGTGGGAGGGATTACCAAAATCATGGAGGTACTAGTAGAATTTGGACGATTTTCAGGCTACAAGTTAAATATGGGAAAGAGTGAGATGTTTGTGACCCAGGCACAGGGGCAGGAAAGAAGGCTGAGGGAGTTACCTTTTAAAGTGGTGACGGGGAGTTTTAGATATTTAGGATTCAAGTGGCTAAAGAGTGGGCAGCTCCACAAGTTAAATCTGGGCAAAGCGGTCGACCAAATGAAAAGGGATTTTCACAGATGGGACATGCACTCGCTGATACTGGCGGGAAGGGTCCAGACAGTGAAGATGACAGTCCTCCCAAGACTGGTTTTCTTTTTTCAATGCCTTCCGATTTTTGTCCCAAAGGCTTTTTTTAGAAAATAAACGTGGCGATTACAGGTTTTGTGTGGGCGGGGAAAACCTCGAGAGTAAAGAGGGCACTCCTGGAGCGGGGTCGCGGAGAGGGGGGCCTGGCCCTCCCGAGCTTTATTGATTATTACTGGGTTGCCAACATATCGACGGTCAGGAAGTGGGTAGTGGGGGAGGGGTCTGCCTGGGAGCGTGTGGAAGCGGCATCCTGCAAGGGCACGAGTTTGGAGGCTTTACTAACGGCGCCCCTGCCGTTCTCGCCGTCTTGGTACTCTACAAGCCCTGTGGTGGTGGCAGCCCTAAGGGTGTGGGGGCAATGGAGCAGCACATGGGATTGGAGGGGTCATCAGTGCGGTCTCCGATTTGTAACAATCACCGGTTTGTCCCGGGGAGGCTGGATGGGGGCTTCAGGAGGTGGCAGCAGGCAGGGATCGAGAGATTTGGGGATTTATTTATCCAGCAGGGCTTTCCGACCTTGAAGGCACTGGAGGAGGAGTTTGAGCTATCGGGCGGGAATGGGTTTCGATACCTTCAGGTCCGGGACTTTGTACGAAGGCAGGTTCCAAGCTTTCCTCACCTCCCCCTGAGGGGACTACAGGATAAGGTGATGTCAAAAACTGGGGTTGAAGAGGGGAGGATTTCGGTGATATACAAGGAGTTGATGGAGTGGGAGGGGGCCCCGATCAGGGAGGTGAAGTGGAAAGAGGAGCTGGAAATGGAAAAGTGGGAAAAAGCCTTGAAGAGAGTCAATTCACCCTCGTCCTGTGCCAGACTTAGCCTGATCCAGTTCAAAGTGGTCCACAGGGTCCACATGACGGTAGCCCGGATGAGCAGGTTCTTTGACAAAGTGGAGGCCAGATGTGGGCGGTGTGGGGGTAGCCCGGCTAACCATGTACATATGTTCTGGGCATGTCCGAAGTTGAGGGGATTCTGGCAGGGATTTGCGGATGTTATGTCAGAAGTCCTAGAAGGGAGAGTAACTCCCAAGTACAGAACTGGCAATATTTGGGGTATCGGATGATCCGGGGGCCAAGGGGGGGGGAGGGAGGCCGATGTCCTGGCCTTTTCCTCCCCGGTGGCCCAGAGACGGATTTTACTGGCTTGGAGGGACTCAGAGCCCCCGAAGTCAGGTGTGTGGGTCAGCGATATGGCAGGGTTTCTCAGCCTGGAAAAAAATCAAGTTCGCCTTGAGAGGATCAATTCAGGGGTTCGCCCAGAGATGGCAACCGTTCATCGATTTCTTCAAAGGAAATTGGACGCCAGCAGTAAGGGGGGGGTGGGGGGGTGGGGGGGGGGGGGGGGGGTGGTGGGCGGGGGGGGGGGGGGGGGGGCAGAAAACAGGAAGCATGGCATTGTTAGATAAGGACAGGGGCCTCAGTATACGGGTAATTAGGGAATAGGGCGGGGTAGTAGGGGACATTGTTTTTTAGGTTTTTTGCATGTGTCGGCCCATGCGGTTGTTTAAGAAATGTTAATGTGTTAAACTGAAAATTACGAATGCTTCAATAAAATATTTTCTATAAAAAAAATGAGGGGGAAGCTGGAAAAAGGGAACATGGAAGTGGGAATTCTGCTGAAAGTGTTTCTATTCCAATTCTCTACCCCATCCCACCGTACTCAGTTTGTGCCTCCTGTCCAAATGGCTTAATCTGCCCCGTGCAGGTGAGATGGTTTTTGGTGGATAAGAAGATTGTGGCTGCTTAATCACTTGATAACATATTTCCAGCAACCCGTTTATATGAAGCATGTCAAAAGTATTGCCCATGCATGCTGACATTTTAGTCCACTTGGTGGCGATGCAGCTTGTGTTATGTGCTGATAAAATACTGCTTGTAAGTTTCGGGAAATATTGCTGGATCTAGTTAGTGTTATTATTTCTGGAATAAGAAAAATTAAGCACCTTTTTGATGCAAACTGTATTTCTAACAAATTTTCCTTTTAAAACCTTATGTTAGTTAACACCAGTTACTATGTTATTTAAAGCATTTGTTAAAAGCGATGCACCAGGTATTTTAGGCATTATCAATTCCTGTGTCCTGCTTTCAGCCAGTGTCAAGGTGAGAGACTGATAAATCCCATTTCTTTCATCAAACAAACGTAGAACATTTGAGGACCATCTTGCATTCATTGTTATTGATGCTGGGGAAAAAGGATGAGATAACATTTTAAGGGCATTAACCCTCATGGACAATTTATTTTCAGCATTCAGCCCAACATATTAATGTCAGTGGTATACTCCATATGAACCTCCTCCCAACTTGCTTTATTTCTTGCTGTTGCTGGCACACTTGCATTTATATAGCACCTTGAATATAATAAAACACCCAGGGCATTCACAGGAGTGTTAACAAATGTTTGGTCAAAGAGAGAGGTTTTTTAAGAAGCACCATAAAGTAGGAAGCAGGCAGAGATTTGGGGAGTAAATTCCAGAGCTTGATGCCTAACCAGCTGCGAGTGATGGAGTAATCAAATTTGGAGATGAGCAGGAGCCCAAAATTGGAGGAACGCATAGATCTTTGAGAATCATAGGGATGGAGGAAGTTAGAGGTGTTATTGAAAGATTAGAAGAACTGTTCACTTTTTGGATTTGACTTTTGACTGACATTTTAAAAATATTTTTCAACTTCTACCCATTTTTGAGGAACATTATGCTGTTGACAAGATTTTTTTTGTGTTGGCATTGTTAATATTTTTGATTCAACCTGTTGAGTGAAGATAGAAAACCCAGAATTTTGTTGCAATATTGAATTGTGACAGCTTTCCTGCTTGCATTCTGACCTTGTTTCTCGTGTAGCACAGCCCGTGGGACAGATTAATTAGGCTCACCAGCAACCGAGAAAGCAGAAAAGTTTGGGAGTCAGAAATATCATTTTTAAAATGTGACAAAAATTTGTTAATATCTGAATTGGGAAAGGATAGTTCCTTGTTTCTTGTGCAGAGCCCTTCATCAGACTCTGACACAGTACGAAGGGTATGTGTTGATAAAATACAGCTTCATAAGTTTCAGTAAATACTGCTGGATCTAGTTAACTTTAGTTACTTATATCATTTAAAGCATTTGTTGAAAGTGGTGCACGAGGTATGGAAGTTAAAGATTCACTCCACAGAGTACTTCAAAAATAGATAGCAATCTTTTATTTTTAATTAAGAGAAAATATTTTCAAAATCTGTTTTGAATTTTGTTTTTCTTTCAGTAGATTTATTTCTGTACATAAGATCTCTTGTATTTTTCTTTCTGATATTTTTCTGTAGCTTATTGTCCTTTCTACTCTGTTCTTCTCTGCTTGATTTCCACTATCTGACTGGTTGCAGAGTGGGAGAATCTGTGGCTGCGCTTTTTGCTAAGTTCCATTAACAAATCCAATTTATTAAGGAATTGAAGATAACTATTTCTTTTTGAAATTGAAAATTACAGTTGGTACTTTCTCCTCGATGTGATGGCATCCTATCTGTATGAGCTTCCAGGGGAAGGAAAAAGGAACTTGGAGTTATTTAGCTCCTGTCACAACCTCAGTTTCAAAGCTCTTAACAGTCAGCCAAGTATTTTTGAAGTGTAGTCACTAAAGCAATAATAGAATGGTTACAGCACATAAGGACTCCATTCGGCCTTTCATCTCAGTGACAGCTCTCTGAAAGATCAACTCCGCCAATCTCACTCCCCTGCCTTTACCCTGTAACCCTGCAGTTTTTAAAATTTCTCTTTAGTTAATTATCCAATTTACTTTTGAATTCAGGGATTGAATCTGCCACCACCAGACGCTCAGGCAGTAGTGCATTCCAGATTCTAACCACATTGCATAAAAAAGGCTTTGCCTCATATCACCTTTGGGTATTTTGCCAATCACCTTAAATCTGTATTCCCCGGGGCCCAATTTTCATTGTGGAATGGAGATGGGAATGGATGGCTACACAATACAGTTCCAACTCCTCTGGATTTTGGAAATGCGTTTGGGTAACGACCTAGTAACCCACCTGAATATTGTAATGTGCAGTTGACATTGTTAATGAGCTGGTTTGCTGTTCGTAAGGGTCAATCTACAATTTTTGAAGAGAGGCATGGGAGCCACACTGGATCTTAACCACGTCTACAAAGGGGAAAGGCAATACATTGGGGAGTCAGTCATGGTCATGCCATTTGATTACCTAAACTCATAAATTGATGGAAGGCTCAGAGTGGTGCTCATCCACTGACACATTGAACTCTGCTCACACAATAATACCTATGAGCAATCTGTAAACGCTCGGCTAGTTTAGAAGGGTTGGTTTGGGGGCTGAGAGCCTGCAGGGATGATGAGCTATAAGAGGGAGTGGGAAAAATTACTCATCCAACTGACCTTCAGCAAGGAAACAGCTGGATATGGGATTAAGGTACTCGGTGATAGGGCCAAATAGCAGATGTAAAGCCCTGGGCATAAAGAAAACCAAATAGAGGAACAAGGGACAGGAAAGCAACAAAGGCAATACCTGTAGAATTGAATGTACCATTGAAGAACTTTGACATGTCAAAGATTCTGTACTGTATGAGACTGCATGTGTTTCTGATATTTGTGCACTCATTGAGGAAGAGCTCGCAGGACGACTAGGCATGTCCTACTAATAACCATGAAGGTCACTGTGGCTTTGAACTTCCTTGGGTGCTCTGGTTTCCTCCCACAGTCCAAAGATGTGCAGGTTAAGTGGATTAGCCATGCTAAATTTCCCCTAGGTGTCCAAAGGTTAGGTGGGGTTACGGGGAGAGGGTGGGGGATTGGGCTTAGGTAGGGTGCTTTTTTGGAGGGTTGGTGCAGATGGGCCGAATGGCCTCCTTCTGCACTGCAGGGATTCTTTGATTCTTTGCTTCTGGATCATTTGGAGGATTGGCAATGGACCTTGGTGGCATCCCTCAAATAGCATAAAGAAAGTTACCAATGCCCTGTTTGCGAGAGCTTTCAAACAAACATAGAGGTTTGTGGGATTTTTCACTATAGTTACATTTATGAAGGTGCAGGTCATTTTCGATTACACCCATGCAGCTATCAAGGTACCTGCTGAGCAGCCAGGGAGATTCCTCAACACAGTGGACCACTCCATAAGTGTTCAGATTGTCTGTATCTGTAGTAAATGCTTTAAGCATTTCTTCTATTCATTTATGGAAGTGATTATTGCTGGCAAAACGAACATTTATTGCCCATCCCAGATTGCTCTCTAGAAGATGGTGGTGAGTCGCCTTCTTGAACTGCTGCAGCCCATGTGATGTAGGTACAGTCTCAGTCCTGTTTGGAAGGAAGCTCCAGGATTTTCGTCCAGCAACAGTGAAGGGAAGGCGATAGATATAGTTCCAAGTCATGATGGTGTGTGGGTTGGTTGTGGACTTGCTGATGATGGTATTCCCAAGCATCTGCTGCTCTTGTCCTCGGTGACCGAGTTTATTGGTTTGGAAGGTATTGTTGAAGGAACCTTTCTGAGCCTCTGCAATGCATCCTGTTACGGTACACATTGCTGCCACTCTTTGCTGGTGGTGGAGTGAGTGAATGTTTAAGGTAGGGGATGGGGTGCTGATCAAGTAGTCTGCTTTGTTCTGGATGGTGTTGAGCTTCTTGAGTGTTGGAGCTGCATTCCTCCAGGCAAGTGCTGCCTTGTAGATTGTGGGAAGTCAGGGAGTCTGTTACTTACGGCAGAATTCCAAGCCTTTGACCTGCTCTTGTAGCTACTGTATTTATATAGCTTGCCAGTTAAGTTTCTGATCAGTGATAGACCCCCAGGATGTTGATGGTGGGGGAATGCAACACTGCTAATGTTGTGAAATGCCAAAGGGAGATGGTTGGATTCTCCCTAGTTGGAGATGGTCATTGCTTAGCACTTCTTTGGTGCAAATGATACTTGTCACTTCAGCCCAAGCCTGAATGTTGTCAAGATCTTGCTGCATTGCGGACAATAACTGTCTCAGAATCTGCATTTAAGTGCATGCTGTCCTGGCAGTTGCCATGATATGCCTCACTCTTTGGCAGGAGAGGTTGCCGCTGCTCTTCATGGAGCTATGGAACATGATTGGCACCTAGGGAAGAAATATACTGGAAGAGATAGTTAATTACATTGCATGCCACTGAAGCTGACATGCTTCAACCAAAGCCATTTTCTCACAAGGACCGCCACCAAGAAGCCCATTAGACTTCTGAAGATGCTTGATCTGTTGGGTGGTGCCCTTCTGTATGCTCAAAGGGTCTTGTGCATTGTGAAAGTTCTCTGTAATGTGACTTTGGTGAAAGGTGTTCTTCCTGGAGAGTGTGAATAGCTGGAGTGTTACAATTCATTAGCGGTGAGGAGAAGCTGCAGGACAGAATTGTGCAGGGAGGTCACTGGGGCCACTTTGAGTTGAAGCAGTCATGGTGCAAGGGCTAATCTGATCCAGCATATTTCACCTGAGCACTACTTATCCAGCAGGACCTGATGCTCTGGTATCACTTTGCTCCGAATGTGAGAACGCATCCATAGTACACACAACTTTAATTAGTTCCATTCTGAGCATAAATGCATGGAAAACATCTCAGCAGTGATTGCCATGTCCGGCTGGTTTAGCACAGTGGGCTAAATCGCTGGCTTGTAATGCAGAACACAGCCAGCAGCGCGGGTTCAATTCCCGTACCAGCCTCCCCGAACAGGCACCGGAATGTGGCAACTAGGGGCTTTTCACAGTAACTTCATTGAAGCCTACTTGTGACAATAAGTGATTATTATTATGTCCACAACCCTGCATACTCCGTTCTCCCCTCTTTCCTTATTGCCTCCAAAAAATGGAAACACACAAGTTTGGTTAATGCAACAATATGTCCACTGTGATGAAAGCAAATAAAAGACACCAAACTGATTGCTCAATGCTTTTTTGGGGAACTCTTTTTATTGGCTTTTCTCATATTTATAAACAGTTGCTGTGTATATACATTACATTTTTCTTGCCTGCGCTAATTTACTTTATTTTACAGAGGTTTGTTTTTTCCTTCGTTTAACTAACTCTATGTATGTTTTGTTGCCCTCTGGATCGATCTATGATTCCACCCCACTTCTCCCCCCACTCCCCGCAGCCCCAATGGCTTCAGCACCCTTCCTCTTCTCTTGTGATTTCCCCACCTTCCTTCCGCCCACCACACCCCTCTGGTTGCGCAGTCCTTTTGTTCCCCCATCTATCTTTTTTTTTCCCCCTGAGCTTACTCCTCGCTGCTGGCCTTGAATAGGTTTTGGAGCAGGCCGACGAACTGCCCCCAGGTATCCAGAAGTCCTTCCTCTGACCCTCAGATGGCGTACTTAATCTTTTCCAGGTGGAGAAATTCTGAGAGGTCAGATTAATGGAAGCTGCTTGCATGTGGCTAACATGTCGATGATGCCTATCCTTGTTGGAGAAGTGCCATTGGGGCCCAGAGACTGTTGCACTGACCACAATATAGAGCAGCCTCTGCCACAGGACCCTGCTGCCGAGATGGCACCATAGTCAGAGGGACTAAGGGGACAGGGGTAAATGGCTTAGCTCTTGCATGACGTACTTGATCACTGGAAGAAACCACAAGCTGGAAGGCAACTGGTATCTTTGCACCATTAGTACCACTGACCGGTCCATGTTGCAGAATGTGACATGCATTCTGTGCATTTCAAAGTGTAGCCACATATGGCTTTCTATATGACCAATCTCTCAATAGAGAGGCTCATGTCCTCAACTCTAATACACGTGGCTGCACTTTATATGCATTTGCTGGGTGTGTTTGGGCAGGGGGCATGTGAAATAGGGTGGGTTCCCATCCCACCAACCTGCGAGCTCACCTCCATAATCTGGGGAGGCGGGGGTGGTGGGGGGGCTGGATGGGTCCCAAAATATACAGCCAGACCACCATATTCAAATAAGTAATCAAGGATCAATTAAACTTGCTATCAAGCCAATTGACCCTAATACACTGCCCACACCATAAAACATTTGGCATGGGTAGCTTGGTGGGAGTTGTTTTTTAAAAAAAAAAAGTTTCACGAAGGAAGGGGTTTGATTTTTGGGCGCTGTCCTTTGCTGTTAGGCAGCATGTGGCTCCCTTTAAGATCAAATCCTCCCCCTCGTTTCTAATTGTCCATATCCTTAACCCCCCCCCCCCCCCCCTTGGGCCTGCCCAATCTCTCCATGCCCATGAACCTGGACTTATCTGATCCGGGGGTCGATGGGCCTCCCTTCTGCCGTCCCTGCAATGGCCGGTGACGTGCTCTTGTCATTGTTGGAGCTGCCAGCCAACCAGGTTGTCCAGCAGCTTCAGAAGGAAGGACTTCCTCCCCAATGGGGACAGAAGTCCAACTTGGCACTCATTTAGCCTGACTGCAACACTTGGGGCGTGTTGGCGTGACACATGTCGATTGATGAGTGATAGGTCACCCCATCTGCTGGCTGTTTATTGGTTTTCTGGTGTGATATTGCTGTGGGAACAGGAGTCGGAGTGGGATAGTCTTCACCATCTGGTTCTGCATTCTCTTTCCCACAACATCTCGTGAAACCCAAGCTATTGAGGTGATTAGTATCCACCACATTATTAGGCAGTGTATTCCAAATCTTAATTACTTTTGACATAAAAACACTTTCCCCCATGTTGTCTCTGGGTCCTTTGCAAATTAATTAAAATTATAGTCCCTTCGCGACTAGAACCAGTTTCTCCTTATTCATGCTCTCAAACCCCTTCATGAATTGAAACACTTTTTTGTTCATGGAATATGGGCGTCACTGACTGAGCCAGCATTTATTGCCCATCCCTGAGGGCATTTGAAAGTCAACCACATTGCTATGGAGTCACAAGTAGGTCAGATCAGGTGAGGATGGTAGATTTCCTTCCCTACCCTAAAGGGCATTGATGACCCAGGTGTGTTCTTATGACAATTGACAATGGTTTCTTGTTCATCATGAGACTTTTTAATTTAAATTTTTTATTGAATTCTAATTGCACCATCTGCCACGGTTCGATTCAAACCCGGGCCCCAGAACATTACCCTGGGTCTCTAGATTAGAAGTCCAGCGACAACACCATTACACCACTGCCCCTTGGACTTCTTTGCTCTTAGGTGAATAACCACAGCTTTTCCAATTTACCCACGCAACTTTTGTCCTTAGAACCATTTTAGTAAACCTCTTCTGTACCCTTTCTGAACCCTCCATGTCTTTTCTAAAGTGTGGTACTCAGAATTAGCGCACACAATACTCCAGTTTGTACTCTATGCCTCTATTTGTAAAGGCCAAGATCCTACGTTTTTTATCAACTGTTTTGTAACATATCCTGCGACCTATCCTGCGCAAACAACTTGGGCGGGAATCTCCACCGGCGGGATTCTCCGTTTTGCCGGAGCCCAGGGTTTCCCGACGGCGTGGGGCTGCTCCACAATGGGAAACCCCATTGACCGGCCGGCGTAACGGAGAATCCCGCCGGCGGGTTGAGGCTGAATAGTGGCGTGGCAGGGCGGAGAATCCGGCCCCTTGTCTCTCTGTCTTGACACCCCTTTAAAATACAGTAGTATCACTTAGCACCTTTTTCAACTCTCATTCTTCCTCATCACCTCAAACCTTTTCTGCGTTGGATTCCATCTGCCATGTGCCTGCCCATCTGCCATGTGCCTGCCAATTCCAATCTATCACTTCTTGACATTGACCACTATCTTTGTCACTTTCTTACAAATATGACTTTCATAGTTCTTCACTGAAATATATGCTTATCTACTGACCTACAAAATGAGCAGTCACTCTTTGCAAGGAGAGATGAAATATGCTATTATCTTCCATTTAATCTGCATTGACAACCCTCAACATATTAAAAGACTTATGAAGTTAGGATGGCAGAGAATATGCCATTATTATAATCTCCCCTAGTAAACCAGGGACTAATCCAGTGCCAGTATGCATATTGCAACTACATCAATCTTCTATTCTGTTGCAATGAAGATTGAAAGCTTTTAAAACTTATAATTGACATGAACTCAGTGTTTATAAACATCCAGATCCTCCTCTTGAACTTATGACTGCACTGATGTGAAGGTTTTAAATTTGGAAAGCTGTCCACCTTGCTGCTTTGATATCAGCAGCATATTCTTGTCACAAAACAGCCATGCCTTGTTTGCCATGAATTAAGGGTAGTGTTTTATTTACATCATAAATTATTTATTTAGATGGTAACTGAGTTTCAACAAATCCAGGATTTCAACATGCAACATCCTTTTGTTCTACCCCATGCAAGTTTGAAAAGAAACACATTTTCCAGCTTATGGATGCCTTGGTGAGCTATAAGCAGAAAACTGGAGCAAATGTTGCATTAGCATTCATGTTTAATATTCTACAAGGACTAAATAGTAATGCAAAGAGGGACATAATGGTGGCAACATGTAGAAGGAGGTTGCACGTAATGTAGCTCACGCTAGAGTCCTGAGTTTTTGGTCCTTCTCACCCATTTCCCAGGGGTAATTGGTGGACAGATTCATCCTATTTGAGAGCCTTTTGTGTGAGGATGTCAAAAGGCGCAAAAAACAATATTGGAAAGAAAGGTGTGAGCGGTAGCTCGTCTGAGGAATTGAGCAAGGTACAGAGCCCTGGATCTAAGATGGCTGAGGCAAGCTCGTCGGATGGGGTCGCGCCTATTATAATGGACAATCTAACAGGGACAATGGCTGTCGAATTTGAAAGGCATTTTGGCAACCATTTTGAGAGGCAAGGGAAGGAGATGCTGGAGACCCTCAAAAAAAAAAGTCGGTGGATGATGCATTGGTCCCAATAAAGGAGGCAATGGACAAGACCTCGGAGACCGTACGGGAGCATGGTGAGGTGTTGACGGGGCTGGAGGAGATGCTGTCGTGAAATAGCGATCAGTTGGCCTTGCTGGAATCTGAGCTGCGGATGGGAAAGGAACAAGAGCCTGAGAGCGAAGGTTGAGGACCTGGGGAATAGGTCGACGTGGCAGAACCTCAGGATCGTGGGGTTGCCTGAGGGGGTGGAGGTCCGAGGCCAATTGAATATTTTGAGTCGATGTTTATGAAGTTGATGGGGAGGAAGATCAGGCCGCCTCGATTGAGCTGGATCGGGTCTACCGGGTGAAACCACGGGCTAATGAACAACCACGCGCGGTGATGGCATACTTTCACAAATATCGGGCGAATGAGAGGGTCCTGAAGTGTGCCAAGGAGAATCGGGAGGTTTGGTAGGAAGGCAGCAGTATTCGAATTTACCAAGGTGGTGCGGCAGAATTGGTAAGGAAGCGAGTGGCCTTTAGCAAGGCAAAGTCATCACTTTTCAAGAGTGGTGTGCAGTTTTAAAAAAATGATCTTTATTGCCACAAGTAGGCTTACATTAACACTGCAATGAAGTTACTGTGAAAAGCCCCTAGTCGCCACATTCCGGCGCCTGTTCGGGTACACAGCGGGAGAATTCAGAATGTCCAAATTACGTAACAGCACGTCTTTTGGGACTTGTGGGAGCAAACCTGAACACCCGGAGGAAATCCACCCAGACACAGGGAGAACATGCAGACTCGGCACAGACAGTGACCCAAGCCGGGACTCAACCCTGGCGCTGTGAAGCAACAGTGCTAACCACTGTGCTATTTGATGTGGTGTGCCTGGCGAGGCTAAGGGTTATGCATAAGGCCAAGGACCATTCTTCGGGATGGCGGAGGGTTTCCTTATAGCTCATTAACCGGGCAGCACCGTGGTTAGCACTGCTGCCTCACGGCACCGAGATCTCGGGTTCGATCCCAGCTCTGGGTCACTGTCCGTGTGGAATTTGCACATTCTCCATGTGTTTGCGTGGGTTTCACCGCCACAACCCAAAGATATGCAGAGTAGGTGGATTGGCCATGCTAAATTGCCCCTTAATTGGAAAAATGAATTCAATACTCTAAATTTATATTAAAAAAAGTATAGCTCATGGACTTGGACTGAACTGACTGGTTTTGAAAGGGACTTTGCTGATGTCTGGGAACGGTTTGTATGGGGACATTGATGTAAAGTTGTGTGTTTTTTCTTATTTCTCCCTTGTTTCTGTTCTTTTTTTGTACAAGAGTTGCTGTTAATTGAAATTGGTGTGTTTTGTTTGGGGCCTTTTCTTTTTGGTATGTTTTCTCATTTTGGGTGTTTGTGGTTTGTTTGTTTTGTTTATTGTCACGTTGACCGAGGTACAGTGAAAAGTAGTTTTTTGCGAGCAGCTCACTAAATACATGAAAATAAAATAAAATAAATACATAATAGGGCAACACAAGGTACACAATATAACTACATAAACATCGGCATCGGGTGAGGATTGCAGGGGTGTAGTGTTAATCAGGTCAGTCCATAAGAGGGTCGTTTAGGAGTCTGGTAACAGCAGGGAAGAAGCTGTTTTGAGTCTGTTTGTGCGTGTTCTCGGACTTTTGTATCTCCTCCCCGATGGAAGAAGTTGGAAAAGTGAATAAGCCGGGTGGGAAGGGTCTTTGATTATGCTGCCCGCTTTCCCCAGGCAGTAAGAGGTGTAGATGGAGTCAATGGATGGGAGGCAGGTTCGTCAGATGAACTGGGGTGTGTTCACGACTCTGTAAAATGTCTTGCGGTCTTGGGCCGAGCAGTTGCCATGTCAAGCTGTGATGCAGCCAGATAGGATGTTTTCTATGGTGCATCTGTAAAAGTTGGTAAAAGTTAATGTGGACATTTGGATGGGGGTGGGGGGGGGGTGTTTAGTAGATTCAAGGAGGCGGTGGGGGAGTTTCTTTGGTGTGCTGGTTTGGGTTTTGGTTTCTTTGATTGTTTATTTGGGCGATGTGGGCTCTGGCGGGGGGCTACCTCGCTAGCAGACTGAGGTTGGCCAGTGAACGGTGTAATGTTCTTGTCGGGTGGTCTGATTTATATTAAAGGAACACTTGTAGCTAAAGCTATAAATGATTTATTAACATTAACTGTGGGTGAAATATATACAAAACAACAGATGAATAACAGTATGAACATGCACAAACCACTATCTGCCTCGTCAGTCTGAGGTTACCTAGGCCGGGATTCTCCGAGCCCGGGTCAGAGAATCACCGGTGACGTTAGAAATTCCCATTACGCTGCTCCGATGGCGGGACGCGATTCTCCGGCAACCGGAGAATACGCGGCAGTCGCGTGCACGCGCGGGTGACGCGGCACCGGTCCGTGGCGATTCTCCACAATCGACCGCCCGAGTTCCGCCGGCGTGGTTCCAAACTAGTTCCACCTGGTGGGAGCTCGGACCCGCGACCACGCTGGCTGTCCTGGTGGAGGGGGCGGGGGGATCAAACTCTGGCTGGGGCCTCCACGACGGCTAGGCCCGTGATCGTGGGCTACCGATCGGCAGGCACGCGCGATCGGGGAGGGCCTACCTTCTTCCGCGCCGGGCTGCTGTGTCGCTCCGCCATGTTGCGTGGCACTGGCGTGAAAAATGGCTACCACGGGCATGCGCCGGTGCGGAAATAGCCGCTGTGTGCATGCGCGGATCTGCGCCGGCAGTGCAGGGCCGCGTATCGGCGCCAGAGCTGCGTCCAGCACTCTAGCGCCGTGCTGGCCCCCTGTGGGCCACTGAATCGCTGGGCCAAAAGGCCCGTTGATGCTGGCGTGAAACACTCCGGTGTTTACGCCGGCGTCAACACTTAGCCGGATTTTGACTCCAGCATTCACTTATATACTAATGAGACTCCTATGGTCAGCCAGTGAAGTTCAACACAACCATGATATCACCACATCCCTTTCCTTTGAATGAATAAATTAATACATTATCATCAGTGTATTTACATGTGATATCATTAGCCTGTGAGTCTAACAGTATTATTTTTTTCTTTAAAATTTTAAAGACTGGTTTAACAAATATATATACACAAACAAGAACAGCAAGCATGGTATGTACAAATAGTCCAAACCTACAAATTGAGTCGATCATATTTTCTTCTGATTCTGGTTGATCTTCTCAAAGTTTGACCTTGCTGCTCAGAACTTGCAGATTCAATGTTCTCCATGACATTCTCATGCTCAGGAACTGCTGAACTATCTGACACTGCAGCTGACGTTGATTCTGACGTAGATTCATCATCCATCATGCTGTGAAAGTCTTCTCTGGTTTAAGAGTGCGCGATGATTTCTTCTTATAATAATAATCTTTATTAGTGTCACACTTGGGCTTACATTAACACTGCAATAAAACTAACCCATCCTCTGTACATTGTCGGAACGAGGTGCTGCTTCTTCAAGTACAATGGCTTTTCTCGACCAGTTGCTTGAATCTTCTATTCTCACAATGTCATCACTACTCGGGTGGCAAAGTTCTGGACCTCATAGAACTGCTTTTGTTTTGCTTTAATGTTTTGCGTTTCCTGCAGTACCACTGCATTTTCCTCCTTTTCCAAGTATGGAAGTGTGGTACGCAACCTTCTATTCATAAGTAACACTGCTGACGATCTACCATGTGACAATGGTAATGCTTTGTAACTCAATAGTGCGAGATATAGATCAGATTGACAGTCCATTGCCTTTTTCAACAATAGCTTCACAATATTGCTTCACAATATGTACACCTTTTTCGGCTTTGCCATTGGCTTGTGAGTACAACGGACTTGATGTGTTTGAAATCACACGTGACTGCAATGTGTTACCATACTTTACAGCTAAAACAAGGACCGCTGTCACTCACAACGACTTGAGGAATTCTGTGTCCAGCAAAAATTGACTTGGTATGCAGTATTACACTGCGTGACAGTAGAGCCGTTTTGGGATAGTTTGAAAAATAATCTATGATGATTAAATAATATTTCCCTTGTAGGTGAAAGAGCTCCATGGCTACTTTCTGCCATGATGCCGTAGGTAAATCAGATATTTGCATAGGTTCTCTTGTTTGCTTGCATCGATGTGTCTGGCATGTGTCACAACAACTGACCATCCTGTCAATATCCTGGTTTATACTGGCCAGTAAACAGCCACAAGCTCTCCGTTTACACTTCTCAATCCCGAGATGTTCTTCATGTATCCTCTTAAGTACATCCTTGCAAAGAAATTGAGGTATAAATATAGTGTTTAAACAAAGTTGGATTGGATTGGATTTGTTATTGTCACGTGTACTGAGGTACAGTGAAAAGTATTTTTCTGCAAGTAGCTCAACAGATCATTAAGTCCTTGAAAAGAAAAGGAAATAAAAGAAAATACAGACTAGGACAAGACAAGGTCCACAATGTAACTACATAAGCACCGGCATCGGATGAAGCATACAAAAGTGTCAGGCCATAAGAGGGTCGTTTAGGAGTCTGGTAACAGCGGGTAAGAAGCACGAACAGACTCAAAAACAGCGTGTTCTCAGACTTCTGTATCTCCTGCCCGATGGAAGAAATTGGAAGTGTGAGTCAGCCGGGTGGGAGGGGTCTTTCATTATGCTGCCCGCTTTCCCAAGGCAGCGGGAGGTGTAGATGGATCAATGGATGGGAGGCAGGTTCGTGTGATGGACTGGGCTGTGTTCACGACTCTCTGAAGTTTCTTGCGGTCCTGGGCCGAGCAATTGCCATACCAGGCTGTGATGCAGCCAGATAGGATGCTTTCTATGGTGCATCTGTAAAAGTTGGTAAGAGTTAATGTGGACATGCCAAATTTCCTTAGTTTCCTGAGGAAGTATAGGCGCTGTTGTGCTTTCTTGGTGGTAGCGTCGACGTGGGTGGACCAGGGCAGATTTTTGGTGATGTGTACCCCATGGAATTTGAAACTGCTAACCATCTCCATCTCGGCCCCGTGGATGCTGACAGGGGTGTGTACAGTACTTTGCTTCCTGAAGTCAATGACCAGCTCTTTAGTGTTGCTGGCATTGAGGGAGAGATTGTTGTCGCTGCACCACTCCACTAGATTCTCTATCTCCCTCCTGTATTCTGACTCGTCGTTATTCGAGATCCGGCCCACTATGGTCGTATCGTCAGCAAACTTGTAGATGGAGTTGGAATCAAATTTTGCCACGCAGTCGTGTGTGTACAGGGAGTAGAGTAGGGAGCTAAGTATGCAGCTTTGTGGGGCCCCGGTATTGAGGACTATTGTGGAGGAGGTGTTGTTTATTCTTACTGATTATGGTCTGTGGGTCAGAAAGTCGAGGATCCAGTTGCAGAGTGAGGAGCCAAGTCCTAGGTTTTGGAGCTTTGATATGAGCTTGGCTGGGATTACGGTGTTGAAGGCGGAGCTGTAGTCAATAAATAGGAGTCTGATGTAGGAGTCCTTGTTGTCGAGATGCTCCAGGGATGAGTGTAGGGCCAGGGAAATGGCGTCTGCTGTGGACCGGTTGCCGTGGTATGTGAATTGCAGTGGATCAAGGCGTTCTGGGAGTATGGAGGTGATGCGCTTCATGACCCTTAGTGTTAGGTGGGGTTACTGGGTTATGGGGATAGGGTAGAGATGTGGGCCTGGGTAGGGTGCTCTTTCCAAGAGCTGGTGCAGACTCGATGGGCCGAATGGCCTCCTTCTGTACTGTAAATTCTATGATTCTATGACCAACCTCTCGAAGCACTTCATTACGACTGAAGTCAGGGCAACCGGACGATAGTCATTGAGGCACGTTGCCTGGTTCTTCTTTGGCACCGGTATGATGGTGGTCTTCTTGAAGCAGGTGGGGACCTCGGAGTGGAATAGGGACAGGTTAAAGATGTCCGCGAACACATCTGCTAGCTGCTCCGCGCAGGCTCTGAGTGCACGACCAGGGATCCCGTCCGGGCCCGTCTCCTTCCGAGGGTTCACTTTCAGGAAGGCCGATCTGACTTCAGAAACTGTGATGGTGGTTATGGGTGAGTTATGGACTGCTGGGGCACTCAACAGCGGATTGTTGGTTTCCTGCTCGAACCGAGCATAGAATGCAGTGAGTTCATCAGGGCGGGGTGCGCTGCTGCCGGAGATACTGCTCGGCTTTGCTTTGTAGCCCGTTATGTTGTTTAGGCCTTGCCACAACCGCCGAGAGTCTGTGACTCTAGCTTGGTTTGATATTCTCTCTTGGCATCTCGGATAGCTTTACCATTCCATTAATAATACTGAGTTCAGATCTTGTATTGTAGAACTCCATACATTGGCTTCTGGGCCAGTGTGAGTTGATGTTTCTCATCACCTCTCGAAGAGTTTGATCCTTCCTGGTCTCTTCTTGGATCTCACATAGTTTTGTATCTGACACTTGTAGTAGTGTGGAAATAAGATTGACATGCAGATAAACATCTTCAGCAATTTCACTACTAATATTTTGTATCAGTGCTCTCAATAATGCATTGCTAAGAACAGATATTCGCCTGGCGTGTAGATGAGATTGAAGTCATAACATTGTAACTTCATCATTAACCTCTGAATGCGCGGAGACATTTGGCTGAGATTCTTTGTGATGATAACCAAAGGACGATAATATGTCTCAACTATGAAAGTTGGAAGCCCATACACGTAGCCGTGGAACTTCGCCAAGCCTAGAACGAAACCTAGGCATTATTTTCCGATTTTAGCGTATAATGCATATGCGACTGGTTTCCAATCATCATGCTCGAGTTGCAGACAAACGGCTCCTAGACCATCTTTGGACACGTCTGTTGACATTTTAATCTTACCTGCTTAGATGGGTCAAAAAATGTGAGAACTGGTGTGGTTCGTGAAGTCTTGAGCTTCTTCCACTCTTGCTCATGTTGTTCCGTCCAAGTGAAATCCGTTGTCTTGTGCAGGAGATCACGTAGATAAAGTAATAATAACCTTTTATTGTCACAAGTATGAAGTTACTGTGAAAAGCCCTTAGTTGTGTTTTTGCTGACAGCTTTGGAATGAATTTCCCTATAAAATTGATCAAAGACATCACTCTCAAGATGGCTTTCTTGTGTTTTGGCAAAGAAAAAAGAAAGAACAAAGAACAATGCAGCACAAGAACAGGCCCTTCGGCCCTCCAAGCTTGCGCCGATCACGTGTCCTATCTAGACCAACCACCTGTATCCTTCTATACCTCACCTGTTCATGTGCCTATACAGATAAGTCTTAAAGGTCGCTAACATATCTGCCTCAACCACCTCACTTGGCAGTGCATTCCAGCACCACCCTCTGTGTCAAAAAACTTCCCCTGCACATCTCCACTGAACCTTTCCCCCTCACCTTGAACTTGTACCCCTTTGTAATTGTAATTTCCGCCCTGGGAAAAAGTCTCCAACTATTCACCCTATATATACCCCTAATAATTTTATAAACTTCTATCAGGTTGCCCCTCAGCCTCCGTCTCTCTGGGGAGAACAATCCCAGTTTATTCAATCTCTCCTCATAGCTAATACCCTCCATACCAGACAACGCACACCTTCAATTATGTGCTCCACTAAAGAGCTGGTCATTGACTTCAGAAAGTAAAGTACTGTACACACCCCAGTCAGCATCAACGGGGCTAAGGTGGAGCAGTTTCAAATTCCTAGGGGTACACATGTTCAAAAATCTGTCCTGGTCCACCCACGTCGACACTACCACCAAGAAAGCATAATAGCGCTTATACCTCCTCAGGAAACTAAGGAAATTTATATAATAAATAAGGAATAAGGAATAAGGCATGTCCACATTAACTCTTACCAACGTTTACAGATGCACCATAGAAAGCATCCTATCTGGCTGCATCACAGCCTGGTATGGCAACTACTCGGCCCAGGACCACAAGAAACTTCAGAGAGTCGTGAACACAGCCCAGTCCATCACACAAACCTGCCTCCCATCCATTGATCCACTACACCTCCCGCTGCCTTGGGAAAGCGGGCAGCATAATGAAAGACCCCTCCCACCCGGCTTACTCACACTTCCAACTTCTTCCATTGGGGAGGAGATATAAAAGTCTGAGAACATGCACGAACAGACTCAAAAACAGCTTCTTCCCCACTGTTACCAGACTCCTAAACGACCCTCTTATGGACTGACCTCATTAACACTACATCACTTTATGCTTCACCTGATGCCGGTGTTATCTAATTACATTGTGTACCCTGTATTGCCCTATTATATATTTTTTATCTCCTTTTCTTTTCATGTACTTAATGATCCGTTGAGCTGCTCGCAAAAAATACTTTTCACTGTACCTTGGTACACGTGACAATAAACAAATCCAAGACATGTGAAAAAGTTCTGATGCCGAAATTATGCTAAACGGCATTTTCAGAAAGCAATATCATCCAAATAGCGTATTAAAAGTGCAGTACTTTGTTCCTCTAGCTTTAGCTGCCAGAAACCTTGAGATGCATCAAGTTTCGTAAAGAATTGTGCACCAGCCATCTCAGATGTGATTTCCTCACGCTTTGGTCTTTGGTAGTGTTCTCTTTTGATATTCACGTTAAGATCTTTAGGATCCATAGATTTGCGAATATTGCCATTTTTCTTTACACATACCGTGGAGTTTACCCAATCGGTAGGTTCTTCTATCTTTCTGATTACTTTTAATTTTGTCATTCTGCCTCGCTCCTTTTTGAGGTGATCCCGAAGAGGTAATCTAGTGATGGGAGACAAAGGAAATAGCTGAAGAACTAAATAAGTACTTTGCGTCAGTCTTCACAGTAGAAGACATGAGTAATATCCCAACAATTCAGGAGAGTCAGGGGGCAGAGTTGAATATGGTAGCCATCACAAAGGAGAAAGTGAGAGAGAAACTAAGAGGTCTAAAAATTGATAAATCTCCGGGCCCAGATGGGCTACATCCTAGAGTTCTAAAGGAGATAGCTGAAGAAATAGTGGCGGCGTTGGTTATGATCTTTCAAAAGTCACTGGAGTCAGGGAAAGTACCAGAGGATTGGAAAATCGCTGCTGTAACCCCCCTGTTCAAGAAGGGAACAAGGAAAAAGATGGAAAATTATAGGCCAATTAGCCTAACCTTGGTTGTTGGCAAGATTCTAGAATCCATTGCTAAGGATGAGATTTCTAAATTCTTGGAAGTGCAGGGTCGGATTAGGACGAGTCAGCATGGATTTAGTAAGGGGAGGTCGTGCCTGACAAACCTGTTAGAGTTCTTTGAAGAGATAACAAATAGGTTAGACCAAGGAGAGCCAATGGATGTTATCTATCTTGACTTCCAAAAGGCCTTTGATAAGGTGCCTCACGGGAGACTGCTGAGTAAAATAAGGGTCCATGGTATTCAAGGCAAGGTACTAACATGGATTGACGATTGGCTGTCAGGCAGAAGGCAGAAAGTTGGGATAAAAGGTTCTTTGTTGGAATGGCAACCGGTGACGAGTGGTGTCCTGCAGGGTTCAGTGTTGGGGCCACAGCTGTTCTCTTTATATATTAACGATCTAGATGACGGGACTGGGGGCATTCTGGCTAAGTTTGCCGATGATACAAAGATAGGTGGAGGGGCAGGTAGTATGGAGGAGGTGGGGAGGCTGCAGAAAGATTTAGACAGTTTAGGAGAGTGGTCCAAGAAATGGCTGATGAAATTCATCGTGGGCAAGTGCGAGGTCTTGCACATTGGAAAAAAGAATAGAGGCGTGGACTATTTTCTAAACGGTGACAAAATTCATAATGCTGAAGTGCAAAGGGACTTGGGAGTCCTAGTCCAGGATTCTCTAAAGGTAAACTTGGAGGTTGAGTCCGTAATTAAGGAAGCAAATGCAATGTTTTCATTTATCTCAAGAGGCTTGGAGTATAAAAGCAGGGATGTACTTCTGAAGCTTTATAAAGCATTAGTTAGGCCCCATTTAGAATACTGTGAGCAATTTTGGGCCCCACACCTCAGGAAGGACATACTGGCACTGGAGCGGGTCCAGCGGAGATTCACACGGATGATCCCAGGAATGGTAGGCCTAACATACGATGAATGTCTGAGGATCCTGGGATTATATTCATTGGAGTTTAGGAGTTTGAGGGGAGATCTAATAGAAACTTACAAGATAATGAATGGCTTAGATAGGGTGGACGTAGGGAAGTTGTTTCCATTAGCAGGTCACTTTAGAACAGAGATGAGGAGAAATTTCTTCAGCCAGAGAGTGGTGGGTCTGTGGAATTCATTGCCACAAAGGGCGGTGGAGGCCGGGACGTTGAGTGTCTTTAAGACATAAGTTGCTAAGTTCTTGATTTCTCGAGGATTAAGGGCTATGGAGAGAGAGCGGGTAAATGGAGTTGAAATCAGCCATGATTGAATGGTGGAGTGGACTCGATGGGCCGAATGGCCTTACTTCCGCTCCTATGTCTTATGGTCTTAAGGTGCAGGTACTCTTCTTGGTGCATGTATCACAGGTTTTTCCTCCTCTTTGACTTGTATATTGTAGGTGAATGGTAGTGCACCAAAACCCATGAACACATCACTGAATTTGCTGAAAATGTTCTCAGAATCGTTGGGAGTGTTGATCCAATCCATTGTGGATGCTATGTACCAACTACACTAGACCTAATGCTTCACAGGACTGAACATCTTTTAATGAATCCATGCCCTCGGATACAATACAGAATGGGACGGAATAAACTGTGTTCTTCACCACCACACTCAGCTCACAAGCACCATAACATTTAATGCTTGAACCATTATAATCTCTCAAAGATATTTTGTGATTTCTTCTAATCGGCTGAATTTTTAGATTTTTAAAATCATCCATGCTGATTAAATTGGCTTTGGCACCAGTGTCTAACTGTATCATTCACTTCAAGTGATAACAGTCATTTGTCCTCATCAACCGCATTTATTTTAAATGGAGCATCAGTTTGCATTTTTTGAAGTGCTAGAAAATTTGTTGATGTCTCCAGAAAATTCTTCTTCTCTTGTTACTCCAACAAACAATGATGTTTCATCAGTGGAGACTGTCTTCCACTGTGCTGACTGATCTGGGGTTGAACTTAGAGCAACAATGCTGAGAAAAGAGATCTTTTTCCTTTGCGTCTGGAACAAAACTTGCCAAACACTGGACACTGCCTTAATTTGTGCCTTTGACCACATCTTTTGCACAGAAATACTTTGTCCTGATCTTTAACCTCTTTGGTTTGTGAGGAGCTGCAGAAACTTTCCCGCCTTCTTTTTGGAAGTTTCCTGCGTTTTTGGAAAAAAGGCGGCAACTGGAGAGCTTTCCTCCAAGAAGACACCGCCATTACTGAGAAACGTTATAGAATGCTGTGCTGCTAGCTCGTATGCCTGACACATCTTAACTGTTTGTTCCAAAGACAACTTCGATTCCCTCAGCTTATTTCGATCACACCAAACACAATTTGGTCCCAAATCCACCGCAGAAAAATTTACAGGTTTTAGCTTTTAACTTTTTAAGTCAGTGATGAAATGATCTATGGATATACTCTGCCCTTTTCCGCCACTTCTGCCTTCCCTTTGACCCCTTGAGCTCCCGTTTGCTGGAATTATGGTTTTAATCTTTTCTTCTCTCAGTTGAGTTTAAATTGCCTTCGAGTTTTCGGGCAAAATTTGCCTCAAAGTGCCTATTTGGTTCTGGTCTGGAGGAGAGCCACCTGATGTGCATCCACTCAGCACATCACCATCACCGGACGTTGTCTATTCCAGAGACAATGGTGCAAGCATCTATCTAGTTTCTGCTAAAGAAGGATAAGGACGTGATAGTGTGGGTCATACCTCCCGATTTCATTATTAAATGTGGATGCTAAGATCTTGGCTAAGGTCTGAGCACTGAGGTTAAAGGAGTGTCTTACTCAGGTTATTGGGGAGGATCAGATGGGATTCTTGAAGGGTCAGCAGTTGTCGTCTAATATGAGCTGGCTTTTGAATGTGGTATTGTCCCCGGTGGAAGGGAGAGAGAAAGAGGTTATTGTGGCATTGGATGCCAAGAAGGCCATTGGCATGGTAGAATGGGGTATTTGTTTGCGGTGTTGGAGTGGTTTAGGATAGGGCCTAAATTTGTGCCATGGGTTTGGTTGTTATACAGGGCATCTAAGGCCAGTGTCCGTACAAATAACGTACATTTGGGATGCTTTCAGCTGCATAGGGGAACGAGGCAGGCGTGACCTATGTGCCCCCTCTTGTTTGCATTGGCAATTGAGCCTGCCCCAAGAGCTTCGGATAAGTGGAAAGGGATAATGGGGGGGGGGTGGAAACAACTGGGTGCCGTTGTATGCTGCTGATCTTTTGTATGTGACGGACCTGATCCCCACTGTGGGTGATATCATGGTGCTTCTGAAGCGGTTTGGGCCATTTTCAGGGTATGAATTGAATTGGGGGGAGAAAAGTGAGTGTTTTCCAGTCACTCTGATGGGGAGGGGAGCTAACCTGGGTTGTTACTGTTCCGCTTAAAGGGTTCCCATTTTGTGCATCTGGGGGTCTGACTTACAGAGGTGGGATAGTCTCCCTTTGTTCTTGGCGGGCAGAATTCAGTCAGTAAAGGTGAATGTGTTGCCACTGTTTCTCTTTCTGTTCTAGTGTTTTCTGGCTTTTCTTTCAAAATCCTTTTTTGAGGGAGTGGAGAAATTGATTTTATCATTTATTTGGGCAGGAAAATGACTAGAATTTGGAAACTGTCCTTCAGAGGGACTGGCAGTCAGACGGCTTGGCGTTGCCGGGCTTGATATAATATTATTGGGCGGCAAATGCTGAGAAGGTGGTGGGGTGGTGGGGGAGGGTGCTGAGATTGTACGGGTGCGGATGGAGTCGGGCTCTTGTAGGGAGTCAGGGCTGAGGGCGTTGGTGACAGCCTCGCTGCCGTTTTCGCCGAGTAAGTATTCAGCGAACCCGCTGATGGTCTCCACACTGTGGATATAGAGATAGTTTTGGCAGAATTTTAAATTGGGAACGGTATCCATGCTGGTGCCAATTGTGTGAACCATATTTTTGAGCTGGTGAGGTTGGATGCTCGGATTAGGGGATGGAAAGAGAGGGGGATGGATAGGATGAGGGGTTTGTTTCTGGAGGGGCGATTTGCGAGCTTGGAGGAGTTGTCGAAGAAATTTGGGCTATCACAGGTGGATACTTTTAGGTACCTACATGTTCACAATTTCACGAAAAAGACCAATCCGACATTCCTGGTGGTGCTGCCCAACTCATTGTTGGACAGGGTTTTGTTGCTGGAAGGGATGGAGGAGCGGAGTACGTCGGGGATTTATGATAGGATTATGACAGAAGATGCAGTGTCTATGGAAGGGTTTAAGGCTAAGTGGGAGTTGGGGTTGGAGCTGGAGAATGGTGTGTGGTATGAGGCTATGCGTAGGGTCAATGTTGTCCTAGGAGAAGTCAGGTTGATACAGTTGAAGGTAGTACATAGGGACGATTTGACCAATTCCAGGATAAGCAGGTTGTTTGCGGGAGTGGAGGATGAGCGTGTGAATTGTGGGAGGGGTCCAGCTAACCATGTGCACATGTTCTGGTTGTGTCCTAAACTCATGGGGTTCTGGGTCTCCTTTGGCACCATGTTGCCGATTCTACAAATGAATTGAAGCCCTGTCCCTTGGGTGCCATATTTGGGGTGTCATTACATTCAGCAGCTGCCTGATGTTCGCAGTTAGCTGTCTACCTTTGACAAAGCCCGTCTGGTCCTCTACGACCTCCTCCTGTACGCAGTTCTCCAGTCTCTTGGCCAGCACATTTGTGAGTATCTTCGCGTCTACATTGAGCAGAAAAATGGGTTTATATGATCCCCATTCCATCTGGTCTTTTGTCTTTTCAGCATATCAGCGATATCGAGGCCTGTGTTAGTGTTGGAGGCAGGGTGCCCCTTGCTAGTGAGTCTGCGAAAATGTCCCTTGGTGTGGGGCTAGGGCTGGTGCACCCACCGGAGAGCTGCAGACAGGGATGGGGCCTGACGTTCTGGCTTTGCCTCGCTGATTGCTCGAAGGCAGGTGCTGCTGGGGTGGAGGTCAGCTCCTCCACCCAGTGCCTCAGGAATTCTCATGGAGTTTTTATATCTCGAGAAAGTTAAGTACACTGTGAGGGCGGCAAACATTAGTTGTTAAGTTGGGGTTGGGGGGAGGGAATTGGGATGGGGTTCTTTTTTCATAGGAGGGAGTGGGGAGGATTCGGTGAGGCTTTGTTTCATCATTATTTTACTGTTTTTATGTATAAAATTGAAAAAGTCGAATAAAAATATTTTTAAAAAGTAAATGGCAATGCAAAAACACTTGGGTTATAGCCAACGTGTAGTTAGATTTGATGTTTTGAGGACCAGAGCCACAAAAAGGAATAATAGAATGGATCCATGAGAAGATCACTATGGAGGATTAAGTGGCAAGCAGAATTGGAAAATAGTACTTCAAAAAGTGAAAGAAAAGTTTTAAGTTCTTTGGAAAATCTGGAAATAAAATGCTTTCTGATCTCTTTAATAATCTTTATTATTGACACAAGTAGGCTTACATTAACACTGCAATGAAGTCACTGTGAAAATCCCCTAGTCGCAACAGTCCGGCGTCTGTTTGGGTACACTGAGGGAGAATTCAGAATGTTCAAATCACTCAACAAGCGTGTCTTTCGGGACTTGTGGGAGGAAACTGGAGAACCCGGAGGAAACCCACGCAGACACGGGGAGAACGAGCAAACTTTTTGTGCATACTTTTTGAAGAAGAAATTGATAATTTTCAAATTGAATTAATTTCTTATGTACACCCTATTGGCACAATTCCAGGATTACCCGTTGTAACTTTAGTTAGCTCCACAAAGGTAATCAATGATTACATATATAACAATAGTAATAATGAATCAGTGAGAGTATCCTCAAATTGTTTTGCAGTGTGCAGACGATGCAACATCTACAGCTCTGTAGGGTAGAGGATCCTGACAATTTATAACGAGTGAAGAAGTTTCTCATCTTGGTCCGAGATGGTTAGCCAGTATATTGAGAATTCTGCAGTTTGATTTTTTTCTCCTTCACTCGCAAGTGTGACCAGACAAAAGAAGTAACTTAAAGGGGCTAACTTGTTCCTAGCCATGTAGTTTAAAGAAAATATAGAATCCAGAATTCTTGACCAACGTCCATTTTGGACTAAGATCAGAAATGTCTTCACTCAGTTGTAAATCTTTGGAATTCTCTACCCTACAGTCTGTGGATGTTCCATCATTGAGTACATTTTAGGCTGAGATTGATTTTTGGACTCTTAAAGGAATAAAAGGATACGAGAATTGGGTGGAAAGATGAAGATGTTGTTGAAGTTCAACCATTCAATGGTGGAGCAGGCCTGAGGGCCCATATGTCCTGCCCTATGCCCCCCACCCCCCAGCTGCCCGGCATTATCCCCCTCCGCCTTTCCGAACTCCTCAACGCGATGGCCAAAGGCGCAATGAAATGAAATTAAATAAATCGCTTATTGTCCAAGTAGGCTTCAATGAAGTTACTGTGAAAAGCCGCTAGTCGCCACATTCCGGCGCCTGTTCGGGGAGGCTGGTACGGGAATTGAACCATGCTGCTGGCCTGCCTTGGTCTGCTTTAAAAGCCAGCGATTTAGCCCAGTGAGCTAAACCAGCCCCAGTTAAACCAGCTAAACCAATCGCAAGCGCGAACAACTGGGGGGACATAGGGCACCCCTACCTGGTCACTTGGTGGAGAGCAATATACCCCAAATTCATGTTATTCATGTGGACACTTGCCCTCGGCTCCCTATACAGCAGTCTTACCCACTCCACAAATCGTGACCAAATCCCAAACCGTTCCAAAACCGCCATCAAATACCCCCACTCTACCTGGTCAAATGCCTTCTCGGCGTCCAACGCCACTACGACCTCTATTTCCCTCCCCTCCGCCGTTGCCATAGCCAAGTTAAATACCCTCCTAATGTTCGAAAAGAGCTGCCTCCCCTTCACAAACCCGTCTGATCTTCCCCTATTACCTTCGGGAGGCACTCCTCCACAACCTACCCAGCAATACCTTCGCCAACACCTGCATCCACATTCAAGAGTGATACGGGCCTGTACAATCCACACTGTCAGATCCTTATCCTTCTTGAGTAACAGGGAGATTGATGCCTGCCCCAAAGTCTGTGGCAATACTCCCTTCCCTATCGCCTCCTCAAATATCTCCATCATCAGCGGCACCAACGTATCTCTAAATTTCTTGTACTCCACCGGAAACCCATCTGGCCCTGCTACCTTCCCTGACTGAATCCTCCTGATCACATCCTTTATCTCCTGTTCCACTATCACCCCTCAAATCCTCCCCCCCACAACCGTGGGTATTCCAAATCATCCAGGAATTCCTGCAGCTCCCGATCTTTTCCCGATGGCCCCGACCTAAACAACCTCTCATAAGACTCCTCAAACACCCTATTAATCTGGTCCAGAGCCACCACCAACTTCCCTGCCCTATCCCGCACCTGAACAATTTCCCTCGCTGCTGCCTCCATCCAAAGTTGGCCAGCAAACATGCACCCTGCCTTCTCTCTATACTCGTAGACTGCTTCCCTCATCCGCCTCAGTTTGCGCACCGCATTCCTTGTGGACAGCCGATCAAAGCTTGCCTACAACTTCCTCTTTTCCAACAGTGCTGGACCCCGTCTTCTGAATACCTCCTGTCTACCTCCAACATCTCATCTATTACCCTTTGCCGCTCCACCCCTCCTCCTTATCCACCTTTGCCTTAAATAAAATCACTTCCCCCGCTCATCACCACCTTCAGAGCTTCCCATACCACCACCTGCGAAACCTCCCCCACGTACTCCTCAAATACTTTCCCAATCTTATCACAAAACCTTTGGTCCTCCAGCAGCCCCGCATCTAGTCTCCACCCCGGCCTCTGCACAGCCCCCTTCTCCAACACTATATCCCCCCAATGAGGTGCATGATCCGATATCGCAATTGCCGAATGTTCCGACCCCTTGACCCCGGCCAACAGCGCCTTCCCCACCACAAATAAATCAATTTGCGAATAGACCTTATGAACCAAAGAGGAAAATGAAAACTCCCACTCCCCCCGGTCCAAATACCTCTAAGGATCCACTCCTCCCATTTCCACCATTAGTCCTGCCAACGCCTTTGCCCCCCCCCCCCCTCTTGACGGGACAAGTGGCCGTGACCTATCTAATCTTGGCTCATGCATCAAGTTCCAGTCTCCACCCACTATCATTCAACGTATCCAAGTCGGGGATGGCCCCACTCACTTTTACAAACCCTACATCATCCCAGTTGGGACCATACACGCTTACCAGTGCCACCAACTTCCTCTCCAATGCCCCCGTCACTATCACATACCTACCTGCCTGGTCTGCCACCAGTTTCTCCATCTGGAACCGCATTCTTTTGCGAACCAGGACCGCTACCCTTCCGTGCCCTGCCATCAAATCCCGAGTGAAAGACCTGACTAACCCAGCCCTTCCTAAGCCTCACCTGATCATTCGCCCTCAAATGAGTCTCCTGCAGCATTGCCACATCAGCCTTCAAACCTTTCAGATATGCAAGCACCCTCGACTTCTTGACTGGGCCTCCCAACCCCCTCATGTTCCACGTAACTATCCTAACCAGGGGTCTCTGACCCTCCCCTCCCCCCCTCCTTCTTATCCACAATCATCAGAACTCCGGGCCCTGCCCCATGAGCCTGACCCGCTAGCCATTGTTAACATCGAACCCCCTCCCAGAATCCAGCCCTGCACTTCCTCTCGAAAAAACCTCACCTAGTATAGATCCCCCCACCTTTCACACCTAGTCCCATTGAAACCTGCTCGTCAGACTCCAATGTCCGCACCGCCCCCCACCACACCTCCGTTCACTAGCCAACTTAAGTTTGCTAGTGCGGGGGCCCCCCGCCCAGGCCTTCCCTCCCCTCCCCTCCCACCCAGTCCGAGGACAAACTATCAAACAAACATCTCAGCAAAATAAAACCGTCGCAACAAGGAATAACAATAATAAAACTTAACCTCTATAACAGCGTGAAGTAAAAATAACAATATAGGTCAAAACTACATTTATACACTCTCCCAACTCCCCTTTCACAGTCCACAACCCCTCTTCAGTCCCATTCTTCACTTCTGCCCAAACCTTCTGCCTTCACAAATGTCTCCGCTGCCTCCATGTCTTGAAATAGAAGTCTCTAACGTTGTAGGTCACCCTCAGCTTCGCTGGGTACACTACTCCCTAAATTGCACCCCACAGTTGTACAATGCCGTCTTCACTCGGCCGAAAGCCGCTCGCCTCTTTGCCAGTTCCACCGTCAAGTCCTGGTAAATGTGAACACCAGCACCAGCCCACTGCACCTCCCGTTTCTGCTTTGCCCAGTTCAAGACCTTCACCCTCATGTGGTACCTGTGAAAACAGATGATCACTGCCTTTGGCAGCTTGTTCAACTTTGGTTTAGGCCTCAGCGACCGATGGACTCGGTCCAGTTCATAACGAGAGGGTTCCTCTCCTTTCCCCATTAGTTCCGCCAACATCTTGGCAAAGTACTCCTGATGCACGATCAATGACCACTAAAGCGAGGTTGTAGTCCAACTGAAGGCTTTAATAAGCTAGATGTTTCCCCCAGCAGCTCAGGTATAGAATGAATGCTGCTGGGGCAGCACGGGTTCTTGTACCCTGCCTAACAGGGTGGAGCTATCGTACATTCTTTTTTAAAAAAATAATATTTTATTGAAAATTTTTGGTCAACCAACACAGTACATTGTGCATCCTTTACACAACATTGTAACAATACAGATAATAATGACCTTTTTTAAATTTAAACAAAAACAACAACAAATAAATAAATATTAAATAACAAAAAAAAATAAAAACTAGCCCTAATTGGCAACTGCCTTGTCTCAGGCCACCCCCCCCCCCATCCCCCCCCATCCCTCCCCCCCCCCCCCCCCCCCCCCAAGTCCTGGGCCGCTGCTGCTGCCTTCTTTGTTCTCCCCTATCTATCTTTCCGCAAGATATTCGACGAACGGTTGCCACCGCCTAGTAAACCCTTGAGCCGACCCCCTTAGGACGAACTTAATCCGCTCTAACTTTATGAACCCCGCCATATCATTTATCCAGGTCTCCACCCCCGGGGGCTTGGCTTCTTTCCACATTAGCAATATTCTGCGCCGGGCTACTAGGGACGCAAAGGCCAAAACATCGGCCTCTTTCGCCTCCTGCACTCCCGGCTCTTGTGCAACCCCAAATATAGCCAACCCCCAGCTTGGTTCGACCCGGACTCCTACTACTTTCGAAAGCACCTTTGTCACCCCCATCCAAAACCCCTGTAGTGCCGGGCATGACCAAAACATATGGGTATGATTCGCTGGGCTTCTCGAGCACCTCGCACACCTATCCTCCACCCCAAAAAATTTACTGAGCCGTGTTCCAGTCATATGTGCCCTGTGTAATACCTTAAACTGAATCAGGCTTAGCCTGGCGCACGAGGACGACGAGTTTACCCTGTTTAGGGCATCTGCCCACATCCCCTCCTCAATCTCCTCCCCTAGCTCTTCTTCCCATTTCCCTTTTAGTTCGTCCATCATAGTCTCCCCTTCGTCTCTCATTTCCCTATATATATCCGACACCTTACCGTCCCCCACCCATTTCTTTGAGATCACTCTGTCCTGCACCTCTTGTGTCGGGAGCTGCGGGAATTCCCTCACCTGTTGCCTCGCAAAAGCCCTCAATTGCATGTACCTGAATGCATTCCCTTGGGGCAACCCATATTTCTCGGTCAGCGCTCCCAGACTCGCAAACTTCCCATCCACAAATAGATCTTTCAGTTGCGTTATACCTGCTCTTTGCCACATTCCATATCCTCCATCCATTCCCCCCGGGGCAAACCTATGGTTGTTTCTTATCGGGGACCCCCCCAGTGCTCCGGTCTTTCCCCTATGTCGTCTCCACTGTCCCCAAATCTTCAGTGTAGCTACCACCACCGGACTCGTGGTATAGTTCCTTGGTGAGAACGGCAATGGGGCTGTCACCATAGCCTGCAGGCTGGTCCCCCTACAGGACGCCCTCTCTAATCTCTTCCACGCCGCTCCTTCCTCCTCTCCCATCCACTTACTCACCATTGAAATATTAGCGGCCCAATAATACTCACTTAGGCTCGGTAGTGCCAGCCCCCCCCCTATCCCTACTACGCTGTAAGAATCCCCTCCTCACTCTCGGAGTCTTCCCGGCCCAAACAAAACCCATGATACTCTTTTCTATCCTTTTGAAAAAAGCCTTCGTGATCACCACCGGGAGACACTGAAACACAAAAAGGAATCTCGGGAGGACCACCATCTTAACCGCCTGCACCCTCCCTGCCATTGATAATGCTACCATATCCCATCTCTTGAAATCTTCCTCCATCTGTTCCACCAACCGCGTCAAATTTAGCCTGTGCAATGTGCCCCAATTCTTAGCTATCTGGATCCCCAGGTAACGAAAGTCTCTTGTTACCTTCCTCAACGGTAGGTCTTCTATTTCTCTACTCTGCTCCTCTGGATGCACCACAAACAGCTCACTCTTTCCCATGTTCAATTTATACCCTGAAAAATCCCCAAACTCCCCAAGTATCCGCATTATTTCTGGCATCCCCTCCGCTGGATCCGCCACATATAGTAGCAGATCATCCGCATATAAAGATACCCGGTGTTCTTCTCCTCCCCTAAGTATTCCCCTCCATCCCTTGGAACCTCTCAGCGCTATCGCCAGGGGCTCAATCGCCAGTGCAAACAGTAATGGGGACAGAGGACATCCCTGCCTTGTCCCTCTATGGAGCCGAAAATATGCCGATCCCCGTCCATTCGTGACCACACTCGCCACTGGGGCCCTATACAACAGCTGCACCCATCTAACATACCCCTCTCCGAACCCAAATCTCCTCAACACCTCCCACAGATAATCCCACTCCACTCTATCAAATGCTTTCTCGGCATCCATCGCCACTACTATCTCCGTTTCACCCTCTGGTGGGGCCATCATCATTACCCCTAACAACCTCCGTATGTTCGTGTTCAGCTGTCTCCCCTTCACAAACCCAGTTTGGTCCTCATGAACCACCCCCGGGACACATTCCTCTATTCTCATTGCCATTACCTTGGCCAAGACCTTGGCATCTACATTGAGGAGGGAGATTGGTCTGTAGGACCCGCATTGTAGCGGATCCTTTTCCTTCTTTAAAAGAAGCGATATCGTTGCTTCTGACATAGTCGGGGGCAGTTGTCCCCTTTCCTTTGCCTCGTTGAAGGTCCTCGTCAGTAGCGGGGCGAGCAAGTCCAAATATTTTCTGTAAAATTCAACTGGGAATCCGTCCGGTCCCGGGGCCTTTCCCGTCTGCATGCTCCTAATTCCTTTCACCACTTCTTCTACCGTGATCTGTGCTCCCAATCCCATCCTTTCCTGCTCTTCCACCTTGGGAATTTCCAGCCGATCCAAAAACTCCATCATTCTCTCCCTCCCATCCGGGGGTTGAGCTTCATACAATTTTTTATAAAATGTCTTAAACACTTCATTCACTCTCTCCGCTCCCCGCTCCGTCTCTCCATCTTCGTCTCTCACCCCCCCTATTTCCCTCGCTGCTCCCCTTTTCCTCAATTGGTGTGCCAGCAATCTGCTCGCCTTCTCTCCATATTCATACTGTACACCCTGCGCCTTCCTCCATTGTGCCTCTGCAGTGCCTGTGGTCAGCAAGTCAAATTCCACATGCAGCCTTTGCCTTTCCCTATACAGTCCCTCCTCCGGTGCTTCCGCATACTGTCTGTCTACCCTCAAAAGTTCTTGCAACAACCGCTCCCGTTCCTTACTCTCCTGCTTCCCTTTATGTGTCCTTATTGATATCAGCTCCCCCCTAACCACCGCCTTCAACGCCTCCCAGACCACTCCCACCTGAACCTCCCCATTGTCATTGAGTTCCAAGTACTTTTCAATGCATCCCCTCACCCTTAAGCACACCCCCTCATCCGCCATTAGTCCCATGTCCATTCTCCAGGGTGGACGCCCTCTTGTTTCCTCCCCTATCTCCAAGTCTACCCAGTGTGGGGCATGATCCGAAATGGCTATAGCCGTATATTCCGTTCCCCTCACCCTCGGGATCAATGCCCTACCCAACACAAAAAAGTCTATGCGTGAATAGACTTTATGGACATAGGAGAAAAACGAGAACTCCTTACTCCTAGGTCAACTGAATCTCCACGGGTCCACCCCTCCCATCTGCTCCATAAAATCCTTAAGCACCTTGGCTGCTGCCGGCCTCCTACCAGTCCTGGACTTCGACCTATCCAGCCTTGGTTCCAACACCGTGTTAAAGTCTCCCCCCATTATCAGCTTTCCGGTCTCTAGGTCTGGGATGCGTCCTAGCATTCGCCTCATAAAATTGGCATCATCCCAATTCGGGGCATACACGTTTACCAACACCACCATCTCTCTCTGTAATTTGCCACTCACCATCACGTATCTGCCCCCGTTATCCGCCACTATAGTCTTTGCCTCGAACATTACCCGCTTCCCCACTAATATAGCCACCCCCCTGTTTTTCGCATCCAGCCCCGAATGGAACACCTGCCCTACCCATCCTTTGCGCAACCTAACCTGATCTATCAGTTTCAGGTGCGTTTCCTGTAACATGACCACATCTGCTTTAAGTTTCTTAAGGTGTACGAGTACTCGTGCCCTCTTTATCGGCCCGTTAAGCCCCCTCACGTTCCACGTGATGAGCCGAGTTGGGGGGCTTCCCACCCCCCCCCCCTTGCCGGTTAGCCATCATCTTTTTCCAGCTTCTCGCCCAGTTCCCACGCGGCTGTATTTCTCCCAGACGGTGCCCCCCCGCCCATCCTTTCCCGCACCCACTCCCCCCTTTCCCCAGCAGCAGCAACCCAGTAATTCCCCCCCCCCCCCCGCTAGACCCCCCGCTAGCGTAATTACTCCCCCCATGTTGCTCCCAGAAGTCAGCAAACTCTGGCTGACCTCGGCTTCCCCCCGTGATCACGGCTCGCCCCGTGCGGCGCCCCCTCCTTCCTGCTTCTCCATTCCCGCCATAATTATCATAGCGCGGGAACCAAGCCCGCGCCTCTCCCTCGGCCCCGCCTCCCATGGCCAACGCCCCATCTCCTCTCCCTCCCCACCTCCCCCCATCACCACCTGTGGGAGAAAGAAAAGTTACCATACCGCAGGATTAATCATACAATCCCTCTTCGCCCCCCCCCCCCCCCCCACTCGTCCCGCCACTTTGTCCAAACGTTCATTTTCGTAGTCCAATCATTCCAATTTTTCTTCTACAATAAAAGTCCACGCTTCATCCGGCGTCTCAAAGTAGTGGTGCCTCCCTTGATATGTGACCCACAGTCTTGCCGGTTGCAGCATTCCAAACTTTATCTTTTTTTTGTGAAGTACCGCTTTGGCCCGATTAAAGCTCGCCCTCCTTCTCGCCACCTCCGCACTCCAATCTTGATAGACGCGGATCACCGCGTTCTCCCATTTACTACACCGAGTTTTCTTCGCCCATCTAAGGACCATTTCTCTATCCTTAAAACGGAGAAATCTCACCACTATGGCTCTGGGAGCTTCTCCTGCTCTCGATCCTCGCACCATAACTCGGTATGCTCCCTCCACCTCCAACGGACCCGTCGGGGCCTCCACTCCCATTAACGAGTGCAGCATCGTGCTCACATATGCCCCGACGTCCGCCCCCTCCACACCTTCAGGAAGGCCAAGAATCCTCAAGTTGTTCCTCCTTGCGTTATTTTCCAGTGCCTCCAACCTCTCCACAGATCGTTTCTGGTGTGCCTCCTGTATCTCCGACTTCACCACCAGGCCCTGTATGTCGTTTTCATTCTCTGCTGCTTTCGCCTTCACGACCCGAAGCTCCTGCTCCTGGGTCTTTTGTTCCTCTTTCAGCCCTTCAATCGCCTGTAATATCGGGGCCAACAACTCTTTCTTCATTTCCTTTTTTATCTCCTCCACGCAGCGTTTCAAAAACTCTTGTTGTTCAGGGCCCCATATGAAACTGCCACCTTCCGACGCCATCTTGGTTTCTGCTTGCCTTCCTTGCCGTTGTTCCAAAGGATCCGCTGCAATCCGGCCACTTTCCTCTCCTTTTTCCATCCGTGTCCAGGGGGAACACCCTTCTGGTTTACCGCACGGTGTTTTCAGCCGTTAAAATTGCCGTTGGGGCTCCTATCAAGAGCCCAAAAGTCCGTTTCACAGGGAGCTGCCGAAACGTGCGACTCAGCTGGTCATCGCCGCACCCGGAAGCCGCTATCGTACATTCTAACCAATAGAAAGCATACAGTTTCCACCAATGGTGCTTTAGCCTATCAGGTACCGTAATACCACATTCACCCCCTGTTAAAAAAGAGTCCGGCGGGGGTGATGGCCTGAAACTACAAAACATGGCAACGTGGTATAATTAGTTATGGAGGTACCGTAATACCTCCGTACAGTGTTTAGTAACTATTTACAATTCTGATAGCTATGTACATTTGATGGTTTATATTTACAGTTTACAATTAAAATGAAGCAATCAGTCGATCGGGGGCCCTGGTCGCCCTTTGTGATCGTCGGAGCTTCGGTGGTGGCTTCCGGTGGAGGCTCGGGCGTCTGTGACTCCGGGAGCGTGGCTTCGATCTCCATGGCAGCTTCGGCACCCCGAGACGGCGCTGGTGGGGAAAACGGCTGACCTGGGAAGGGAGCGCCTGCGGGGGGCGTCGGTGGATGGGTGGGGCCTAGACGGGGCCGGCGGAAGGACCGATCCTCCTGTAAGGTGCTGCGGTGGAGGGGAGGGTGGGACTGGTGGCTGGGATGTGCGTGGGGTTCTGGCGGGCGCCAGGTCCCGTAGGGAGACCGTATCTTGTCGGCCGTCGGGGTACGCCTAGGCGTACTGGGGGTTAGCATGGAACAGATGGACCCTCTCGACCAACGGGTCCGACTTGTGTTTTCGGAGCAGGATAGGTCCGGGTGCTGCCAGCCAGGTCGGGAGCGAGGTCCCAGAGGAGGACTTCCTGGGGAAGACAAGGAGATGTTCGTGGGGTGTCTGATTGGTGGTCGTACAAAGCAGTGACCGGATGGAGTGGAGGGCATCCGGGAGGACTTTTTGCCAGCGGGAGACTGGGACGTTCCTGGACCGTAGGGCCAGTAGGACGGTCTTCCAGACCGTTCCGTTCTCCCTCTCTACCTGTCCGTTACCCCGTGGGTTGTAACTGGTCGTCCTGCTCGAGGCGATGCCCTTGCTGAGCAGGTGCTAAACACGCATTTATCCTTGTTGTATGTAAGGTTAAGGATTTTAGCGGTCTGGAGAAATTTTCGGAGGTTGGTGTCGTGGTCCTGCAGGTTACACTGAAAGTCTAAACCCAGGAGTGTAGCCGCGCAGAGGTGTGGAAGGACATAGGGACGGAAATTTTTGAACTCCCTTCCCTGGACTGTGAGGTTTGCTGCACAAAACCCCTTTATCTCCACTGAGTGTGAACCGGAAGCCAGGGAGATGTAAAATTAAAAAAAAAAAAACTTTTTCCTGCAAAATTTTTAACAACCCCCCCCCCCCCCCCCCCCCCCAAATAACAAAGAGAAAGGAACGCAAACACAATAGTCAAAAATTATACAGAACTTTTACAATGGGTTTCCCCATACACAGTAGTCCCCCCATAGGAGCAGCCCTTTGGATTTCGGCGGGAGCGGTGCGCAAGGGCCTTTTGGGAGGTGAGTATTTACTTTAAAAACACTTACCTTTGCAGGAGCAGCCCTTTGGATTTCGGCGGGAGCGGTGCGCAAGGGCCTTCTGGGAGGTGAGTATTTACTTTAAAATCACTTACCTGGTCCCGTTTCTGTTCTTTTCTGTTTTATTTTTTATTTTTTAATATAAGGCGGGAACCGGAAGTTCGACCCGCGGACTTCTGGAAGGCCCCCCGCCCCCCCAACCAATAAATTCTGGTGGAGAGGAAACCCGAGACACTACACGTGTAGTGTCTCCCACCCACCCTCCTCCTCTAACCTAATAATAAGACCCATTGGTGTGAGGTAAGTGCCATATTATATTATTATAATATTTTTAAAATTTATTTTTTATTTATTTATTAACCAGATCTTGTTTAGAAGTTAGAGGGATGGCAGGGAAGGGAGTGCAATGTTCCTCCTGCAGGATGTTTGAGGTGAGGGATGCCGTTAGTGTCCCTGCTGATTTTACCTGCAGGAAGTGCAGCCATCTCCAGCTCCTCCAAGACCGAGTTAGGGAACTGGAGCTGGAGTTGGATGAACTTCGGATCATTCGGGAGGCAGAGGGGGTCATAGATAGCAGCTTCAGGGAATTAGTTACACCAAAGATTGGAGATAGATGTGTAACTGTAAGAGGGACTGGGAAGAAGCAGTCAGTGCAGGGATCCCCTGCGGTCGTTCCCCTGAGTAACAAGTATACCGCTTTGGATACTTGTGGGGGGGACGACTTACCAGGGGTAAGCCATGGGGTACGGGCCTCTGGCACGGAGTCTGACCCTGTTGCTTAGAAGGGAAGGGGGGAGAGGAGCAGAGCATTAGTAATTGGGGACTCGATAGTCAGGGGCACAGATAGGAGATTTTGTGGGAGCGAGAGAGACTCACGTTTGGTATGTTGCCTCCCAGGTGCAAGGGTACGTGAAGTCTCGGATCGTGTTTTCCGGGTCCTTAAGGGGGAGGGGGAGCAGCCCCAGGTCGTGGTCCACATTGGCACTAACGACATAGGTAGGAAAGGGGACAAGGATGTCAGGCAGGCTTTCAGGGAGCTAGGATGGAAGCTCAGAACGAGAACAAACAGAGTTGTTATCTCTGGGTTGTTGCCCGTGCCACGTGATAATGAGATGAGGAATAGGGAGAGAGAGCAATTAAACACGTGGCTACAGGGATGGTGCAGGCGGGAGGGATTCAGATTTCTGGATAACTGGGGCTCTTTCTGGGGAAGGTGGGACCTCTACAGCCAGGATGGTCTACATCTGAACCTGAGGGGCACAAATATCCTGGGGGGGAGATTTGTTAGTGCTCTTTGGGGGGGTTTAAACTAATGCAGCAGGGGCATGGGAACCTGGATTGTAGTTTTAGGGTACGAGAGATTGAGAGTATAGAGGTCAGGAGCACAGATTTGACTTCGCAGGAGGGGGCCAGTGTTCAGGTAGGTGGTTTGAAGTGTGTCTACTTCAATGCCAGGAGTATACGAAATAAGGTAGGGGAACTGGCAGCATGGGTTGGTACCTGGGACTTCGATGTTGTGGCCATTTCGGAGACATGAATAGAGCAGGGACAGGAATGGTTGTTGCAGGTTCCGGAGTTTAGGTGTTTTAGTAAGCTCAGAGAAGGAGGCAAAAGAGGGGGAGGTGTGGCGCTGCTAGTCAAAAACAGTATTACGGTGGCAGAGAGGATGCTAGATGGGGACTCTTCTTCCGAGGTAGTATGGGCTGAGGTTAGAAACAGGAAAGGAGAGGTCACCCTGTTGGGATTTTTCTATAGGCCTCCAAATAGTTCTAGGGATGTAGAGGAAAGGATGGCGAAGATAATTCTGGATAAGAGCGAAAGTAACAGGGTAGTTATTATGGGAGACTTTAACTTTCCAAATATTGACTGGAAAAGATATAGTTCGAGTACATTAGATGGGTCGTTTTTTGTACAATGTGTGCAGGAGGGTTTCCTGACACAATATGTTGACAGGCCAACAAGAGGAGAGGCTACATTGGATTTGGTTTTGGGTAATGAACCAGGCCAGGTGTTAGATTTGGAGGTAGGTGAGCACTTTGGGGACAGTGACCACAATTCGGTGACGTTTACGTTAGTGATGGAAAGGGATAAGTATACCCCGCAGGGCAAGAGTTATAGCTGGGGGAAGGGCAATTATAATGCCATTAGACGTGACTTGGGGGGGATAGGTTGGAGAAGTAGGCTGCAAGTGTTGGGCACACTGGATATGTGGAGTTTGTTCAAGGAACAGCTACTGCGTGTTCTTGATAAGTACGTACCGGTCAGGCAGGGAGGAAGGCGTCGAGCGAGGGAACCGTGGTTTACCAAAGAAGTGGAATCTCTTGTTAAGAGGAAGAAGGAGGCCTATGTGAAGATGAGGTGTGAAGTTTCAGTTGGGGCGCTTGATAGTTACAAGGTAGCGAGGAAGGATCTAAAGAGAGAGCTAAGACGAGCAAGGAGGGGACATGAGAAGTATTTGGCAGGTAGGATCAAGGAAAACCCAAAAGCTTTCCATAGGTATGTCAGGAATAAAAGAATGACTAGGGTAAGAGTAGGGCCAGTCAAGGACAGGGATGGGAAGTTGTGTGTGGAGTCTGAAGAGATAGGCGAGATACTAAATGAATATTTTTCGTCAGTATTCACTCAGGAAAAAGATAATGTTGTGGAGGAGAACGCTGAGACCCAGGCTAATAGAATAGATGGCATTGAGGTACGTAGGGAAGAGGTGTTGGCAATTCTGGACAGGCTGAAAATAGATAAGTCCCTGGGTCCTGATGGGATTTATCCTAGGATTCTCTGGGAAGCCAGGGAAGAGATTGCTGGGCCTTTGGCTTTGATTTTTATGTCATCATTGGCTACAGGAATAGTGCCAGAGGACTGGAGGATAGCAAATGTGGTCCCTTTGTTCAAGAAGGGGGGTAGAGACAACCCCGGCAACTATAGACCGGTGAGCCTCACGTCTGTAGTGGGTAAAGTCTTGGAGGGGATTATAAGAGACAAGATTTATAATCATCTAGATAGGAATAATATGATTAGGGATAGTCAGCATGGCTTTGTGAAGGGTAGGTCATGCCTCACAAACCTTATCGAGTTCTTTGAGAAGGTGACTGAACAGGTAGACGAGGGTAGAGCAGTTGATGTGGTGTATATGGATTTCAGTAAAGCGTTTGATAAGGTTCCCCACGGTAGGCTATTGCAGAAAATACAGAGGCTGGGGATTGAGGGTGATTTAGAGATGTGGATCAGAAATTGGCTAGCTGAAAGAAGACAGAGGGTGGTGGTTGATGGGAAATGTTCAGAATGGAGTTCAGTTACAAGTGGCGTACCACAAGGATCTGTTCTGGGGCCGTTGCTGTTTGTCATTTTTATCAATGACCTAGAGGAGGGCGCAGAAGGGTGGGTCAGTAAATTTGCAGACGACACTAAAGTCGGTGGTGTTGTCGACAGTGCGGAAGGATGTAGCAGGTTACAGAGGGACATAGATAAGCTGCAGAGCTGGGCTGAGAGGTGGCAAATGGAGTTTAATGTAGAGAAGTGTGAGGTGATTCACTTTGGAAGGAATAACAGGAATGCGGAATATTTGGCTAATGGTAAAGTTCTTGGAAGTGTGGATGAGCAAAGGGATCTAGGTGTCCATGTACATAGATCCCTGAAAGTTGCCACCCAGGTTGATAGGGTTGTGAAGAAGGCCTATGGAGTGTTGGCCTTTATTGGTAGAGGGATTGAGTTCCGGAGTCATGGGGTCATGTTGCAGCTGTACAAAACTCTGGTACGGCCGCATTTGGAGTATTGCGTACAGTTCTGGTCACCGCATTATAGGAAGGACGTGGAAGCTTTGGAGCGGGTGCAGAGGAGATTTACCAGGATGTTGCCTGGTATGGAGGGAAAATCTTATGAGGAAAGGCTGATGGACTTGAGGTTGTTTTCGTTAGAGAGAAGAAGGTTAAGAGGAGACTTAATAGAGGCATACAAAATGATCAGGGGGTTAGATAGGGTGGACAGTGAGAGCCTTCTCCCGTGGATGGAAATGGCTAGCACGAGGGGACATAGCCTTCAGCTGAGGGGTAATAGATATAGGACAGAGGTCAGAGGTAGGTTCTTTACGCAAAGAGTGGTGAGGCTGTGGAATGCCCTACCTGCAACAGTAGTGAACTCGCCAACATTGAGGGCATTTAAAAGTTGATTGGATAAGCATATGGATGATAATGGCATAGTGTAGGTTAGATGGCTTTTGTTTTTTGACTTCCCATGTCGGTGCAACATCGTGGGCCGAAGGGCCTGTACTGCGCTGTATCGTTCTATGTTCTATGACATTCAAAGGTACTCGTAGGGAAGCTCCCCCCACCCACCCGAATTTCCCCCCCGAAAGAGACCCCCCCCCCACCCACCCTTGGGTTGCTGCTGCTGCTGACCTCCTAACGCTCCGCGAGATAGTCTAGGAACGGTTGCCACCGCCTGAAGAACCCCTGCACAGACCCTCGTAAGGCAAACTTTATCCTCTCCAGCTTAATGAACCCTGCCATGTCATTTATCCAGGCTTCCACACTGGGGGGCTTTGCGTCCTTCCATAATAGCAAGATCCTCCGCCGGGCTACCAGGGATGCAAAGGTCAGGATACCGGCCTCTTTCGCTTCCTGCACTCCCGGCTCATCCGTTACCCCAAATAGTGCCAACCCCCAACTCGGCTTGACCTGGACTTTCACCACCTTGGAGATAGTCCTCGCGAAACCCCTCCAAAACCCATCCAATGCCGGGCACGACCAGAACATGTGGACGTGGTTCGCCGGGCTTCCCGAGCACCTCCCACATCTATCGTCCACCCCAAAGAACCTACTCAACCTCGCCCCTGTCACATGCGCTCTGTGAATAACCTTGAATTGTATTAGGCTGAGCCTGGCACAAGAGGAGGAAGAATTTTTAGTTTTTCGAGGAGGTCACTAAGATGATTGATGCAGGTAGGGCAGTAGATGTTGTCTATATGGACTTCAGTAAGGCCTTTGACAAGGTCCCTCATGGTAGACTAGTACAAAAGGTGAAGTCACACGGGATCAGGGGTGAGCTGGCAAGGTGGATACAGAACTGGCTAGGCCATAGAAGGCAGAGAGTAGCAATGGAGGGATGCTTTTCTAATTGGAGGGCTGTGACCAGTGGTGTTCCACAGGGATCAGTGCTGGGACCTTTGCTCTTTGTAGTATATATAAATGATTTGGAGGAAAATGTAACCGGTCTGATTAGTAAGTTTGCAGACGACACAAAGGTTGGTGGAATTGCGGATAGCGATGAGGACTGTTGGAGGATACAGCAGGATTTAGATTGTCTGGGAGACTTGGGCGGAGAGATGGCAGATGGAGTTTAATCCGGACAAATGTGAGGTAATGCATTTTGGAAGGTCTAATGCAGGTAGGGAATATACAGTGAATGGTAGAACCCTCAAGAGTATTGAAAGTCAAAGAGATCTAGGAGTACAGGTCCACAGGTCATTGAAAGGGGCAACACAGGTGGAGAAGGTAGTCAAGAAGGCATACGGCATGCTCGCCTTCATTGGCCGGGGCATTGAGTATAAGAATTGGCAAGTCATGTTGCAGCTGTATAGAACCTTAGTTAGGCCACACTTGGAGTATAGTGTTCAATTCTGGTCGCCACACTACCAGAAGGATGTGGAGGCTTTAGAGAGGGTGCAGAAGAGATTTACCAGAATGTTGCCTGATATGGAGGGCATTAGCTATGAGGAGCGGTTGAATAAACTCGGTTTGTTCTCACTGGAACGAAGGAGGTTGAGGGGAGACCTGATAGAGGTATACAAAATTATGAGGGGCATAGACAGAGTGGATAGTCAGAGGCTTTTCCCCAGGGTAGAGGGGTCAATTACTAGGGGGCACAGGTTTAAGGTGAGAGGGGCAAGGTTTAGAGTAGATGTACGAGGCAAGTTTTTTACGCAGAGGGTAGTGGGTGCCTGGAACTCGCTACCGGAGGAGGTAGTGGAAGCAGGGACGATAGGGACATTTAAGGGGCATCTTGACAAATATATGAATAGGATGGGAATAGAAGGATACGGACCCAGGAAGTGTAGAAGATTGTAGTTTAGTCGTGCAGCATGGTCGGCACGGGCTTGGAGGGCCGAAGGGCCTGTTCCTGTGCTGTACATTTCTTTGTTCTTTGTTCTTTGTAATTAACCCTACTCAGGGCATCAGCCCACAGACCCTCATCTATCTCCTCCCCAAACTCCTCATCCCACTTGCCCTTTAACTCCTCTACCGAGGCCTCCTCCTCTTCCTTCAGCTCCTGGTAGATCGCCGAAACCCTGCCTTCTCCAACCCATACACCTGAAATCACCCTGTCCCGAGTCCCCTGTGCCGGGAGCAGCGGGAATTCCCTCACCTGCCGCCTCACAAACGCCCTCACTTGCATATACCTGAAAGCATTTCCCGGGGGTAGCCCAAACTTCTCCTCCAGCGCCCCCAGGCTCGCAAACGTCCCATCTATAAACAGGTCCCCCATTCTTCTAATCCCTGCCCGATGCCAGCTCTGAAATCCCCCATCCATCCTTCCCGGGACGAACCGATGGTTCTCCCGAATCTGGGACCAAACCGAGGCTCCCACCTCGCCCCTGTGTCGTCTCCACTGCCCCCAGATCTTCAACGTCGCCGCCACCACCGGACTCGTGGTGTACCTTGTCGGCGAGAGCGGCAGCGGTGCTGTCGCCAGCGCCCTCAGGCTCGTGCCCACGCAGGATGCCATCGCCAACCTCTTCCACGCCCCCCTCTCCCTCCATTACCCACTTACGGATCATCGCCACATTCGTTGCCCAATAATAGCCGCACAAATTCGGCAGAGCCAGCCCTCCCCTGTCCCTACTACGCTCCAGAAACACCCTCTTTACTCTCGCCCACACGAAACCCATGATACTCCTACCTATCCGTTTGAAAAAGGCCTTGGGAATCATAATGGGAAGGCACTGGAACACAAAGAGAAACCCCGGGAGGACCATCATTTTAACCGACTGCACCCTGCACGCTAGCGAGAGTGGCAGCACATCCCATCTTTTGAAATTCTCCTCCAACTGCTCCACCAACCGCGTCAAATTGAGTTTGTGCAGGGCCCCCCAACTCCCAGCCACCTGGATCCCTAAGTACCGAAAGCTCCTTTCCGCCCTCTTCAACAGCAGGTCGTCTATCCCCCTTCCCTGGTCCCCTGGATGCACCACAAAGAGCTCACTTTTCCCTACATTAAGCTTATACCCCGAGAAGTCCCCAACCTCCCTTAGGATCCGCATGACCTCTGCCATCCCCTCCACTGGATCTGCCACACACAGCAACAGGTCGACCGCATACAGCGACACCCGATGTTCCTCTCCCCCTCGGGCCAGTCCCCTCCATTTCCTGGACTCCCTTAGTGCCATGGCCAGAGGCTCAATTGCCAATGCAAACAGCAAGGGGGACAGGGGGCACCCCTGCCTCGTCCCTCGGTACAGCCGAAAGTACTGTGACCTACGCCGATTTGTAGCCATACTCGCCACCGGGGCTCTATATAGCAATCTGACCCAGCTGCTGAACCTCTCCCCGAACCCAAACCTCCGCAACACTTCCCAAAGATACTCCCACTCCACCCGGTCGAAGGCCTTCTCCGCGTCCATAGCTGCCACTACCTCCGCTTCTCCCTCCACCGAGGGCATCATAATCACATTGAGGAGCCTCCGCACATTAGTGTTTAGCTCCTTGCCCTTTACAAATCCCATCTGGTCCTCATGAATCACCCCCGGGACACAGTCCTCAATTCTCGTAGCCAGCACTTTTGCCAGCAACTTAGCATCCACATTGAGGAGCGAGATCGGTCTATACGACCCACACTGCAGTGGGTCCTTGTCCTGCTTCAGGATCAGAGAGATCAGTGCCCCGGACATTGTCGGGGGCAAGGTCCCCCCCCATCCCTTGCCTTATTGAAAGTCCTCACTAGCAACGGGCCCAGCAGGTCTGCGTAAATCCTGTAAAACTCGACCGGGAACCCATCTGGCCTCGGGGCCTTCCCCGCCTGCATTCTCCCCAATCCTTTAACCAGCTCCTCCAGCCCAATTGGCGCCCCTAAACCAGCCACCTCCTGCTCCTTCACCCTCGGGTACCTCAGCTGATCCAAAAATCGTCGCATCCCCTCTTCCCCCGCTGGGCGCTCAGATCTGTACAGATACCCATAGAAGTCCCTAAATACCTCATTTATTCTCACCGCACTCCGCACCGTAGTCCCCCCGCTATCTTTAATTCCACCGATCTCCCTCGCTGCCTCCCTCTTACGAAGCTGGTGTGCCAGCATCCGACTCGCCTTCTCCCCATACTCATACGTCGCCCCCTGCGCTTTCCTCCACTGTGCCTCTGCTTTCCCTGTGGTCAACAGGTCGAACTCCGTCTGGAGGTTCCGCCGCTCCCTGAGTAGTCCCTCCTCGGGGGCCTCTACATATCTCCTGTCCACCCTTAAGATCTCCCCCACCAACCTCTCCCTCTCCCTGCTCTCTCTCTTCTCCCTGTGGGCTCTGATGGAGATTAACTCTCCCCTGACCACCGCCTTCAGCACCTCCCAGACTACCCCCACCTGCACCTCCCCGTTGTCATTGGCCTCCAAATATCTTTCAATGCACCCCTGCACCCGCCCGCACACCTCCTCATCCGCCAACAGTCCCACATTAAGGCACCACATCGGGCACTGGTCCCTCTCCTCCCCCAACTCCAGCTCCACCCAGTGCGGGGCGTGGTCTGAGATGGCTATGGCCGAATACTCCGTTCCCTCCACTTTCAGGATTAGCGCCCTACTCAAAATAAAACAAACTATCCGGGAGTAGGCTCTATGGACGTGGGAAAAGAATGAAAATTCCCTGGCTTGGGGCCTGACAAACCTCCATGGATCCATTCCTCCCATCTGGTCCATAAACCCCCTAAGCACCTTGGCCGCAGCCGGCCTCTTACCCGTCCTGGACCTAGAGCGATCCAATGCTGGGTCCAGCACCGTGTTGCAATCCCCTCCCATTATCAAGCTTCCTACCTCCAGGTCCGGAATCCGACCCAGCATGCGCTTCATAAATCCGGCATCATCCCAGTTCGGGGCATATACATTTACCAGTACCACCCGTTCCCCCTGCAACCTACCGCTCACCATCACACATCGACCTCCACTATCCACTTCAATATTTATTGCCTCAAATGACAGCCACTTCCCCACCAGTATTGCATCCCCTCTGTTCTTCGCATCCAGCCCCGAATTGAACACCTGTCCTACCCACCCCTTTCTCAGCTTAACCTGATCTGCCACCTTCAAATGTGTCTCCTGGAGCATAACCACGTCTGCCTTCAGTCCCTTTAAGTGCGCGAACACCCGGGCCCTCTTGACCAGCCCGTTCAGGCCCCTCACATTCCAAGTTATCAGCCGGATTGGGGGGCTGCTCACCCCCCCCCCCCCCCCCGGACTAGCCATCTCCTTTTCTAGGCCAGCCACGTGCCCGCGCCTCCCGCACCCTCTAGTCCCCCACACGGCGGACCCCCGCCCCGACCACCTCTCCTACTTCTAGCTCCCCATTGGCAAATGCAGCAGCAACCCTTCCCCTCCCCCTCCCCCCGCTCGATCCACATCTAGCCCTTTTGCTCCCCCCCATAACACTCCCGTAAGTCAGCTGACTCCTGCTGACCCCGGCCTCTCCCGCCATTCCATCGACCCCCCCCCCAGTGTGAGAATCCCCCCTCCCCCTCCCTGGCAGTCAGTGTGCGCTCTTCTCCATCACCGCCCATCCCCCCCGGCCCCCACCCCCGTCCTTCTCTAGCGCGGGAAAAAGCCCGCGCTTTCCTGAGCCGGCCCCGCCCCCTCTGGCGCAGCTCCTTTTGCGGCCTTAACCCAATTCCCCATCCCCGGGCCTCCACTCCCCCTCTTCCTTCGCGGAGGTCTGCTCCTCCAACACCGATGCCCACGCTCTCCCACAGTCTCCCCATCAAATCCCTTCACCCATCCCCATCCAGCACCCAAACCAGAGGAACATTCCCTAAACGTAATAAACACCATATACACAGGAAACATCCCCCCACAACAAGCCCTCAATTTGAGTCCAACTTTTCAGTCCGTATAAAGCTCCATGCCTCATGCGTTTTGAAATAGTGGTGCCGATCCTGGAACGTGACCCACAGTCGCGCTGGCTGCAGCATACCGAACTTCACCCCCTTTCGATTGAGCACCGCCTTAGCCCGATTAAAACCAGCTCTCTTCTTAGCCACCTCTGCACTCCAGTCCTGATAGATTTGGATCTCCGTGTTCTCCCACCTGCTGCTCCGCTCTTTCTTGGCCCATCTCAGGACACACTCTCTGTCCATAAAGCGGTGAAACCTCACCACTACAGCCCTTGGCGGCTCGTTGGCCTTGGGTCTCCTTGCTCGGACCCGGTGAGCCCCATCTAGCTCCAGAGGCCTCAGGAAGGCCCCCCCGCCCATCAGCAAATTGAGCATCGTGCTCACATATGCCCGAGCATCGGGTCCCTCCTCTCCTTCGGGGAGACCCAGAATCCGAAGATTCTTCCTCCTCGACCTATTCTCCAGGTCTTCAAATCTTTCCGCCCACCTCTTGTGCAGCGCCTCGTGCGCCTCCACATTCACCGCCAGGCCCAAGATCTCGTCCTCGTTCTCCGAGGCTTTTTGCCGCACCTCCCGGATCGCTGCCCCTTGGGCCTTCTGGGTCTCCACTAGCTTCTCAATCGGCGCCTTCATTGGCGCCAGCATTTCGGTTTTCAGCTCCTCAAAGCAGCGTCTAAGAAACCCCTGCTGCTCCTGCGACCACTGCGCCCATGGTGCTTGGTCTCCACCCGCCGCCATCTTGTTTTTTCTCCCTCTCACTTTTCGCTGCTCCAAGATCACTTTTTTCACCGCTCCACTCCTGGTCCAATCCATATAATTTCGGGGGGACCTTGCTGTCACCTTCCCACACTGGAAGCCGTCGAACAATTGCCGTTGGGGCCCCTCTAGAGAGCCCAAAAGTCCGTTCCCGGCAGGAGCTGCCGAACGTGTGACCTACCTAGGCATAGCTGCAACCGGAAGTGCCAGGGAGATTGTTTGATTAATGGGGTGGATGAGGAGAGAACAGCGCCTTACTGTGTCAGGGTGTATGAAGCTCTCCGTGCTTCCAGAGTCGATTAGGCAGGATGTCTCGTGCCCGTTGATGAATACGGTCGTCGTAGCAGTTGAGAGTGTTCGAGGCCGAGACTGATCCAGAGTTACCGTGGCTAATCGCAGCAGTTGAGAGTTCTCTTTGGGCAGTGCGTGGTCAGCCGAGCTGGGGTCCTGGGGGTTCATCCAAGATGGCGGCTCCCATTGGTCGCACATGGCTGGGGGTGGCGCCCATCCCCCCAACGTGGTGTCCGCGTAACAAGATGGTGGCGCCCGGGGTCTGCACGTGGCCCTGGAATATTTGAAGATGGCGGCGACTGCTGGCCGCACGGGGCCCGAGGAGAAGTTTGTGGTTGCGGTCCGCATTCGCCGCCGGAGACCTTAAACCTCCACCCCCTCGGGCAAGCCCACAATCCTCACATTTTGCCACCTTGAGCGGTTCTCCAAATCCTCCAGCTTTGCTCGCAGCCCTTATTGGCCTTGATCACCCTCCGAAGCTCATCCCCATCGAGGTGAGGTGATCACTGTGCTGCGACACGGCCTCCTCCACTCCCTTCATCTTCTCGCCCTGCTCCCTTACCTCGGCCGATGTCTTCGGCACAGCCACCCTCACCGGAGCAATTGCCTCCTCCACCAACGCCTTCAAAGCCACCGCCATCTCCTTTCTCAACACCGACATATGTTTTGCGAAATACTTCTCCAGCTCCAAGGACATTACCTCAGTCATCTTCTCTGCTGTAAGCTGTGCGGCCCCAGCCAGCCTCCGCATCTTGCCAGCTCCTGGGCTGGTCCTCTCACTCGATGGTGAACCCTCACTCCCTCCCTTCTTCATAGCTTTTTCCTTTTACTTTTTGACATTCTTTGCCTTCTTTAAACCTTCCGACACCCAATCATTCACAAATTGCCCCCAGGATCGGACATTAAAACTCATAAAAACATGCCTCAAGCAGGAGCCACCCAACATGCGACTTCCCCTCTACATATCACCATCGGACGCCGACCCTTCTGATGCCTGCTAGATGGTTAAAACTGTGAGACATAAAAGCCCCAGATGCCTGACTTGGACACAGGAGGATGTAGCGCTTTGCCCGAAGATCTGGCTAGCCTCTTGTGACATTAACCCTCTGCCAGCTCTAAAATAGACAGTCAACATGATTATGTGCTACTTACAGTGGCATCAGTGTGACTGGTTTCTATGTGCATATGTTAAACTGTTGGAATGAAAATGTGAAGGTCTCAAAAGGGATTACACGTGAGATGTGTTCTTTATTCTCAAAACTTTTAGTCCTAAAGGCATAGATGGAATGTCAGCATTTACGGGTCCGGTTAGGCTGCATGGGAAGTTGGGAAACTCAGAACACAGGCATGGTCATGAGTGCTTGACCTATCAGACTATACTGTTCCTGAGGCTTTCTCAGTCCACTGATGGTGAGCTGAAATGCAAGCTCGCATCCATTACTGAGAGCTACAGATGACTGCGTCCTGAAGATGAATCAAACGCTGGGCACGAAGTATGATGAAGAGGCCTGAACTCTCATCTTGCATGAACTTTTGCCTGTACAGAGATACCTAGTGAAGATTCAGAAACAACCTCTGATATCAAGGCGAGAGCCACTGAGTGATGATTGGTCCCAGCATGGATGGCACTGGCAAAAGTGGCCCAGATGAGCTATATGTCATCTGCAAGGCATAAGTCAGGAGTGTGCTGGAATACTCTTCACTTGCCTGGATGAATGCAGCTCCAACTACACTAATGAAGCTTGATACCATCCAGGACAAAGCAGCCTGCTTGATTGGCACCCCTTCCACAAACATTCACTTCGCCATCAATGAATAATAGTAGCAGTGTGGACCATCTCCAAGAGGCACTACAGGAACTCAGCAAGGCCACTGAGACAGTACCTGCCAAACCCACGACCACTACCATCTATAAGGACAAGGTCAACAGACACATGGGAATACCACCATCTGGAAGTTCCTCTCCAAGTCAGTCGCCATCCTGAGTTGGAAATGTATTGCCATTCCTTCACTGTTACTGGGTTAAAATCTTGGAAATCCCTCCGTAACAGTATTGTGTGTGCACTGTCAGGAAGCAGAAGTAGTTTTATGTAGTCTATGTTTGTATTGTTGGACATTAGAAATAAGGCATAGATTTAAGTGAGTTTAATTTAGTGTTTCATAGTATTGTATCATAGAATTTACAGTGCAGAAGGAGGCCATTCAGCCCATCGAGTCTGCACCGGCTCTTGGAAAGAGCACCCTACCCAAGGTCAACACCGCCACCCTATCCCCATAACCCAGTAACCCCACCCAACACTAAGGGCAATTTTGGACACGAAGGGCAATTTATCATGGCCAATCCACCTAACCTGCACATCTTTGGACTGTGGGAGGAAACCGGAGCACCCGGAGGAAACCCACGCACACACGGGGAGGATGTGCAGACTCCGCACAGACAGTGACCCAAGCTGGAATAGAACCTGGGACCCTGGAGCTGTGAAGCAATTGTGCTATCCACAAGGCTACCGTGCTGCCCCTGTGTGAGAAAGTGTAAAACTCTGGTTAGGTTAATGTTAAGCAAAGATGTTTGCATGTGTGGGGATTTTGGTTTCGTTTCAAACTGTGTTTGTATTGTGAGTTGAGCGTTCACGATGCAAAAATCAAACCGAGCTTCCAGAAAGACAGCTGTTGCTTAGCAACCAGGGACCACCTTTAAATTACAAAGACCTTTCAGTTTAATTTACATTGGACTCAAGGCAGTAGGTGCTAAGCTAGAGAGGAAATACCTCTGCCACAAGCAGGACAATGGAGTAATGGGAAGAAAGTCCCAGAAATTAAAGAACAGATGGCTTGATTTGATTTTGATTTGATTTATTATCACATGTACTGAGGTGCAGTAAAAAGTATTGTTGGGCAGCACGGTGGCGCAGTAGGTTAGCCCTGTTGCCTCACGGTGCCGAGATCCCAGGTTCGATCCCGGCTCTGGGTCACTGTCCATGTGGAGTTTGCACATTCTCCCCGTGTTTGTGTAGGTTTTGCCCCCACAACCCAAAGATGTGCAGGGTAGGTGAATTGACCACGCTAAATTGCCCCTTAATCGGAAAAAATGAATTGGGTATTCTAAATTAAAAAAAAAAAGTATTGTTCTGTGTACAGACCAGACAAGTCGTTCCAAGCGTGAAAAAACATAGGACATACATAAATACACAATCTAAATACATCGGCATCGGGTGAGCATACGTAGGGTAGTAGAGAAGATGTGTGAAGTTCAGTCCATAAGAGGGCCATTCAGGAATCTGGTAACAGCGGGCAAGAAGCTGTCTTTGAACCTGTTAGTGCGTGTTCTCAGACTTTTGTATCTCCTGCTCGATGGAAGGAGTTGGAAGAGAGAATAACTCGGGTGGGAGGGGTCTTTGATTATCCTGCCCGCTTTCCCAAGGCAGAGGGAGGTGTAGACAGAGGCGGTTTTGTGTGATGGACTGGGTTGTGTTCACCACTCTCTGTAGTTTTTTATGGGTCCAGGAGTTATGAAGAGAAGGCAGGAGAATGGGGATGAGAAAAATATCAGCCATGATTGCATGGTGGAACAGACTCGATGGGCCGAGTGGCTTAACTCTGCTCCAATGTATTATAGTCTGGCAGTCTTGGGCTGAGCAGGTGCTACTGATACAGCCAGGTAGGATGCTTTCTAAGGTGCATCTGTAAAAATTGGTAAGAATCAATGTGGCCATGCCGAATTTCCTTAATTTCCTGAGGAAGTATAGGCGCTGTTGTGCTTGCTTGGTCATGGCATTTGATACACCATCAATAATAGACGACGAGTGATAAACGTAACTGAGGCTTTAATACACTAAACAGCAAGCCTCCTGCCTCTGGACCCGAACTGGGTCCGGAGGTGGAGACTAGCCACTTTTATACAGAAGCCCCGAGAGGAGGAGTCACAGGCGGAGCCAGCCTGGACAAGCCCAGGCATGTACAACACAGCACAGTGAATATAACACAATGGACACAATAACGTGGTTTACCACAGCGTTGATGTGGGTGGACCAGGACAGATTGTTGGTGATGTGCACACCCAGGAATTTGAAGCGGTCAGCCATCTCCACCTCGGCACCATTGATGCAGACAGGGGGTTTAGAAACCAGGGAATGAAAAGAGAGGTTCCAGGAAGATTGAAGTCAAAGGGACTGGAATTGTAACGAGATACTGTTCATTGGATTTCAAGTAATAGAGAAAGGGCTCTAAGTTAAAGAGACAGTTGCAGTAATCAGATTTCAAATGAGGAACCAGTCATCTGAGGTAAATCAAAAGTTTGGTGTCATCTTAATACGGCCTGTGAAGAAGTAGTATCCTATCGCCATGGCTGAGTATTTGAGAGGTTGTATGGAAGCTTGAACGTACGTGGCAATTCAAGGCAGTGGAAATCCTGGAAGTGGATCCTTGCTGAAAATAGCTGAGGAAAGCATTGTTTGGGGAAAGATTCTAAGACGTGTCATTTTGAAAGTGGAGTTTGGAAAATACTAGTGTGGAAGCCAGAATCGAGTGAGGCCAGTTGGCTCTCCGTGTGATAATCATCTGGGGGGATTTGAGGAAAAATCACAAGTCCGATTGGGTGGTATCTGCCACTTGGTTTCAGAGTGGGGTGTGTCTGACCACAGCCTGTTGGTTTACATAGATTGTATATTTACTGAGAATATTATAGCGTGAGATTTTTTTATCTGAGTTATCCTTAAGATCTGCATACATTTGTGAAGATAAGTTGCAGTGAAGGAGTATTGTGTTATAGTCGAACGTCTTGGGCTGGATTCTCCCAAAATGGGACTATGTCCCCACGCCAGTGTAATAACGCTGGAGTTTTACTCTCTAGATTACTGGAAAAAAAAGTACAGCTAATTCAATGCCCTGCAGGGGACTAGCAGGGACCCGGGGCGGGATTCTCCGCAATCGGCGCGATGTCCGCCGACCGCGGCAAAAACGGCGCTAATCTGTCTGGCATCACGCCGCCCCAAAAGTGCGGAGGTCTCCGCATCTTGAGGGTCCGAGCCCTAACATTGAGGGGCTAGGCCCGCACAGGACTGATTTCCGCCCCGCCAGCTGGCGGGAAAGGCCTTTGGTGCCCCGCCAGCTGGCGTGAAACTGATTTTGCTGGCGGCGCATGCGCGGGAGCGTCAGCGGCCGCTCACGGCATCCCCGCGCATGCGCAGTGGAGGGGGTCTCTTCCGCCTCCGCCATAGTGGAGACCATGGCGAAGGCGGAAGGAAAAGAGTGCCCCCACGGCACATGCCCACCCGCGGATTGGTGGGCCCCGATCGCTGGCCAGGCCACTGTGGGGGCACCCCCCAGGGCCAGATCGCCCCGCGCCCCCCCCCAGGACCCCGGAGCCCACCCGCGCCGCCTTGTCCCGCCGGTAAGAGAGGTGGTTTGATTCTCGCCTGCGGGACAGGCATTCCAGCAGCGGGACTTCGGCCCATTCGGGCCGGAGAATCGCAGGGTGGGGGGCCGCCAACTGGCGCGGCGCGAATTCCCGCCCCCGCCGAATATCCGGTGCCGGAGAATTCGGCAACCGGCGGGGGCGGGATTCACGCCAGCCCTCGGCGATTCTCCGACCCGGCCGGGGGGTCGGAGAATCCCGCCCCCGGTGTAATTCACGCAGCTTTAGCTGCAGATAACGCCCCCCGCACTTCCGGTTTTGAGTCCGTGCATCTGTACGGTGGCGGCCTCCAGCGGCCACGCCGAGCTCCATGGCGGACTCGGACCGCAGAGGCAGACATAAAAATTAGATTTCCCCCCCCCAATTGGGCCGCGCGCCCGAGCATCTGACCGCGCGGATCTAACCTTCGGCCGCTTATAAGAGCCCCCCCCCCCCCCCCCCCCCCCCCCCCGGTGTCCGATTTCCCCCCCATCCCTAACCAGGGCGGCCACGGACTGAGTCCGCAGACGCATGCCAGCATCCCGACCGGCAATACCAGGTTAGTTTCATGCCGTCGGGAACCCGGCCGGGAGGATCACTGGGCTGGCCTCTGTCAATAGACCCCCAGCCGCGCGGCGTACTCTGCGATCACGCTGATTTTCGGGTCCCGGAGAATCAGCGGACCAGCGTCGGGCCCGATTTCAGCGTGGGCTGCCGAGAATCCAGCCCCTTATTTTCTTTCTATTGTTAAAAGCTAATTGGCAGTCCTGAGATGCTGTTCAACCATGTTTTCTTAAAAAAAAAGTTACGATCTTTTGAGTTGGCCCTCCATTCTGCGACCTTCCCGTCCAGTAGTACCATCAACTGGGATCATAACAGTATCGACACCACATGGACTGCAGTGGTTCAATGAGACAGCCCACTATCACTGTCTCAAGATCAATTAGTGATGGGTAATAAATGCTGGCCTAGGCTGCGACGCCCACATCTCATAAATTTAAAAATAATCCTCCTGGAACCTGGTGGCTATAAGCATCTTATGTGCATGCCTATCTAATCTGGCCCATGCTTTGGCCTCTTCCTCTGGAGCCATTGATTCCTCGCTGTCATCGAGCTCTGCCCTCTCGAAGACCTCATCATTGGAGGAGATGTGCAGCCCCTCCATCTCTTGTTTTGGCAAAACATCCTCCTTTGGAGAACCACACTGTGCAGAGCGCAGCAAGCCACAATGATGCGGGAGACCATCTGAGGAGAGTACCAGACAATGATGCGGAAGATGCTCTGGAGAGAGCACAAGAGAATGCTGTGTGACCTACCCTGACATCAAAACGCATTTTCAAGATGCCAGTGGTCTGGTCAATATATGAGCATGTTGCAGAATAAGTAGTGTTGTACTTTTCCCCTGAGGCACTTTATGGTTGCCGAATGAGCATCATGAGCCGTGTCTTTTGCTGGTAACCTTTGTCACTGAGGAACCACCTCTGGATCCACTGAAGGCCATCGAAGATATGTGGCACCTGTGAATGACTCAAGATGTACAAGTCATGGGAGCTTCCTTAGTATCTCACACATACCTACCTAATCTGCTTCTGATATTTGCAGACGAGCTGCACATTGAGAAGAGTGGAACACTTTCCTGTTGATGAATTGGAGTGGCTGCTGCCAGAGAGCTATTAAAGTCATATTCGTGCAGTTGATGGCACCCTGCACCTGTGGGAACTGGAGATCGCTGCAAATCCCATTGATTTGGCATCCTGTCTGGCTACATCTAGGCATAACTAGATGTAATTGTGTGCCTTGCTAAATAGGGCAGCCGTAACCTCTCCGATTGAATTTGGTCAAATAATTTTAATATTAAAACTGTTGCAATTTGTAATGCACTTTGCAATGCACTATCAGCATTACATGCTCATTTTTCTATTTTCATATTTTGCTCAAAAGAATGTTTGAGCAGAAAGTCTGTGAATAAGTAATTTTCGAAACGAATTATCTGAATGAAACACCAGGGGCGCGATTTTCCGATGCCGCGCCAGTTGGGCGAATCGCCTGGCGCGCCATTTTTCCACGTGATGCCGGTCCGACGCCCTCCCGTGATTCACCCAAGCGGCAAGATCGGCCCCGTCGAGTTCTGCGCGGGGCAGGCCGGAGAATCGCCCGAGACATCCAAAATGGCGATTCTCTGCTCCCCCCGCTATTCTCTGGCCCGGATGGGCCGAAGTCCCGACGGCGTGAACTGGGGTCACGCCGTCGCTGTTCACACCTGGTAAATAAAGTCGTCAGCCAGTCGTGCTGGCTGACGCTGAGCAGTGAGGAGGTGAGCCGACTGTTCCGGAGCTCCTGCAGACCAGGTCGGCTTCCCCGAGAATGCTGCGGCCAACGGGGGGGTGAGGGAGGGAGTGGAGGAGGGAGGGAGTGGAAGTGGGAGGGGGGTGAGGGATGGAGTGGAGGTTTAGGGGGGTGAGGGAGAGTGTGGAAGTGGGAGGGGGGGAGGGAAGAGTTGTGGAGGTGGGAGGGGGGAGGGAAGAGTTGTGGAGGTGGGAGGGGGGTGAAGGAGGGAGTGGAGGTGGGAGGGGGGTGAGGGAGGGAGTGGAGGTGGGGGGGGTGAGGGAGGGAGTGGAACATAGAACATAGAAAATACAGCACAGAACAGGCCCTTCGGCCCACGATGTTGTGCCGAACCTTTGTCCTAGATTAATCAGAGATTATCATTGAATTTACAGTGCAGAAGGAGGCCATTCGGCCCTTTGAGTCTGCACCGGCTCTTGGAAAGAGCACCCTACCCAAACTCAACACCTCCACCCAACACCAAGGGCAATTTTGGACACTAAGGGCAATTTATCATGGCCAATCCATCTAACCTGCACATCTTTGGACTGTGGGAGGAAACCGGAGCACCCGGAGGAAACCCACGCAGACACGGGGAGGACGTGCAGAGTGGAGGTGGGAGGGGGGTGAGGGAGAGTGTGGAGGTGGGAGGGGGGTGAGGGAGAGTGTGGAGGTGGGAGGGGGAGGGAGAGTAGAGGTGGGAGGGGGTGAGGGAGGGAGTGGAGGTGGGAGGGGGGTGAGGGGGAGTGTGGAGGTGGGAGGGGGTGAGGGAGAGTGTGGAGGGGGGAGGGAGAGTGGAGGTGGGAGGGGGGTGAGGGAGGGAGTGGAGGTGGGAGGGGGTGAGGGAGGGAGTGGAGGTGGGAGGGGGTGAGGGAGGGAGTGGAGGTGGGAGGGGGTGAGGGAGGGAGTGGAGGTGGGAGGGGGTGAGGGAGGGAGTGGAGGTGGGAGGGGGGTGAGGGAGGGAGTGGAGGTGGGAGGGGGGTGAGGGAGAGTGTGGAGGGTGTCGTCCATCCGCGGATGCCACATGTCAGCCGCCCTGATATGGCAGGACGGTGACGAGGACACGGCCGCAGGTTGTCGTGTGGCTGATGGGCACAGGCGACTGGCACACTGGTGAGGAGGACGGTGTGAACTGACCGTTGGACGCAGACAGTGACCAGGTGTTAGGCTGGCTGCGTATCTGCAGCGCGACCAGGCCACCGGGGCACACAGATATCCCATGCAACCCGGCTGACGAGGTGTGGAAGAACCTCCGTGTAACATGTCGTTTCTCTGCCCCCCACCACCCTCCTGCAGGTCACCATGTATGCCAACCAGACAGCGATGTTCACTGCCGTGGTTGGAGCCGCAGCTGTGCAGGTGGCCAGCCGGCAGCGTAGACTCAGACGGCCCACAGTGGCTTTTCCCCTGAGGCACTTTATGGTTGCCGAATGAGCATCATGAGCCGTGTCTTTTGCTGGTTGCTGCTGCAGCAGAGGGAGTGGCCCGTCGCCGCACAGGCCGCAGGCGCTCAGGCCCGGAATGTCCAGGGGGATGCCGAGGGGAACATTGACCCCCCGACGGTGAGGAATGCACAGGAAGCGGGCACTGATATCTAAGTGCTTGGGGGGGGGGAGGAGGAACCACTGATGGTGGTGCCAGGGCACCATGGGCGTCCAGCAAGGCCTAGGTTGTACCATGACAGAATGTCGTTCGAGGCCCTACCGGACATCACATGCAGGAGGAGACTACGGTTCAGCAGGGAGACGGTCGCACATATATGCCACCTCGTGGCGCACATCGCACCACTTGGAATGGGTGGAGGACACGCTGTACCAGTCTCCGTCAAGGTGACGGTGGCCCTAAACTTTTACGCTACCGGTTCCTTCCAGGCGCCAAGCGGGGACCTATCCGGGATCTCCCAGGCATCGGTCCACAGGTGCATCAGGGCCATGACAGACTCCTTGTATCCCATCGCGGACAGGTACATTAAATTCCCCGAGGACCGAGCAGGGACCTATCCGGGATCTCACAGGCATCGGTCCACAGGTGCATCAGGGCTGTGACCGACGTCTTGTACGCCATCGTGGACAGGTACATTAAATTCCCCGAGGACTGAGCACCGCAGGAAGCAGGGACACGTGGATTCGCCAAGGTGGCCGGGATACCGATGGTCCAGGGTGTCATCGATGGTGTGCACGTCCCCATGCGCCCACCTGCAGACAACAAGGAAGTGTTCATGAACAGGAAGGGCGCATACTCCATGAACATTCAGGTGGTGTGCGACCCCCACATGAAGGTCTTGCACGTGTGCGCAAGGTGACCCGGGAGTGTGCATGACGCCTACATTCTGGCACAGTCGTTCATCCGCGCAATGTTCGATGGATGCCCCACCCCCCGGGCTAAGGGGCTGGTTGCTGGGCGACAGGGACTATCCGTTGAGGTCATGGCTGGTGACGCCAATACGGAGGCCTCAGACCATCACGGAGAGCCTATACAACAAGGCCCATGCAGCAACCAGGGGTGTGGTGGAGCGGTGCTTTGGCCTGCTGAAGATGCGATTCAGATGCCTGGACCGCCCGGAGGGGCCCTGCAGTACCGGCCTGACAGGGTCGGTCGCATAGTTGTGGTCTGCTGTGCGCTGCCCAACATTGCCATGCAGAGGGGAGATGCACTGGTGGAGGAGTCGGAGGGAGGACCCGACGGCACCGGAGCTAACGCAAACGAAGGGGAGGAGGAAGAGGAGGAGGATGGCGTGCATCAGGGTGGGGGTAGGGGCGCAGGACACAGACACTGCCCGGGAGCTGGTTACGTCCAGGAAGCTGCACGACGGCACCGTCGAGGACAGCGGGCATGCGACGCGTTGGTGGCCGTACGGTTCACGCACCGTGGGGGAGGGATTCGCTGAACACTGCCACTTGCACCGCCAGTCCTGCACACGGGCACCACACTGCACCTCCCCGCACCCCCACACCGCGTACACGGCACCAATTCCACATCACCGTACCACTGCGGCACTACGGGATTGCACAACATTGATGATTGTGTAAGCGGTTGTGATCAGTACCATGTTGAATGATGACAGCCTGCTCTGCATTGAGCTGTGAGCTGAGATTCACCAGCCAAGGTCTGACTCATGGCTATAGCTGAACATGCACTCCGGTGGTCACAGCCTTCGTAACGGGCATTTCATCACGTGCCCATGTGGGGTAGCTGCGCGGAGTGCCGAGGACTACGGTGTCCGATTTTGGGAGGCAGGGGGGAAAGGGACAGCATGTCCGGCACCGACGTTGAACCGCTCATTAACCACAGCGCCACTCGGTCACCCTCACGAGCCCCCTGGCACCGGACATAGCACAGAGTCTTACAAGTTAAGTGCAACAGTGAGTTTATTTGTGACATTCACATACAGATGCCCTACCCCCTACAACTAAACTGTGCCCCGCACCCGTACCAACTTATTATGTGCCTAACGTCTTTGCCTTACTGGCCCTACCAGGGCAGCACGGTAGCATTGTGGATAGCACAATTGCTTCACAGCTCCAGGGTCCCAGGTTCGATTCCGGCTTGGGTCTCTGTCTGTGCGGAGTCTGCACATCCTCCCCGTGTGTGCGTGGGTTTCCTCCAGGTGCTCTGGTTTCCTCCCACTGTCCAAAAGATGTGCAGGTTAGGTGGATTGGCCATGATAAATTGCCCTTAGTGTCCAAAATTGCCCTTAGTGTTGGGTGGGGTTACTGGGTTATGGGGATAGGGTGGAGGTGTTGACCTTGGGTAGGGTGCTCTTCCCAAGAGCCGGTGCAGACTCGATGGGCCGAATGGCCTCCTTCTGCACTGTAAATTCTATGTAAATCTATGTAAATATGTCTAGGTGTCTCCTCAGATGGTACAGCAGGAGTGGAAGCGGACTGCTGAGAATCACGCCCTGCGACATGGCTCCCCGTCGGCACCCGTTTTCTGTGGCGGCCCGGCTTCGATGGGCCAGGCTACTCGGCGGGCGTGGTGCCACCCTGTCTGCCCGCTGCCCACCAGATGCGCCAGGGACGGAACAGGGGGAGGCCGAGTGTACCGGGACGTCCCTTGCTGGAGGTACCGGGATGGGCCCCAGAACCTCCTCCTCCCTCGGGAGCCCGGTGGCCCCCGGGCCTCACTGTGGGACGGAGGTGCGATCGGAGACATGCCCCGTCGCACCACCGACACCTGGCGCTGCCAGTCCTGGAGGCCTGCAGCGGTATCGGCCAGGGTCCGAATGCTCGCAGAGACGGAGCCCAGGGAGTGTTGACATTCCTGCCATGGACTGTGCAATCTCAACCTGTGAGTGCGCTACTCCATCCATCACGTGCACCAGGCGGTCTATGCTCTCCGCGACTGACTGCTGGGACTGTGCCATGGTATGGTGAGACTTGACCAGGGCCCGGAGAGCGGCGGCAATGTCCTATTGGCTCTGTGAGATGGCTGCTCCAAACTCCACCTGCTGTATCGGCTCGGCTGTGTGGTGCGCACCAGACCGTGACCCTCTTTCACTTATCTGCCCAACCGAGGTGAGTGTCTCTGTGATGGTGGATGGTGTGGGAGACAGCAGTGCCGCTAGCTCGAGGTCATCATCCGTTAGGAAGTCTGGTGTGTACTGGTCCCCCTCATGGCCCGGCGCAAGGTGCATGCGGCCCATGTCATGTTGCCCTCCAGGTGAATCCATGGACTGTGTGGCCATTCTCTGTGTGTCACCGTCACTGTCCATCCTCTGCCCCTCAATATTGTCTCTGTCCGTCATATGTGTGTCCCCGTCCAGCGTCCCATACTGAGAGGATGGCCCTCCTGTCCGACCGACTGCCACCCTCTGGCGTGCGTCAATGGATGCGCTTGAGGTTGGAGATGGTCGGCTTTGTCTTGGCCGAGATGACCCTGGACGTTCGGCGGCTGGCCCTGGGGAACACAACGATACGGGGTTCGTTAGACACGCTGGGCCGGGTGTATGGTGGTGGTGGGGGCAGTGTGTGAGGGGGGGAGGGGATCGGGGGTGCAGTGGCATGAGTGTGAGTGGGGAGGGGATCGATGGTGCAGTGGTGTGAGGGGGGAGGGGATCGAGGGTGCAGTGGCCAGTGTGAGGTGTGGGGGATCGAGGGTGCAGTGGCCAGAGTGTGAGGGTGGCGATGACGGGTTGGGGGGGGGTTGAGGACATGCAGCGTTGTCTCACTTGCTTCTGTGCCTCCGACCTGGCATATCGCGACCTCCCGGGTGGCGGATCCCCCAGCGAGGTCGAGGGCCCTCTTCTCATGAACATTTAGGGGGTGCAGCACAGGAGAACCCCCTCTGGCTCTCATACGCTCACGTTGGTTGTGAGCTGTCTTGTCCTTGGGGGGGGGGGTTGGATAAAGCATCACAATTAGGCGGGTATCATCAGGGCGTGCAGATATAAGCTGTATTAATGCTGGGTGAAGAGAAAGTTGGAGCCACGCCATGGCATCTATCCAGGGGGGGTCCCGGTGCTCATGTGGGTCGAGTACAACGTTGTGCCCCCTGAACCCCCTCGTGCACGGGGTGGGGGTGGGGGTTGGCTGTGACCCGGGGGCACCCTCATGGCACTTACCCTGGCAGCCCGAGTGTGGTCGTGCAGCTGCTTCCGACACTGCTCCCCGGACCAGCACTCACAGCGGTGCCAACTTCACGCCAACCGCGCCTCACCGTGCTGGACGGCTGGCGATGCCCACGTCTTGGGCAGAGAGTGGCCCTTCGGCTTTCAACCTCATCGAGGAGGGTGTCCAGGTCCGTGTCCCGGAACCTCGGTGCGGCTCGTCGGGGCTCAGCCATCTCTCCTCCTTCTCCTCATCCTGGGTCCTTCCGTGCGCGGATCGCGCCATTTATGGTGCAGCGCCACGTCATTCGGGCGTCGCGCGCTTACGACGCTGCTTTCGCGCCACGCCCCCAAGTTCCTCGCGGCCCCGCTCCTAGCTCAGTTTCGGGCCCTGAATTGACCGCGATCGGGGCCGTTTTGCGCCGTCGTGGAACTCGACGGCGTCCATGACGGTGTGGGCACTTAGTTGAGGGAGCGGAGAATCGCACCCCAGGGGCGGGATTCCCTGGCCGTGTTTGCCCGGCGACTGGAGAATCCCGCCCGAGGTCAATAGATTTTTCCATTGTTGGCATCTAGCCCATGGCACCCATGTGTACGGAATGAATACTGCCTCAACCGGGACCTCGGATTCATGTCGAATTACATTCACCCCCCACCATCCGGCCTGGGCTTGCGAAATCCGACCTACTGTCTTGGCTTGAGACAATGCACACCTCTTTAACCTGTGATTATCCCTCTCTCCAGTTTCTCCGTCTGGATCTGTAGACTTAATTACTTGCAAAGATTTGTATTCAAAGTATCGTATTGCATCTTTGACTTTGTCCATGTATATGTTTCTGGAACCCACCTCTTCATTCACCTGAGGAAGGAGCAGTGCTCCGAAAGCTAGTGATTCGAAACAAACCTGTTGGACTTTAACGTGGTGTTGTAAGACTGCTTACTGTGCTCACCCCAGTCCAATGGCAGCATCTCCACATTATGAAATTAGAGTCATGGAGGAGAGAGGAGCGGGGAAGATAAAAGCGCAAGAAAGAGCGAGACAGAGCGGAGCCGGGAGAATAAAAGAGCGAGACTAAGAGCAGAGCTGGGGAGATAAAAGAGCACGAGAAAGAGTGAGACAGAGCGGTGTTGCTCTTATTAGCCTTAGTTTATTAGCTCTATTTCTGTCACCTTTGCTCACGAGTCGCCAGGTATCTTTCTGAAACCGCCAGGTGGTCCAAGCTCAAGTAATGATTAATAGTACAGCACACCGATTAGTAAATGTTAAATCAACGATCATTTATTATATACAGCAATAAATACTGATACAATACTACTACCACTAGACTATTACCTACCACTAAAGGCCAATACTTAACTTTGGTGATGGCCCACCAGGTCAGGGAAACGAATGGCTTATCGAATTGGGTCTGGCCTGCGGGATTCAAAAAGGCTGGTACGGGTCGATAGTCTGGAACACCTATCAGGTAGCGATCGCTGGAGTAAGACTTACTTGTTCTTTCGTCGAAGGGTCTCGAAGGTTGCGAGTAGGAGAAGAAGGGTCGATCTGAACTTGGCCCCTATCTTTATAGTTCCCAGGGGCTTCCCGCCTCTCGGGGTAGACCTTGACCCTGGTCCCAAGTGATTGGACTTGGTCCCAATCACTGGGTTCGATATGCTCCAATAATGGGGCGATTCCTTGATCGGGGGGTGGTTGTTCACCTTTCTTTGTCTCGGCCACTGCTGACGCTGAAAGGTGTGGATCGGCTTTCAATTGCTAATTTGTAGCAATTGTTCCCGGGGATAGCCGGTTAAACTGTAGATGGCTGGGTTGATGTGCTGTTAATGGTTGCAGGTATCGGTCTGGGCCGACTTCCCCAGAGCCGAATACACTGTTCTGTCTGCAGCTGTCCGTTTGTGCCCTGTTGGCTGATTTTCCCATCAGCCTTTTCAGTTCGCCATTTTACATCGGGGTTTCGCCAAATTAATCGGGAATCAGCCATTTTAGGTGGCTACAGCGGCAAGGATAAAATAGGGCCGAGAAAGAGACTGAGAGTGGAGCCAGGGAGATAAAAGAGCACGAGAAAGAACTAGATGAAAGCGGAGGCGGAAGGATGACCGAGCAAGACTGGGAGTGGAGCCAGGAGAATGAAAGAGCAAGACTGAGAGCGGAGCCAGACTGAGAGTGAGCCTGGCGATAAAAGAGCATGAGAAAGAACATGAGAAAGAGCAAGACTGAGAGCGGAGCTAGGAAGATAAAACAACATAAGAAATAACTAGTCTGAGAGTGGAGCCTGGAGGATAAAAGAGCGTGAGAAAGAGCGAGACTGAGAGCAGAGTGAGAGAGATCAAAGATCGAGACTGATCGCGAAGCCGGGAGGATAGGAGCGTGAGAAAGAGCAGAGCCGGGAAGATAAAAGAGCACAATAATGAGCAAGACTAAGAGCGAAGTCAGGGAGGTAAAAGGGCATGAGAAAGAGAGAGACTGAGAGCGGAGTGGTAGGATAAAAAAAGTGAGAGAGCGAGACTGGGAGCGGAGATTTAGCTTGGCATTTGGAGCTCCAGAGATGACTTCAGGATTCAAAAGTGATGTGAGGAAAGGGGAAGCAGCAGATTGGGTGAGTACGGATGGGTAAGTATTTACTACTTTTATTGCTTAACATTTGTAAGGTCTATATTTTGTGGTCTATAGTTTGTAAGGGCTATATTCTGTAGTAATGAGGACCAGGTAAGAAGGGCCCTTAATTTAAAGGGCTAAGTCCTGGCAGGAGCGCTGAAAGCCATGGTGTGTTCCTCCTGCTCTATGTAGGAAGCCAAGAATATTTCCAGTGCCTAGGATCAGCGTGTGTGTGGAAGAGTCTCCAGCTGCAGCTCCTGGAAGCCGGGGTTTCGGAGCTGGAGCAGTGGCTGAGGACACTGTGGCATAACAGCGAGGTGGAAAGTATTGTGGATGCCACATGGGGAGAAGTGGTTACACCACAGGCTAAGTACTCCACAGGCAGGAAGGGAATGGGTGACCACTAGGCCAAGCAAGAGGATGAGATAGGCAGTGCAAGAAACTTCTGTGGCCATTCCCCTGCAAAACACATACTGTTTTGGATACTATTAGAAGGAATAGTCTCTCAGGGGAAAGCAGTCACAGCCAAATTTGTTGTACGACAGTTGGCTGTGCTGCATGGGGCAGGGAGGGGGTGTAAAAAGTGGGAGAATGCAATAGTTTTAGGGGATTCATTTGCAAGGAGAATAAATAGGCGTTCCTGTTGCTGCAAACAAGACTCCAGGTTGGCATGTTGCCTCTCTGGTGTTAGGGCCAAGGATGTCTCAAGAGCGGCTAGAGGACATTCTGGAGGGGGAGGGTGAACATAGGTTTAAAAAAGGGATGAGGTCCTAAAAGCAGAATATAGTGAGTTAGGAAGTAAATTGAAAAGTAAGGTCTCAAAGGTAGTGATCCCAGGATTACTACCAGTGCCACGTGCTCATCGGAGCAGAAATAGTAGGATATATCAGATGAACACATGGCTGAGGAGATCGTGTGAAGGGGAGGGTTTCAGAATCCTGGGACATTGGGATTGACTCTCGGGAGGCGCAACGATTCTGGGAGGCGTAACCAGTACAAACTGTACAGGATATACCTGGGCAGAACCTGGAGTGATGTCCCAGGGAGAATATTTGCTTGTGATTGAGGAGGGTTTAAACTAAAATGGCAGGGGTTGGGACCCTATGCAAGAAATCAGAGGAGGAGGAAACACTGACAAGAACAAAGGACAGAAAGGGTAATAAGAAAAGTGATAGGCAGAGAAATAAAGGGCCATAATCAAACAAGGCCACAATGAAAAATAATGGGAATGAGACAGGGAATGTTAAAAGATGAGTCTCAAGACTTTTGCCTTAATGCACAGAGCATTCACAATATAGTTGATGAATTAATCTTGGAAATGTATGTAAACCGGTATGATTATAGCCAGGATTATGGAGACCAGGGATGGGAACTGGACGTCCAGGGGTATTCAGCATTCAGGAAGGTCAGATGAAAAGGAAAAGGCGGTAGGGTTGCATTGCTGGTTAAAGAGGAAACTAATGCAGGTAGGGAATATACAGTGAATGGTAGAACCCTCAAGAGTATTGAAAGTCAGAGAGATCTAGGTGTACAGGTCCACAGGTCACTGAAAGGGGCACCACAGGTGGAGAAGGTAGTCAAGAAGGCATACGGCATGCTTGCCTTCATTGGCCGGGGCATTGAGTATAAGAATTGGCAAGTCATGTTGCAGCTGTATAGAACCTTAGTTAGGCCACACTTGGGAGTATAGTGTTCAATTCTGGTCGCCATACTACCAGAAGGATGTGGAGGCTTTAGAGAGGGTGCAGAAGAGATTTACCAGAATGTTGCCTGGTATGGAGGGCATTAGCTAAGAGGAGCGGTTGAATAAACTTGGTTTGTTCTCACTGGAACGACGGAGGTTGAGGGGCGACCTGATAGAGGTCTACAAAATTATGAGGGGCATAGACAGAGTGGATAGTCAGAGGCTTTTCCCCAGGGTAGAGGGGTCAATTACTAGGGGGCATAGGTTTAAGGAGCGAGGGGCAAGGTTTAGAGTAGATGTACGAGGCAATTTTTTTACACAGAAGGTAGTGGGTGCCTGGAACTCGCTACAGGAGGAGGCGGTGGGAGCAGGGACGATAGTGACATTTAAGGGGCATCTTGACAAATACATGAATAGGATGGGAATAGAGGGATACGGACCCAGGAAGTGTAGAAGATTGTAGTTTAGTCGGGCAGCATGGTCGGCACGGGCTTGGAGGGCCGAAGGGCCTGTTCCTGTGCTGTACTTTTCTTTATTCTTTGTTCTAATGCACTAGTGAGGAAGAATAGTAGCTTTGACAAAATGGAATCTGTATGGGCAGAGTGGAGGAACACAAAGGGCCAAGAAAAATTAATAGGAGTTGTATATAGACCCCCAAATAGTCGTGGTGATTTGGGGATGGCTTTAATCATGCTATGCTCTGCTACATGCTATGAAGGAACATCTGTAATTATGGGTGACTTTAATCTGCATATGGATTGGGCAAATCAAGTTAGTAACAATATTGTAGAGGAGGAATCCCTGGAGTGTGTAGGGGATGGTTTTTTGGACCAATACGTTGAGGAACCAGATAGAGAATAGGCCACCCTAGACTGGCTATTATGTAATGAGAAAAGAATAATTGGCAATAGAAGAATAATATGTGTGCAAGGCCTCTTGGGGGTGAGAGAGCATAATATTGTAGAAATCTTCTTCAAGATGGAGAGTGATGTAGTTCATTCTGAGATTAGGGTCCTAAATCTAAATAAAGGAAACTACGATGGTACAAGGTGCGAGTTGGCTATGATGGACTGGGGAACATTACTTAAAGCGATGACCGTGGATAGGCAATTAGCAATTCAAAGAGCACATGGGTGAACTGCAACAATTGTTCATTTCTGTCTGGCGCAAAACTAAAGCGGGAAAGGTGGCCAAACCATAGCTTACAAGGGAAATTAGAGATAGTATTAGATCCAAGGAAGTGGCATAAGAATTGGCTAGAACAAAACAGCAGACAGGAGGATTGGGAGCAATTTAGAATTCAGCAAATGAGGACCAAGGAATTGATTAAGCAGGGGAAAATAGAGTACGAGAGTAAGCTTACAGGAAATAAAACTGACTAAAAGCTTCTATAGGCACATAAAAATAATTATTGGTGACGACATGGGAATTTATAATGTGGAACAAAAATGATTGACCAACGAAATACATACTTTGATTCTGTCTTCACAAAGGAGGACACAAATAATGTACCAAATGTTGGGGAATACAGGATCTAGTGAGAGGGAGAAACTGAAGGAAATTAGTATTAGTAGAGAAATGGTGTTGGGGAAATTGATGGGGTTGATAATCTACATCCCAGAGTACCTAAGGAAGTGGCTCTTGAAATTGTGGATTCATTGGTGGTCATCTTGTTGTTTTGAGCGTAGCTAATGTAACCCCATTATTTAAAAAGGGTGGTGAGAGAAAACAGGGAATTATAGATTAATCAGCCTGACGTTGGTAGTGGGGAAAATGCTCAAGTCCATTATAAAAGATTTAATAGCAGGGCACTTGGAAAACTGTAGCAGGATTGGACAGAGTCAGCATGGATTTATGAAAGGGAAATCTATTGGAATTCTTCGAGGATGTAACTAGTAGAGTTGATGAGGGGAGCCAGTGGATGTGGTTTATTTGGACTTCCAGAAGGTTTTCGACAAAGTCCTGCATAAGAAATTAACGTGTAAAATGAAAGCGCATGGGATTGGTATATGTAGTGTATCGCGATGAATAGAAAACTAGTTGACAGACAGGAAACAAAGAGTATGAATAAACGGGTATTCTTCCAAATGGCAGTGACTGTGGGTACTGCAACGATCAGTGCGAGGACCCCAGCTATTCACTATACATATTAATGATTTAGATGAGGGAACTAAATGTAATATCTCCAATTTGCAGGTGACACAAAGCTATGTGGGAGGGTGAGCTGTGAGGAGGATGCAGAGATGCTTCAGTGTGATTTGGACAAGCTCAGTGAGTGGACCATTGCATGGCAGATGCAGGATAATGTGGATAAAGGTGAGGTTATCCACTTTGGTAGCATAAACAGGAAGACAGATTATTATCTGAATGGCTATAAATTGAGAGAGGGGAATGTGCACTGACTTGGGTGTCCTTGTACACCAGTCACTAAAGTAAGCATGCAGGTGCAGCAGATGGTAAAGAAGGCAAGTGATACTTTGACTTTCACAGCGAGAAGATTACAAGAGCAGGGATATCTTGCAATTATACAGGGTCTTGGTGAGACCACACCTGGAATATTGTGTGCAATTTTGGACTCCTTATTTGAAGAAGGATGTTCCTGCTATAGAGAGAGTGCAGCAAAGGTTTACCAGACTGATTCCTGGGATGGTGGGACTGATGTATGAGTGAGTCGGTTAGGATTACATTTGCTTGAGTTTAGAAGAATGAGAGGGGATTTCATAGAAACCTATAAAATTCAACCAGGACTAGAGAGGGTAGATGCATGTCGGGGGAGTCCAGAACCAGAGGCCATCGTCTTAGGATGGGTAAACTATTTAGGATTGAGATGAGGATAAATTTCTTCACCCAGAGAGTGGTGAGCCTGTGGAATTTCCTACCACAGAAAGTTGAGGTCAAAACATTATGGGTGGGATTCTCCATCCCACCGCACCTGTTTTCCACTGGCAGCGGGATTCTCTGTCCTGGCAGCTGGCCAATAGAGTTTCCCATTGTGGGCACCTCCACAGCATTGGGAAATCCACGGGTGTGAGTACGCTGCTGGTGAACTGGAGGATCCCGTCGACAGAGAATCCAGCCCATTCAAGGAGTTAGATATAACTCTTAGAACTAAAGGGATCAAAGGATATTGGGGTAAAGCAGGAACATGTTACTGAGTTGGATGATCAGCCATGATCATAATGAATATCTGAGCAGGCTCAAATGGCCAATCCCACTCCTATTTTCTATGTTTCTTCTGAAATTTATCCCTGTTTTATTGTAACAAAAGCATTAATTTATTTAAAACCGGTAAACACTAAGGTAACCGAGAAATGAGTTTCAAATGAATATGTTAAATATTTGTATGTTATGCAAGCTATATTTTAGCAGAATACCAATAACTGTAATATGTACAGGGATGGGGAACAGGCAAGAAAACCTTTTTTGTGAAATCTGTTGTATGCTTTGCCGTATGCAGCTGATTTTGGTGGCAATGGAATGGCTGGTGTTCAGAGCTTGAAATTCCTCTTGTGCTACTGTTAGCTCACTGATGAATGCAGTGTGAAATGCCTCCAGAAACTACTTTATAAGTGGTAGTTACCTTAATGGAGCAGGTCTTTGAGTATCCCTATCTCTGAGGCAGAATCTTTGGGTTTGAATCCCACTCCTGGACTTGGATGACCATGGAAGATGTGCTCATGGTATATCAAACCAGGTTGATTGTCAATCTATAAATCCTTCTAATATGCCTATGGCAGGTGATAAGAGCAGGAGAGTTTCCTGGTCTGCCAGAACTATGTGGTAGCTGCAATGCAACAGCATTCCCACATTAAAAGACTACATGCTTTTATGCTCTTCCCACGGGCTCTGCTTTGAGGGACTGCTAGAGAGAGTTAATCATATTTTAAGGAAATAGATTAACAACTTTGTTAAATAACATGTATTTAAAATTTTATTCTGGTTGTGTAAATAATTTCACTTTGAAATAATTGAAGCCAAGTGAGTACAACCTGAGGACTGGATTGGTGATTTTGGCTGAAGCAGTAAAGGGCAATTTCAAATTGTCTAATTGGCACTTCCCCAAGGCTCCTTCAACAGCACCTTTCAAACTAATGGCTTCCGCCACCTAGAAGGACAAGGGCAGCAAATGTATGGGAACACCACCATCGGCAAGTTCCCCTCCAAGCTGCACTATCCTGACTTGGAACTATATTGCCCCTCCGTTACTGTCGCCGGCTCAAAATTGAAGAAACCCCTCCGACTCCAGATATACTGAAGAGAATAGAGAAGGTGGATCACCATCCCTTCTTGAAGACAATTAGGAATGGGCAATAAAGGGCAGCACGGTGGCACAGTGGTAGCACTGCAGTCTCACGGCGCCGAGGTCCCAGATTCGACCCCGGCTCTGGGTCACTGTCCGTGTGGAGTTTGCACACTCTCCCCGTGTTTGCGTGGGTTTCGCCCCCACAACCCAAAGATGTGCAGGGTAGGTGGATTGAATACTCTAAATTGCCCCTTAGTTGGAAAAATGAATTGGGTACTCTAAATTTAAAAAAAAATTAAAAACAGGAATGGGCAATAAATGCTGGTCTTGCCAGCGATGCTCATGTCCTATAGTATCATTTGAACCTGGTGTGAAGCCACTTTTAGAAACAAAACTTTCAAGTGGTTAGGTGGACAGCATGGTGACTGTAAGGGTTACTGGATAGTGAAAACATTGGGTGGGTGATCCCCTCTTTCCAATTGCAGCACAAGAATCCTCTTTGACTGTCTTATTACCACTTCAGCTGAGATCAATTTATGACCAGCAATCGGATCAGGAGTCTGTACGTACTGTCTCACCCTGTTAAACACTTCTATCAACTCAGCCATTCGGGAAGTTTTATACAGTTATTTGTGCAATATTAATAGTACTTCACTTGCGCACAACTGGTTATAGATTGTAAAGGCTTGGCTTGCAAGCTAATATCTTAATGGGGCTAGTTTCTCTACTCAAATAGATGTGTGTTGAACTTTTGGAGGAATATACTATTTTCACACTTATTTGAAGTGCAGTAGATATGTTGCTTGGGGCATTGTTGTCTAAAGGTTATATGTATCTGGACTAATGTTTTAACACTTGTCCTACAGGCTTTTAACCACATTGTTAGCAATAAAGCATGTCTATCATGACCTTTACGTTTGGGCCCTTCCCTTTATCTTCAGGTCATTGTCTTAACCTCGTTTCAAGTAACCAATTACAAACCCTAAAGGTTTACTATGAGATTTTCCACCTCCTTACAATTTTCAGAACAGTTGTAGCATTTTCTTAACTTCCATAATACTGACTGAAATGTCCACTCGCTATCACATCAATTTTACACACTGATATTTTAAACAGTTTTAATTTTGCAAAGTTATATCTCAATTTCATGAAATGTCAATTTAGTCTGGTTTCATGGCTGCAGCAATTTAAGCTTTGAATTCTTAGTCTTGAAAGGAATTGTAGAACTCCACACCATATTTTCTTTTTTTAACATATGTTGTACAGCATATCGTTTGAAGTCAATCTAATAGGATTCAAATACTTGCGATGGAGCAACAAATGTATTAAAATATTGTGGAAAAATTGTATGCAACTTCTACATATGTTTCACTTTTCAAACAAAAGCAAAATGTTCAGATTGAATCTTCATTTTAATTTTAGTTATCATGCAACAAGATGAAACTGATTCAGATTTTTCATATGTGATGCTCAGCGCACAATAGCCTTTTTACTGTCAAAAAGCTATGTTTAAGGCTGAGCAAACTGCACTTGAGATCTATAGTCCTGTTTCTTTTGCTGTATAATATTTCATAACTGTGTAGCATTTTGTGATATTAATCTGGAATAATTTTAGCAAAATAAGGCCAGAACTAAAAATGTTATTAAAAATTAGGAGAAAAAAATCCTCTGAGATAATGACTTTTAAAGCATATCTTTCAAACTCAAAAATAAATTGAGATTGCTCAGATAATTGAAAATATTGTATAAGATAATTTTGAAAATAATCAGAATTTTTACATAACTTTTGTATAGTTAATGACTATCTATATTTGGTTACTAAATATATGACAGCCTGTAATATTTCCAGAGTGCTTTAAAAAAACGCTTGTGAATATTAATGTCATTGCATAATTTGTGTTGGTGAATCTTCTATGAAAAAGACATTGCATAACTTTTATACATCAGTGTTTCTGACTTACGTTTTCATATTTATGAAAGAATCCTGATAATATGCTAATAAATATGTATCAATTTTGAGAATCTCAGGTATAAAACTACCCAGAAAAGTCACATTAACAGACTACGCTAAACTAAATGATCCAAAATAGTAATAGCTTTATTAGTGACATTTCTGAAATATACGCTTTCTTAATTTTTAAATAGATTAGAAATGTAATGCTCAGAGTAGGTAAATGTCACAGTAGATGTTCTGATGTTTGGAGAGTAACTGTCTTTTACACTTACTTTCATTCAACTCCAGTGACAAATGGGTTTCTGCAATGTGATTAAATGCATATTAGTGTTTGCCCAAGGCACTTGATTATTATCATCCTTATTTTCATTACATTGTTACTGTAAGGCCATATAATTCATAAAGATAATACAGAAATCACTTTGTTGCTGCTGGAAATAATTCTGCTTTATGGATGATGTCCTTTTAATTTTTCCTTTCATGGATTATAAAATTGGTTAATATCCACTGAACTGAACCAGTGGAGAAGCAAATAAAGATGTTGGCCTCGGGTCACAGTGTCATTTGTGATACTGGCAAATTCCTACAGGCTCATTTATCCCTGTACATGATTGATAATGTTATGGGTTAAATGGAGAATGGTTTGCTTCCATTAAAGGATCATCTCTAGTGAAGACCTCCCACTTAAAAGTCAGGCATGGCAACATCTGTGATGAGAAGACAAGAGACTATCTACAGGTCAAATTAAATAACTTAAATAATTTAACTGGAATGACAGTGTAATTTGTCCATTCTCTGTTATTACCTTGACCCCTATCAGACTTGTAGGCCACCTTGCATCTCACCCCAGGGTGTTTAAGATGTATTTTTAAAAAATAAATAAAAGTTCTAGATTAGGCATTTATTGCATTCAGTACTGCGAAAAAGGTCCAAAGGAAAATTGAGTATTAAGCAATAATATTCCTTAAACTACAGCTGAGAATATGTTTTTTGAAGTTGCAGTACAAAAAAAAAGCAAGTTTAAACTCCCCATAATTGTAGGATAAAAACACTGGTCAGTGTTTCTGCCTCAGCCAGCATTTTTCTAAAAATAAGGGTAATAGGTCATTTATCTTGTCCGTGGGACATTGTGGAAAACTACTGCTGTCATGCTTGACTTTGTTACAGTCACTACAAGTAATTCATTTGAGGCAGTCTTAAGTGATGAGATGCTATGTAAATGCAAGTTCATTATTGCATGTCCATATGACTCATTTGGAAACTGTTATACCTTCTGAGTCTGAAGGCAATGGATTCAAGTTCCATTCCAGAAAATTCCAGTATTGAGGAAGTGCTAAATTGTCAGACAAACTAAAACTAATGTTCTGTTTGCCTGTTTAAATAGATATTGGGGCAGTATTGAAATAAGATCAGGGGATTCTAGGCCTAGATTTTCCCCTTCTTTGTACCTAAAGAATGCTTATTTATTCAGGCCCCTTTCAATTTGTAACTGGGATTTCTGTAAATTCTCCGATTGATGGTTCGGGACTTGTGGGAGGAAACCAGAGCACCTGGAGGAAACCCACGCAGACACCGGGAGAACGTGCAGACACAGACAGTGACCCAAGGGGAATCGAACCCTGGACCCTGGCGCTGTGAAGCAACAGCGCTACTAGGGCTTTGAGTCTTGCTGAAAGGTCAGTGACTATCCTGGACAAACATTACTCCCAGGTTCAAGAACATCATGTGCCATCAGGGTGTTTGGCTGTTGTGTCTGTGGGAGACTGCAGATCTGTCATCTGGGCCTCGTATTACACTGATTTTGCCAGAACAAAGAACTCCTCCTTAAATGTATCCAGTTCTTCCGCTCACTTTCTGCATACTCCTGCCAGGTCTGCTTGTTTGGCTGGTTAACCTTCTGCCACTCTCTTGAATCAAATCTCACTTCCCTTACAGCCGCAGCTCAAGGGCTGCATCAGTGAAGCCTGGGCAACCATGCCCCAGTTGTCCAGTATCTACCTTTCCTCCTGGCAAGATGGAGCATGCATACTGAATTGAAATGGCTGCTGCGGTAACGGTTGCCATGATGCCTTTTAAGTTTGGTCTGTAATTTACAAGTTCCCCTTCCATTTAGCACTTGCTGCCACCAATTGGCCGCCAACTCAGGGAAAATTGCAGCCTGTGAATGCCAGCACCCCCCCCCCCCCCCACCCAACCCCCCAGTGCAGTGTTGAATCCCGGAAATGGTTCTAATTTTGTGTTCCCGATCCTGCCAAAATCCTGCCACATGTGTTTTTTCCAATATGATGTGAACAGGAATGGCATCGATTGTACCAAGTATCTCAACACCGGCAGTGTTTTAATGTGTGTTTTAATTCTGCAGTAAAGAGGCTCACCTCGGTGGTCTTCGGAGAAATTGAAGAGGTGTGCGCAAGTAATCTGCAGTGACCTCGTACAGAGCACAAAGAAATTTGTACAGCTAGTGCATATGATGCAGTAGGTGCCGACTTTAATTATAAGTGAATGACTAGACCAGTATTTTCCAAACTTATTTTTCCCGGGACCCACTTTTAACAACCGGCGGACCTTCGGGACCCGTGCCGACCGACATTCGTGAGACATGATGGCTGACGTTAGCGACCCACGCCAGCCAACCTTTGCAACACACCATTATTACTTATCTTTAATGCGGCAGGTGTGCCTGCTTGGTTCTCACAACCTCTCTTGCTCCGTCATTCAATGTCACATTTCTGCTAAGGACTTCAGCTTGCAATTTAAGTTCTTGCTGCATCCTTTGAAAAAAATCAAGAGGTTTGCCCTCAATCTGCCTTTGAAGATTTGAGAGTTTTAAACTTAATTTGCCAGTACTTCCCTGCATATAACACACATGGGCTTTGCATCTTGATTTGCATTGGCACAATTAAAGCCATACCTCAAGAAATCATCTTCATACTACTTTGTTCCTGTATTTTTGTTTCTTCTTAATTCTTTTTCACCAGAGGCCCTGGAGCTCTGGATACAGCTCACACCGGCACTGCTTTGTCCTGCCGTTGAGTCTCCTGAGAAGCTCTCTTCAGCAGATTAAGTTGTGAGATCCTGGCCTGTTTGTATCTCTGGCCCTCTCTTCCTTATTACGAAATAATTCATCTTCAGATCTTCACACAGTCCTTTTGCTTGCTTGCTGACAGCTACAAATTGAAGGAATCTCGCCTCTATGATTTTGCACCCAAAGCATTGATGTAGAAGGCACTTCAGTATACGTGCCGAGCGCGTGACCTTCTCTCTGCTGCTGCCTCCGGCGGAAAGACTCTAATCGTTCATATTTACAGGCCGGTTGCGGCCGGCATTTTTTTTTTACTTTGAAACTTTATTTCCAATACCTGAATTCTCCAGGTTTATGACTTTTTACTGTTGAAAATTAAAACAATTTCAGTTGAACATGTGCATCCTTGCATTTACACACAAACTTTAAAAAAAAAAATCCTATTTCTTTAAAATTTAAACAATTATAGTAAAAAGTACAATATTGTTTTTACTTTACAAACTATGACTTTAGAGGAGATGAAGTAACTTGTCAAACACACAAAATGTCACACTATTTCTTACTGGTTCCACTGCATTGCACTATCCAAACATCCAAATCACCTCCTGCTCCATTTATCCAAAAGCACTTTTTCCTGGTTTCTAGAGAGTGGCGACGCAAAGTGATAACTGTAGGTTTCTTCCAGTGTTCACATATGTCAGCTCTATTGATTGGCCGTCAAACCAGGCCAGGCTTCCTCACTGCATCCACCCCAGTCACAGACCACTTCCCGACCAATACTTACCGTCGTGGGTGTGCAAGCGGACGTTGCGCCGGCCGCTGAACAGATTGACCAAGGAGCCGCATGTTGCATACTGCTGTTTGGTGGCGGGGGACGAGCCGAGCAGCGCTCATAGGACGAGCTCTAGAGCGGAGCGCCAAGCTGGGGCCACGATGATTAGCATTGCGCGTCCACGTGGATGCCCGTTGGCCCATGTCTGTTTGCCCCCCCCTGCCCCCACATGTGCGCGGTGACCAATACACAGCCCAGCCTCGCGTCGTCCACTCCCTCAAATGCCACAATCGGGGTCTGCCCGCCGCCAGCAATCTTAAAAGCCGGTCACGGCAGTTGGGGACTTCTTCCTGCGATTGGGAATGCCACAACCCATCGATCCGCGACCCACCCGCAGGGTGCGACCCTGAGTTTGAAAAACCCTGGACAGAGTGATAGACACCACTGTAAATATCTGTGATAGGCCCATATTTGTACCATTGCAATTGGTCTCATTTCTGTTGTGCGATGTTGGTGCAGAATGGTGATTGTGTTTTTTCACAGAAAAAAGTCACTCGCTCTGGAATTAATTCATTGTGATATGTATTGTTCTATACGTTTTATATTAGAATGTAACATTTGTGTTTCAGTAGTAATTCAGTGAGAATGGTGAAGCAGCTTAATTTCCCCTTATTATAGTGTAAATCACTTTGTTGCAGGTAATGCTTGCTTCAAAAGTCATTTTAACAAAATCAGGACTGTTGCAAATACCAAGTTATTTTAACAGTTACTAATTCAGACATCAAAACAGTGCATAAATTAAACATTTGATAGATATGTATGGTTTGGCATGTTAGATTTTTCACTGAAGATGCTGAACTCTTGCTGTTGAACTGTCCCATGCATACTCACAACTCACTGAAGTGTGAGGCTGAGTCTCTATCAATCATAGAGCATCACACTCAGCCTGGTTTTATCTTTGCCTCACATATATACACTTTTTTAGCACTGGGTCACTGAGCAACATTTAAGAGGACGCGCCGTGCTTGACCCTTTCCTAAGAACATAGACCAACTGTAGCATTTCTACCACTACAGCGGTTGAGATCAGCTAATTCAATGTAAATTGACCATTCAGCTTGGTATTTTCTAATCCTATTGATCTTTATGATTTAATACCACACCACAAGATCCATTTGCCCCTCAAAAGTTTTGAGTAGGGTGACAGGGCTGTTCCAAATTGGGGCATTTTAAAACATCTTGTGAAAATAGCCACTGATGTACTATTTAGCAGACAGCAGTGAGGTTTCATGTATGTGCTACCTATTTGAGCATTGTTTACGTATATGTTCTGTGCGTATTAATGCTTTGTTCTTCTCTAAGGTATAAATAATTTCCCCAATAAGAATACTTGATGAGAGTACTGTGCTAGTTTGTAAAAAGCAGGTTTTTCTAATAACAGCATGTTGCTAACTTTGCCTTAGTTCAATTGCTCTGTTTTATTACCTTTGCTCTTGAGTCGCCAGGTATCTTTATGATACCGCCACGTGGTTCAAGTCCGAGTAATGATCAATAATCCAATACACCGATTAGTAAGGTTTAAATCAAAGCACATTTATTTTACACAATAATCGCTACTCATGCACAAATTCTACGCCTAAGCTACTTCTACAACTAACAGGCCTATACTTAACTTGGAACTGGCCCAACAGGTCAGGCAAACAAATGGCCTTTCGTTCGGGTTCTGAGCCTGCGGGATTCAAAGTTGGTACAGATTGGTAGCTAGGAGCGCCTATCTCGTAGCGAGCGTTGAATTAAGACTTATGGGTTCGATCTTCACTTCTCCGGTCACGGTCAATGTTGGTTCGTTGTTGCTGGGTGACCCGGGCAGGAAGAATAGCTGAAGAGGAGCTGCTGAAGAGTGAAGAGAGCTGAGGAAGAGGTGGTGAAGAACTGAAGAGCTGGAAGCGAGCCGAAGAAGAAGAGCTGCAAGCGGTGGAAGAGAGCTGGAAGAGCGGTGGAAGAGAGAGCGCCTTGATCTTGGGGCTCAATTCTTATAGTCCCCAGGGGCTTCCTGCCTTTCGGGGCGGACCCTGTACTTGGTCCTAAGTGATTGGACTTTGTCCCAATCGCTTGGTTCGATTTTCTCCAATGCTGGAGCGGTTCCCTGATCGATGGGCGGTCTTGAGGTGGTCGTTCACCTCCTTTTGTGTAGGCTTCTGCTGCCGCCGAAGAGTCTGGTTTTGCTTTGTGTGTCTAAATGTTGCTTATTGTTCCCGGGGATTGCTCATTAGTATGCAGATGGCTGTTGTTTTGTTATGTTGATGGTTGCTGGTATCGATCTTGTCTGGCCTTTCCAGAGGTAAATACACAGTCAACCTGCAGCTGCTCATTTTTGTCCTGTTGGCTGACTTTCCCATCAGCCTTTGCCGTTCGCCATTTTGAATCGGGGGTTGGCCATTTTAAGTGGCTACATGCCCTCCTTGTGATCCTAACGCGAAGCACAAAATCTTTTAACTAACAATTCTAAGGGCGCTATGTCAAACAGGGACATGCATTACAAAACAATAAACTGGGAACCTCTAACTATTCTCAGTACACTACAGTCACTTAAACATTTCATTATCCTAACTTCCTCAACCATACAACAAAATCATAGCAGTTTATACATCAATCTTCCTGGCTTGGCAGTCAAGCTCAGGATCGTACAATTGCACATGAATATTCTGAACATTTCTTTATTGACAATAAAACGCAAATGAATGCTCTTTATTATAGATCGCGGGGGTCGGGGGTCTGGTCGTATCCGAAAATAGGGGATCTGATCCTATACACCGGGGTTCGAGTGCGGTAGGCTCTCCTTCTCCATTTCCGTAGACGCATAGTCTGCACTATGCAACAGAGTATCGCTAATACCAGTAAGGTTTCTATTACATAGGACAAGGAGTACCAGGTTATGAACCTGGCACACCAAGATGATGTGGTGTCGCTGGTGACTGGGCTCTGGGTACTGTGGGGAAGTGAAACATTAAAGGCTGGGGGGCTTGAAGCCATGGGGTTCGCGTTCACGCGCAACCAAATGTCCATAAAGATGATGCTGACCCATGTGAAGGAAGTCGTTAATGATGGAAAGGGATAAGTATACACCGCAGGGCAAGAGTTATAGCTGGGGGAAGGGCAATTATGATGCCATTAGACGTGACTTGGGGGGGGGATAAGGTGAAGAAGTAGGCTGCAAGTGTTGGGCACACTGGATAAGTGGGGCTTGTTCAAGGATCAGCTACTGCGTGTTCTTGATAAGTATGTACCGGTCAGACAGGGAGGAAGGCGTCGAGCGAGGGAACCGTGGTTTACCAAGGAAGTGGAATCTCTTGTTAAGAGGAAGAAGGAGGCCTATGTGAAGATGAGGTGTGAAGTTTCGGTTGGGGCGATGGATAGTTACAAGGTAGCGAGGAAGGATCTAAAGAGAGAGCTAAGACGAGCAAGGAGGGGACATGAGAAGTATTTGGCAGGAAGGATCAAGGAAAACCCAAAAGCTTTCTATAGGTATGTCAGGAATAAGCGAATGACTAGGGAAAGAGTAGGACCAGTCAAGGACAGGGATGGGAAATTGTGTGTGGAGTCTGAAGAGATAGGCGAGATACTAAATGAATATTTTTCGTCAGTATTCACTCAGGAAAAAGATAATGTTGTGGAGGAGAATGCTGAGCCCCAGGCTAATAGAATAGATGGCATTGAGGTACGTAGGGAAGAGGTGTTGGCAATTCTGGACAGGCTGAAAATAGATAAATCCCCGGGACCTGATGGGATTTATCCTAGGATTCTCTGGGAGGCCAGGGAAGAGATTGCTGGACCTTTGGCTTTGATTTTTATGTCATCATTGGCTACAGGAATAGTGCCAGAGGACTGGAGGACAGCAAATGTGGTCCCTTTGTTCAAAAAGCGGAGCAGAGACAACCCCGGCAACTATAGACCGGTGAGCCTCATGTCTGTAGTTGGTAAAGTCTTGGAGGGGATTATAAGAGACAAGATTTATAATCATCTAGATAGGAATAATATGATCAGGGATAGTCAGCATGGCTTTGTGAAGGGTAGGTCATGCCTCACAAACCTTATTGAGTTCTTTGAGAAGGTGACTGAACAGGTAGACGAGGGTAGAGCAGTTGATGTGGTGTATATGGATTTCAGCAAAGCGTTTGATAAGGTTCCCCACGGTAGGCTATTGCAAAAAATACGGAGGCTGGGGATTGAGGGTGATTTAGAGATGTGGATCAGAAATTGGCTAGCTGAAAGAAGACAGAGGGTGGTGGTTGATGGGAAATGTTCAGAATGGAGTACAGTCACAAGTGGAGTACCACAAGGATCTGTTCTGGGGCCGTTGCTGTTTGTCATTTTTATCAATGACCTAGAGGAAGGCGCAGAAGGGTGGGTGAGTAAATTTGCAGACGATACTAAAGTCGGTGGTGTTGTCGATAGTGTGGAAGGATGTAGCAGGTTACAGAGGGATATAGATAAGCTGCAGAGCTGGGCTGAGAGGTGGCAAATGGAGTTTAATGTAGAGAAGTGTGAGGTGATTCACTTTGGAAGGAATAACAGGAATGCGGAATATTTGGCTAATGGTAAAGTTCTTGAAAGTGTGGATGAGCAGAGGGATCTAGGTGTCCATGTACATAGATCCCTGAAAGTTGCCACCCAGGTTGATACGGTTGTGAAGAAGGCCTATGGAGTGTTGGCCTTTATTGGTAGAGGGATTGAGTTCCGGAGTCGGGAGGTCATGTTGCAGCTGTACAGAACTCTGGTACGGCCGCATTTGGAGTATTGCGTACAGTTCTGGTCACCGCATTATAGGAAGGACGTGGAGGCTTTGGAGCGGGTGCAGAGGAGATTTACCAGGATGTTGCCTGGTATGGAGGGAAAATCTTATGAGGAAAGGCTGATGGACTTGAGGTTGTTTTCGTTGGAGAGAAGAAGGTTAAGAGGAGACTTAATAGAGGCATACATAATGATCAGGGGGTTGGATAGGGTGGACAGTGAGAGCCTTCTCCCGCGGATGGAAATGGCTGGCACGAGGGGACATAACTTTAAACTGAGGGGTAATAGATATAGGACAGAGGTCAGAGGTAGGTTCTTTACGCAAAGAGTAGTGAGGCCGTGGAATGCCCTACCTGCTACAGTAGTGAACTCGCCAACATTGAGGGCATTTAAAAGTTTATTGGATAAACATATGGATGATAATGGCATAGTGTAGGTTAGATGGCTTTTGTTTCGGTGCAACATCGTGGGCCGAAGGGCCTGTACTGCGCTGTATTGTTCTATGTTCTATGTTCTATGTTCTAAGTCCTCATGGCTCTTCTCTTTCCTTTTCTTTCTTCTCTTCTCCGGTCCTGGAACTTCTGGAGTTCTGTGGAAACAAGCATAGTGTCTGTAACTATCTTTGTTTAATATCTCGTACGATAGTGTGTCTGTCCTGCAGTGCCAATTACTCCCTTTATAATTGGTCACTATGTGTGACTCCCTCATTTATTTTTTCAAAAATCGAATTTTAGGACAAGACACACTTCCAAATAATGAACCAGTGCGAGCCGTCTCGCAGACTGTGCAATTTACCATCCAAATGTTTCAGGATGTAAATAGCATGTGGTTGGCAACCTAAAGGTTACCTAAAACAAAACAAAACTTTTTGAACTGAAAGTGCCAAAATGAGGTGCATATGGGCCGCGACGGGTAAGAGTTGGATGGAGTCCCCGGGTAGGACGGCTACCAATGCCGTGTCTTTCCTACCCGAGCGTAGTTGACCAGAGGGGGGGTTCCCAGGCAGGGCGGGTCCCAAGCCGTTTCTCCACTGCCTGAGCAACCGACAAGAACGGGCAAGAAATGTAGTCATCGTGGTGGGGCTGCCGTAGTGGTTCTACCTTCGAACCAGAAGAGCAGTTACGAACGGGCGTCTGGTTCCTTAACCAGTCTCTGCAGACAAGCTAGTTCCGCTGAACTAGTGTCTGGCAAAAGTGATTCTGTAGGCAAGTCCTCAGAGGTTTCGGCCGAAAAGGCGTGGGGCCGTGAAAATTTTTTCCTGTCTGACAAGCAACATGTAACAAACTTACAAACAACATAAAACATGCTGCAGGTTCCATCAGAAAGGACACCACTTCTCCCAAGCGGTTCCTTTTAAAACATCATCTGAACACCTCAGTTCTCGGTTGCGAACAGGGTAGCGAAGGGTTTCTCTGTTTGGGAGTCAGACCCAAGGTCGTCATCTTCTCCCGGGTGCCAAACACTTGAGTGTATCAGGGCTGAAAGGGCTGCATGGTGTGAGGTGGGGTCGCTCTCGTCGTTGCGGACGAGTCGTAACGAGTTATCTCGGTGCCAATAATTGGTGTCTAGCTGTGTGGGGACAAAATCGGGGTCGTTCGTGTAGTTCGGTGGTCGGTGGTGGGGTTTGTTTAGGAAAGTGATCATGAAGGGATCACTTGGATCGTAGTCGGAATCGCTGGGTGTGGGTCCTGTTGCATAGGGATAGTAGCGAGGCATGCTGCTGCTGTCATCCGAGTCACAGTCGCTGTCTCTGCTGCTGCAGTCTGTGGGTGTTCCGGGGCGGAGTGTATATTTCGGGGGTGGAGTCGAGGTCGAGTCCGTGGCTGGGCTGGACGTGTTGGGGGATGGTAGGGTTACGTTGGCTGTGGGCGGGGCGTGGTGTGCTGTGTCGAGCATGACGTGGTGTGCGTGGTTAGACTGTGTTCCATATGCCTTCAGCTGGTTTATATGGAACCACGCAGTCTTACCATTGGGGTACTTTATTTTATACACGGAAGGGCTTACCTTGTCCGCAATGGAGTACGGACCCGAGTATTTTGGGGACAGGAATGTGCTGGGGTTATATACGGAGACCATAACTTGCTGTCCTATACTGTACTCAGTCGCATGCACTGTCTTGTCAAAACAATCCTTGCTCTGTTTCTTTCTTGTACCCAATTTTACTGCGGCTGCTAGCTGAGCCGTTTTAACATTTCCCACTAATTGTTCTACTGCTTTCTCATGTGTGAGGGCCGTCACTTCGGGGCTGGTCAAGTCTAAACCTAACAAAAATCCTGTGCCTTTCATGGGGCGTCCGGTCATGAGGGTGTGTGGGGTGTAACCTGTGGAAGATGAAATCGTGTTACGCAAAAACATCAGCGTAAAAGGGAGGACTGAGTCCCAAGTGGTGTTGTTCTGCTGGACCATTTTTCTGAGGGTGGATTTTAGGGTCCGATTCATGCGCTCCACGATACCACTCGACTGTGGGTGGTATGCTATGTGGAATTTTTGGGTGATGCCAAATATCGTGAGGACGTTCTGCATGACACGTCCCGTAAAATGGGAGCCTTGGTCGGATTCAGTGCTGCGGGGGAGTCCCCATCTTGTAAACATGTGGTGGGTCAAAATCTTGGCTGTGGTTTTTGCAGTGTTTGTGCAGGCTGGGAATGCTTCCACCCATTTCGTAAAGGTGTCAATTACTACAAGTACGTATTTATAGCCATTCCTGCAAGGGGGCAATGGTCCTATAAAATCGATCTGGAGGTTAGTCCAGGGGTCATTAACGGGTCGGGTGTGGCTGAGTTAAGCCTTTTTGGCATATCTGTCCGGATTATTCTGGGCGCAGATAAGACAATTCTCGATGTAATGGTTTACATCTTCCTTTAAATTCGGCCACCAACAAAGCTGCTTGAGATGGGCTGTGGTGGGCTCGATTCCCTGATGTCCATGACCGTCATGGAACAAACAAATCATTGATTCCTGTCCTGTTCAGGAACCACATAAAGGGTGTCTTTTAACACCACACCGTCATGTGTGGTCAGTGCATTTCTAAACCTCTCATAGGGTGCTGGATATTTTCCTTTTACAATCTCCATGAGATTGCTGTCCTGCTTCTGGGCCTCCACTAGATCTTCGATCTTTGTCTGTGAGACCTGAACTGCACTCACTGGTGCGCTTTCGGGGGGTGTCCAAAAATGTCAACGTCTGGAACCTGCTTTAGCCAGTGCATCGGCTTTTACATTTCCGGGGGGAGGAGCGATGGTGACTGCGGACTTTGATTGTCCCAAAAGTCCTGTTCTGGGCTCTCTCTAAAATGTGACGGAGCAATGGGGCTGAGGGAGGGGTTTCCCGTCTGCGGAAACAAATCCTCTTGCTTTCCACAGGGGCAGAAATTCCGTGAGGCTGTTGCAGACATAGAGGCTGTCCGAGTATCTGTCTGCTGGGATGGGGAAGGAATCTGTGTGTTCCACTATATACGCGATAGCCACGAGCTCTGCTGCCTGCGCGCCTAAGTGGCCTGGAAGTTTTAACGATATTTCCTCAAGGGCGCGTCCCTGAGCGTCCTCGACATAGATACCGTAACCTGTTATGCGCTTCCCATCCAATATTGTGGAAGATCCATCCACATAGATCTTTATGGGCTCACACGTGTCTGTGTGCTGGGGGCTCTGGATTGAACTACCTATCTTTCTGGGGGGTGTTTTAGCAATAAAGGGGCCTTTGTCGTGGTGTGGAGAGATAATTTCGCGTTCATGGGGGTTTCCGGGGTACTGTAAGTTGTCGGCAAAAAGGTGTGTGTCATTGTCCTTTTAACAGTGATGTCCCGTCCCTGCAAGAAAAGGGTCCATTTAGCTGCTCTAATCTGGCTTACTGTATCGTCCTTGAGTGGTCCGTCCAGTAAAGGTTGGGTGGGGGTGTGTTCGGTGAGAATTGTGATGGGGTTCAGTCCGGTAATATATGAAAAACACTGCACTGCCCAAAATACTGCGAGCAGGTGCCTCTCACAGGCTGAAAATCCCTGCTCCACAGCATCTAAAATTCTGGAGGCGTAAGGTACGGGCCTTAACTGGTCGTGCCGTTCCTGGAGGAGCACAGCCGAAAGGGTGCGGTCTGTGGTCGCTACCTCTATGGCGTAAGGGGAAAGCGGGTCCGGGACTTGTAGTGCGGGGGCTGCTATGAGTGCCTGTTTTAAAGAGTCCACAGCATCCGTATGCTGCCGAAGCCATTCCCAGGGGGCTCCTTTCTTTAGGAGATCTGAGAGGGGTGCTGCCTTGCTGGCGAAACCGTCAATGTGGTTTCGGCAGTAGCCAACCAGTCCTAAAAACGACCGGAGGGCTGGAATGTTCTGGGGAAGGGGCAATTTAGCAATCGAGTCAATCCTTTTATGCTCGATCTCGCGTTTACCATGTGTGATAATTGTTCCTAAATATATCACCTTTTCTTCCAAAATGTGGGCCTTTTTGGGGTTGACTTTACAACCGATTGAGTGTAAGAGTTCCAGGAGTTCGGACAGAAGCTCAATGTGCTCTGCCTTGGTGTCTGTCTGCAGTAGTAGGTCGTCTACGTACTGAACCAGACATTCGGGGCGAGAGAATTTGGCTAAACCATTTGCCAGCTGTCGGTGGAAAATGGAGGGGGAGTTGTGGAAGTTTTGTGGCAGGCATGTCCACGTGTACTGCTGTGCTTTAAAGGTGAAGGCAAATTTGTACTGGCACGCCTTTGCCAATGGAATGGACCAGAATCCATTACTGACATCCAAAACCGTAAAGAATCTGGAATTGAGTCCCTGCTTGAGCATGGTCTCGGGACTTGTTGCTACTGTGGGGGCTACTGCGGGGGTGACTTTGTTGAGTTCCCGGTAATCGATGGTCAGTCGCCATGATCCATCGGGCTTTCTCACTGGCCAAATCGGGGCATTATTAGTGGAGGCTACTGATCTAAGTACGCCCTGCTCTAATAAGCTTTCTATTACCTTTGAGATTTCTCCCTCTGCCTCTTGGGGAAATCCATACTGTTTTGGGGGTCTAGGGTCAGGTCCTGTTATTTGTATGGAGCCAGTCATCCGTCCACAGTCGTGCTTGTGGGTCGCGAATGCTGCCCTGTTCTTTTGCAGGACTGCCCTAACCTGCTTGTCCATACTAAGCGTGGTCGGGTTGAACCAAAATTCGCCTACTGCTCTAATTTTGTTCGCGTACTCTCCTATGTTGAGCGTTGCGGGGGCTCTTGCGGATTTTGCCACCTTTCAGACACACTGGTTGACTGGATCGAATGAAAGATTGTGGGAATTCATGAAATCGATCCCCAGAATGTGTTCTGCTGTGTGGAGCAGGTCAACTAAAACCACTGGGTGCTTGGTGGTGATGGTACCGATTTGAATGGGTACAGGGGCTGTGATGTGTTCCTGCTGTGAGTGGCCTGTAAAGCCGCTGAGGGTGATAGTGGCTGTAGTGGGCCACGTGTCTTTTTGAAACATGGTGGAGGAATTTATCGTGGTGCGGGACCGTCCTGTATCCCAGAGAAATTCGATGGGCTGACCCCGAATTTTTGCTGCAACTACCGGTCGTCCGGACTTATCCCAAAGGGTGTTGCAGACCCAACTGGGGGAGCCCGTACACCGTTAGTCCATTCTGGTCAAGTCCGTCAGATCTGAACGGGCGCTAACGCTATGAATGGGCTCTGTCTTTTTCTTACTCAGAGTGCCCGTCTGCTGGGCTTTTTGTGGCTTTTTAGGGGCATTGCACTCTCTTGCGAAGTGTCCCAACTGTCCGCAGTTGTAACACTCCTGTGACTTCGGTGGGGTGCTGTTCTTTCCCTCATTCACCCAAGCGGGGTTGTGGTGTGTTTTTACTGCCTGCATATCTGCGCCGGCCTGCTTTTCCTCGGTATTCTTAACTGCGGGTTTACTTTGTATAGATTGCTCCCAAGCGTGGGACAATCTTTTCACTACCCACTTCTCGTTATGGGCCTCCTCTGAGGAATTATAATTCGTGCAGGCTTTCTGTCCTGTTTCTGTGGCATGGGAGATAAGGGTGCGGGTCCATTTGGCCATGTTGTCTGCGGACAAATGGGCACGGTCTAAGTCTCCAAAGACTGCTGCAAAGTGGATCCACAGGCGTCCAGCAAACGCTGTGGGGTGCTCGGATTTCTTTTGCCTACATTTGTTGAGGCCATCTACGGGGTCACCCCGGTTATACCCGATCGCATCCAGGATCGCGGTATGCATTTCTGCAAGGGTGCCTCCTCCTACATTCTGTGGGTCGGGAAGGGCTGCTGCTACTGAAGGATTTAAACTTAAAACGGTGAGCTTTACATGCTCTCGCTCATCCAGGCCGTACATGATCGCCTGATGCTTAACTGTGGCAAAGAAATGGTGGAGATCTGAGGTGGGGAGGAACGGAGTGATCTTGTCGCACGAGTACCGTAATTGGGTCACTGTTAAGGGGGTGGAGTATAGAAATTCTGCATCGTCCGATGTGGCTGTGTGGTGGGTGGTTACTGGGTTCATTGGAGCTTGAACTATCTGCTGTGTGGGGGTTGGGGCGCTTTTCTCATTTGTGGCTTTTCCTGCGCACATGTTCCCTGAACATATCTCTGCGCTGTTTCGTTCAATTCTTCCCAATCAGGGCCATCTTCCTGATTTAATTTTTCTCCAAAGGTTTCCTGGAAACCTTTCTGAACAGAAAGCAGCGATTGCAGCTCTGCAATCTGCTTCCGGCACTTTGCTTGATCTAGCGTGCTTTGTCTTTGTTCTGTGGTGACAGCATGGAGTGCTCTTAATGCTGCCTTGAGGTCACTACACTGTTTCTGTAATGCCTCTACCTGCTTTTCCGTTTCTTCACGTACCAGGACTGCACGTTGCGTGTCCTGATAGGTCTTTTCGTATTGAGACTGGAAGCTGCTTAAGTGCGCCAGACAAGACTGGTGAGCCCTTTTGGCATTCTCCACCTCTCCATCTTTTGCTGCCAACTTCCTTCTCAATTCCAAATTTTCCTTTTCTACCTCGCTAACATCGACCGTACTCATTCGATGTATGCCCTCAACTTCTTTCCGGAGCGTCCTAATGACCTCCTCTGTGCCTCGCAATTGTGCCAAGCAGGACATGATTGCCATCGGCTTGCGAGCTTTCCCTCAGCTCTTTTTGTGGATCTCGCTCAGGTTCTCCCACCAAGTATGTTCTATACTCCCGGGGCCTGATTCCTCGTTGTCAGAGAATTCATTCCAAAGGGGCCATCCTTTCCCTTTGATATATTTCCTGATCTCTTCCTCCCAAATGGGACATTGTCCCACTCTACTGCTGCTGGTCGCTGCGACCGCAAATTCCTCTGGGTTCATTAGGCGCTGCATTGCCATCTTTCCTATCCGAATGCTGCTCTTCAAATTTTGGGACAGGGGTATTAATCCGAATGCTGCTCTTCAAATTTGGGACAGGGGTATTAAGGCGGTCCTGTAAATACAGGTACGGCTTTCGCTACTTTCCGATATACAAACTTCTGACAGTTTTGTCGCAACAAAAAATCTATCAGTTGTACTTTATCGCCCTGTTAGTTACGCATGCATACACACACTTCCGAATTATGGGTATTGATCAGAACTGCTTGAACACTTGTGGTTTTCTGTTTCCAATTGGATCTCTAATTCAAATTCTGTGTTCTCCCGGAGTGGTTTTCCACTTCTAGATCGGGTCCCGTCAGGATGCCGCCAAATAATGTTGCTAACTTTGCCTTAGTTCAATTGCTCTGTTTTATTACCTTTGCTCTTGAGTCGCCAGGCATCTTTATGATACCGCCACGTGGTTCAAGTCCGAGTAATGATCAATAATCCAATACACCGATTAGTAAGGTTTAAATCAAAGCACATTTATTATACACAGTAATCGCTACTCATGCACAAATTCTACGCCTAAGCTACTTCTACAACTAACAGGCCTATACTTAACTTGGAACTGGCCCACCAGGTCAGGGAAACAAATGGCCTTTCGTTCAGGTTCTGAGCCTGCGGGACTCGAAGTTCGTACAGATTGGTAGCAAGGAGCGCCTATCTCGTAGCGAGCGTTGAATTAAGACTTATGGGTTCGATCTTCACTGCTCCGGTCACGGTCAATGTTGGTTCGTTGTTGCTGGGTGACCCGGGCAGGAAGAATAGCTGAAGAGGAGCTGCTGAAGAGTGAAGAGAGCTGAGGAAGAGGTGGTGAAGAGCTGAAGAGCTGGAAGCGAGCCGAAGAAGAAGAGCTGCAAGCGGTGGAAGAGAGCTGGAAGAGCGGTGGAAGAGAGAGCGCCTTGAACTTGGGGCTCAATTCTTATAGTCCCCAGGGGCTTCCCGCCTTTTGGGGCAGACCCTGTACCTGGTCCCAAGTGATTGGACTTTGTCCCAATCGCTTGGTTCGATTTTCTCCAATGCTGGAGCGGTTCCCTGATTGATGGGCGGTCTTGAGGTGGTCGTTCACCTCCTTTTGTGTAGGCTTCTGCTGCCGCCGAAGTGACTGGCTTTGCTTTGTGTGTCTAAATGTTGCTTATTGTTCCTGGGGATTGCTCATTAGTATGCAGATGACTGTTGTTTTGTTATGCTGATGGTTGCTGGTATCAATCTTGTCTGGCCTTTCCAGAGGTAAATACACAGTCAACCTGCAGCTACTCGTTTTCGTCCTGTTGGCTGACTTTCCCATCAGCCTTTGCCGTTCGCCATTTTGAATCAGGAGTTGGCCATTTTAAGTGGCTACAAGCAATACACTTCTATGCAAGTTTTAGAGGTCTTAAGTGCCGTGTGTAACAAGGTGTTTCCATCATCCATGCTGTTTATGTAACTGGCGTCTTTAATTATTTGTGTTGTTGCTAATTAACTTTTGACTTTAGCTTGAATTCTGGCAGCCTCAATAAGTTGATTTTTTTTTCGCTCTGCTATGTGATGTGCATATTTGGCAGTAATTACCACAGGTTTTACTGCTCTGGCTGTTTACTGCTGTCGTGGGTGGTTGGAGTGGTAAAATAAAAGTCAAAAAGACATGTATATGCAGAATTAAATGTTGCCTATTTAAGTGTTACCTATTTTTAGCGGTATATGAATGATGTGGATAGGAGACAACAAAAATGTGTGACTAATCTATTTAGTGGAAATCAATGTATACAAAAATGTCAGGCATTCGTTGGATCCGAAATTGAAAAATCCTTTGACGTAGGGCAACATGGTAGCACAATGGTTAGCACTGTTTCTTAACAGCGGCCGGGTCCCAGGTTCGATTCCCGCTTGGGTCACTATCTGCACGTTCTCCCTGTGTCTGTGGGTTTCCTCCGGGTGCTCCGGTTTCTTCCCACAAGTCCCAAAGGAGAATTCAGAATGTCCAATTCACCTTCAGCGTACCCGAACAGGCGCCGGAGTGTGGCAACTAGGGGATTGTCACAGTAACTTCATTTCTCCTAATAATTTCATGCTCCTAGTTCTTACGTTCTTATTAAGGGTTATGGTGTCCGGGCCGGAAAGTGGAGCTGAGTCCACAAAAGATCAGCCATGATCTCATTGAATGGTGGAGCAGGCTCGAGGGGCCAGATGGCCTACTCCTGCTCCTAGTTCTTATGTTCTTATTTGTCACGTGACAATAATGAAGATTATTATTATTCCATGAGCAGTTTAAAGATAATAATCAGCTGGACTAACCAATTTAAAATCGTGACATTAAAAGCACAGGCTAGGTTTACAGCCAAACATGCTCAAAACTTGTGACCAAATGGGAAATACACCAGTCTATACAGCATTGAAACTTTAAGAAGATCTTTGCTGACCTGAAGCTAGAAGTTTACAACAAAATTAAGCATTCTGCAGGAAACAGCAATTGAACTCTGATAACCCTCAGCTGTGTTTACCTACAGGGAGTAATTTTCCAATTTTTTGGCAGAGTGGCACAGCAGGTGGGAAAAGCGGTGTGAAAGCCACCGGCCACAACGGTGGCTTTTTCGGCTGTATTGTTTGGTTGGTTGTCAAAAAATGTTCAAGGGGTGGGTCCCACGACGAAATTGCAATTCATTTTTTAAAGGATCAGGGCTTAAGTGGTTCTCTGAAACTGATGCCCATCAGTCAAGCTGAGTGGAGAGAGGCTCCTTTAGTGTCTTGCCCAGCATGGGAGTTTGTAAAAGATTGGGGCTCTGTGATGTCCAGGACAGTAGTCATGGACCTGGGAAAGGATGCTGCTGGGGAGGATGGCAATTGATCAGGTCATGGACTGGACTCCTCAATGTTCACTCTTTTTCTTCCCATGCAGTTAGAAGAGAGAGACACAAAAGGAGTCAGCAAGGTACCTGCAACATGAGTTCAAGCCCTGACCCGTGGAGTGAACGTCCAAGGTATCCACTGTGGACACCACTCTCACAGTTATGGCCTGGTTGCCTTAGAGTTTGCCTTGGAGGAGTGCCGGCACTATCTCCTCAACAGAAGGTTTTGAGACTCCTCCAGTTGGCCTTGCAGTCTTAAGAGTGAAGCTAACATCACTTCCTGATGTCCCAACTCTGCCTTTTCAGCTCCAGGAGCTGAAGAACGATCGAGTACAGAAGCATGTCATCTGACTGCGGATTAGCAGTGCCTGGCCGCCAACAGTCCTCCGAGTGCCGGATCGTGGGACATCCCTGCTTCTGTCTGTTGTGGATCAGTAAAAGTGAGGTGTTCACCAGTTATTGACCCAGAAGCCTCTCTAATACTAATTCCCAGCAAAGTGTGAGTGGCTGCGTTGGTAGAGGGTGTGGGTGAAATCTGACGCCTGTTCAATGAGAAGGTCAGAGAACTTGTTGGTCCTGTTCTTGTTGTTGATGTCCAAAGCCCTGTTGGTGGATGCACATGTGCTGCCCACTGATGTGCTTGCAAGAGAAAAGAGATGGTATTTGTGTATGGCATGGTAATACGGATAGAATAGAGTGAATTCTTGTGAGATTGGTGAAATGGAGGATTGTGTTATGGGTCCTCACTCTCGTACCCACTTTGTCCTCCACGCAGGAGTCGTCCTCTTCCGCCTGGCAAGCTGGAGGGCTCTCTACTTGAAAAGCGACATGATTTGGAGTTTGGGCATCCCTCTGTCCATTTGTGATCTCTCCCATTTGTGATCCCATCTCCCTGGGGCTGGTTTAGCACAGTGAGTTAAACAGCTGGCCTGTAAAGCAGAACAAGGCTGCGCGGGTTCATTTCCGTACCAGCCTCCCCGAACAGGCACCGGAATGTGGCGACTGGGGCTTTTCACAGTAACTTCATTGAAGCCTACTTGTGACAATAAGCGATTTTCATTTTCATTTATTGTGAATCAGCTTGTCCTGCAAAAAGACAGATAGGGAGAGTGTAAGCAGGCCTTATGTCATCGGGTCAGATAGTAAGGATGTCTGGCATATGTGGTTGGTGAGTGGGAGATGAGGAAGCGTGTGGGAAGGCAAGTGATGGCAGTGATTGGACTTGTGATGGGTGTGTGAGTGGGTGAATGGTGACAGAGTAGTGCACTGGTTGCCCGTCCTCCTGTGCAGGGAGCTTACCAGTGCTGCCACCTCCTCCCATGTGGGGTTGGTGACCTTGTTGGGGGATCTTCTCCCTGCCTTGAGGTACAGGCTGTCCCACCTCTCCTCCACAGCATCCAGAATTTGCATCAGGGCTGCTTCAGAAAACCTCAGGGCAATCGTCCTTGCCGCTATTTTCTTGGCTGAACTTGAAACAAGTGCTGGGGACCACCGTGCTGATTATGTCATGTGAGAGTACCTTTAAGAAATGGGTGTTTAAGAAATGTACCTTTAAGAAATGGGTGTTTATCAGTGATGTCAGAGTGTGGGTGGAGCTGGGCTGTCTGTCAGCTTTTTACTTTTGTTTTAGGCTGTGTGCTGCAGGGTGTGTTTTAGTTTTGTTTTCAGTGTTGGAGCTGAAGCCAGACAGAGCAGGTGTACTGTTGTTCTCTCTGCCATGAAAAGACTGTCTCTTGATCACTTGGTGAATTCAGAATTATTAATGTTCTCAGTAGTGAATGTAAACCTGATGTGCTTCTGTTAAAAGGTGTTTCTTTTGTCTTCTGGATGTTGTTTGGGAAGTTATTACGGATTACTTAGTGTTGTATTCTTTGGGGGTTGTATTTGAATTGATGGTTGCTAAGATGTTCACTGTACATTTTAAAAAGGTTAACTTGAGTTAATAGAATAAACATTGTTTTGCTTTAAAAAATACTTTTCCATTTCTGCTGTACCACACCTGTAGAGTGGGCCGTGTGCTCCCTATACCACATCTATTAAAAGTTGTGAGTCAGGTGAACTCCATGATACACTTTGGGGTTCTGTAAACCCTGGCCCATAACAATTGCAATGCTCAACTGGTGGCGGGGCAGGTGAATCAGCATCCACCCGCCACACAGGCAGCCTGAAACCTGTGGAAATTCTTTTTTGATGGGAGGTAATGTTGAAGGAAGGCTGTTTTGCTCGGGTGTAGTGAAATGAAAGCATAAGGGGGGGCAATGTGAAAGGATAGCTGTGCAACGGCAGTGTTGAGGAAGTGTGAGGGGACACAATGACACTCAAAGGGTAAGAAGATGGGTGATGAACAATGGAATGCAGCTGGAAAACCGAGGGGAGGGAAGCTGGACGATGACAAGGCTGCATAAAACGCTGACAAACCAGTGGTCAAAGGGATACCACTGTTTACTGGAAGGGGATGCACGCAGATTGCAGAATATGGGGTGGGGCTTGGTCACATGGCACATTAGGGATTGTTTGGACCAACACTCGGAAGTTGGGTCTATAGTGGTTTGGCAGTATCAATGTTGTCCTTTGCCCTTTCTGGAAACAGGATCTCTAACAACGTTCCCATCTTAGCTCAGGGGCTTGCAAATGGGGTGGATAGAGGTCCGCATGGTGTATGGGCACCTTACAGGTGATGGGCTCAGGGTGGGAATATCCACCATAACAATGACTGGATCCAGTGTTAATGGTGGAGGCAATAGTAACAGGTAGCATTTCTATCTGCACATTGTGAGTCTCCAAGTAAATCAGAGGCATGCTTACAGGAGGGAGGTAGGGGTGAATTCCATCCTGTAGTAAAAGTGAAGCACCATCTCAAAGACCCAGAGCAATGGCTTTGTACAAAACTGAAGGTAAAATCAGTTCTGTCTGAGAGGGGAATAAGGTAGTGTGGCAGGACCGCTACACAGGGCTCCTTCTTGGGACGCACACACTTGTTGGTGCTGCTACAGTGGACAGTATCCAGGTCAATTACACAAGATATAGACCCCTTGCTCAGTAAGGAACGACAAACCAACAATTTAACTCCGCACTATTAAAGGGATAGGCAGAATTCAATAACCTCACCTCAGTGGAAGGTAGGATTGCAGTCTTTTTAGAGTGAAAGCAATAGTGAAAAAGGCACAGCTGTATAATTTTTACCATTCCATTAGTGACGGGAGTTATGGGTTAACAATTAATGCCATTCATCAGTGGCCAAACAGATTCCAGTCTCAGACCAGGAGGAACTGAAAGGTCATAGGTATGCAGAACTTCTTTCAAAGAAAGAAGTGCAGAGTTACTTTCATTTCATTCACACTTTATCATCCTCATAGGGCGGACTTCAGATGTTACATCTTTGGAATGGAATTTTGCTCAACTCTGTGTGTGCTAGAGACCCAGAGGTAAGGTTGCCAGACAATCAAGGATTCCAAAGCTGTGCAGCCCCACATCTCCCACGGGTCTCTCAATCACACCGTACCATTCTGCATCCTTTAACCATTAAATCTGATGTTTATTTTCATAGAGTAGGCAAAAATGCGAATGCATCCAGAGCTCCAGGCTGCATTTCTCAGAGTCCTCATTCAATGGGGGAGGCGACAGAAGGAGAGGCATCTCCAGCTGGAGGCACAGTTTGGGGACATGGCCAAGGTGAGCTTGAACATAAACAGGAGGGTGAAGGGGAAAGACCGAGACAGCAGAGGTGACTCACTACATGGTTTATTGTCGAAGGGTCTCTTACTTACAAATGAGTGAAAGGAGCTGCTGGGTCCACTGCGATTGTTCATAGGCTTCTTGCATCACATATGCCACATTTTGTATGAAGGCCTGTCGCCACATAGGGTTGGAGGCTTCCTGCTGTCAGTGGCCCTGAAAGTGACAGCAGCACTCAAATTCTTTGCCTCTGTGTCTCTTCAGGGATCAACAGGAGACCTCTATGACATTTCTCAGTCTGCCTAAAGCAGATGACCAGTTCCCTTTACAGAAAGGCCCATCATTATGTCAGGTTTGCTCTGGACGAGGAAATATTCATTCACTGGCTTTGCACTATCTTGGACCTCCCAAGAGTGCATGCGACACTATGAGCTCCCTAGCAAGAGCCTCTAATTTTTATAAACCACCAGGGTCTACTGTTCCATCAACATGTAATTAGTGTATGACCATCACAAGCACATCTGTGTGTATGTGCACATTATCCTGGGATTTGCCATGACACCTACATCCTTAATCACTCTCAGGTGCCTGGGATGTTCGAGGGGTCAGAAGGTTTTCAGGGGTGGTAGCTGGAGTAATAGGGATACTCACTTAATAGTGGCTGATGACTCCAGTGCATCAGTCTCAGACTCGAGTCGAGGAGAAATTCTAGCAACATCTCCCCTATCCCTCCAAGCAATTCGTTGGGATAGCTGAACCATTGCTGAGAATGAATCCTGCATTCACAATTGTGTGTTCTGACCTCGTGACTTGCTAGGATTTATTCTTTGATCAGCTGATCCGCTCACTGTCAATTTAAAGTCCACTGAAACGACTGATGGGAGACGAGGCATGATGCTTTCGGCACCTTCCAATAATGCAAACATTACTGTGAATGAGATGAGGACCAGCCTAGGGGTCTCATCCTAAAGTGCATGTACTGGGTTCAAACATAGAACATAGAACATTACAGCGCAGTACAGGCCCTTCGGCCCTTGATGTTGCGCCAACCTGTGAAACCACTCTAACTCTAAAGCCCATCTACACTATTCCCTTATCGTCCATATGTCTATCCAATGACCATTTGAATGCGCTTAGTGTTGGCGAGTCCACTACTGTTGCAGGTAGGGCATTCCACGCCCTTACTACTCTCTGAGTAAAGAACCTACCTCTGACATCTGTCCTATATCTATCTCCCCTCAATTTAAAGCTATGTACCCTCGTGCTAGACATCACTATCCGAGGAAAAAGGCTCTCACTGTCCACCCTATCCAATCCTCTGATCATCTTGTATGCCTCAATTAAGTCACCTCTTAACCTTCTTCTCTCTAACGAAAACAGCCTCAAGTCCCTCAGCCTTTCCTCATAAGATCTTCCTTCCATACCAGGCAACATGCTGGTAAATCTCCTCTGCACCCTTTCCAATGCTTCCACATCCTATAATGCGGCGACCAGAATTGCACGCAATACCCCAAACACTTAGTGAGGAGACCCAGATGCCTCTACAGCCACTGTACCCTACTGTAGGGTGCAGGGCTGCCCCAATGTTTGGTCACTATCCTCCACCTGTTCAACAATGACATGAATGCCGTGATCCTGATCAACGGATTGATCCGCCACAGACCCAATTCACGTTCAGGGGTCAAGCAAAGACGTGTCAATGCACCAGCATTCTTCTCAATCTTCCTTGCTGCAATGCTCCATCTCAACACAGCAAGCTCCCTGCTGGAGTGAAGATAAACTACAGAATAAATGGGAATCTGTTCAACTTCTGCCACCTGCAGACCAGATTCAAGGTCGTCCTATCCTTGGTCATTGAACTAAAGTATGCAGATGATGCTGAGATCCAAGCCATCATCAACACCTTCATCGAGATACACAAGAGCATGGGCCTTACACTAAACATCTATAAAACAAAGGCCCTTTGCCAACTGTCCCGCCACATAGCACTGCCCCCATTTTATCAAAATCCACATGTAATCAAAATCGACAACGAGGTCTTGGACAAAGTGGTCTATTTTCCATACCTTGGGAGCCTACTGTCAATTAAGCTGCAAACTTTGAACACTAAGTTCAACACTGCCTTCAGTGTGCCAGTGCACCAGCGCAGTCTTCAGTCACCTGAGAAAGAGTGTTTGAAAACCAGGACCTCAGACCCGGCACCAAGCTCCTGGTCTACAGAGCAGTAGTGATACCCACTCTCCTATATAGCTCTGAGACGTGGACTATGTACAGCAGTGCATCTGCATGATCCTGCAACTCGATTGGCAGGATAGACGCACAAATATTGGCGCTCTCGCTCAGGCCTTTAGGAAGCATTGACCATGCTTGATCAGCTCTGCTGGGCAGGCCACATCGTCTGCGTGCGTGCCATGACACTCTTGAAACAAGGGCTCTACTTGGTGCAATGACATGGAAAGTGAGCCTCAGGAGGGCTGGGGAAATGCTTCAAGCTTACCCTCAAAACCTCTGGAGAAACTACAACATCCCCACCAACACCTGGGCCTCCTTTATCGGAAGTGGAAGAAAAGTATCCAGAAAAGAGCTGAACACAGAGTTTCATCACCGAGAACAAGCTGAAGCCAGGCATCGACAGCGAAAGGAGAGCACGGCAACCCAGGCACCCACCCGCTCCTCCAACCACTGTTAGTGACCAAGACTGTCGCATATTGGACTCCTTAGTCACCTGAGAACTCATTTTTAGTGTGGAATTAAGTCATTCTCAACTCCAAGGGGCAGCCTAAGAAGAAGACAGCAGCATTGCTGATGAGCTGTCTTCAACCATTGCTGTAAGCAATAAGGATTCCAACTTTCCCAACATACACATCTCCTTGACAGTGCTCAAGGCCCCCGGAGACTAGTAGCACAGATGTTGATATCGCATGAATGTTAAACTTAAAGTGGGATACTGATGAGGGAGAGGATGGCTGAAACTTGAATTAAAAGGATTCCAAAGTACAAAATCAAAATTATTTATTTTGACCAGAATATTCACATACCTATCCAATGAGATTCAGTAGTCCAATTTATTTACAGTAGTAGCATACCCGTGAGCCAGAAGCGAATTCAAAACTTCTTAAACTTTCCCAACTCTACCACTACATCTTGGTACAGCCCTGACATCCGCAGCAGAGGTGGAGGTAGCCTGCTGATTGCTATATCTTTATGCCTGTGATGACCTTGGCATATGTCCCCTGCTGGGCCCGAACCATGGAGGGTCCCAACATGATGAGGGCTTCCTTCTCGGGGGTAGAAGCACCCTTGGCAGCCTGCGCTGCTGGAGTGGATGCGGGCAAAGGCAGAGTGGACTCTTAAGCGGCTGAAAACTGTTGGAGTGTCCCGAGAAGAGGGCCCCACGGTGTCCACTGAAGCCCATTCTCCCCGTGGGTGCCATAGAGCCCCTGCCTGACTCTTGAAGGAAAATAGGGCACTTAGGAGGGAGGTCAAGATGCCTCATCCCATGTTGCCTTCATCCTAATGGTGCCCATGAGGGTGTGTAGCCGTGGAATGCAGGACCGTATGCAAATCCAGCAAGAACTGCTGGACCAAGATCTCCATGGTCGTCGCTTACCATTGCATGATGGCCTCAGGCACTCGCAAGTTGGAGCCACAACATCCAAACAGAATGCTGAAGGATTCCTCCATCATTTGCAGAGACTCTCGAACTTCTGCCTGAAGTTCCGTTGCCTGGCTTTGTTTAATAAAGGGCGAGGAGAGTCCATTCTCCTTTTTAGCTGGCTCTACAGAGGCCAGCTGCTGGGTTAACTAACACTCCAATCAGCAGGGGGGAACAATCACCCTCAGGTGGATGAGTGCCATGCAGATTATTACACTTTGCATTTCCACTAGTGAGCTGGCAGCTGCTTCCAGAGGCTCATCATCTGATTGGAACTGAGCAGGTGGCTCCAAGTGCCGGAGAGCTGGCTGTCCTTGGTTCCGACTGCTCGTGAGTGTGTCTGTGAGTGGTTCTCCAGAAAGTGACCCCGAGTCTAACCTAGAGTTACGCCCACAAAGGTATGTGTCTCTGTGCAGGTCAAGGGTGCGGGTGAGCACTTCCAGTGGCGGCTATGAAGGCACATTTGGTGGCTCCCGCTCTGGTCGAACTTTTGTACCTTTCCCCCCCGACTTTTCTTCCGGTTTTAAACTGTAAATTTGAAGGCTGAGGCAATTGGGCACCGTTTCCACGTATCGGTATATGGAGAAGAGAACCAGAAGTGCACGAAAAGGCAGAAATAAGAAGACGGGCAACGGCTGGGCTGAAGCTGCAGCAGAAGACAGCATGGCCGAGGATCGGACCCCTGGTGTGTCGGCCCAGCGATCAACGGAGCACTTGATGCAGGTCATCCAGGACGGCTTTGCCAAGCAGAAACGAGACTGCCTGGACCCGATAAAAGAGTCGATTGATCGGATGGAGCACAGATTGGACGCCCAGGATCAGGCGATCCAGAAGGTTGAGAAGGCGCTGGCTGAGCAGGAGAAGCATCAAACTGCGGCGGAGCTGGAGCTAGGGATGCTGAGGGACCAGCAGAAAAGGCTGCTAGAGAAGGTGGAGGATCTAGAGAATAGGTCCCGTCGGCAGAACTTAAGAATTGTCGGGCTCCTGGAAGGGTCTGAGGGAGCTGATGCTGGGGCATACATAAGCGGGTATGTTTGAGAAGCTGCTGGGGGAGGGGACATTCTCCCGACCCTTGGAGGTGGACAGGGCATACAGAGCGCTTGCGAGGAAGCCGTGAACGGGGGACCCTCCCAGGGCAATGGTGGTGAGATTCCACAGATTCCTGGACAAGGAATGTATTCTTCAGTGGGCCAAGCGAACGTGGAGCTGTAAGTGGGACAACAGTATCCTGCGGGTTTACCAGGACCTGAGTGTGGAGGTGGCCAGGAAAAGGGCAGGCTTCAATCAAATTAAGTCAATCTTTTTCGAGAAGCAGGTGAAGTTTGGACTGCTGTATCCGGCTCGTCTCTGGGTCACATATGAGGACCAGCATCATTATTTTGAGTCGCCCGAAGATGCGCTGGACTTCGCGAAAAGAAAAGGACTAGTGATGAACTGAGAACGTTTGAACTTTAATGTAACTTTTTGACTTATATTGGGGTTTTTTTCTCTTCTGTTTTTGAGTTCTGTTTAAGAAGGGGGGAAAAAAGTTTTTTGTGTTCGTATTTTCTTTTTGGTGAATGTTGGCAATGCCTTTTGCTTTGATGTGCACTTTGGGGGGAATGGAGACCTGCTTGTTTGGATGTCGGTGTTTTTCTTTCAGTTGGGTGATTGTATGGGGATTGTTAGATGCTGGAATTTGTTTGTCTGAGCGGGGGCGAGGGGAGTGAGGGAACAATAGGTGGGTGCCTATTTGGCGCCGGGGGCCACTAAGCTAGCTGGGTGAGCTAGCTCACGCACAAGTGCAGTGGGGGTGTGCATATGTTTAGTTTACTGTATGGGTTAGGTTTCAGAGTGGTGTTGCTAGGGGGGGAGGGGGCTAGTTGTTCTGCTGACGAGGGAGGGACTTCGGTTGAGGGACAGAGAGGAGGTCGGTGGCGGGGGCAGCCAGGCGGCGGTCCAGAGGAGGCGGGGCGCATGGGCTGGAGGCGGGCCCAAGAAAGGGGATGGTTGATCGGCGGAGGGGTGGGGGGCACTGTGCCCCCAACTAGGCTGATCACTTGGAATGTTCGAGGGTTAAATGGGCCGGTTAAGAGGGCACGTGTGTTCGCGCACCTGAGGGGACTGAAGGCGGATGTGGTAATGTTGCAGGAGACGCACCTTAGATTAGCGGACCAGGTTAGATTGAGGAAAGGCTGGGTCAGTCAGGTCTTCCATTTGGGGCTGGACACAAAGACTAGAGGGGTTGCGATCTTGATTAATAACCGTGTGGTATTTGAGGTAGGCAGAAAATCTCGGATGTGGGAGGTCGATATATTATGGTTAGTGGTAAGCTGGAGGGGATGAAGGTAGTGCTGGTTAATGTGTATGTGCCAAATTGGGATGACGTGGAATTCATAAAGAGGATGATGGGGAAGATTCCGGACCTGGACTCGCACAAGCTGGTCATGGGAGGGGACGTTAATACAGTTATTGACCCCGGCCTGGATCGGTCATGCTCGAAAATGGGCAGGGTGCCAGCGATGGCAAAGGAACTGAAAGGGTTCATGGAGCAGATGGGGGGGGGGTGGATCCATGGAGATTTAGGCAGCCGAGGGTGAAGGCGTTCTCCTTCTACTCCTGCGTACATAAGGTATTCTCTCGGACCGATTTCTTCATTTTGCGTAGGGCCTAGCTGGCAGGGGTGGTGGACACGGGGTACTCGGCGATAACAATCTCAGCCCACACTGGGTTGACCTGCAGGTTAGTAACGATAGTAATCAGCACCCGCATTGGAGGTTAGATGTAGGGCTGTTGGCGGACGAAGCGGTGTGCGAGAGGCTGAGGAAATGCATACGAAATTACCTGCAAGTAAATGATACGGGGGAAGTCTCAGCAGCGGTGGTCTGAGAAGCGCTGAAGGCAGTGGTGAGAGGAGAGCTGATTTCGATCCGGGCTCACAGGGACAGGATGGACAGGGCAGAGACAGACCATCTGGTGAAAGAGATTCTACAAGTCGACAGGAGGTACGCGGAGACTCCAGAGATAGGGCTTTTAAGGGAGCGGCAGATGCTACAGGCGGAGTTCGGCTTGTTAACCAAAGGGAGGGCAGTGTACAGCTCAGAAAGACGGGGGCGATCTACGAGCATGGTGAGAAGGCCAGCAGGATGCTTGCACAGCAGCTCAGAAAGAGGGAGGCAGCTAGGGAAATAGGGAAAGTGAATGACGGGGATGGGTACTTGGTTGGGGATTCGGCAGGGGTGAGTAAGGCGTTTAGGGATTTCTACAGCAAGCTGTACAGGTCGGAACCCCCTAAGGGGCCGGAGGGGATGAGGCGCTTCCTGCAGGGGCTGACTTTCCCGAAGGTGTACGGGGAGCTGGTAGAAGGGCTGGGGGCCCCGATCGGGTTGGAAGAGATAGTGGAGGGTCTGAAGGCCATGCACGCGGGTAAGGCCCCGGGGCCGGACGGGTACCCAGTGGAGTTCTATAAAAAGTTCTCTGCGATATTGGGACCGGTGCTGATGAAAGTGTTTAATGAGTCAAGGGAAAGGGGTTCTGCCCCAGACAATGTCACAGGCCACGATTTTGCTTATCCTAAAACGGGACAAGAACCCGGTCTTACAGGCCGATATCCCTGTTGAATGTGGACACCAAACTGTTGGCCAAGATTTTGTCCTCCAGGATTGAGGATTGTGTACCGGACGTTATTGTGGAGGATCAGACAGGGTTCGTTAAAGGCAGGCAGCTGGTGGCCAATGTAAGCAGGCTGTTAAATGTGATCATGATGCCCCCGGAAAGTAGGGAGGTGGAGGTAGTGGGCGCAATGGATGTGGAAAAAGCTTTTGACTGGGTTGAATGGGATTATTTATGGGAGGTTCTAGGGCGGTTCGGATTTGGGAGGGGCTTTATTGACTGGATCAGGTTGCTGTACCAGGCTCCTGTGGCAAGTGTACGGACGAACAGGAAGACTTCGGACTATTTTAGACTGCACTGGTGCATGAGACAGGGATGCCCCCTCTCCCCACTGCTGTTTGCGCTGGATATGTATAGCGGCTGGCAATTGCTCTGAGAGCCTCAAGGGGCTGGAAGGCACTCCCGTTGTCTCTAGCTGGGAGAGGCCAAACGGTGAAAATGACGGTACTCCCGAGATTCCTGTCTGTATTTCAATGTCTCCCCATCTTTATTCCGCGGTCCTTTTTTAAGCGAGTCATCAAAGTTATTGCGGGCTTCGTGTGGGGGGGGTTAGGGGATTTTGGCAGGGGTTTGCTGATGCCATGTCCAAGGTATTAAAAACAAGGGTGGCATTGAGTCCAGAGGTGGCGATTTTCAGGGTGTTGCAAGATCCGTGAATCCAGGAGGAGAAAGAAGCAGACGTTCTGGCCTTTGCTTCCCTGGTAGCCCGGAGACGGTTACTATTAGCCTGGAGCGACTGATGGCCTCCGAAGTCGGAGACCTGGCTGTCGGACATGGCTAGCTTTCTCTGCCTGGAGAAAATCAAGTTTGCCTTGAAAGGGTCACTAGGGTTCGCCCAGAGGTGGCAACCATTCATCGACTTCTTTGCAGAAAATTAATCGTCAGCAGAGGGGGTGGGGGGGAGGGGGGGGGGGGGGGGTGGGGGGGGGGGGGATTGGTTAGCGTAGATTGGGGGGTTAATTAATGGTGGGACCTGTTAGTGAGGGAGGTGGTATTTGCACTATGTTTATAGTCTCATGTACATTATTTATATTGCTGCTGTTACAATGCCAAAAAAAATACCTCAATAAAATATTTATTAAAAACAAGGTGCGGGTGAGTACAGTGACGGTTTTCGGTGAGACTCCCTCATCTTCAGATCTGCTCTGGAGGTTGGGAGTGCTGCTCAGCTGCCTGGCTGACTGCGATCTGATCATGCTTGCAAGAAATAAATGACAGTTTCAGTGGATGAAGTTAGGTTATTTCAGAGTACATCAGACTCACTTTGTCAGGATTTAATGAACTTATGGAACTGAGGTCCTTCCTAGTTGGTTGGGAGAGGCCATCTCTTCTTCCCTACAGGAGCGATCCCTGTCCTCAGCAAGTTCAGCTGCAGCCTCCTCAAATTAGGTGAGGGCAATGTTTTCTGCTGTCACTTCCCTGATCTGGGCTCATCCTTTATTGTGTGCCAGATTGCCCTGCATTTAAATGAAAGATAACCCTGTGATCAGAGGGAATGGAGCAGAGGTTGGATAAATGCATGTCCTCTGTGTGTGATGGGCCCATCCCAGAAGAAACCGAAGATGGAGTGGGAGCAACATGTTAGATGGGATGTTGGAGATGTGAAAGTGTCCATGATAGAATGGGTGTTGATATGTGTCGCCCGCTAATGGATGTGTGAGATCCATGAAAAGAGTCGCTGTTTGAGTACATGATGCCATGATGAAAGTTTGATAGTGGAGGGAGCTGAGAGAGGATTTACCCCGTCGGAATGGACCATTCATCCGCTTCCAGCACTGCATGGCGCTTCTGGTGCAGCTGCCAGCCATGCTGACCTGGACAATAGCCTCCCAGGCCAGAGAGGTCATAGAACAGTACAGCACAGAATAGGCCTTTCGGCCATCGATGTTGTGCCAAGCATTGTCCAAAACCAAGCCATCCCACTCCCTGTCATTCTGGTGTGCTCCATGTGCCTATCCAATAACCGCTTGAAAGTTCCTAAAGTGTCCGACTCCACTATCACAGCAGGCAGTCCATTCCACACCCTAACCACTCTCTGAGTAAAGAACCTACCTCGGAAATCCCTCCTATATCTCCACCCTGAATCTTATAGTTATGCCCCCTTGTAACAGCTACATCCACCCGAGGAAATAGTCTCTGAGCGTCCACTCTATCTATCCCCCTTATTATCTTATAAACCTCGATTAAGTCGCCTCTCATCCTCCTCCACTCCAAAGAGAAAAGCCCGAGCGCCTTCAACCTTTCCTCATAAGACCTATCCTGCAAACCAGGCAGCATCCTGGTAAATTTCCTTTGCACCCTTTCCAATGCTTCCACATCCTTCCTATAATGAGGTGACCAGAACTGCACACAGTACTCCAAATGTGGTCTCACCAGGGTCATGTATAGTTGCAGCATAACCCCGCGGATCTTAAACTCAAGCCCCCTGTTAATAAACGCTAACACACTATAAGCCTTCTTCACGGCTCTATCCACTTGAGTGGCAACCTTCAGAGATCTGTGGACATGAACCCCAAGATCTCTCTGTTCCTCCACATTCCTCAGAACCCTGCCGTTGACCCTGTAATCTGCATTCAAATTTTTTCTACCAAAATGAATCACCTCGCACTTATCAGGGTTAAACTCCATCTGCCATTTTTTGGTCCAGCTCTGCATCCTATCAATGTCTCTTTGCAGCCTACAACAGCCCTCCACCTCATCCACTGCTCCACCAATCTTGGTGTCATCAGCAAATTTACTGACCCACCCTTCAGCCCCCTCCTCCAAGTCATTGATAAAAATCACAAATAGCAGAGGACCAGCATTGATCCCTGTGGTACACCGCTGGTAACTGGTCTCCAGTCTGAAAATTTTCCATCCACCAGCACCCTCTGTCTTCTATGTGACAGCCAGTTACTTATCCAATTGGCCAAATTTTGCTCTATCCCACACCTCCTTACTTTCTTCATGAGCCGACCATGGGGAACCTTATCAAATGCCTTACTAAAATCCATGTATACGACATCAACTGCTCTACCTTCATCTACACACTTAGTTACCTCCTCAAAGAATTCAATCAAATTTGTGAGGCAAGACCTACCCTTCACGAATCCGTGTTGACTATCCCGGATTAAGCTGCATCTTTCCAAATGGTCATAAATCCTATCCTTCAGGACCTTTTCCATTATCTTCCCGACCACGGAAGTAAGACTAACTGGCCTATAATTACCAGGGTCATTCCTATTCCCTTTCTTGAACAGAGGAACAACATTTGCCACTCTCCAGTCCTCTGGCACTATCCCCATGGACAGTGAGGACCCAAAGATCAAAGCCAAAGGCTCTGCAATCTCATCCCTTGCCTCCCAAAGAATCCTTGGGTATATCCCATCTGGCCCAGGGGACTTGTCGACCCTCAGGTTTTTCAAAATTGCTAATACATCCTTCCTCAGAACATCTACTTCCTCCAGCCTACCCGCCTGAATCACACTCTCATCCTCAAAAACATGGCCCCTCCCCTTTGTGAACGCTGAAGAAAAGTATTCTTTCAACGCCTCTCCTATTTCTTCTGACTCCATGCACAAGTTCCCACTACTGTCTTTGACCGGCCCTACCCTCACCCTGGTCATTCTTTTATTTCTCACATAAGAGTAAAAAGTCTTGGGGTTTTCCTTGATCTGACCCGCCAAGGACTTCTCATGCCCCCTCCTAGCTCTCCTAAGCCCTTTTTTCAGCTCATTCCTTGTTACCTTGTAACCCTCAAGTGACCCTATTGAACCTTGTTTTCTTATCCTTACATACTCTTTTTCCTCTTGACAAGACATTCAACCTCTTTTGTGACCATGGTTCCCTCACACGGCCATTTCCTCCCTGCCTGACAGGGACATGCCTATCAAGGACACGCAGTATTTGTTCCTTGAACAAACTCCACTTTTCATTTGTGCCTTTCCCTGACAGTTTCTGTTCCCATCTTATGCTCCCTAATTCTTGCCTAATCGCATCATAATTACCCCATCCCCAATTATAAACCTTGCCCTGCCGTATGGCCCTAACCCTCTCCATTGCAATAGTGAAAGACACCGAATTGTGGTGACTATCTCCAAAGTGCTCTCCCACAAACAAATCTAACACTTGGCCCGGTTCATTACCCAGTACCAAATCCAATGTGGCCCCCCCTCTTGTCGGCCTATCCACATATTGTGTCAGGACACCCTCCTGCACACACTGTACAAAACTGCCCCATCCGAACTGTTCGACCTATAGAGGTTCCAATCAATATTTGGAAAGTTAAAGTCACCCATGACAACTACCCTGAGACCTCCACACCTATCCATAATCTGTTTTGCAATTTCTTCCTCCACATCTCTATTACTATTTGGGGGCCTATAGAAAACTCTTAACAATGTGCCCGCTCCTTTCCTATTTCTAACTTCGGCCCATATTACCTCAGTAGGCAGATCCCCTTCAAACTGCCTTTCTGCAGCTGTTAAACTATCCTTGATTAACAATGCTACTCCTCCACCTCTTTTACCACCTTCCCTACTCTTACTGAAACATCTATACCCTGGAACTTCCAACAAAGACAAAAAAGAGTGGCTAAGGTAAATATTGGTCCTTTGGAAGATGAGAAGGGAGATTTAATAATAGGAGACGGGGAAATGGCTGAGGAGCTGAACAGGTTTTTTGGGTCAGTCTTCACAGTGGAAGACACAAATAACATGCCAGTGACTGATGGAAATAAAGATATGATAGGTGAAGACCTTGAGATGATTGTAATCACTAAGGAGGCAGTATTGGGCAAGCTAATGGGGCTAAAGGTAGACAAGTCTCCTGGCCCTGATGGGATGCATCCCAGAGTGTTAAAAGAGATGGCGAGGGAAATTGTAAACGCACTAGTGATAATTTATCAAAATTCACTAGACTCTGGGGTGGTCCCAGAGGATTGGAAAGTAGCAAACGTTACACCACTGTTTAAAAAAAAAAAGGAGGTCGGCAGAAAGCGAGTATTTATAGGCCGGTAAGCTTAACTTCGGTTGTAGGGAAAATGCTGGAATCTATCATTAAGGAGGAAATAGCGGGGCACCTGGAGGGAAATTGTCCCATTCGGTAGACGCAGCATGGGTTCACAAAGGGTAGGTCGTGTCTGACTAATTTGGTCAAATTCTTTGAGGACGTTACCAGTGCAGTAGATAACGGGGAGCCAATGGATGTGGTATATCTGGATTTCCAGAAAGCTTTTGACAAGGTGCCACACAAAAGGTTGCTGCATAAACTAAAGATGCATGGCATTGAGGGTAAAGTGGTAGCATGGGTAGAGGATTGGTTAACTAACAGAAAGCAGAGAGTGGGGATAAATGGGTGTTTCTCTGGTTGGCAACCTGTAACTAGTGGGGTCCCTCAAGGATCAGTGTTGGGCCCGCCATTGTTCACAATTTACATAGATGATTTGGAGTTCGGGACCAAGTGCAATGTGTCAAAGTTTGCAGACGACACTAAGATGAGTGGTAAAGCAAAAAGTGCAGAGGATACCGGAAGTCTGCAGAAGGATTTGGATAGGTTAGGTGAATGGGCTAGGGTCTGGCAGATGGAATTCAATGTTGCCAAGTGTGAGGCTATCCATTTTGGGAGGAATAACAGCAGAATGGATTATTATTTAAACGGTAAGATGTTAAAACATGCTGCTGTGCAGAGGGACCTGGGTGTGCTGGTGCACGAGTCGCAAAAAGTTGGTGTGCAGGTGCAACAGGTGATTAAGAAGGCTAATCGAGTTTTGTCTTTCATTGCTAGAGGGATGGAGTTCAAAACTAGGGAGGTTATGCTGCAATTGTATAGGGTGTTGGTGAGGCCACATCTGGAGTATTGTGTTCAGTTTTGGTCTCCTTACCTGAGAAAGGACATATTGGCACTGGAGGGAGTGCAGAGGAGATTCACTAGGTTGATCCCAGAGTTGAGGGGATTAGATTATGACGAGAGGTTAAGTAGACTGTACTCATTGGAGTTTAGAAGGATGCGGGGGGATCTTATTGAAACATATAAAATTATGAAGGGAATAGATAGGATAGATGCGGACAGGTTGTTTCCACTGGTCGGGGAAAGCAGAACTCGGGGGCATAGCTTCAAAATAAGGGGAAGTAGATTTAAGACCGAGTTTAGGAGGAACTTCTTCACCCAAAGGGTTGTGAATCTCTGGAATTCCTTGCCCAGTGAAGCAGTTGAGGCTCCTTCTTTAAACGTTTTTAAGAAAAAGATAGATAGCTTTCTAGAGAATAAAGGGATTCGAGGCCGGGGAGTGGAGCTGAGTCCACAAAGATCAGCCATGATCTCATTAAATGGCGGAGCAGGCTCGAGGGGCCAGATGGCCTACTCCTGTTCCTAGTTCTTATGTTCTTATGTTCTTAACCATCCCTGTCCCTGTTCTAACCATGTCTCAGTAATGGCCACAACATCGTAGTCCCAAGTACCAATCCACGCTCTAAGTTCACCCACCTTATTCTGGATGCTCCTTGCATTGAAGTGGACACACTTCAACCCACCTTTCAGTCTGCCGGTACACTCCTGTGACCTTGATACCCTCCTCAGTACCTCACTACTCTCAACACTGGCTTCTGGAACACAGCTCGTTTTCCCAGTCCCCTGACAAATTAGTTTAAACCCTCCCGAAGAGCCGTAGCAAATTTCCCTCCCAGGATATTGGTGCCCCTCCAGGATATTGATGTTGGTGTGTTTCACTGAGCCATCCCTTGGGTAGAGGACATGTATCTGTGCCCATACTCTTTGGGTGGTTGAATCAGGCTGCTAACCTCTTGGGGCTGCTATCCTTTTGCTTCTGGGATCCGGACATCCTACACAGTCTCCTGGTGACATGTGGGCAGAGAGAATAATATGACTGTTTTGGACTTGCATTTAAATATGGCTTTAGACCTTTGAACCCAGAAAGCCTTTGACAAGGTGCCACACAAAAGGTTGTTGCATAAGATTAAAGATGCATGGCATTAAGGGGAAAGTAGTAGCATGGATAGAGGATTGGTTAATTAATAGAAAGCAACGAGTGGGGATTAATGGGTGTTTCTCTGGTTGGCAATCAGTAGCTAGTGGTGTCCCTCAGGGATCAGTGTTGGGCCCACAACTGGTCACAATTTACATAGATGATTTGGAGTTGGGGACCAAGGGCAATGTGTCCAAGTTTGCAGACGACACTAAGATAAGTGGTAAAGCAAAAAGTGCAGAGGATACAGGAAGTCTGCAGAGGGATTTGGATAGGCTAAGTGAATGGGCTAGGGTCTGGCAGATGGAATACAATGTTGACAAATGTGAGGTTATCCATTTTGGTAGGAATAACAGCAAAAGGGATTATTATTTAAATGATAAAATACTAAAACATGCTGCTGTGCAGAGAGACCTGGGTGTGCTCGTGCATGAGTCGCAAAAAGTTGGTTTACAGGTGCAACAGGTGATTAAGAAGACAAATGGAATTTTGTCCTTCATTGCTATGGGTTGGAGTTTAAGACTAGGGAGGTTCTGCTGCAATTGTATTAGGTGTTAGTGAGGCCACACCTGGAGTATTGTGTTCAGTTTTGGTCTCCTTATTTGAGAAAGGACGTACTGGCACTGGAGGGTGTGCAGAGGAGATTCACTAGGTTAATCCCAGAGCTGAAGGGGTTGGATTACGAGGAGAGGTTGAGTAGACTCGGACTGTACTCGTTGGAATTTAGAAGGATGAGGGGTGATCTTATAGAAACATATAAGATTATGAAGGGAATAGATAGGATAGATGCGGGCAGGTTGTTTCCACTGGCGGGTGAAAGCAGAACTAGGGGGCATAGCCTCAAAATAAGGGGAAGTAGATTTCGGACTGAGTATAGGAGGAACTTCTTCACCCAAAGGGTTGTGGATCTATGGAATTCCTTGCCCAGTGAAGCAGTAGAGGCTCCTTCATTAAATGTTTTAAAGATAAAGATAGATAGTTTTTTGAAGAATAAAGGGATTAAGGGTTATGGTGTTCGGGCCGGAAAGTGGAGCTGAGTCCACAAAAGATCAGCCATGATCTCATTGAATGGTGGAGCAGGCTCGAGGGGCCAGATGGCCTACTCCTGCTCCTAGTTCTTATGTTCTTATGAACGCGCCGGCAGACGGAGGACAGTGCGCAACCTCCGGACCTGCCGGGTGGTTTGACGAGATACTGTACATAATTAATGATACTCCAAGTGCAGATTTGGGACGGCAATGCTGGAACGTCCACCACCGCACTTGGACAGACAAATGGACAATTCCACCCTATGGATGGAATCTTATGGAGGTGATGAGCTCAGCGCTGCAGCTGAAGAGCTGCAAGATCTCTGCGGGCTTATTTTTGTGAAGATCCGCAGAATCTTGTGCCACTCCGGGACATAATAGGCCCCTGGCCGGCTGTGCCCTGAGATCAAGGACACTGGGGCACTAGGCCTGTTCATCGAGAGCCAGAGGCTGCCAGTTGTTCTGCACTCCGCAGTGCCACCAGCGTGGCGGTAGCTTCTGTCAGTACTGTACCCACCTGAGGCCTAGTATTGAGGAGGAATCCAGGCACAGGTGAATGATGGTGAGAGGGGGGAATTGCTGGATGGAGGCCATGGAGGAATGGGTGCGAGTTTTGGCAGCAAGGGCAGAGGTGTACACCCAGCAGATCTCCCTGATGATCAAGGCACCTGGCAGAGATTGAGTTTCCTTGAACGAGAACCGATCACTCTCCAATTCTTGGAACCCGCAAAGAAATATACTGGGGTTTGCTTTGCTCCCTGCATGCTGGAGACCCTAACCTGCCACTCATCCTGCCACCTCTGGTATTGCAAGAGACCCTTAAGTGTGTGGAATCGGAAGGCTATCCCCAGGTCTTCCCACTACAGACATAATCGGGATGGAGGCGGGGAGGATTTTCACTTGCCAACCCCTGCCACCAAACCCCTCGAGGAGGAGGATACAAGATTCCATTCTATGGTCGTCTTTGTTTTTTTTCTGCTGACATACACAGGACTATTTTGGTGTGCCATATTTGAACCGTAGTGACAGTTTCTTAGGTAGTAACTGAAAAAAATCTCCCCTGCCAGCAATAAAGGAATGAGTCTGAAGAATATTGCCAACCTGATTTGTTTCTTTTTTATATTCCTTCACGGAACAGAAATTTTACGAGAATTAGGTTTTCGTTATATTCACAGATAGCACACAACACAACACTGAACTGAAGTGAGTTGCATCTTGTATATTCCAGGGCATATACAGAATATGCCCTTTTAAAAATTGTTTTTAGGCTTATTTTCCAGCATTCTTGAATTAGGAAATCAAAATAAAATAAATATTTTTGTTGCAAGGGCTCAGTGGAATTCTCTGACATCTTGAGTGTGGTGGGAGAAACGGGAGTTCAAGACTAAACTCCTGTTCTAAACAAGAAAATAATGCAATCATTGAGTGAACACATTTCTCATCTCAGGTCTGAAATGACCAACTCCTTGGGCGGGATTCTCCGACCCCCCGCCGGGTCGGAGAATCGCCGGGGGCTGGCGTGAATCCCGCCCCCGCCGGTTGCCGAATTCGCCGGCACCGGATATTCGGCGGGGGTGGGAATCGCGCTGCGCCGGTTGACGGGCCCCCCCCCGGCGATTCTCCGGCCCACGATGGGCCGAAGTCCCGTTGCTGGAATGCCTGTCCAGCCGGCGAGAATCAAACCACCTCTCTTGCCGGCGGGACAAGGCGGCGCGGGCGGGCTCCTGGGGGGGCGATCTGGCCCCGGGGGGTGCCCCCACGGTGGCCTGGCCCGCGATCGGGGCCCACCGATCCGCGGGCGGGCCTGTGCCGTGGGGGCACTCTTTTCCTTTCGCCTTCGCCATGGTCTCCACTATGGTGGAGGCGGAAGAGACACCCTCCACTGCGCATGCGCGGGGATGCTGTGAGCGGCCGCTGACGCTCCCGCGCATGCGCCGCACGGCAAGTCATTTCCGCGCCAGCTGGCGGGGCACCAAAGGCCTTTCCCGCCAGCTGGCGGGGCAGAAATCAGTCCGGCGCGGGCCTAGCCCCTCAAGGTGAGGGCTCGGCCCCTCAAGATGCGGAGAATTCCGCAGCCTTGGGGCGGCGCGATGCTGGACTGATTTGCGCCGTTTTTGGCGCCGGTCAGCGGACATCGCGCCGATTGCGGAGAATCCCGCCCCTTATTCTGAAACTGTGATATCTTGGTTTAGATTGAAAAGCCAGGGAAAGCATTCTATCCTGTTTATTTTTGAAAAATATTTTATTGAGGCCTGTGTATATATACACACATCAAACACAACCAATAAAACAAAACAAGCAAACAGGGCTGCAAATAATTAAAACACCTAAATGCCTATCACCCCGCCTCCTGCTCCCCTACCTCCTTTTTTAAAAAACTAACACCCCCCCCCCCCACTATTGTCGAAGAAGTAATAAAAATAATAATAATAACCTTTTATTGTCACAAGTATGAAGTTACTGTGAAAAGCCCCTAGTCACCACATTCCGGAGCCTGTTCGGATAAGCTGGCACGGGAATTGAACCCACGCTGCTGGATTTGGTCTGCATCACAAACCAGCTGTCTAGCCCACTGAGCCAAACCAGCTTTTAGTATTGTAAAGTCGATCAGTGGCTGCCATCTCCAGGCAAACCCCTCCACAGACCCTCTCAAGGCGAACTTTATCTTCTCTAGCCTGAGGAACTCTGCCAGGTCACTCACCCAAACCCCGGTTTCATAGAACATACAGTGCAGAAGGAGTATGTTCGACCCATCGAGTCTGCAGCAACCCACTTAAGCTCTCACTTCCACCCTCTCCCTCTTTCCCAATAACCCCGCCAAATGTTTTTGGACACTAAGGGCAAGTTAGCATCTCCAATCCACCTAACCTTTCGGTGGCCCCGAGTCCCGCCATTGCAATAAGATCCGTCTCCAGACGACCAGGGAGGCAAAGGCCAAGACATTGTCTGGACTTTGGGACCACCATCAAGATCTCTGACATCGGCGAACCCCTGCCAGAATCCCCCAAGCTTCGGACAGGCCCAAAACATGTGGACATGATTCGCAGACCCACTCGCGCACCGCCCACACCTATCCGCCACCCCTTCAAAAAACCTGCTCATCCTGACCACAGTCATATATGCCCTGTGAACCACCTTGAACTGAATAAGGCAAAGCCTAGCACATGAAGGGGATGTGCTCACCCTCCTCAAGGTCTTCTCCCACACCCCAGCCTCCACCTCCTTCCCCAACTCTTCCACTTACGCATCACTGCCCCTATCGGGGCTCCCTCCCAATCCATCAACACTTTATAAATTTCTGACACTTTACCCTCAACTATCTCTGTTTTTGACATCACCTTGTCCTGTAATCCCTGGGGCAGCAGGTGGGGAAAGGACAGTATCTGCTTCCTGACAAAATTTCTCACCTGTAAATACTGGAACCCATTCCCGGCGGGCAACTCAAATTCCTCTACCAGCACCTCCAAGCCCGAGAAGCTGCCCCCAAAGAATTGATCCCCAAACCGCTCAATCTCCACCCGTTGCCACTCCCCAAACCCCCCATCCAGCCCCCCCCCCCCCGAGCAAACCTATGATTCCCGCAGATCGGTGCCCAAACCGAGGCCCCCTCCAGCCTCAGGTGCTGCCGCCATTGTCCCCACACTGTCAGGGACACCACCACTAGCAGGCTTGTGGGGTACCTGGCCAGCGAGAACAGCAGAGGCGTCATCAATAATGCCCCAAAACTAGTGTCCTTACAGGAGGCTGCCTCCATCTGCTCCCAGATTGACCCATCCCCCACTACCCACATCCTAACCATGGCTATATTTGCCGCCCAATAATAATTCAACAAATTTGGAAGAGCTGACCTGACCCCCTCGACCCTGCTCCAGCAGCACCATCTTCACCCGCAGGGCTTTACCCACACAAACAAGCCCCCAAATCAGTGCATTCACCTCCTAAAAGAAGCCTTTAGAATGAAGATTGGGAGATTTTGGAACACATACAAGGACCTTCATCTTCACCGATTGCACCCGTCGTGTCAGCGACAGCGGGAGCACATCCCACCTCCTAAAATCCCCTTTCATCTGTTCCACCATCCGAGCCAGATTCAGCTTGTGCAGCTGCTCCCACCTCCGTACCACCTGAATGCTCAAATACCTAAATCTCGCCCCCACTACTCTAAATGGCAACTCCCCCAGCCTCTTCTCCTGTCCCCTTGCTTGGATCAGAAATGCATCGCTCTTCCCCATATTCAATTTGTTTCCCGAGAACCGGCTGGATTTCTCCAATATGCCCATAATCCCCTCAATAACTTCAAAAGGGTTTGAAATGTAGAGCAGTAGATCGTCCGCGTACAACAAGGCCCTATGCTCCACCCCCCCGCACTATCCCCTGCCAGTCCCTTGACCCTCTCAGCGCCATTGCCAATGGCTCTACAGTCAAGGCAAAGAGCAATGGGGAGAGTGGGCATCCCTGCCTTGTCCCCCAGTGCAACCTGAAATGCTCCGTACTCACCTGGTTCCTTCGCACACTTGCTGTCAGCGCCCGGTACAACAGCCGGACCCAATCCACAAACCGTGCCCAAACGTAAACCGCCCCAGCTCCTCCCACAAATAGTCCCACCCCACCCAGTCGAAGTCCGATGGCCTTCTCTGCATCAATGGTGCCCACCACCTCCACACTTCGTCCCTCCGGAGGAGTCATTATAACATTTAACAACCGCCTGATGGTAGCCGACAGATGCCTCGTCTTAACAAACCCAGTCTGGTCCTCCCCTATCAACCCCGGCACACAATCCTCAATCCTTGTGGCCAAAATCTTGGCCAGAAACTTAGCGTCCACGTTTGATATGAAATTGGCCTGTTGGACCCACACTGCTCCTTATCCCCCTTTAAAATTAAGGCGATTGTGGCCTGTGATAACATAGGGGGGAGCATCCCAAAGTCCCCTGAAAACGTTGCATAAAATTCCACCAGGAACCCTTCCGGACCCGGGGCCTTCCCCGCCTACAGCGCTCCCATACTCTCCAACACCTCCACCAGCCCAATGAGGGGTTTACAATCTCGCCACCAGGTTCTCCTCCACCCTAGGGAACTCCAAGCCATCAAAAAAACACCTAATTCTCTCCACCACAGCCGCCCCCCCCCCCCCCCCCCCCCCCCCCCGCACACACACACCCATATCCTTCACCTTTCCGATCTCCCTCGCCGCCTCCAGCTTCCTTAATTGATGTGCCAACATCCTACTCGCCTTTTCCCCATAATCATAGACTGCCCCCTTAGCCCTCCTCAACTGCCCTACCACTTTACCTGTGGATATCACTCCAAACTCCATCTGAAGCTTCTGTCGCTCCCTCAACAACCCCGCCTCCGGGGCCTCCGAATACCTCCTATCCACTTGCAGAATCTCATTCACTAAGCCCGCCATCTCTGCCCGCTCCATCTTGTCTCTATGTGCCCGTATTGAAATAAACTCCCCCCTTATCTGCAAGTCCACCCAATGCGGCGCATGGTCTGTGTAGCGCACAAAGACTCCGTGAGACGAATAGAGTGAAGTCGATGAGGCTTTATTAAGCGTGTCTGTTCCCCCGCAGCTCGAGAGTAGAATGGCCTGCGGGGGAGGACTCCGGCTTCTTATACTCCGCCTTCAGGGCGGAGCTAGAGGTCAACGGCCAACCAGGACCCGGGATCTGTCAGCCAATGACATTAGGGCTTCCAGTCCCACATGACCCCTAATACATACTACCACATTCACCCCTTGTCAAAAATGAACCCGGCGGGGTGATGCTTCGCATGATCGTAAGGGTTTACAGGGCTGGTCCTGGGAGGAAAACATTCACATGGCAATACAGTATGTACAATTTGTCCTGTTTCAACTATTTACAGAAGGTATCGGGAGAAAAGCAAAATGTTCTTGTGAAAAGTCCATATATTGATTTAGATCGACGCCACGAGTCGGTCGGGCGGTCTGGTCGTCCGTGTCGATCGCCTTGGCCCCGGTGGTGGTGGTGGTGCTTGTACCGGTGTTGTCATCTCCGGGAGCCTTACGGTTTCAGCTTGAGCTTTATTCTTGGTCGGGCCTGAGGGGAGGGGAACCAATCCTCCTGGGAAGGGGGCGGTCGCGGGGTGCGGCGGTGGCAGGAAGAGGGGGGGGGGGGGGGGGGGGTTGGGTGAATGGTGTCGTGTGTGTTGCCGGCGGGCGCCAGGTCCCGCAGGGAGACCGTGTCCTGTCGGCCGTCGGGGTACTCCACGTAAGCGTACTGCGGGTTCGCATGGAGGAGGTAAACCCTTTCGACCAACGGGTCGCCCGCACATGCTTTCGGAGCAAGATGGGTCCTGGAGCCGCCAGCCAGGTCGGCAGCGACGTTCCAGAGGAGGACCTCCTAGGGAAGACAAGGAGACGCTCATGAGGCGTTTGATTAGGGCTCGTACATAATAGCGACCGGATGGAGTGGAGAGCGTCCGGGAGGACCTCCTGCCACCGTGAAACTGGGAGGTCCCTGGACCGTAGGGCCAGTAGGACGGTCTTCCAGACCGTGCCGTTCTCCCTCTCTACTTGCCCGTTCCCCCGGGGGTTGTAGCTGGTCGTCCTGCTTGAGGCTATGCCCTTGCTGAGCAGGAACTGGCGCAGCTCGTCACTCATGAAAGAGGACCCCCTGTCGCTGTGGACGTATGCGGGGCAACCGAACAGTGTGAAGATGGTGTTCAGGGCTTTAATGACTGTGGCTGCGGTCATGTCAGAGCAGGGAATGGCGAATGGGAAGCGGGAGTATTCGTCCACCACATTAAGGAAGTATGTGTTGCGGTCGGTGGCGGGGAGGGGCCCTTTGAAATCCAGACTAAGGCGTTCAAAGGGGCGGGAAGCCTTAATCAGGTGCGCACCATCCGGCCTGAAAAAATGTGGTTTGCATTCCGCGCAGATGTGGCAGTCCCTTGTGACTGTACGGACCTCCTCTAAAGAGTATGGGAGATTGTGGGACTTGATAAAGTGGAAAAACCGAGTGACCCCCGGGTGGCAGAGGTCCTCGTGGAGGGTTTGGAGGCGGTTAATTTGTGCGTTGGCACATGTGCCGCGGGATAGGGCATCGGACGGCTCGTTCAGCTTTCCGGGACGGTACAAAATCTCGTAGTTGAAGGTGGAGAGCTCGATCCTCCACCTTAAGATCTTGTCGTTTTTGATTTTGCCCCGCAGTGCATTATCGAACATGAAGGCTACCGACGGTTGGTCGGTGAGGAGAGTGAATCTCCTGCCGGCCAGGTAATGCCTCCAATGTCGCACAGCTTCCACGATGGCTTGGGCTTCCTTTTCCACTGAGGAGTGGCGGATTTCTGAAGCGTGGGGGGTTCGAGAGAAAAAGGCCACGGGTCTGCCCGCTTGGTTAAGGGTGGCCGCTAGGGCTACGTCGGAGGCGTCGCTCTCGACCTGGAAGGGGAGGGACTCGTCGATGGCGCGCATCATGGCCTTTGCGATGTCCGCTTTGATGCGGCTGAAGGCCTGGCAAGCCTCTGTCGACAGAGGGAAGGTCGTGGTCTGTATTAGGGGGCGGGCCTTGTCTGCGTACTGGGGGACCCACTGGGCGTAGTACGAAAAGAACCCCAAGCAGCGTTTCAGGGCTTTTGAGCAGTGCGGGAGGGGAAATTCCATGAGGGCGCGCATACGTTCGGGGTCGGGGCCTATTATCCCATTGTGCACTACGTAGCCCAGAATGGCTAGCCGGTTGGTGCTAAAAACGCACTTGTCCTCGTTGTACGTGAGGTTCAAGGCTTTGGCGGTCTGGAGGAATTTTTGGAGGTTGGCGTCGTGGTCCTGCTGGTCGTGGCCGCAGATGGTTACATTGTCGAGATACGGGAACGTGGCCCGCGACCCATGTTGATCAACCATTCGGTCCATCTCCCGTTGGAAGACCGAGACCCCGTTTGTGATGCCAAATGGGACCCTTAGGAAATGGTATAATCGCCCGTCTGCCTCGAAGGCTGTGTACTTGCGGTCACTTGGGCGGATGGGGAGCAGATGGTAGGCGGACTTGAGGTCCACGGTGGAGAAGACTTTATATTGGGCAATCCGATTGACCATGTCGGATATGCGGGGGAGAGGGTACGCGTCTAGTTGTGTGTACCTGTTGATGGTCTGGCTATAGTCTATGACCATCCTTTGTTTCTCCCCTGTCTTCACTACTACCACCTGTGCTCTCCAGGGACTATTGCTGGCCTGGATTATGCCTTCCTTTAGTAGCCGCTGGACTTCGGACCGAATGAAGGTCCGGTCCTGGGCGCTGTACCGTCTGCTCCTAGTGGCGACGGGTTTGCAATCCGGGGTGAGGTTCGCAAACTAGGACGGGGGTTGCACCTTGAGGGTTGCGAGGCCGCAGATAGTGAGTGGGGGTATTGGGCGCCGAATTTGATCGTCAGGCTCTGTAGATTGCACTGGAAATCTAATCCCAGTAAAGTGGGGCGCAGAGTTGGGGAAGGACGTGTAGTTTGTAGTTTTTGAACTCCCTCCCCTGCACCGTTAGGGTAACTATGCAGAAACCTTGGATCTGTACGGAGTGGGATCCTGCAGCTAGGGAAATCTTTTGTGCGCTGGGATAGGTGGTCAAGGAACAGCGTCTTACCATGTCGGGGTGGATAAAGCTCTCCGTGCTCCCGGAGTCGACTAGGCATGGTGTCTCGTGGCCGTTTATTAGCACCGCTGTCGTTGTCGTCGTCGTCTGGAGTGTCCGGGGCCGAGCTTGATCGAGCGTAATTGAAGCGAGACGTGGTTGTAGTAGTGGAGTGGGGTCCGTTGTTGCCGTCCAAGATGGCGTCGGGGATGAACAAAATGGTTGCCCCCATACATCGCACATGGCTGGGGGGGTCACAAGATGGCGGCGGGGGTGGACAAAATGGCCGCCCCCACGGGTCGTACAGGTCTGGGGTGGTCCAAGATGGCGGCGCCCTTCCTCCCCTCGTGGTGGCCGGGACCCAAAATGGCGGCGTCTGCGGGTCGCACATGGGGCGCTGGGGGGGTTGGGGAGCGTTAGGACCGCGCGGGGCTCCCTCATCTCTGGGGACAGCGGTGGTCGGGACCCAAGTTGGTAGCGCCGGCGGGTCAGACGTGGGGCGCGGGGGGGGGGTTTGGGGGGCGTTAGAGACGCGCAGAACTCCCTCTTCTCCGGGGAGAGCGGTGGTCGGGATCCAAAGTGGTAGCGCCGGCGGGTCATACATGGGCCGCGGGGGGAGGGGGGGGGGAGCGTAAGCGGCGTGCAGGGCTCCCTGTTCTCCCGGGACCGCGGTGGTCGGGACCCAGAGCGGCTGCGTCTGCGGGTCGTACATGGGGCGCTGGGGGGTTTGGGGAGCGTAAATGGCTTGCAGGGCTCCCTGTTCTCCCGGGACAGCGGCGACCTCGCAGGACCGGCACACAACCGCGAAATGGCCCTTTTCCCCCGCAGCTCTTGCAGATTGCTGTGCGGGCCGGGCAACGCTGCCGGGGGTGTTTCGCCTGGCCGCAGAAATAGCAGCGGGCGACCCCAGTGCGACTTGGCGTTTGGACCGCGCAAGCCTGTGAGGTGTCCGGGGGGGTGGTGGGTTTGTCGCGACGGGTACGTACAGAGCCCAATGGGCTGCCGCGCGGTCGGGGCCGTAGGCGCGGGTATTACGCGCGGGCACGTCTAGGGAGGCTGCTAGGGCCCGGGCCTCTGAGTCCTAGCGACTCTCTTTCTAGAAGTCTTTGGCGGATTTGGGAGGAATTCATACCTGCCACAAAAGCATCGCGCATTAACATGTCCGTGTGTTCATTTGCGTTCACCGAAGGGCAGCTGCAGGCTCGTCCCAAAATCAGCAGCGCGGCGTAGAATTCGTCCATCGATTCTCCGGGACCTTGCCGTCTCGTCGCGAGCTTGTAGCGAGTGTAGATTTGGTTAACTGGGCGGACATAGAGACTTTTCAGTGCTGCGAACGCCGTCTGGAAATCCTCCGCATCTTCGATGAGGGAGAAAATCTCCGTGCTTACCCTCGAGTGCAGGACCTGTAGTTTTTGGTCTTCTGTGACCCGGCCGGTGGCCGTTCTGAGGTAGGCCTCGAAACAAGTCTGCCAGTGCTTGAAGGCTGCTGCCGCGTTCACTGCGTGGGGGCTGATCCTCAGGCATTCCGGGATGATCCTGAGCTCCATAGTCCTTTTTAGGCACGCTTAATAAATTGTAGCGCACAAAGACTCCGTGAGACGAATAGAGTGAAGTCGATGAGGCTTTATTAAGCGTGTCTGTTCCCCCGCAGCTCGATAGTAGAATGGCCTGCGGAGGAGGACTCCGGCTTCTTATACTCCGCCTTCAGGGCGGAGCTAGAGGTCAACGGCCAACCAGGACCCGGGATCTGTCAGCCAATGACATTAGGGCTTCCAGTCCCACATGACCCCTAATACATACTACCACAGTCTGAAACCACAATCGTCGAGTACTCCAAACCGATCACCCTCGCCAACAACGTCCTGTCCAACACAAAATAGTCAATTCGGGAGTACACTCTTATGTATCTGGGAGAAAAATTAAAGTTCCTTCGCCCTCACCCTACCAAACCTTCGTGGATCCACTCACTGCCCCCCCCACCCGTAAGCTCCATAAACCCTCTCAATTCCCCCACCTCCATTATCACCCAAGTCCAGTTCCGGGATCTTCCCCAGCACCCGTCTCATAAACTCTACATCATCCCAGTTTGGGGAGTAAACATTTACCAACACCACCATCATCCCCTCCAATTGCCCACTCACCATAACAAACCTTTCCTCCGGAGTCTGCCACTATGTTGCCCACCCTTGGATGTCCACCATCATCAACCCCCGCTCATACCATATTTCAAAACTACCTCCCCTGTCAACAGTCCCCCCCCCCAACGAAACAATCCCAACCCCCATCAACACTCTAACCACCTGCTCACCCCCCACTGTGAATTGGCCACACTGCTAGCCTGGCAGCACCCCCCCCATGACACCTAGCATCTTACCCTCCACTGATCCCACACTGCCCCGCCCCCCCCAAACACTATCTTGGTGCAAACAATACCATCAACATTCAGAGACTGAAAGAAAAAAAAACAACCCCCACAGAAGAACAAAGGACAATGGCCCCCAGAGAAAATAAAACAGAGAAGAGCCCAATGCACTCACCCATCCCCCAAGAAACCTCTCAACAACCCCTCCAGGGGAGAAAACAAACCTCCACAAGAGAAAAAAAGAAAAAGAGGAGGGGGAAACAACCCCCCCCCAAAATCTTCTCCAAAGTTCAATTTCCTCCTCCTCCTGCCAGTCCATTGTCTCTCACAAACTCCCATCACTTCCTCCGGCGTCCCAAAATAGTACTCCCGAACATTGTAGGTCACCCAGAGGCGGGCCGGGTACAGCATCCCAAACTTCACCCCCTCCTTAAAGAGGGCATCCTTTAGTCCGTTAAAGCCCGCTCTCATTTTGGCCTGCTCCACACCCAGGTCCTGGTATACTCTAGGTTCGCCGCCCTCCCAGGTACACCGCCTCGCCTGCCTGGCCAACCTCAGGATCCGTTCCTTATCAAGAAACCACACAACCATCGCCCTCGGTGGCTCGTTACCCTGCACCTTCCTCATCAGCGCCCTGTGTGCTCGGTCCACCTCCAGAGGCCGTTCGAAGATCCCCTCTCCCAGCAACTTCTCCAACATCTTGGCTACATACAAGCCAGCATCTGCTTCCTCAATGCCCTCTGGCAACCCCACAATCCTCAGGTTCTGTCTCCGGGAGCGGTTCTCCAGATCGTCCACCTTCTCCTGAAGCCGCTTCTGGGTATCTTGCATCACCCCCATCTCTACCGCCAATGCAGTAAGTCGCTCTTCATGCTCCCCCACCGTCTCCTCCACCTTCTGGATCGCCTGGCTTTGAGACTCCAACCTCAGCTCCATGCGGTCGACCCCCACTTTAAGCGGATCCACTGTCCTCATCAGGTCCTCCAGAGACTCCTTTGTCTGGTGGGTGAACTTCTCAACCAAGAAGTCCACCAGCTGCTCCATAGACCACTGAGATGGTAGGGCCACTCCCTTACCCTCTGCCATATTGCCCTGTGCAGCAAGCAAAGTTTCTCGCTCTGACAGCTCCTTTCGCTTAAAACCATTTCTGGTCCACGAATACATTCACCGGTGGAATAAACTCTTCCTCCACCACTCCTGCATCTATTTCCATTAAAACATGCGCCCGTTAACCGGGGAAAAGGCCCAAAAACACCGCCACAAGCGGGCACTGCCAAATGTGCGACTACTGACAGCATGGCCGCCACCGCAAGTCCGCATTCTATCCTGTTAACATCTTCCCTATCAAGTTCCTCAAGAAACGTATGTTTCAGTTAGATCACATGATTCTTCCAAACTCCAGGGAATGTCAATTTAATCTACTCAATCTCTGCTTAAGTCAATCCCCATATATCATGAACCAGTCTCGTGAAAATAGGAGCATAGGAAGTAGGCAATTTAGCTCTTTGAGCCTGCTCCACCACTCAGTCAGATCATGGCTAATCTCTTCCTGGTCTCAAATCCACTACCCTATCTGCTCCCCATATCCCTTTCGCCTCTTTTTAAAATCAGAAATATATCTATCTCCTTCTTGAAACCATTTACTGAGTCAGACTCCATCGCACTATGGGCAGCAAGTTCCACAAATTCACCACCCTCGGTGCGTAGTTCCTCCTCTTCTTAGTTTTAAATCTACCGCCTCTCAACCAATATCTGTGACCTCTTGTTCTAGATTGCCCCACAAGGGAGAACATTTGGTCTAGGTTTACTTTATCAATCCCTTTTAGTATTTTATATGCCTCGATCAGATCCCCTCTCATTCTTCTAAATTCCAGCAAGTATAAGCCCAAACTGTTTAATCTTTCCTCATACGTCAACCGTTTCATCCTGGAATCAATTTGGTGAACCTCCTCTGAACTGCCTCGAATGCCACCACATCCTTTCTCAAATAAGGAGACCAAAACTGGATACAATACTCCAGATGTGGACTCACCAACACCTACGCAATTACAACAGTACCTCACTACTTTTATATTCCAGTCCTTTTGCAATAAATGCTAACGTTCCATTTGCTTTTCTAATTACATATTGCACCTGCATAGCAACTTTCTGCAATTCATAAACAAAGATACCCGGACGTATTTTGAATCTGCTTTTCATTTAGATAATTTGCCTTTCTATTTTTTCGGCCAAAGTGGATAACCTGCTTTCATTACCTGCTTTCTCACCTATTTTGCGCAAATTTTGCGATGTTATACTCTGTCCCTGCTTGCAGATGATTTATATAGATTGTAAACAGTTGAGGTCCGAGGACTGGCCCCTTCGGCACCCCGCTAGTTACAGTTCGCCAGATATGGACCCATTTATCTCGATCTTCTGCTTTCTGTCAGTCAGCCAATCCTCAATCCAATCCAGTACTCTACCCCAAATCCCTGCAATCTCACCTTCTGGATCAGTCGAGATAAACCTTGTCAAACACCTTCTGGAAGTCTAGATAAACCACATCCACAGGTTCCCCATTATCCATTATGTGCAGTTTTGGTCTCCTTTTCTGAGGAAGGATGTTTTTGCTCTCGAGGGAGTGCAGCGAAGGTTTACCAGACTGATTCCAGGGATGGTGGAACTGTCATCTGAGGAGAGATTGACTAGGTTAGGATTGTTCTCGCTGGAGTTCAGAAGAATGAGGAGGGATCTCATAGAGACTTATAAAATTCTAACAGGACTAGACAGGGTAAATGAAGGGAAGATGTTACCAATGATGGGTGTGTCCAGAACCAGGAGTCACAGTCTGAGGATTCAGGGTAAACCATTTCGGACAAAGATGAGGAGACATTTCTCCACCCAAAGAGTGGTGAGCCTGTGGAATTCATTACCACAGGAAGTAGTGGTATACATTGAATATATTCAAGAGGCAGCTAGATATAGCACTTGGGGAGAATAGGATCAAATGCTATGGGGAGAAAGCAGGATTAGGCTATTGCGTTGGATGATCAGCTGTGATCGTGATAAATGGCGGAGCAGGCTCGAAGAGCCTAATGGCCTCCTCCTGCTCCTATCTTCTATGTATCCACCTTGCTGGTTACATCCTCAAAGAACTCAAGCAAGTTGTCAAGCATTACTTACCCTTAATAAAACCATGTTGACAATGGTGGATTGAGCTTTGTTTTTCCAAATGTTCAGTCATCTCCTCCCTAATGATTGATTCTAGCAACTTCTCCACCACAGAAGTCAAGCTAACCGGTCCATAGTTTCCTACTTCTTGCCTCTCTCACTTTTGAATAGGGGCGCCACATTAACGTATTTGCAATCCACTGGGACCCTTTGGACTTCAGTAGCCCAGAGAGTCGTGAATGCTCAGTCGCAGATTATATCCAAGACTGAGGTCAATAGACTTTTGGACACGAAGGGAATAGTAGATATACGGATTGTGTGGGATGGTGGAGTTGAGCTAGATCGGTCCTGATTTTATTAAATGGCAGAGCAGGTTGGATGTGCCAAGAGATCAACTTCTGCTCATATGAAGTGGATGATAACTCTAGCCCCAAATATAGACTACCTTAGATCGGGAGCAGTCCCTCACCAATCACCCTCATCTGAGTTGAAGACAGCCACTTTGCACAGACACTTATTTTGCGTCTGATAAAGTGAACCATGTCTCCCATATGGAAAGTTACTATTAAGAGATGTTACCATTTCCCAGATAGCCTGTTAAGTAATTTGTTGGCCAAGTTATAACTACTTCGTTATTATAAGGGTCCGGGGGTCTCTTTTCAAAAATGATATATTCCCATTTTAAGAAAATACAAGAGTGGTGGTTTCTTAGACTGCATGCAGAAGATTACAAGAGATGTTAAACTTTAACAACTTATTTCCAAGTTTATTACAGAACTGTTTAACACACAATATACTTTAAAGTCACTAAGTATATTGCAATGTTACTGACTATAGAAGATAAATAATATAGCCTTGGCTGTAATACAAAATCCAATAAAACTTTACAAATACGGGGCGGGATTCTCTCGGCCGACGCCGGAATTGGGAAAGGAGATGGGACTGGGGCAGTGGTCAGGCATGTGTGAGGCCATTGTGTGGCCTGCAAGGCAGTAATTGCTGCGCACCCCACTGATGATCCACCTTGGCCCCTGGTTCCGCAGAGTGCCACCGGCCATATGAGTGCTCCCACCCACGCACTCCGTCATACAACCCCTCCCAACTGGCTGCCGCCTGCCAGTGGGGCATTATGCGGCCCACACAAGGGCAGCGCCTACAGTAGCATGTACAGAGGGGGGGAGGGGGGGTGTGGAGCCTACCGCTGGCAAGGGCAGCGCCAGCCGACGGTACCCCTGGCAGCAGGGACAGGCGACAGGACCAGAGGCCCCCACGTGGCCAGAGGTGTGGGGGAGGGGGTTATAGGGGGCACCATGTAGCCCGTTGGACCTGGTAGGGCACGGAGGTACGCCCCATGCTAACGTGTCGGCCTTTCACTCCCTGCAGACTATGGATATTGGAAAGCAACCAGCAATGGTGGCTTTCTTCCTAGTGGCAGCTGCTCTGGGGGATGCACAATGGCTGTACGTGCAAGAGCTGCTCGAGGAGGAGGAAGCTGCAGCAGCGGAGTGTGCCCCAGAGGAACAGAAAGCGGCTGCTGAGGACAGAGAGCCGACCAATCAACAGGCCGAGGAGGAGGTACAAAGGAGGTGCCGCATGAGCCCTCACGTGTACCGGCAGTGCCTGCCATTCAAGGACCTGCCAGACCGGGTCGAAGACTCCGGGTGAACAGGGGACAGTGTGACAAAACTGCCAGATCATGATGCATCTGGCACTGCGGGGGAATGAGGGAGGACACCCCTGTCAAGGTGACGGTCATCCTGAACCTCTGTGCCACGGGCTCGTTTCAGGCAGCAAGTGAAGATCTGTCAGGGATTTCACGGAGCTCGGTGTACATGTGCATCCGTGCCATCATGCAGGCCCTATATACCTAGTCTGCACAATACATCCATTTCAATGTGGACCAAGCCCACCAAATTCCAGGGCAGTGGGGTTCACTGCCATCGCTGAGATGCCCCGGGTCTTGCGGGTGATCGACAGGATGCATGTCACCCTATGAGCACCTGCAGATGACAGGCCGCTCTACACAAACCAAAAGGGGTTCCACTCGATGAACATAATAATAAAATCTTTATTAGTGTCACAAGTAGGTTTACATTAACACTGCAATGAAGTTACTGTGAAAATTCCCTAGTTGCCACACTATGGCGCCAGTTCGGGTACACTGAGGGAGAATTCAGAATGTCCAATTCACCTGACAAGCAGAATTGGAAAATAGTACTTCAAAAAGTGAAAGAAAACATTAAGTTCTTTGGAAAATCTGGAAATAAAATGCTTTCTGATATATTTAATAATCTTTATTATTGACACAAGTAGGCTTAAATTAACACTGCAATGAAGTTACTGTTTGGGTACACTGAGGGAAAATTCAGAATGTTCAAATCACTCAACAAGCATGGGCGAGATTCTCCGACCTCCCGCCGGGTCGGAGAATCGCCGGGGGCTGGTGCGAATCCCACCCCCGCCGGTTGCCGAATTCTCCGGCACCGGATATTCGGCGGGGGCGGGAATCGCGCCGGTTGGCGCCTCCCCCCCCCCACCCACGATTCTCCGGCCTGGACGGGCCGAAGTCCAGCTGCTAGAATGCCTGTCCCGCCGGCATAGATTAAACCACCGACCTTACCGGCGGGACAAGGCGGCGCGGCCGGGGTCCTGGGGGGGGGGGGGGGGGGGGGGCGCGGGGCGACCTGGCCCCAGGTGGTGCCCCCACGGTGGCCTGGCCGGCGATCGGGGCCCACCGATCCGCGGGCGGGCCTGTGCCGTGGGGGCACTCTTTTCCTTCCGCCTTCGCCACAGTCTCCATCATGGCAGAGGCGGAAAAGACTCCCTCCACAGCGCATGCGCGGGGATGCCGTGAGCGGCCGCTAACGCTCCCGCGCATGCGCCGCCCGGAGATGTCATTTCCGCGCCAGCTGGCGGGGCAACAAAGGCCTTTTCCGCCAGCTGGCGGGGCGGAAATTAGTCCGGCGAGGGCCTAGCCCCTTAAGGTTGGGGCTCGGCCCCCAAAGATGCGGAGGATTCCGCACCTTTGGGGCGGCGCGATGCCCGACTGATTTGTGCCGTTTTGGCCGCCGGTTGGCGGACATCGCGCCGATACCGGAGAATTTCGCCCCATGTCTTTCGGGACTTGTGGGAGGAAACTGGAGCACACGGAGGAAACCCATGCAGCCACAGGAAGAATGTGCACCCTCCACATAGACAGTGACCTAAGCCGGGAATCGAACCGGGCCCCTGGAGCTGTGAAGCAACAGTGCTAACAACTGTATTATCATGCCGCCCAACTGGTGTGTGACCATGAGAAGCGCATCATGCATGTCTGCGCCCGATACCCAGGCCGTGTGCACGATGCCTTCATCGTGGCACACTCGACGATTCCCGGCCTCTTCGAGGCGCAACCCCGGCGGGAGTTGGCTCCTGGGCGACAGGGGTTATCCACTGCGGTCGTGGCTGATGATGCCTATCCAGAGGCCACAGACTGACGCTGAGACACACTACAACGACCCCCATGCAGCGATCAGGAGCGTGATTGAACAGTGCTTTGGCCTCCTGAGGATGCGGTTCAGGTGCCTGGAATGCTCTAGAAGGGCCCTCCAGCATGGCACTGGGAGGATCGCCCGCATTGCGGCGACCTGCTGCATCCTCCACAACATTGCTCAGTTGAAGGATGACTTTCTGGAGGAGGAGGATGAACGCTAGGTATCGTCCGATAAGTAGGATACGGGGGGCGGGGAGGGCAGGGCAAAGAATGGCAGAACATGGGGCCAGTGGCGGACCTACATTTTTGGGGCCCTGAAGCTTGAACTGTTATGCGGGCCCCTTCGCAACTAGCAACGAGGTCTGGGTAACCACTGTTATTTTCTTCAATGGTGTTGTTCCACGACAGATCACCACAAATTTAAAAAAAATTTAACCACTACATCTCAGATTTTGATAAAAATTGCTGTACTGGATTATCTCACATGTCAAAGTCACTGGTGTGAATAAAAATTTCCTATGCCTTACAGTTTTCGAGTTATGGGGGGATGAAAATTAGGGAAATGTTATATGCATCATAGAATGATGAAATAAAACATAGAAAAGACCACAGTCAATATAATCTTTTATTTTAGACACCTATGAGAATACATACTAAATGAAGCACATTTTACAAAATACTCTTTTTCTGTTTTTTCTAGCACCATATTCACGTACAGTTTTGTCATATGAGAGCTTCCTTGCAATGTCATTTTCGAGAGACAATGTGCATAAAGGATTTAAGCGCTCTTCAGTCATGGTAGACCAAAATTTGTTCTTTATAAAGGATAGCTTTGAAAAATTCCTTTCTGCTTCACAGCTCGTGATAGGCATTGTCAAGTACAGCTTAAGCGCAGTAGTAATATTGGGGAACACTTCAATTAGGTGTTGCTCACAAATAAGCTGAAGAACTTCTGCGCATTGCATTTTAGATGGCGTGTTTTCTTCTGTGTGCTGGGATTTCCTAAGGTGCAAATATTCTTTGAACTGATGACACTCGTTCACTAATTTGTGGTCAATATCATCTTTGTAATACGATATTATAAGTTTAATACTGTCCTCATCGATTTCAGAATTGTTCACCAATTCTGAGAGGAACTTGAACCTTTTTGCAATCTGCTCATATGGGTCAATCCTCTTGCGTAACTGGATTATCAAGCCGTCATAGAGTTGATATAGAACTTCTATCCTAAATTTGTCAGCTCCTCTCAAAGAAGCAATACCACTTGTTCCATCTGAAAATTTCCTTGTAACAATGTGTTTGGAAGCATCAGAATAACTTGAGGTGATATCTTCACACAAACCTTTTGCTTCTGATTCATAGTGTGCAATCCTATCGGCTGAATTTTCTCTGAGTTCTTTAACAAACAAAAGTAAAGATAATAGCAGAAGATAACCTTCAAATACATCAAAACCAGGGATTTGGAGTTTCTTACTTGTTTTGTTGAAACGCTCCAACACTTCTTCCCAAACGACTGTTAAAGTAGCATATTTCAGCTTTACCAACTTGTGGTATAAATTCTTTGCATCTCGTTTACATTCAGGCTTCTCTTCTGAGTCTTCAAAAATATGTTTGAGAGTTTGTAAAATACCCATATATCCATTTTTAATTGCCCGGACTGCTTCATAGTGTGCAGACCATGTAGTTACACTTAAGCCCTTTAGAGAAAAATGTAGATTGCCCTGTGTGTTTAAATCCCCCATCTTCGTGGAGATCCAGAAAAGAAAACATACAGCTCATGCAAAATGCCAAAATAGTCAACAACTTCAGGTACATTAGACACTGCCTTTTCTCCAACAAGATTAAGTGAATGGGCTGCACATGGTACATAGTCTGCGTACCTGTTAATGTTTTTAACGAGTGCTTGCAGCCCTTTCTCAGAGCCCTTCATGTTAGATGCATTATCGTAGGCTAAGGTAATGTAACACAACTTTACCAACACTTTTCATAATAAACACCTGTAATTTAACACAAATTCACCCTTTTATTACTTTTTCATAAATACTTGTAATATAGCATTAGCCTATATTACCTTCTGGCACTGCTGGCGGTTTCGTTCGTGGCACTTACAGCTTCTACCACCTGCGCCCAGGCACGGTGAATGGCGACGGCTGGCAACCTCCTTTCTGGGCTGGGGTACAGGGTCATCAGCCTCTCCTTCACGGTGTCCAGCAGGGCCTCAAGCTCCGTGTCCGTCAATCTTTGTGCCGCACTCCTTGCTGGGATGGTGTGTGTGGGGAGTGAAGTGTATATATGTGGCTGCAGTCTGTCAGCCTCCTGAGTGTCAATCGCAAATCTGGCACCGTTTCTGATTGGAATTGAATGTGTTCCACCTGGCACTGGTGTTGGTCCTCAACGGTTGCTGAATCGGTCCAGGTGTGGCGCCAGTTTTGCTGTTGTGGAAGTCCATGAATCCTGACCCGGCGTCAACAATTAAGTCTCAGGAACGGAGAATTTTGCCGACAATGTCACAGCTAATATCAGTTAAAAAATTTAGAGTAATGTTTTACCTGAATCCCTGAGGAAATCGGTTGTTGGACAGAAAGAGTGTTTGCTTTACGATATCCAACTCCTCGACAACCAGAGAAATATTGAGGGGATTCTCGCATACCCTTCTGCAATTTTCCTGATTTTAAAAAAAGAAACTGGAACAGTAAATCCATTCTAAACTTAATTCTGAACAGAAATGAGCATTACGTCTTTGGTTAACTCCTCATCTTAGTTGTGTCCTTATTATTCACTATTGTTGTTAAAAGTTTTATTATTTACACTGTGAGACTTGTATATGATCATAATATTCTTAAACAGGTCGTGTTTATCTCCAGTTGTTTCTATTTTTATAGAACTGATTTTAACTTTTAATTGAGGAATAGAATTTTAAAGACTGTTTTTCTAAGTTGCTGAGGGAAGTTTAAGAATGACTTCCAAATAGATAAGGAGAGACAATATCATAAAATTTTTTAAAGTTTCTGAAAAAAACTTTAGGAGATGGAGGGACTTGTGTGTGTTGTTTGTTGGGGGGAGTGTTACGTACTGAATTATGTTTACATTTGTATTTGTATCTTTTATTGTTCTAAAACTATAAATGCCTTAATAAAATGTTTGAAAGATGCTCCTTTAAATAAAAACAAATTACTTTAGAGCTTTTTCTTATCTGAGTGTGAGGAGAACATGACAGGCCCCAGTGTTACTTTATGCGTGGTACAGACTACATCTGTTTAACGCCTGTTGAAATGAAAGCTGTCATAGCTGCCCATAAACATGCTTTAAGGCTTCTGGGTAAAAATGGCTATATATAAATATATGTCCACTTTCTCAATTGCAAAGTGTACTCTTCTTTGCTGATCACTTGCTAATGATTATGATTGCCCACCTAAGAAACTCCGTATTACTGGTCATGGGTTCTGTGAGTTCTTGCATGGCTGATAAGTCCGATCCTAGAGTCGCATCTTTGACTGCACACTTGGCAGGTGTTTCCAGGAGTTGGGATCGGTCCTTGGACTCTAGGTCATTGGTATTCCTTTCTCATGCTCCTTATCTGGACCTCCTCTAAGAATTGTGTCCCTTCAATCAGTAGGTTCCTCCAAGTAGGTCTCTTATGAGCAAGGGTCTCCCAGTCATTGACGTCTATGCTGCATTTCTTGAGTTAAGTCTTCAGGGTGTCGACGACTTCCGGTGCAGCTATGCGGAGCTAAGCTGCACGATTCGGCAGCTCCCGCGAACATGGACTTTCGGGCTCGATAGAAGAGCCCCAACGGAATTTTTTTTACAGCCAACCTGTGGGGAAGAGAGGAGAGAGGTCCCCTACTAACTTGTATGGACCGGACCCGCAGCGAAACGGCCAAAAAAGTGGCATTGGAGCAGCGGGAGAAGAGAGGGAAAACAAGCAAAATGGCGGCGGCCGGGGACAAAGAGGAGATGCAGGAATTCACCAAGCGCTGCTTCGAGGAGCTGCGTAAGGAGATGGTGGCGCCTATGTTGGTAATAATTGAAGGACTTGGGGCAACCCAGAAAGCCCACGAGGTGAAGATCCAGGAGATCCAGGAAAAAGTGAGTGAGAATGAGGACGAGCTCTTGGGCCTGGCGGTGAAAGTGGAGCGGCACGAGGTGCTACACAAGACGAGGGCGGGAAGACTCGAAGACCTGGAGAACAGGTCGAGGAGAAATAATCTGAGGATCCTGGGTCTCCCAGAAGGAGTGGAGGGGGCCGACGCCGCGGCATATGCGGGCACAATTATCGGGGCGCTGATGGGCGCGAAGGCCCCCCCGGGGTTGCTGGAGCTGGAAGGGGCGCACCGGGTGCTGGCGAGGAAGCCCAAGGCAAATGAGCCGCCAAGGGCGATGGTGGTGAGATTTCACCGGTTTACGGACAGAGAGATGGTCTTGAAATGGGCCAAGAAGGAGCGGAGCAGCAAGTGGGACAATGCTGAGATCAGAATATACCCGGACTGGAGCACGGAGGTCGCTAAGCGGAGAGCGGGTTTCAACCGGGCCAAAGCGGTGCTGCATCGGAAAGGAGTGAAATTTGGAATGTTGCAGCCAGCGCGACTGTGGGTTACACATAATGGCCAACACCACTACTTCGAAACGCCCAAAGAGGCGTGGACCTTTATACTAACTGAAAAGTTGGACTCTAATTGAGGGTTTGTGAGGGTGGGGGGTGTTTGAGGGTTGAAGTATGATGGTTGTTGTATATAGGAGGGCAATCACGCACAGGGAATGTTATATGGGCTGGGGGAGCTGCGCCAGAGGGGAAAGCGCGTTTTTTTTCCCCCGCGCGCGGGAAGAAAGGCAGGAAGGGGGACGAAGGAACGTATATTGATGCGGAGACTCCCCCACGGGGGGGGTCAAAGGGATGGCGGGGGAAGCCGGGGTCAGCAGGTGTCAGCTGACTTACGGGAGTGATATGGGGGGGGAGCAAAAAAGCTAGACAGGGATCTAGCGGGGGTGAGGGGAGGGAAGGGGGGGGAGAAAAGGGTTGCTGCTGCACTGGCCGAAAGGGAATGGGACGCAGAAGAGGTGGTCGGGACGGAGGTTCCCCCAGCTGGGGGACTGGCGGGTGAGGGAGACGCAAACACGGGATTGGCCCAGATAAGTGATGGTGAGTGGTAGGTTGCAAGGGACGTGGGTGGTGTTGGTAAATGTATATGCCCCGAACTGGGATGATGCTGGATTCATGAAGCGCATGTTGGGGCGCATTCCGGATCTGGAGGTAGGAGGACTGATAATGGGAGGGGACTTCAACACAGTGCTTGATCCAGCACTAGACCGCTCCAGATCAAGGACGGGAAAGAGGCCGGCGGCGGCCAAGGTGCTCAGGGGGTTTATGGATCAGATGGGGGGAGTGGACCCATGGAGGTTTGCAAGACCGCAGGCCAGGGAATTTTCTTTCTTTTCCCACGTGCACAAGGCCTACTCCCGGATAGATTTCTTTGTTCTGGGCAGGGCACTCATCCCGAGGGTGGAAGGGACGGAGTATTCGGCCATAGCCGTTTCTGACATGCCCCGCACTGGGTGGAAATGGGGCTGGGAGAGGAGGGGGACCAACGCCCGCTGTGGCGGCTGGACGTGGGACTGCTGGCAGATGAGGTGGTGTGTGGGAAGGTGAGGGGGTGTATCGAAAGGTACTTGGAGGCCAGCGACAACGGGGAGGTGCGAGTGGGGGTGGTATGGGAGGCGTTGAAGGCGGTGATCAGGAGAGAGCTAATCTCCATCAGGGCTCATAGGGAGAAGACAGAGGGCATGGAAAGGGAGAGGTTAGTGGGGGCGATTTTGCGAGTGGACAGGAGATACGCAGAGGCCCCGGAGGAAAGATTACTTGGGGAAAGGCGACGGCACCAGACGGAGTTTGACCTGTTGACCACGGGGAAGGCGGAGGCACAGTGGAGGAAGGCGCAGGGGGCGACCTACGAGTACGGGGAAAAGGCCAGTCGGATGCTGGCACACCAGCTCCGTAAGAGGACGGCAGCGAGGGAAATAGGGAGAATCAAAGATGGAGGGGGAGCCACGGATCAGAGTGCAATGAACATAAACAAGGTAATCAAGGCCTTCTATGAAGAGCTGTACAGATCCCAGCCCCTAGGGGGGAAGAGGGGATGAGACTATTCCTAGACCAACTGCGGTTCCCGAGGGTGGAGGAGCAAGAGGTGGCTGGTTTGGGGGCACCAATCGGGTTGGAGGAGCTGAGTAGGGGTTTGGGGAGCATGCAGGCGGGGTAGGCCCCGGGGCCGGACGGGTTCCCGGTGGAGTTCTACAGAAAGTATGTGGACTTGTTGGCCCCGCTACTAGTGAGGACCTTTAACGAGGCAAGAGAGGAGGGGACCCTCCCCCCGACAATGTCGGAGGCGACAATTTCCTTGATTCTGAAGCGAGACAAGGTCCCACTGCAATGTGGATCGTACAGACCGATTTCGCTCCTTAATGTGGATGCTAAGTTATTGGCAAAAGTGCTGGCCACGAGGATTGAGGACTGTGTCCCGGGGGTGATTCATGAGGACCAGATGGGATTCGTAAAGGGCAGGCAATTAAATACCAATGTGCGGCGGCTCTTAAACGTGATAATGATGACATCGGAGGAGGGAGAGGCGGAGATAGTGGCAGCTATGGACGCGGAAAAGGCCTTTGACCGAGTAGAGTGGGAGTACCTCTGGGAGGTGTTGCGTAGGTTTGGGTTCGGGGGAGGGTTTATTAGCTGGGTTAAGCTCCTTTACAGCGCCCCGGTGGCGAGTGTGGTGACGAACCGGCGGAGGTCGGAGTACTTTCGGATGTACCGAGGAACGAGGCAGGGGTGCCCCCTGTCCCCCCTGTTGTTTGCATTGGCGATCGAACCCTTGGCCATATCACTGAGGGAGTCTAATAAATGGAGGGGGCTGGTCCGCGGGGGAGAAGAGCATCGGGTGTCGCTATACGCGGATGACCTGCTGCTGTACGTGGCGGACCCAATGGAGGGGATGGTGGAGGTCATGCAGACTCTGAGGGAGTTTGGGGAGTTCTCGAGCTATAAGCTCAATGTAGGGAAGAGTGAGCTTTCTGTACTACAGGCAGGGGACCAAGAAAGAGGGATAGGGGACCTACCGCTGAGGAGAGCGGTGGGGAGTTTTCGGTATCTGGGGATCCAGATAGCCAGGAGTTGGGGGGCCCCACACAAATTGAATCTGACGAGGTTGGTGGACCAAATGGAGGTGGACTTCAAAAGATGGGACATGTTGCCGCTCTCGTTGGCGGGTAGAGTGCAGTCGGTCAAAATGGTGGTCCTTCCAAGGTTTTTGGTTGTGTTTCAGTGCCTTCCCATCGTAATCACCAAGGGCTTTTTCAAGAGAGTAGGTAGGAGTATTATGGGGTTTGTGTGGGCGAATAAGACCCCGAGGGTAAGGAGAGGGTTCCTGGAACGCATTAGGGACTGAGGAGGGCTGGCGCTGCCAAACCTAGGGAGCTACTACTGGGCAGCAAATGTGGCGATGATCCGCAAGTGGGTTATGGAGGGAGAGGGGGCGGCATGGAAGAGGATGGAGATGGCGTCCTGTAAAGGAACGAGCTTGGGGGCGTTGGTGACGGCACCACTGCCGCTCTCGCCATCAAAGTATACCACGAGTCCGGTGGTGGCAGCAACGTTAAGGATCTGGGGCCAGTGGAGACGGCACAGGGGTGCAGTGGGAACCTCGTTGTGGTCCCCGATCAGGGGTAACCACCGGTTTGTCCCAGGGAAGATGGACGGGGGGTTCCAGGGCTGGCATCGGGCGGGGATTAGAAGAATGGGGGACCTGTTCATTGACGGGACATATGCGAGCCTAGGGGCACTGGAGGAGAAGTTTGAGTTACCCCCGGGAAATGCATTTAGATATATGCAGGTGAGGGCTTTTGTGAGGCGACAGGTCAGGGAATTCCCGTTGCTCCCGGCACAAGAAAGTCAAGACAGGGTGATCTCGGGTGTGTGGGTCAGGGAGGGCAAGGTTTCGGAAATACATCAAGAGATGAAAGAAAAGAGGGAAGCGCTAGCAGAAGAGCTGAAGGGTAAATGGGAGGATGAGTTGGGGGAGGAGATCGAGGAAGGTTCGTGGGCTGATGCCCTGGGCAGGGTTAATTCCTCCTCCTCATGTGCCAGGCTCAGCCTGATACAATTTAAGGTGGTTCACAGAGCGCACTTGACGGGGGTGAGATTGAGTAGGTTCTTTGGGGTAGAGGACAGATGTGGAAGGTGTTCAGGGAGTCCGGCGAACATTGTCCACATGTTTTGGTCATGCCCGGCCTGGTCATGGAGGGGTTCTGGAGAGGAGTGGCGGGTGCAATATCTCAGGTGGTGAAAGTCCGGGTCAAGCCAAGCTGGGGGCTAGCAATATTCGGAGTAGTGGATGAGCCGGGAGTGCAGGAGGCGAAAGAGGCTGGCATCCTGGCCTTTGCGTCCCTAGTAGCCCGGCGAAGGATCTTGCTAATGTGGAAGGAGGCGAAGCCCCCCAGCGTGGAGGCCTGGATAAACGACATGGCTGGGTTCATAAAGCTGGAGAGGATTAAGTTTGCCTTGAGAGGGTCTGCGCAGGGGTTCTACAGGCGGTGGCAACCGTTCCTAGACTACCTCGCGGAGCGTTAGAGGAAGGTCGGTTAGCAGCAGCAGCAACCCTGGGTGGGGGGCGGATGAGAGTTTGTTTGCGGGGATGGACGAGCAGGAGATAACATGGAGAGTGGGGGAAACTGGCACGTGCGGGCGAGAGCCAGTGTATAAAGCTTGGGGTGGTGTCTGTATGTAGTCCAGGTTTCTCAGCCATATAGAAACATTGGGAGAATGACCGCCTTGTACACGAGGATTTTGTCTCAGAACGAATGTCAAGGTCGTAACAGACTTATCTTTAGGAGTCCGAAGGAGGTGTCGAGGATTGAATACGATGTTGGAACTTCGCATCAATGTCAGTCTTCAAGGAAAGGTGGCTCCCCAGGTATGGAAAATGTTCTATGTTTCTGAAGGTTTCTCCATTGATCTTGATGAAGGGAGAGACCGGATGTTGCCCTGAGGCGGGTTACTAAGGACTTGGGTGGTCTTGAGGTTGAGGTTGATTCTTTGGTTTGCTTCCGCAAAGGTGTTAAGCATTGCTCGGAGATTTTCTTCTGAGAGAGAGTGGAGATGGTGATGTCATCAAATGCACGGTAGCATTGTGGATAGCACAATTGCTTTACAGCTCCAGGGTCCCAGGTTCGATTCCGGCTTGGGTCACTGTCTGTGCGGAGTCTGTACATCCTCCTCGTGTGTGCGTGGGTTTCCTCCGGGTGCTCCGGTTTCCTCCCACAGTCCAAAGATGTGCAGGTTAGGTGGATTGGCCATGATAAATTGCCCTTAGTGTCCATAATTGCCCTTAGTGTTGGGTGGGGTTACTGGTTTATGGGGATAGGGTGGAGGTGTTGACCTTGGGTAGGGTGCTCTTTCCAAGAGCCGGTGCAGACTCGATGGGCTGAATGGCCTCCTTCTGCACTGTAAATTCTATGATACTGAGATCCACAAGCGATGTCAGTGTCGCTTTCTTCTTGGATCTCAACCGGTTGAGGTTGAAATGTTTTCTGTCCATCCTGTAGGCAATGCCCACTCCACTGGGAAGCTTGCTCTTGACAAGGTGAAGGATGGCGGCGATGGAGAAAAGGGTGGGGGCGATAACACATCTCTGTATGACTCCAGTTTGACCTTGAAGATTTCTGTCTTATTTCTGCCGGCGAGGACTGTCGCCGACATCTTGTCTTGGAGGAATTGTATTGATGTTGATGAATTTCTCTGGACAGCTGACTTTGATGGGATCTTCCAAAGCACTTTCTGATTTACTGAGTCAAAAGCCTTGGTCAGATCGATGAAGGCCATGTAGAATGGTTGATGTTGTTCCTGGCATTCCTCTTGAAGTTGCTAAGCAGTGAAAATCATGTCATATTCCATATTCCACGGTCTGGTTGGAAACCACACTGGCTTTCTGGAGGGATTTCTTCAGAGACTAAGAGAAGGCAGCTAGCACGTTTTCATGCAATGATCTTCCTGGTGATGGAGAGTAGGGGGATTGTTCGGTAGTTCCCACAATTCACGTCGTCTCCTTTCTTAAAGATGGTGGAGATGATGGCATTCTGGAGGTCAGCAGGAATTTCTTCTCTGCAGCATCTTATGCAGATGACGGATGATCTCATCTCCTCCAACTTTAAAAATCTCTGCTATAATCCCGTCCCTCCTGTAGCTTTTCCCTTTTCATGTGGTTTAATGGCGGCTTCGGCTTTGTCCACGCTTGGTGGGAGCCCAAGATCATCTTTGATGGGCAGTTGGGGGATTTCCTCAAACAAGGATAATATCCTAAATACATATGAATTGTATACAAATATCTGATGTCTTGGTAAGGATATATAAAATGATTTGGAGAAAATTATTTCAAAAATGATTATCACATAATAACTGTTCTGAACAAACTTGTTTTCAACACTAGGGAACAGAAGTAACTTGTACATAACAGAAACTAGTTGTCTCCTGCTAAAAGGAAGTCTGTGGGGAGTGAGCACTTTTGCATAGAGCATACAGTGCAGAATGTACATCGAGTCTGCACCGACCCGCTTAAGCTCTCACTTCCACCCTATCCTCGTAACCCAGTAACCCCTCCTAACCTTTTTGGTCACTAAGGGCAATTTATCATGACCAATCTACCTAACCTGCATGTCTTTGGACTGTGGGAGGATACCGAAGCACCCGGAGGAAATCCACACAGACACTGGGAGAACGTGCAGACTCCGCACAGACAGTGACGAAGCGGGGAATCGAACCTGGGACCCTGGCGCTGTGAAGCCACAGTGCTAGCCACTTGTGCTACTGTGCTAGCTGAATGTACTCTTCTGCTTCGAAAGGGGAAAAACCTTTAGACGTAGTTGACAGACTTGAAATCTTTTAGGATTAGGTTTTCCACTCTACAATGGTATTTTGATAACATCACATGGAACAAATCCATGGCCTGAATTTTACAGACCCAACCCCGGCAGGTTTTTTGTGGGAGTGAACATGGAATTGAAGGGATGGTATTTTCTTTGCATTCTCGATGCCCGATCTTGCTGCAATTTTTGCTCGGGCCTCAATTTTATGCTGGAGCGGGCAAGGACTCGGATGGGAAGCCCGCCCGTGCCCCGATTCATGGCCACTTAACAATTGTTTTCTTCAATTTTTAAGCTGGCAGGAAGATTTAGGCTCTGTGTGGAAAGGCAAGAGATAAGACAAGTTATATCTGGGGCGGAAAGGGCTGAAGGGGAGGGTGGCTATAGGGCAGGGCCGGGGGGGGGGGGTGCCACTCCTTTAAGGCCAGGTTACCTCCCATGGGTCGGACGTCCTGCCTAATGCCAATCAATGCTCATTAGAAGCAAACTCCCACCATCTGAAAAATTCTGACCCATGTATATCCGAGAGACTGTTAAGAAATACAAAACATGAAATTGATGTGCAGACAAAGAGCAGCCTGTCTGTTTTGATAGCTGGAGCATCTGAACTAAAGATTCATAACATTGCTGCCCTCTGCCCTCAGTAGAAACATAGCCATAGAAAATAGAAGCAGGAGTTGGTCATGCGGCCCTTCATGCCTGTTCCACCATTCATTATGATCATGGCTGATCATCAAGTTCAATACCCTGATCCTGCCTTCTTCCCCCATATCCCTTTAGCCTCCAGAGCTATATCTAATTCCTTCTTGAAATTACACAACATTTGGCCTTGACTACTTTCTGTGATAGTGAATTCCCCTGGGTGAAGAAATTTCTTCTCATCCAGTCCCAAAAGTCCCTTATCCTCAAACTATGACTCCTAGTTCTGGACTATCCCACAATCAGAAACATTCTTTCTGAATCTACCCTGTCTAATCCTGTTAGAATTTTGTAATTTTCTATGAGATCCCCTCTTCTAAACTCCAATGAATATAATCCTAACCGATTTAGTCTCTCCTCACAAGATAGTCCCGCCAACACAGGAATGAGCCTGGTAAACCTTCGCTGCACTCCCTCCATAGCAAGAACATACTTCCTCACATAAGGACACCAAACTGCACACAATACTCCAGGTGTGGCCTCACCAATGCCCTATACAATTGCAGTAAAACATTTCAATTCCTATACTCAAATCCTCTCGCTATGAAGGCCAACATACCATTTGCCTTCTTTACTACCTGCTGTACCTGCACGCTTACTTTCAGTGACTGATGCACGAGGACACCAAGGTCTCGCTAAATATCCTCAATTTACACCCATTCAAATAATAATCTGCCTTTCTATTTTTGCTACCATAGCAGATAACCTCACATTTATCCGCACCTGCCGTGCATTTGCAAACTCACCTAGCCTGTCCAAATCCCACTGAAGCATCTCTGCATCCTCCTCACAGCTCACCCTCCCACCCAACTTTGTATTTGGAGATAATACATTTAGTTTCCTCATCCAAATCATTGATGTATAATAATAATATTAATAATCTTTATTGCCACAAGTAGGTTTACATTAACACTGCAATGAAGTTACTGTGAAAAGCCCCTAGTCGCCACATTCCGGCGCCTGTTCGGGTACACTGAGGGAGAATTTAGTATGTTCAAATTACCTAACAAGCACGTCTTTCGGGACTTGTGGGAAGGAACCGGAGCTCCAGGAGGAAACCCATGCAGACACAGGGAGAACGTGCAGACTCCGCACAAACAGTGACCCAAGCTGGTAATCGAACCTGGGACCTTGGTGCTGTGAAGCAACAGTACTAACCACTGTGCTGATGTGAATCACTGCAGTACCCCACTAGTCATTGCCTGCCAATCAGAAAAAAAATCTATTTATTCCAACTTTTTGCTTCCTTTCTGCTAACCAGCTTTTTATCCATCTCAAAACACAACCTGTAATCTCATGCGCTTTAACTTTACATATTAATCTGCTATGTGAGACCTTGTCGAAAGCCTTCTGAAAGTCTAAATAAACGACTGGTTCTCCCTGGTCTACCCTACTTGTTACACCTTCAAATAATTCTAGTAGATTTGTCAAGAATGATTTTCCTTTCGTAAATCCATGCTGACTTGATCTGATTACACCACTGCTTTCCAAATGCTGTGCTATGAAATCCTTGATAATGCACTCCATGAGACTTCCGGCTGCGGCTATGCGGAGCTAAGTCGCACGTTTGTCAGCTCCCGCTAAAAATGGACTTTTGGGCTCTTTTCAGGGCCCGTAACGGCGCTTGTTCGATGTTTCCCGGTGTGGGAAGAGGATAGCAACATTCCCCCGATAGTGTATGGAGTGGACCAGGAGTGGGGCGATTTATAAAAGTGGCATTGAAGCAAAGAAAGGTACGAGGGAGGAGGACCAAGATGGCGGCGGGCGGAGACCAGGCAGCGTGGAGGCAGTGGGCGCAAGAGCAGCAGGAGCTTCTCCAGCGTTTTAAGGAACTAAAAGCAGAGCTGCTGGAGCCAATGAAGGCTTCAATCGATAAGCTGCTGGAGACCCAGGCGGCCCAAGGGGCGGCGATCCGGGAGGTCCGGCAGAAGGTCTTGGAGAATGAGGACGAGATCCTGGGCCTGGCGGTGAAGGTGGAGGCGCACGAGGTGCTCCACAAGAAATGGCAGGCGAGATTCGAGGAGATGGAGAACCGGTCGAGGCGGAAAAACCTGCGGATCCTGGGTCTGCCGGAGGGGCTGGAGGGATCGGACGTGGGGGCCTACATGGTCACCATGCTGAACTCGCTGATGGGAGCGGGGGCCTTTCAGGGGCCCTTGGAGCTGGAGGGGGCCCACCGTGTGCTGGCGAGGAGGCCCAAGCCCAGCGGGCCGCCGTGGGCGGTGCTGATGTGGTTCCACTGGTTTGTTGATCGAGAGTGTGTGTTAAGGTGGGCTAAGAAGGAGCGGAGCAGCTGGTGGGAGAACGCGGAGGTCCGGATCTACCAGGATTGGAGTGCGGAGGTGGCGAAGAAGAGGGCCGGTTACAACCGGCCGAAGGTAGTGCTGCACAGGAAGGGGGTGAAGTTCGGTATGCTGCAGCCGGCGCATCTGTGGGTCACCTATAAGGATCAACACCACTATTTCGCGTCCCCGGAGGAGGCGTGGGCCTCTGTTCAGGCCGAAAAACTGGACTCAGACTAAGGGTCGAGGATGAGGCGTCGCGGTGGAGTGATGGTTGGGGATTGTTGGGTTGTAGTTCGAGGGGGGGTTCTTTGTTTTTTGGGGGTCGATTAGGCATTGTTTTAATTAGGTCCGCTGGGCGGGCTCGTGCGGGGGGGGTGGGGAAGGTAAACTGCTTGGGGGTTGATGGTCGATAGGGGAGATGGGGCCCCGCGGGGGGGGGGAGAAAGAGGCCTGAGTTGGGGGTAGTGGGACCGGGCCTGGAAAGGGTGCTGCGCCAGTGGAGGCGGGGACGGGCGAGTGGAAAGCGCGGACTTTTCCCCCCCGCGTTTAGGGCTGAAGGGGCGGGGCCGGAGTTGGGAAGCGCGGGCTTTCTCTCCCGCTCTGGGAGTGGAATGAACGAGATCCCGCTGGCGGACTGGGGGGGGGGGGGGGGGGAGGGGAAGTTCCACACTGCGGGGGGTCGATGGAGTGGCCGGGGTCAGCAGGAGTCAGCTGACTTACGGGAGTGCAATGGGGGGAGCAGTGCAGCTAGGGGGGGCCCTAGCTGGGGCGGGGGACCGGGTTGCTGCTGGAATGGCCAAGGGGGAGCTGGAGTTGTTAGAGGATGTTGGGGCTGCCGCTGTGGGGAACGGGCCGTGCGGGGGGCGCGGGCACGTGGCTGGCATAGGAAGGGATATGGTTAGTTGGCCGGGGGGTTGGGGTAGTAGCCCCCTGATCCGGCTGATAACCTGGAATGTAAGGGGACTGAATGGGCCGGTCAAGCGGGCCCGGGTGTTCGCGCACCTGAAGGGGCTGAAGGCGGATGTGGCCATGCTTCAGGAGACGCACCTGAGGGTGGCGGATCAGGTAAGGTTGAGAAAGGGGTGGGTAGGGCAGGTGTTTCATTCGGTCTTGGATGCAAAAAATCAGGGGGTGGCGATCTTGGTGGGGAAGAGAGTGTCATTCGAGGCGTTGAGTATTGTGGCAGACAATGGCGATAGGTATGTGATGGTAAGTGGCAAGCTGCAGGGGGAGCGGGTGGTGTTGGTCAATGTATATGCCCCGAATTGGGATGATGCGGGGTTCATGCGGCGTTTGCTGAGCCGGATTCCGGACCTGGAGACAGGGGGCCTGATAATGGGGGGGATTTCAACACGGTGCTAGATTCGACATTGGATCGCTCTAGGTCTAGGACGGGCAGGAGGCCGGCGGTGGCCAAGGTGCTGAGGGGGTTCATGGACCAGATGGGAGGGGTGGATCCATGGAGGTTTGCGAGGCCGGGGCCAGGGAATTTTCATTCTTCTCCCATGTTCACAAGGCCTACTCCCGGATTAACTTTTTTGTCATGAGCAGGGCACTGATTCTGAGGGTGGTGGATACGGAGTACTCGGCGATAGCCATTTCTGATCATGCTCCGCACTGGGTGGACCTTGAGTTGGGGGAAGAGAGGGACCAGCGCCCGCTGTGGCGCCTAGAGGTGGGGTTGCTGGCGGACGATAAGGTGAGCGGGCGGGTCCGGAAGTGTATAGAGAGGTACCTGGAGGCTAATGACAATGGGGAGGTGCAAGTCGGGGTGGTCTGGACATCCGGTGACGGCAGGCGGGAGGCAGACGCACAATGGAGGGCTCCCGTTCGGGAATGGCATTTTCGGGGCTTTAAGCCCAGTCCCAGGGTCCATGGAGGCAGCAAAAGCAGGGAGAAAGCACAGAGGCGGCAGAGTGAAGGCACAGTGAAGAAAAATGTCGAGGGTGAGCAAAAAAACGTCTGTAAGGAAAACAGCTGAAGGTCCGTCGGGGAGTGGAAAGGTCATCGCAGGGTCACCAAGGAAAATGGAGGCTGGAGCACCAGGGGAGGCCGCATTGCTTATGGCTGAAGAAATAGCTAAGGTGATGGCTGCGGAATTCGAAAGGCAGTTTACAAAATACATGGAGACAATGAGGAAGGAGATGAGAGAGGTTTTGAGTGTGCTGGTGGAGGAGGCGATTTCCCTGGTGATGAAGGCGGTGGCGAGCAAAGTGGCGGAGGTGCGAGAGCAAGGGGAGGCGCTGAGGGAAGTGGAGGAGACGTTATTGCAGCACGGTGATCAACTTGCCTCGAGGGGGAAGGAGATGCGGAAGGTGATGGACATTAACAAGGATCTGCGAGGAAAAATGGAAGACCTGGAAAACAGATCCAAGCGACAGAATTTGAGGATTGTGGGGCTGCCCGAAGGAGTTGAAGGACCGAGGCCGACTGAGTATTTTGCCACGATGCTGGCGAAACTATTGGGGGAGGGGAAGGATCCTCCCGATATGAACTGGATCGGGCTCATCGGTCGTGGAGGCCTGTACCAAAGGCGAGTGAGCCGCCAAGGGCAGTGACTCTGTGCTTCCGTAGGTACAGTGTGAAGGAGAAGGTCCTGAGCTGGGCCAAGCAGAAGCGGGTGGTACAGTGGGCTGGAGCTGGTATACGTGTATACCAGGACTTTACGGTGGAGCTGGCGAGGAGGCGGGCTGCCTTCAACCGGGTGAAGAGGGCACTGTACATTAGCAAGGTGCAGTGCGGCATTGTATATCCAGCGAAGCTGAGGGTGACTTACAAGCTCAGGGACTTTTATTTTGGAATGGCGGAAGCAGCGGATGCAGAACGACTGTGGCAGAACTGAGAAATGGCCATGTGCCGATGTGACCTCATGACTGTATTTTCTTCTTTTTTGTTTCACTGCGTGTATGTGCTAAAGGAGCCAATGTTGTACATATTTGGACAAGGAAAGTGATGGGACTTTCACTCGAAATGAGGGCTCTTTGGGGTGTAGGTGCATATGCGGGGTTTGTGTGATAAAAGGGGATTCCTGGGCTTTCCTAGGGCCAGGCAAGGGGGAAAGGGACCCGGGCGGGGGCCTCCACGCTGGCCGGTTTAAGCCGGCCAGTTAACGGGAGTGAGGTGGGGGGGAGGAGGGGCTGCGGCCATCGGAGCCTGGAAGAACAGGGTCCAAGTGGTCTAGCTGGGGTGGAAAGTTGGGGGGAAGGAACCGAGGTTGGGAGGAGGAGTTTTACAAGAGGCAGTGGACGGGAGGAGTTGGAGACTGGGGGTGGGGTGGGGTACAACTCTTGGGTATCATGCACGGTACTCTTTCAGAGGTTGGAGGACGTTGAGTGTAGGGGTGGGAGGGGGAGTGGACCCTATGGGTCAATGGTGACCATGGCGGTCCCGGACTCCTTTTTCTTTTTCTCCTTTGTTTTTTTTGTTAGATGCATATATTGACAGGTGGGCCGTTGTTTTGGGTGGTGGGAGGATTGGATCGTTGGTATTGTTAAGGGGATTGATTTTGTATTTGTTACCGTTTACTGTTTGTGGGTGGGGTGTAAATTTTGAAGGAAAATGTGAAAATGGAGAATAAAAACATTTTAAAAAAAAGTAGGGGTGGTCTGGGATGCGCTGAAGGCGGTGGTCAGAGGAGAGCTGATCTCCATTAGAGCACAAAAGGAGAGGGGGAGAGGAGAGAGAGGGAGAGGTTGGTGGGGGAGATGGTGAGGGTGGATAGGAGGTACACGGAGGCTGAGTTCGATTTGTTGACCACAAGGAAGGCAGAGGCGCAGTGGAGGAAGGCTCAAGGGGCGGTATATGAATACGGAGAAAAGACAAGCCGTATGCTGGTGCACCAGCTTCGGAAGCGAGAGGCAGCTAGGGAAATCGGGGGAGCTAGGGATGGAGGAGAGAACACGGTGCGATGTGCGGTGGGTATCAATGGGGTCTTCAGGGACTTCTACGAGGAACTGTACCGGTCTGAGCCCCCACTGGAAGAGGGAGGGATGGGTCGCTTCCTGGACCAGCTGGGGTTTCCGAGAGTGGAGGAGGGGCAGGTGGCGGGTTGGGGGCGCCAGTTGGGTTGGAGGAGTTGGTCAGAGGGATAGGGAACATGCAGGCGGGGAAAGCACCGGGGCCGGATGGTTTCCCGGTTGAATTTTATAAGAAGTATGCGGACCTGCTGGGCCCGCTGTTGGTAAGGACCTTTAACGAGGCAAGAGAAGGGGGGATGCTGATTTCCCTGATCCTGAAGCAGGACAAGGATCCCCTACAGTGTGGGTCATACTGGCCGATCTCATTCTTATATGTAGACGCAAAATTGCTGGCAAAGGTTTTGGCCATGAGGATAGAGGACTGTGTGCCGCAGGTCATACACGAGATCAGATGGGGTTCATGAAAGGGCGGCAGTTGAATACCAATGTACAGAGGCTCTTGAATGTTATAATGATGCTGGCGATAGAAGGGGAGGTGGAAATAGTGACGGCGATGGATGCGGAGGAGCCCTTTGATAGGGTGGAGTGGGGGTACCTGTGGGAGGTGTTGGAAAAGTTCGGGTTTGGGGAGGTGTTCGTCAGGTGGGTGAGGCTGCTGTATGAGGCCCCGGTGGCGAGTGTGGCCACGAACAGGAGGTCAGTGTATTTCCGGCTACACCGGGGGACGAGGCAGGGGTGTCCCTTGCTCTTTGCACTAGCGATTGAACCCCTGGCCATGGCGTTGAAGGAGTCGAGGAACTGGAGGGTGCTGGTGCGGGGTGGGGAGGAGCATCAGGTGTCGCTGTATGCGGATGATTTGCTGCTATATGTGGCGGATCCGGTGGGGGGAAAGCCGGAGGTGATGAGGATCCTAAATGAGTTTGGAGATTTCTCCGGGTACAAGCTTAATATGGGGAAGAGCGAGTTGTTCGAGTGCACCCGGGGGACCAGGAGAGGGGGATTGGTGAGCTCCCGCTAAAAAGGGCGGAGAGGAGTTTCAGGTACCTGGGGGTCTAGGTGGCTAGGACCTGGCGGGTAGAGTGCAGTCAGTTAAAATGACGGTGCTACCGAGGTTTTTGTTCCTGTTCTAATGCCTCCCCATCCTGATCCCTAGGGCCTTCTTCAGGCGGGTTAACAGGAGCGTTATGGGGTTTGTATGGGCGCAGAAGACCCCGAGGGTGAGAAGGGTGTTCCTGGAGCGGTGCAGGGATGTGGGGGAGGGGGGGGGGTTTGGCATTGCCTAACCTCTGTGGGTATTATTGGGCCGCCAACGTGGCAATGGTACATAAGTGGGCGATGGATGGGGATGAGGTGGCATGGAAGAGGCTGGAGATGGCGTCCTGTGTGGGCACGAGCCTAGAGGCGCTGGTGACGGCGCCGCTGCCGCTTCCTCCAACGAGGTACACCACGAGCCCGGTGGTAGCGGCCACCCTCAAAATTTGGGGCAATGGAGACGTCACAGGGGGGAGATGGGGGCCTCGGTGTGGTCCCCGATTCGGGGGAACCCCGGGGAGGATGGATAGAGGGTTTCTGAGCTGGCACAGGGTAGGTATTAGAAGGATGGGGGACCTGTTTGTGGACAGGACGTTCGTGAGCCTGGGTGAGCTGGAGGAGAAATTTGGGCTCCCCCGGGGAACACCTTCAGGTATATGCAGGTAAGGGCATTTGTTCGGCGGCAGGTGGTGGAGTTCCCACTGCTGCCACCACAGGGGGTCCAGGAAAGGGTGCTGTCGGGGGTGTGGGTTGGAGAGGGAAGGATTTCGGCAACGTATCAGGTGATGCAAGAGGAGGAGGAGGCCTCGGTGGAGGAGCTAAAGGGTAAGTGGGAGGAGGAGTTGGGTGAGGAGATTGATGAGGGGATGTGGGCGGATGCCCTGGGAGGGTGAACTCTTGCGCGAGGCTCAGCCTCATACAATGTAAGGTGCTGCATAGGGCTCACATGACCGGGGCAAGGATAAGCCGGTTCTTTGGGTGCGAGGACAGGTGTGCTAGGTGCTCAGGGAGCCCAGCAAATCACACCCACATGTTCTGGGCCTGCCCAGCGCTGGAGGACTTTTGGAAGGGTGTAGCGAGGACGGTGTCGAGGGTGATAGGTTCCAGGGTCAAGCCGGGCTGGGGGCTCGCAATACTTGGGGTGGCAGAGGAGCCGGGAGTGCAGGAGGCGAAAGAGGCCGGTATTCTGGCCTTTGCGTCCCTGGTAGCCCGGCGAAGGATTCTTCTTCAGTGGAAGGATGCGAGGCCCCCAAGCGTGGAATCCTGGATCAACGATATGGCGGGGCTTATTAAGTTGGAGAGGGTGAAATTCGCCTTAAGGGGATCGGTACAAGGGTTCTTCAGGCGGTGGCAACCGTTCCTAGACTTCCTGGCAGAACGTTAGAAGATGGTCAGTAGCGGCAGCAACCTGGGGGGGGGGTTGGTTCGTTTTTCTTGAGTGGGTGTGTATTTTTGCCTTTGTGTTGATGAAGGTTGTTAATTTATTATTTATGTATATGGCGGGGGGGGTGGGGGGTGGCGGTTGTTCTCTTTCTGTATTTTGTTTTTAATACTTTGTGACAATTTGAATAAAAATTATTTTTAAAAAAAGATAATGCACTCCATCAACTTCCCTATTACTGACGATAGGCTCACTGGTCTATAGTTCCATGTTTTCTCTCTACCTCCCTTTTTGAATAGCGGGGTTACATTCACTACCCTCCATGTAATCTGGCATTAGGAAAAAAAACCTTGGTCAATAAGGAAAAATGTACTTGGAAAATCTTTCTTTGACACTTTTAAAGAATAATCTTTATCGTCACAAGTAGGCTTACATTAACACTGCAAAGAAGTTACTGTGAAAAACCCCAAGTTGTCAAGACGATTGAAACTAATACTTCCAAGAGATCATATAGACCAAAATTATCTAAAATATATTCTGCTATATGATACAATCGTGCCCCTGTTAAGAAATGGTCCATTGGGCAGCACGGCAGCGCAGTGGTTAGCACTGGGACTGCGGCGATGAGGACCCAGGTTCGAATCCCGGCCCTGGGTTACTGTCCGTGTGGAGTTTGCACATTCTCCCCGTGTCTGTGTGGGTTTCACCCCACAACCCAAAAAGATGTGCAGGTTAGGTGGATTGTCCATGCAAAATTGCCGCTTAATTGAAAAAAAATAATTGGGTACTCTAAATTTATTTTTTTTAAAAGAAGTGGTCCATCTCTTTCTTAAAGGCACACAGGGAGTCGGTACCCATCATAATTTAATATTCTTGAAACTATTTAATTTTAAATTACAGATGTAAAAAAAAAAAAATTTATTCTGGTGGTAGTTTTGTCTTCTTGAAAATGTACTTTAATTATCCCAGAACATTACTGCAAAGGATTAGCATTGGGTAGAATGATGCCTTTCTGTATAAGAAATTGTTGCACAAAATGGTCTGAAATATTGTAAATCTCACTGTTGGGTTAACCTTTCTTGCTGCATAGATGGACAACAAAAAGACTCCAGCCTCGAAAGACCCAAAGGCTGGATTATGTATCACATACAACTTTCAGAACTCTGATACTGCTGCACTTAGATCTGTTCAACAGCTAGAATTTAAAACTAGCCTCCTTGAAGCAGTCGAAGAACTTCGTATTCGTCGTGTGAGTGGTGCATTCTTTATTCTTTATCTTTTGCTTGTCTTGTAAGTCAAAAACGTGTTATTAAGTTTTCAAATTCATTTTATTTGGTTATTTCTTGTCTTTTGTAACAAATTTGTAATGAAAATAAAGCACTAAATTAGAGTACCCTGTATTCAGCTGCAACAGGATCGAGGTATATATTGAGATGCGTTTATATGTGTCTTTATCGGTGAAAGCCAAAAGTAGAGTTCATGATTTTGCATCATTGTCTTTCATTCATTTAGAGATGGATCTTCATTTTGAGTCCATTTATATTTATTACTATTTTTGTGAGGGCCACGAAGAATCCAGCACGAGTTTTAAGGATACAAAGAAGTAACATTTATTTACAATAACATGTATATACAACAGCAGCAGCAACTTCGCTTGCTGCTCACTCCTTCCTGCTGGTTCTAAACTGGCCAGCTTTATTTATACAGGGAGTCTGCTAATGATTTCTCTGCCCCCCCTCATTGGGGAAGCTCATACTCCCACAGGATAGTGGGATTGTCATTTGTCCCCAGCCAATGGTAAGCAGGCAGGTTATACCATCCCTCGCCCCCAAAGTCCAAGGAATCCACCGAAGAACCTGGCGAAGGAGGGTGTCGGACTCGTTTTGCCGCAGGCCGGACACCATTTGCACGAGGCGCTGGATCGGGCGGTGTGTAATGAGACGGAGACCGGCACTTCCGTGATGAACAGCGTAACGGTTGTACATCCACGGCCCGTGGGCCTGAGGATTCCCCCTCTGATGCATCCTGTGTCTCCATCTCGGAGTCAGAGTCTACTGCCTCCATCATCTTGGCGTCTCTATCTCCACGCGGTTCTGTAACCTGCGCAGGCTTTGAGTGAGGCACCAGAGGAAGATTGTGAGGACTACTTTCCATTGTCGCTAGTCTATGTGGCTGTAGAGATGAGCTCCGGGGGCGGGGGAATCTTTGGAAGGGATAGTCTTCTGGACCGAACGTGGTCTACATGTTTGCGCTGGAGACGACCCTGGGCTTGCACCTGGTAAGATATAGGGCCCGTTTGGCGAAAGATTACGCCAGGGACCCACTGGGCACCACCAACAAAATTCCGAACGAACACTGGGTCACCGGGCGCAAACTGCCGAATCGGCTGATGCCGTTCTTGTGTGCGGCGTACTTTTGCGCCAATGTCCGGGAAAACCATGCTAAGGCGGGTGTGAAGTCTCCGGCCCATTAGGAGTTCTGCGGGACCTACCCCAGTCACCGCATGGGGGGTGGTCCTATACGAAAACAAAAAGCGAGCCAGTCTCATGCCCAGACGGCTTCTTTAGGCCTCGTTTGAATGTCTGCACTGCGCTCTCCACCAACCCATTTGAAGCCGGGTGGTAAGGGGCAGTGCGGATATGGCGTATACCGTTCATCTTCATGAACCTCGCAAACACCTCACTTGTGAATGGAGTGCCGTTATCCGTGACCAGCACCTCGGGGAGGCCATGCATACTAAAAGCCAAACGCATCTTCTCAATTGTTGCGCAGGACGTTGTGCCTAGCATCTTAAGCACATCTAGCCATTTAGACTGGGCGTTGATTAATAGAAGGAACATGGATCCTTGAAAAGGGCCGGCGAAAGCTCCGCCTGGGTCCACTCACGGATCTGTGATGCCTTGACAGGCAAGGTGTCCATAAAATTTAGGGTTGCAACCACCTCACCGGTCGTGGGGGTCGACATGGGTCCGGTCGATAAAGGCAATTGGCTCAGTGCGTTGGCATTCGCTATCTGCGTTCCTGGGTTGTGCTCCAGAGAATACTCGTATGCAGTGAGCAACAAAGCCCAGCTGGATCCGTGCGGAAACAATGGGCGGTATTGGCTTATTCTCTCTGGAAAGTCCCAGCAAAGGCTTATGATGAGTCACGATAGTGAAGTGGCGGCCACACACGTACTGGTGGAAACGTTTCACCGCAAAGACCACTGCCGGGCCCTCCTTCTCGATCTGCGCGTACGTTTTTCCCGCTGCAGTCAATGTGCGGGAGGCGAAAGTTATCGGCCGCTCGGCCCCGTTCTCCATCTTGTGGGACAGGACGGCCCCAATACCATACGGGGATGCATCACATGTGACTAGCAAAGGCTTTCCAGGATCATAGTGGGTTAGTAACCCAGACAACGACAATTGTTGTTTTACCGCCGGAAAGCGGTTTCTTGCGGCTGACCCCAAACCCAGGTGTGATTTTTCTTGAGCAGTAGGTGCAACGAGGCCAGCGTAGTTGCCAGATTGGGAGGCACTTCCCGTAATAGTTTACGAGGCCGAGAAAAGGACGAAGATGCGAAGTGTCAGTCGGGGCGGGGGCCTGTTGAATCGCGCGCACCTTCTCTGCGACGGGGTGCAGACCTTTGCGGTCCACCCGATAACCCAGGTAGACTACTTCCTTCGCCTGAAAGACGCACTTTGTGCGACGTAAATGGACTCCAGCCTCCGAAAAGCATCCAAGGACAGCCTCCAGATTTTCCAAATGTTCCTGCTCCGACGTCCCTGTGATCAAAACGTCATCTAAGTAGACAGCGGCACGCGGTAAACCTCTCGCGTTGAAAAATAGCGCAGGCAGAGGATACTCCAAAGGGCAAACGTGTATATTCATACAGGCCCCAGTGTGTATTAATCGTTACATATGGTCGGGAGGCAGGGTCCAGCTCCAACTGTAGGTAGGCGTGACTCATATCTAATTTTGTGAACGAGAGTCTGCCTGCATGCTTCGCGTAGAGATCCTCTATGCGAGGCATTGGATATCGGTCGAGTCGGGAAGCCGTATTCACTGTAAGCTTATAGTCGCTGCACAAGGGAACTGTGGCATCTGGCTTCATTACAGGTACAATTGGTGCTGCCCAGTCAGCGAAACGGAAGGGCCTGATAATACCCAAAGTCTCCAAACGAGTGAGCTCCCCATCTACCTCCTCGAGCAAGGCGTAAGGCACCGGGCGCACCCGGAAGTAGCGCGGCGTGGCTCCTGGTTCGACTTAGATACGGGCTACGGCCCCTTTTATTTTCCCCAAACCGGGCTGGGATACATCTGGGTATCGTCCTAGTACCTCAGTCAACCCTCCAGAAACTGTTTGGAGGATGTGCTGCCGCTGCAACCGCAAATGGAGCAACCAGTCCCGACCCAACAGGCTGGGGCCCTGGCCGCGCACCATGATAAATGGGAAACGCCCCTCCTGGCGTCCATAAACAACGGGGGTCATCGTAGTTCCTGCAATGTCCAATGGTTCTCCCATGTAGGTGGTCAACCTGGCCTGTGTGTCGTTTAATGTAAGGGTCTGTATACCCTGCTTGATGCGGTCGAATGTCCTCTGGGCGATCACGGAGACCGCTGCGCCAGTGTCCAACCCCATCTCAAGCGGGTGACCATTGACCCGTACTATCACCTTAATGGGGGCCACAGGGGGAGCTGCCACACAATGCAGCTGCAGGCAGTCGTCCTCTGTCTCCACGTCCTCAGGAGTAGTCGCAGCAGGTTCATCCACATGGAAGGTACGGCCCCTGGGCTGGTCCCAGTTTCGGTTGGAACGACGGCGCCTCTGGCGTCCCCAGGACCGGCGTCCGCGACGGGGTCGGCGCCTACAAGTCTGACACGGACATGACTCCTCATCCATTTGTTCTGGAGAAGGCTCCCTTCGGGGAGGAATGTCCGACGGCCACTGGTGTCGATCCGGACGTCGCCTCGCCCAAGGTACCGCAGGAGTGCCGGTGACGTTTTCGGACGGAAGGGGCTGCGCCCCAAGCCATGCACCTCCATTCCCTGTAGCTCCTGCACTCCTCGTTCTGCGCTCTCTCGGGACAAAACTATTTGAATGGCCTGTTGAAAAGTCAATGTTGGCTCAGCTAACAACTTTCTCTGGGTGGGCGCATTGTTAATACCAAACGGTCGCGTAACGTTTCTGACAAGGTCTCACCATAGTCACAGTACTCCGCAATCCTGCGTAGCCTGGATAGAAAGTCGGCAAGGGATTCTCCTGGAGTCCTCTCAGCGGTATTAAACCGGTAACTTTGGACTATCGTGGACGGGGTTGGGTTAAAATGTTGCCCCACTAAATTCACAAGTTCATGAAACGTTTTGGTGTCCGGTGCAGCTGGGTACGTAAGACTCCTAATCACCCCAAACGTATGCGGGCCGCAGGCCGTGAGCAATATGACCACCTGGCGCTCGTTTTCGGTGATATTGTTTGCCTGGAAATAGTAACGCATCCGTTGTGCGTACTGGTTCCAGCTTTCCAGCGCAGCATCAAAAACATCCAAACGTCCGTAGAGAGGCATGTGTAAAAGAAAACAACTTCCAACCTGTATCCAACAAAAATCCAGGGAGGTAGCTTCATCAGTGTGGACAGCTATTCACTTTAAACCTCGTCGCCAGTTTTGTGAAGAATCCAGCATGAGTTTTAAGGATACAAAGAAATAACATTTATTTACAACATATATATACAACAGCAGCAGCAGCAACTTCGCTTGCTGCTCACTCCTTCCTGCTGGTTCCAAACTGGCCAGCTTTATTTATACAGTGAGTCTGCTAATGATTTCTCTGCCCCTCTCATTGGGGAAGCTCATACTCCCACAGAATTGTGGGATTGTCATTAGTCCCCAGCCAATGGTAAGCAGGCAGGTTATAACAACTATAGTGTTGCCTATGCATGGTGATAGTATTCTCGCTTCTGAGAAAGAACCACATTCCAGAGACTTGTGCATAAAATATAGGCTGACACCACAGTACTATCTGCTGGAAGTGCCATCATTTGGGTGGGACATTTAAACTGTGGCTTTGCTTGTCTACTCAGGTGGCTGTAAAAGGTCCTATGGCGCTATTTGAAGTAGAGCAGGGGAGTTGTCCCAGCCAGTATTTGTCCCTAGGTCACCAAAACAGATATATGATCATTATTTCTTTGCTATTTGTGAGACTATGCTGTGCACAAATTGGCTGCTGTGTTCTCTACATTACACATGTGATTACAGTGTTGAGTGTTTCACAAAACTGTGTTGGCCTACATTTAATATTATTCAGTACTCAGGACCTAGGACAATGCCAGTATGCACATAGTGGAAGCAGCAGCAAACTTTATAGATGGTGCTAAACAGAAGGGTTCATACTCTTCATTCGTGACTGCTGGAATTCAATTTGCCCCTCAGAACACACAGTATAGCATGGCTGTGGAGTGCATTGAAAATTGAGGTTTCAGCATCATGGCACTAGAATAGTCCACTGTCAAAGCTCTTCAAAATAATTTTTTAAAATCACATCTGTTTGTAAAAACGAACTTCATCAAGCCATCTTTAAAAATATTTGCCACATTTTCAGAATTCAATATTTAACTAGTGAGTTACTGAATCAGAATAGATGGTTAAAGGCGAAGGGGTACTTTTCATTCAAGGTATTGTCTCAACAAACGTGGAAAAATATTACGAGTATGCCTGTCTACTTCCAAAAGCCGTTTTATACAGTGCTGCACAATAGTGTTGTGAGCAAATGTGAGCTCATGGAATAAAAGGGACAGTAGCAACATTGATAAGGAATTGGCTGAGTGGCAGGAAACAGAGTAGTGATTAATGAATGTTTTTGGAACTGGAGGAAAGTTTGTAGTGGAGTTTCCCAGGGGTCTGTGTTGGGACCCTTTTCCTAATATAGATTAATGAACTAGGTGTTGGTGGGTAGGGCACAATTTCATACTTTGTGGATGATACAAAACTTGGAAGCATTGTGAACCGTGAGGAGGATAGTATAGAATTTCAAAGGACATAGACAAGTAGGTGGAATGGGTGGAAATGTGGTAGATGAAGCTGAATGCAGAGAAATGTGAAATGGTCTCAACTGGAGTATTGCAGCTAGTCCTGGATACTGCACTTTAGGAAGGATGTGAAGGCATGGGAGAGAATGTAGAAAAGATTCACAAGAGTGGTTCCAGGGATGAGGAACTTCAGTTATGAACATAGATTGAAGAAGTTAGGACTGTTTTCCTTCGAGAAAGGAAGGTTGAGAGGAGATATGATAGAAGTATTTAAAATCGTGAGCGGTCTGGACAGATTAGATAGAAAGAAAATATTCCCATTGAAGGGATCGAGAATGAATGTGCACAGATTTAAAGTAATTAGCATAATAAGCAACAGTGGTATGAGGAAAAGCTTTTTTACGCAGTGAACGGTTAGGATCTGCCTGAGAGTGTGGCGGTGGCAAGTTCAATTGAAGCATTCAAAAGAGAATTAGACTTATCTGAAAAGAAAGAATATGCAGGGTCACTGGGCAGGAGAATGTGTGAGGATGGATGTTATTTTAAAAATATTTTTAGGGAATATTGTATTCTGTAAAAAATGCTGTGTGTAAATGATATAATTAAGCTAGAGAAAGGTTAATGGAGACATCTTGTCTGAGAGAATTGAGAGATAAAAGGAGTAGAAGGGTTAAACGCATGAATTCGTAGTGAAGCTATGGTAAAGTGGGTTTACAAGTAAATAAGTTGAGTTTAGAAATTTGCATTAGGAGATAGCTAGTGAATTTGGTTTTCAACTGTTAATTTTCAAAGAACGTTTACAATTTGCAAAACATTTATAAGTAAATAAGGGGAGGTTAATTTTATTTTACTGTAAAGTGGGGGCAATAGGCAAATATTAAAGACTTTAATATTTTGGGGGGAAAATCAAGATGGAAGGGCAAAATTATATTTAAGGAGAAATGTTGAGCTGAATTGGGGTTGACTGTGTGTGTGTGTGTGTGGTGGAGTGGGGAAAAATCAAGATGGAAGGGGAAAATGATACTTAAGGAGAAATGTTGAGCTGAATTGGGATTTACTGTGTGTGTGGGTGGAGAGGGGAGGTAATCATCCTGAAAATAGCTTTGTTCTGAGAGAAGAGAAAGTCTAAAGTAGTCATTCAGAAAACCAGAACAGTCTTGGGTTTGTGAACGTCTCACTTCTGAAGTTTCTTGTTTTTCTACAGCAGAGTAATCAAAATATGAGACTGGTGCTTTAGCAAGCTCACTATTTGCTAAGTTCATTACCAAATTAGCTTCTTATAAGTGATCAAATTGTTATTTTAGCTGCTGTAGATGTTTTTCCCAACTCTGATTGAATACTACTAAATTACCAATGTATGCAGCACAACTACGCAGCCCAATAATAATCCTATTTGTTAGTCTCTGGAAAGTCACTGGTTCATTCTTCATTCCAACAGCATAACTTTGAACTAATAAAGTCCATTTGGTGTGACAAATGCTGAAATCTGCTTTGCTCTTGCCGATAAAGGTACCTGGCCAATATCCTTTTAGTAAGTCTATTTTCGTAATGAACTAATGACTGTTCCACTTTCTCAATACAGTCTTCCACTGTGGAACAGGGAATGAGTCCCTCAGTGATGGAATTCACTTTCCGGTAGTCTACGCACAGTCTTGTCTTTGGTTTCTATGCAGCTTTGGTACCATCACAATAGGTGAACTTTAGTCACTGAAACTGAATTCAATAATGTCATTTTTGCGCATCAGATCAATTTCTTTTTGCACCTGTGATAACCTTACTGGATTCAACCTATAAGGATGTTGCTTTATTGGAACAGAATTTCCCATATCGACATCATGCATAGCTACATCCATTTTACCTAATTTATCCCACAGCTAAATTTTTTTTTAAGAAACATTTTATTGAGGCATTTATAACAACATTTTAACATATTAACATTCTAAATAACAGAACGGTCCGACACACGCAAAAAAACCACAGTAACATACCCAACTTCCCTCGCCCTAACTCCTAGCTACCCATATATTAGATTCCCTGCCCTTATTCTCCACTTCCATGCCTCTCCTTCCCACCCCCCCATCTCTGCTGACGGTCAGTTTTCCTTAAAGAAGTCGATGAACGGCTGCCACCTCTGAGTGTTTGGGAGACACTGAAACACAAGCAGCAATTTCGGGAGGGCTGTCATTTTCACAGTCTGTACCCTCCCTGCCAATGACAGCGGGAACACGTCCCACCTGCGGAAGTCCCCTTTCATTTGCCAATCACCCTGCCCAAATTTAGTTTATGAAGCTGACCCCAGTCCCATGCCACCTGAATCCCCAGATACCTAAAACTCCTTCCCACCACTTTGAACGGCATCTCCCTCAGTCTCCTCTCCTGCCCCCTTGCCTGGATCGCGAAGACCTCGCTCTTGCTCATGTTTAGTTTGTAGCCTGAGAACCGGCCAAATTCCTCCAGAATTCCTGCAATTCCCCCCAATGGGTCTGTTATATACAGGAGCAAATCGTCCGCATAGAGCGAGACCCTATGCTCCACCCCCCCCTCTCACTATCCCCCGCCAAATTTTCGATGCCCTCAGTGCCATTGCCAAAGGCTCTATGGCCAGGGCAAACAGTAGTGGGGAGAGAGGACACCCCTGCCTTGTCCCCTTGCACAGACTAAAATACTCTGACCGGACCCGGTTGGTCCTTACATTCGCCACTGGTGCCTGATATAGCAACCGGACCCAATCCACGAATCCCTGCCCGAACCCGAACCTTCCCAGGACATCCCACAGGTACTTTCACTCCACCCGATCAAAGGTCTTCTCTGCATCCATGGCCAACACCACCTCGACCTCCCGCCCCTCCGCAGGCATCGCTCAGCTAGATTTATATGACTTGCAACAGCCCTTTCAATTTGCTCTGGTTCTTAACTGTAAGGTAACTTAGAAGTTTTAAAACATTTTTAAGTACTTCATCATTTCCCAATTGAATTTGAGGAAAGTAACTTTCAGAATCTTTTAACTCTTCTACCTTTTCCTGACTCACTACCAATAGCTCTTGTGTTTAGTTATCCTCCCAATCGAAATACCTCTCGAGCATATTTATGTAATTCTTGAGTTTTTTTCCTCTCTGGAGTTCTTTCCAGATAATTTAGTTCACCAGGTTTCTTTTCGATTTGATATGATTCCCTAAACCTGACTTTAAACGGTTGGCCTGATATCGGCAACAAACCTAATACTTTATTCCCTGCTACAAAATTACAAATTTTTACTTTCCTGTGCTTTGGTCTTCGTCATCTGTTGTGATATTTTTAAATACTTTCTCAGCAATTCACATGCCCATTCAATCTTTCCCTGAGTTTAAGAGTATGGGGCGTCATTCTCCGACCCCCCGCCGGGTCGGAGAATGGCCGTTGGCCGCCGTGAATCCCGCCCCTGCCCCCGCCGAAGTCTTCGGTACCGGAGATTGGGCGGGGGCGGGAATCGGGCCGCGCCGGTTGGCAGGACCCCCCGCTCAATTCTCCGGCCCGGATGGGCCGAAGTCCCGCCCAGAAATTGCCTGTCCCGCCAGCGTAAATCAAAGCTGGTATTTACCGGCGGGACCAGGCGGCGTGGGCGGGCTCCGGGGTCCTGGGGGGGGGGGCGCGGGGCGATCTGACCCCGGGGGGTGCCCCCACGGTGGCCTGGCCTGCGAACGGGGCCCACCGATCCGCGGGTGGGCCTGTGCCGTGGGGGCACTCTTTCCCTTCCGCCTCCGCCACGGCCTCCACCATGGCGGAGGTGGAAGAGACTCTCCCCACTGCGCATGCGCGGGAAACTGTCGGTGGCCGCTGACGCTCCCGCGCATGCGCTGCATTTCCGCGCCAGCTGGCGGGGCAACAAACGCCATTTCCGCCAGCTGGCGGGGCAACAAACGCCATTTCCGCCAGCTGGCGGGGCGGAAATCCCTCCGGCGTCGGCCTAGCCCCTCAATGTTGGGGCTCGGCCCCCAAAGATGCGGAGCATTCCGCACCTTTGGGCCGGCGCGATGCCCGTCTGATTGGCGCCGTTTTTGGCGCCAGTCGGCGGACATCGCGCCGTTGGGGGAGAATTTTGCCCCTGGTTTCTGAAATTTTACTCATGGCTTCGGGGAATCTTGTAGACACATCCACAATTGTCACAAGTACTCATTTCCACTCTTTGTCTTAGGAGGTGGTCCCACACAATTTATCCAAACTCTGATAAAAGGCTCTTCAAATGCTGGAACAGGAATTAAAGATGCCTGTTTTATTACAGCTTGCGGTTTTCTTTCCAGCTGACATTTCTGACAGAACCTGGAAACATTTTTATGCAATCCAGGCCTGTAAAACTGTTTCTGTATCTTAGCCTGAGTTTTCCTTATTCCTAAATGTCCCCTTAATGGAACCTTATGAGCTACTCTCAGAATGTCTTTCCTGTACCCAGGTGGTATATGAATTTGTGTATTTCTGCCAATTTCTTATCTTCTTGGACACGAGAAGGTCTCCACTTTCTCATTAATAAATTATTCTTCAAATAATAACATTCAGGAATACACTGTGCTTCTAATTCTGTTGTTTGATCTATCTGCTTTATATGTGGATTGCTTTGCTGCAATTCTGGCTACTTCTCTGAACTAAGCGTTGCAACCTCCTTATCGCCCACATCGATGGAGCAGAGATGAGTGGACACTTCTTCAAAGAAAGTAGTTTGCTGCTGACCAGCCAGGGGAGCATAGAAATTCACAAAGTGAAGCACCACGCCTCCCTCGCAGACTGTTAGGTGCAGCAATCGGTCTGGCACAGGCTCCTTGACTGAAGATCCATGGCTGAAAATGAGGGGCCAACAAGATAGGCACCATGCCAGAATTGGAAACCAGGTGACTCGTAAAGTCCTCCCCATGCCACTCCAGGAGCCATATGGCTTTGCCTCCCAGAACAAAGTGGGTTTCCTACAGGATGGACACTGCACACTTCCCATTGAGAAGTTTTGGAACCTGCGTAGTGCCCCTCTGCTGCCATTGCTGTTGAGGCTGGCGACAGTCACCTTCATGTCAGAAGTATAGAACATAGTGTCATGATATCCACATCAGCATATAAGAACATAAGAACGAGGAGCAGGAGTAGGCCATCTGGCCCCTAGAGCCTGCTCCACCATTCAATGAGATCATGGCTGATCTTTTGTGGACTCAGCTCCACTTTCCGGCCCGAACACCATAACCCTTAATCCCTTTATTCTTCAAAAAACTATCTATCTTTATTTTAAAAACATTTAATGAAGGACCCTCTACTGCTTCACTGGGCAAGGAATTCCATAGATTCACAACCCTTTGGGTGAAGAAGTTCCTCCTGAACTCAGTCCTAAATCTACTTCCCCTTATTTTGAGGCTATGCCCCCTAGTTCTGCTTTCACCCGCCAGTGGAAACAACCTGCCCGCATCTATCCTATCTATTCCCTTCATAATCTTATATGTTTCTATAAGATCCCCCCTCACCCTTCTAAATTCCAACGAGTACTGTCCCAGTCTACTCAACCTCTCCTCGTAATCCAACCCCTTCAGCTCTGGGATTAACCTAGTGAATCTCCTCTGCACAGCCTCCAGTGCCAGTACGTCCTTTCTCAAGTAAGGAGACCAAAACTGAACACAATACTCCAGGTGTGGCCTCACTAACACCTTATACAATTGCAGCAGAACCTCCCTAGTCTTAAACTCCATCCCTCTAGCAATGAAGGCCAAAATTCCATTTGCCTTCTTAATCACCTGTTGTACCTGAAACCCAACTTTTTGCGACTCATGCACTAGCACGCCCAGGTCTCTCTGCACAGCAGCATGTTTTAGTATTTTATCATTTAAATAATAATCCCTTTTGCTGTTATTCCTACCAAAATGGATAACCTCACATTTGTCAACATTATATTCCATCTGCCAGACCCTAGCCCATTCACTTAGCCAATCCAAATCCCTCTGCAGACTTCCAGCATCCTCTGCACTTTTTGCTTTACCACTTATCTTAGTGTCGTCTGCAAACTTGGACACATTGCCCTTGGTCCCCAACTCCAAATCATCTATGTAAATTGTGACCAGTTGTGGGCCCAACACTGATCCCTGAGGGACACCACTAGCTACTGATTGCCAACCAGAGAAACACCCATTAATCCCAAATCATGGTGCAATCACACACACACTGATGGACAGGCAGTTGGACCAACCAACACACACATAAAATCGCAGCCAATCACCAGTGAGAGCGCACGCACTATAAAACAGGGAACACCACAGTTCCCGCTCATTCTACCAGGAGATAGCTCAGAGCTCACAGCGCACCACTCAGACATAGACCATGTGCTGAGTGCCTCGCTAAGATAGTGATAGGGCTGGGTCCACAGGTTAGCTGGTGAAGCACGTACCCAAGCCAGCAGTTAGTTGTTACAATTATTTAGCCAATAAAACAGAGTTGTACCATCTACAGCCGTGTTGGATCATTTGTGCATCAGAACACCCAACACGACATGATACCAGTAGTGGACGCTAACCAGCGACTGTGAGACCTACCTGCACCCTTTCAGAAGTCCGCCATCCTACTCCATGGAAAACATCAGCCCGCTGCAGCCGCTCCGAATCGCTGTTAATCTTGGCGTAAACTGGAAGCGGTTTAAACAGCGCATCCAGCTCTTCCTAGAAGCCACAGACAGGGAGAATGCATCGGACACCAGGAAGATCGCCCTCCTCCTCTCCACGGCGGGGCAACACGCCATCCGCATCTATAACTCCCTGGCATTCGCGGAAGGCGAGGACAAAACAAAATATAAGACGGTGCTTCAGAAGTTCGAGGAACATTTCAGCGTGGAAGTCAATGAGAGCTTCGAGAGGTACCCCTTCCAGCAGCGCCTGCAGGGTAAGGATGAGCCTTTCCAATCTTACTTGACACACCTCCGTATCCTCGCGCAGTCCTGCAGCTATGAGGCCACCTCCGACTCCATGATACGGGATCAGATAGTTTTTGGGGTCACCTCGGACACCCGACGCCAGCAGCTCCTTAAAATAAAGCGCCTCACCCGAGCGATTGCCATCGAGACCTGCGTCCTCCATGAGAACGCGACGAGCCGGTACTCCCAAATCCAGACGGCCGAAACGGCACGGCACGGTTCCTACGAGGCGGAGCGGGTCCAGCCGATCAAGTTCCTCCCGGCCCACGGCCCGGACGAGGGCGGCCATTTCGCGCGCTTTCCGAGGCCTCCCACGCTTGTACGCGCCAAAAGAGGGGACGTTGACGCAGAGGGACGTGATGCGCAGGCATGCCCTACGCAGGACCACACCGCGCATGCGCGGTGGTGCTACGAACGCCATGACGTCACGACGTGCGGCAACAGTGGCTCCGCCCACTTAAAGCGACAATGTCCGGCCAAAGCGCGACAATGCCTCCGCTGTGGCAGGGTGGGCCACTATGCTGCCTGCTGCCGAGCAGCTCAACCTGCCAACTCCCAACAATTCTGCCAGCCTCGCAGGGACATGCGGGCGATTCAGCCCCTCTACACTGAGTCATATCCAGATAGTATGCAGACCAGCGATACCGAAGACAGGGAGCCCTTCCGCGTTGCAGTAATCCACAAGAACCGGATGTCCCCAAGTCGGAACCACCAGCTGCTGCCAGTGCACAGCATTGATCCGGGTGATGAGTGGTGTGCCACCCTAACGGTCAACCGATCCCAGATCACATTTCGCCTGGACACTGGTGCCTCCGCCAATCTCCTCGAATGGTCAGCCTTCTAGACCTTTAAGGTTAAACCACCGATTCTGCCATCTCACTGTCAGCTGGTTGACTACAATGGAAACGCCATCCCGGCCATGGGGTCCTGCCAACTCGATGTTACACATAACTCACACAAAGCCACATTATCATTGAAATCGTAGGATCCTCGAAGGACTCTCTGTTAGGCGCACAGGCGTGCAAGATCCTCCACCTCGTTCAGCGGGTACACACTCTGTCTCCAGAAGGCACGTCCGATTTCCCAGATGCAGACTTTAGGGCGCAGCTCCACTCACTCCTCGCGCACAACCAGGAGGTTTTCGAGGGCATGGGCACACTGCCCTACACGTACAAAATACGGCTCAAACCGGACGCCACCCCGGTCATTCACACACCTCGTAGGATCCCAGCACCACGCAAGGACATTATGAGGGAACACTACCCCATACCCAAACGAGAAGAAATCACGAGCGAAATGGCTCGGGCAAAAATATTCACCAAGCTTGATGCCTCAAAGGGCTTTTGGCAGATTCAATTGGATCAGTCCAGCAGGAAGCTGTGCACTTTCAACACTCCATTTGGCAGATACTGCTACAATAGGATGCCATTCGGCATCATTTTGGCCTACGAAGTGTTCCATCGCATCATGGAACAGATGATGGAGGCATCGAAGGGGTACGCGTCTACGTAGACGACATTATCATCTGATCCACCACACCACAGGAGCACATCAGTCATCTCCAGCGTGTCTTTGCATGGATACGGGATCAGGGTCTGTGCCTTAACTGAGCCAAGTGCTCTTTTGGCCAGACTGAGCTAAAGTTTTTTGGGGACCACATCTCCCGGTCGGGTGTGCGGTCGGATGCCGACACAGTGGCAGCCATCGCAGCCATCAGACAAGAAGGCAGTGCTGCGCTTTCTCGGGATGGTCAACTTCCTGGGGAAGTTCATTCCTTTTTTAAAAAAAATATATTTATTAAAGTTTTTTAACAAAACAAAACAATTTTTTCCCCTTACAAACAATAAACCCCCCCCCTCCCCCGTAACAAAATAACGCAAAATTGCCCTGAGCAAGATATATACACGGTAAGATGATATATTTACAGAGCTTTATACACTGGCTCTCACCCGTTCATGCCAGTTTCCCCCACCCTCCATGTTATCCCCCGCTCGTCCGTCCCCTCAAACAATCTCTCGTTCCCCGCCCCCCTCCGGGGTTTCTGCTGCTGCTGACCGACCTTCCTCTAACGCTCCGCAAGGTAGTCTAGGAATGGTTGCCACATCCTGTAGAACCCCTTCGCAGACCCCCTCAAGGCAAACTTAATCCTTTCCAACTTTATGAACCCAGCCATGTCGTTTGTCCAGGCCTCCACGCTAGGGGGCTTCGCCTCCTTCCACATTAGCAAGATCCTTCGCCGGGCTACTAGGGACGCAAAGGCCAGAATGCCGGCTTCTTTCGCCTCCTGCACTCCCGGCTCGTCCACTACTCCAAATATTGCTAGCCTCCAGCTTGGCTTGACCCGGACTTTCACCACCTGAGATATTGCTCCCGCCACTCCTCTCCAGAACCCCTCCAGTGCCGGGCATGACCAAAACATATGGACATGGTTCGCCGGACTCCCTGAACACCTTCCACATCTGTCCACTACCCCAAAGAACCTACTCAACCTCGCCCCCATCAAGTGCGCTCTGTGAACCACCTTAAATTGTATCAGGCTGAGCCTGGCACATGAGGAGGAGGAATTGACCCTACCCAGGGCATCAGCCCACAAACCTTCCTCGATCTCCTCCCCCAACTCCTCCTCCCATTTACCCTTCAACTCTTCTGCTAGCATTTCCCCTCTTCTCTCATCTCTTGGTGTATTGCCGAAACCTTGCCCTCCCCGACCCATACACCCGAGATCACCCCGTCCTGAATTTCCTGTGTCGGGAGCAGCGGGAATTCCCTGACCTGTCGCCTCACTTTAAAGCCCTCACCTGCATATATCTGAATGCATTTCCCGGGAGTAGCTCAAACTTCTCCAGTGCCCCTAGGCTCGCAAATGTCCCGTCGATGAACAGGTCCCCCATTCTTCTAATCCCTGCCCGGTGCCAGCCCTGGAACCCCCCGTCCATCTTCCCCGGGACAAACCGGTGGTTACCCCTGATCGGGGACCACACCGAGGCTCCCACTGCACCCCTATGCCGTCTCCACTGGCCCCAGATCCTTAACGTTGCCGCCACCACCGGGCTCGTGGTGTACTTTGATGGCGAGAGCGGCAACGGCGCCGTCACCAGCGCCCCCAAGCTCGTTCCTTTGCAGGACGCCATCTCCATCCTCTTCCATGCCGCCCCCTCTCCCTCCATAACCCACTTACGGATCATCGCCACATTAGCTGCCCAGTAGTAGCTCCCTAGGTTTGGCAGCGCCAGCCCTCCTCGGTCCCTACTGTTCTCCAGGTAGCCTGTCCTTACCCTTGGGGTTTTGTTCGCCCACACAAACCCCATAACACTCCTACCTACTCTCTTGAAAAAGCCTTTGGTGATCACAATGGGGAGGCACTGGAACACAAACAAAAACCTCGGAAGGACCACCATTTGTACCGACTGCACTCTACCCGCCAACGAGTGGCAACATGTCCCATCTTTTGAAGTCCACCTCCATTTGGTCCACCAACCTCGTCAGATTCAGTTTGTGTAGGGCACCCCAGCTCCTGGCTATCTGGATCCCTGGATACCAAAAACTCCCCTCCGCCCTCCTCAGCGGTAGGTCCCCTATCCCTCTTTCTTGATCCCCTGCCTGTACAAAAAGCTCGCTCTTCCCTACATTGAGCTTATAGCCCGAGAACTCCCCAAACTCCCTCAAAGTCTGCATGACCTCCACCATCCCCTCCATTGGGTCCGCCACATACAGCAGCAGGTCGTCCGCGTATAGCGACACCCGATGCTCTTCCCCCCGCGGACCACACCCCTCCATTTATTAGACTCCCTCAGTGATATGGCCAAGGGTTCGATCGCCAATGCAAACAACAGGGAGGACAAAGGGAACCCCTGCCTCGTTCCTCGGCACAGCCGAAAGTACTCCGACCTCCGCCGGTTCGTCACCACACTCGCCACCGGGGCGTTGTAAAGGAGCTTAACCCAGCTAATAAACCCTCCCCCGAACCCAAACCTGCGCAACACCTCCCAGAGGTACTCCCACTCAACTCGGTCAAAGGCCTTTTCCGCGTCCATGGCTGCCACTATCTCCGCCTCTCCCGCCTCCGATGTCATCATTATCACGTTTAAGAGCCGCCGCACATTCGTATTTAATTGCCTGCCCTTTACAAATCCCGTCTGGTCCTCGTGTATCACCCCTATGACACAGTCCTCAATCCTCGTGGCCAGCACTTTTGCCAATAGCTTAGCGTCCACATTTAGGAGAGAAATCGGCCTGTACGATCCACATTGCAGTGGGTCCTTGTCTGGCTTCAGGATCAAGGAGATTGTCGCCTCCGACATTGTCGGGGGCAGGGACCCCTCCTCTCTTGCCTCGTTAAAGGTCCTCACTAGTAGCGGGGCCAACAGGTCCGCATACTTTCTATAGAACTCCACCGGGAACCCGTCCGGCCCTGGGGCCTTCCCCGCCTGCATGCTCCCCAAACCTTTACTCAGCTCCTCCAACCCGATTGGTGCCCCCAAACCAGCCACCTCTTGGTCCTCCACCCTCGGGAACCGCAGTTGGTCTAGGAATCGTCTCATCCCCTCTTCCCCCGCTGGGGGCTGGGATCTGTACAGCTCTTCGTAGAAGGCCTTGAATACCTTATTTATTTCCCTTGCACTCTGGACCATAGCTCCCCCACCATCTTTGACTCCCCCTATTTCCCTCGCTGCCGTCCTCTTACGGAGCTGATGTGCCAGCATCCGACTGGCCTTTTCCCCGTACTCGTAGGTCGCCCCCTGCGCCTTCCTCCACTGTGCCTCCGCCTTCCCCGTGGTCAACAGGTCAAACTCCGTCTGGAGCCGTCGCCTATCCCCAAGTAATCTTTCCTCTGGGGCCTCTGCGTATCTCCTGTCCACTCGCAAAATCTCCCCCGCTAACTTCTCCCTTTCCCTGCCCTCTGTCTTCTCCCTATGAGCCCTGATGGAGATTAGCTCTCCCCTGATCACCGCCTTCAACGCCTCCCATACCACCCCCACTCGCACCTCCCCGTTGTCGTTGGCCTCCAAGTACCTTTCAATACACCCCCTTACCTTACCACACACCACCTCATCTGCCAACAGTCCCACATCCAACCGCCACAGCGGGCGTTGGTTTCTCCCAACCCCACTTCCACCCAGTGCGGGGCATGGTCCGAAACGGCTATGGCCGAATACTCCGTCCCCTCCACCCTCGGGATGAGCGCCCTGCCCAGCACAAAGAAGTCTATCCGGGAGTATTCCTTGTGCCCGTGGGAGAAGAAAGAAAATTCCCTGGCCTGCGGTCTTGCGAACCTCCATGGGTCCACTCCCCCCATCTGGTCCATAAACCCCCTGAGCACCCTGGCTGCCGCCGGCCTCTTTCCCGTCCTTGATCTGGAGCGGTCTAGTGCTGGGTCCAGCACTGTGTTGAAGTCCCCTCCCATTATCAGTCCTCCTACCTCCAGGTCCGGGATGCGCCCCAACATGTGCTTCATAAATCCAGCATCATCCCAGTTCGGGGCGTATACATTTACCAACACCACCCACGTCCCTTGCAACCTGCCACTCACCATCACGTATCTCCCTCCATTGTCCGCTACGATAGTCTTGGCCTCAAATGATACATGTTTTCCCACCAGAATTGCCACCCCTCTGTTTTTCGCATCCAGTCCCGAGTGAAATACCTGTCCTACCCATCCCCTTCTTAACCTAACCTGGTCCGCCACCTTCAGGAAGTTCATTCCTAACCTTGCTTCGCACACGACTGCTCTTCGCCATCTGGTCAAAAAGGCAACGGAATTCCAGTGGCTGCCCGCACACCAGAGTGAATGGGAGGAGCTCAAGGTCAAGCTCACCACCGCCCCGGTACTGGCGTTTTTCGATACCACACGGGAAACAAAGATTTCAACTGACGACAGCCAGTCCGGCATTGGGGCAGTAGTCCTGCAAAGGGACGACACTGCATCATGGGCTCCGGTCGCCTATGCGTCGCGGGCCATGACCCCCACAGAACAGCGCTATGCGCAGATTGAGAAGGAGTGCTTAGACCTGTTGACTGGCATCGACAAGTTTCATGACTATGTATATGGTCTTCCGCAGTTCACTGTGGAGACCGACCATCGCCCCCTGGTCGGCATCATTCAGAAGGACCTCAACGATATGACCCCTCGCCTCCAGCGCATTCTGCTCAAGCTCCGGAGGTACGACTTCCAACTTGTCTACACCCCGGGGAAGGATCTCATCATCGCAGATGCTCTGTACAGGGCGGTCAACACACCGCCCGACTCGGAGGGATTCGTTTGTCAGGTCGACGCACAAGTAGCCTTCACATCGGCCAATCTGCCGGCCACTGATGCACGTCTGGCCCACATTCGCCGTGAGACTGTGGCTGACCCCCTTCTACAGCGTGTGATGCGCCACATGACGGAAGGGTGGCTCAAGGGGCAGATGCTCTGTCCAGAGCGGTCAACACACCGCCCGACTCGGCGGGGTTCGTTTGTCAGGTCGACGCACAAGTAGCCTTCACATCGGCCAATCTGCCGGCCACTGATGCACGTCTGGCCCACATTCGCCGTGAGACTGCGGCTGACCCCCTTCTACAGCGTGTGATGCGCCACATGACGGAAGGGTGGCTCAAGGGGCAGTGCCCACAATTTCACAACGTCCGGGACGACTTGGCCGTCATTGATGGTGTCCTCTTGAAGTTGGACCGGATCGTGATCCCACATAGCATGCACCGGCTTGTCCTTGAACAACTGCACGAAGGCCATCTCGGAGTTGAAAAGTGCAGGCTGAGGGCCCGAGAAGCTGTGTACTGGCCGGGCATCAGCGACGACATCGCCAACATGGTGCTCAACTGCCCCACCTGCCAAAGGTTTCAGCCGGCGCAACCCCCTGAGACCCTTCAGCCCCATGAGTTGGTCACATCCCCCTGGGCGAAGGTGGGCGTGGACCTCTTTCGTGCGCTCGGCAGGGACTACATTATTCTTATTGACTACTTCTCAAGTTATCCGGAGGTCACACGCCTGCACGACACAACGTCATCAGCTGTCATCTGGGCATGCAAAGAAACCTTTGCTCGCCAGGGAATTCCCCTCACCGTCATGTCTGACAACGGGCCTTGCTTTGCGAGCCAAGAATGGTCTTCCTTTGCCACTTCATACAACTTCACACACGTGACGTCCAGTCCCTTGCATCCTCAGTCGAATGGCAAGGCGGAAAAGGGCGTCCACATTGTGAAGCGGCTCCTCTGCAAGGCTGCTGATGCCGGATCTGACTTCTGTTTAGCCCTGCTGGCCTATCGCCCTGGCCCCACTGTCCACGGGCCACTCGCCAGCCCAGCTGTTGATGACCCTCAGGACCACTGTGCCGTCCATTCATGTTCCTGACCTCGACCATGCTCCAGTATTGCGAACGATGCAACAACAGCGTGCTCAGCAGAAGGTGGCACATGACGCTTGGGCGACTGATCTTCCTGCCCTGGCGCCTGGAGACAACGTCCGCATACACCTACCGGAGGGTGGCTGGTCGGCAACCGCCGAGGTTCTCCGCCACGTGGCTCCCCGCACATTCCTGGTTCGTATACCTGATGGCTCCATTCGCCGCCGTAATCGGCGGGCCCTTCGTCTGGTTCCGCGCTCGCTACGAGATCATGCACCGGTGCCACGCCCTCCTGTTGTCCCTGATGTCGACTTTGTTGAGCTTCCTGCCACTCTGACTCTTCCTCTCTCGCCCGTGGCCAGGCAGCCCATTCCTCAGCCGGTGGATCCTGACCCACCCTTGAGGCGGTCAACCCAAATTAGTCGCCCACCTGAGAGACTTGACTTATGAGCCTGTTAGCACATTGGACTCACTGAATTGTTTTACAGTACTGTTAACAAGTTTCTTTTCTTGTCGTTCATTGTTTCATAACTTTTCTCTCATCGTTTGTTGATTGCATTTGTTCTATTATTGGTACAACCTTGTTGTTCTGTTGCACCTGATACCTTCCCCTGTATATAGTTTAGCCTCATGTACATGTTGTAAATATTGCACACACATACTCAGATGCAAACAAAGAACAAAGAAATGTACAGCACAGGAACAGGCCCTTCGGCCCTCCAAGCCCGTGCCGACCATGCTGCCCGACTAAACTACAATCTTCTACACTTCCTGGGTCCGTATCCCTCTATTCCCATCCTATTCATGTATTTGTCAAGATGCCCCTTAAATGTCACTATCGTCCCTGCTTCCACCACCTCCTCCGGTAGCGAGTTCCAGATGCACTCAGTCCACATTTATATTTATTAGCATGTAGGCACATATCCTTTGTGAAAGGGGGAATGTCATGATATCCACATCAGCATAACATGGTGCAATCACACACACACTGATGGACAGGCAGTTGGACCAACCAACACACACATAAAATCACAGCCAATCACCAGTGAGAGCACACGCACTATAAAACAGGGAACACCACAGTTCCCACTCATTCTACCAGGGGATAGCTCAGAGCTCACAGCGCACAGCGCGCCACTCAGACATAGACCATGTGCTGAGTGCCTCACTAAGAGATTGATAGGGCTGGGTCCACAGGTTAGCTGGTGAAGCACGTACCCAAGCCAGCAGTTAGTTGTTACCGTTCTTTAGCCAATAAAACAGAGTTGTACCATCTACAGCCGTGTTGGATCATTTGTGCATCAGAACACTCAACACGACACATAGAACATACACTGCAGAAGGAGGCCATTCGGCCCATCGTGTCTGCACCGACCCACTTAAGACCTCATTTCCACCCTATCCCCGTAACCCAATAACCCCTCTTAACCTTTTTGGTCACTAAGGGCAATTTATCATGGCCAATCCACCTAACCTGCACATCTTTGGACTGTAGGAGGAAACCGGAGCACCTGGAGGCAACCCACGCAGACACAGTGAGAACGTGCTGACTCCTCACAGACAGTGACCCAGAGGGGAATCGAACCTGGGACCCTGGCGCTGTGAAGCCACAGTGCTATCCACTTGTGCTACCGTGCTGCCCTAGTTCTACCTTCACCATTACCTCTCCAGCATAATCCTCCACGCCCTCAAAAGCCCAGTGAGAAAGCCATACAGTTGGCACCGCTTGTTTCAGTACATATCCAATGCCCCTTTACCATAGGTGCAGGTTGACCAGACCAGCAGCGCCAGTTCTGACCAGCAGTCGAGGCACAGCCAGCGACTGCGGTTTATTTAAAGAAAGTCCTGGTGTTCCCCAGGGGGGGATGAGGGAGTCTACCGCTTTATTGAAAATGGACTCCTTATCCCCAGTGCCCACCACTGAGCAGCCGTCCTGGTTCCAGTCCTCTGCTACAGCGGGTGAGGTGGACAGCTCGACCTGCCAACCAGTCCTGACTCTAATCCTGGGGGTGGGATCAGGAGAACCTTAGGCTCCTCTCTGGGGTCTGGGCCAGAGGTAGCAGCAGCTCAGATCCCTGCTCCGCCCCGGATGCTGGGTCACCAGGTAAGTCCGGAAGAAGCTCTGGACCCAAGATTGAAATGCCCACTGTTGAAGGCTGGGATGGAGAGGGGGGGCCTCTTCGCCACCACCACCAGTAACCCAGAGACCAAGGTGCTTCCGCAGCCCCCTGGAGCTTTAAACACTGAATGCCTCTGGAGAGCAAAATGACTCCAGGTGGGATGAAGCTTCTGGGGTCCCATCCACACCTGGCCCTGAGGGGATCCCTGCTCAGGATGCTGCAACAGCACATGATTCTTTTAATGCTTTACTTCACTCCGGGGGTAGTGTGATTTCGAGGGGCAGGGCATTACTCCCTCTTCATATTGGGGGTGGGGTGGAGGAGATCTAAATAACTAATTGAGTTGCAGAGTCCCTCCCCTCCAAGGAGTGTCACCTCTTCTGCAGAAAGCCTGGATTGGGGAAACTTCCATGCCTAACCCCTCCCCGCTCTACTTCCTCTCCTCAATGCTTTCTGGGATGACCACCGGTACAAGGTCACTCGCCTCACCATCAATAGACCCGGGGACCCTTGCAGGGATGACTGTGCCAGCACATGATGCTGAGGTGTAAATGGGTCCAATTGTACCCAATTAAGCAACACCGAGGCCGGATGATTTGTTTTCCCCTGAACTGGTGGTTTGGGGCGGCCTGGAATTTGGTGTTCGGTGGCTGTCCCCCACTTCACCTTCTATACCTTTTGGCTGGGTGGACACTCTTCCCTCCCTCCTCACCGGCAACCAAGCTGTTTTTTGCTGCAAATGTGGCCTCCATTTGTGGGGATGCAGTTGAGTGATGGTGGGGTGGGGGGGAGGGCGGGATAGGTAAGAGAGGAGAGAGGCACTGCAGTGGCAGCCGCTTGGGTATCTTCTGTGGCTTTGGAGGTGGGGCAGTTCTTTTGGAGATGCCCCACACCCTTGTAGATATGGCACCGCGCGTCATCTGTGGACCAGAAGATCTGGTAGACCGCCTACTCATAGGGGACATCAAAGTCCCTCTCTAAACACTTCCCGGGCCATGACCTGGCACCGGAAGTGAATGTGGCAGAGGCTCACTTACTTCAGATCGAGCAAGACTAGCACCACCCCAGAACAGATCTTCCCCCAATAGATGGAGGTAGGGGAAGAGGAGCTTGTTAGAAATAAAGGGCGGGGCATTGGATAATTTCAATCTCTGGGCAGTGGCCTCCAGTGGGTCCACCGGCAGGAAGGTCCTGCACACCGTGCACCCCTTTTCCAGGGCAAGGTGGACTGCCCATTCTGCCTTCAGAAAATTTACGGTGGCATACATTTTAGAGTCTGTGAGAGCGACTGAGGAGCAGACAGCCCCAGCCATTTCCCAATCGCATGCCTCAATGGGCATGGTGGGGTGGATATAGCATTTCACCCCTAGCTTTTTTGTCAGGAGTCTGAAAATTGACAGGGCCACAGAAGTAGGGGGACCTGCTGGTGATGTTGCTGCTATTTAGGTGGTGCTACATCCACCCCAAGTGATTGTGTTTATGACGGTGGGACAGCAAGTTGTTGAAGACAATCTCCCCCAGATGCTGGAATTTTTTTGAAAGGAAAGAGAGAGAGGCACAGGAGGGAGGATGAAGGGTGGGGCGCAAGATGAACGCGTGTCCCAGGTCAGGTGGAGAGGATGGAGTGATGGTGCTGACTGGCTGGGTTCTTCTGTTAGTGAGGTGGGATGGGGTGGGGGGGATGTGTCTTAGGCTTAGCTGTAAGTCCTTATTGTTATCTTCACCTCCACCACCCCTCCCCTGTCTCAGCACAGTTAAATAACAGGTGGGAAAAAAAAGTGCCCCCTGAAACTCAAGCACCAACCTCCCAAAGTCCGAATTTCCTCCCCCCGAGAATACCTCCTTCTGGGCTGTGGCTCAAACATTGCTTGCAGGCCTCTCGAAGCCTCAGGCCCCAGGTTCTAGACACCTCCTGAAATGTTGCTCCAGCAACAGCACCATTGGCCCCTCTTCTCCAGGTGGATCTAATCACACACTGGGCCCTGAAGCACAAACTGCAAGCAGGCAGTTTGTAACAGTCTCTCTCAAGTAGTTGTTTTTTCTCTCCCTTCTTCCAAAGAAAAATGAGAAAAGTAACGATTCTTCTTTTCCTAACCTTTTTACAAAGGAAAGTCCAGAAGAAACCCCCAGAGCTTCCAGCTCCGACTTCTTTACAAAAAGGCAGTTAGCAGTAGCATTACTACAGCAGCTCCAGGAGCTCTCGGCCCAATGCTTCCAACTATTTGGGTGTACGTCCACTGCACTGGTGGTCTCAAGGCGGTCTCCCATTCAAGTAGTAACCAGCCTGAGTCTGCTTAACTTCCGAAATTAGACAAGATCGGGCGTTTTCAGACTAGTATGACCGGAAAGGGTTAAAGATGGGGTGACAATTAGTGGCACACTCAAGCATTGCATTGCTGACTAAGTTGGCACAATTGATTTGTCAAGGAAGAGTCAGGGACCTGATTAAGCAACTGGCTTCCCCCTGTGGCAGTCAAGGCACACCTGATTCCTTTGAAGTCTGACATTAGCATGTCAACATCATCCTCAGAGGGCACCCTCATTCTTCCAACTCTAAATGACTGCGGATTAAACGAGCCTTCCAACTTGTCACCCATACATTAATCCCAAACAGCTAGGCCTCCATGGCCAGTGGCCTTGAACTTGCAGACATCTCGTGCCTTCTGGCTTCACAATGCTATCTGAGTGAGGGGGTTCATTCTCACTGCAATCGCTCTCCTCATTTGTTTGCTCAAATTAATTGATAAAATGCTTCAAAGTTCTTTTCAAATTTTTGAAGAGCAATGTACACATCTAAATACCTCCCCATTAGGTTCTGATCTGGAAATAGGCCCTTGCTGGCCTTCGTCTGATGTCTCTCATTTAACTGCCAGCATTTTAAGCTGGAATTCTGTGTCTCTACTTTCTCTTCCCTCCTTGGCTGACTTCTCCATTTCCAATTCCCTTTCACGTGGGTGAACTGCAATAATTGTTTATTCCTATCTGGCGCAAAAATAAAAGGTGGCCAAACCATGGCTTGCAAGGGAAATTTGAGATAGTATTAGATCCAACGAAGAGGCATACAAATCGTCCAGAAAAAAACAGCAGACCTGGGGATGGAAGCTGTTTAGAATTCAGCAAAGGAAGACAATTAAGAGGGGAAAATAGACTGAGAATAAGCTTGCGGGAACATAAAATCTGACTGTAAAAGCTTCTGTTTGTATGCGAAGAGAAAAAGATTGGTGAACACATTTTAAACCACTTACAAAGGATATTATTTTTTTTAATAAATGTTTTTTATTAGATTTTTGAACAAAGTATATTTACCGTTATGTACACAGAATAAGATATGGAAGGGCACACACAAACATACCAAATAAAAAGAAATAACAACAAGTCGATAAAAAATAAAATAAAATAACTGGATATAAAATAACTAAGATATTATGCACCAGCTCAACAGCAGCAACTCTGTACAATTGGCATCTGTTTGTGGGTGGGTGGGGGGGTTTGGTGTTGTCACTTGCTTCTCCCGGACGGATTTCGCTGCCGTTGTCGCCTCGCGCTCACCTCCGCTTCAGCCGTTCGTCCCGTCTTTCGCCTGGATTCTCCTTGCTCTCTGTTCCTGTAGATGCCAAGATTGTTATTGTTTCCCGTGCCCTCCTTCTGGCTATCATTCCCTTCACCTCCCTGGTTCTCCACTATTGTTCCCTGTCTCTTCACTCTTCCCCCTCCTCCACCCCCCCCCCCATTGTGCCCCCTCCCCCCCTCCTGTAATTTGCCTTTCTTTCCTCTTAGGTTTAGCTGTCTCCCCCCCCCCCCTTCCGGTCTGTCTCTCCCTCTCATGCCTTGGTTATTTTCCCCTGATTCTTGGCTACCTGGCTATTCTTCTGCCTGTTCGTTGGCCACAAACAGGTCCCGGAACAATTGGGTGAATGGCTCCCACGTTGTGCCGAAGCTGTCGTCTGACCCTCGGATGGCGAATTTGATTTTCTCCATTTGGAGAGATTCTGAGAGGTAGGACAGCCAGTCTGCAGCTTTGGGTGGTGCTGCTGACCGCCAGCCGAGCAGGATTCTACGGCGGGCAATCAGGGAGGCAAAGGCAAGGGCGTCCGCCCTCCCAGGAATAGATCTGGCTGGTCTGAAACCCCCAAAGACCGCCACCTTTGGGCATGGCTCCACCCTCATTCCCACCACTTTGGACACCTTAGCAGGTACCTTAGCTCGTTCCCCCTGGCTTGCTGGAATTTCTCTGTCAGTTCGTCCAGTGTTGCGATCCTGCCGTCTGTGTATAGGTCCCTTTCCGTCCTGTCCCCACTTTTTGAAGGTGGCATCAGTCAGTGCTTGTGTGAACCTATGGTTGTTGCAGATGGGAGCTTTGTCCGACATTTTGGCCGGGCTAAATTGCTGCCGTAGTTGGTTCCAGGACTGGAGGGTGGCTATCACCATCGGGCTGCTGGAGTGTTTTTTGGGTGGGGATGGGAGTGCCACCGTGGCGAGGGCCCGGATAGAGGTCCCCATGCAGGAGGCCTCTTCCGCGCACACCCACTCGGCTTCTGGCTCCTTGATCCATCCCCTTATTCGCTCGACCGTCGCCGCCCAATGGTAGAATTGTAGGTTTGGGAGGGCTAGCCATTCCCCCCCCCCCCCCCCCCCTGGATTTTGTTTTTTGTAGGACCTTCTTTCGGATCCTAGCATTCTTTCTTTCTCTCTTTCTCTCCCCCCCCCCCCCCCCCCCCCCACCCCACCCCCGAGGGAGAGTGGGAGTGAGTTCCATCTTTGCAGGTCCTTTTTCACTTCCTCTGTCAGATCAGTGAGGTTCCATTTGTGGATCCCTTTCCAGTCATGGGCTATTTGGATCCCCAGGTAGCGGAATTTGTTTAAACGGCAATCCCGTTAGTGCTGCCCCCCCTACTTGTGGGTGTACCGGGACGATCTCGCTTTGCTCATGTTGAGTTTGTAGCCCGAGAAGGCGCCAAACTCTTTCATGAGCGCGATGATTCCGTCCATGCTGCTTTGTCCGAAATGTAGAGGAGCAGGTCATCTGCAGAGAGACTCTGTGCTCTCTGCCGTCCCTTCGGATCCCCCTCCAGTTTTTTGCTTTGAATGCAATTGCTAGTGGCTCGATTGCTAGAGCGAACAACAGCGGGGATAGTGGGCATCCTTGTCCGGTGCCCCTGTGAAGCTGGAAGTATTGGGAGTGCGTGTTGTTGGTCCGTACGCTCGCCATGGGAGCATTGTATAGGAGTTTTACCCAGGAGGTTAACCCTGTTCCAAGCCCGAGCCGCTCCAGTACCTCTGTGAGGTATTTCCATTCGACTCTGTCGAAGGCCTTTTCTGCGTCTAGGGAGACGATCACCTCTGGTATTCTCTCCCCGGAGGGGGTCATTACCACATTCAGCAGGCGCCTGATGTTCGAGGTAAGCTGTCTACCTTTGACAAAGCCCATCTGGTCCTCTGCGACCACCTCTGGTACGCAGTCTTTTAGCCTTTGGCTAGGATTTTGGCCAGTATTTTGGCATCTGCGTTCAGCAGTGAGATGGGTCTGTATGACCCACATTCCGTTGGGTCTTTGTCTTTCTTAGGTATCAGCGAGATTGAGGCCTGTGCTAGCATGGGCGGCAGTGTGCCCCTCGCTAGCGAGTCTGTGAACATCTCCTGCAGGTGCTGTCGCAAATGTTTTTGGAGAAGTCCGCCGGGAACCCGTCTGGTCCCGGCGCATTCCCCGCCTGCATGGAGCTAATGCTGTCCATGATCTCTCCCAGTGCTAGTGGTACTTCCAGACCCCGTTTTCTGCCCTCCCCCAAGACTGGTATGTCCAGTCCATCAAGGAACCATTTCATCCCGGACTCCCCCATTGGGGGCTCTGAGGTGTACAGCCCTTGGTAGAAGGTCTTGAATATTTTGTTGATCTTTTCTGGTTCTGTTTCTAATGTGCCTCTGGTATCCCTGATTTGTGCAATTTCTCTGGTGGCTGCCTGCTTTCTCAGCTGGTGTGCCAACAGGCGGCTGGCTTTGTCTCTGTTTGTATAGGGTCCCCGTGCCTGGCGAAGTTGGTGCACTGCTTTCCTGGTGGAGAGCAGATCAAAGTTCCTTTGTAGCTCTTTCCGCTCCGCCAGGAACTCTACGATCGGGGCCTCAGAGTATTTATGGTCTACCTCTAGAATGGAGTCGACCAGCTGCTGCCTAGCCGCCCTTTCCTCCCTATCTCTTCGCGCTTTGAAAGCGATGATTTCCCCTCTTAGTACGGCCTTTAGCGCTTCCCAGAACGTGGAGAGTGAGACCTCCCTGTTCTGGTTGTTCTCCATGTACTCTGCTATGGCCTGCGATATCTTTTTGTTGAAGGCCTTCTCAGCTAGTAGGGCAATGTCCAACCTCCATGCGGGGCGTTGGCCCCCTGCCCGTCTCCAGCCTCACGTCCATGTAGTGTGGAGCATGTTCGGATATCACAATTGCGGAGTATTCCACTTTATCTATCCCCGGAAGCACCGTTTTCCCCACCACAAAGAAGTCAATTCTGGTGTACATGTTGTGTACTGGGGAGAAGAAGGAGGACTCCTTCTCCCCTGGGTGGGTGAACCTCCAGGGGCCCACCGCTCCCATCTGTTCCATAAAGTGACCGAGTTCCCTTGCCATGCTTGAGGTTTTCCCCGTTTTGGGGTTTGATTTGTCAGTCGTTGGATCCTGTACACAGTTGAAGTCCCCCCCCATGATTAGTCGGCGCGTCGCTATGTCAGGGATTTCTGCCATGGTCTTTTTGATGAAGCTCATGTCGTCCCAGTTGGGCGCGTACACGTTAACTAGTACAACCGGTGCCCCATCCAGGGCCCCGCTGACCATGATGTCCCGTCCCCCTGGGTCTGTAACCTGGGTCCCCGTCCCGTCCCCCTGGGTCTGGGTTTGCCGCCCTAAACATCGTCCTCTTGCTGATCTGTATTGCCACCCCACTGGCCCTCATCCAACAGCAGGAATGGTAGGTTTGTCCCACCCAGCCCTTTCTTACCTGCAGTCAGTCCTGCTCTCTCAGGTGTGTCTCTTGGAGGAAGACTATGTCGGCCTTCATATTTCTTAGGTGGGTGGGGACTCTGGATCTTTTCACTGTGCCGTTGAGTCCCCTTACGTTCCAGGTGACGATCCTGGTGGGGGGCTTCTGTCCCCTCGCTCCTGTGGGATTAACCATACTTACCTGGTGGATGCGCCCCTGCCCTCCGGGTTTTCCCTTTGTTAGAGGGCCGTCCAGGATGGCCGCTGTCACTGCTCTCTCCATGCGGTCGGGTCCCTGCGCTCCGGGGTTTCCCTTTGTCCAGGGGGCACCCGACATGGCCACCCACTGTGCGTCCACCACGTGGGTAGTTCCCTGCACTCTGGAGTATCCCTTAGCCCAGAGACTGTACTGGGTGGTTGCTTGCAGCGATTCCTTGTTCCGAGCCCTTGGTTGTGGCACTTTGTAGCCCTATTGCTGTTCCTTTTCTAGCCTTGTTTGTCCCTCCTTCCCTGTCCACCCCCTGCCTGGTCCAGCGCAGGATTGTTTCCCTGTCTTGGGACCGGTGCAGTTTAGCTATAACTGCCCTCAGGTGGTCCCCTGCCTTGAGCTGCTGGCTCGGTCCCCGATTTGGTCCGGGCCGCCGCTCGTCCTATCCCGCATTCTGCTGCCGTGCGTGAGTGGGGCGGTTCGCTCCGCTCCCAAGCGCTCAGGTCTCCCACTTTAATTCGCTTTGGAGTCTGGGTTCTTCTTCGACCCCACTCTCTTGTGGGGGACCCAAACGGATGAATTTGCGCACTTGGATGCAAGTTCTCGGCGAGGAACGGGATGCAACTTTGTTCCCCCCCCAGGAGCTCCTCCACCCGCGACAGCTCTATTCCCCCGCCAGAAGCCGAATCCAACAGGGGATATGATAATGGGGAACAAAGAAATGGCTGACAAACGAAATACATATTTTGATTCTGCGTTTCTTAAAGGAGGACACAAATAACACACCAGAAATGTTGGGGAACACATGGTTTAATGAGAGGGACGAACTAAAGGAAATCAGTATTAGTAGGAAAATGGTATTGGGGAAATTGATGGGATTGAAGACCGATAAATCTCCAGGGCATGATAATCTATATCCTAGAAAACATAAGGAAGCGGCCTTGGAAATAGTCAATGCATTGGTGGTCACCTTCCAAGATTTTATAGACTCTGGAACAGTTCCTGCAGATTGGAGAGTAGTTAATGTAACCTCACTATTTAAAAAGTGTGGTAGAGAGAAGACAGAGAATTATAGACCAGTCAGTCTCATGTCAGTAATGGGAAAATGCTCAAGTCCATTACCAAATAATTAATAGCAGGGCACTTGGAACACAGTGGCAGGACCCATTCATGGGGCGGGGCTGCAGCCATTTAGGGTGGATGGTGGGCCTGAGATGTTGACAGGGGTCAGGTATGCCCTGCGGGGTAGTCATGGCTGATAGGAGGGAGAGAGGGGGTGAGAGACTCCCCAGTCCGAATGATAATGTGGAATGTGCGGAGGTTGGGTGGACCGGTGAAGCAGTCGAGAGTCTTTTTGCATTTGAAGAACTTGAGAGCCAATGTGGTGCTGCTGCAGGAGACCCATCTGAGAGTGAAGGACCAGGTAAGGCTTCGGAAAGGTTGGGTGAGCAGGTGTTCCACTCGGGCTAGTTCAATTTCAGATGCAGAAGGCATTGGCAGATCAGGAGGGCAGATACGTTATAGTAACGGGCGCTTTGGAGGGGAGGTTGGTGGTGTTGGTTAGTGTGTATGCCCTGAATTGGGATGATGTAGGGTTTATGAAGAGGAATTTGGCAGCCACACTGACTTGGACACGCTTCGGTTAATTTTAGGTAGGGATTTAAATAGTGTTGCATCCGAAGATTGATGATCTAAGCCTCACTCATTGACCCCATTCGGTGGGGGAGCAAATACGTTGGCAGCGTTGATGAAGGAGATGGGGCAGGAGAGAACCCATGGCGGTTCTTACATCCACGGAGTAGACAGTATTTTTTTTAGCCAGTGCACAATGTATATTCAAGGATTAATTTTTTTATTCTGGGGAGGTCGTTGTTGTCAGGGATGAAGAAAGCAGAATACTCTGCGATTGTTATTTCAGATCACGCTCCGCACCTGGTGGATGTGGTCTCGGAGAAATGGGCCTGCACAGAGGCCGGCATGGAGGATGGATATGGGGCTGCTTGCGGATCTGTATTTTTGTGTGAGGATGGCAAACGTGATTGATGGTTATGTGGGGTTTAATAAAAATGAGGAGGTCTCTACATTGGTTGTATGGGAGGTGCTGATGGCAGTGGTAAGGGGAGAGATCATCTTGCATAAGGTGCAGGTGGATATGAAGGCAAGAGAGGAGCAGCAAAAGCTGGTAGATGAAATATTGGAAGTTGATGGGAAGTATGTGGAAAATCCCACTCCGGAACATTTGGCGAGTAGAAAGGAACTTCAGACGCAGTTTGACCTTTTGTTCACAGGGAAAACTTACTACCTGACCTTATATTCATTGGTTAATCGAGATACACGCCCCTAGCGGGGGAGCTTGTACTCCGCAAGGAGCATGGTGAAAACCAGCGTTGCCACCTCGTAGGTCTCGTGCAGGATATTACTACATTTACCTTCTGGGCTGGACTCAACATTTAACACCTGAAAATCTCAGGGACTTGAGAACTTCGGTGACCTGTTCATGGAGGGGAGGTTTGCCAGCTTTAGAGTTAGTGGACAAATTTCAGTTACCTAACTCTAGTTGTTTTCATTACTTTCAAGTTCTGGATTTCTCTTGTGCGGCTTCCCTTCCTTTCCTCTGGCTCCATCTTCCTCCTTGCTGAAGAGGATTCTATCCGCGGCTCAGCCTGGCAGTGGTCGATCTCAGACTTATTTGGCCAGATTCTCTCGTCTGATCGCTCCCCACTTGACGGGTTGAGGGCGAACTCAGAATGATCTGGGCCCTATGCCTACTCGCGAAGCTTGGAGAGTGGCCCTTTACATGGTCAACTCCATGTCCTCATGTGCCCAAGTGAGCCTAATTCAGTTCAAGATGCTACATATGTTGTACTTGACCAAGGTTAGGATGATTGTTTATTTCCAAATGTCGAGAATAGATGTGATCGCTGTTTGCTTGCCCCAACTGACCATACGCACATGTTTTTGTCCTGCCCCAGACTCACCATCTTCTGGGTTTCATTTTTTAGCACCATATCGGAGATACTCCATTTGAAATTACCCCCATGTCCACTGATAGGCATATTTGGGGTTTCGGATTCACCGGCTGTTCACTCTGGGGTGGAGGTGGACGTTGTCACCTTTGCCTCAGTGGTAGCATGGAAGCGGATATTACTCTGTTGAAGATCTCCCATTCCTCCGCCCCAGTGCCTCTGGCTAGATGGAGGATTTATAGAAAATTAAATTCACCTTCAGGGGTGCTGGGAGAGATTATACCTGAGCTGGCAAGCATTAATTTCCTTTTTTTAAGATTTAGTCACAGTTGGCAGTTACGGGTTTTAGGTATAGTGTTAAAGATTCAAAAAAAAGGTTTCTTTGCTTGTGGTACTTGACTCTTCTATTTCCTTTGATTGTTTGATATTATGTAAAATTTTAATAAACATATTTTTAAAAAACTTACCACTTCCCAGCATTTTGCCCATTGCCTTGAATGTAATGACATTTCAAATGCTCATTCAAGTACATTTTAAAGATTGTGATATTTTCTGCTTCAGCTACCTCTGAGGCATTCAGAACTCTCAGATTCCCACTGCCCTCTGTTGTGTTTGGTCTTTTATGTCTTGCAAAGAAATTCACCAACACCTTGACTTGTCCAAACCAGGGTTGGGATTCTCCGACCCCCCGCCGGGTTGGAGAATCGCCGGGGGGCGGCGTGAATCGCGCCCCCGCCATCTCCCGAAGTCTCCGAACGCTGAAAAGTCAGCGAGGTGTCAATCGACCCGCCCGCCTCGGAGAGGAAAAGTCGGCGCGACGCTATGGACCTGGGGCCGTCCGTATTCTCCCGGCCGGATGGGCTGAAGTCCCGCCGACGTGACGTAAATCAAAACACATATAACGGCGTCAACCAGTGCTGATGGATGACGCCGTACAGCGTGGAGGTAGGTCACGGCGTGGGGGGGTGGCCGCAGGAGAAAGTGATGGCGCGGCCGCAGTCTGTGTGTGTGGGGGAGGGGGGGCTGGGGGTGAGTGCCGGGGGGGGGGGGGGGGGGGGGGTGCGTGTGCCGGGGAGGGGGTGTGAGTGCGAGTGCCGGGGAGGGGGGGGGGGGGGGGGGGGAGAGTGCCGGGGAGGGGGGGAGAGTGCCGGGGAGGGGGGGGGTGAGTGCGAGTGCCGGGAAGGGGGGTTTGAGTGCCGGGAGGGGGGGGAGAGTGCGAGTACCGGGGAGGGGGGGTGAGTGCCGGGGAGGGGGGGTGGTGAGAGCGAGTGCCGGGGAGGGGGGCGGTGAGAGCGAGTGCCGGGGGAGGGGGGAGAGTGCGGGAGGGGGGGTGAGTGCGAGTGCCGGGGAGGGGGGAGAGTGCCGGGGGGGGGGGGGGGGGGGGGGGTGAGAGAGCGAGTGCCGAGGAGGGGGGGGTGAGTGCGAGTGCCGGGGAGGGGGGGGAGATCGCCGGGGGGGGGGGGGGGGGTGAGAGCGAGTGCCGGGGAGGTGGGGTGAGTTGCCAGGAGGGGGGAGTGCGAGTGCCGGGGAGGGGGGAGTGGCGGAGTGCCGGGGAGGGGGGCAAGGGAGGTCGTCCGCCTGGCCAGGTGCCATCCTCCAACAGTTGCGCCCATGCAGCCCATGGCACCTGGCTGCAGGGGGGAGGGGGGGTGTACAGGCAATGATGACATGTTCTCATCTCTCTCCCCACCCCCCGGCAGGCCGTCATGTTTTCTGATCAGCCAGCGATGTTGGCCGCCGTGGCGGCAGCCGCTATTCTACATGTTGCCCTGGAGGAGGAAAGTGTGCCAGAGAGGCGGCGCAGGCTGCCGCAACGGTGCAGGCTGCCGCAGAGGAGCATGCCGCAGAGGGGCAGGCGAAGCCCCCCAGGCTGGAGGGCCACCCGCCCGACAGGACGAGGAGCAGGGGGAGCACGAAGAGGAGGAGGAGCACGAGGAGGAGGACGTCGTGGCGCCACGGCGACGGAGAGGCCGGAGGAGGCCCCGTGTGTACCGGCCCCGTTCGTCGTACCAGGACCTCACAGACCGGGAATGCAGGAGGAGACTCCGGGTGAGCCGGGTGGGGCAGGACACCCTCTCCCCGTGTCCATCAAGGTTACGGTGACCCTGTCCGGCATCGGTGCACTGGTGCATCCGGGCAGTGACAGACGCCCTTTATGCCATTGCTGACCGCTACATCTGGTTCGCTGTGGACCGGGCCAGCCAGGATGCCCGGGCCGTGGGCTTCTCTGCCGTGGCCGATTTTCCCATGGTCCACGGCGCAATCGATGGGATGCACGTCGCCGTGCGGCCACCTGCAGATAATAGGGCCGTGTTCACCAATAGGAAGGGGACCTTTTCCATGAACATCCAGGTGGTCTGCGATCACCGCATGATTATCCTGCACGTCTGTGCCCGGTACCCGGGAAGTGTTCATGACTCATACGTGTTGTAGCGGTCTTACATCCCCGGCATGTTTGAGGGACACCACCCCCGGCTGAGGGGCTGGTTGCTGGGGGACGGGTTACCCGTTGCGGTCGTGGCTGATGACGCCTATACGGAGGCCACAGAGTGACACGGAGAACAGCTACAATAATGCCCATGCAGCGACAAGGGGTGTGATAGAGAGGTGCTTTGGCGTGCTCAAAATGCGTTTAAGGTGCCTGGACCTCTCTGGGGGGGCCCTCCAGTACTCGCCAGATAGGGTCGGCTGCATCATTGTGGTGTTCTGCGTCCTGCACAACATAGCCCAGCAGAGGGGCGATGTGCCACAGGCAGAGGAGAGGGGAGTGGAGGAACAGCAGGAAGAAGCGCAGTCCTCCCCAGACGAGGGGGATGGGGGCTATGGTCAGGGCGGATGGGCTGGACATGGGCGGGTGACTGCCCACCGTTACCGGCTGGGCCAGCGGGCATGGGACAGGCTGATTGCCGCCCGGTTCACTGACTAAGGGGCGTGGGAATCGGCGAGTATGGCCACACACCGCACACCATGGCAACATCCGACCATCCTCACCCACCCAGCACCAATACCCTCACCCCCCTCACCCACCCAGCACCAACAACCCTCACCCCCCCTCACCCACCCAGCGCCAACACCCTCAACCCCCTCACCCACCCACACCCACTCCACCCGCATGCACACCACCCCTCCATTGCGGATCCACCTGCGGCATGACAGGCCGGGCTCACACGGTCGCCGGTGGAAGCGTGTCTATTGCAGGCCATGGAGGATGATGACGACCCGCTCTGCGATGAGCTCCTGGCTCCACATCGCTGGGCAATGTCTGACCCATGGCCACAGTACCACCATCCACCCGGACTATCCCTGCATGCGGCCGTGACACTGCAGCACACGGTCCCGTCCTCTGCCCGGGGGGATGGCGAGGGCGGCCCAGGGGGATGGGGGGCACACTCACCTGGGGCCGACGTAAGACCACCCCTCACACACACTGGCGCTCAACGTACGTGACACCCCTCGTACACTTCGGACAGAACACAAAGGCAGATTCTGTAGGTGTGAAAGTGATTTTAATAACAAACAGTCCATACACATGCCCTAGCCCCTAAAACTCGTCTGTGCCCTGCACCCGTGCCAACTTACTCAGTGTCTAATTGTTTGGCCTTACGGGCCCTTTGACTACGCCTAGGTGGTTCCCCAGACGGTACAGCAGAACTGGAGGTGGACTCCTGTGATTCCTGCCCTCTGACTCGGGATACCTTTGGCGGGCGTTTCCTGGGGCGGCCCGGCCTAGATGGGCCAGGCTGCAGCTCGGCGACTGGGATGGCGAGCTGCCAGCCTGTCCTGCCCATTGCCCACCAGATGCACCTGGGACGGAAGGGGGGGGGGGCGTCTGAGGTGCTGCAGTGTTCCAGGACCTCCCCTACAGAGGGACCCGGGACGGGCCCCAGCACCTCCTCCTCCCTCGGGGTGCCCGATGGCCCCTGGGCCTCTACATGGGTCGGGGGTGCGAACGGACCAGCCATCCGATGCCCCCCGACATCTGGCGCTGCCAGTCCTGGAGGCCCGTGCTGGTATCAACAAGAGTCTGTGGGTTTGCAGCCATGGAGCTCAGGGAGTTGCCCATCCCTGTCTGTGACTGTGCGACGCCGGCTAGCACATGGGCAATGGCGCCGATGCCCTCAGCGATGGCCTACAGAGGCTGGGCCATTGCCTGCTGGGACTGCGCCATTGCCTGCTGGGACTGCGCAATGGCCTGCTGAGACTGTGCCACGGCGTTGAGCGCCTCTGCCATCTGCCGCTGAGTCTGGCTCATGGCTTCCTGTGAGAGGGAAACCATGTCCTGGGCCACACATGCCGCGTTCACGGAACGCCCCAGGCCTTGCATCCTGCTCCCCATGTCTCACACCGTTGCACCCAATGCCTCCACCGCGGACGCCACCTGTGCGGTTTCGGCCTGGTGGCACGCATGACCGGCACCACTCCCAGCTCCTGGACGCGGGCGCACTCCTCCACCTGCGTCTGTAGCTTCCGCAAGCCAGCCATCATCCTCTTCCTTCGTCCCAGGTTTGGTGGCTGCATCGGGTCTATGGGTGGGTGCGGTAACTCCAGGAACCCGGGACCCGTCTGGGCGGCAGATGTTCGCTTGCGCCAGGATGCCCTCCGACCTCCTGGCCCTTCTGCTGCTCCTACCTCCACCTGCTGTACCGGTACGGCTGTGTTGTGCGCGCCAGTGAGTATACCAGACGTCTCATCACTAAAGTGGCCAACCGAGGTGAGTGTCTCTGCGATGGTGGAGGGTGTTGGAGACAGCAGTGGCGTTGTGTCGTGAGCATCGTCCGACTCAGAGTCCACGGTACTCTGGGGTGGCGGTTCATCTCCACCCATCCACTCTGTGTCAGTGTCCTGTATTTCGGTGTCATGTGTGTCGGTGTCCAAGGTAGGGCTGTCCTGGGAAGGGCTGTCCTGGGCAGGGCTGTCCTGGGCAGGGCTGTCCTGGGTAGGGCTGTCCTGGGTAGGGCTGTCCTGGGTAGGGCTGTCCTGGGTAGGGCTGTCCTGGGTAGGGCTGTCCTGGGTAGGGCTGTCCTGGGTAGTGGTGTCTTGGCTCGGCTGCGACGGGGGCCTGTGGCTGCTTCCCTCGTCGCTGGGTGTCACACGCATGGTCGCCACACCCGCACGAGACGGGGGCGTCGTCTCCCTGTTGCTCCGGGTCTCTCCCTCTCTCGTGGCCGCGTCCTGCAGGCGGTCGGCATCCGTGGGGACGGGTGCCTCGACGTTTGGTCCTACAATACACAGTACAGCATGCATGGTTAGACACACAGGCGGTGATCGGGGGATACGGGGGATATGGGGGAGGGGGGGATATGGGGGAGTGGGATAGGGGAGGGGGGATTGGGGAGGGGGATATGGGGAGGGGGGATATGGGGGAGGGGGATATGGGGGAGGGGGGATATAGGGGAGGGGGATATGTGGGAATGGGGACGGGCCGTGGGTGGCTCACTAGCTGGTGGGCCCTCGACCTCTGCATCGGCAACCTCCCGGTCCTCAGGTCCGCCTGCCAGTTCCTGGGCCTTTTCCTCATTAACGGTGAGTGGTCTCTCATCAGCTGGGCCCCCTCCAGTCCTCTCACGCTCCCTGTTGTTGTGTTTGCGCTTCTCCTGTGGGGGGGCGGGCGGGTGGGTGGCAGGGGTAAAGGGCAACAGTGTTAGGTATATGAATGCACGGCAGCAGTTTCATGTATATTGGCAGAGGTGCGCAGCACATGAAACATGAAAAACATGAATCATGAAAATCGCTTATTGTCATAAGTAGGCTTCAAATGAAGTTACTGTGAAAAGCCCCTAGTCGCCACATTCCGGCGCCTGTTCGGGCAGGCTGGTACGGGAATTGAACCGTGCTGCTGACCTGCCTTGGTCTGCTTTCAAAGCCAGCGATTTAGCCCTGTGCTAAACAGCCCCTTAGGGTTAGGGTTGGGTTAGCATTAGGGTTTGTTGCACCTGGGAGTGTGCCGCACATCGGGGGGGGGTTCTCACCCTGGCTGCCCTGACGAGGTCGTTCACCTTCTTGTGGCACTGGGTGCCTGTCCTTGGTGTCACAACCACAGCACTGATGGGCTCTGCCACCTCCCTCCACAGGCGGCGGCTGAGGCTTGGGGCGACCCTGCGGCCATGTCCGGGGTACTGGGCCTCCCTTCTCTCCTCTACTGCGTCCAGGAGCGCTTCGATGTCGCGCTCCTGGAACCTCGGGGCTGCGCGGCTGGCGGCCATCTTAGTGGGTCCTCCGGGGGGGGGGGGGGGCGTCTTTTGTGCTGTGACGCGTCCACGGCGGGTGATGCCGTCGCGAATGGAGTCACGCCGCTGCTAGCCCATTCGGGCCTGGAGACTTTGCGCCTTTGGGGGGGCCCAACGCCGGAGCGATCTGCGCCGTTTTTGGCGCCAGGTCCCGGCCATCGCGCCGGTTTCCGGAGCAACCCGCCCAGGATCTTTATTGAATCACGCGTGGTAAGATAGTGTGATCTGTTACAAAGCAAGTTATCATGGAGTTTCTTTGTACTCCTCTGGAACTACACCTAGCACGACTGTATATCTTACTACTATTTCCTACAACCATCTGGTGATGGCCGGATGTGTCTCCACTTACATGGGAATCCCTGGTCACATGACCATGGTCTTAAATTCCTACATAAACGTAACTACTGGTTGGAGGTAGCACAGCATCCATCTATGATATTGTTTACAGGCATATCGCCACATCTGCCTTTCACACAAAATATTAAGATTTCTTTACAAGCAACATTGATGTTTTAACTTTATACAATCATGATATTAGTCCAACAATGAGTTTTACTGGGGGGCCATAAACATGATTTGCCTGGCCAGTGTCGGTCTCCTTTGCACAGATCATTGTACCTCTCTCACGGAATCATCTTTGTGATCATTCGAGCTGTTGATCTTCAAAGACTGGTTCACGTGCCGGCCTCTTGTTTCTTTTCCTATTTGCTCTGTGCCTTTGGAAGGCCTGTGAACATGACTGCCACACTTGTGTCACCAATTTCTTTCTTTTGCGTTTCCTGGCATGACTCTGCTGCTTCTCGTTGTTTCTGTTGCTGGTTTGTTAGTGGGATGAGCTAACTCTCCCAGTCTTCTCCACTATCTCCCTTTTATTTTGAGAACATGATGATGTAGTTTCTTGCTTTTTTGTTTTGGCTTAGCAGCCTCTGGTGTGGTGCTGGTTTTTACTGTGTGCTCAAGAGGCCGGCAGAGTTTTGGGTGTAGTCTGAGGGGCCGCCGCGTCATCTTTGGGTGATATGGCCACGCCCACTTCTACAGCCTCACCAACATGTTGGAGCGCCTCAGTTTCTGGTGCCTGAGTGAAGGCCGGAACTGGGGCTACAGGTGCATCCCTGTCTTGGCTCGCTGGAGCATCACTCACTTGCTCTTTGTCACTCGAGGTTACGATGCTCTCTGGTTGTGATGATCCAGGTATTGGATCATCTTGGTCAAATTCAAAAATGCGTGAGTGATCTGTGGAGCTGCATACTGAGACTGCCATCAGCTCTTCCTCTGGGTCAGTCTCGGAGTTGCCTACTCCTGCAGCATCAAGTTGCTGTCATCGCAGTCGTCATCGATATCTTCCCATTCATCATCGGTGTTGTCGATGGTTTGTGAATGAATTACAGGAACTGTTTCGAAGACCTGGAACAAGCCACCACGCACTTCTGAGGCCAGATTCTCCAATATTGGGATGATTTCTTCCGTTTCTGGCTTGGCCAGTTGCTGATCCTCCGTGGTATCAGCAGTTTCAATTTTCAAGAGCGTCATCCCCGAGCTTCTGCTCTTCTCAGTGTCCAGTGCAGTCTGGGCATCCCCTGTGACTACCTCATCATTCCTTCCAGACCACTGGAGTAGTGCCTTTCGAGCCTTGTCATTAAGCCCGTCTTTGTTGCTGGAAAAGAGATCTATGCCATCATTCTCTGCATCGTCGTTGAAATCTTTGAGCAGATATTCGTAGTAGTCGTCATCGGATTCAGCATCGTCTGCAATGATCTCTCTTGTAAAATATAACATTGCATACGGAATTATGTGTTCACGAAATAAGGCGCAAGGTTCAAAGTCAGCCTTGAGTCTGGTTGACTTAAAATTCCACGCTGTGGAACTTAAGTGGGACTGATGAAGTTAAAGAACGATTCATTTGGTACAGTTTTTGTTGCTGTTCTGGGAGTGCTTCGACCTTTATCGTTTGGTTTTGTTTCAATTGTTCTCATCGTTACATATTTGCCCTGCCTCCAGTCGATTTTGCAGCCTGTGCAACCGATGATTTGTGGTCCAGCAAAGAATGATTTAAGCAGCCGTGAGTCCAACTGATATACTTTCGTGATCACCTCATTTGTGAAATACTCATTAGGCTAGAATCCAAACTCCGAGTGAAACTCCATGGCTTCCCATGCTCTGTCCATTTAACAATCACATCTTGCAGATGCTTTAATACAGGCTTGTCCCCATATCTGATTGTCGGCCTCCACCTGGATTTCTTCCGAATCCTCATAAACCGTGCACATATCTTGTAGGGATCTGTAGTATTCAGGTGACCAGCCTTCTGGGACACATAGGGCGGGATTCATCGACCCCCCCTCCGGGTCGGGAATCCCCGGGGGGCAGCGTGAATCCCGCACCGACGCCGGCTGCCGAATTCTCCAGCGCCGGTTTTCGGGCGGGGGCGGAGTTCACCCTGCGCCACTCGGGGGCCGTTGGCAGCGCCCCCCCCGGCAATTCTCCGGGTCCCGATGGGCTGGGCGTCCGCGCATTTTTGGCCAGTCCCGCCGGCGTGAAATGGACAAGGTCCATCACGGCGTGACCTGGCTGATAGGCCGTCTACCGGAGTCTTTGGGAGGTGCGGGAGGAACCGGCTGCGGGGGGGGGGGGGGCACGGTGGCTTGGCCCGCGATCGGGGCCCACCGATCTGCTTGTGGGCCTGTGCCATGGGGGCACTCTTTCCCTCCGCGCCGGCCTCTATAGGGCTCCGCCATGGCCGGTGCGGAGATGAAACTCCCTGCGCATGCGCAGGAAACATGCCGGCGGTTCTGCGCATGCGCCAGAACACGGCAGCGGTTTTGCGCATGCGCCAACTCCTCCGGCACCGGCTTAGCCCCCGGAAGTGCGGAGGATTCCGCAACTTCCAGGCGGCCCGACGCCGGAGTGGTTTGCGCCACTCTTGGCGTTGGGCCATCCGGCCAGTTGCGGGAGAATCCCGCCCATATTCACTTTACTAAGTTCAGGGATTCAGATGAATCTGCTCCTAGGATGGAGTCAATGTTCATGTCTACAATATGAAACAGTAGCATGTACATCATATCTGCCACGGATCGCACCAGTTCTCAGACGCCGAAGATCTCCATTGTTCTTGTTCCGAAGTCCACTAGCAGCCCTGGCCAATCAGCGACTTTCCACTGCATGTTCAGCTTTTGCATAGCAGACCGACTCAAAAGGTTGGCTGTTGTGTTAGGGTCAATGTCACAGCGTAATAGAGAATCGTTCAGTACCACCATCGATTTCAATCTAGATTTTAAGGTTTCCGGAGGGTTCTTACTAGCTTCAGTCTTCATTAAGATTTTTTTTTTTTTATAAATGTTTTATTGAACATTTTTTCCCAAACAACAATTTTTCCCCTCTTACAAAGCAAACGCAACAATAACAATACAGAAATTTTAAACAATACACAAGTAACAAAACCCCTTTATCTTTGACCTAAACTAAACCCCCCCTCCCCCCCCCCCCCCCCCCCCCCCCCCCCCCCTGGGTTGCTGCTGCTGGTCATCTGTCTTCCCTCTAACGTTCCCCTAGGTAGTCGAGAAATGGCTGCCACCGCCTGGTGAACCCTTGAGCCGATCCTCTCAGGGCAAACTTTATCTGCTCCAGTTTAATGAACCCCGCCATATCATTTACCCAGGCCTCCAGTCCGGGGGGTTTCGCCTCCTTCCACATGAGTAGGATCCTGCGCCGGGCTACTAGGGACGCAAAGGCCACAACGTCGGCCTCTTTCGCCTCCTGCACTCCCGGCTCTTCCGCAACTCCAAATAGAGCTAACCCCCAGTCTGGTTTGACCCGGGCCTTCACCACCCGCGAAATCACTCCCGTCACTCCCTTCCAATACCCTTCCAGTGCCGGGCATGCCCAAAACATATGTGCGTGGTTTGCCGGGCTCCCACCACACCTCCCACATTTGTCCTCCACTCCAAAGAACCTTCTCAATCTTGCTCCCGTTATGTGTGCTCTATGTAGCACCTTAAATTGAATCAGGCTAAGCCTGGCGCATGAGGAAGAGGAATTTACCCTGCTTAGGGCATCAGCCCACATACCCTCCTCTATCTCCTCCCCTAGTTCTTCTTCCCACTTTCCTTTTAGTTCGCCCACCGACTCCTCCCCCTCTTCCCTCATCTCTCGGTAAATCTCTGACACCTTGCCCTCTCCGACCCACACCCCTGAAAGCACCCTGTCCTGTATCCCCTGTGTCGGGAGCAACGGAAATTCCCTCACCTGTTGTCTATTAAATGCCCTCACCTGCATATATCTCAAGAAATTTCCCCGGGGCAACTTATACTTTTCCTCCAATGCTCCCCAGCTCGCAAAAGTCCCATCTATAAATAAATCTCCCACCCTCCTAATTCCCAACTGGAACCAGCTCTGAAATCCTCCATCCATTCTTCCTGGGGCGAACCTATGGTTGTTCCTGATTGGGGACCCCACCAGGGCTCCCCGCACCCCTCTCTGTCGCCTCCACTGTCCCCAGATATTCAATGTTGCCGCCACCACCGGGTTCGTGGTAAACTTTTTAGGTGAGATCGGTAGCGGCGCCGTCACCAGCGCCTCTAAACTCGTCCCTTGACAGGACTTTCTCTCCAGTCTTTCCCACGCCGCTCCCTCACCCTCCATCATCCATTTACGTATCATTGCCACATTGGCGGCCCAATAGTAATCGCCCAAGTTCGGTAGTGCCAATCCTCCTCTGTCCCTACTACGCTGAAGGAACCCCCTCCTTACTCTCGGAACTTTCCCTGCCCACACGAAGCTCGTGATGCTCCTGTCTATTTTATTAAAAAAGGTCTTAGTGATTAGTATAGGGAGACATTGAAATACAAATAAGAACCTCGGGAGGACCATCATCTTAATTGCTTGCACCCTGCCCGCCAGCGATAGAGGCTGCATGTCCCACCTCTTGAAGTCCTCCTCCATTTGTTCTACCAACCGTGTCAGATTAAGTCTGTGCAAGGTTCCCCAGCTCCTAGCGATCTGAATCCCCAGGTATCGGAAGTTTCTTTCCACTTTCCTTAGAGGCAAGCCTTCTATCTCTCTACTCTGGTCCCCTGGATGTATCACAAATAATTCACTCTTCCCCATGTTTAGCCTATACCCCGAGAAATCCCCGAACCCCCTCAAAATTCGCATAACCTCTATCATTCCACCCGCTGGGTCCGACACGTATAACAATAGGTCATCCGCATATAACGAGACTCGGTGTTCTTCTCCCCCTCTAATCACCCCTCTCCATTTCCTGGAGTCTCTCAACGCCATGGCCAGAGGTTCAATTGCCAACGCGAACAACAATGGAGACAGCGGGCATCCCTGTCTTGTTCCCCTATATAGTCGGAAATACTCCGATCTATGTCGACCTGTAACTACGCTTGCCGTTGGAGCCCCATAAAGAAGTCTAACCCAGCTAATAAACCCGTTCCCAAACCCAAACCTCCTTAACACTTCCCATAAATACTCCCACTCCACCCTATCAAATGCCTTCTCTGCGTCCATTGCCGCCACTATCTCTGCCTCCCCCTCCACTGGGGGCATCATTATCACCCCTAATAGTCGTCGCACGTTAACATTCAGTTGTCTCCCTTTTACGAACCCTGTCTGGTCTTCGTGCACCACCCCCGGGACACAGTCCTCTATCCTCGATGCCAGTACCTTTGCCAACAATTTGGCGTCCACGTTCAATAATGAAATGGGTCTATAGGACCCGCACTGCAACGGATCTTTATCCCTCTTCAAAATTAACGATATCGTCGCCTCCGACATCGTCGGGGGTAGAGTCCCCCCTTTCCTGGCCTCATTGAACGTCCTCACCATCAACGGGGCCAACAAGTCCACATATTATCTGTAATACTCCACCGGGAACCCGTCTGGTCCTGGGGCCTTCCCTGCTTGCATGCTTCCCAGTCCCTTAATAACCTCGTCCACCCCAATCGGTGCCCCCAGGCCTACCACCCCCCGCTCCTCCACTTTCGGGAACCTCAATTGGTCCAGGAACTGCCGCATCCCCTCCTCTCCCTCTGGGGGTTGAGACCTATACAGTTCCTCATAGAAGGTCTTGAACACCTCATTTATCTTTCCTGCCCTTCGCACCGTGTCTCCCCTTTCGTCTCTAATTCCTCCTATCTCCCTCGCTGCTGCCCTCTTTCGCAATTGATGAGCCAACAGGCGACTCGCCTTTTCCCCATATCCATACCTCCTCCCCTGTGCCTTCCTCCACAGTACCTCCGCCTTTCTGGTGGTCAGAAGGTCAAATTCCGTCTGGAGTCGTCTCCTCTCCCTGTACAATTCCTCCTCCGGGGTCTCTGCAAATTCCCTATCCACCTTTAAAATCTCCCCCAGTAATCTTTCCCTTTCCTTGGCCTCTGTTTTCCTTTTGTGGGCCCCAATGGAGATCAGCTCTCCTCTGACCACCGCTTTTAGTGCTTCCCATACCACTCCCACAGGGACCTCGCCGTCGTCATTGACCTCCAGATATCTCTCAATACACCCCCGCACTCTTGCACACACTCCCTCATCCGCCATCAGTCCCACATCTAATCGCCAGAGTGTTCTCTGCTCCCTTTCCTCTCCTAATTCCAGGTCCACCCAATGTGGGGCATGATCCGAAACCGCTATGGCTGAGTACTCAGCTTCTTCCACCCTAGAGATCAACGACCTTCCCAAAACAAAAAAATCTATCCGGGAGTACACTTTATGGACATGGGAGAAGAAGGAAAACTCCCTAGCCCTAGGTCTAAGAAATCGCCATGGATCCACTCCCCCCATTTGGTCCATAAACCCCTTAAGTACCTTGGGCGCTGCCGGCCTTCTTCCGGTCCTTGAGCTGGATCTATCTAGCCCCGGGTCCAGCACCGTATTAAAGTCCCCTCCTAAAATCAAGTTTCCTACCTCCAGGTCCGGTATACGCCCCAGCATCCGTCTCATAAATCCCGCATCGTCCCAGTTTGGGGCATACACGTTAACCAACACGACCTCCATTCCCTCCAGCCTGCCACTCACCATTACATATCTACCTCCGCTATCTGCTACGATGTTCTTTGCTTCAAATGCGACCTGTTTCCCCACCAAAATGGCCACCCCTCTATTCTTTGCGTCCAGTCCTGAGTGGAACACCTGTCCCACCCATCCTTTCCTTAGCCTTACTTGGTCCGCCACCTTTAGGTGCGTCTCTTGGAGCATAACCACGTCTGCCCTTAGTCCTTTCAAATGCGCGAGCACTCTGGCCCTTTTTATCGGTCCGTTCAGGCCTCTCACGTTCCACGTGATCAGCCTCACTAGGGGGCTACCTGCCCCCCTCCCGTGTCGACTAGCCATTACCTTCTCTAGGCCAGTCCCATATCCCGCCTCCGCGCTCCCGCTCGCTCCCCCAGCGTCGCACACCATCCCCGCCCACCCACTCTTTAGCCATTTCCTTTTGGATTTCCGCAGCAGCAACCCAGTTGTCCCCCCCCCTCCCCCTCCCTCCCCCCCCTCCCCGCTAGATCTCTTTCTAGCATGATTGCTCCCCCATATTACTTCCGTAAGTCAGCTGACTTCAACTGACCCCGGCTACTCCTGCTCACTCCTCGACCCCCCCCATGTGGGGAACTCCCATCCGCCTTGCGCCTGTCTTCCCGCCTTATTCTTTCTGGTGCGGGAACATCCCTTTACCTGACCCGCCTCTTATGGCGCAGCTCCCTTTCCCCTCCCCCTCCCCTTCCCCATTCTCCAACTATGTCCCGTCTTTCCCCCCTCACCGGCGCCCACATTTCCCCAATGTCTCCCCCCTTCCCTGTTTACTTCTCAATTAACTTCCACCGTAACATTAACAATAACATTTCCTGCAGCATCAGTCCCTCAGTTCCGATCCAATTTCTTTTCTTTGATGAAGGTCCATGCTTCCTCCGCCGTCTCGAAATAATGGTGTCTCTCCTGATACGTGACCCATAGTCTTGCCGGCTGCAGCATCCCGAACTTCACCTTCCTTTTATGCAACACCTCTTTGGCTCGGTTGAAGCTCGCCCTCCTTCTCGCCACCTCCGCACTCCAATCCTGGTATACCCGTACCACTGCATTCTCCCATCTGCTACTCCGCACCTTTTTAGCCCATCTCAGGACCTCTTCTCTATCCTTAAGGCGGTAAAATCGCACGATTATCGCCCTGGGTGGTTCTCCCGCTTTTGGTCTTCTCGCCGGAATCCGATTTGCCCACTCCACCTCCAAGGGGCCCGTAGGGGCCTCAGCACCCATCAGTGAGCTCAGCATCGTACTTGCGTACGCTCCACAGTCCATTCCTTCCACACCCTCAGGGAGACCCAGTATCCGAAGGTTCTTCCTTCGCGCTCCATTTTCTAGGGCTTCGATCCTTTCAGTACACTTTTTATGAAGTGCCTCGTGCGTCTGTGTCTTAACCGCCAGGCCCAGATCTCGTCCTCAATATCTGTCACCTTCTGCTCCACCACGCGGAGCTCTGTCTCCTGGGTCTTTAATGTCTCCTTGAGCCCCTCAATTGCCTGTAGCAACGGGGTCAGCACCTCCCTCTTCAGCAGCTCCACGCACCGTCTCACAATTTCATGCTCAGGCCCCCATGTCGCCTGCGCTTTCTCCGCCGCCATCTTGTACTTCTCTCTTTCTGACCCTTTGGTCGACGATTCCTCGCGCTGCAGCCGCCGCCGCCGGTTTTTTCCTCCTTCGTTTGGGGGGGACTCCCTTCTCACACGCCCCACACCGGGTTGCGTCGTCGAAAAATTCCCCGTTGGGGCTCTTAAAAGAGCCCGAAGGTCCGTCGGAGCTGGAGCCGCCGAAGCGTGCGGCTAGCTAGGCATCACCGCAACCGGAAGTCCCTTCAGTGGCCTTGATGAGGTCTTTTCACAGTTGTTCCCTCTGCTGCTAGAATTCACTTTTGATACAGGCCCTCAGGTCAGCTTGCAGCTTAAGCTTGCCCTTCCCCCGCCTGCATGCTGGAAGAGGCCCTGTTTATCCTGCAGTTGCAGCCAAATCTTTTACTGTTTCTGCGTGTGTCTGGCAACCAAGAGACATACCCTTCCTGGGGGACACTGTCGGGGGAATATTGCAGCCTTCTTCCCACACCGGGAAATGTCAAACAAATGCCGTTGGGCCCCTGTAAAAGAGCCCAAAAGTCCGTTCCAAGCAGGAGCTGCCGAATATGCGACCTAGCTCTGCATAGCCGCACCCGGAAGTCTTCATTAAGATTTTGTTTTCACCATTCTTGTTCGGACCCTTCTGGTCCTTCGCCGCGATGAGATCGATTAAGAACTGTTTTTCGGTATTTATCTCATCAACTGCATGCACTGATCTTGCATGATCCATTGTAGAACGCGCAAAACATTGTTTTACAAAATGTCCAACATGGCCGCACCTGGAGCAGACTTTTCCAAAGACCGGACATTGCCGTGGGGCAAGATGGCGGCTCCTGTTGGCTGCTTAAAATGGCTGCCCACACTGAGACCTCATTCCTTCATGATGTGCGCCACTGATGCCGCTGGTTTCTTCTTCCAAGTTTGTGCCAACATTTTTCGAGCAGAGTGTGCCCGTTCTCTGTGTAGCTATCTCGCTTGCCTCCCAAATCTTTACAGACTGTTTCAGCACCAAATCTTCTTCCTGCAATAACCTTTCCCAGAGCTTATCATTAGCTACACCAAAGACAATTTGGTCGCGGACCAACAAAGATTTCAGGCTGCTGAAGTTGCCGAGCCTGGTCCATTCACTGAGGAGCATCGCTAAGGGCGTCGACACGATGGTGCAGACATTGGGGAGCTGCCAGGTCTGACAGAGCAGATGATGCAGGGGCAGCCGGTGCTTGAACTCTTCCTTAAATTTACTCACTGTCCTTGCAACCACCGCCTTCTGGGGTAGCAAGTTCCACAGATTCACAACTCTTTGGGAGAAGTAGTTTTTCCTCAAATCTGTTTTGAATTTGCTACCTCTTATTCTAAAATTATGACCTCTCATTTTAGAATGCCCTACAAGAGGAAGCATCAGCTCCTCGTCTACTTTATCCATACCTTTTAGCATCCTGTATACCTTAATGAGATCGCCCCTCATTCTTCTAAACTGTTCAATCTCTCCTCATACGACAAACCCCTCATCTCTGGAATTAATCGAGTGAACCCCCTCTGAACTGCCTCCAATGTCACTACATCTTTCCTCAAATAAGGGGACCACAACTTTGCACAATACTCCAGGTGCGGTCTTACCAAAGCCTTGTATTGTTGCAACAACACTCCCTTTCCTTTATACTCAATTCCTTTTGCTATAAATGCCAGCATCCCATTTGCTTTGCTTATTATCTGCTGCACCTGCATGTCGTTTTCTGTGACTCATGCTAGAGGACACCCAGAACCTTCTATATCGGAGCACGCCAAAGTCTATCCCCATTTAGATAATAAGTTACCGTTCCATTTTCTCGACCAAATTGCATGACCTCACACTTATCCACGTTATACTCCATCTGCCACTTTCTGGCCCACTCTCCTAACCTATCTATATCCATTTGTGAGGTTCTTTTTTCTTCATTGCAACTTACTGTAACTCATTGCAACTTACTGTCCCACCTATTTTTGTGTCATCTGCAAAATTGGCTCTAGAACCGTCTATTCCTGTATCCAAGTTTCCATCACAATTTGAATGGGATGCTTGGCAATGACTCCCACATGCTACATGGCTCGCCCACCCACGTGAATCCACTTGGGTTGTGTGAAATGCTCACTTAAGCATGATTGCCAATTCCCTATTAGAAATAGCCTTCAGCCGCACAGCCAGAGGCCTCGACAGTAGGTGTGGGTTATGGGTGAGCGATGGGGCAAACGGGCAGGGACAAGGATTGCCCCTGGAACAGATACACATGATCCAGGAGTTGGCATGGTGGTGCCGCGTGTGGTTGCCCCCCCCCAGTCGAGGGACCTCACCCGCCGTTGAGTACTGGGGTAGCAAGCCCAGCGCCCTTGGGCTCTTTGCCTGTGAGGAAAGATGGCTACTCACCTGGTCGGCTCCCCACAGAAGCCCTTCCGCAGGTTCATGTTTTTCAAAAGGAGTACTAATCGGCACCAGTGTGACCACTTGGTGGGTGGCCGATGATTCTCGGGAGGCCGTTGGATAAGGGGTGGCTCCTGTTAATTGTATGGAAATAGGGCTTAAGTGGTGATAATTGGTTTCTCGCCATGCTAGCGCGGGATCCCGATTTCATCTACAGGAGCGAGCCGGTTGCATCGCAAACTGCCGCCTGATGTGGTTCTCGGTTTTGGCCTGTCCCGCTATTCACCAGCCTCGTTTTGAGAGACCGAGAGCACAACGAGGCCAGAGAATCGCGCCCGTTGCCATTTCTTGGTAAGATTCTGTCTTGAATAGTCTGCTATTCAAACTCCTCTTGGACTTACCGTCCCTTGAATCACAGTTTTCTGCTCATAAAATGTTTTCTTCCTTATATGGCTTTTTGAGAGATAAATTGATTTACTTTCCAGCCTCAATCATACCAATGCATATGTGGTATCAGCCTGTGGTTTATTTAGCATAGACCACCAGTCCTATCCATTCCTGTTTCTGATGCGGAGCTAGTTTCAACAAATAGGTTGCATTTAGTAATTAATCTCAGTGTCTAGCACATGCTTTGAGAAGAGGTAAATTCTCAGTGAGGAATGGGCTTAATGCTCAAAATGTCAGCAAATTATTTAATTTCTGTCTCGTGATAAAACACAAGAGGTACTGCAAAAGCCTGGCCAATTCCACATAAGTCAATTCTACTCCTATAAATGATTTCATGTTGTATGAAGAGTTCTTTAAATGCCAAACTTAATGAAGTACAGACTTTTCCTATTACCTGGCCTCCAACTGGCATCTTGAGCACTATTATCAGAATGTTCTGTGAAGCTTTATTTTTGCTGAACAACATCAAGAAAGTTTTACTTGGACTTGAATGGTTGACCTTATAAAATACAGAGAAAAAATTGTTCATCGTGAGTTAAAGATCAGTTATAATATCATACACAAAAGAGACCAGCATAAATTAAAGCGGTTTTATAGGATTTTGTCAACTTTCTTCCCCATAAAATATAGAAAAAGCATCTTAAAAGATGCTGTTATCAATATGATTTATATATTTTTTGTAAAACGATCATGTTTTTACAACTGATGTTGTGTTGCCAAGAAATCTTCTTAAGCTTACCCTTTGTTTCACCTTTTTTGCTGGGGCATTCTGTGATATCCCAATCAACGTATCAAAGCAGAGAAGGCTGTGAAGTATGAAAACTATTTGGCTTAGAGTCATGAGAAAGGGAAGATTGCTATTTTTAAGGAGGTAGATTATAAACTTGAGGAAAATAGTAAAACACCTAACAGCAGTGTTTTAAGAAAACACTTTCTTGACCTAAGCCAGCTACAGTCTGTCCCGAAATCTCTCCAATCAAAATATTCTGCTTCGAAAATATCTTCTTGCAACAAATAAAAATGTGCTGACTGTTCGAAGGAGTTAGAACAGCATAGTAAACTATCCATTGTTGTATGGTCTGCTGTTAGCATGAAGCGCCTTCATACTTTCATGTAGTCAGAGGCATTCACAGACTGATGCTTATAGGTATTTGTGCTCCATGGGTCTCATTTAATCATTCTGCAGAGTGAGGAGGATAAACTCAACCCTGATTTACTTTACATATAGGTTTACTTGTATTCTGGTACAGTATTCACAATGCCGGGGTAAGTTTCATGATATTCTGCTTGTAATCTTGTACACTTGTTTTCCTTGTAGGCCCCAAGGATGTTTCACTGATCTCTCACACTGGACTTTTCTTTGTGACAAAATTTCCCTGGAATTTCTATCACCAAGAACAATTTGCATTTGTCTAGACCTTTTAAAGAGCATATAATCCACCAAAAGCTGACACCAAGTCAAAGAAGGAACAATAGGTGTGAATCTCTGGCCATGTTGGGCTCTCGTTTGAGCTCAATGTGGCCGGAAAATACCGGGAGAAACCTCAAGCGAGCCTCCTGACAGGCTCTCTGCCTCCCGGGATTCTCCGAAGTCCCGCGAGACGTCAGAGTCGGAACCCTGCCCCAAATGGGCGGGACCGAATGATGCTCGTGGAAGTAGGTCGTAAACCTACTTACGACCTACCTGCGTGGGATCCAGCAACCACCCTGCCTAAGTGCCAGGGGTGCACTGTAAAGGGTCATGGGACAAGGGGGGCCATGCCCATGAAATGAGCATGGAGGGGAGCTTGAAGGGTGGTGGAGTGCAGGGCAGGTAAGTAGGGGGCTGTGAAAGGTTGGGAAGGTGATGGTGGGGTTCCCAGAAGGAAGGTGGTGCTGCACGAAGGGTTGTGGGGGCCTGAAGAGGGGTGACCCTCAGGGACCCTATAGTGGGGTGTCCTCACTTGGCGGGTGTGAGGTAGTGTCCATATGTGTGGGGGGTGACATTGTCCACGGGTGGAAGGTGTGGAAGACCCACAAGCTCACTTAGAGATTGGGGCACCATTCAAAATTCCAAGTGTCATTGAATAATGGTGGGGAACTTGCCGATATAGCCGGCGGGAAACTCCCTGAAAAACCCGCCACAAATTAATCGGGCCCATTATGTCAAGTGATCAAACCCTTGGACAATGGGATAGATTTTAAGTGGCATCTTAAAGATGGAGAAAGTGTTGGGAAGGAATTCTGAGCTTAGGGCATAAGGTGACTGAAAATATGGCCATGAATTAGGTTGAAGAAGTGGGGGATGCACAAGAGTTGGAGGAACACAGAGTTCCCAGGTAGTTGTAGGGATGGAAGAATTCGCAGAGATAATGTGGGGCAAGGATACAGAGGACACAAGGATGAGAATTTTAAAATCAAGGCATTGGTGGTCATGGAAGCAATGACCTGACAATTCTCCTGATTCAACTGCTGCAGTTTGGGGCAATGTAGCAGGACACCTAATGCAATGCCAGATGGGAGGAGCCAGCCTTAAATGGAGTTAAAGTGCTTGAAGATTTAATGACATGATTTAGTTTAGGACTGTAGCTGAACTAAAGCCTAAAAAAGAAAATGATTAGGGGCTTGGCCGATCTATGCAAGGAACTAGGAGCAGGAGTAGGCCAGTCGGCCCCTTGAGCCTACTCTGCCATTCAACTAGATCATAGCTGATATTCAATCTCAAATGCCATTTTCCTGCACAATTCCTACATCCTTTGTTATCTTTAATAACTAATAATCTATCCATTTTTTCTTGAACATGCTCAATGATTGAGCCTCCACAGCCCTCTGGGGCAGGAAATTCCAAAGATTCACCACCTCCTGAACATAGAACACACAGTGCAGAAGGAGGCCATTCGGCCCATCGAGTGCACCGACCCACTTAAGCCCTCACTTCCACCCTATCCCAATAACCCCATCTAACCTTTTTGGTCACTAAGGGCAATTTATCATGGCCAATCCACCTAACCTGCACGTCTTTGGACCGAGCACCCGGAGGAAACCCATGCAGACAAGGGGAGAATGTGCAGACTCCGCACAGACAGTGACCCAGCGGGGAATCGAACCTGGTACCCTGGCGCTGTGAAGCCACAGTGCTATCCACTTGTGCTATCGTGCTGCCCAAATGAATGAAGAACTTCCTCTTCATCTCGGTGCTAAGTAGCCTATCACTTATTCTAAGACTATGTGCCCAGGTTCCAGAGCCCCGAGGAAAAGCATCCTTCCTCCATCTATTCTATTGAACCCTGTAAGAATTTTGTATGTCTGTGAGGTCACCTCTCATTCTTAAACTCGAGAGAATACAGGCCCAATCTCCTCAGAGAGTAAGCCCACCATTCCAGGAATCAGTCTGGTCAACATTCATTGAACTCCCTCTATGACAAGACCTTCCTTAGGTAAGGAGACCAAACCTGCGCACACAACTTCAGGTGCGGTGTCATCAAGACTCTATGCAACTGCAGCAACATAACCAGCTACTCAGTACCGTGAAAGGGCAGTATGCAGTTGTTCCTTTACTGACGTTTCCTTTCCTCTCTGTTGGTCCTTTTGCTGCTTTAGCACTGACTTGGCTAAAAAATTAAGTTAGGAGCGATTTTGTGGTCTGTCTTGTCCATTGCTGAAGATGGATGGAAGCTGCTAATCTGACGGCTATATAATTATATACTTTTAAGGACCAAGTTTCAATTTGCAAATGAGTCTCAAATATTTGAATATCCAATGTGTCAAAGTTATATGCTAAAGTGGGCTGTTCTTTTCAGTGGCATTAGATGGTTGAAAATAAAGGATGGGGAGGTTAGTTTCAATCCTAAAGACAATGGACGGAATTGTGTGGAGTTGATGAGGTTTGCTTGTAGTGTTTCCTGCATGGTGAGCCCCCAGCTCGCTGCTGGGTTAAATCCTGCAGCAGTGGGAAGAGCCCTTAAGTAAGGATTAATTGCCCACTTAAGGACATTGTTGGTGGCACAGATGGAATTTTGGCCCTGGGCCTTGCTACGACGGACTTAATTGTAGTGGTGGCTGGAACGGGGCAGCGTCCCCACCTGCCATCCTCCAACCTGATTAAATATCCCTTCTCCACTAAAAGTGTCATGGGGGAAGGCACAAGATTCCACCCATTAGTGTTTCATGCATTTGGCTTTTGGTAAAAAGGTAAAGTCGCCATAGTCCCAGATGACCATAGGCTGCTTTCCCCTTTGAGGGGGGGGGTGCTGACTGGTCGTGATTTAACCTGAGGATCACCACACCTCAGACGAAGGGTAAGGTTGAGATGGCGGGACATTCATGAATAATTTCAGCCGGTACAAGAATTGAACCCGAGGCTGCTGACCTCGCTCTGCATCATAAACCAGCTGTCTAGCCAACTGAGCTAAACTGGCCCCCCAGCTCTATAACACAAGCCCCTCTCGGCTCTACTACACGATTGATTCAACCAGAAATACATTGCAACAGCAGTCAGAGATCCTCTTGCAGGTCATGTACATCTCTATGATATTACAGAATCTTTGAAAGATCATCTCCTAAGTACTTATAAGGTCTAGTGACAGGACACCAATGTGGTAGTATGTATTGGGGGTCATGTGGGACTGGAAGCCCTAATGTCATTGGCTGACAGATCCCGGGTCCTGGTTGGCCGTTGACCTCATACTCCGCCCTGAAGGCGAAGTATAAGAAGCCGGTGCCTTCCCCCGCAGGCCAGTTTACTATCGGGCTGCTGGGGAACAGACACGCTTAATAAAGCCTCATCGACTTCACTCTATTCGTCTCACGGAGTCTTTGTGCGCCACAATTTATTAAGCGTGCCTAAAAAGGACTATGGAGCTCAGGATCATTCCAGAATGCCTGAGGATGAGCCCCCACGCAGTGAATGCGGCAGCAGCCTTCAAACACTGGCAGACTTGCTTTGAGGCCTACATCACATCGACCACAGGCCGAGTCTCAGACGAACAAAAACTGCAGGTCCTGCACTCGAGGGTGAGCACGGAGATTTTCACCCTCATTGAAGAGACCCACGATTTCCAGACGGCGTTCACAGCACTGAGAAGTCTCTACGTTCGCCCAGTTAACCAAATCTACGCTCGCTACCAGCTCGCGACAAGACGGCAAACTCCCGGAGAATCGATGGACGAGTTCTACGCCGCGCTGCTGATTTTGGGAAGAGCCTGCAGCTGCCCGTCGGTGAATGCAAACGAACATACGGACATGTTAATGCGCGATGCTTTTGTGGCAGGTATGCAATCCTCCCAAATCCGCCAAAGACTTCTAGAAAAAGAGTCGCTAGGACTCTCAGAGGCACGGGCCCTGGCAGCCTCGCTGGACGTAGCCGCGCGTAATACCCGCGCCTACGGCCCCGACCGCGCGGGAGGCCATTGGGCCCCGTACGTACCCGCCGCGGCAAACCCCCTACCCCCCCCCCCCCCCCCCCGGACACCCCACAGGCTTGCGCAGTCCAAACGCCGAGTCGCACCGGGGGCGCCCGCTGTTATTTCTGCGGCCAGGCGAAGCACCCCCGACAACGCTGTCCGGTCCGCGCAGCCATCTGCAAAAGCTGCGGGAAAAAGGGCCACTATGCGGTGGTGTGCCGATCCCGCGTGGTCGCCGCCGTCCCGGGAGAACAGGGAGCCCTACAGGCAGCCTATGCGTCCCAACCCCCCCAGCACGCCATGTGCGACCCGCAGGCGCCGCCATTTTGGGTCCCGACCACCGAGGTCCCGGGAGAACTGGGAGCCATGCACGCCGCCTACGCTCCCCAACCCCCCTCCCCGCAGTCCATGTACGACCCGCCGCCGGCGCTCCCGATTTGGGTGCCGGCCAACACTCTCCACGGAGAGGAGGGGGTTTTTCGCATCCCGAACGCCACCCTCACCCCCGTCCCGCGCCCCACGCCTGACCCGCCGGCGCCACCTACCTTGACCCCGACCACCGCTGTCCCCGGCGAGGGAGGTCCGCGCGGTCCCAGCGCTTGCGGCCCCACGACTGACCCGCCGGCGCCGCCGACCTGGGCCCTCACCCCTGTCCCGCGCCCCACGCCTGACCTGCCGGCCTGGGCCCCGACCACCGCTGTCCCCGCCGAGGGAGCTCCGCGCGGTCCCAGCGCTCGCGGCCCCACGACTGACCCGCCGGCGCCGCCGACCTGGGCCCTCACCCCCGTCCCGCGCCCCACGCCTGACCCGCCGGCGCAACTTACCTGGACCCCGATCACCGCTGTCCCCGGCGAGGGAGCTTCGCGCGGTCCCAGCGCTCGCGGTACTGACCCGCCGGCCTGGGCCCCGACCACCGCTGTCCCCGGCGAGGGAGCTCCGCGCGGTCCTAGCGCTCGCAGTCAAGGAACTCCGCGCGGTACTAGCGCCCGCGGCCCGGGCGCTCGCAATGCAGGAACTCCGCGCGTTCCTAGCGCCCCCCAGACCCCCCAGCACACCATGTGCGACCCGCAGACGCCGCCATTTTGGGTCCCGACCACCACGAGGGGAGGAGGGGCGCCGCCATCTTGGACCGCCCCCGACCTGTACGATGCATGGGGGCGGCCATTTTGTCCACCCCCGACGCCATCTTGTGACCCCTCAGCCACGGGCGATGTATGGGGGTGGCCATTTTGTCCATCCCCGACGCCATCTTGGACGGCAACAACGGACCCCACCCCACTACTACAACCACGGCTCGCTTCGGTTACACTCGATCAGGCTCGGCCCCGGACTCTCCAGACGACGACGACACGGTCCTAATTAACGGCCACGAGACGCCATGCCTAGTCGACTCCGGGAGCACGGAAAGTTTTATACATCCCGACACGGTAAGACGCTGTTCCTTAACTACCTTCCCCAGCGCACAAAAGATTTGCCAAGCTGCAGGATCCCACTCCGTACAGATCCAGGGATTCTGCATAGTTACCCTAACGGTACAGGGGAGGGAATTCAAAAACTACAAACTTAACGTCCTTCCCCAACTCTGTGCCCCCACCTTGCTGGGCTTAGATTTTCAATGTAACCTACAGAGCCTTACGTTTAAATTCGGCGGCCCCATACCCCCACTCACTATCTGCGGCCTCGCCACCCTCAAGGTGCAACCCCCGTCCTTGTTTGCGAACCTCACCCCGGATTGCAAACCCGTCGCCACTAGGAGCAGACGGTACAGCGCCCAGGACCGGACCTTCATTCGCTCCGAAGTCCAGCGGCTACTAAAGGAGGGCATAATCCAGGCCAGCAATAGTCCCTGGAGAGCGCAGGTGGTAGTAGTGAAGACAGGGGAGAAACAAAGGATGGTCATTGACTATAGCCAGACCATCAACAGGTACACACAACTAGACGCGTACCCTCTCCCCCGCATATCCGACATGGTCAATCGGATTGCCCAGTATAAAGTCTTCTCCACCGTGGACCTCAAGTCCGCCTACCATCAGCTCCCCATCCGCCCAAGTGACCGCAAGTACACAGCCTTCGAGGCAGACGGGCGGTTATACCATTTCCTACGGGTCCCTTTTGGCGTCACAAACGGCGTCTCGGTCTTCCAACGGGAAATGGACTGAATGGTTGATCAACATGGGTTACGGGCCACGTTCCCGTACCTCGACAATGTAACCATCTGCGGCCACGATCAGCAGGACCACGACGCCAACCTCCAAAAATTCCTCCAGACTGCCAAAGCCTTGAACCTCACGTACAACGAGGACAAGTGCGTTTTTAGCACCGATCGGCTAGCCATTCTGGGCTACATAGTGCGCAATGGGATAATAGGCCCCGACCCCGAACGTATGCGCGCACTCATGGAATTTCCCCTCCCGCACTGCCCAAAAGCCCTGAAACGCTGCCTGGGGTTCTTTTCATACTACGCCCAGTGGGTCCCCCAGTACGCAGACAAGGCCCGCCCCCTAATACAGACCACGACTTTCCCGCTGTCGACAGAGGCTTGCCAGGCTTTCAGCCGCATCAAAGCTGACATCGCAAAGGTCACGATGCGCGCCATCGACGAGTCCCTCCCCTTCCAGGTCGAGAGTGACGCCTCTGACGTAGCTCTAGCGGCTACCCTTAACCAAGCGGGCAGACCCGTGGCCGCCTTCTCCCGAACCCTCCACGCCTCAGAAATCCGCCACTCCTCAGTGGAAAAGGAAGCCCAAGCCATAGTGGAAGCTGTGCGACATTGGAGGCATTACCTAGCCGGCAGGAGATTCACTCTCCTCACTGACCAACGGTCGGTAGCCTTCATGTTCGATAATGCACAGCGGGGCAAGATCAAGAACGACAAGATCTTGCGGTGGAGGATCGAACTCTCCACCTTCAACTATGAGATCTTGTACTGGCCCGGAAAGCTGAACGAGCCGTCCGATGTCCTATCCTGCGGGACATGTGCCAACGCACAAATTGACCGCCTCCAAGCCCTCCACGAGGACCTCTGCCACCCGGGGGTCACTCGGTTTTACCACTTCATCAAGTCCCGCAATCTCCCATACTCCTTAGAGGAGGTCCGTACAGTCACAAGAGACTGCCACATCTGCGCAGAAAGCAAACCGCATTTTTTCAGGCCAGATGGAGCGCAACTGATTAAGGCTTCCCGCCCCTTTGAACGCCTCAGTCTCGATTTCAAAGGGCCCCTCCCCTCCACCGACCGCAACGCGTATTTCCTTAATGTAGTGGACGAATACTCCCGCTTCCCTTTTGCCATTCCCTGCTCCGACATGACCGTGGCCACAGTCATTAAAGCCCTGAACAGCATCTTCACGCTGTTCGGTTACCCCGCATACGTCCACAGCGACAGGGGGTCCTCTTTCATGAGTGACGAGCTGCACCAGTTCCTGCTCAGCAAGGGAATAGCTTCAAGCAGGACGACCAGCTACAACCCCCGGGGGAACGGGCAAGTAGAAAGGGAGAACGGCACGGTCTGGAAGGCCGTCCCACTGGCCCTACGGTCCAGGGATCTCCCAGTTTCACGGTGGCAGGAGGTCCTCCCGGACGCTCTCCATTCCATCCGGTCGTTATTATGTACGAGCACTAATCAAACGCCTCACGAGCGTCTCCTTGTCTTCCCTAGAAGGTCCTCCTCTGGAACGTCGCTGCCGACCTGGCTGGTGGCCCCAGGACCCATCCTGCTCCGAAAGCACGTGCGGGCACATAAGGCGGACCCGTTGGTCGAAAGGGTTCACCTCCTCCACGCAAACCCCCAGTACGCCTACGTGGAGTACCCCGACGGCCGACAGGACACGGTCTCCCTGCGGGATCTGGCGCCCGCTGGCACCACGCACACCCCCCCGACACCATCAACCCAACCGCCCCCCTTCCTGCCACCGCCGCACCCCGCGACCGCCCCCTTCCCAGGAGGATCAGTCCCCCTCCCCTTTGCACCGACAGCTGAAACCGTGCGGCTCCCGGAGGCGACAACGCTGGTACAAGCACCACCACCACCACCGGGGCCGAGGCGATCGACACGGACGACCAGACCGCCCGACCGACTCGTGGCGTCGATGTAAAACAAAGATGGACTGTCCAATGAACATTTTGTTTTTCCTATATCCTCTGTAAATAGTTGTAACAGGATGATACTGTCCAATACTGTACTACCATGTAACTGTTCTATCCTCCCAGGACCAGCCCTGTAAACCCTTACCACCATACGAAGCATCACCCCGCCGGGTTCATTTTTGACAAGGGGTGAATGTGGTAGTATGTATTGGGGGTCATGTGGGACTGGAAGCCCTAATGTCATTGGCTGACAGATCCCGGGTCCTGGTTGGCCGTTGACCTCATACTCCGCCCTGAAGGCGAAGTATAAGAAGCCGGTGCCTTCCCCCGCAGGCCAGTTTACTATCGGGCTGCTGGGGAACAGACACGCTTAATAAAGCCTCATCGACTTCACTCTATTCGTCTCACGGAGTCTTTGTGCGCCACAACCAATTAACAAAAATATTTGTTGGACACACTTGCGGTTAGGTTGCTTTTCTGTAGTGGCAATATCAATTCAGTACTATCACTTTATGGACAAATCTAGAAGTTACAAAAGGGACCCCATTTTCTTTTGTGTGAATAGAGGAAGCAACTTGCATCATGTATCTCAGGAAGTCCAAAAGTGTGGGTAAATATAGCAAGTTCCAAAAAAAGCAATGAGATGAATATCCAGTTAATCTGTTTCTGTGGTCTTGATTGAAGAAGAATATTTCCCACATAAGAGAAGAACTTGCTCTTGTTCTTCAAATGATTCCATGGGGTGTTTCAACATTAACTCAAGCCAGTGGACGTAACTTCATTCAAGGAGTGGCACCTGCAACTGTGCAGATCTCCCACAGTATTGTACTGGTGCTGATCTGGTGTGTAGAAGTCTATTTTTCTGCATAAACAAGATCAGTCAGATTAAGAATGAAGTGTTTTTTATTCACTGAATTTGGAGAAAAATTGTTCAGTAAGCAGTGTGAATTCACATTTTTCACAAAGTATGTAGGCAACAGATCATCTGTCACGTAGAATGATGAATTTTTATTTGTTCTTCTGTTGTGCCATATGGAGCTGCAGAAAGAAGAAGTGAAAGGTTGCTGTTGAGTTATCTCTATAAAACTTCAACAAGGAGACGTGACCTTTCTTTGGTGCATAATTTTTTTTATTCTGCACATTGAAATACTTAAGTGCTTTATCTTGTGTGTAATTTCCACTGTTATGGTAGCAGCACTCTCTAATGACATTGTATAAATAACACTGCACAAGATTGTACTCCTACCTCTAAATAAAAAATCAGAAGGTGCATGAGGTAATTTGCTTTATTTTTCCACCTTGGGGAAGCGGAGGAGGAATAATTACAGTTTTGTGTGATGTAGCTTTCAGTAAAAATTGTTTTCTTTATAGTACCAGTGATACAAACTTTATATTTTATTAGCACCATAAAAAGCTGCATAGCACAGAAGACATTATTGCAGTTGGTTCAGATTATAGAATTATTTTGTTAGTTCAAACAGCAGATCAAACAAACCACTGTTGGCGTAATTGAAGTTTGAGCTTGATTAAAATACTTCCTTATATAGATTTACTGAAAAATACCATGCTCTATGCTTTAGGTTGTGGAAAGTCGGTATGAAGAACAGATCAGTAATTTTGTAGTGGAAAAGCAAGAACTTGAGTGGCAAAAGGTATTGTATTTATATTCAGAAAATATGACTTTGTATTAGGACCCATACAAAAACATACCTTCCCTAAAGGGAGGGGAACTTCTTATTTGGGCATTATTAGTGATGCGATAAATAATATATGACATAGCAATGTTGATAACATAAGAGTCCCTGATAAAGGAAATTTACAATATAACAATTGCTTATTTTCTGCTTATCTTCCTTTTTTGTTTTGCTAACTGAACCCATGTATTTATGCTACTGTTTGTTCAGAAATCATGATTTATATTAATGTTGTTTAGCTAGTTTGCTTGGAGCTATGTCACACGAATGCAAAGCAAAGTAGAATCATTTTCTGGATATTTGCTGCCTATACTCAGTCATTGATAAATTTGTCTCAAAGGAAATCTTAACTGGAGGGCTTTAGACTCCAGGGGGCCCAGGTCTACCATTGTGAATGCTAGGCTGTCCGGTGTACAGTTTTTAAACATCCTATAAGTTGGATTAAAACAGTAGTACAGTACCGTATTAAACTATTACTCTTTAATCTTCCTTAAAATTCAACCATCTATTCTGTATACAGTTTTACTTAATTGACATTGAGAGCAATTGAGTTACATTACAATATTGGCTCGGTTTCCCAAACCGATGATTGCAGGTTAAGCACGAATTGTCTTATCTTAATACACTTGATACTTATGGAGTGAGCTACACTTGTCTTTAGCTAGATCACTGGGTACAGAATTAAATAATCTTACAATTTCATTTTTACGCAGAATTAGTGAATCTCTTGTCTTGTCACTAAAGAGTCCTAGAATATGTTGTTTAATAATATATTTCAGATCAATCAGATATGTTGATTGAATTCTCACAACCTCCCTCTGCCCCTGGATCTCCCCCCCCCCCCCCCCCCCAACCCTTTCTCCTCCATGGCTTCCACCCGCCGTTATTGAGGTTTTCTTCCTTTCTCTTTAGTTAATAGGGTAACTTCCCCTCTCTCATTCTCTTACACCCTCCTTCCTGCATATGCACATTAATCTTAGAGCTTTTAAAAATGAGTCTTTGTTGGCTGTTTGGGGTTCTTGGGGCATGAGATAGAGGTTGTACCTGGAGTTTAGTATGTTTCAAGACCTTAAGGATCTTAAGGACCTTATGATGTCTGGGAGGGGTAGTGGGAGATGCTAAAACCGAGCTAGAAGCTCTATTTGTGGGCTGGGTAAGCAACTATTATGGTAACTGTGTGCTGAAATTAGTTTTTTCTGGAATGCGATTGGTTGCAAAATTGGAATGGAAAGGATTTCCGTAAACTGATTGGTAAATAACCAAATTGAAAATATTCAAAATAAGTACTGAACAGACGAATACGCTCAACCATCGGATGATGGTTTAAAGTGGATGATAATTATAACATCAGCAAGAAATTATCAACTAAGAATTATCTTTAGACCTATTAGCAAATTTCAAAGAGTTAGTTGATACTTTTATTAATTCATGGGATTTTGGTTTCACTGGCTAGGCCAGCATTTATTACTCATTCCCAAGTGCCCTTGAGAAGGTGGTGAGCTTCCTTTTTGAACAGGTGCAGTCCTGGTGTAGACATACCCACAGTGCCTTCAGGGAGAGAGTCCCACGGTTTTGGTCCAGCGACAGTGAAGGAACAGTGACATATTTCCAAGTCAGAATGGTGAGTGGCTTGATGTTAGAGAATTATGTACATAAATTTTTGAAATGAATAAAACAAACTGCACAAAATGGCACTGACCTATTTTACATACAAAGAACAAACAAAGAAAAGTACAGCACAAGAACAGGCCCTTCGGCCCTCCAAGCCCGTGCCGACCATGCTGCCCGACTAAACTACAATCTTCTACACTTCCTGGGTTCATATCCCTCTATTCCCATCCTATTCATGTACTTGTCAAGATGCCCCTTATATATATATATAAAGTGTTCTGAACATTTCTTGATTCATTTGATTTCCATCTACTCTGGAAAGTTGTGGTGGGCAAGAGGGACATTGTACTTAATAAAAACCATTTGGCCATGAGAGGCAGCTCCAATATGTGGCAAGCGGCATGTAATCTTATCAACCTTGTACTTGCAAGTTTGTTTTTCAAAAAGGATGTATACTTATCCATTTAATTTAACCATTTTAGCCATCTTACTTTTGGATTTTCTATTCTCATGCTAGCTGCTCTTGACTGCCTTTACTCCTACGGCTAGACCATGATTGGCAGCTCACTCATCATGTGGGTAATTACAAGTACAAATCCATCTTTGACCACTGCAAAGTGTGGTTTTCAGTGGCCTGCTCTGCTACCAGACTACCACTTCCTTAAAAAATATTAATTGTCTTCACAATTTGCATTCAAATTCTTGTGTACTTGAGGGCATAATAAAAGCTCTGCTTTATGAGTTATATTTTAATTGTGTTTTGTGGTGTCAGCCATGGTTAGTTGGTAGTATATGCTCACGTCTGAATCAAAAGGTTCTGGGTTCAAGTCACACTCTAGGATTTGAGCTCAGAAATCAAGGCCGACACTCAGTGCAGTACTGAGGGAGTGTTGCACTGTCAGAGGTGCTATCTTTTGGGTGAAACATTAAACCAAAATGAATACGGGGGTTATCCATTGCGTCGGGCCAATATTTATATCTCAATCAACAAAAACACATTATCTGGTTGTTGTCACATTGCTTCTTGTGGGAGCTTGCTGAGCTAAGTTGGCTGCCTTGTCTCCTACATTACAACATTAACTACATTTCAGAAGTCCTTCATTGGCTGTAAAGCAGTTTGAGACAACTGGTGATTGGCTTTTAGTATTCATTAAGTTTGGATCTCTTTGATATAATCCTATTTTACAGGTTACATTTTAAAATGTAAACATATTGTTGAAATATAGCTCAGCACCACTTTCTCAAGGGCAATTAGGGATAGGCAACAAATGCTAACCTAGCCAGTGATGCCCACATCCTGTGAAAGAATAAAAATAATAATTTAATTGATAAATCTTCATAAATATGTCTGACAGTTGTGTCCAAATATTGTGATCTATGCTTAACATGTGTATAACTGAAGTGGCTGTTTGCTTCATTGCTTAACCTGTAATTCACAGTATGTAGTGTGGTTCACTGATGTTTATTTGCAAAGCAGGAGTCATTGCAGCATCAGTGCAATGCGCTATCCAGTCAGCATGAGGAAGCTATGGCTGTCCTAAAAAAGCAGGTACCTATATTTTATGATCGATTTAAGAAAAATATTTTGTTTGACAATGAGACTTTACAAACAGATGGTCACTAAAATCTAAAGATGCAAGACTGCAAGGTTTAACTTACTTTATGTTGCTGGTAATGATCAAGCATCTGGAATATCGGATTTTAATTATTTGTATTTATTGTATCCTTTTTGCCATCGACTGATACTGTAGAACATCAGCAATTCCTCCATTGTTTGTGTAAGATGGAACAATTCTTTGTTACTCGCATGTATAAAGCACTTTCACAGATAATTTATTGTAAATCCATTAAACGTAAATACATTATTTCAGATTCAAATCCATTTCCTACGTATCAAGATTAAAAATACTTAAAATGTCCAATAATGATATGTATATACTGTACGTAAATGTATTCAATTCATATTCACATGTAAAGTACCTAGCCATCACTACACCATTTATTTTGTGCTAGAACAGCATAGGGTTTTGTGTGTTGTGAGATTTTACTTAAATGCAATATTTTTTCAATTAAGCTTCTGGATAATTTATTAAAATTTTGATAGAACTGCATCTTCTTTCTTGTGTAGATCCTTCACCGCACACTATAAAAATATAATTGATCACACAACAGACCATACCTATCAAGTGTCTATTTCCTAAGCTATTGTACAGATTTGTACCAATTTAAAAAAAAAACTCCTTATAATAAACATAATAAATAAAACTCCTTATTTTAAATTTGAGGAGTCAAAGCTATTCTGTCACATGTGACCCAAGAACTGCAAGAGTAAAACGCCGTCATGTGGAAAAGGGTTATGATGTGGGCTTGTTTCATATTCATTTTAATGAGCATTGATATTAACTGGATTTGTTTCCTTATAGTTTCAGACAAGAGTTAATGCAGTGGAAGAGGAGAAGGTATTGCTTAACATTAGGAATGTTAAACCACATAGTAAATTCTATATGGAAGAACATTTGGCACATTACTGTAAAACTTGTATTTTAAATGGTTATTATGTCTTGTTGTTTCCATTACTGTTGTAATCATTTCAGTTCTGTGATTTCTCTAAATGTAACTGGTTTCAGGCAATTAATTATCCTTACATTGATCTCATAGGGGAACTTGGGTGAAGTTGCTGCTGTCAGTAATTTTACCAAAACTATCAAAACAAACTTTAATGGAAATAGAGCATCCTGATTTACCATCTTACAGCAAGAAGATTAGATTCTCTTTATAATACCGGTATACTAACGTCTTCCACATAATTGATGGTGCATTAGTAATGAAAAACGCATGTAAAGCACCTTCTTCTGTAATTGGCTTTCAATTACATTCCTGAATATAGTATTTATAGAAGTGTACTGTACTTTAGAGCAACAATCATTCAGTTTTAAAATAGGTTTATTTTAAAATCCTGAACAAGAAATAGTTCCTTTTATTTTGTAAACACTTAATATCCTGATCTCTGTATTTAGAAGTCTGAACATTGGCTGGGTGGTTGTGATAATGTACGCTGTTCTTTGTAGGGAAAGTTCCAACTCACTGCAGAGTCAAAAGAAAGAGAAATTAATGGACTTAAGGAAGAATTGAAAATACTACAGGTAATGGATCAAAATAGATCCATGATTAAAATCTTAAAAACAAAGTAGTAATGTGGTGAGTAAAATGTTAAATAAGGATGTACACATTCATAATTTCAATAGTTAAATTAACTCTGTAACAATGATTGTGAAATTAATTAGTATAGTTTGTGAAATGAAATAGGAGTGGTTGCAAAGATTATTGTTTGGAATTTTTTTCAAGAAATTTCAAAAGCTTTGTAATATTTGAAGGAAATCCTGTTAAACTTTATATGGCATAAACTGAAATTGCTGCTAATTTTTAATCCATTAAGCTATTTTTGCATATTTGATCAACTACTGGTGATTTGCCACTCCAGAACTCTAATTTACAATTAAGAAAGCTCCATAGGAAACCATAGGATTATAGTACTTAGTCATTATGAAAATGTGATAAAGTTGTGCATATCCAACGTGTGGGATTAAGGTGCACAATTATGTAACAGATTGGCAGTAAAAGAGTGTATAATACATTGTAAACTTTTAACTGTCCCACATTGCTGCAAAAGCAACTATGACTTTTTAACCATATAAACAGATTGAGTTCAGTTTGGAAAGATTAAGGATTAACTACAACATATCATAGAAGCTAGTTTTTAAATCCTTGGGCATATATGTATATAAACAGGTTCATAATTATGCCATTTTATTTCATACATGTATTAAAAAATGGAATAAAAAATCTTGTTAATTCTGACTGACACAAACAGAATATAATGGCCATTACTACTACATTAATGGGATTCATATTAATAAGGAAATTAATCATATATTAATGATAACATATCATAAGAGTCCTAGACATATTTATTTACAGTATTTTTCATACGAATAGATTCATCCTGAATAAAATACTAGTTATTTCAAGTACATTAAGTGTAGGAAAAGGGCTTCTGTAAATTTACCGGGGTAATTCGACAGCTGATTTTCAAAAGAGCAGCATCCAAAATGAAGTCAATGACTGGAACATCTACAATAGCTCTTGGACTGGGTACTGCTGACCTCGTAAGTGCAGGCAAATATCATAGTGTGTTATCTATATAGGTCTCAATATCATTTAATGTAAAAAATTCCATTATCTCACTTAGAGAAGGCCAAGAGTTCTTTTGATTGCTCTACAGTACGTATGTGTCATGTGCAGTAGAGCATGGCAAATCCTATACATCATCTATGCTATGCCACAGATTGAACAAGCCAAACAAATCCTTATAGTTAGAGCATAAAAGGTCAGGCATGAGAAAGTATTTTGTTGGTTTTGAAAGCTCACCCTAGATTAACTAGATGATTAAAACAAGCAGAAGGTGACACAAGTAACAAACTACTCTTTTTATACAAGAATTTTAATTAGATCAGATTGTGGAAAATAAAAATGCAATACTGCAGCTGTAAATATAAACTGTATTTTATGATATGTTGCAGTGAGCTAAACATTGCAATTCAATTTAGAAAATAAGCCGGTTAAGGACAAGCTTTATGAGGCATTTTATACTGAAATATTCTGTGTAACACAATTGCAAATCCGCTGAAGATTCCATTAAAACCACTTTGTGTCAGATAGTAGAAAGCTAAAAATTATAAATACTAATATCTAGAATATCTATTTACAATGATGCTTTATAAAAAATAAAATTAGGAACATAGGGAGTGCAATAAATCCAAATGACCCTTTTAGTTGTAGCCCTTTATTCAAGCTAGTTATCGCAGTATATTGAGAAGGAATGTGTTAAATGCTATAGCAGACATATTAAATAACTCTCATCAGATAGGAGATGGGCAACCCTGGAAGGTGAATGTTGTTTATGAATTGCTATTTTGACCGTAATTTGTTGGCCATGCTATTTACAGCTTTCTTAAATGATATTGCGAAAAGTAAGAAGAAAATTATAATGCTCTTATTCCGTGAGTTTTTGAAATGATTTTGTGGGGGAGGACTCAAACAATCATTCTTTTATGTTTCAGACTCCTGTTTTTATCTCAGAAGTTACTTACAATGTATATATATCCCCTTTCCATAGGTTTCCAAGTACAGTCTAGAAAAGAAACTAAATGAACTGGTAAGAACCCACATTGTTATTCAGTCCATTGTCAGGCCAAATGGGTAGGTTGCTGAGTTGAATTCAGAAAACATAAAGAGATGGGCCAGCAGTAGTAAAACTGGAACCTCAAACATTGCCGGAGATCTTTGTTTCAATATCCGATATTTGATTTATTTTAGGCAGTAGTTTCTGATAAAGCTCTTACCAATCTTTATGCTACAACTGTTGAGAATTAACCCACACCATTATAATATTTCATTTATATTATCTTAGATTAACAGAGGTGGAATAATAGTTAAACCCTTACTGGGTGTTGCACGCATTCTCATTTCCCTCATCAACAGCCTGGAATTGCCAAAGCAATTTTTAACTGTTTCTAAGTTATGCCCCTTTCTTTGTTGAGAAGATTCTCTCTAAATTGTTTACTTGTGTCCTGCATATTTCTTTATATTCTTTAAAGAGTCACCTCTTTTTCTCACATGAAAGATCTTCACTTATAAAACAACAGATCATTTAATGTTCTACACATATAAATAATCTAAATGCTTTTTTTCCTTGTAAAGAATACCTTTAGTATGTTGAACAGACGGAAGTCTAAAATGTAAAGAACATTTGTGAGTACCAGCATAAACACAATATTGTATGCTTATTTGTATTCTCCAATGTACCCTTCATGAAACTTGGTGGCAAACTTTGCTGCCAGTGTCCTAACTCTTACCAAGCCCTGGTCACCCGTTAATCCTGTCTTTGCTGACCTACACTAGCTCCTGGTTAAACAACACCCTAGCCGGGATTCTCCATTCCACCGCACCCATTTTCTGCTGCGGCGCGCCCCCGCCGGCAGCGGGATTTTCCGTCCCGGCAGCTGACCAATGGGGCTTCCCACTGTGGGCACCACCACACCGTCAGGAAATCCGCGGGCGTGAGTTCGCAGCCGGCGAAATGGAGGATCCTGCCGACGGAGAATCCTGCCCCCTGATTTTCAAATGCTTATTCTTGTTTCAAATCTCTGCATGATCTTTCCCCCCTCCATATCTCTGTGAACTCCTTCAGTTCTGAAACCCTCGGCTGTTCTCCAATTCCGGCCTTTTGAGAATCTCCATTTATTACTGCACCGTTGGTGGTGTGCTTTCAGTTGCCTAGGGCCCTGAGTTTGGAGTTCCCTTCTTAAATTCTCTGCCTCTTTTTCCACCTTTAAAATGCTGCTAAAAACCTACCTTTTTGAGCAAGCTTTTGGTCATCATCCAGTATCAGTTAGCCAACCTGCAGGTGGCTATTGTCTAATCCGTGATTCAGTATCATATTTTATATTATAATTGTCCTATGAAATGCCTAGAGATATTCCATCATGTTCAAAGCATTATTTGAACACGTTGGACTTGTAGATGTACCTACAACAGTTGGATTGCAGTGGTGCGAAGGCACCTTCTAGAGGGCAGTTAAGGATAAGGAGAAAATTCTTACACCTCATGAAAGAATTGAAAAAAGGTGGCCTATTTGTCATATTGGAAAGACAGGTGCAAAAGCAGACACTGTACTGAAATTCGTGATGAATGAATGTATGAGACAGCTTCCACATGTATGATGATGCCCAGTGTTATTTATTATTTTTTTAAAAATTACTTTACGGGATGTGGGTGTCAGTGGTGAGCCCAGCATTTATTGCCCGTCCCTAATTGCCCTTGAAGAGTAGTGATGAGCTGCTTTCTTGAACCGCTGTAGTTTATGTGGTGTAGGAACACCCATAGTGCTGTTCGGAAAGCAGTTCCAGAATTGCCTGTGCAAATGTAAGCTTGTCGCACAGGCAACACGGGCAGGCAGACTAACCAAATTTGTTCTTTTTGCATGCAAGGGTGGGATAAAAGACCATAGTTGAGGAATTAGGGGTGGGATTCTCCGGTATCCGGCGGGCGGGCGTGAACCAGTCCGGCGTCGGGCCGCCCGGAAGGTGCGGAATCCTCCGCACCTTCGGGGGCTAGGCTGGCGCTGGAGTGATTGGCGCCACGCCAACCGGCACCGAAGGGCCTCCGCCGGCCGGCGCGAGTTGCCGCATGCGCAGGAGCGCCAGCGTGTTCCCAGAACCGCTGCCGTGATTCCTGCGCATGCGCAGGTGGTTTCTTCTCCACGCCGGCCATGGCGGAGCTTTACAGCGGCGGGGCAGAGGGAAAGAGTGCCCTCATGACACAGGCCCGCCCCCAAATCGGTGGGTCCCGATCGCGGGCCAGGCCACCGTGGGGGCCCCCCTGTGGTCAGATCCCCCCGAGGATTCCGCAGGCCGCCCGCAGCGCCACGTCCCGCTGGTACAAACCTTGTGTAATTTACGCTGGTGGGACAGGCCGAAAACGGGCGGCTGCTCGGCCCATCGAGGATTGGAGAATCGCCGGGGGGGCCGCAGCCAACGGCCCCCGACCGGCGCGATGCGATTCCAGCCCCTGCCAAAAAACCGGCGCCGGGGAATTCGGCAACCAGCGGCGGGGCAGGATTCACGCCACCCCCCCCGGCGATTCACCGGCCCGCGGGGGGTCAGAGAATCCCGCCCAAGGTGTTTTTCGGGGTGAGATCAGGTGGTGTTCTCGAGTGTTGACAGAGGGTTTTCTGTGGGTACATCAGAGTATGGAGCTCAGGACATTCCTGTCCTCTGGCAATGGGAATTTGATCCCTCTGTTAACTCTTATGCACAGGCGAACCCTGTTAGCCAACCCTGCAGATGGCTATTGTCTACTCGGCAGGCAGCACTACCGCCTCTGAGGAGGAGAGGAAACAAAGAGTGAGGAGGCCTGGTGGTCGTAGGCATCCTCTTCGGACAGAGTTGCAGGCACAGGATGAGCAGGGCCCAGCAGAGAGAGCAAGCAAACCATTCCTGCAGAAGACGCCAGTTCTCTGCTGCCAGGGTGTTCAGGCCGCGATCAAATTACCTTGACATGACAGCCACCATAATGGTCTGGCTTCATCTCAAACCCTACAAATCCTCTATAGGTTCCTAAACACTACCTCCCAAAAGTTCTCCAATTCCACACACCCCTGGAACATTTGAACATGGGTTCACTCCCACACCTCTTGCATCTGTCCATTACCTCCGAAGACTCATCTTTGCATAGGAGGAGGTTGCGTTCACTCAGTGTGTTACTTAGCACCAAATTCTCCATCCTAGCTCCCTTCCCAACTCTTCTTCCCATTTCCCCTTGATCCTTTTCACTATGGTCGTGCCCCTCTCTCCCAATCACGCATATACGTCCCAATCCTATTATCCCCCCTTCATCCGGGAGCAATATTTTCTCAAAAAGGGTACATTCCTGTACCTGAGAGAATGAGGGCAGCTCCTTGCGCGCAAACTCCCGCACCTGCCAGTGTCTGAACTCTCTCCCTTGTGGTAGTTCGAGCTTCTCCAGCAACTCCCCAAGCCCAGCAAACATGCCCATCACAAGCATGTCCCTGATCCACACTAGCCCTTTCTCCCACCATTGCCTGTACATCCCATCATGACTCATAGATTATCATAGAATTTACAGTGCAGGAGGAGGCCATTCGACCCATCGAGTCTGCACCGGCTCTTGGAAAGAGCACCCTACCCAAGGTTAACACCTCCACCCTATCCCCATAACCCAGTAACCCCACCCAACACTAAGGGCAATTTTGGACACTAAGGGCAATTTATCATGGCCAGTTCACCTAACCTGCACATCTTTGGACTGTGGGAGGAAACCAGAGCACCCGGAGGAAACCCACGCACACACGGGGAGGATGTGCAGACTCCGCACAGACAGTGACCCAAGCCAGAATCGAACCTGGGACCCTGGAGCTGTGAAGCAATTGTGCTATCCACAATGCTACTCATCGGAGGCTTCTGCCTCCCCTGCCCCCTGGAGTCCACCATCATCACCTTTGGGTTCTGCCCTCCCCCTCGGGCCAATCAAGTTGCCCCCCCCCCCATCCAAGCCCAAACTCATCCTATATATCAGCCCCCCCCGCTCCCCCCATAGACTAATCATCGCAGCCACCCCCAACTTCACTTCCGTTCACTAGCATTTCTTGCTAGTGTGTCGACTCCCACCTGAAGGCCCTAACCCAAAGACCCACCTTCATCACCCCCTCTACCCATCCCCCCTCTCTCCAGCCCTTCCCCAGTACCCCACACCCAACCCAATGCAAGAAACATCACCCCAAATTGGCCCCCATACAAAACATTCTCGAACTGCCCCGCCATCCCACCTCGACACACTACAAACCCTCATGCACTGTACAGAGCATAACAAACTGAGTGCAAGACAATTAAACATTGTACCCCCGCACTGAACGGCCCCCCCTCTGAAAAAAGCAGCAATTTAACTTCAATACAAAAATACAAAAAAGAGGGGGCTTCAACCACCCCCATAACACCGCATCCCAATCGGCAAACAAAAACATGTGACAAAATTTAACAGAGACAGAACGTCCACCCATGTTCCTCCTTCAGCCTCTCCATGAGTCTCCAATTTTTCAATGAATGAGGCTGTGCACCCAGAGCTCATGCTCTGCCAGGGCTCCTTCATGACAGAGACCATACTATGCAAACCCCCAGGGATCTCCGCCAGATCTTCTCATGCATTCTGCTGGGCAGCCAGCATTTGTCGCCTTATAGATGACTCCAGAGAGTTATCATGTTCCTCGGACTCCGCATGACCCTTGTTTCCAGCAGTCGTTCGATTGCTAACGCACTGGGCACTCCCTGCCTTCACCATCTGCCCCAGCGAGGGTGATGTGCCCTCACTGATGTGCCCTGTCAACCTATCTAACATGGTCAGGGTCACCGACATGCCAGTAATTGTACTGGTGCTCGGTGCTAAGATATATTGTGCCGCCCATGCACCCCTTGATGACTTGGCTGTCAAGGGATGGTCGTAGGCCTCTTGGCTGGCTCTTGTGGACGGCTCATCTGAGGGATGAAAACAAAGAGCAAGGTTCTCTGAGTTTATAGTCCAGTGCCAATACCGCTACGCCACCTCCTCCTCATATTCCACTTCCCCTTGATTCCCAGGTTTTTATCTCGTCCTACAAGCGCTTGTCCAACATTAACTTTTGAAAGAACCAACATTTCCTCTTGCTTGATGTAGACAAAACTGAAACCATTCTTTTTAGCTGCCTTTGCACCTCACCTCATAATTATCAACTGTTAATAATAATAATCTTTATTATTAGTGTCACCAGTAGGCTTACGTTAACACTGCAATGAAGTTGCTATGAAAATCCCCTGGTCGCCACACTACAGCGCCTGTTTGGGTACACTAAGGGAGAATTGAGAATGTCCAAATCACCTAACAATGCATCTTTCAGGACAGTCCTTTCAGGGAAAGTCCCAGAGGATTGGAAAATCGCTGTTGTAACCCCCCTGTTCAAGAAGGGAACAAGGAAAAAGATGGAAAATTATAGGCCAATTAGCCTAACCTCGGTTGTTGGCAAGATTCTAGAATCCATTGTTAAGGATGAGATTTCTAAATTCTTGGAAGTGCAGGGTCAGATTAGGACAAGTCAGCATGGATTTCGTAAGAGGAGGTCGTGCCTGACAAACCTGTTAGAGTTCTTTGAAGAGATAACAAATAGGTTAGACCAAGGAGAACCAATGGATGTTATCTATCTTGACTTCCAAAAGGCCTTTGATAAGGTGCCTCACGGGAGACTGCTGAGTAAAATAAGGGCCCATGGTATTCGAGGCAAGGTACTAGCATGGATTGACGATTGGCTGTCAGGCAGAAGGCAGAGAGTTGGGATAAAAGGTTCTTTTTCGGAATGGCAACCGGTGACGAGTGGTGTCCCGCGGGGTTCAGTGTTGGGGCCACAGCTGTTCTCTTTATATATTAACGATCTAGATGATGGGACTGGGGGCATTCTGGCTAAGTTTGCCGATGATACAAAGATAGGTGGAGGGGCAGGTAGTATGGAGTAGGTGGGGAGGCTGCAGAAAGATTTAAACAGTTTAGGAGAGTGGTCCAAGAAATGGCTGATGAAATTCAACGTGGGCAAGTGCGAGGTCTTGCACGTTGGAAAAAAGAATTAGAGGCGTGGACTATTTTCTAAACGGTGACAAAATTCATAATGCTGAAGTGCAAAGGGACTTGGGAGACCTAGTCCAGGAATCTCTAAAGGTAAACTTGCAGGTTGAGTCCGTAATTAAGAAAGCAAATGCAATGTTGTCATTCATCTCAAGAGGCTTGGAATATAAAAGCAGGGATGTACTTCTGAAGCTTTATAAAGCATTAGTTAGGCCCCATTTAGAATACTGTGAGCAATTTTGGGCCCCACACCTCAGGAAGGACATACTGGCACTGGAGCGGGTCCAGCGGAGATTCACACGGATGATCCCAGGAATGGTAGGCCTAACATACGATGAACGTCTGAGGATCCTGGGATTATATTCATTGGAGTTTAGGAGGGGAGATCTAATAGAAACTTACAAGATAATGAATGGCTTAGATAGGGTGGATGTAGGGAAGTTGTTTCCATTAGCAGGGGAGACTAGGACCCGGGGGCACAGCCTTAGAATAAAAGGGAGTCACTTTAGAACAGAGATGAGGAGAAATTTCTTCAGCCAGAGAGTGGTGGGTCTGTGGAATTCATTGCCACAGAGGGTGGTGGAGGCCGGCACGTTGAGTGTCTTTAAGACAGAAGTTGATAAATTCTTGATTTCTTGAGGAATTAAGGGCTATGGAGAGAGAGCGGGTAAATGGAGTTGAAATCAGCCATGATTGAATGGTGGAGTGGACTCGATGGGCCGAATGGCCTTCCGCTCCTATGTCTTCTGGTCTTATGGACTTGTGGGAGGAAACCAGAGCACCCGGAGTGAACCCATGCAGACACGGGGAGAACATGCAGACTCCTCACAGACAGTGATCCAAGCCAGGAATCGAAACCGGGTCCCTGGCGCTGTGAAGCAACAGTGCTAACAACTGTGCTACCTGTAGTGATCTGCATATCTGTGTATATATACAAGGGGTCAATGTAAATGCACTAGAACTAAGTAATCACTAGAGGGAGCACGGGAGATGTATAAATACAGACAGACGGGAAGTCAGAGGCACTCTCCACAGGAACGGCAGCTGGTGAGCAGGACACAGACAGGCAGCTCAGATGTAACATAGTATAAGCGCTGGAGAGAGAACAAACTCACACAATAAAGCATCTACTTCAACTATAAGACTACGAGCTTGCCTGCTGCAGATAGCTGGCAAGAACTTGAAGGAACAAGTGGACTCCAGTGCAGTAACCACTCGTGCGTTTCTGTCAAAACATTGCCACATCATTACCTTATTGCTCCTGGAACTCTAATCCATGAACTCATCTCCAACCCCATATGCAGCCTGTCACAAAGACATGTAATTTCATGCAAAAATATCCAAAACCTCACCCAATCCCAGCCGAATGACACTTTGCTTGATGGAATTTTGGTGTTATTTTTAATAGTGATTTAAAAAAGGTCTTTATATTTTTATCACCTTTGTTTTGCAGGAGCAAAAGGTTCAGTTGCAGACTGTAGCTAAGGATAACCAGCTCAGTCAACTGAGCGAAGTAGAGAAACGCTTTGCAGCTATTAGTCGCCAGTGTGGCTTAGTCAAACAGGCGCATGAGAAATTAGGACAGAATGGTGAGTAAAACCTGTGAACTTACATGGAGTATTTTTTTATGTAGCTCAATTAATACAGTACAAATATTGTGATACATTTTGAGATCAGTTAGAATGTAAAAGTTAGGAATGAGTAAAGGAAATTCAATCCATCCTGAGCACGCGAGGGTGAAATTTCCACTGATCATTCAACTCCGTAACTGTTCCTTTTTTCCGCCCATATCTTTTGATCCCATTAGCCCCGAGAGCTATATTTAACTCCTTCTGCAAAACATAAAAGCTGGATTCTCTGTTCCTGAGAGAAAGTGTTGTCGCTTGGCAGGATTCGTGGAGTTCTACAGCAAAGCTGGCATGGCACCTGGATCGATTCAATGACCGTTAAAGGGCTAGCATGGCGCGACTCAGCATACAATAGATTCCAATGACAAACAGGGCGGGATTCACCAGGTGCGGGATTGGCACTCAGAGGCTGACACGCTGCAGTGCAAATACACACTTCACATTCTATGCACACTCATCCCAGCCAACAAGATGGCAGCAAGACGCGCGGACCTGAGATTCACCGATGTGGAACTGGAGACCCTGCTTGACATCATCGAGGAGAGGCAGGTGACCCTGTACCCCGGGGTGGGAAGGCAGCTGCTAGCCACCGCCGTTTGCTGGACCTGGGCGCAGGTGGCAGAAGTGGTCAGTGTCGTGTGTAACACTGGCCAGGCCAGCCAGTAGTGCCGCAAAAAACTGCACAACCTCCACAGGGCTGAGTAGGCAGCACTGTGCCCCTGGAACCAATGCCAGCCCCAGAAGAAGGCTGGGAGCGGGAGAAGACTGGAGGTGGACTGCTGGAGCTGCGGCCCCTCACCACAGCAGAGCAGAGGCACTGGACGTGGTCGGCAGGCGCAAAGAAAGTGCAGTCGGAGGAGACTTTCGGGTGCGGCGATGCAGAGCTAGGTCGCATATTCGGGAGCTCCCGCTTGGAACGGACTTTTGGGCTCTTTTACAGGGCCCCCCACGGCATTTGTTTGACATTTCCCGGTGTGGCAAGAAGACTGCAGCATTCCCCTGACAGTGTCCCTCAGGAATGTTATGTCTTTTGGCTGCCAGATCCGGCAGAAACAGTAAAGGATTTGGCTTTGGCTGGAGTTTAGACAAGGGCCTCTTCCAGCATGCAGGCGGGGGAAGGGCAAGCTTAAAGCTGCAATCTGACTTGACTCTTATCAAAGGTGAATTCTAGCAGCAGAGGGAACAAACGTGAAAGGATCTACCAGGGCCTTTGAAGAAGCAGGGACGAGGCTTCCGGTGGCGGCCATGGAGGGGTAGGTCGCGCATTCGGCAGCTCCCGTCTGGAACTGACTCTCAGACCTTTTTCAGGAGTTTCCATAGACTTTTTAAACGGACCAGAAGTGTAACGGCCAAAGGAGCGGCACTGGAGCAACGGGAGAAGCGAGGGAAAGAAAACAAAATGGCGGCAGCCAAGGACAAAGGGGAGCTGCAGGAGTTCATCAAGCGCTGCTTCGAGGAGCAGCGCGAGGAGATGCGCAAGGAGATGTTGGCGCCTATGCTTTCGGCAATTGAAGGACTCGGGATCACCCAGAAGGTCCACGAAGCTAAGGTACAGAAAAGTGTCAGTCAGAACGAGGACGAGCTCGTGGGCCTGGCAGTGAGAGTGGAGCAGAACGAGGCGCTACACAAGAGGTGGGCGGGAAGACTCGAAGACCTGGAGAACAAGTCGAGGAGAAAGAATCTGCGAATCCTGGGTCTCCCTGAGGGAGTGGAGGGGGCTGATGCCGGGGCATACGCGAGCACGATGCTCGAGGCGATGATGGGCACGAAGGCCCCTTCGAGGCCGCTGGAGTTGGACGGGGCACATCGGGTGCTGGCGAAGAAGCCCCAGGCAAATGAGCCGCCAAGGGCGATGGTGGTGAGGTTCCACCGGTTCACGGAGAGAGAGTGGGTCCTGAGATGGGCCAAGAAGGAGCGGAGCAGTAAGTGGGACAATGCAGAGATCCGAATATACCCGGAATGGAGCACGGAGGTTGCAAAGCGGAGAGCGGGTTTCAACCGGGCCAAAGCGGCGTTGTACCGGAAAGAAGTGAAATTCGGAATGCTGCAGCCAGCGCGATTGTGGGTCACATACAAGGGCCAACACTATTACTTCGAAACGCCTGAAGAGGCGTGGACCTTTGTACAAGCCGAAAAGTTGGACTCTAACTGAGGGTTTGTGAGGGTAGGGGGGATGTTTGAGGTTTGATGTGTGATGGTTGTTGTATATAGGGGGTCAATCACGCACAGGAAATGTTACATGGGCTGGGGAGAGAGACAAGGCCGCGACAGGAGCTGCGCCAGAGGGGGCGGAGCGGGCTTTGGAAAGAGCGGGGTGTTTTCCCGCGCGCGGGAAGAAAGGCGGGAAGGGGAATGAAGGAATGCATATGGATTGGGAGACTCCCACGCGGGGAGGTCAATGGGACAGAGGGGGAAGCCGGGGTCAGCAGGCGTCAGCTGACTTACGAGAGTGACATGGGGGGAGCAAAAAAGCTAGACAGGGGTCTAGCGGGGGAGAGGGGAGGGGAGGAAGGGGGAGGAAAAAGGGTTGCTGCTGCACTGGCCGAAAGGGAATGGGACACAGAAGAGGTGGTCGGGACGGGGATCCCCCCTCTGTGGGACTGGAGGGTGAGGGAGGCGTGGACACGGGACTGGCCCAGAAAAGGAGATGGCTAGTCGGCGGGGCGTTGGGGGGGGGGGGGGGGGGGGGGGGGGGGTGAGAGCCCCTCCAATCCGGCTGATAACGTGGAATGTGAGGGGCCTGAATGGGCCGGTGAAGAGGGCTCGAGTGTTTGCGCACTTAAAGGGACTGAAGGCGGACATGGCCATGCTCCAAGAGACACACCTGAAGGTGGCGGACCAGGTCAGGCTAAGAAAGGGATGGGTAGGACAGGTATTCCACTCGGGACTGGACGCGAAGAATAGATGGGTGGCAATATTGGTGGGAAAGCGGGTGTCATTTGAGGCCAAGACTATTGTAGCGGACAATGGAGGGCGATATGTAATGGTGAGCGGTAGGCTGCAAGGGATGTGGGTGGTGTTGGTAAACGTATACGCCCCGAACTGGGATGATGCAGGATTCATGAAGCGCATGTTGGGGCGCATTCCGGACCTGGTGTTAGGAGGCCTGATAATGGGAGGGGACTTCAATACAATGTTGGATCCAGCACTAGACCGCTCCAAATCAAGGACTGGAAAGAGGCCGGCGGCGGCCAAGGTACTTAGGGGGTTTATGGATCAGATGGGGGGAGTGGACCCATGGCGGTTTGCAAGGCTGCAGGCCAGGGAATTTTCTTTCTTCTCCCATGCACACAAAGCCTACTCCTGGATAGATTTCTTTGTTCTGGGTAGGGCGCTCATCCCGAGGGTGGAGGGGACGGAGTATTCGGCTATAGCCATTTCGGACCATGCCCCACACTGGGTGGAACTGGAGCTGGGAGAGGAGAGGGACCAACGCCCGTTGTGGCGGCTGGATGTGGGACTGCTGGCGGACGAGGTGGTGTGTGGGAAGGTGAGGGGGTGTATCGAAAGGTACTTGGAGGCCAACGACAACGGGGAGGTGCGGGTGGGGGTGGTATGGGAGGCGTTGAAGGCGGTGATCAGGGGAGAGCTAATTTCCATTAGGGCTCATAGGGAGATGACAGAGGGTATGGAAAGGGAGAGGTTAGTGGGGGAGATTTTGAGAGTGGACAGGAGATACGCAGAGGCCCCGGAGGAAAGATTACTTGGGGAAAGACGATGGCTCCAGACGGAGTTTGACCCGTTGACCACAGGGAAGGCGGAGGCACAGTGGAGGAAAGCGCAGGGGGCGACCTACGAGTATGGGGAAAAGGCCAGTCGGATGCTGGCACACCAGCTCCGTAAGAGGATGGCAGCGAGGGAAATAGGGGGAGTCAAAGATGGAAGGGGAGCCACGGTTCAGAGTGCGACAAAAATAAACAAGGTATTTAAGGCCTTTTATGAAGAGCTGTACAGATCCCAGCCCCCAGCGGGGGAAGAGGGGATGAGACGATTCCTAGATCAGCTGAGATTCCCGAGGGTGGAGGAGCAAGAGGTGGCTGGTTTGGGGGCACCAATTGGGTTGGAGGAGCTGAGCAAGGGTTTGGGGAGCATGCAGGCGGGGAAGGCCCCGGGACCAGACGGATTCCCGGTGGAGTTCTACAGGAAGTACGCAGACCTGTTGGCCTCGCTACTGGTGAGGACCTTTAATGAGGCAAGAGAGGGAGGGACCCTGCCCCCGACAATGTCGGAAGCGACAATTTCTTTGATCCTAAAGCGGGACAAGGACCCACTGCAATGTGGATCGTACAGGCCGATCTCGCTCCTCAATGTGGATGCAAAGTTGCTGGCAAAAGTGCTGGCCACGAGGATCGAGGACTGTGTCCCGGGGGTAATCCACGAGGACCAGACGGGATTTGTAAAGGGCAGGCAACTAAACACCAATGTGCGGCGGCTCTTAAACGTGATAATGATGCCATCGGAGGAGGGAGAGGCGGAGATAGTGGCAGCTATGGACGCGGAGAAGGCCTTTGACCAAGTAGAGTGGGAGTACCTCTGGGAGGTGCTGCGCAGGTTTGGGTTCGGGGTAGGGTTTATCAATTGGGTTAAGCTCCTTTACAGAGCCCCGATGGCAAGTGTAGTGACGAACCGGCGGAGGTCGGAGTACTTTCGACTGTACCGAGGGACGAGGCAGGGGTACCCCCTGTCCCCCCCTGTTGTTTGCATTGGCGATCGAACCATTGGCCATGTCATTGAGGGAGTCTAATAAATGGAAGGGCGTGGTCCGAGGGGGAGAAGAGCATCGGGTGTCACTATATGCGGATGACCTGTTGCTGTACGTGGCGGATGCAATGGAGGGGATGGTGGAGGTCATGCAGACTCTAAGGGAGTTTGGGGAGTTTTCGGGCTATAAGCTCAATGTAGGGAAGAGTGAGCTCTTTGTATTACAGGCGGGGGACCAAGAAAGAGGGATAGGGGACCTACCGCTGAGGAGGGCGGAGGGGAGCTTTCGGTATCTGGGGATCCAGATAGCCAGGAGTTGGGGGACCCTACATAAACTGAATCTGACGAGGTTGGTGGAGGAAATGGAGGAGGATTTCAAAAGATGGGACATGTTACCGCTCTCGCTGGCGGGTAGAGTGCAGTCGGTCAAAATGGTGGTCCTTCCGAGGTTTCTGTTTGTGTTTCAGTGCCTTCCCATTGTGATCACCAAGGCCTTTTTTAAGAGAGTAGGCAGGAGTATTATGGGGTTTGTGTGGGCGAATAAGACCCCGAGAGTAAGGAGAGGGTTCCTGGAACGCAGTAGGGACCGAGGAGGGTTGGCGCTGCCAAACCTGGGGAGCTACTACTGGGCAGCAAATGTGGCGATGATCCGCAAGTGGGTTATGGAGGGAGAGGGGGCGGCATGGAAGAGGATGGAGATGGCGTCCTGTAAAGGAACGAGCCTGGGGGCGTTGGTGACGGCACCGCTGCCGCTCTCGCCGACAAAGTATACCACGGGCCCGGTGGTGGCTGCACGCTAAGGATCTGGGGCCAGTGGAGACGGCACCGGGGTGCAATGGGAGCATCGGTGTGGTCCCCGATCAGGGGTAACCACCGGTTTGTCCCGGGGAAGATAGACGGGGGGGTTCCAGAGCTGGCATCGGGCGGGGATTGGAAGAATGGGGGACCTGTTCATCGACGGGACGTTTGCGAGCCTAGGGGCACTGGAGGAGAAGTTCGGGTTACCCCCGGGAAATGCCTTTAGATATGTGCAGGTGAGGGCTTTTGTGAGGCGATAGGCGAGGGAATTCCCGTTGCTCCCGGCACAAGAAGTTCAAGATAGGGTGATCTCGGGTGCATGGGTCGGGGAGGGCAAGGTGTCGGAAATACACCAGGAGTTGAAAGAAGAGGGGGAAGCGCTGGTAGAAGAGTTGAAGGGTAAATGGGAGGAGGAGCTGGGGGAGGAGATCGAGGAAGGTCTGTGGGCTGATGCCCTCGGTAGGGTTAATTCCTCCTCCTCGTGTGCCAGGCTCAGCCTGATACAATTTAAGGTGGTCCACAGAGCGCACTTGACGGGGGCGAGGTTGAGTAGGTTCTTTGGGGTAGAGGACAGATGAGGAAGGTGCTCAGGGAGCCCGGCAAACCATGTCCATATGTTTTGGTCATGCCTGGCACTGGAGGGGTTCTGGAGAGGAGTGGCAGGAGCAATATCTCAGGTTTGAAAGTCCGGGTCAAGCCAAGCTGGGGCTAGCAATATTTGGAGTAGTGGACGAACCGGGAGTGCAGGAGGCGAAAGAGGCCGGCATTCTGGCCTTTGCGCCCCCAGTAGCCCGGCGAAGGATCTTGCTAATGTGGAAGGAGGCGAAGCCCCTCAGCCTGGAGGCCTGGATAAATGATATGGCTGTGTTCATAAAGTTGGAGAGGATTAAGTTCGCCTTGAGAGGGTCTGCGCAGGGGTTTTACAGGCGGTGGCAACCGTTCTTAGACTATCTCGCGGAGCGTTAGAGGAAGGTCGGTCAGCAGCAGCAACCTTGGGGGGGTAGGGGGCGGGTGGCGTCCTGGGAGTGGGGGGGGGGGCGGGTGGGAGAGGGGGGACTGCCTGGGAGGGTGGATGAGCAAGAGATAACATGAAGGGTTGGGGAAACTGGCACGTACGGGTGAGGGCCAGTGTACAAAGCTGTGTAAATATATCATTTTGCCATGCATATATCTTGCTCTGCGTGATTTCTCTTTTTTTTTGTTGTGGGGGGGGGGGGGTTTATTGTTTGTAAGGGAGAAAAATTGTGTTAAAAAACTTTAATAAATATATTTTTTAAAAAAGAAAGTGCAGTCGCTGGGGTCGAGGTCGGCATCGGGCGAGAATGTGAGACCCCGCTGATTTACAGTTTCCCATTGCACTTGTCTCACCCCCACCCCCACCCCGGTCCGCGATGCAATCAAGCGTCTTGTCTTGTGTCTTGCAGGATCTGCTGGTGATGGGGTTGGCCTTTCTGGTCCACCAGCCACGGCCAGAACCCATGGTGTCGACCAGCGACAAGGATGACACCGACACGTATGGGAGCCATCGAGTCCGGGGATGACACTGATTTCCCGTCACAGCTGAATCCAACACCCTCCACCATCCCAGAGACACTCACCTCGGTTCAGCATCTTAGTGAAGAGGCTCCTGGGGCCCTATCTGGTACTCACCAGCCACATGCTCTTGTACAACAGGTGAAGGAATGAACGATTGGAGAGCAGGCCGACCCTAGGGACTAACTGCCGTCCAGATGGATTTCGGGCTTCTGGAACTGACTCTCCAATCGATTGTAGAGATGCAGTCACAGAGCCAGGGACTACATGAGAGGTTGTTGGCGAACATCCAGCACCTGTAGGTGAAGTTGGAGGAGTCCAACCGCGTGCAGGAGCATGAGGTGGTGCCGACCATGCATGGCACCCAGGCCAACACCGCACAGGCAGCGTTCGCGGTGGAGGCCTTTGGGGTGAGCGTTTCGGCCGTGGATCAATATGTCCAAGGCCTGGGGCAATCTGTGCAGGCGGTAGCTGAGTCCCAAGACAGGGCTACTCTCTCACAGGCAGCTATCTGCCAAAGCCAGCTGGACATGACAGCGACGCTCCTGTGAGTGGCCCAGTCACAGCGGGAGGTGACCCAATCCCAGAAAGAGATGGCGCAGTCACTGGCTGATGTGGCACAGACCCAAAAGATGATGGAACAGTCACAACGTGATGTGGCGCAGCCCCAGACAGAGGTGGTCCACATCCTATACTCCATGGTCACATGCATGCAGACCCTAGTCGAGATGGTAGCGGGCCTCCAGGACTGGCAGCATCAGGTGGCGGGGAGCCTTTGGTTAGTTTGCTCATACCTCCATCCCATGGAGTAGCCTAGAAGATACTGGGCACTCTAAGGGAGGAGGGGGTGATGGGGCCCGTGATGATGACACCCACGGGATGGGAGAATGCCGGAGCACCTCGGACAGCCCCCCGTCCCCGTCCCGTCCCTGGCTCAGTGGGCAGAACAGGGTGGCACCATGCCACCTGGGACAGCTGGGCACATCCAGGCCTGGCTACCCCAGATTACGGCCGCCAAAGGGGACCCAGGTCACGAGGCGGGAATCACAGCAGGCCGCCTCCTCCTTATTTATCGCCTGGAGATCCATCTAGGCATGGCATTAGTGCCTGTAAGGATAGAAAGATAGACACCAGTTAAGTTGGCATGCGTGCAGGGGCTGGGGCACAAACCTGCATGTATGTTTTTGAATTAAACACCTGTGCACAATGTTACAACCCGCCTCCACGCTCTGTCAGAAGGGTGTGAGGGGTATGCTGATCTGGGAAGCATAAAGGATTTACACCCTCCCAAACTGAGAAATGTTCCAACTTATAGGTGTTTGATTCGCTACCAGATATAATTGGAATCTTTCCTCATGAGTTCCAAGTCTTACGGTCTTCATCAAATGCATCCATGCCGCCCATTTTTCCCACCATTCCGGATCCCGGCTCCTAGGGTCTGTACTTCAACCAACTTCCTCCCTTTATATTCTTTTGGAAGGTATGGCACAAACGATCCCCTTATCCACCAAGCAAGTCAGATCTTTTTTCCCTTTTGCCTGACTGTGGTTTGACTTTTCCCTGAGTAGTGGCCTATACCCTTTCAGCTTCGCCACACGCGTGGTCCCAGTAGTCCTTCAACGACAAGCAAGTTTCCTGAGCTGTCGTTCTTTACTCACAGATGTAGTCGAAAACCGTTTAAAAAAAAAAAACTCTTGGCATCAGCGGCTGGCTTCGCCCACTCTGTTTGTGTGTCTGTGTGTGTGAGTCCGGTCCTAAGAATCATCTTGCGCTCTTGACGACGTCACCACTATTTTTGTTGACTAATTTCTTCTTCAGAAATTTGTTTTCCTTCCTCAGTTCTTGTCTCCAGTTTTCTCTTTTGTTAAATCTCTTTGTTAGCCGCTGTTGTCTTTTTTTACTCGCTATAAATATGCCAGTCAATAAGGTTGCCCATCTTCTTTTTCTAGATATCGATATTATATTGCTTTCAGAGTCGCCAGGTATCAAATGATACAACCACAAGGTTCAACCGGATATTGATCAAAGACTCAACAACCAGTTAGTTAGTCCAAGTTCAATAATACTTTATTTACACACAAGATTAACTGATACATGCAACATAAACACTACAAGCTAAACTACACCTAACAACTATGACAACCTGTACTTAGCTTCAGGCACCCGGCTTAGGTCAGAGGAACAGTGGCCTTTGTTCAAATCTGGATCCGCAGGGTCTGGAGCAGTAACTGCTGTTCAGCTGGGCTCATCCATCTGGTAGTGGGCTTGGACTTGCTTCTGGTCGTGGTGCTGCAGTTGGAGATGGACGTTGCCAGAGCGCCAGGTCCAAAAGAGAATCGAACACATGGCAGCGTTTCTCTTTATCCTTGGGGGTTTCGCGTGCTTTTGGGCGGTCCTTAGGTTTGGACCCAATTAATTGAGCAGTTCTTGAATACTGCCTTCGATGTGAGCCAATAAAGGGGCTGGTCCTAAGCGGTCATTGACCTTGCTGTTTATGCTTCCTGAGTACAGGGAGTGGCGCCGAAATGTCGGGACTTGTATCGGTTACCTGAGTATCAATCCTTTGTCTTACAGAGATGGGCCATTAAAATGCTAATCGGTTGGCGGTTTTGATGCTGTCTGGATTCTCTGCTCACGAATATACATGCAGGCTCTGTGCCTGCCTGAATCTTACATTGTCCACATTTCCCTCTAGGCTTTGCGACCGTCCATGTTTCTTGTCGTAAGTGGCCATTTCCGATAGCTATAGTCCGTCCTCCTTGATCCTAAACGCGAAGCATGATGGATCACACTACTGAATCTTCTTCTGTTCTCTGGTGTGCCGGATACCCTTAATCAAGGACAGGTTCCATCCTACTCTGTCCTATGGATTGGAACATTTACCTAAGTTTTTTTTTATACAACACACATCTATAAAATTCTAAGGGGGCACTATAACATTCAATCAGACATTTCTTTACACAAAAGGGGAACCTCTATCTGTCCTTACCTAAACTACACTTACGCTGCTAGCTAATAACCAAAGGAACTTATATTACAGTACAAAATAAACAATAGCAGCATCACATTTCTACTTAAAACTTAAGCCATTTACAGAGAAAGTAATTTTATTAAAACCGCGGAATTTATTAGGGAGAAAAAGGGTTCAAAAAGAGTGTGGGGTCTGTTAAAGTCCGAGAAAAGGGGCTCTGAGTGTGTACTGGGGGGGGGCGGGTGACCCTCCTTCGCCATTTCCGAAGTCTGAGTGTCTAGACGACACTGCAGAGTATTGCTGTAATCAATAGGGCTTCTACCGTGTAAGAAAGGAAATACCATTTTATGATGTTTTCGCACCATGTCGGGGTATCAGTGGCTGTTTCTATGTGTGATGTAGTGTCTGGGTTAGGGGTATCGTGTTGGGTGGTCATGTTTAGGGCCTGTGTGGTGAAGGATATAGGGGCTGATAACGTGCGCAATTGTAGTGATCCAATGACGATCATGATGCAGGTCATTAGGTCCGTCTTAATTTTGTCTTTGTCTTCCTCTGTCTCCTGGTATATTCGTATATTCCTGGGGGTACAACCATAATATCTGTTATTATCTTGTTGTTTAATATCTCGTTTGTCTCACTGTTTTTCCTTAACATCAATTTCCCATTTAGAATCGTCACCATATGTGACTCCCTCATTTTTTTTTAAACCAACCATTTGGGAGACATTGGGCGCGATTCTCCACTCCCGCGCCGGTTGGGAGAATTGCCTGGGCCGCCAAATTTTCCCGCGACGCCGGTCCGACGCCCTCCCGTGATTCTCCCAAGCGGCGGGAACGGCCCCGTCGAGTTCCACGCGGCGCAGGCCGGAGAATCGCCCGAGACACTCAAAATGGTGATTCTCCGGCACCCCTGCTATTCTCGGGCCCGGATGGGCCGAGCAACCAGGCCAAAACGGCGGGTTCCCCCCCGGTGCCGTCCACACCTGGTCGCTGCCGTCGGGAACAGCACGGGAACGCTGGGGGTGGGGGGGGGTATCCTGCACCGGGGGGGTACCTCAAATGGGGTCTGGCCCGCGATCGGTGCCCACCGATCGTCGGGCCGTCCTCTCTGAAGGAGGACCTCCTTTCTTCCGCAGCCCCGCAAGATCCGTCTGTATCTTCTTGCGGGGCGGACTCGGAGAGGACGGCAACCACGCATGCGCGGGTTGGCGCCGACCAACCCGCGCATGCGCGTGTGATTCCAGTTATGCGGCGCCGGCCGCGTCATTTATGCGGTGCCGCCTTTACGCGGCGACAAGGCCTGGCGCGTGTAAATGACACCTCCCCGCTCCTAGCCCATTATCGGGCCCTGAATCAGTCGGGATAGGGGCCGTTTCGCGCCGTCGTGAACCTCACCGTTTCTCCACTACCCGCGCTTGGCTGACCAAATGCATTGGGGGTCCTCAGGCAGGGCAGGGATCAGTGCCGTTAGTCCACTGCCTGGTGACCTTACAAGAATGGAAAGAAATAGAATATCTATGGACTTCCGACAAACTTGTACCTTTAACTACCATTGTGGCGTCAAGAGAGTAGTTATGACTGCATCAAGAAATTTGGTGAGATCGACACAATAAGTGGTACAAGACACAAATATTCAACATTAAAAAAACAAACTAAAGAAAGAAAGCGGGCAGGCTCCATCAGGGAATAGGACACCGTGAATCTCAATTGGTTCCTTTCTCTCTTCATCTGGACACCTCAGGGTTCCATTCCGAAAAGGGTCGTAAAGGGGTTAGCATGGTGGCAGTCAGACTCTGAGCCATCACCATCTCCCGGTTGCCAAACTCGTGACTGGAGTGTCTGTGCCATGGCGGCGTGGGCCGATGGGGGATCCATTTAATCGAAGAACAAAGAACAAAGAAAAGTACAGCACAGGAACAGGCCCTTCGGCCCTCCAAGCTTGCGCCGACCATGCTGCCCGTCTAAACTAAAATCTTCTACACTTCCTGGGTCCGTATCCCTCTATTCCCATCATATTCATGTATTAGTCAAGATGCCCCTTAAATGTCCCTATCGTCCCTGCTTCCACCACCTCCTCCGGCAGCGAATTCCAGGCACCCACTACCCTCTGTGTAAAAAACCTGCCTCGTTCATCTCCTCTAAATCTTGCCCCTTGCATCTTAAACCTATGCCCCATAGTAATTGACCCCTCTACCCTGGGAAAAAGCCTCTGACTATCCACTCTGTCTATGCCCCTCATAATTTTGTAGACCTCTATCAGGTCACCCCTCAACCTCCGTCGTTCCAGTGAAAACAAACCGAGTTAATTCAACTGCTCCTCATAGCTAATGCCCTCCATACCAGGCAACATCCTGGTAAATCTCTTCTGCACCCTCTCTAAAGCCTCCACATCCTTCTGGTAGTGTGGCGACCAGAACTGGACACTATACTCCAAGTGTGGCCTAACTATGGTCCTATACAGCTGCAACATGACTTGCCAATTCTTATACTCAATGCCCCAGCCAATGAAGGCAAGAATGCCGTATGCTTTCTTGACTACCTTCTCCATCTGTGTTGCCCCTTTCAGTGACCTGTGGACCTGTATACCTAGATTTCTCTGACTTTCAATACTCTTGAGGGTTCTACCATTCACTCTATATTCCCTACCTGCATTAGACCTTTCAAAATGCGTTGTTTCTCATCAGTTGATAAGAATTGTCGCGATGCCATTGTTTCTTATCCTGTAGGGCGGTAGCGGCAAGCGGGGGATCGCTATCGTCGGGCGGTGGGTCAGGTTCTGGTAATGGCAAATAAATGGTCTCTGAGGGGCCAAACATATCGTGGTCGGTATCACTGGGGTTGTAGTGACTGGGGCTTGGTCTGTTTTGCCATTGGTCGGGGATTTCAAGTACATCCGTCGTGCTTTCGCTATCGCTATCGCTAGCGGCCGAATCAATTGTGAGGTTGAAACTCATCTCTGGGGGCAGAGTCAAAGTCGTGTCCGTGGATGTGCTGTCCTGGCTGGGGGAGGGTTGGATTAGGTTGCCAGTGGGCGGGTCGTAGTTGTCTGCTATTGCCAGTGAGATGTGGTGTGAGTGGCTGCACTGAGTTCCATAAACCTGAAGTTGGTTTATATGAAACCATCCTGACTTTCCATTTGGATATGTAATCTTATAAACTGAGGGGCTTACTTTATCAGAAATTGAGTAGGGTCCTGCAAATTTGGGGGAGAGGAATGAACTAGGATTGTACAGGATATTCAACCGGATATCGATCAAAGATCCAACAACCAGTTAGTTAGTTCAAGTTCAATAATACTTTATTAACACACAAGATTAATTTATACATGCAACATAAACATTGTGAGCTAAACTACACCTAACAGCTATGACAACCTGTACTTAACTTCAGGCACCCGGCTTAGGTCAGAGGAACAGTGGCCTTTGTTCGAATCTGGATCCGCCGGGTCTGGAGCAGTAACTGCTGTTCAGCTGGGCTCATCCATCTGGTAGTGGGCTTGGACTTGCTTCTGGTCGTGGTGCTGCAGTTGGAGATGGACGTTGCCGGAGCGCCAGGTCCAATAGAGATCGAACACATGGCAGTGTCCCTCTTTATCCTTGGGGAGTTTCGCGCTCTCTTGGGCGGTCCTTAAGTTTGGACCCAATTAATTGGGCAGTTCTCGACCACTGCCTTCGATGTGAGCCAATAAAGGGGCGGGTGCCTTGATGGCTGGGCGCGTCCTAAGCGGTCATTGACCTTGCTGTTTATGCTTCCTGAGTACAGGGAGTGGCGCCGAAGTGACTGGACTTGGATCAGTTACCTGAGTGTCAATCCTTTGTCTTACGGAGATGGCCCATTAAAATGCTAATCGGTTGGGGGTTTCGATGCTGTCTGGATTCTCTGCTCACGAATATACATGCAGGCTCTGTGCCTGCCTAAATCTTACATTGTCCACATTTCCCTTTAGGCTTTGCGAACGTCCATGTTTCTTGTCGTAAGTGGCCATCCCAGATGGCTACACCGCAAAGAGAAAAGATATGGAGGTGCCCTCATTCTGGATTCGTTCAAACACGATGAGAGGTTTTTAAAAATGTATTGTTCATACAATCTAAGATGGCGAACTGTAAAGCCTGAACAAACACTTTACTAACGTCATTACACATCACGTGACATTTCACCAGCAGGGATGTATTCTCTGATACATAACATCGGATTGCTACGCCTCCTTTTTACTTTCCGCTGTCGAGAGCTGCACATTTTGCGCATGACCTTCAGACTTGAGCCCAGTGAAAAATGTGCAGCGCAATGGGTTCTCGAGGCCTTCAGTGTAGGGCAGCAGTGCCCCCTTTTTATCGCACTAGCTGCCATAAAGCAGGTAACTTAAAAGGTCCCAGCCAGTTTGAGAAGCCAACAGGAAGGTGACTGTAAGATGAGTTGGTAGGATGCGGGGGTTGAGATTGCTGGGGTGGGGGGAATGAGTTGCATTGGCTGAGGGTGTAGGATGGATGGGTCAAGGGTTGGCTGGTCAGCCGGGGGAGGGGTTGGGTGGTAAGCCAGGGATGGGGCAGTAGTCGGCGTAGTTGGGAGTTGGAATAGCAGTCGGGGAGTGAATGTGGGTGAGGGTTAGTCTGGATGGTAGCTGAGGGAAAAGATAGTAAAGGTGAGTGGGGGGGGGGGGGGGGGGGGTGGTTGCGGGATCCAGTGGGGGAGTCGGTGGTGGTGGAGGTGGTGTCAGTACTGTAGTCACCCAGGAGTTAGAAGTAGTTTTAATTCCGATTTAAATCGAGAGTATCAGATGGTTCCTGGTGCATATGTAGATATATGGGTACTTGCCCATCAGACGTTTGAACTTCCTGGACAATTCTGGTGCCGTCCTTGCATGTAGCGTGAGGACTTGTGGGAGGTCTTGGATACTTCAGGAATTACCCTGTGGAAATTGGAAGTTCTGGGCCATTGTGAGAAATTCATAATTGACTCAATATTACAGGAAGAAAGCTACAGCATCAATAATCATTTTGATCATCTTGTTACTCGCAAGTTCTGCCAATAGTTTCTTCATTCCTCTAAGGATATGCTCTCAGCAGTTCATGCTGAGGCAGTCAGGACATAATTCACTAATACCCCTTCTTCAGCACATCTTTTGCTGATACTCTCATCCATGCTTTTGTTTCCTCTATACTTGCCTATTGCTATCCTGGCTAACCTTCAATCTTCCACGCTTCAAACATGAGTTCATCCAAAACTCTGCTGCTTGTACTTCAGCAAATAATCATCAAGGACCAGCGAACTCAAGAAGAAGGGATTGTGCAGTTATGAACACAGGTGCCTGAGAACACTTCCTGAATTTTGTGCAGGTGATGTTGAAATGAAAATGAAATGAAAATCGCTTATTGTCACAAGTAGACTTCAAATGAAGTTACTGTGAAAAGCCCCTAGTCGCCACATTCCGGCGCCTGTTCGGGGAGGCTGTTACGGGATGCTGTTACTTATATTAAAATCAGGTTGAAGAATGGGTTAGTATAATCAAAAAGCATTATATTTGGATGCAATTTTGATAGTTGTGAAAAAATATTAATTTATTAAGCCTTTAAATGTAAAATGAACAAATGTAATGAACATATATTTGCAGATGAAAGTTTGGCACAAAATTATATTTAAAAAGTGGGGATTCTTTTTTAGATTGCCTTGTGACACGTTTTATCAAAAATAATTTTTAGAAGATATTTTGTGTATTTTTCACAGTAGAGGAAGCAACAAGATTGAACAAAAAGCTAATGATGGCGAATAAAAATCAGGAGAATGTCATGCATGACCTGAAACAGGTACTTCAGAAACCTTTGAATACTTGGAACACAATGAAGTAAAAATTCCTCTGATTGTATTTTAAATGTTTTTGCAGAGATTTCTTCTGTTTGATATTACTGATGTTGGAAATTCATTCTTTTTGAATGTGGTTATGATTTTGCAATAAATAGCTGCCAGAGGAAATCTTCACATGTGATCACCAATGTCTACAAATAATGATTGAGGAATTTGTACCGCAGTGATAACATTTTTGAAGTAAGAGGCAATGATAGAGTTATTCTCTTGAGTTTAGGCAGTGCTTTGACAACTAGAAAGTTGATCTGTGGTTCTGTACTTTTTCATTCAACTTTCTAAGAACTTTCCTAATTTGCAGACTTTGTGCAATTTATTTTCTTTTTGCTTTCTGTTTCCTTTCTGACTGAAATACTGTGCTGCTTGGTCTCTTTGGTACTGCGGTAAATTAGCCACTAGTTGGCACGCAAGAATAACAAGGAACTTGTTGCATGAAGAATCACTGGGGAGGACCTGCACCCCTTCCACTGTAGCACGGTGTGTCAGTGTAGTATTACATCAAGCTACTATATATTCATGTGTAGAGTATATTGTGGTTGTTGCACAACAAACTGTACAAGGTTCAAAGGATTCTGACAACGACATATAATGTAAAATAGTAACCTAGATTTAATTGTTTTAAATTTCTTACAGTTGCTTTATGTATTGTGTTTGTTCTGTGAATCTGGTGTCATTATTTCAGAAGAGCATTTTTGTAAAAGTTTTTTTTAGAGCACTGGTTAACGTTATAGTAAAATGTCTAGAACTTTGCTGTTGAATTAAAAAAGATGAAACAGCAATAGAAAATTCTGAAAACATGCATCAAGTCAGGCAGTATCTCTGAAAAGGACAAGCAAGTTTAGAGGTTTGGCTATAACACTTCATCAGGACTGAGAAAAGAAAACCAGATAAGCGTTTAAATAGAATTAGAATGGAATGGTGAGGGAGGAATGATACAGGAGATGTATCAGTAAAATGACTTGAAGTCTGTGAAGAACAAAACCAGGAGATGGTTAGATGGCTGAGAAAGTCACATGACAGGAACAGGGGTGGACTAGCTCTTTCAAAAGCTTGCAGGATTATTTTTGTGAATCTTGCAGAAAGAGGGGATGGAAGGGGATGATTCTTCCTCTTCTGTTTGATAAAGAGTTTCACGGTATTGTTACGATCCCTGCAGGGGAACCGTCGATTAAAATAACCAAATTTACTCAATGATCCCCAAAGAAGAAATTCCTATAAAAATTGAACTTTTTTAACTTCAAGAAATGGAATCATAGAATCCCTACAGTGCAGAAGGAGGCCATTCGCCTCATCAGGTCTGTACTGACCCTTGGAAAGAGCACCCTACCTAGGCCCCCCGCCCTATCCCTGTAAACCCACCTAACCTTTGGACACACTAAGGAGCAATTTAGCATGGCCAATCCACCATACCTGCACATCTTTGGACAAGGAGTAATTTAACACGGTCAATCCACCTAACCTACACATCTTTGAACACTAAGGGGCAATTTAGCATGGCCAATCCACCTAAGGCGGGATTCTCCCGAATCGGCGCAGTGGCCCGACGCCGGTGTCAAAAACGGCGCGAACCACTCCGGCATCTGGCCGACCGGAAGTAGCGGAATTCTCCGCACTTACAGGGGCTAGGCCGGCACCAGAGGGGTTGGCGCCGCTCCAGCTGACGCCGAAGGAACTGCACGAGTTAGCGCATGCGCAGAACCGTCGGTGTGCTTCCGCGCATATGAGACCAGATGGCGTATTCTGGCGCATGCGCAGGGGGGTGCCTTCTCCACGCCGGCCATGGCAGAGCCCTACATGGGCCAGCGCTGAAGGAAGAAGTGCCCCCACAGCACATGCCTGCCCGCAGATCGGTGGGCCCCGATCACTTATGCAAATTAAACATGAATTAGCAGGCAAATGATATGTCATGCCCAGTAAAGGACACCTAAACATGGACTGTATTCAGTGTAGAATTTTCTAGAACTGCCTTTTCTTTTAAAAAGCTGGACATTAAATGATGCCACGGGTACAGGCAAGGGTCTGGTGAATTTTGTAATTTCTGCATTGTTTCAGATTGTGATCAAGTCTCCGAAAAGTTAAGTTCCTAATTGAATGACCATGGACGGGTGCCCATAGAATCCTTACAGCATAAAAGGAGGTCATTCGGCCCATCGAGTCTGCACTCAACCTCTAGAAGAGCACCCGACCTAGGCCCATTCCGTCGCCGTATCCCCGTAACCCTACCTAACTTGCACATCTTTGGACACTGGGGGGCAATTTAGCATGGCCAATCCACTTAACCTGCACATCTTGGACTGAGGGAGGAAACAAGAGCATCCAGAAGAAACTCATGCAGACACGGGGAGAATGTGCAAACACCACACAGCCGGCCACCCAAGACTGGAATTGAAGGTGGGATCCTGGCCTGTGAGGCAGCAATGCTAACCACTGTGCCACCAAGACACCCCTCTTGAATGCTCATGCCAAGACGAATCCTTTATGGAATTCTAACTTCTTAATGTTTGTGGACTTACCCAAAATTCCAAATCAATGGACTCGTAGACTCATTTGGCGGAATCTTCCAAGAAAATAGCAAAAAATAATTTTTGGCACAAAAATTGGTGCCAATCCCGCTGGCCCCAGCGGCGCGATCTGGATCGATCGCTTTAGGCACTTTGAAAAGTAAACAAAAACCTCGGCAAAACATTTATTATCACGGTTTGTACCCTTTCTGCCAGAGACAGAGGCAGGGTATCCCTCCTCTTCAAATTCCCTTTGACCGTCTCCACCAAACTAGCTAGGTTCCTTTTTGCATTGTGGCCTAGTCATGGGACACCTGAATACCCAAATACCAAAACCGTGCCCTGGCCACCTTTGTAGCCATCTGGGATGGCCTCGTCCCGATTACAAAATGGACACTTGCAAAGACTGCAGGGAAAATTGGACAATGCGAAGAAACAAGCAGGTGCAAGCTCTGTCTGTTGATTAGAACCTTAAACGCTCAGACAGGACAGAAACTACCAAACGATTTACATACTAATGAGCCATCTCTGGGGACAAAAGGGAAACATTTAGATAACAATGTTGGGACAGATTCCCCGGCGCCAGTAAAAGCTAAGCCAAAGCTGACTGACAGTCACCAGGACACACCCAGCGATCAGGGAACCACCCCTCTATTGGAGGAAAATCGATACCGATGATTGGGAAAGACCCAATTAGGTGAGGCCAAGTTCAAGACCCGCCCAAAAGAGCGTGAAGCCCTTTGCAGTATAAGGTATCACCCAAGGGAGAATCTTCCTCCTTTGGCTTTGGCTCTCAGCCAAGAGAGAGACCAGCCTAGCAACTACAGCAGACCAAGTAAGTTCCAAGTCAACGCACGCTACGAGATAGACGCTCCTAGTTGCTACCCTGTAAACAGCTCAAACCAGCAGCCTCAGAACCGAGCAATGGCCATTGTTTCTCTGACTGAGTGGGCGCCCGAAGCTAAGTATAGGCCTTAGTAATAGTGGTAGTTTAGTTTGTAGAGTTTATGCATGAGTAGATTTGGCTGTGGGTAAATAAATGAGCATTGTTTTTGAACTTACTAACTGGTGTATCAAGTCATTGATCAGTATTCGGTTCTGAACCTTGTGGCGGTGTCGAAAGATACCTGGCGACTCTTGAGCAAACGTGATTAAATAGAGCCAAATTAAGAACCAACCAAAAGTTAGCAACATTTACTGGCGACATCTGACGGGACTCGACTTAGAAGTGGCCTAACCACTCCGAGAGAACCCAAGATTTGAATTGAGAATCCAATTGGGAACAGAAAGAAAAACCACAAGCGTCAAAACAGTACTGATCAAGCCTCTGAGATTCGGAAGTGTGTTAATGCATGCGTACTAACAGGGATATAAGGTAAACCTGAGAGATTTTGTTGCGAAAAACTGTCGGGAGTTTTGTAGGCCGGAAATTAGCGTAAGCCGTACCCGTGTTTACATCACCGCTTTATCACCCCCTGTTCCAAATTCGTTAGAGGTCCTAGTAGAGAGAATGGCAATGACGGCAATGGAACGCCTTATGATCCCCCAGGAATTAGAGGTCGCAGCGACCAGCAGTAGAGTAGGACAGTGTCCCGTTTGGGAAGAAGAGATCAGGAAATATCTCAAAGGGAAAGGATGGCCCCTTTGGAGTGAATTCTGTGATAATGAGGAAACAGGACCCAGGAGTATAGGACATACTTGGTGGGAGAACCTGTCAGAGATCCACAAGAAGAGATTAGGGAAAGCTCGCAAGCCGATGGCAATCGTATCCTGTTTGGCACAATTGCGAGGCACAGAGGAGATCGTTAGGACGCTCCGCAGAGATAGAGGAGAGAGACAGATGTAGTGAGGTAGACGTGAGTGAGGTAGAGAAAGAGAATCGAGATTTGAAAGAGCAGTTAGCAGCAAGGGACAGAGAGGTGGATGATGCCAAGAGGGCACATCAGTCTTGTCTTGCGCATTTGAACAGCTTTCATACGCAATACGATAAGGCCTACCAGGACACGCAACGTGCGGTCTTGGTAAGACAAGAAACAGAAAAGCAACTTGAGAAATTGCAGAAGCAGTGCAATGATTTAAAAGCAGCCCTACCAGCACTCCATACTTCCACAACGGAACAAAGGCAGAGCTCAGTCGACCATGCAAAGTGCCGGAAGCAAATTGCAGAATTGCAATCTCTGCTGTCCGTGCAAAATGGCTTTCAGATTACATTCGGACCCCAATTAGATCAAGAAAATGGCCCCGATTGGCAGGAATTGAACAATAGATACGTACATGGGACATGTACGCAGGAAAAACTCCAGAAAAGGAAAGCGCCCCAACCCCCAACTGAACAGGCAGAACACCCCCCCCATGAATCCTGTGACCACACACCTCAGGGCCGCAGGAGAAGGAGAAGCAGACTTCCTTTACACAACCCCGTTAACTGTGACCCAATTACGGGACGCGTGTGGAAAAATTACACCGTTCCTTCCCACATCCGACCCCCACCAATTTTTCGCGAAAGTCAGACAACAGGCAATCATGTACGGCCTGGACGAAAAGGAGCAAGTGAAGCTCACAGTTTTAAGCCTCGACCCTTCAGTCGTAGCAGCCCTTCCCGACCCACAGAATGTAGGAGGAGGCACACTCCAAGAGATGCACACAGCGATCCTTGATGCGATTGGCTTTAACAGAGGAGACACCGTAGAAGGCCTAAATAAGTGTACGCAAAAGAAGACAGAGCACCCCACAGCGTTTGCTGGATGTTTGTGGATTCACTTTACCGCAGTTTTTGGACAGTTAGCCCGTGCCCATTTGTCCCCAGATAATATGGCCAAATAGACCCGAATTCTAGTCTCCCACGCCACAGAAGCAGGACGAAAAGCTTGCGCAAATTATGACCCCTCGGATGAGGCCCACAATGAAAAATGGGGTTTGAAGAGATTGTCCCGCGCTTGGGAGCAATCAATTGCAGGCAAAACCGCATTTATAACACCCGATGAAGAGCAGGTAGAAATGAACCCAGTTAAGGCACACCAGAACCCCGCTTGGGTAAATGAGGGCAGGAACAGCCAACCCCAGCCCAAAGTTCAGGAATGTTATAATTGTGGACAGCTAGGACACTTTGCACGAGAGTGCAACGCGCCCCAGAAGCAGCAGAGAAACCAACAGACAGGCACCCTAAACAAGAATAGGGAAAGCCGATCCATAGCGTTAGCGCCCGTTCAGAGAGTACAGACATGAACGGCACCGACTGACGGTGTTCGGGCTCCCCAATTTGGGTCTGTGACACCCTTTGGGACAAGTCCGGTAGACCGGTAGTAGCAGGCAAAGTTCGGGGACAACGCGTGGAATTTCTTTGGGACACAGGAGGGTCCCGCACCACACACAATTCCTCCACAATGTTCCAGCGAGACACGTGGCCCACAACAGACGTCATTTCACTCAGCGGTTTTACAGGCCATTTACAACAGGGACACATCACAGCCCCGATAGCAATACAGATAGGGAACATCGCAACCAAGCACCCCGTAGTTTTAGTTGATCTGCCCCAGACAGCAGAACATATCCTTGGGATCGACTTCATGAGCTCCCATAACCTTTCTTTCGAGCCAGTGAACAAGTGTGTATGGAAAATGGCAAAGGCAGCACGAGCCCCCGCCATGCTCTCAGTAGGAGACTACGTAAATAGGATTAGCTCAGTAGGAGACTTCTGGTTCGACCCTCGAGCCATTAGTGCAGACAAACAGGTTAGGGCAGTCCTGCAGGAACACAAAGCAGCATTTGCACAGCACAAGCACGATGGTGGCAGTCTGACTGGCTTTGTGAACGTTACAGGTCCCGACCCTAAACCCCAGAAGCAGTACGGATTTCCCCAGGAAGCAGAGGGAGAAATCTCCAAAGTGATAGAGAGTTTGTTGGATCAAGGCGTACTCAGATCAGTAGCCTCCACAAACAACGCACTGATTTGGCCCGTCAGGAAACCGGATGGATCATGGCGACTGACCATTGATTACCAGGAACTGAACAAAGTAACCCCAGTAGCAGCCCCCACCATAGCCACGAGTCCCGAGACCATGCTCAAACAGGGACTCCAGTCAAAATTTTTTTGGTTTTGGACATTAGTAACGGCTTTTGGTCCATTCCATTGGCTAAAGCGTGCCAGTACAAATTCGCCTTTACATTCCAAGGGCAACAATACACGTGGACGTGCCTTCCACAAGACTTCCACAACTCTCCCTCCATTTTCCACCGACAGCTGGCAAATGGATTAGCAAAATGTTCCCGCCCCGATTGTCTGGTCCAGTATGTAGACGACTTGTTACTACAGACAGACACAAAGGGAGAGCACGTTTTGCTTCTCGCCAAGCTCCTAGCACTCATAAAAGAAATTGGTTGTAAAGTCAACCCCAAGAAGGCCCAGATTCTGAAAGAAAAAGTGATTTACTTGGGAACAGTGATCACTCATGGTAAACGCGAGATCGAACACAAGAGAATTGACTCGATCGTCAAATTGCCCCTTCCCCACAATGTCTCAGCCCTCCGGTCATTTTTAGGACTAGTTGGTTACTGCCGAAACCATATTGATGGTTTTGCCACTAAAGCAGTGCTCCTTTCCGAACTTCTCAAGAAGCAGGCACCTTGGGAATGGCTTCCACAGCATACAGATGGCGTGGACGCTTTAAAAAGAGCACTCAGCACAGTCCCCACACTACAGGTCCCAGATCCACATTCCCCGTACGCTATAGAGGTAGCAAGCACCGACCGAACCCTTTCGGCCGTGCTCCTCCAGGAACGCCACGGCCAGTTACGCCCCTTAGCATTTGCCTCACGCATGTTAGACCCCGTTGAGCAAGGATTTTCTGCCTGTGAAAGGCATCTGCTCGCAGTTTTTGGGCAGTACAATACTTCGCCTACATTACAGGACTCAATCCCATCACCATCCTCACAGAACACACACTGACACAGCTATTGACTTAAAGATGGCACAGTCAGCCAAATCCATGCAGCCCGTTGGATCCTTCTTTTGCAGGGACGTGACATCACGGTAAAGAGAACCAAAACCCACACATTCCTTGCCGATAATCTGCAGTATGCAGGCACCCCTCACGAATGTGAGATCATCTCCACTAAACACAACACAGGCTCATTTATTCCCAAAACACCCCCCAGGAAAACAGGTAGTACACCCCAGAGACCCCAGCCCACAGACACGTGCGCACCCCTAAGGATTTATGTGGATGGCTCATCCACAGTCTTAAACGGAAAGAGAATTACCGGTTGTGGTATTATGTAGAGAACGTGCAGGGACAGGGACGCACCCTAGATGAAATTTCCTTGAAGTTGCCACTTAGGCTCGCAGGCAGCAGAGCTGGCAGCAATTGCATATATTGTAGACCACCCAGACTCGTTCCCGACCCCAGCAGACATCTATTCAGACAGCTTGCATGTCTGCAATAGTTTGACAGAGTTCCTACCACTCTGGGAAACAAGAGGATTTGTTTCCGCGGACGGTAAACCCCTACCCGCAGCCCCATTACTCCGCCATATCTTAGAGACAGCGGAGGATAGGAAATACGGCATAATTAAGGTTTGCAGTCATCACCTCTCTTCCCCCCTTGGAAACTTTAAAGCAGACACCCTAGCGAAGACATGGTTATTTTTGGAACCCCCCCGAAAGCACCCCAGTACACGCAGTTCAGGCCTCACAGACCTAATTCAGGATTTAGTGAAGGCCCAGAAAGAGGACGAGAAACTCAGGGAAGTTTTAAAGGGAACCTTCCCAGCCCCATACGACAAGTTTAAAAATGTAATCACAACACACGACGGTGTGATTTTAAAGGATGGCATTTATATAGTTCCCAGCCAGGACAGAAACCAGATCATTTGTCAGTTCCATGACAATCATGGACACCAAGGAATTGAACCCACCCTAGCCCACCTCAGACCGCTTTGCTGGTGGCCTGATTTAAAAACCGATGTCACACACTACGTAGAGAATTGTTTAATCTGTGCCCAGAACAATCCGGACAGATATGCGAAAAGGGCCCAACTTAGCCATACCCGCCCCGTTAATGGACCCTGGACAAATCTCCAGATAGATTATATAGGACCCCTACCCCCGTGCAGAAATGGTTACAAGTATGTGTTGGTGGTCATAGACACCTTCACAAAATGGGTGGACGCATTTCCGTCAAAACTAATACGGCCAAGACGACAGCTAAAATATTAACACACCACATCTTTACAAGGTGGGGCCTCCCACGCAGTATAGAGTCTGACCAAGGCTCCCATTTCATAGAATTTACAGTGCAGAAGGAGGCCATTCGGCCCATCGAGTCTGCACCGGCTCTTGGAAAGAGCACCCTACCCAAGGTCAACACCGCCACCCTATCCCCATAACCCAGCAACCCCACCCAACACTAAGGGCAATTTTGGACACTAAGGGCAATTTATCATGGCCAATCCACCTAACCTGCACATCTTTGGACTGTGGGAGGAAACCGGAGCACCCGGAGGAAACCCACGCACACACGGGGAGGATGTGCAGACTCCGCACAGACAGTGACCCAAGCTGGAATCGAACCTGGGACCCTGGAGCTGTGAAGCAATTGTGCTATCCACAAGGCTACCGTGCTGCCCCACGGACATTTCACCGGACATGTAATGAAAAACATCCTCACGATTTTCGGATTTACACAAAAGTTCCATATCGCATACCACCCCCAGTCAAGTGGTATTGTAGAATGAATGAATAGGACACTGAAAGCCACCCTCAGGAAAATGGTTTAGCAAAATAATAGCACCTGGGATTCAATACTCCCATTTGCTTTGATGTTTTTAAGAAACACGGTATCTACATCCACAGGTTACACCCCCCACACCCTCATGACCGGACGCCCCATGAAAGGCACTGAGTATTTACTAGGACTGGATTTGGCCAGCCCCGCAGTTACAGGCCTCACACATGAAAACGCGGTCACACAACTAGTACAGAACATAAAGGCAGCCCAACTCTCCGCAGCAGTGAGACTTGGAACCAGGAAGAAACAGAGCAAGGCCTGTTTCGACAAAACAGTACATGCCACTGAGTTTACAGTAGGACAACAAGTTATGCTTTCCCTTTACCACCCAGTTCATTCCTCTCCCCAAAATTTTACGGACCGTACTCCATTTCGGACAAAGTCAGCCCCTCAGTATACAAAATAACTTATCCCAATGGTATGTCTGCGTGGTTTCATATAAACCAGCTCAAGGCTTATGGCTCACAGAATAACCGCGCACACCACATCCTGCTCCCAGCAGCAGACGATCACGCCCCGCCCACCGATGACGTATTCCTACCCTCTCCCAACCACTCCAGTCCGCCCTCAGACACGACTTCAACTCCGCCCCCAGAGGAACGACTCCGCCTCTCCATTCCCTCAACCAGCAGCGACAGTGATAGCGATCACAATGACGACAGCCACAGCACATCACGATACGACTACACCCTTGCACCAGGCCCCACTCCCAGTGAATCTGAGCATGATTCTACTGACCCATTCGAGATCACTTACATCAAAGCCCGTGACCCAGACCCACCACCCGACGATTACGGATTGAAGCATAGTAGCTCCAACCTCGACACACGATTCTCGCACCGAGACAATTCGTTCAGGCTCATCCGGAATGATGAGATGGACCCCAATTCGCCCCAAGCAGCTTTAGCACGGTTACTACAGACAAGAGTTTGGCAGCCGGGAGAAGATGATGCCTTAGAGTCTGACTCCCACCAAATGAATCCCTTTGTGATCCTGTTCGCTATTGAGCAGTGAGGTGTCCAGATGATGGAGAAAAAAGGAACCGATGGAGAGATACGGGGCGCGATTCTCCCCTCCCGCGCCGGTTGGGAGAATTGCCTGGGTCACTAAATTTTCCCGTGACGCCGGTCCGACGCCTTCCCGTGGGATTCACCCAAGTGGCGAGAACGGCCTCGTCGAGGTCCGCGCGGCGCAGGCCGGAGAATCGCCCGAGACACCCAAAATGGCGATTCTCCGGCACCCCTGCTATTCTCAGGCCCGTATGGGCCGAGCGGCCGGCCCAAAACGGCGGGTTCCCCCCGGCGCCGTCCACACCTGGTCGCAGCCGGCGGGAACAGCGCAGGAACGCTGGGGGGGGGGTGGATCCTGCACCGGGGGGGGGGGGCCTCAAATGGGGTCTGGCCCGCGATCGGTGCCCACCGATCGTCGGGCCGTCCTCTCTGAAGGAGGACCTCCTTTCCTCCGCAGCCTCGCAAGATCCGTCAGACATCTTCTTGCGGGGCGGACTCGGAGAGGACGGCAACCACGCATACGCGGGTGACGCCAGTTATGTGGCGCCGGCTGCGTCATGTATGCGGCGCCGCCCGTACGCGGCGCCAAGGCCTGGCGCGCGTAAATGACGCGGCGCCGCTCCTAGCCCATTATCGGGCCCTGAATCGGTCGGGATAGGGGCCGTTTCGCGCCGTCGTGAACCTCGACGGCGTTCACGACGGCGCGAACACTCAGCCTCCATTTCGGAGAATCCAGCCCACGGTGTCCTTTCTGATGGAGCCTGAACCATGTTTGTTGAATGTTTGTTCATTAGTCTTATCGTTAAGTGTTGTGTGTAAACTCGGAACGTTTTTTTCACGGCCCCACGTCACCACCCCCTTTGACGGCAAATGGCTGTTAGAGGATCTAGTTTGTCCCCAGAAACTTGTTAATGGAACAAGTTTGCCCCAGACAATAGTTCAGAGGAACTAGTCTGTCGACAGAACCCGACTCATAGTTGCTCTCTTAATTCGAGAGGCAGCCCCCCCACGATGACCACATTCTTACCCGTTCTTGCCGCTTGCTCAGGCAGTGGAGAAATGGCATTGGTCCCCCGCCCTGCCTGAGGACCCCCTCTGGTCAGCTACGCTCGGGTAGAGCAAATACGACATTGATCACCGTCGTACCTGGGGATTCCACCCATTTCTTACCCGCCGCGGCCCATACACACCCCATTTTGGCTCGTTACGTTCAAAATTCTTTTGTTTGGTTTTGGCAACCCTCAGGTTGCTTCCCTATGATATTTACATCCTCAAACACGGATGGTAAATCACACAGGCTGCGAGGCGGCTCGCAGTACGGCAGTATTTTCTTAGATGCCTTGTCCAAATATTCGGTTTTAAAAAAAAATGAGGGAGTCACAGATGGTGACCAATTATAAAGGGAAATTGACAATAAACGACAGACAGATAGACATACGAGATCTTAAGCAAGATAATAACAGAAATTATGCTTGTGTTCACAGAAACCCAGGAACCCCAGAGGAAGCCAAAGAAGTCCGACAAAGATGAAGACAACCTTCGTGTTCACATGGATCTTAGCAGGATCCCTTCAGTTGCGCGCGGACGCTACCCCCCTGACCCCTACCACACAAACCGTAAATGACTCTCACCCCTGTAATACACGGAACCCCGAGATAACTAGTCCAGTGACAGCTAGCAATACCCCGACCTGGTGTGATAAGTTTATCACCTTGGTACTCGCTCTCATATGTAGTCAAAGCACTCTTAGTGCTGGCGATACTTTGCAGTGCCGTGCAAACGTTTTGAGTCAGGAAATGGCGAAACAGAGCATATCGCTCTCGCACCCCAGTATACAGATTTAGGTCCCCCATTTTCGGATTTCACCAGACCCCCGAACCCACTGGGACAGATTAAAGAGCATCCATTTTGTTTAATGTATTCTATGGACTAAAGAGATGTAAATCTCTGTGTCTGACTGCCAGGCCAGAGAAATTTGTGTACTGCTATTTTGTACAGTTTAAGATGTATAGATTATTTTTGGATTGTTTGTATTTTTGGGTTGTTTAAATGAGGATAGTTTATTGAGAATAGTTAGAGGTTCCAGTTTTTAATTTTTCTGTAATGCGTGTATTAATGACATAGCGCCCCGTAGAATTTTTTGATAATGAATGTATTTAAAATGGTTTAAGTAAAATTGTGTTGCATAGGATAGGACAGTGTAGAGCCTAAGCATGGGTGCCCTGGGGATCAAAGGATGAAGACGCCATGGTAATCTGACCCTTCATGCTTCGCGTTGAGGATCACAAGGAGGGAGTGTAGCCATCTAGGATGGCCACGTCCCAATTACAAAATGGATACTTGCAAAGACTGCAGGGAAAATTGGACAATGCTAAGAAACAAGCAGGTGCATGCTCTGTCTGTTTATTAGAACCTTAAACGCTCAGACAGGACAGAAACTACCAAACGATTTACATACTAATGAGCCATCTCCGGGGACAAAAGGGAAACATTTAGATACACAATGCTAGGACAGACTCCCCGACGCCAGTAGAAGCTAAGACAAAGCTGACTGACAGTCACCAGGACATGCCCAGCGATCAGGGAACCACCCCTCTATTGGAGGAAAATCGATACCGATGATTGGGAAAGACCCAATTAGGTGAGGCCAAGTTCAAGGCCCGCCCAAAAGAGTGCGAAGCCCTTTCTAGTATAAGGTATCACCCAAGGGAGAATCTTCCTCCTTTGGCTTTGGCTCTCAGCGAAGAGAGAGACCAGCCTAGCAACTACAGCAGACCAAGTAAGTTCCAAGTCAATGCACCCTACGAGATAGACGCTCTTAGTTGCTACCCTGTAAACAGCTCAAACCAGCAGTCTCAGAACTGAGCAACGGCCATTGTTCCTCTGACTGAGTGGGCGCCCAAAGCTAAGTATAGGCCTTAGTCATAGTGGTAATTTAGTTTGTAGAGTTTATGCATGAGTAGATTTGACTGTGTGTAAATAAATGAGCATTGCTTTTGAACTTACTAACTGGTGTATCAAGTCATTGATCAGTATTCGGTTCTGAACCTTGTGGCGGTATCGAAAGATACCTGGCGACTCTTGAGCAAACGTGATTAAATAGAGCCAAATTAAGAACCAACCAAAAGTTAGCAATACCTTGAATGGCAGGGCTCCTAAATTCGCATTCCTCCCCTGGGTTTTCTTTGGAAATACCTCCCTTTTCGCCATGTTCAGTTTGTATCCAGAAAATCCACCACATTTCCCCAGTAGGTCCATTAGCTAGCCCATACATGCCAACGGGTTTGAAACGCATAGTAACAAATCTTCTGCCTATAATGACACTCTGCTCCCTACCTATCCTCACAATGCCCTTTTACTCTCTTGAAGCTCGCAGCATTAGCCAACGCGAGCAACAACGGAGACAGTAGGCATTCCTGTCCTGTTCCCCTATATAATCTAAAATATCCCCAATTTATCACATTTGTTCGCCCACTCACCATGGGGGATGCATAGAGCAATTGTACCCATGAAACAAATGTCGGTCCAAACCCAAACCTTCTTAGGACCTCGAACATGTACCACCATCCCTTCTCCGCATCCAATGATATGATAACCTCAGGCTTTCTACCCTGTGAAGGGTTCAATACCACATTCAACAGCCTCCTGATATAACTTGACAAATGCCGTCCCTTAACAAACCCTGCCTGGTCCTCCGAGATCATAAGTCAGAAGTTCATCAGATATAGGAGCAGAATTAGGCCATTCGGCCCATTGAGCCTGCTCCGCCATTCTATCATGGCTGATATGTTCTTCATCTACTGCTACAATGTTACAGACCAAGATCTGGAATGCGAAATCAGCCAGAGCATCTCCCCCCTGGAACACATGACATAGAAGCAGAAGTAGGCAATTTTGCCTTCCAAGCCTAAGCACCCTCGATGTGATCGTGGCTGATCCCATCCTGGCCTCAGCTCCACCGTCCTGCCTGTTCTCCATAACCCTTCAACCCATTACCAATTAAAAATCTATCGAACTCCTCCTTAAATTTACTCATCCACCGCTGGGGTAGCGAATTCCACAGATTCTGTTTTGAATTTGCTACCTCTTATTCTAAGATTGTGACCTCTCGTTTTAGAATGCCCCACAAGAGGAAGCATCAGCCTGACATCTACTTTATCCATATATTTTAGCATCTTGTATACATCAATGAGATCGCCCCTCATTCCTGATTTTTGGGGGGATTTGATTTGATTTATTGTCCCATGTATCGAAGTACAGTGAATAGTATTTTTCTGTGGCCAAGGGAATGTACACAGTACGTACATAGTAGACAAAAAAAAGAATAATTGACAGAGTACATTGACAAATGGTACATCGACAAACAGTGATTGGTTACAGTGCAGAACAAGGGGCCAAACAAAGCAAATACATGAGCAAGAGCAGAATAGGGTGTCGTGAATAGTGTTCTTGCAGGGAACAGACCAGTCTGAGGGAGAGTCGTTGACGAGTCTAGTAGCTGTGGGGAAGAAGCTGTTCCTATGTCTGGATGTGCAGGTCTTCAGACTCCTGTACATTCTGCCTGATGGAAGGGTCTGGAAGAAGGCAAAGCCTGGTGGGAGGGGTCTCTTATAACGCTGTCTGCCTTCCTGAGGCAGCGGGAGGTGTATACAGAATCAATGTGGGGGTGGCAAGCTTGTGTGATGCATTGGGCTGAGTTCACCAAACTCTGCAGTTTCTTGCGATCTTGGGCCGAGCAGTTGTCATATCAAGCTGTGATGCAGCGGGATAGGATGTTCTCTAGGGCACGTCTGTAGAAGTTTGTAAGACTCGATGCAGACATGCCGAATTTCTATAGCTTCCGTAAGAAGTAGGGACGTTGGGCTGGATTCTCTGTTAACTGACGCCAAAATCGGGAAATGTGATCGGGCGGAGAATAGCTTCCGACGCTGAACTTGAACCAGAAGCCGCTTTCACGCCAAATCGGGATTCTCAGGTCCTCCAAAAAATGACAAAATTGCAGGGCCCGCTGCGCCGGTCTGAAAGTACAGTAGGCATATCATTAGCGGTCCTGACGACCGATTCTCCGGGGCCTCCGTGATTCAGCGCCTCGGACAGGCCGATTTCCCGACGGCATGTTTCTAATGTGCTATAAATATTTGTGAACCTGGGCGGCAGAGGAGGTAGGAAGTGGCGTGGGGTGAGTGCGGGTTTCAGAATCGGGCACCGGCTGTGCTTTCTGCGTGGGGGGAGGGAACAGGCCGAGCAGCCAGGGAGCCCCCCAACAGGAAAGGGGCGGTGCCCAGGCACCGACCGCCATTACGGCGGCCATCTTGCTCACCACCCAACCCGGCCCCTGGGTGCACGCAGTGACAACGGCCATATGGATGACCCTCCCAACCCCACCCCACCAGCAGCCACCCACCAGGGGACCACCCAGGACCACACCGACGGCAAACCCCAGTGAGGGCAGTGCCATCCAACGGTGCCCCTGGCAGCAGGGAAGGGCGCCAGGGATGGGGGACATGTGTGGTTGGTGCGCGCAGTGACAACTGGTGCCACCGTGTAGCCCATGATATCTGTTTGGGCACGGGTGCATGCTCCATGATTACATGTGTGCTTAAAAGAGAATTGGTGTTAATGGGAGAATTGTAGCTGAAGATGTATTTTGGACTGCATGTTAATCTTAAATTCTGTGAGTATTTGTTAAGATAATGGGGAAGTAAAGGAGTATGGTATACAATCCAACTTTTCATGCTTAATGTTTTTTTCTTCTGGTTGAAGCTAATTAGGGTCCTGTGACTCTGTTCCTCCACGTTTTATTAAAAAAGGTAAAAGTTACTGTCTTTTGAACCAGGATTCCAGTCTGCGATCTTCTGTCCAGTTATAACATCATCTGGGATCATAACAACCTTCATCCAGATGATCAGTCTCAAATAAATTTTTCATTGTCCAAACCATTGACCAAGAAGTATACTAAAACCATGTCCCTTGCCTTGCAGTAACATCAACCAATGAACCTTGGCCATCAACCAGCAATGCCCTCCCCCCCTCAACACCAGGAGGAAATCGCCAGGAGGACATGAATGACGCATCACAGTTATCACCTGCACCATCCACCATCGCAGAGACAAGGACCTTTGTTGGGTGAACTTAGCTTCTGGTCACTATCTGGTGAGCAACACACTGTTTCAGGTGGAGATAGGAACGTCCCAAGAATCGGTGGTCTGCTGGACACGTTTGTCCCTCAGCTGCTTGAGTTGCAAAGGCAAAGTCGGGAATACCAGGAGGGGTTGTAAACGATACTCCTGCGATTGTAAGGCTGATGGATGAGTCCCAAAGCCTTCAGTCACAGGAAATGTTGCCGCCGTTGTGTGGCACCCAGGCCAACACTGCACGTGAAAAGCCTGCGGAAGGACGTCAGAACCATGACTGGGGAACTCCGAAGCATGGCTCAGTCCCTGAGGACCATGGTTGAGGAGTTTGATACCGTGGTTCAGACACTGGCAGGCCTCCAGGACTGGCAGCTTGAGATGACATTGAGGTTTCTGGAGCTCACTCCACCCGCCCCTCTACCCCATGGAGTAACATAGGGGCCCATGAGCACCCGGAGAGAGGAGGAAGCACTGAAGAAAATTCCAGAGCATTCCACCCATGAAGGCCTGGGAGTGACCAGCTCTTCTGAATCCCCCCTTCCTGACACCGGCGTACCTCAGGGGAAGCAGACAGAACAGGCTGATGAGGCAATATTGGTACTACCCGAAAGTAGGCTAGGGCCCTCCAGGTCCCGGCTCTCTGGAGGACACCTGCCAAGGTTATTTCAAGCAACAGCGCGTGGAAGGCAGCAGGCCGCCTCCACTTCTGACGTATATCCTGGGAATACAATACACCGAGACGTAGTGGGAGGACTTGCAAGAGTAAGGAGTTACGGGGGCACAGAGTGGGCACTGGTGAAGGTAAGCACAGATAGGGGTCGCAATGAAATATCACAATTGCATTTCTCACCTTATTAAAACCTTTTGTTTTTCACAAGCTTAAAGCCTCACTCTTTTTGACCCTCATCCCACTGGGAAAAGTCTTCACCCTATTTGGACACAGCTTTTCTCACAGGCCCTCAATGTAAGGGAAATGGTTCGGCCCATTCAAACTGAGAGTAGCATACATCCTGGAAGGACTCTGGCATTTATCAGTGAACCCTAGATCCTTGTCCCCTAATCCCCTTCCTGTGGTATGGGACAAAGGGTGTAGGCCCAAACCTCACACACATGAGCCGGGGAGTCAGCGGCTGATAGCAAACAAATAGGAGTCAGACATAAGCAAAAGCTGAGGAGCATCAGAGCTTTCCTCACTATGGGTTGTCATCACCTTCCTGCATTGACAGGCTAAGCAGGCACAAGGGCTCCCCAGGTCCAGCACTCCTCCCTTGGTCGCAGAGCAGTCACAAAGCTCTTAGAGGGTGGAGGGTTGTAGAGCTGTTGGACAACATTATGGCCCTATTGCAAGAAGTGGGAAGCGATGAGGGAATCCCTGGTTCTATGACCCAAGCGACCCAAGGGTGAAGACCTTTCCCAGTGGGATGAGGATCAAAGAGAGTGAAGCTTGGCCTCCATCCTCTGGCTTCTCTTCATCCTCTCCCTCCACTCCCTACTCGACATCCTCTTCATCATAGGAGATGTTCTGCTCCTGCTGGTCATCATTATCAAGGATGTCACCCCGCTGCAGGGCCAAGTCCATGACAATGCAGGAGACTCTGGGGACTGTGCTGCAGGGCCTTACCAGATAGGTTGAGGCAACAGAAGCGCATCTTGAGCAGCCTGATGCATTGCTCAATCACCGATCAGGTGCCTTTGTGAGCCTTGTTGTAATGGGTCTCTGCATCGGTCTTATACCGCCACACTGGTGTCATCAGCCAAGACCTCACGGGTATCCCTCAATCCCAACAAGCCATCCTTGCAGCCTGAGACCCTCGAATATCCAAGGCAGTTGAGGTTGCCCAAGGATGACGCTGTCATGCACGTTCCCTGGAAAATGTGCACACACCTGCATGATCCTCATCGAGTCATCACAGACCATCTGGACGTTCTGGATTTGTGGAACCAATTCCTGTTAATAAACAGGACTCCCTAATGCCACGGGGCACAGAAAGCCACATGAGTACCACTGATTACCCCCTGCACCTGTGAAATGTGCCATTTCAGAGATGGCGCCCATTGGCTTCCTGGATTCATATTGGAGTAAACAGGCCCCTTGTTTAAAAAGTCAAGGTTCGGAGTGCACGGTGGCACAGTGGTAGCACTGCTGCCTCATGGTGCCGAGGTCCCAGGTTCGATCCCGGCTCTTGGTCACTGTCCGTGTGGAGTTTGCACATTCTCCCTGTGTTTGCGTGGGTTTCGCCCCCACAACCCAAAGATGTGCAGGGTAGGTGGATTGGCCACACTAAATTGCCCCTTAATTTGAATAAATGAATTGGTACTCTAAATTTATTTTTAAAATGTCAAGGTCCAAGGGAGAACCTTGTGTAAACAAGTCGGCCGCCTGAAAAGCAGAGAGCCCGCCTCGGAGGAAGCCACTCCAGGGACATTGGTACCTCCACCGCCTATTAAACCACTCTGTAGCCAAGGAGTGCAACCCGCAGTGGTCCAACGCCCAGATAATCAAGATGATGATGACTCCGGACCGGAGATGAACACCAAAGCATCCACACTCGCGTATGGCATTATGGCCCGAGTCAAATCCCCAGCAGTGTCCCTCTGTCAATCATCTCGGAAAGGACGATCGACAAAGCGCTGTATGCCATCCAACCCAGCCCCACCGCTAGCAGAAGCACAACCGCGTGCAAAGTGGCACAGAAGGCCTCCTCAGTTGGTTGCTGAGGGGATTTCCGAACTTGGGATGGGGGATAACCCCCATGAGGCCCACAGGGATACCCAGATTGGTCTCTCCATCGGCTCGAGAAATACGAGCTTCCCCGCTAGTGGGCGGTGGCCATCCCAGCTGGGGCTCATAATCTGGTATAAGAGCTGGACCGAACTGGGACCGGCATGTTGGTTGTACCAACGGGATTTATACTGTGTGTATTTACTGCCGTAGACAGATTCCTATGACCGTGAGTAAACCAGCGATCACCCTACCATTCGGCTTCCTGGTTCTTTATACCCCTGTTCAGCTTGTGCTGCATCCAGCCCTTGAGCTTGCCTTGCGGCCCCCCGGCCGCCTGGCACTTGATTCTACCTAGATGCGGCCATTTGTTGCTGTTGGAGTCTCTGCTCCTCCAGCGCTGTTATAAGTCGAATTGCCAGCTCCACTGGCTCCATCACAAGATCTCTGGGAAAGCTGTGAGGGGTGAGAGACAAAGAGGGGGAGGGAGAGAGAGAGAGACAGACAGTCCGGTTGAAGTCCCAGCCAGTTACCCTCAGACCCTCCCCTCGTCCTTTGTCTTCCCGTTCCTGAAAGCAGCACCTTATCCGGCGGCTAACGCTCAGTCACATTTCTGCTGCTCTTCCAACTTGTCTGCACTGCGACTGCCACTTGGCTGGATGAGAGTGCTTTAGAGTTGGGTGAAAAATAGGGAGTTAGGTGAAACTGGGAGAAGGCGGGAAAGTGGAGCTGAGTCCACAAAAGATCAGCCATGATCTCATTGAATAGCGGAGCAGGCTTGAAGGGCCAGATGGCCTACTCTTGCTCCTAGTTCCGAGTTCTTATAAGATGAAACTGAAACATTGGGAGCAAAGCTGAGTAGGAGATTTTCGTACAGCAGCCTGGGAAGGTAAGTGGTTTCACTGATTCACTGACTGAGTGTTCCGACTGGGGTAAAAAAAATGAAAAGTGGCATCTGAGGAAGGCTGTGATTTGATTGGCTAATAATAATTATGAATAATTTGAAAATCCATTTACTTTTTTTTTGTAAATATTTTATTGAAAATTTTTGGTCAACCAACACAGTACATTGTGTATCCTTTACACAATATTATAACAACACAAATAACAATGACCTATTTTATAAACAAAAAATGAATGAATCAATAATAAATAACAAAAATGAAAACTAACCCTAATTGGCAACTGCCTTATCACAAGTAACACTCTCCAAAAATATAATTTAACAGTCCAATATATAATTATCTGTAGCAACAACCTATACATATTATACAGTATATATTAACAACCCTGAGAGTCCTTCTGGTTCCTCCTCCTCCCCCCCCCCCCCCCCCCCCGATCCTGGGCTGCTGCTGCTGCCTTCTTTTTTCCATTCCATCTATCTTTCTGCGAGGTATTCGACGAACGGTTGCCACCGCCTGGTGAACCCTTGAGCCGACCCCCTTAGGACGAACTTAATCCGCTCTAGCTTTATAAACCCCGCCATGTCATTTATCCAGGTCTCCACCCCCGGGGGCTTGGCTTCTTTCCACATTAGCAATATCCTGCGCCGGGCTACTAGGGACGCAAAGGCCAAAACATCGGCCTCTCTCGCCTCCTGCACTCCCGGCTCTTGTGCAACCCCAAATATAGCCAACCCCCAGCTTGGTTCAACCCAGACCCCTACTACTTTTGAAAGCACCTTTGTCACCCCCATCCAAAACCCCTGTAGTGTCGGGCATGACCAAAACATATGGGTATGATTCGCTGGGCTTCTTGAGCACCTCGCACACCTATCCTCCACCTCAAAAAATTTACTGAGCCGTGCTCCAGTCATATGCGCCCTGTGTAATACCTTAAACTGAATCAGGCTTAGCCTGGCACACGAGGACGACGTGTTTACCCTGCTCAGAGCATCTGCCCACAGCCCCTCCTCGATCTCCTCCCCCAGCTCTTCTTCCCATTTCCCTTTTAGTTCATCTACCATAGTCTCCCCTTCGTCCCTCATTTCCCTATATATATCTGACACCTTACCATCCCCCACCCATGTCTTTGAGATCACTCTGTCCTGCACCTCTTGTGTCGGGAGCTGCGGGAATTCCCTCACCTGTTGCCTCGCAAAAGCCCTCAGTTGCATATACCTAAATGCATTCCCTTGGGGCAACCCATATTTCTCGGTCAGCGCTCCCAGACTCGCGAACTTCCCATCCACAAACAGATCTTTCAGTTGCGTTATTCCTGCTCTTTGCCACATTCCATATCCCCCATCCATTCCCCCCGGGGCAAACCTATGGTTGTTTCTTATCGGGGACCCCCCCCAAGGCTCCAGTCTTTCCCCTATGCCGTCTCCACTGTCCCCAAATCTTCAGTGTAGCCACCACCACCGGGCTTGTGGTGTAGTTCCTCGGTGAGAACGGCAATGGGGCTGTCACCATAGCCTGTAGGCTAGTCCCCCTACAGGACGCCCTCTCTAATCTCTTCCACGCCGCACCCTCCTCCTCTCCCATCCACTTACTCACCATTGAAATATTAGCGGCCCAATAATACTCACTTAGGCTCGGTAGTGCCAGCCCCCCCCCTATCCCTGCTACGTTGTAAGAATCCCTTCCTCACTCTCGGGGTCTTCCCGGCCCACACAAAACCCATGATGCTCTTTTCAATCCTTTTTAAAAAAGCCTTCGTGCTCACCACCGGGACGCACTGAAACACAAAGAGGAATCTCGGGAGGACCACCATCTTAACCGCCTGCACCCTCCCTGCCAGTGACAGGGATACCATATCCCATCTCTTGAAATCCTCCTCCATTTGTTCCACCAACCGCGTTAAATTTAATCTATGCAATGTGCCCCAATTCTTGGCTATCTGGATCCCCAGGTAACGAAAGTCCCTTGTTACCTTTCTCAACGGTAGGTCCTCTATTTCTCTACTCTGCTCCCCTGGATGCACCACAAACAACTCACTTTTCCCCATGTTCAATTTATACCCTGAAAAATCCCCAAACTCCCCAAGTATCCGCATTATTTCTGGCATCCCCTCCGCCGGGTCTGCCACGTATAGTAGCAAATCGTCCGCATACAAAGATAGCCGGTGTTCTTCTCCTCCTCTAAGTACTCCCCTCCACTTCTTGGAACCCCTCAACGCTATCGCCAGGGGCTCAATCGCCAGTGCAAACAATAATGGGGACAGAGGGCATCCCTGCCTTGTCCCTCTATGGAGCCGAAAATATGCAGATCCCCGTCCATTCGTGACCACGCTCGCCATTGGGGCCCTATACAACAGCTGCACCCATCCAACATACCCCTCTCCAAAACCAAATCTCCTCAACACCTCCCACAAATAATCCCACTCCACTCTATCAAATGCTTTCTCGGCATCCATCGCCACTACTATCTCCGTTTCCCCCTCTGGTGGGGCCATCATCATTACCCCTAACAGCCTCCGTATATTCGTGTTCAGCTGTCTCCCCTTCACAAACCCAGTTTGGTCCTCGTGGACCACCCCCGGGACACATTCCTCTATTCTCATTGCCATTACCTTGGCCAGGATCTTGGCATCTACATTTAGGAGGGAAATAGGTCTATAGGACCCGCATTGTAGCGGGTCCTTTTCCTTCTTTAAGAGAAGCGATATCGTTGCTTCAGACATAGTCGGGGGCAGTTGTCCCCTTTCCTTTGCCTCATTAAAGGTCCTCGTCAATACCGGGGCGAGCAAGTCCACATATTTTCTATAGAATTCGACTGGGAATCCATCCGGTCCCGGGGCCTTTCCCTCCTGCATGCTCCTAATTCCTTTCACCACTTCTTCTACCTCGATCTGTGCTCCCAGTCCCACCCTTTCCTGCTCATCCACCTTGGGAAATTCCAGCCGATCCAAGAAGCCCATCATTCTCTCCCTCCCATCCGGGGGTTGAGCTTCATATAATTTTTTATAAAATGTCTTGAACACTCCATTCACTCTCTCCGCTCCCCGCTCCATCTCTCCTTCCTCATCCCTCACTCCCCCTATTTCCCTCGCTGCTCCCCTTTTCCTCAATTGGTGTGCCAACAACCTGCTCGCCTTCTCCCCATATTCGTACTGTACACCCTGTGCCTTCCTCCATTGTGCCTCTGCAGTGCCCGTAGTCAGCAAGTCAAATTCTACATGTAGCCTTTGCCTTTCCCTGTACAGTCCCTCCTCCGGTGCTTCCGCATATTGTCTGTCCACCCTCAAAAGTTCTTGCAGCAACCGCTCCCGTTCCTTACTCTCCTGCTTCCCTTTATGTGCCCTTATTGATATCAGCTCCCCTCTAACCACCGCCTTCAACGCCTCCCAGACCACTCCCACCTGGACCTCCCCATTATCATTGAGTTCCAAGTACTTTTCAATGCACCCCCTCACCCTTAGACACACCCCCTCATCTGCCATTAGTCCCATGTCCATTCTCCAGGGTGGGCGCCCTCCTGTTTCCTCCCCTATCTCCAAGTCTACCCAGTGTGGAGCGTGATCCGAAATGGCTATAGCCGTATACTCCGTTCCCCTCACCTTCGGGATCAACGCCCTTCCCAGCACAAAAAAGTCTATTCGCGAGTAGACTTTATGGACATAGGAGAAAAACGAGAACTCCTTACTCCTAGGTCTGCTAAATCTCCACGGGTCTACACCTCCCATCTGCTCCATAAAATCTTTAAGTACCTTGGCTGCTGCCGGCCTCCTTCCAGTCCTGGACTTCGACCTATCCAGCCCTGGTTCCAACACCGTATTAAAATCTCCCCCCATTATCAGCTTTCCCATCTCTAGGTCCGGAATGCGTCCTAGCATCCGCCTCATAAAATTGGCATCATCCCAGTTCGGGGCATATACGTTTACCAAAACCACCGTCTCCCCCTGTAGTTTGCCACTCACCATCACGTATCTGCCCCCGTTATCCGCCACTATAGTCTTTGCCTCGAACATTACCCGCTTCCCCACTAATATAGCCACCCCCCTGTTTTTCGCATCTAGCCCCGAATGGAACACCTGCCCCACCCATCCTTTGCGTAGCCTCACCTGGTCTATCAGTTTCAGGTGCATTTCCTGTAACGTAACCACATCTGCCTTAAGTTTCTTAAGGTGTGCGAGTACCCGTGCCCTCTTTATCGGCCCGTTCAGCCCTCTCACGTTCCACGTGATCAGCCGGGTTGGGGGGCTTCCTACCCCCCCCCTTGTCGATTAGCCATCACCTTTTCCCAGCTCCTCACCCGGTTCCCACGCAGCTGTATCTCCCCCAGGCGGTGCCCCCCCGCCCATCCCCTCCCATACTAGCTCCCCCCTCTCCCCAGCAGCAGCAACCCAGTAATTCCCCCCTCCCACCCCCCCCGCTAGATCCCCCGCTAGCGTAATTACTCCCCCCATGTTGCTCCCAGAAGTCAGCAAACTCTGGCCGACCTCGGCTTCCCCCCGTGACCTCGGCTCGCACCGTGCGACGCCCCCTCCTTCCTGCTTCTCTATTCCCGCCATGATTATCATAGCGCGGGAACCAAGCCCGCGCTTCTCCCTTGGCCCCGCCCCCAATGGCCAACGCCCCATCTCCTCCACCTCCCCTCCTCCCCCCATCACCACCTGTGGGAGAGAGAAAAGTTACCACATCGCAGGATTAGTACATAAAACTCCTCTTTCCCCCCTTTTTAACCCCCCTCTTTGCCCCCCACATTTGCCCCACCACTCTGTTCAAACGTTCTTTTTAATAACCCGCTCATTCCAGTTTTTCTTCCACAATAAAAGTCCACGCTTCATCCGCCGTCTCAAAGTAGTGGTGCCTCCCTCGATATGTGACCCACAGTCTTGCCGGTTGCAGCATTCCAAATTTTATCTTCTTTTTATGAAGCACCGCCTCGGCCCGATTAAAGCTCGCCCTCCTTCTCGCCACCTCCGCACTCCAGTCTTGATAAACGCGGATTACCGCGTTCTCCCATTTACTGCTCCGAGTTTTCTTTGCCCATCTAAGGACCATTTCTCTATCCTTAAAACGGAGGAATCTCACCACTATGGCTCTGGGAATTTCTCCTGCTCTCGGTCCTCGCGCCATCACTCGGTATGCTCCCTCCACCTCCAACGGACCCGCCGGGGCCTCCGCTCCCATTAACGAGTGCAGCATCGTGCTCACATATGCCCCGACGTCCGCTCCCTCCACACCTTCAGGAAGACCAAGAATCCTCAGGTTGTTCCTCCTTGCGTTGTTCTCCAGTGCCTCCAACCTTTCCACACATCGTTTCTGATGTGCCTCATGCGTCTCCGTCTTCACCACCAGGCCCTGTATGTCGTCCTCATTCTCGGCTGCCTTTGCCTTCACGACCCGAAGCTCCCGCTCCTGGGTCTTTTGTTCCTCCTTTAGCCCTTCGATCGCCTGTAGTATCGGGGCCAACAGCTCTTTCTTCATTTCCTTTTTGAGCTCTTCCACACAGCATTTCAAGAACTCTTGTTGTTCAGGGCCCCATGTTAAACTGCCACCTTCCGACGCCATCTTGGTTTTTGCTTGCCTTCCTTGCCGCTGTTCTAAAGGATCCACTGCAATCCGGCCACTTTCTCCTCCTTTTTCCATCCGTATCCAGGGGGGATTCCCTTCTGGTTTACCGCACAGTGTTTTTAGCCGTCAAAATTGCCGTTGGGGCTCCTATCAAGAGCCCAAAAGTCCGTTTCACCGGGAGCTGCCGAAACGTGCGACTCAGCTGGTCATCGCCGCACCCAGAAGTCCTGAAAATCCATTTACAATTACTGGTTATAAATTGTGTTCAGATTGAAGAAATAGGGAGTGATATAAAAAAAAGTTTTAAAAAGTGAAATAAATTAAAAACGAATTAAATAAAATTGAGATGGAAGGTCACGTGAGGTGTTGTTCCTGCATGATGTGGGAGTTGGTGGACCCCATTGTCGTTCCTAGTGACCACATCTGTAGTAAGGGTTGGTTGCTCGAAGAACTCCAGTTCCGAGTTGATGAGCTGGATTCGGAACTTCAGATGTTGTGACACATGAGGGAGGGGGAGATGTACCTGGACACTGTGTTATAGGAGGCAGTCACACCCCTTAGGCTAACTACTGTGAATTCAGCCAGTGGTCAGGGACAGGAGGGTGTGGCTGCGAGTGAGGCAGGTAGTGGGATCCTAAATCCAGGCTTGCTCCCTGTGTGGATGAGGAAAAGGATTGTAGGGAGGATAAACTATCTGACCTCTGCCCTGTGGTACAGGAGGCCATTCAAGCGGGGGTGGGGGGGGGAAGCAAAAAGACAAGTGGTAGTTGTGGGGGCTTCTATAAATAGGGGGACAGATAACACCCTTTGTAAGCGGGACCAAGAATCCCGCATGGTATGTTGCCTGCCCGGTGCCAGGGTGAGGGACATCTCTAACTGCTTGAAAGGATTTTGGAGTGGGAGGGAGAGGATCCAGTTGTTGTGGTTCACGTTGGGGCGAACAACATAAGCAAGATTAGGAAAGAGGACCTGTTTAGGGATTATCAAGAACGCGGAACAAAATTAAAGATCAAGTCCTCGAGGATTATAATTTCTGGATTACTACCTGAGCCACCTGCAAAATAGCATAGGAATGAGAATATTAGGGAAATAAACACTTGGCTAAAGGAGTGGAGTGGGAAAGAGGGGTTCCATTTCCTGGGGCACTGGCTCCAGTATTGGGACAAGAGGTATCTGTACCGTTGGGACGGCCTCCACCTGAACCGATCTGGGACCAGTGTTCTAGCGGAAAGGATAAAATAGTGTGGTCACAAGGACTTTAAACTAGCAAATGGGGCGGGGGGAGGGAGGTAAAACTACAAGAAGTATAATGGTTAATGAGAACCAGAGCAGCAGGTCAGCGTGTGAGGAGCAGGTAGAGGTCAATAGAATGAACAGGCAGGTGTAAGAAAACGGAAAAAGTTAAAATGTAAGGTGACTGGGGAGTGAAAGTTGGGGGTGAGCTGAGTGTTATCAGAAATTAATGAAGGAGGTCAGAATGTGTGAAAAGCATAGTGCACAAAAAAATCCTGCAAGGGAAATAAATCATTAGAACCTATTTAAAAACTTGAACCTAAATGCACACAGTATTTGGAATAAGGTCAATGAGCTGACGGCACAAATAGAGACAAATGGGTATGATTTGGTGGGTGTCACTGGAACATGGTTGCATGAGGATCGGGACTGGGAATTAAATGTCCAAGGGTACTCAGTATTCCGAAAGGATGGACAGGATAGAACAGGAGGTGGAGTTGCTTTATTGGTTAAAGATGACATCAAGGCTGTATTAAGAAATGATATTGGCACTAAGGGCCAAGATGTTGAATCGATATTGGTGGGAAAAAAAACATGGGGAAAACTCCTTGGCAGGAGTAATTTACAGGCCCCTGAACAATACTTCTAAAGTGGGGCATAGTATAAACCAAGAAATAATGAGGGCTTGTGAGATGAAGGGCAAGTCATGCTTGACAAACTTGTTTCAGTTCTTTGAGGACGTAACCAGCAAGGTGGAGTCTGTGGATGTGGCACATCTTGGCTCCCAGAAGACATTTCACAAGGTGCCGCATAAAAGATTGATCCAGAAGGTGAGATCGCAGGGGGTTGAGGGTAGGATACTAGATTGGATTGAGAATTGGCTGACTGACAGAAAGCAGAGGGTCAGGTTAAATGAGGCCTTATCTGGTTGGCGAAATCTAACTAGTGGGGTGTTGTAGGGTTCAGTCTCCGAACCTCAACTGTTTGCAATCTATATAAATGATCTTCAAGTAGGGACAGAGTGCAACATAGCAAAATTTGCAGATGATACTAAAATAGGTGGGAAAGCAGGCAGTGAAGAGGAGATACAAATTTTACAGATGGATATCGGTAGGCTAGAATATTGGGCCAAAATTTGGCTTGGAGATTAATGTGTATGAGTGTGAGGTTTCCATTTTGGCCTTGAAAAAATAGTCAGGCAAATTAAGTGGAAAGCAGATTCAAAATGCATCTGGGCAGAGGGATTTTTGTCTTTGTTCATGAATCCTAGAATGTCTGTATGCAGGTACAAAATGTAATAAGAAAGGCAAGTGGACTGTTAGCGTTTATTGCAAAAAGGACAGGAGTAGGAAATTAGAGCAGTATTGTTGCAATTGTAGAGGAGTTGGTGAGACCACATCTGGAATATTGTGTCCAGCTTTGGTCTCCTTATTTGAGGAAGGATGTGGTGGCATTGGAAGTTCAGAGGAGGTTCACCAGATTGATTCTGGGAATGAAGGAGTTGACGTATGAGGAGAGATTAAACAGTTTGGGCTTATACTCGCTGGAGTTTAGAATTATGAGGGGATCTGATCGAGGTATATAAAATATTAAAAGGGATTGATAAAGTAACTGTAGACCAAATGTTCGCCCTTGTGGGGCAATCCAGAGCAACAGGTCACACATATAGGTTCAGAGGCAGTAGATTTAAAACTGAGATGAAGAGGCACTACTTCTTGCAGAAGGTGGTGAATTTGTGGAGCTCGCTACCCCATTATGTTTCAAGAGGGAGATAGATATATTTCTGATAAAATATGGGTTAAAGGGATATGAGGAACAGGTAGGGAGGTGGCTCTGAGACCAGGAAGAGATCAACCATGATCTGGTTGAATGGCAGAGCAGGCTCAAAGGGCTAAATTGCCTACTTCTGCTCCTAGTTACTATGTTCATCACTTGACCAGCGCTGGTCAGTGCCCTTGCACCTTCAGAGTCACCTGTGTGGTCTCCTGTCTGGTTGACCCTCCCTTCATATGTACATCACTGGTGGTTCAATGGTCACCCATCCCTCGTGGACAGGGTCAAGTGGATGTTGATGTAGACCTTAAGGGTAACGGATCTTCTATGGCAGGTGCTGAGGTTTGGTAATTATGTTTACACATTCCCTCTCGATCCCCTGCACTGAACCGTTTATCTTTGAAACATGAGTTTTCACCTACACCCTTGACTTTGAACTCGATTGGGTAATATCCTTGATTTTGAGAATGTGGACAGCTGACATTGTTAAGGATTAACCTATGATGGCCAAATAGTTTGATGAGCAAGAGTCTCAGGAATGTTGGAGGGCACAATTACTCTCAGAATCAGGGATAGGCAAGGCTAAGAGGCACTGTTCTTACTCAGATTGCATCATTCCGAGATCGCATTGCTGTCAGGCAGGCCTTCACGCTTAAGACTTCTGGACAGCCACTCCAGAAATTTTAAATGCTTGCCCCAAGCCTGGTCACCGCCTTGCCTTCTGTTTCGGGGTCTCATCTAACCAGCCGTTTAAGCCAGCTTCCTTCACACCCTTCCCCCCGCCCCACTTCATGAGCCCTGCATCCACAGATGCCCCATACCTCCATGCCACCAACAGCTGAGTAACTCAGCACTCATTTTAATTTCCTAACAACGCAGACTGCAGGCTGACACAGCACTCTGAAAACTTTTTAAAATACACAGCCTGCAGGCTTCAGGACAACTAACATCAGCTGCCCCAAACCCCATCCACCCTCCCAACATCCTTAAAGCACCCCTCCACTGAAGCTGGCCAGCGGGACCTGTCTTTGTATACCCTGGTATAAGGTCCAGAGGGGGGGGTTCACCTCCTTCATGATGTCATGATGACTGGTTCTCGTTTTTAAAAACTAGTAGTAATTTGTGCCCATGCGACATCACGCTGTGAGTGGGAAGATTTGATGATGTTTGGAGATTCGACTTTAAACTCACTAATTAGATCAAACTGCATTCACATTCATTCAAAACAGGTTCCTGCCCTTCTTGGGTGTGAACCTGATCACGTCATGGAGAAGGGCCTGGGAACATTGTGATTGGAAGTCTCGTAAGGGAAAATTTTGTTTTTGTCTTCTCGCGATATTTTGCTTTCCTTATGGGATTTACACTCACAGCTGATGAACCCACAAAATCACACCCACGACTTGCAGTGGTGGCCATGAGCTGAGTGGTCGCCCAAAAGATGGCTCTCTTGGGAACTTATTACCAGGCCCTTTTAACCTGTCAAACGGGGACACAAACGCAACAAAATCCCACTGAACCTCACCCTCAAGTAAAAAAAACAACCGGCCGAAATGCCGCCGAACCAGTCATGGTGCAGAAAAAATAGTAGAAGTCAAGAAAGGAAGCCCTGAACTCAGAACAAGGGGACACGTGGAGTGATGCAGAGTGAAGCATGGCGACCCAGCAGGTTTGCCAACACAAATGTCGTTCCACCCGTCAATGGGGCAGTTGATGGAGGTTCCCTTGATAGAACCTCAGAAACAGGGACTCAATGAAAGAGGACCTTATGTTGGACATGAGGTCAGCTATGGAAACTGCACTGGCTCCCATAAAGCAAGCAATAGAAAGCGGAGACTGGAAACCCAGGAAGCGATGGTGTGGGATCTGGAGAAAGTGGGCACCGACCAGGGCGAGCGGATCGCCTCACTCGAAGCTGAGGTGGCAAGGTTGGTAAAAATCCAGAAAGCACTTGAAGGGAAAGTCGACGATCAGGAGAACAGGTCCCAGCAACAGAACCTGAGAATTGGCGGGATACAAAGGGTGCAGAGGGCAGGAACCCGACAGAATACGTTGCTAGGGTGCTTGGGAAACTGGTCAGAGAGGAAGGCTTTGCCAAACCGCTAGAGGTAGACGGGGCCCACTGCTCACTCCTGCAGAAGCCCAAGCCAGGCTATCCACCACGGGCAATTATCGCAAAACTACAAGTTTCAGGATAAAGAGTGGGTGCATAACTGGGCGAAGAGCACAAGGTCGTGTAGGTGAGAAGGACACACAATTCCCATCTACCAAGACATTGGAGCCCACCTGTCCAAGTGCTGGGCGGAGTTTAACGGGGCCAAAGCGTCACTATTTATAAGTAAGGTGCGGTTTGGAATTGTAATAATAATAATCTTTATTATTCTCACAAGTAGGCTTACATTAACACTGCAGTGAAAATCCCCTAGTTGCCACACTCCTGCGCCTGAGGGAGAATTCAGAATGTCCAATACACCTAACAGCATGCCTTTTGGGACTTGTGGGAGGAAACCGGAGCACCCGGAGGAAACCCACTCAGACACGGGAGAACGTGCAGACTCCGCACAGACAATGACTCAAACTGGGAATCGAACCTGGGACTCTGTCGCTGTGAAGCAACTGTGCTAACCACTGTGCTACAGTGCCGCCCACCCAGCGAGACTACGGGTCATGTTCAAGAGCAAAAAAAATTACCTTAAAATGCCAAAAGAAGCAAACGTGTACATCCGAAAGAATGGACTCGGACGGCAATAATAAGGGACAATCAGTAACTTTTAACCTTGACTTTCTTTTTTGTTCCCTTAAAACCTACAGGTTCTGTGGGGAGGGGGAGCAAAGGTAATCAGAAATGAGAAGGGATGGGGGGAGAAACCAAATGAGCTGAGAACAATAAGAGCTGCTCCCAGGGGTGAGCCACTACACTGGCTAGGAGGCTAGTAATAATAATAATAATTACTTATTGTCACAAGTCTTCAATGAAATTACTGTGAAAAGCCCCTAGTCGCCACATTCCGGTACCTGTTTGGGGAGGCCAGTACGGGAGTTGAACCCGCGCTGCTGGCCTTGTTCTGCATTACACGCCAGCTGTTTAGCCCGCTGTGCTAAACCAGCCCCTTAGGTACAGGAATAAAAATAGTGGGTGCAGGGGAGGGACTGTGGCACATCTCCCAATAGTGAGGGAGCCCCTGGCAGAAGGAGGAGTGGACAAAACAGCAATCTGATGGGTGTGGGGCAAATAACTGGGGGATTGGGGTGCAGGGAAAAGAAAGAGGATGTCGAGGGCAGATGGGCTCAAGGGGTCAGAGATTAAGTCGGGGGAAGGGGAGGCAGGGAGGGAAGAGTGGGCATTTTGGAGACATGGATAGAGCAGGGACAGGAATGGTTGTTGTAGGTGGTGGGGTTAAGATATTTCAGTAAGCTCAGGGAAGGTGATAAAAGAGGGGGAGGGGTGGCATTGTTAGTCAAGGACAGTATTACAGGTGCAGAAAGGACGTTTGATGAGGACTCGTCTACTGAGGTAGTATGGACTGAGGTTAGAAACAAGAAAGGAGAGGTCACCCTGTTAGGGGTTTTCTATAGGCCTCTGAAAAGTTCCAGAGATGTAGAGGAAAGGATTGCAAAGATGATTCTGCATAGGAGTGAAAGCAACAGGGTAGTTGTTTTGGAGGACTTTAACTTTCCAAATATTGACTGGAAACACTATAGTTCGAGTACTTAAGATGGGTCCGTTTTTGTCCAATGTGTGCAGGAGGGTTTCCTGACACAGTATGTAGATAGGCCAACGAGAGGCGAGGCCATATTGGATTTGGTACTGGGTAATGAACCAGAACAGGTGTTAGATTTGGAGGTAGGTGAGCACTTTGGTGATAGTGACCACAATTCGATTACGTTTACTTTAGTAATGGAAAGGGATAGGTATATACCGCAGGGCAAGAGTTATATCTGGGGGAAAGGCAATTATGATGCGATGAGGCAAGACTTAGGATGCATCAGATGGAGAGGAAAACTGCAGGGGATGGGCACAATGGAAATGTGGAGCTTGTTCAAGGAACAGCTCCTGCGTGTCCTTGATAAGTATGTACCTGTCAGGCAGGGAGGAAGTGGTCGAGCAAGGGAACCATCGTTTACTAAAGCAGTTGAAACACTTAGCAAGAGGAAGAAGGAGGCTTATGTAAAGATGAGACGTGAAGGTTCAGTTAGGGTGCTCGAGAGTTACAGGTTAGCTAGGAAGGACCTAAAGAGAGAGCTAAAAAGAGCCAGGAGGGGACATGAGAAGTCTTTGGCAGGTAGGATCAAGGATAACCCTAAAGCTTTCTATAGATATGTCAGGAATAAATGAATGACTAGGGTAAGAGTAGGGCCAGTCAAGGACAGTAGTGGGAAGTGGTGCTTGGAGTCCGAGGAGATAGGAGAGGTGCTAAATGAATATTTTTTGTCAGTATTCACACAGGAAAAAGACAATGTTGTCGAGGAGAATACTGAGATTCAGGCTACTAGACTAGAAGGACTTGAGGTTCATAAGGAGGAGGTGTTAGCAATTCTGGAAAGTGTGAAAATAGATAAGTCCCCTGGGCCGGATGGGCTTTAACTAGGATTCTCTGGGAAGCTAGGGAGGAGATTGCTGAACCTTTGGCTTTGATCTTTAAGTCATCTTTGTCAACAGGAATAGTGCCAGAAGACTGGAGGATAGCAAATGTTGTCCCCTTGTTCAAGAAGGGGAGTAGAGCCAACCCCGGTAACTATAGACCAGTGAGCCTTACTTCTGTTGTGGGCAAAATCTTGGAAAGGTTTATAAGAGATAGGATGTATAATCATCTGGAAAGGAATAATTTGATTAGAGATAGTCAACACGGTTTTGTGAAGGGTAGATCGTGCCTCACAAACCTTATAGAGTTCTTTGAGAAGGTGACCAAACAGGTGGATGAGGGTAAAGCAGTTGATGTGGTGTATATGGATTTCAGTAAAGCGTTTGATAAGGTTCTCCACGGTAGGCTACTGCAGAAAATACGGAGGCATGGGATTCAGGGTGATTTAGCAGTTTGGATCAGAAATTGGCTAGCTGGAAGAAGACAAAGGGTGGTGGTTGATGGGAAATGTTCAGACTGGAGTCCAGTTACTAATGGTGTACCACAAGGATCTGTTTTGGGGCCACTGCTGTTTGTCATTTTTATAAATGACCTGGAGGAGGGCGTAGAAGGATGGGTGAGTAAATTTGCAGATGACACTAAAGTCGGTGGAGTTGTAGACAGTGCGGAAGGATGTTACAAGTTACAGAAGGACATAGATAAGTTGCAGTGTTGGCTGAGAAGTGGCAAATGGAGTTTAATGCAGAAAAGTGTGAAGTGATTCATTTTGGAAGGAATAACAGGAAGACAGAGTACTGGGCTAATGGTAAGATTCTTGGCAGTGTGGATGAGCAGAGAGATCTCGGTGTCCATGTACATAGATCCCTGATAGTTGCCAGGTTGAGAGGGTTGTTAAGAAGGCGTACAGTGTGTCAGCTTTTATTGGTAGAGGGATTGAGTTTCGGAGCCATGAGGTCATGTCGCAGCTGTACAAAACTCTGGTGCGGCCGCATTTGGAGTATTGCGTGCAATTCTGGTCGCCGCATTATAGGAAGGATGTGGAAGCATTGGAAAGGGTGCAGAGGAGATTTACCAGAATGTTGCCTGGTATGGAGGGAAGATCTTATGAGGAAAGGCTGAGGGACTTGAGGCTGTTTTCGTTAAGAGAGAAGAAGGTTAAGAGGTGGCTTAATTGAGGCATACAAGATGATCAGAGGATTGGATAGGGTGGACAGTGAGAGCCTTTTTCCTCGGATGGTGATGTCTAGCACGAGGGGGACATAGCTTTAAATTGAGGGGAGACAGATATAAGACAGATGTCAGATGTAGGTTCTTTACTCAGAGATTAGTAAGGGCGTGGAATGCCCTGCCTGCAACAGTAGTGGACTCGCCAACACTCAGGGCATTGAAATGGTCATTGGATAGACATATGGACGATAAGGGAATAGTATAGATGGACTTTAGAGTGGTTTCACAGGTCGGCGCAACATCGAGGGCCGAAAGGCCTGTACTGCGCTGTAATGTTCTATGTTCTATGAGTGAAGAGTGCTGATCACAACAGGTCACCTGTAGATGGCTGGAAAGAGGAAGACAATGGCAGTCATCTTGGATCGCCCCGGAACAAAGGGAAAACCCTGTGCGCAGAGGCACGTCCATGAGGTAAGTATGGCTGACCCCACAGGAAGGGGGGAGGTCACAAATCCCTCATCAGAATAATCACCTGGAACATGAGGGGACTTAATGGACCAGTGAAAAGATCCGGAATCTTGCCCATCTCAAAAGCCTGAGGGCCGACATAGTCTTCTTCCAAGAGACACACCTGAGGGAGAAGGATCGACTGAGGGTAAGGAAAAGCTGGATAGGACATTTACCAGGCATGCTTTGGCATGAGGACGAGGGAGATGGCCATACCGTTTAGCAAGAGGACTGCCTTTACAGCAACAAACATGGTGACAGGCCCAGATGGACGATTCGTGATGGTTAGCAGTGTCCTGGAAGGGACACTGGGGTGATTGTAAATATATATACATACCAAACTGGGACAACGCCGACTTCATTTAAAAAAGCCAATGGCTGAGATCCCCGACCTCGACTTCCACCAGCTCACGATGGGTGGAGGCTTTAATTGTGTACAGAACCCAACGATGGGCCCAGCCCCAGATCAGGGAAAAACATCTGGACTGGCAAAGGAATTAAAAACCTTTTATGGCGGGAGGGGGCGGGGAGCGGGGGTTTGTGGAGGTTCAATCATCCGAGGGAGAAGCATTCACAAAGCTTACTCCCTTTTCGACTTCTTTGTAGTTGGTAAATCTGTGCTTCCAAGGACAGTAGGGGTGGAATACTCTGCAATAGTAATCTCAGACCATGTGCCACACTAAAAGGGACCTGAGTTTGGAGACAGGCTGAGCCTCCTCGCCGACAAGGCGTTTTGCGAGAAAATGTCACAAACCATCAACGGGTGTGTAACCTGCAAGCAAAATGGGAAGGTCTCACCCTCCATCTACTGGGAGGCACTGAAGGTAGTGATAAGAAGGGAAATAATAGCATACAGAGCTCTCAAAGACAGGAAGAGCAGCTAAGCAATGGCTGATCGACTCCATATTGGAAGTGGATTCACGGTACTCCACGGCCCCGACTGTGGAGCCGCTTGCGGAGAGAGAAAAAGTACAAAGGGAATTTGTACTGCTTTCCACTGGGAAAGCAGCGAACCAGCTTCGCCAGTCACGGGGACCTTTTAAGAGCATGGAGACAAGGCCAGTCGCCTACTGGCTCACCAGCTGAGAAAGCCGGCAGCCACGAGGGAGGTAGTGCACGTGAGGGACGGGAATGGCAGGCTAGTCACAGCAACAAATAAAATCAACGAGGCCGTTGCAACCTTCTACTGAGAGCTGTACACCTCTAAGACCCCGGAGGGATACTCGAAGATGAAACGGTTTCTCGACGGTCTGGATATACCAGTTGTGGGGGAGGAAAAGAAGCAGGGACCGGAAGCACTGCTGGGACTGAGGGAGATCATGGGGCGCATCAACTCCAAGCATTCGGAGAAGGAACCGGATTCCAGACGGAATCCTGGTGGATTTCTATAAAATGTTTGCGGCAGCAGTGGTCCGCACCTGCAAGAAATGTTCAATGATTCGCTGTCGAGGGGTTCAGGGTGTACTAGCTAGATGGTTAAAGAACTGGCTGGGCAACAGGAGACAGAGAGTAGTGGTGGAAGGGAGTGTCTCAAAATGGAGAAAGGTGACTAGTGATGTTCCACAGGGATCCGTGCTCTGACCACTGTTTGTGATATACATAAATGATCTGGACGAAGGTATAGCTGGTCTGATTAGCAAGTTTGCAGATGATACTAAGATTGGTGGAGTTGCAGATAGAGATGAGGACTGTCAGAGAATACACCAAATTAAAGATAGATTGGAGAGTTGGGCAGAGAAATGGCAGATGGAGTTCAATCCAGGCAAATGCGAGGTGATGCATTTTGGAAGATCTAATTCAAGAGTGGACTATACGGTGAATGGAAGAGTCCTAGGGAAAATTGATGTACAGAGAGATCTGGGAGTTCAGGTCCATTGTACCCTGAAGGTGGCAACGCAGGTCGATAGAGTGGTCAAGAAGGCATACAGCATGCTTGCCTTCATCGGACGGGGTATTGAGTACAAGAGTCGGCAGGTCATGTTACAGTTGTATAGGACTTTGGTTAGGCCACATTTGGAATACTGCGTGCAGTTCTGGTCGCCACATTACCAGAAGGATGTGGATGCTTTAGAAAGGGTGCAGAGGAGGTTCACCAGGATGTTGCCTGGTATGGAGGGTGCTATCTATGAAGAAAGGTTGAGTAGATTAGGATTGTTTTCGTTGGAAAGACGGAGGTTGAGGGGTGACCTGATTGAGGTCTACAAAATTATGAGAGGTATGGACAGGGTGGATAGCAACAAGCTTTTTTCCAAGAGTGAGGGTGTCAATTACAAGGGGTCACGATTTCAAGGTGAGAGGGGGAAAGTTTAAGGGAGATGTGCGTGGAAAGTTTTTTACGCAGAGGGTGGTGGGTGCCTGGAACGCTTTGCCAGCGGAGGTGGGCACGATAGCATCATTTAAGATGCATCTAGACAGATATATGAACGGGCAGTGGCAGGGGAAAAATCCCAGGATCCGTAAAAGCGTCTTGCAAAGAAGGAGGAATAGGGGGGTGCCTGCGCTGCCGAACATCCTATTTTACCACTGGGCGGCAACCCAGAAAGGGTGCGAAGGTGAGTGAAAGAATCGGAGGTGGAATGGTGTGAATGGAGGAGACCGCCTGTATGGGGACATATCTCCGAGCACTGGCCACAGCCCCACTCCTGTTTACCCCAGCCAAGTACTCAAGAAACCCGGTGGTGGTGACCATACTAAAGTCTTGGAACCAGCTCAAGCATTACTTTAATCTTATACAGCAATGTCTGCTGTAGCCCCCATCTGCAATAACCATAAATTCACCCTGACGACAATAGACACCTCCTTCAAAATGTGGAGACAGGACAAAGGGATACTGACAGTAGGGGACCTCTATGTAGACAGCAGAATAGCGTCCCTGGGCGAACAAACAGAAAAGCTTCAGCTCCCGTAAGGGAACGAGGGAATTGAGAAACCGCCTCTGCAAGGAGACCGCAACGTTTCGCCACACCCGGGCACACCCTACTGGACAGACTTCTAGCATGTGAATTAGCGGATGCTAATTGTACCGACAGGTACAGATGACCGCTTGAGGAGATAAGTGCCCACTGGACTAGACACGGGAAATGTGGGAGGAGGAGCTGGGCATGGCGATCGGGGGAGGTCTCTGGTTCGAAGCATGCATAGGGCAAACTCCACTTCCTCATGCGCAGGGCTGAGCAGCTAAAGTTAGTACACCGGGTGCACATGACCAGAACACACATGAACGGGTTCTTCCCGGAGGAGGACAAATGTGAACGTTGCCAAGGAGGCCCGGCCAACCATACCCACATGCTCTGTAACTGCCCCAAACTTGTCAGGTTTTGGACCGCCCTTTTTGAAATCATGTCCAGGGTTGTGGGAGTGAGGGTGGAGTCATGCCCGCTGGTGGCAGTTGTCAGGATGAGGAAAAACAGCCAGAGCACTTCACGTGGAGAGGGGCAGACGCTCTAGCTTTTGCATGCCTGATCGTTTGCAGGAGACTCCTGTTCGGCTGGAGATCAGCACTGCCACCCAAGGCCGCAGTCTGGCTGACCAACTTGGTGGAATTCCTCAAATTGAAAAAAGTAAAATTAGCCATCAGAGGATCGGAAGGAAGCTTCCACAATACATGGAAACAATTCATCAGCCTCTTCGATGATCTGTTCGTGACCAGTAACTAACTAGGGCAGGCGGTGATAATAGGGACGGGGGAGTGGAGACCGATCTAGACAGAGGAAAAAAGTGGGGGGAGGGGGGGGTCGTGGTTTGGCTGGCAGGAGGGAGGGAAGCAGGGGCAACACCCAGAGGGCAAGAAAAGCAAGTTCAGAGGGGTCAAAGGGTACTGAGAGGTAAAAAAAAACTACTGGTGCTGTCATGGCAACCAATAGGTTACACCCTTGTGGCCTCGAACACACCCTGGTATGTCATAATACCGTAGGGCAGGCATTGTCAAACTTGGGGGCGCGACCCGCGAGCGGGTGTCGGGAGGGTCGCGGAGCCATCCGTTGCGGCGCTCCCAATTGCGCAAATCTGCACACAGCAGCCGGCTGTTAATAACGCCGGCTGCAAGCGGCCTTCAAAATGGCCACGAACATGTAAAAAACATGCGGCCGCACTGTGCATGCGTGCCGGATCTTCGGCACGCATGCACAAGACTATGCGCATGCACGCCGATGTTCAGGCATGCATGCACAGTGTGGCCACATGTTTTTTAAACGGCCGCAGCTTTTTGTTTTACAAATTCAGGATGGTTTTATTCATTTTTTTTTTACAAATTCGGGGGCGTTTTATTTGATAAAATTTAATAGGAAAAAAATGCACAACTTTGGACAGATGGAGACTCCATACTTTCCGACACCGGAAGGCTTCACCTTCATCCAACAGGTTCCATTGGAGGAGCGTGTACAAGGGCCAAAGGCACCCAAAACCATTTCCTCCATTTTTGTCAGCAGCAAACAAGTTAAGAGAAAATGGTGGGTTGCGCAGGTCAGCCGGCGTGGGTCGCGAAGGTCGGCCGGCATGGGTCGCGAAGGTCGGCCGGGTTGGGTCCCGAAGGTTGGCCAGTTGGTAAAAATGGGTCCCGGAAAAAAAGTTTGAAGAGTCTGGGTCAGCAGTAACAAGCAGCGGCCACAGTCCATGAGGAATACACCAATTTTCACCACAGCTATGTCCACACATTTGTTCCACACCGACAGTGCGGCCAATGACAGCTCATGCTGGACAAACCCAGTATTCAAGCCTGCAGCAGCCAGCAGTCTATGCAGCATATTCTCAAACAGGCCAGCACTACGGATTGCCCACTAATGGAATCAAGACCGAAGGAGGACTACCGCCAGCGCAATCTGCACTACAGACTGGATGCCTTAGTTACAGCCCAGGCTTTGCTGCACCACAGCCTGGCCAGACAGCATATTCCTATCGGATGCAAGGTTCTAGTTTCACACCATCACCAGACATTGATGCGAGCAGCAATTCTGTCTCCAAATCGACATGCTTCAACGCTTCTCAGCAGAATCACCCTTCCAGCACAGCATGTGGCCAGAACCAGCATGCACAGTCTTATCCAACTTCAGCATATGGCACATCCATGACCTCGAATGATACTGTTGATGGTACCTCTTCAATGTCAACGACCTATCCGCTACAAGATGCCATCCGACAGCACCACCACAAACATAAAAAAAGAAAAACACTCCAAATCAGACAGCGAAGTGATTTGACCACTTCTTGGTTCCTGTGGCTCGGAAACGTTGATGGCGTTCATAACCAAGAGACATTTGACCATGATGATTGATGGTTTATGGACTCACATGAATGATTTGGACTTATTGTTTAATCACCGTTCCCATGACTTGTATACACCTTACCTTATCTACCTGTTCTTTGTTCAGTTTTTCTTAAAGTGTACAGAAAATATGAACATATAAACAAGGGAGGATGTGGTGATGTGCATCACTGTAAATACATGTAAGCTAGCCAGACACTAGACGGAGCACCAGAAACATCACACACACACACTCAACCAATAGATAAGTTAGATAGGAGGCGACCAATGGACATTCACGATAGACAAGGAGGTGACACGACCACAGGGGTGCATTACACCAACCCATATATAAAGGACACGACACACATGATCTGCCCTTTGGCCAGTGGAGACAGTCAGTGAGGAGAGGCACAGGGTTGATTCAATATTACACCCACCACGTGGAAGACAGCAGCTGGTTAGTCAGTTTAGGTAGCTATAATAGGAATAGCAGTAGTGTCGAACTCAAGTTATAAAAGTGTACATAGTGTAAATAAATGTGTTGAAGTTATCTACACGTCTCGACCTTCCTTTGACAAATGCAACACAAGGAAGCCGCTTATGTTACAAAGGAAACATAACAAAACAGTTGTAGCCAACCATTTGGAGTTTACTGTGAATATGTTTTGTGTATCTGTACATGTTCTTACCTTTTCTGTTTTGTTATACATACAAATGAAAATCAGTGAAAGTACTTTTAAAAAAGACTTCTAACTTAGAGAGCTGTATAGAAACCAATTCATCATATGTCGACGTGAATGGCTGCTAATTTTTGCTTCTAACCTTCAAATCATTCTGGGTGGCCACCTAATCAAAACTAACTTCACAGAACTCATCTTACTTGCTTCAAGCACCAGGTGCAATTGACACAGCAAGAAGCAACAACAGCACAAAGATAGTACCATTTATGCCTTAAGACTGAAACATCTTCAAGAGTGTTCCCTTTCAAGTCCACGAGCAGAGAAAATTGCCCTCCAGGTATTATGACTCCAGGCAACTAACTTTAACTTCATGACTTTATGTAAATCCACATCTTAGAGGGAATCCTGCAACACCTTTGAAAAACAACTTTTGTTATTGGATTCACCTAGCTACACTTCGTGTGGGGAAAAGACCTTCATCAAAACTACACCAACATGATCGAATCATGTGATTTATGAACTATTCCTTTGTAACTTGTAAACATGCAGTATCCTCTTTAACTGTATTTTTCCTGGAGTGTTTGTTTTGTGTGTGAATGAGTGACCTAGAGTTAGCTTATTGGGTTGAACATGTGAATAAATGATGCTCTTTATTTAAACACACAAAAATGCTTGCTGCTGGTTATTCAAACTGACCATAAACCTGAAGGTTAAGAAACACACAAATCTTCCTTTTCAAAAAACACATTGGGCAGTAAGGCAAGTGAATATAGGCAGTAAGGCAAATGAATAGGTTCTCTCTCATCCCTGTCTATAACAAATACCTCAAATAAAAAGGTAAATGTAACTTTAAATAGTCAATACAACAAAGAAGAAGTTTTATATGACCTCAAGCATTTGTATCACTCCCTGCACAAATGTAGGACTACAGCTACAAAAGTTCCACGATACGCTTTATTCGTGCAAAGTAAACCACGTGTTGTATCTGACAACAGCTTCCGCCTTAGGTTTCACGGATGCGATTATCATCAGCAGGACACACTTCTATGAACCACCTCTCCCCCAGGTCATGACAAACCTGACTGTCTAGCTTCCCAGCGTTCATTTTCAACCAACCACCAATAGCACCCAGTTTCATAGTTTGGCCATTCCTGGGAAAACGTCCAAATCTTTCGCATCTCTGAGCTATTGATGCAGGTTTCCAGGTTTTAGACCTTTTTTTAACCAGATCGCACATTGTCTTCAAGAACCCCTGTCTCCCATTACTGCCAAACAAAACATCTGACCTCTTCCTCAATGATTTACTTCTTCCCCTCACAGGAATTCTCGGTGTTCCTCTTTCTATCTCTGTCTGCTTTCTCTTTGTGTCTGCACCTTTGTGCACTGACTACCTTCACCCTCCAGCACCTCTATTTACAGCTCTCCTTTGTTTATGCAGCTCTCCTTTGTGTCTGCCAGTAGCACAGCTTCTTTCTTAATCTCCTCCCTGTTGGTACTGCTTTTAGGTTAGTGCTGCCAGGTCACTTGGACCAGTATTTCTTATTATCCAAGAAAATTAAAATTGATTGCTTTACAATTGGTGCAACCATTAAAAGTTATTTTCAAATGTTCTTAAAAGCAATTACAGATTCCACAGACTTTTTAAATAAATTACAAATTTCCTTTAAGCTACTGCTTCTGGATCAAAAGGGGAGCTAATGGAGTAAATAACAAGATTTCAGTTGATTGAGGGATCTAGGAATGGGGACTTAGCTGAAAAAGAGTCAAGCCTTTCAGCCAAAATTTAGCAAACACTTCTATTCAAAGCGTAGTAGAAGTCTGAGACTTTGTTTTGCAAATAGCAATTGATGCAACATCATTTGAGATTGCTAAGACGTATGTTCAACAAAGGTATGAGGAAAATGGCACAAATGCCCATATGTTAGGTTGCAGATCTGTCACAATTAATCAAATGGTGGAAAAGGCTCAAGGGGCTAAATGGCCTGCTCCTCTCTGTCTTCCTGTAAAGCAGTGCTATGGAATCTTTGATTGGGGCTACTCAGGATATTTCCTGATTTTCTGAATGGCCTGACTGCTTGGGAAATAACATGACACAGCGAATGTACAAACAGGTCACTGGAAGGTAAATAAGGATTGAAATTGAAACGCGAGAATCTGCCGAAGCAGCATATTCTAAGTATCTTTAAAACTTGAAAAACTTAATTTAATGCTCATGGCCTGCTGCTTTTCTGCTGATTTATGTTACTGTACTCACTCAGAATTACATTATATGTAATTTAAAACTTGATCCGTTAGATGTCTCCCACCGTCTCCAAATAGTACTGCTAGGTTCTCTGTTTAAAAACATATATATAAATAGTACTTCCACCAATGCTTTAAGAAGCAGTAACTTTGGGAAAAACTGAGGGACAGGTTTTACCTGTATTGGGCCAGTTTGCAATAGACTGCTATAATATCATTTGATACATAAATAATAACTAGAAAATTATTAATACACAAGAAAACCATTTGACCTTTCTCTCCTGTGCTGTATTTAGGCCTATAATATCTTCAGGAGTCCGGAGAAGGTAACACAAAGAAGGTTTATTTTGCTAAACAAAAGTAATGGCCGAAATGTGGCATACAGCACATAAGTCTCAGCTAGGACTACTAATCTGCCACTCCCAATACGAGCTAGCCTCCGCCCTTCAGCGGGGGTGCTTGTATTCCATGAATCTCTCCCCGTGGGTCTCGTGAGGGTTATTACATTCCCCCCCCCCCCCCCCCCCCCGAAGTCCGTAGGTCCCTCTGTCGTTGGAGGTGGAAAAGGTCTTTGCCCATGGCTGTGTTTCCAAAGGTTGGGCTGGGTCGGTGGTGTATACTGTTGTCGGGGAGCGTCACTTCCATGCCGATCATCTGGGTATCCTGTCAGTTTCTCCCTGACCAAACTGTCATCTGAAATTATGGAAGTTTCAGTTTTCATGTCTGACCCTGAATCCTCCGTCTAGTGCATGTTGGTGTCCTGGTCCTTGGGGAGTATTTCTCCCTGGCTCTTGGATGATGGACAAGAGGTTGATTCATCTTTGAAATGGTCCATGCGTCTGCCTACCGTCCGCTCCTTGGTTTTGACCGTATAAAGACTTGCACCGGGCACCGTCCCCCGAATTCCGGTGTACACAGAGTCCTCTGGCTTAAACGCCTGGTCCTGCTTCTGGTAGTCATTGTACTTATTCTGGAGATCATGTTTCATCTCCACCTTCCCATCAAGATCAGGAAACGGCCTTAGATAGGTTCATAGTCTTTGGCCCATCAATAATTCTGCCTGTGCTGCTCCGGTCGTCTTATGTGGTGTTGTCCTATAATTGAACAGGAAACGCACCAAGGTTGTCTCTACTGACTCTGTGGCTTGTTTTTTTACTTTCTTATAAGTCTGTACCGCCCGCTCAGTCAAGTTGTTTGAAGAAGGGTCCAAATATGTTTCAGTCCATTCGCCTGTATGAAGTTCAAGAATTCCTTGCTGGTGAAAGGGGTGCCGTTATCAGTGACGAGTACCTCCGGGATACCATGGAAACTTAACGACTGGTGTAGCTTCCCTTTGGTGGTCCTTGAAGTAGTGGATGGCATCTGGTAAATGTTCATCCATTTTGAGTGGGCATCAACAAGTGGTAGAAACATTGGGGGTCGGAGAATCACCGGGGGGCGGCGTGAATCCCACCCCCACCGGCTGCCATATTCTCCGGGGTTTTGGCGCGGGCGGGAATCACGCCGCGCCGGTCAGCGGCCGCTGGCAACGGCCCCACCGGCGATTCTCCAGCCCGCGATGGGCCGGATGGCCGCCCGTTTTTTCCCGCCGGCGTAAATCACAACAGGTCCTTACAGGCGGGACCTGGCTCCACGGGTGGCCTGCAGAGTCCTCTGGGGAGCGCGGGGGGATCTGGCCCTGGGGGCTGCCCCCACAGTGGCCTGGCCCGTGATCGGGACCCACCGATCCGCGGGTGAGCCTGTGCCGTCGGGGGAATCATTCCCACCCCACTGGCCACTGTCAACCTCCGCCAAGGCTGGTGTGGAAAAGAACCTCCCTGCGCATGCGCTGGGATGACGCCAGCACACGCTGGCACTCCCGCGCATGTGTCGGCCGGCGGAGGCCGGTTGGCGTGGTGCGAAACACTCCGGCGCCGGCCTAGCCCCTGAAGGTGCGGAGGATTCCACACCTTTGGGGCGGCCCGACGCTGGAGTGGTTCACGCCACTCCTCGGCGCAAGAGTGGCCCGCCCCGCCGGTTCGATGAGAATCCTGCGCATTGACCCGAGGAAAGGCCTGGCAAAGTCGGCGTGTAACCAGACCCAGGGCTGGCCTGGCCACTCCCAGGGGTGAAGTGAGGCTGATGGTGGGAGCTTTTGATACTTTTGGCATACCGTACTATGTTGCACCAACCTCTCAATGACACCATCGAGCCCTGACCACCACAAGTAGCTCCTAGCGAGCATTTTCAATTTGAACACCCCCGGATGTTCATTGTGCAGGTCTTGCTGGGTGGCATTTTTGCCATGTCAGGAATTGTACAGGGCTCTCTGCAGGAGAATGCTGCCCTCAATGCTAAGCTCTTATTGCTTTGTTATGAAAATCTACAGTTCTTCAGGCAGTTTCCCCTGTAGTCCCCATGTAGGATGACATTGCCAACGTAGGGTCCTTTTGCGTCCACACAAATTTGTGAGGCTGTGACAGGCAACGTATCCATAAAATGTAGTGCCAATACAATTCTGCTAATGGTAGGGAGGGGGGGGGGGGCATGTCGGCAATGGGAATCGGCTCAGGGCATCTGCCTGCGCAACCTGCATGCACGGGCAATAGTCAAAGGCATACTCCTATACCACTGACAATAGTGCCTATCCCTGGATCCTGGCCAACGCTATCGGTGGTATCGCCTTGTCTTATTTGAAGCGGTCAAGAAACGGTTTGTGGTCCGTGATCATAAAATCATGCAATCTCTACAATGCAGAAGGAGACCATTCGGCCATTGAGTCTGCACCGACGTTCTGAAATAGCGCTCCACCCAAACCCTCTCCCCTGCTTTATAACCCCATAACCTAACCTACACATCCCTGGACACACTAAGGGGCAATTTAGCATGGCCAATCCACTGAACCTACACATCTTTGGACTGGGAGGAAACCGGAGCTCCTGGAGGAAACTCCACACAGTCACCCAAGGCCAGAATTGAACCCGGGTCCCTGGTGCTGTGAAGCAACAGTGCCAAATACTGTGCCACCGTGCCGACCCATGATGATTGCGAAGTGTGTCCCATAAACATATTGATGGAACCTTTTGACTGCGAAGATCACGGCCAGTGCTTCCTTTTGAGACTGAGCGCATCTGCGCTTAGCATCGGCCAATGTTCTCGACGCATAGGCTATCGGCCTCTCTGTCTGGTCGTCCATCCGGTGTGACAACACTGCCCTAATACCATATGGGGAGGCATCACACAAAATTAGGAGCAGTCTGACAGGGTTGTAATATGTTCGCAGTTTAGAGAGCAACAGTTGCCGTTTTACTTTGGCAAATGCCTCCTCTTGTGGCGCCCGCCATGTCCATTTCTTATGTTTCGTTAAAAGTGTATGTAATGGTGCCATTATGGTCGCCAGATTCATAATGAACTTCCCATAGTAATTTATGAGCCCTAAGAATGACTATAACTCCATCATATTCTCTGCCGTGGGGCCTGCTTTCGTCTGGAAAACGCACTTGCTCCTTTTCAGGCAGACAGCCGCCTCCGAGAAACAGCGAAGAGCTTCCTCTAAATTATCTAGGTGTTCCTTCTCGGTGGCTCCTGTAATCAATATGTCATCCAGGGAGACTGTCACTCTTGGGAATTTGAATTCAATGAAATGTCTGGAATTAAAAGTCTAATCATGACCATGAAACTGTTGTTGATTATTTTCAAAACCCACCTGGTTCACTAATGTCCTTTAAAGAAGGAGATCTGTCATTCTTACCTGGTCTGACCTACATGTGACTCCAGACCCACAGTAACCTGGTTGACTCTTAAATGCCCTTAGGGATGGGCAACAAATGTTGGCCCAGCCAGCGACCCCCACATCCCATGAATGAACAAAGAAAAATATAAAAGAAAAAAAATAACCCGCTGGAAGATCGCACAGGCGGGCGATACTCCAAATTGGAGTGTGGTGCATTCATACAGTCCCCTGTGTGTATTGATGGTCATGTATTTGTTGGACGCCGAATCCAACTCAAATTGGAGGCATGCATGGCTCATGTCCAACATGGAGAAAGAATGACTACTAGCCAATTTCACAGAACGATCCTCCATGCATAGTATTCGGTACCCATCCAACCGGGAGGCCTTGTTCACCATCATTTTACAATCGCTGCACAGGTGGATGATCTTGTCAGGTTTCAGCAGCAGGATTACTGGTGCTGCACACGCCATGAACTTAACAGGGTGAATAACCCTCAATTTATCCAGCCGGCTGAGCTCATGGTCCACTTTTGACAGTAGGGCGTAAGGGACTGGGCGGGCCCTAAAACACTTGGGTTGGACTTCTGGGTCCACGTAAACCTTTGCCATGCTGTAATAATGATGTGGAGATGCCGGGGTTGGACTGGGGTGAGCACAGTAAGAAGTCTTACAACACCAGGTTAAAGTCCAATAGGTTTGTTTCGATATCACTAGCTTTCGGAGCGCTGCTCCTGCTGCTGATTCACCTGAGGAAGGAGCAGCACTCCGAAAGCTAGTGATATCGAAACAAACCTGTTGGACTTTAACCTGGTGTTGTAAGACTTCTTACTATGCTGTAATAAGTTCACGGAGGCAGACGTACCTTCACCAGAATTCCTTGTACTTACAAAACCAACAGCCAAACAACCAGGTGATTCAGCTTACTGTCTACAATGGGAGTGAAGAGGACCTGACACTCCCTGTTAGAAACAGAGAAAGGGGTTCTCTGATTGGCCCACCAATCAGTGAACTCGTATTCTAATTGGCCAATCTCAAAGGCCTGGCCTAAGTCATTACACATGCCTCCCTTTATTTTCCCCAAACCATCTCAGAAAACGTATGGGTATTTTCACAGGACCTCTGTACCCATTTAAAATATTTCCTGCCAGTCTAGGTGGAGCCTCTAACCTGTCGTGGCCCAAAAGACTGGGTCCGGGTCCTTGAACCACTATCAGCGGCAGGCAAATTAATTGCTGCCCATAGGCAACCAGAATCGTTGTTGTTCCACTGATGGATAAAGGCTCTTTGCTATATGTCGCCAATGGTGCTTCGTGTCCATTAGACACAGGTGTTGGTTCCCCATACAGACTTTCCGATAAGTTTGTAATCCAATGACCGAGACAGCAACCCTGTGTCTTATTTTCATCTCTAGTGGGTGGCCCCTGACCTGGGTGGTGATCTTGATAGGGACACTCTTGGTGCCATAGTACAATTTCGTTGCATTCAATCATCCTCATCAGGTTGTGCTAAATATAAACCCTGACTCTGGGCAGATATATCAGCTGATCAGGACTATCCGCTTGCTGATGGTTCTGGCATTCCTGGCCCCCACGGTACCTACGACCACAGGTGCAGCACCGTTTTGAGTATTCCTCCTGGAGCTCAGGAGAGATATCTCATTGGGATGCTGTGTCTCGTCGCCATTGTATCTGACCACAATGTTGTTTGAGTGATTATGCTCTTTGGGGCCGCGTACAAGATTCACGAGCGTCACCTGCTAGGCCTCCACCCCTCAGCTAGTATTCCATGAGCCCCATGGGGAGATCAATTGGGTCATCTCGTGGGGGTTATTACAAGGCTCATTTTGGCGGCCTTGTAATAATGGAGAATCTTCCTCCAATCTCCACCTTACATAATAAGCAGTACTTTGTTGAATGTGATAATTGAATTAGCATTGATTAACACCTGAAGTAAAGTTTTCTATATTCCAGTAAATGTTTGGCCAAGAGACCTTTTGTGCTGTATACTTCTCCCTGATAATCTCACTGTTTTATGTTTCTACTACTTTGAGATATTGGCCTGGTGATTTTGATTTACCTGAAATAGAAACCTGCTACTTGACTATTATTTTTACAAAGCAAAATAAGCAAAATCACAGCTCAGAATATGCAAAAGAAGCTAGAGAGCAGTCCAGACAGGGGCAGTGACAAAATTATAGATGTAACACTTGTCTGGAAGTAGCACGTGTCCACTCTTGGAACGAGAACAGTTGTGACCCATGTCAAACCCCTCAGATTCTGTAGGTGCAATCCATTCATTCATTTCTAGTGGTGGGCTGTGATTGACAGCATCCACAAAACAGCTGCAGCCTTGATTCATTCATCTCCCTTCATGGGTGAGTGATTCTTAAGTGCTGAAACCACGTTTACAAACATCAACCACATCAAAGAGAGGTAAGTGCATTGCAATCACACACTTGAATTTGGTGATAATCTGTAGTGATTCCTGGCTTGAAGGACCAGAGAATTGTGAGGGCCGGGAAATCTGGTACTTGGCCCACTAAGTGGATGTAAATGGGCCATTAAGACTCTTTGCAACTATTAACATTCTGCTGGTGCGTGGGTGCCGTTGCCTTTTTTACCTGCTTTGAATATGGCAATCAATAAGGTTGCCCTTTCTTTGGATATCGCTATTATATTGCTCAGAGTCGCCAGGTATCAAATGATACCACCACAAGGTTCAATCGGATAGCGACCAAAGAGCCAAACACCAGTTAGTTAGTTCAAGGTCAAGGGTACTTTATTTACACACACAATTATCATGCAACATAAACACTACTAGTTAACCTACACCTATCAACTATGACAACCTGTACTTAACTTCAGGCACCCAGCTTAGGTCAGAGAAACAGTGGCCTTTGTTCGAATCTGGATCTATTGGGTCTGGAGATGTAACTGCTGCTCAGCTGATCTCATCCGTCTGGTAGCAGGCGTTGAACTTGAACTTGCTTCTGGTGGTGCTGCAATTGGAGGTGGACGTTGCCGGAGCCCCAGGTCCAAGAGATATCGAACGGTTTCTCTCTTTATCCTTGGGGAACTTTGCGCTCTTTTGGGCGGTCCTTCGGTTTGGACCCCATTAATTGGGTAGTTCTGATCACTGTATTTGATTTGAGCCAATAAAGGGGCGGGTGCCTTGATGGCCGGGCGTGTCCTAAGTGGTCATTGACCCTGTTGTTGATGCTTCCTGAGTACAGGGAGTGGCGACAAAATGTCTGGGATTGTATCGGTTACTCAATGTCAGTCTTTTGTCTTACGGAGATGGGTCATCAAAATGCTAATCGGTTGGGGGGTTTAGATGCTGACTGGATTCTTCGCTCACAAATATACATTCAGGCTCTGAGCCTGTCTGAAACTTACATTGTCCATTTGTCCCGTTATGCTTTGCGACCGTCCATGTTTCTTATTGTAAGTGGCCATCCCCAATGACAGCGAAAACAGCGTGGGAGCAGAGAGAGCCGGGACAGCGAAAACAGCGCCGGAGGAGAGAGCCGGGAGATTTTAAAAGCACGGGAGGAGAGAGCCGGGACAGCGAAAACAGCGCGGGAGCAGAGAGAGCCCAGACAGCGAAAACAGCGCCGGAGGAGAGAGCCGGGAGATTTAAAAAGCGTGGGGGGAGAGAGCCGGGACAGCGAAAACAGCGCGGGAGCAGAGAGAGCCGGGACAGCGAAAACAGCGCCGGAGGAGAGAGCTGGGAGATTTAAAAAGTGCGGGAGGAGTGAGCCGGGACAGCAAAAACAGCGCGGGAGCAGAGAGAGCCGGGTCAGTGAAAACTGCGCCGGAGGAGAGAGCCGGGAGATTTTACAAGCGCGGGAGGAGAGAGCCGGGACAGCGAAAACAGCGCGGGAGCAGAGAGAGCCGGGACAGCGAAAACAGCACCGGAGGAGAGAGCCGGGAGATTTAAAAAGCACGGGAGGAGAGAGCCGGGACAGCGAAAACAGCGCGGGAGCAGAGAGAGCCGGGACAGCGAAAACAGTGCCAGAGGAGAGAGCCGGGAGATTTAAAAAGCGCGGGAGGAGAGAGCCGGGACAGTGCTGGGAGAGGTGAGTGCACAAAAGGTGTGGCAGGAGTGCCTTTAGTCACGGAGTGCTGATTGGAACAGAGTGCATCTGAGTTTAGGTGAGTGACTGAGTGCTGATTGGAACAGAGTGCATCTGAGTTTAGGTGAGTGACTGAGTGCTGATTGGAACAGAGTGCATCTGAGTTTAGGTGAGTGACTGAGTTCGGGTGAGTGGTGAGAGAGGGCTGTGTTTTTGTTGGTGTTCGGGTTTATCCTTGAGGTTCTATAAAGAAAATTTTTAAAATATATATATTTAAATTAATTAACTAGTTGAATATGGCTGGACAGGTGATGTGCTGTTGCTGTATGATGATGGAATTGGTGGATCCCATTGAGAGCGTCAGTGACCACATCTGCAGCAAGTGTTGGCTGCTCGAGGAACTGCGGCTCAGAATTGCTGAGCTGGAGACCGAGCTGCACACACTGCGGCACATCAGGGAGGGGGAACATTACCTGGACGCTTGGTTTCAGGAGGCAGTCACACCCGGTAGAATAAGTTCTGTTAATTCGGACAGTGGTCAGGGACAGAGTGGTGTGACTGCAAGGGAGGCAGGTAGGGGGATCCTGAGTTTAGGAGTTGAGGAGCCTCAGCCCTTGACCTTGTCCAACAGGTATGAGGTACTTGCTCCCTGTGTGGATGAGGAAGAGGGCTATAGGGAGGATGCGTTGACTGACCACTGCACTGTGGTACAGGAAGCCATTCAAGAGGGGGAGCAAAAAGACAAGTGGTAGTTGTAGGGGATTCTATAATTAGGGGGATTGATGGCATCCTTTGTAAGCCAGATCGAGAGTCCCGCATGGTATGTTGCCTGCCCGGTGCCAGGGTGAGGGACATCTCTGATCGGCTTGAAAGGATTTTGGAGAGGGAGGGGGAGGATCCAGTTGTTGTGGTCCACGTTGGGACTAACAACATAGGTAAGACTAGGAAAGAGGACCTGTTTGGGGATTATCAAACACTAGGGACTAAATTAAAGAGCAGGTCCTCCAGGGTTATAATCTCTAGATTACTACCCGAGCCACGTGCCAATTGGCATAGGGTTGAGAAAATTAGAGAAGTTAACACGTGGCTAAAGGAGTGGTGCGGGAAAGAGGGATTCCATTTCATGGGGCATTGGCATCAGTACTGGGGCAGGAGGGACCTGTACCGTTGGGACGGTCTTCACCTGAACTATTCTGGGACCAGTGTTCTAGCGAATAGGATAAATAGGTTGGTCACAAGGACTTTAAACTAGCAAGTTGGGGGGAAGGGAAGTGTAAAGCTATGGACAGTATAATGGTTAATGGAGATCAAGGCAGCAGGTTACGTGACAGGTTATTATGTAGAGATATGGGTTCAAAGACAAGGAAAATTAGGAGAAAGGGTAAGAGGAAAAATAAATTGCGAAAAGTTACTGATCAAGGTGTTAGGATTCATAACAAAGACATAAAAAACCAGCATGAGTGTACTTTACCTGAATGCTCGTTGTATACGAAATAAGGTAAATGAGTTGATGGCGCAAATCATTGTGAATGACTATGATTTAGTGGCCATTACTGAAACATGGTTAAAAGATGGTCACGACTGGGAGTTAAATATCCAAGGGTATCAGACTATACGAAAGGATAGAATGGACGGTAAGGGCGGTGGTGTAGCTTTGTTGTTTAAGGATGGCATCCGGGCAATAGTAAGGGATGATATTGGTGCTATGGAGGACAAGGTTTAATCAATTTGGGTGGAAATCAGGAATAGTAAGGCGAAAAGGTCACTGATAGGAGTAGTCTATAGGCCACCAAATAGTAACAGGATGGTAGGGCAGGCAATAAGCAAAGAAATAACGGATGCATGTAGAAATGGTACAGCGGTTATCATGGGAGATTTTAATCTGCATATCGATTGGTTTAACTAGGTTGGTAAAGGCAGCCTTGAGGAGGGGTTTATAGAATGTGCCCGGGATAATTTCCTGGAACAGTATGTAATGGAACCTACAAGGGAACAAGCGGTCCTAGATCTGGTCCTGTGTAATGAGGCAGGATTGATTAATGATCTCATAGTTCGGGACCCTCTTGGAAGGAGCGACCACAATATGATGGAATTTAAAATACAGTTGGAGGATGACAAGGTAAAATCAAACATTAGTGTTTTGTGCTTAAACAAAGGCGATTACAATGGGATGAGAGAAGAACTAGCTAAGGTAGACTGGGAGCAAAGACTTCATGGTGAAGCAGTTGAGGAACAGTGGAGAACCTTCCGAGTGATCTTTCACAGTGTTCAGAAAAGGTTCATACCGACAAAAAAGAAAGACGGTAGAAAGGGGAAAAATCGACCGTGGATATCTAAGGAGGTGAGGGAGAGTATCAAATTGAAGGAAAAAACATACAAAGTGGCAAAAATTAGTGGGAGACTAGAGGACTGGGAAGTCTTTAGGGGACAACAGAAAGCTACTAAAAAAGCCATAAAGAAGAGTAAGGTAGACTATGAAAGTAAACTGGCTCAGAACATAAAAAAAGAATGGCTAAGGTAAATATTGGTCCTTTGGAAGATGAGAAGGGAGATTTAATAATAGGAGACGGGGAAATGGCTGAGGAGCTGAACAGGTTTTTTGGGTCAGTCTTCACAGTGGAGGTCACAAATAACATGCCAGTGACTGATGGAAATAAGGATATGATAGGTGAGGACCTTGAGATGATTGTAATCACTAAGGAGGCAGTATTGGGAAAGCTAATGGGGCTAAAGGTAGACAAGTCTCCTGGCCCTGATGGGATGCATCCCAGAGTGTTAAAAGAGATGGCCAGGGAAATTGTAAACGCACTAGTGATAATTTATCAAAATTCACTAGACTCTGGGGTGGTCCCAGAGGATTGGAAAGTAGCAAACGTGACACCACTGTTTAAAAAAGGAGGTCGGCCGAAAGCGGGTAATTATAGGCCGGTAAGCTTAACTTCGGTTGTAGGGAAAATGCTGGAATCTATCATTAAGGAGGAAATAGCGGGGCACCTGGAGGGAAATTGTCCCATTGGGCAGACGCAGCATGGGTTTACAAAGGGTAGGTCGTGTCTGACTAATTTGGTAGAATTTTTTGAGGACGTTACCAGTGCAGTAGATAACGGGGAGCCAATGGATGTGGTATATCTGGATTTCCAGAAAGCTTCTGACAAGGTGCCACACAAAAAGTTGCTGCATAAACTAAAGATGCATGGCATTGAGGGTAAAGTGGCAGCATGGGTAGAGGATTGGTTAACTAACAGAAAGCAAAGAATGGGGATAAATGGGTGTTTCTCTGGTTGGCAACCTGTAACTAGTGGGGTCCCTCAAGGATCAGTGTTGGGCCTGCAGTTGTTCACAATTTACATAGACGATTTGGAGTTGGGGACCAAGTGCAATGTGTCAAAGTTTGCAGACGACACTAAGATGAGTGGTAAAGCAAAAAGGGCAGAGGATACCGGAAGTCTGCAGAAGGATTTGGATAGGTTAGGTGAATGGGCTAGGGTCTGGCAGATGGAATTCAATGTTGCCAAGTGTGAGGCTATCCATTTTGGGAGGAATAACAGCAGAATGGATTATTATTTAAATGGTAAGATGTTAAAACATGCTGCTGTGCAGAGGGACCTGGGTGTGCTGGTGCACGAGTCGCAAAACGTTGGTGTGCAGGTGCAACAGGTGATTAAGAAGACTAATCGAGTTTTGTCTTTCATTGCTAGAGGGATGGAGTGCAAGACTAGTGAGGTTATGCTGCAATTGTATAGGGTGTTGGTGAGGCCGCATCTGGAGTATTGTGTTCAGTTTTGGTGTCCTTACCTGAGAAAGGACATATTGGCACTGGAGGGAGTGCAGAGGAGATTCACTAGGTTGATCCCAGAGTTGAGGGGATTAGATTATGACGAGAGGTTGAGTAGACTGGGACTGTACTCATTGGAGTTTAGAAGGATGCGGGGGGGATCTTATTGAGACATATAAAATTATGAAGGGAGTAAATAGGATAGATGCGGGCAGGTTGTTTCCACTGGTCGGGGAAAGCAGAACTAGGGGGCATAGCCTCAAAATAAGGGGAGGTAGATTTAGGACGGAGTGTAGGAGGAACTTCTTCACCCAAAGGGTTGTGAATCTCTGGAATTCCTTGCCCAGTGAAGCAGTTGAGGCTCCTTCTTTAAACGTTTTTAAGAAAAAGATAGATGCCTTTCTAAAGAATAAAGGGATTCGGGGATATGGTGTACGGGCCGGAGAGTGGAGCTGAGTCCACAAAGATCAGCCATGATCTCATTAAATGGCGGAGCAGGCTCGAGGGGCCAGATGGCCTACTCCTGTTCCTAGTTCTTATGTTCTTATGACTACAGTGCGAATCCTGATCCCGCCGCCAGCGAGGAGTCTGGAGCATAGCAGTCGGTTTAACGCCCGGCGTGAACTTCAATTTCGTCCGGGTGCCTGATCTCGATCCGCGTTGTGGTGCGGAAAATCCAGCCCCATGTTAATTTTTTACCCAATAATCAACAAGGGGTGAAATTCTCTGGGAGACTATTGGGCTGGATTCTCCGATTTGAAGGCTAACTGCTGATGCCGGCATGGGAGCAGTGGTGTTTTACGCCAGAAAAAGCAATGCAAAAGCAGCCCTGATCCTCCGTCTGGTGGGGGCTAGCAGCCGCGCAGCGTAAAGCCCCTGGCATTACCTGTGGATACAGGCCGGAGAATTGCCGAGTCCGTGGCTGCGCATGCGCACGGCGGCGTCGGCCGCGCCATGCAACATGGCGCCAGCCAAGTGCGGACGCGGCCTGCCAAATACTGCCCCCCTATAACCAGCCTCGCCACCCCTGGACCAGTGCCCATGCCAATGCCCCCCCTCCCCCCACCATGACTGTGGCGGCGCTGGACTCAGTCCGCAGCCGCCACGCGAGGTTCCCGGAAAAAATTGCATGACTGACCCATGCCATCGGGAACTTGTCCCATCGGGGGCGGAGCATCGGGGGTAGGGCCTCAGGTGATGCCTTGAGGCCGTCCATACGGCATGCGGCGTACTCCAGATGACACCGTTTTCGAGGGGGCAGAGCATTGTAAAAGCGGCACCGCCCCCGATTTAGGCACAAACGGGGTTGTCCGGCCGATCTCCGGATGCGATTTCGGCGTCGGTGACTGGAGAATCCCACCCCCTGTTCTCCCCCCTGGAGCTGAATTGCACCTGATTTGCGCTCCTGCTGGGATGTTTAACTGATTAAAACTAGTTAATATTTTGCTGCAGCTATACCAGGCAGCGTCTGATCAAAGTGGAAAGTCATGGAATTAAGTTTCCCTTCTCACCATAAAAATCCTTGAGCGAAATTCTCTGCTATGTGCCACCGATACGGGAGTTACTGATGAGGCGGTGAATCCAGCGTCGTGAAGAACCAGCACCAATGTTTCCGATGATCCGGCCCCCTACTGAGTCATTATGAAGCATTTGCATCCATTTAGCAGGCTGGACACCATATTCTCCAGGTCCGCGTGTTTCTTCAGTCCTCTGGGTCAGGAATCACCAAGGCATGAATTACTATTGATCTTGGCAAGCGGTGGATATCACAGTGGGTCAAGGGCGTAACTCTTTAAGGGAGTTGCCCCCAAAGTCCATCGGAGGGCCACCCCCCCCCCCCCCCCCACAATGCAAGACCTGCCCGCCCCACCCCCTCCATGGCCCACACCAGAGATCCCCAAATTAAAGAGACCCCCACCAGAGGCACTCTAAATAAAGAGATCCCCACCAGGGACTCCCTAATTAATGAGACCCCTACCCTGCCAGAAGAGGGATCCTTGTCTGGAAGCCCCCTAGAATAGAGAAGAGAAAGCCCTGTCTGGAAGCCAGAGAGCCAATTCAGACAGAGGCCGTGAAAAATATCACTGCTTTAAAACACACCTGTGCAATGCATCTGCTGGCTCAGGCATAGGAAGCAGCACAAGCCAATTCCTGGAAAGAGAAAACCAGTCAGTTGGGTTTAAACCCCCTCCAATCTTTGATCCGCAAGCCATTCTTTCATTTCTCTGTGATGTTGATTTTACTAGGCTGTGATTGACAGCTTACACACACACACAGCTGTCTGTTTCACTCATCTCTCTTCACGCTTGAGTGGTTTTGAGGTAGTTAGCTATAAAACTAGCTGCAATGTTTATAAACATCAAACTATGATTGGTGGCTCCTCGACCACGTCAAAGATTTAAGTGCTTTCTGTTAGTTTCACACCCGTATTGAGGAGGAGGGGGGGGGGGGGGGGGGGAAACTGAATTGTGTTGAGGGAGGGCCTAGCTGCCGGACCTTGCTAGGTAGAATCCTGCTCCCAGCGAATGGCAATAGGCTGGGAGCCTGGAAAATCCTATAGTCTCCTAAATGGAGAATCCCGCCCAATAATTGACAGAAATAATGGAATTGTTTTGTTCTGTGGCTTTATAATTGCACTACTGGTCAATATTAATACATCACAATTATTCTTTAGTAGGTTGTATTTTATAGTTGTGTCTGTTCAAAATGATTTGTTGAGATTATTATAAAATCCTGTTGTGCTATCTGATGATCTTCAGAGATTTATATGGATATGTGAAACTATCTGAAAGAATCTAAATAGTTAGCTTGCAATTTGCTATAATTATAGTAATAATTTTACGAGATGTAACAGCTATTTAATGATTCTGTCACTTGTTTAAAAAATACTGATTTACACGCTTTGCTTAACAGTAATATTTACGTTTGATTCTTAACTCTAAATGGTGCTCACTTAAAAGCCTAGAAATTACAATCAGTGATATTAGCATTTGAAAGCTTAATGTGCTCATGTAATATTGCTTTTACCCCTATTTTAGTGGAGGCTTTAACCAATTTGAAATAAAATTGCTAATGCCCACTTCAAAATAGCATACAAAGTAATCCTCAAGCAAACTCATTAAGAGTTCCAAGATACATCCTGCATTCTTGCCATATTCTTGTTATTAACTTGTTTGATGCTTAGCAAGGCTTTTTGCCATGAGAAAGAAGAGTTATTAATTTTTTGACCACAAACATTTGAGCTAGTCTCCACTTGATCAGATCCTCTTGTGTAGCTGCAAAGAACTCACCGCTCTGCTCTACTCTGGTTCCCGGTTAAACATCATGTCAGTTTAAAAATTCTCATCCTTGATTTCAAATCCCAACATGACCTAGTTGCTTTGTCCTGGATGGTGATGACATTCTTGAGTGTTGTTAGAGGTGCACTCTTCGAGGCAAGTGGAGAGTATTCCATCACACTCCTGACTTGTGTCTTGTAGATGGTGGATAGACTTTGGGAACTCAGGAGATGAGTTACTCTTTGTAGAATTCCCAACCTCAGAACTAATCTTGTCGCCTCAGTATTTATATGGCTGGTCCAGCTCGGTTTCTGGTAAATGGTAGCCACCGGGATGTTGTTGGTAGGGGATTTAACAATGGTAATGCCATTGAATGTCAACGGGAAATGGATAGATTCCCTCGTGTTGGAGATGGTCATTACCTGGCACTTGTGTGGCATCAATGCTACTTGCTGCTTGTTAGCCAAAGTCTGAATATTGCCCAGGTCTTGTTGCATGTGAACATAGACTGCTTCAGTATCTGAGGAGTCATAAATTGTGCAATCATCAGTGAACATCCCCACTTCTGACCTTATGATGGAGATAAGATCATTGATGAAGCACCTGCAGACAGTTAGGCCTAGGCTACTACTCTGAGGAACTCATGTGGCGAAGTCCCAGAATTGAGATGTTTGACCTCCACAAACTGCAGACATCTTTTGTGCTCAATATGACTGTAACCAGTGGAAAGTTTTCCCCTTATTACCCATTGACTTCAGTTTTCCTTGATATCACATTTGGTCAAATGCTGCCTTGATGTCAACGGTAGTAATTCTCACCTCACCTCTTGAGTTCAGCTTTTTGGCCATGTTTGGATTAAGGCTGTAATGAGGTCAGGAGCTGAGTGGCCCTAGCGGAACCCAAACTGAGCATGAGTGAGCAGTTCATTGCAGAGTAAGTGCCACTGATAGCACTGTTAGTGATCTCTTCCATCACTTCACTGATGATCTGGAGTAGACTGATGGGGCGGTAATTAGCCAGGTTGAATTTGCCCTGTGTTTTGTGGACACGACATACCTAGGCAATTTTCCAGTCACTGGAACAGTTTGGCTACAGGCATGGCTAGCTCTGGAGCAAGACTTCAGTACTGTTGCTGTAATAATATCAGGGCTCATATCCTTTGCAGTATCCAGTGCCTTCAGCTGTTTCTTGATAATATGTGGAGTGAATCAAATTAGCTGAAGACTGGCATCTGTGATGCTGGGGACCTCAGGAGGAGGCTGAGAAGGATCGTCCACTGGCACCTCTGGCTGAACATGGTTGTAAATACTTAAACCTTTACTGAGCTCACCCATCATTGAGGATGATGAATATTTGTGGAGCCTCCTCCATCTGTTAGTTGTTCAATTGTCCATCACCATTCAAGACTGGATGTGGCAAGACAGCTGCACTTGGGACTGATCCATTGATTGTGGATTTGCTTAGCTCTGTCTACCATTGTTTCTGCTGTTTGGCATGCAAGCAGTCCTGTGTTTGGTTTGAGAAGCATATTTTGGGGGCTTTTATAAATGTTGCACCTGTTCTGGAAGTGCTTGTTAGTGGTACTGGATGCCTGAAATAGAAAGTATTTCATCCTTCAACACTAACATCCCTTACCTTGATGGAGAAAACTCTTTATGGAAAAGGGTTTATCTTCCACTTGATTAAAAATTGTGTTTTCTGGGCAAAATGACGCTTGTAATTTTAATGGGAGTCATTCCACACAACTTCAGCTTTGTAGAATGTGTACACCTTATTTATCAATCTTCAGAATGTTCAAGATGTGTTAAAATAAGATGGTGCAATGGGTTAATTTAAAGTTGGTTATCTACACTGGCCTATGCATAAGTTTTCTTCAATAGTGTCAGTAATAGGGGCTTTTCACAGTAACTTCATTTGAAGCCTACTTGTGACAATAAGCGATTTTCATTTCATTTCAAGTTGTGGTCAATCTGAGATTTTAATAATGCTTATATTTGGTTAAACGGGTCCACTCTTAGCACAGTGTGAGATTGTGGGGTTTTTTTTCTGACCAGTCATGCTGCCGGGATCTTATGGTCCCATCAAAGGCACACCTGCAGCAACGAGGGGTATGTTCAATGGAAAACCCCGTTGACAACGGTGGGACTGGAAGATCCTGCCGCTGGCTACTGGTGAGTTGCCCTTCGCTGCTGCAGAACACACCACAGAAGGGGAGGAAAATCCCACCCATTGCCTACTATATTCAAAGCTCAAAATAGAACTAGCGAATTGCAAATTTGGATTAGCCGATAAGGTAAATATATAGCAGTGGTTCCTTCCTGGCATTGTTCAAATTAAGTAAATATGTTTTCTAAGTAAAGGGCTGCAACAGCAATACTACACCTTCTCCTCCCATCAGAGTCATGGATATTATCAATTTCTTCCCTATTCCCACTTGCCCAGTAGCAGGCATGTATTTCTCTTTCTCATTAGTAGGGTTTTCCTCCCTCCTAACCGACTTCTTCATAACATACCCTTTTATTGTGTGAGTTCCATTAAACCTGTCTCGCTTCTTTCCACGTTCTCCAGTCGAGAGCACTGCTCAAATAAGGTCAGGGGTTCATCATTGGGGAGAGACTCCTATACATAGGGATATCCGATGTGTGAAGAAAGAGGTGCATTCCCAAAACATGTGTATTGGAGCCAAGATCATCTTGGAATTGTTGACGGTTTTGTATGGGAATTGTGAATTTGATTACATCAGGGCAGTTTGGGTCTCTGAACATGGGATTGTAAATTACACAGGGGAAGAATGTTATGTGCTGAATGCAGAATGTTCAATGGCTCTTGGGGTGCATTGTGCTATTTGACATGATGTCAGGCTCCACATGTATGGTTAGCACACCCATTGCTACCTAATTACCAATATATAATCACCTCCACTTCCTTTTTGTTCTCAAACTGCTTGCCCAATATAGGTGAGCTGTTATTTTCTCCAATTAGACACTAGGAAAACCAAAGCAACCATTTTTAGTTCCTGTCACAAACTCTATTCCTTCATCATAAGTTCAATTTCCCTTTTTGGTGATGGACTGAAACAAACTGGTGAAAATCCTGGTGTCCTATTTGGCCCTGTCCTGAGCTTTGAACCCCATAATCTTCTTCATTACAAAGATTTATTTCAGCTCCAAACATTGTTCATCTCCTACACACACCACCAATCCTTTGAATTCACCCGTGCTTTTGTTACCTCTGGAGTCAACTGTTCCAGTGCTTTCCTGTGGATATCCCCTCATCTTCCACCTTACATGAACTTGAGCTTTTTCAAAACTCTGCTGCTTGTATCCTAATACACACCATCTCTGTGTCCCCGATCGACATTAGCTCCTGGCCACAATCTGAAAATTCCTAACCTTGTATTCAGTTGTTTCTGTGACTTCACCCTTTCCCATATTTGTAATCTCATATAGATGTTATATTAACTATGTTACTTTAACTATGGCCTCTTATACATGTGCTACTTCCTCCACTTCACATTTGGCAGCTGTGCCTTCTGCCATCTTGGTCCTAAGTTCTAGAATTTAACCCATCAACCTCTGCCTCTCTCCTCCTTAAATATTCTTAAAAACTGCTGATTAAAATATACAGAGCCTTACATAATGAAAAAGGAAAGATGTTTATCATAATCAGCAGAGTTGGCATGGTCTTGTTAGGGGTAGATCATGTCTTACTAACTTGATAACATTTTTTGAGGAAGTAACGAGGAGGATTGATGAGTGGGTATTGTTTCATGGATTTCAGTTAGGCATTTGACAAGGTCCCACATGGCAGACTAGTCCATGGGATGCAGGGGTAGGTGGCAGGCTGGATCCAAAATTGTCTCAGTGACAGGAAACAAAGGGTAATAGACGATGGATGTTTTCGCAAATGGGAAACAGTTCCCAGTGGTGTTCCACAGGGCTCAGAGTTGGGGCCCTTGCTGTGTGTTGTATATATTAATGATTTGGACTTAAATGTGAGCGGCATGATTGGGAAATTTACAGATGATACAAAAATTGGCCAGGTAATTGACAGTGAAGAGGATAGAATTATATCAATGGTTTGGTTGAGTGGCTCGAAAGTGGCAAATGGAATTAAATCCGGTGAAATGTGAGGTATTGCATTTGGGGAGGGCAAACAAAGCAAGGGAATACTCAATAAAGAGGAAGATATTGAATGGGGTTGAAGGAGTGCGAGACTTAGGAGTGCGTCCACAGATCCTTGAAGGTGCAAGACAGGGAGACAAGCATATGGAATGCATTCCTTTATTGGGTGAGGTATTGAATACAAAAGCAGGGGCGGGATTCTCCCCTACCCGGTGGGGCGGGGAGTCCCGGCGGCATGGAGTGGCGGGAACCACTCCGCCGTCGGGATGCCCCAAAGGTGCGGATTTCTCCTTGAGGTGCCTTGAGGGGCTAGGCCCGCGCCAGAGTGGTTTCCGCTCCCCTGGCTGGCGTGGAAGGCCTTTGGTGCCACGCCAGCCGGGGCTGAAAGGACTCTGCCGGCCGGCGCAAATCTGTGCGGGAGCGTCAGGGGCTGCTAACGTCATCCCCGCGCATGCGCGGGGGGGTGTCTCTTCCGCGTCGGCCATGGTAAATGCTGTGCCCGAGGCGGAGGGAAAAGAGTGCCCCCACGGCACAGGCCCGCCCGCCGATCAGTGGGCCCCGATCGCGGGCCAGGCCACCGTGGGGGCACCCCCCGGGGCCAGATCGTCCCGCGTCCCCCCCCAGGACCCCGGAGAATCCCGCCCCAGGGATGTAATGATGGAACTGCATAAAATGCTGGTTAGGCCACAGCTGAAGTTTTACTCACAGTTCTGGTCACCACTTTAGAGGAAGGACATAATTCAATGGTGGACAACCTGTGGAGGGCTACATGCCGCTCATCTGGGTTTTGAGCGTGCCCCACGAAACATTTTGTTGACCGTTGCCCACGTGCAGGGTTGCCACAATCAGCTGATTTCCATTCACACAGTTTTATTCCGACCGGTATGACGGAGATGAATCGCACATAAAGCGAGGGCAAGTGAAGTGAGATACATGCTGATTGCACACAACATTGACTGTGAGAGCGTGTGCTCCATCTGTATCCAAAGTTCAATATTTATTTTGTTTTTACCATTTGAAATTGATAGTGCCTTAATATATTAAGTATTAAGCATTTTCTATTACTCATTGTGAAATATTTAGCATGTATTGAATGTATTTAATCTCATTCATGGGGGTCATGGTTAATGAACAAACCTGATTTCAATCTTGCGGCCCCACTCAGATGAAGGAGCGCCATTCGTGCCGCTCACTCACTAGCCTAGGTTGCCCATCACTGACACAATTGCTCTGGAGAGAGTGCAGACGATATTTGCAAGAATATTGCCAGGTCTTGAAAATTGCAGCTATGACGAGTGACTGGATAGGCTAGGGGTGTTTTTTTTAAACTGAGGCCACGGGGTATACAGAATCATGAGGGGCCTAGACAGGGTAGGCAGGAAAGACTTGATTCCCCTAGCTGAGGGGTCAATTACCGGCAGCATAAATTTAAGGTGATTGGTAGAAGGATTAGAGGGGACATGAGGAAAACTAATCACGCAGAGAATGGCGGGCACCTAGAATTCGCTGCCGAAGTTGGTGGTTGAAGCTGAAATGCTCAACTCATTTAAAAAGTACCTGGACCTGCATCTGAAGTGCTGTGACCTACAAGACTACAGACCTGATGCTGGAAAGTGGGATTAAATTGAGCAACTCGATTCCTTTCTCTCTTTCTTGGCTGACACAGAAATGATGGGCTGAATGGCCTCTTTTTGCACCATAACATTTCTATGGTGCTATCAATAATGATGGAAATGGATGGGTAGACCAGACATTTTATAAAAATATACTTTAAAAATTAATGTATCATGATTAATTGCATGTAATTTATGTAAACATTCTGCAGTATTCCTAGGATTTATGCTTTCAACAAGGAATATTGGGCCCGATTTAACAAAAAATTGGAAGAGTCCCATAGCGCTCACTTAACTGCATGGTTTCCAGCACTAGCAGCGCTGAAAAACATCTGCTATCTAACGGCCATCCAGTTATATACGGAACCTCAGCGGGGAACATGCGCCCGAAGCTACACTCAGCCCCATTTTCTGTACTGAGGAGCTCCGTTCGCCGGAATGTCTCAGTGCAGCGAGGGATCGGGACACAATTTTTAAATGGTATCTTGATCTCTTGAGCTTCCGACGCGAAACCCCAAGCCCCAACCCACTATAAGGTGGTCCCCAGCAGCCCCCCCCCCCCCCCCCCCCCCCCCCCATGCAGTGCACCCCCTTAGCCCAATCACCGCCACATGAAAAATGGCAGCTTGGCACCGCCAGCCTGGCACACTGGCTATACCCCTGCCAGTGAGGGTGCCAATTTGGCATTGTCAGAATATCCAGGTGGCACCAGAAATGCCAGGGCGCCACCCTACCCAGAGGGCAAGCACCTGGGGGCTTCCGATCCCCTGGGAGATCTCACGAGTGCTGTTCCATCTGGTCCCTGTTTGTGGAGACCAGCACTGAACAGCGCTCTCCCAACGTCTCCAAGGCAAAGGGATAGACCCCAACGCCTCGGTTACCTCAGGGAACTGCATATTAGAGTGAGTCTAGCTGTTTCACACTAATATGCAGATTTGCCAAAAAGTGATCACAGCCACAAAGGGCGGGCTTCACGTTACGACATCTCGCGAGATCGCGTTAGATTTTGTGAGGCATAGCAAACTAGGTAGATCCTAGGAGCCGGATTCCAGTCATTTACCAGCCATTTTGAGCCAGGACGCGCTGCTTTTCGGGCACAGCGTGACCGGTAGATCATGCCCAATAATACAAAATTCTGCCTCGAGTGTAGAGGATATGAAGGGTGCGATCGAATGGCTTTGTCATGCCTGATTAGGTGACGTGACAAGGCTGCTAATTCTCGTGAGAGGCCTCTCGCAAGATATGCGATGCTCTGAACGCCTTGTGAAATCTAATGAGATCTCGCGAGACATCAAAATCTGGATCTCGCCCGCGCTCTGCACGATCCAGATTAACATATTTTAAATTAACCGTTGGGCTCATTTAAATTTGTCTGCATCGGATTATCCCAGCACCCAGGAACAAATACATTGTCAGGGTGCTTGTGTGGTGCTGCCAGGTTGGCTGGGGCACTGCCAGGCTGGCACTGCCAAGGTGTCTGGGTGCCAGGTTGCGATGCCAGGGATTGGGCCCATAGGTACCTTGCCCTTAAGAGATGGGTGAGGGGACCCCCTAAGAGATACGTTTGGGGGGGGGGGGGGGGTCCAGAGATCAGGGCCGCATTTAAAATGGCATCCTAATCTCTTCCTGCACTGATGAGCAATGCAGGAAGTGAGGTAAGTGTGGCCTTGGTGGAGCATTCCTGACCGAGACCCAAAAAAACAAAATCCCGTTTGACAGTGGGGTTCTCGGCGCTGCGGGCACCAAGAAGATAAGCACCCCACTACTCGCTCCCAAAACGGGACTCTTTTTTCGCTAAATCGTGCCCAAAGTATGTGCCAGGGAGGATGATGACATATTTACTCGGGAAGTGTTACTGGTTCATGTTGTTCTGTCTAATAGGAATATGCATTTGAAAATCACTATCTACTTGTAATACTGTATTCCTTTGATTTAGGATCTGTAAGCTACCATCATTTACAAAATAGCTGCAATAATGTTGAAATTGCTCACCAACAAATAGTGGATTTCCACAGGACCCACAGTCTCCAAATTAATTTGTATTTATCAACATAAAAATAATAAGAGGTTCTTCCTTCACTTTGAATTTGCTGTGTGTCCTGTTTTTCTGTCGATTGCTTTGAGAAAGATTTAGCTGACATCATTTAGATAAAATGAATGAGATATAGGACAATTCCTGTAAAATATGAAAGAATAATGAAATGTCCAGGCCCTTCTGCAGATTCCCATTTTAAATATGACATTGCTGAATTTTTCCTAATCAAGCATAGTAATGTTATTGGAACTAAGGTGGGCAAATGGAATAAGGATGCAAATCAACCGTGATCTCAAACATTTTCGAAGGGCTGAATGACCCACTCCTGCTGTTTCTAATTTCAGTCCATCCCTGCACGTTAGCAGCACTGACTGCTGAATTGATGTAAATTAATTCAATTAATGTATACGTAATTTTATTGTCCAGGAGTATATGTATATGTTTAATTAATGAAAGTCTATGTTTAGAATGTGGATGTAAAACTGCTACAATGCACGTGCAATTACCACATAAAATTAAACCTGCATTATTTGATTTAGTCCAGAGCAGTTCAACAATTGTGATGTGATAAGATGGAATTCCAGTTTTTCAGAGAAAAGTTAAACAGACCAAACATTTGCCAGATAATACTATTACTGTGCTGAATGCTTAGTCCTATATGATGGCATCATCAAGAATCCTTGATACTATCAGAAAGCTACATTCATAACCTCTGCCGTTTGCCTGAGTAAATGTCAATGTGCTCAAGGAGCGAAGGATATAAAGCAGACTACCCGAAACCAGAAAGGGAGGGGGTGGGGGAGAAAAGGGCAGAATATTTATGACTTGAAGTTCCATGAGTTGCCATTAATTGAGATCAAAGCGTGTTGCATTTATTTTTTACACCCATCAGTTCAAACAGTGGAGTAAATTAATGATTTAAATATGTACCATTCTCGTGGAATTGAAAGGGAAGCTGTTGTACTGGAAGAATTTTGCTTGTAATGGCTACCCGTGCACCAGCTTGCTTTTTAGACATTGCAGAGTTGTTTAGATTTTAATTTAAAGAAATGGCAGTTTCAAAGTGAATGAAATTCAAATTACCTATTGTACATTTATGTCTCTGTTCAGGAACTGGAGAAAGTAACTGCAGACTTGATAAGATCCAAGGTCACTTCTCAGTGCAAACTGGGAGAAGAAAACATCCATCTTACAGCACAGCAACAAACGCTACAAGAACTGAAGCAAAAACTGCAGATGGTTTCACAACAAATTTAAAATTCAGCTACTATTTACTCTTAAGCTAGAATTAAGCAGATATAAAGACAAATTATTTCACAGTGATGTTCTTCTTGGGATCTGTTCATATATCCTGAAACTTTCTAAAAATATTGACATTTCCAACAAGGTTAATTTTGACTGTAGAATAATATAAATGAGTTGATGATGAATTGGCATCCCGATTTACATCAATGAAAATGAATTCAGGAGAGAAATAAAACGGGCAGTTGATTCACTATCATTCATTACACTTTAGCACAGAATCAAAATTACCCTCAGTAAGTTACACTGAGGAAAATTAAGTTCCCTCCATTCTAATTTTGACTGTGAATTAAAATTACGTGTGCTGGGGAATCACTACAGCATAATATTGGTAACAAGAAAAGTGAAAATATGTTTCAGAATTGTCTTTAGCACAATTTCTTTAAGTACCCCTTTTCCAGTGCATCACAGCATTTTGAAACAGCTACTGCGATGCAGGAAAGTATTGAACTAATTTTTTTCCCACAACCTTCCCCACTGCAAATTGTTTTTGATCTCAACCTGTTGCTACAATGAGCTGCTTAGCTGAAGCCTTGCTGTAGAAGAGTGGAAAATTAGAGTCATTATTGGGCAGTTGTTATATCTCCTTAGATGAGTCCTTGGTGCATCATTCCCTCATTAAGAGGGTAGTTTCTTGGGCCTGCAAGGATTTTGCAATTACTGATGACTTAATTTTCCTTTCCCCTTGATAGAAATTGTGCTTAGCAACCATTTCTTAAGTTACATCCGAGACTAGGAACCCACGGGTGTGATTTAACTACAACAAATGTCTGTTCTGGGCGGGATTAGCGAGGTCCTTCCAGGCGCTATGACCCGATATCTAATGGCATTTGCGAGCCACAGCGGGAAGCACCCCGCCGAGGCCGCATTTAGTCGCATTTCCTGCCCTCAGGAACTTCGGCGAGTGGAGCCAATTTTAAATTGTGCCCCAATCACCCGACGCCACTATCGTAACCCTTTAACACCCAATCCACCTATAAGGGGGTCCATGGCCCCCCCCCCCGCACCCCACCTCATACAGGCAGGCCCCCTATGGGTCCAATCCCAGGCATGGGCAAAATGCCAGCTTGGCACCCTGGTGGGTGGCACTGCCAAGGTGCCCAGGTGGCAATATCAGGGTGTCAGGCTGGCAACCCCAAGCTGCCTGGGTGGCACCAGCAGTGCCAGTCTGGCCAGAGGCCGACCACCCGGGGCTCCCGATTGCCTGCGAGACCCCTCCAAGTGCCATTCCGCCTGGTCCCCGTTTGTGCTAAACGACGCCCAGCTGGGGTCTCCTTTGCGAGGCCGAAAGATGCCGGGTGGCTGTTCGTACGGGCATCAGCACGGTTACGTGAGTTTTTTAAATTACTTAATTGTGTTAGACTGGGTCCTGCCCATTGTGAGCGGGATCCAGATTGCTACATCTTGTGTGAAGTCGTTAGATTTTGTGGCTTGTAACAACCGTCGGGAATCCCAGAAGAGGCCTCTCCTGGGATCTATCAGCCGTGTCCCATTACAATTACAGCGGGATGCAGCCGGTAAGTCGCGGCCCATATCTTGCCACTTTGTGTTGCGCTGCAAATTGACTCAAAGATTTCAAAATATTAATTTTAGACAGTTTTGTCATTTCATCTTCAGGTTCCTGATTACAACATAAATATAAACAGAATGCAGAATTTTATTTTGTGAACAATTGTGTAACATTTGTGAATTTTTATTTTTTTCGAAAGGAGACCGAATTAAACAAGAGGCTATCTAAAGGCGCATTCACTGTCCAAGAAGAAAAACAGGTTGGATTTAAACCATTTAATGAAAGAATTGATGTATGTCTCTATTATAAACTAAAATGCGCATGTAAATAAACTGAAATTGTATTGCTTTTTAATATTTTTAAGCCTGTTACCATTGGAGAGTTTAATGTGCTTATAATGTATTCCTCTGTCTGTTAGTTAATTGCATGTTTCAACTCCTTTGTAATAAATTGCAGGCAGGAGAATGTTATATCAATGGATTAGTATTCATTTATTAATATCATCAATGGTAATATCAAGGCTACAATCATTGGAGTTATATATCAAGCCATGCGTTTTGGCATTTTATTGACAACATTACTGATTGTTGCAACAAAAGAAAACAAAGAAATGAACACTTGTTAAAATACAGCAGACCACAGTTGTTTGGCACTTTCAGATGTACAGTTCAAATGGTACAAGATAAAGCAATGCTGCTATATGCAAATAAACACGACTGAATTTAAAATTCCTGAGGTAAAAATTTAATGCAGGAACATAACAAACTTGTGGTACACTGACGACACAGTGCTACTCGCAGAATCAGAAGAGGCCTTAAAATATCATAGATCAAGTAAAATCTAGAAGTTTACAATATGGATTGAGTATGAACACCAAAAACACAAAAACAAAAGTAGTTAGGAGGAATACATTAGAAGGAACTAGAGTGAAAATTGAAGTAGATGGTGCCACACTTGCACAAGTAGGTAAGTTGTCTCTTTAGGACAAATTAATCAGAAAATGCTAGATATGAAGCCGAAGTCAGAAAAAGGAGGTTAGCCAGAAGTAATTTTGGAAAGATGAAGGATGTGTTAACAGCAAGTAAACTCAACCTTGTAACAAGGAAAAAAACTCTATCCACTTTCCTGTATGCCTCAGAAACATGGACAATAAGTAAACATTTGTGGAATAAAATAGCAGCTTTTGAAATTCAGACGTTAAGATGTAATCTTAAAATTCCATATACAGATCATAGAACAAATGAAGAAATGCTTGGAGTTCCAAGAGCAAAAGGGACTCTTAAAAAATGACATCTAAAAAACGAAATGTCAGTATTTTGAACATTTGATCAGAACTATGTACTTATTCCAACTGCATTAAAACAAGCTTTGCAAACAAGTTAGTGGTGAAACTTTGCTTCTGCGGTTATGTGTTGCCATGTCCAAAATAAAAGATTTGGTCTCATAGAATAACACATGAAATCAAAATAATGGGTGTATGCCACTTTTCTCATGAAGTTTCCGTTCAACATGAATCAGTTATCATTAACAAAGGGATCTGCCCAATTGGTACGTGACTGTAACGATTCTGAATATTTTAATTGAAATGATCCAGAGGAGATTTCACAAAATCCTATTTTAGCAGACTGAAACACAAGTTCCTGGCAGATTGTGTACTGAAAAGTGTGCTGAATTTTTTGAGCCAAGGAATGGGATATGTGCCAGGCTGGCAACGTTAGGTAGAATGCAGTTCTACTCCTTGTTAACCATACTCCCTCCAGCAGTCCGACTAAATTTCTATTGATAGTTGCAGCCCAGCTCGATTTTCCCTAGAATCTCCACCATTATTAACACATACTGACAGCCCACTCCAACATTGCTGTCAGTTTGTGCACAGGTGAACTTCTAACGGATCAATTTACCACTCAGGAGGCTTCGCATCCCATCCAAAGATTGGTTCCTTTGACAATACATAATTTCAGCTACAATATAGCTTGTGATTTTAAGGTGAATCGTATTGTAGAATCACATAGAACAGCAAGAGTCCATTCAGCCCATCTCTTTGAGCTATCCATTTAACTCCACTCTCCTCTCTTCAAAATAACCTTGTAAATTGCTCCTTTTCCAAATCCAATTTTGTTGAATGTGCTTCCATCAACCTTTCAGGAAAAACAGATCCACATAACTCGCTGCATTAAAAAAAATCCACATCTCAACTTAGCTCTCTTGCCAGTTACTGATTCTCATGCCTTTGGAGACAGTTTTGGCCTATATATGCTAGCTTAATTTTAATACCTCTATTACATCTCTTCTTAATACTCACTGCTCCAAGAAGGACATTTCCAAGTCCTCTAGTCTCTACATAACTAAAGACCCTCATCTCTGGAATAATTTTAGTAAGTCTTCTCTGTACTGTCTCCAAAGCCATGACATTTGGCCTGTGGGCAGCATGGTAGCATAGTGGTTAGCACAGTTGCCTCACAGCTCCAGGGTCCCAGGTTTAATACCCGGCTGGGTCACTGTCTGTACGGAGACTGCATGTTCTCCCCGTGTCTGTGTGGGTTTCCTCCGGGTACTCCAGTTTCCTTCCACAGTCCAAAGATCTGCGGGTTAGGTAGATTGGTCATGCTAAATTGCCCTTAGGTGTCCAAAAAGGTTACGTGGGGGTTACTGGGTTACGGGGATAGGATAGATACATGGGCTTGAGTAGGGTGCTCTTTGTAAGGGCCGGTGCAGACTTGATGGGCCGAATGACCTCCTTCTACAATGCAAATTCTATGATTCTATGGGTTTAAAATTTTAATTTATTTAATTTTTAAAAATAAAATTAAATAAATAAAAATTAAAATTCTGCACAGTAAATTCAATGATTCTATGATTTTTTTCATAAAGTATGGCATCCAGAACTGGACAAAGTACACCAGCTGAGTTTTGACCAGTGATTTATCAAAGTTTAATATTACTTAATTGCTTTTGTACTCTATTCCTCTATTTATGAAGTTAAAGGTCTCGTATCCATGCCAATTTGCCCTGCCACCTTCAAAGGTTTGTTTATGTCTACCTCCCATGCAGGTTTCTGTTTCTGCACCCTTTTTAAAATTATGCTATTTAGTTCACATTGCCTCTCGTAATTTTTTCTTCCCAGTTTAAATTTCTATGGCACTGTTCAAAGAAGAACAAAATATTCTCCCACTGTCCTGGCCAACATTCCTCCCTCATCTATTCCCCAGATGAACTCATAATTCATCTCATTGTTACTTGTTTGGTCTTAATATATATATGGCTACCGTGGCCCCTCTACATAATAGCTATTGTATTCCAACGCATTTCTTTGTGAAATGCTTTGCAATGTTATTGTCAATACAAATCTTTCTCTGATATATTAACAATGAAGTTATACAAAGCAATAACGTTGTGGCTTACTTATCAGCATTAAATTCAATCATTCTTTTCATTGTGTGAGCTGTCAGAAATGTGGGAGTCAGGTTGTACCAGGATTGGAGCTGCCAGCAGAAATCAGGTCAGGACTGCTCAGGAGATTTGGGCTGGACTGCCAGCTCAATAACTGGGATGTGGCTGCATCTCCGACACTTCAATTCCACCATCCCCCAGTCCACCCTATTCCCTTCCCCCTCCCAGATCACGATTGCTTCTGGTAACACTATTTAAATTTGGACATTTTGCCCTTCATTTGTTAAGCCAACTCACATGTAATGTCTGTGAGTAATGAATTGGGTGAGCAGAACTAACCAAAATTTAACAATCCTTAACAAGTGTTTTTTTTGATGCGAGCTAACTTCAATAAACTATTTAAGCATGGGTGTAATTCTCTGATTATAAATAACAGTGGAACAAGACTCGTCTTGCCATTTCTACCAGTATTACTCAGCTGTTCACTTCCATATGCTTTTTCACATACTGATATAAAATACCTTGGTAACACTGAATCTTTCATTTTATTTTTAGTTTATTCAGTTTTAATGTTATCCCTGATTTAGAATTTCTTGCATATAAATTGTCAATAATTGTCAAAATGTTCAATTTGTTTGGAGGTTTTATAAGTTATTCCAAGTTTTAATTTGAAATGTGGGCAGTATAAAGAGTCAAATGGCAACAGGCTCGTATTGCGTGCAATTCTGGTCGCCGCATTATAGGAAGGATGTGGAAGCATTGGAAAGGATGCAGAGGAGATTTACCAGAATGTTGCCTGGTACGGAGGGAAGATCTTATGAGGAAAGGCTGAGAGACTTGAGGCTGTTTTCATTAGAGAGAAGAAGGTTAAGAGGTGACTTAATTGAGGCATACAAGGTGATCAGAGGATTGGATAGGGTGGAAGGTGAGAGCCTTTTTCCTCGGATGGTGATGTCTAGCATGAGGGGACATAGTTTTAAATTGAGGGGAGATAGATATAAGACAGATGTCAGTGGAATGCCCTGCCTGCAACATTAGTGGACTCGCCAACACTAAGGGCATTCAAATGGTCATTGGATAGACATATGGACGATAAGGGAATAGTGTAGATGGGCTTTAGAGTGGTTTCACAGGCCGGTGCAACATCGAGGGCTGAAGGGCCTGTACTGCGCTGTAATGTTCTATATGTTCTAGGCTATTAAGGGTTCAGATAATGTCCAAACTGTTGCAATTTATAAAAATAATTTAAATCCATTGGATTTTGTTGAACCTTTAACTGTCTTCTAAGTATCTGTTCTTTGCAGTAATTTAACAAAATACAGTGCATGTTTGAAATTATTAATATGGTGTATTATTATGCTGTGGTGCTTGCAGTTTTATATTTACCAGTGAGTGAATTTAAGAACACATGCAGTGTACACATATGCATAGTTGCTAGCTTCTAGAGGACACTCTGTGCTTTTGAACTCCTAGTTATATTTTACATATTGTTTCAAAAAAAACCATTTAAAATAATTTGTTTCCATTAGGAAGTTTTAAAATTACTTCAACAAACTCAGCAGCTGCTACAGCGTCAGGAACTGGCACTACACAGAACTGAAAAAGAGCTAAAAGTTTCTGGAGAGAAGTATCAGGTCAGAATGTTTATAGTGTTTTGTTTTTATTGATACCACATGTTGCGAAGCTTTTCAACAGTGCTTTATGATTAATGGTTTATGGGTGTTGAGCACCAAAGCTGGACTATTTTAGAATGTTTTGGTGCACCTCCAATCCATCTCCTCCCTTTTTACAATAATCGGTGCCTCAGAGTATAATATTGAGTTAAACCTATCTTCATCTGACTTATCACCTGTGAGGTCGTTAATTTCAGTGCATAATTTATTTATTCCATTTTTTTTAAAAAGCCACAAACACTTATCACTTAATTAACCATATATACCATCATCTTCACATTAAGAGTAATGATGTTTATTTTAAGTCCATTTGTTTCAGTGTTTGAGCTGGATTCCATTGGGAGTCAGGTCAAGTCAGGGCTGTCAGTAGACGTTTGGTTGGGGTTGCTGGTGGGAGTTGGGTTGGGGCTACCAGTAGGAGTTCGATTGAAACAAGGCTGTCAGCAGAAATTATGTCTATTCCTATTTAAGATTCCCTTTTTTAGTCTCTTCTATATGCAGTTTACTTTTCTTTCTTAGCCTGCTGCATTGCACTGCTCAATTTGGATGTGGAAACTGGTAGGTTATTTGGCAAGCAAGACCTGCAACTTTAAGATTGAATTAATTTGAAGAAGAAAACAAAGTGAAGAAGTAAATTAATTGAATCACTTAGGATAAGTGTTCTTAAAAAAGAACAGAATTAGTTGATAGATTCATTTCTTGTACAGGTCATGGGTCAAACTGACGGAGCTTATTTCCTTGTGCAGCACAGTCAGTTATTAAATAAAGTATAGAATGAATGTAGCAAAATTGAAAAAGGTTGAGTAGGTGCAACCCTTGAAAGGAGTGCAATGTTATGAAGACGGATGGATCTCCAGTATCAAAAGATACTAGTATCAAAGAACAAGTTCTGTGTCCTGTTCTCTGGTATTGTAAAACAAGTACATTTCTGGAGTGTATATTAGATCCTTACTCACACTACTATGGGCTAAACAGTACACAATGTGAGAGTTTGTTTTAACAATATCATGAATCTAAAAGCAAGAGTTAATTGGGAAACAAAGCTAAGGGAAAAGAGCAGCAAAGTGGGACTAATTGGCTAAGCGCTCTTTAAAGATGGGCATGTTGGGCCAAATGGCCTCTTTCTGTGCTGTAAGATTTATGATGGTCGTTGCTGATTAAAACACAAGACATGTGCAACTACTTGGAGATAAGAAACATCAGAGATCTGATTGAATGAGAACTACAGCTGAATGAATGAGAGAAGACAATCATAATATTGGGCTGGATTTTGATTATCTATTCACTGATTCAGAATTACTGGGTTGTTGGAGGAATTGTGACAAGGTGGTTACGTGACCTCTGAGTACAGCACTTGCTGTAAGTCATGGGAGCTATAGTTGAAGTTCCCCTTGCACAGTATAATCAGAGGGAGGAGGTGGGTTATCAGCAGCTTCCAATAGTGAATACATCTATCTACATCTGATGTGTTGGGTGTTCTGGATCACATACAGGTCACCAACACTTGAATTAGTGCAACACTATTTTATTGAATCATTAACTGTTTAAACATACTCAGACTGTGGGTTAATATGATACTAGCTTTAACTAAAGACCTTTGCGTTGTCCTAACCAGTCGATGCTCTCAGCACATGGTGAATGTCTGTGTTGCAGGCTGTGAGCTCTGTCCTCCTAGCTAGCTGCTACTCGAATGTGCGGGAACTCTGATGCCCCCTGTCTTTATAGTGCGTGTGCTCTCATTTGTGATTGGTTGCGGTGTTGTGTGTGTTGATTGGTCCCACTGTGTGTCCGCACCATGATATACTGGTGTATATTATGACATCCCCCCTTTTATAATAAATGTACCTGCGTGGCAATAAGTAGTGCATGGTGAATGTTCCTGACTACGTGTGTGCAAAATATTTACAGGACTATGTACATAAAAACTAAGCTATTTACATGGGAAGGTGCCTGGTGCAGAAAAACAGTGTGCCACAAGAATAACGAGATGAACACTATATACAAACCACTTGAACGATTAAACGGAAGAACAGAACAAATCAGAAAGTCCATAAGTTCACAAAGTTCACAAATTAAGTCTCTGAGGTGGGCGACGAATTCTGGTTGACCGCCTCAGGGTGGGTCGGGGGATGCCGGCTGAGGAGCGGGCTGGACTGCGTCAGAGTGAGGAAGATGCAGAGTGACTGAAATCTCTGCATAGTCCAGGTCAGGGTCAACAGGAGGGCATGGCAATGGTGGGGGATCACATAGCGAGCGCGGAACGAGACGAAGGGCACGTCGATTGCGGCGCAGAATGGAGCCATCCGGTAGACGAACCAGGAACGAGCGGGGAGCCACCTGCCGAAGAACCTCAGCGGTTGCAGACCAGCCACCATCCGGAAGATGGATACGGACGTTGTCATCTGGAGCCAGAGCAGGGAGATCAGCTGCACGGGAGTCATGAGCCGCCATGCTCCTGTGGGGTGGTGGACCAAATGATTATGTCATCGATATGGACACGAAAATCTTCAATGCCTTCCATCATTTGTTCCATGATCCTGTGGAACACTTCTGAAGCCGATATGATCCCAAACGACATCCTGTTGTAACAATATCTGCCAAAGGGGGTGTTAAAGGTACACAGTTTCCTGCTGGATTTGTCGAGCTGGATTTGCCAGAAACCTTTTGAGGCGTCACGTTTGGTGAAGAGCTTGGCGTGAGCCATCTCGCATGTGATCTCTTCGCGCTTGGGAATTGGATAGTGCTCCCTCATGATATTGCGATTCAGATCCTTGGGATCAATGCAAATTCTCAGCTCTCCGGAAGGCTTTTTTGCGCACACCATGGAACTGACCCAGTCGGTTGGTTCCGTAACTCTGGAGATCACTCCTTCGTCTTGGAGGTCCTGCAGCTGCTGCTTGAGGCGGTCCTTGAGGGGTGCTGGGACTCTGCGAGGTGCATGCACCACAGGCGTGGCGTTCTGTTTGAGTAGGATCTTGTAAGTATATGGGAGAGTGCCCATGCCTTCGAAGATGTTGCGGTGCTGGTCGATGATGGCGTCGAGTTGCGCCCTGAAGTCAGCGTCCTGGAAGGCAGACGTGTCATCAGGAGCGAGAGAGTGAACTCTTTGAACGAGGTTCAGCAGCTTGCACGCCTGTGCGCCAAGCAGGAAGTCCTTCGAGGAGCCCACGATCTCGAAAGGAAGGATGACTTTCTGTGACTTGTGCGTCACTTCAAGTTGGCACGAGCCGGTAGCAGGAATGATGTTGCCATTGTAGTCCAATAGCTGGCAGGCCGATGGCAGGATGGCTGGTTTGACACGAAGGCTTTGGAAAGCAGACCACGCCATGAGATTGGCGGAGGCACCAGTGTCCAGGCGGAATCATATTTGGGACCGGTTGACCGTCAGGGTGGCAAACCACTCATCGTCTGGATCAATGCTGTATACCAACAGCGGCTGGTGTCTTTGCTTCGGGGACAGCCTGTTTTTCGTTACGACACCGACTCGAAAAGGCGCCTTTGGGTCCTCGGTGTCACTGCTGTGTGGGAGGTCCGCATTGGACTCGGTGACCGTGGATTGAATTGCCCGAACATTTCTGCGAGGCTGGCTGAAGCAATATGAATTGGCAGGCTGAGCTGCTCGACAGAAGGCAGCATAGTGGCCAAGTCTTCCACATCGTAGGCATTGTCGAGATTTTGCGGGGCATTGTCACTTTAAGTGTGTGGAGCCACAGTTGCCGCACGTCATGACGTCAGCACGTTCGTTGCGCCACCGCGAATGCGCGGTGCGGTCGTGCGTGGTGCACGCCTGCGCATTACGTTCCTCAACGTCGCCGTCCCCTCGTTTGGTGTGTACAAGCGCGGGAGTCCACGAAAAGCGCGCAAAATGGCCGCTCTCATCCAGGCTGAGGCCCTGGAGGTGCTCAATCACTTGGACCCGTTCCGCCTCATGGGGACCTTGCCGCTCCGTTTCAGCCGCTTGTATATGGGAATACCAACTCGTGGCGTTTTCATATAAGACACAGGTCTCGATGGCGGTCGTTAAGGTGAGTTGCTTTACTTTGAGGAACTGCTGGCTTAGGGGGTCCGACTGAACACCGAAAACGATCTGGTTGTGTGTCATGGAGTCGGAGGTGGGCCCGTAGCTGCAAGATTGCGCAAGGATGCGGAGATGCGTGAGAAAGGATTGGAAAGATTCATCCTTACCCTGCAAACGCTGCTGGAACACGTAGCGTTCAAAACTTTCATTCACCTCTACGCTGCAGTGAGTGTCAAACTTGAAGAGGACCGTCTTGAACTTTGTCTTATCTTTGTCATCTGCAAAGGTGAGAGAGTTGAAAATGTGGATGGCATGGTCCCCGGCCGTGGAGAGGAGAAGAGCAATCTTTCTAGTGTCCGAGGCGCCCTCCCTGTCCGTGGCTTCGAGGAAGAGCTGGAAGCGCTGTTTGAAAATCTTCCAGTTGGCCTCGAGGTTGCCGGCGATGCGGAGCGGCAGCGGGCTGATGTTGTCCATGTTGCAGGATGACGGAATGCTGGCGGAAGGCAGATCACTTGCAGGTAGGTCTAAGAAGTGCTAATATCCCACCACTCCTGATACCATGATATGTTGGGTGTTCTGGATCACATACAGGTCACCAACACTTGAAATAGTGCAACACTATTTTATTGAATCATTAACTGTTGAAACATATTCAGACTGTGGGTTAATACGGTACTAGCTTTAACTAAAGACCTTTGCCTTGTCCTAACCAGTCGATGCACTCAGCACATGGTGAATGTCTTGTGTTGCAGGCTGTGAGCTCTGTCCTCCTAGCTAGCTGCTACTCGAATGAGCGGGAACTCTGATGCCCCCTGTCTTTATAGTGCGTGTGCTCTCACTGGTGATTGGCTGCGGTGTTGTGTATGTTGATTGGTCCCACTGTGTGTCCATCAGTGTGTGTCTGCACCATGATATACTGGTGAAATGGAAAAAAAAAGAAAATCGCTTATTGTCACAAGTAGCCTTCAAATGAAGTTACTGTGAAAAGCCCCTAGCGCCACATTCCGGCGCCTGTTCGGGGAGGCTGGTACGGGAATATTATGTATATTATGACAACATTCTCCTGCCAGGGTGCAGCCCAAGCAGTGCCACAGGGTGCCCAAACAGTGGCATCATTTTGGATCTATTTGGCACCAAGCTATGTCATCAAGCAAAGGTTTCATGACCTCAGTCTGAGTGTCTGCTGCAGCATTCAGTCATTTTGTGGTGTCTGCTTGTGCTGCAGTGGAAGCTGAGACATCTGCCACCAAAATTAACATCATGTTTGGGCATGTGTGTGTTCTCATGGAGTTGTTCATCACTTCCATACTGGAAAGGATAAGTTTCAACCTCTGCATGAAGCTCTCTGCCAACTTCAAGCTGGACATCTTCTATTCACCTTTTCAGTGACAACAAATTCTCTCAAATGCACCAGTCATTTATTTGTGCATTCTGTATGCTGTCTCATCCAAGTCTTCTGCAGCAGAACCTGTCTGCACTCTCACCCCAGGGTGCTGGCACACAACCTACCCTTTCCCCCCTGGCCTGGCTACAGCCCAAACCAGCCCAGTTATTCACCACATTCTGATACTTCCTTCATACATCCTTCTAAGGTTTGCATGCAGCCAGTATCTGAGCTGGCGGCTGCAAATATCAGAACACATGATGATTATTCTTCCTTGATGTCTGCTGTACCTCAGGAACCACTGGCTGTTCTTGGATATTTGAAAAGTGCACAAGAGGAGTTTTGGGTGTTGGAGTGAGGTGGGTTAAAACAAGTATATGGTCACACCATATACCGCTTGTACATCATAATAGATTGTGGGATGTGGATGAAGTGGGAGTTGAGAAGATGCATAAGGCAAGAACATGCCGTCATCTTCAATGACTTCAACGACACTACTGTCCACAACCTCAGTGACGGCCATGTCAATTATCCCCTGCGCCTTCTCATCCATAAGGGTCAGTATATGCTTGAGTCTCCATCCCCACTGGTTTGCTGTCGGTCATCTATTATATGCCACCTTTCCCTGCAAAAGAGAGCAATGTGTGTGAGTGAATGCATTGTAACGTATTTGGGTGATATGCTTGCTGCAATTTAATGGCTAGGGTATGTCGAAGCTTCAGGATATGTGTGTTTTCACAAACCTGCACACAGACGAATCTCACAACTTCCAGTAATGTCAAGTGTGTGAGGGTGAGGTGAAGCTTATTAATGTGAGGTTTGAGTCATGATTGATGTAGATTATTGGTAGGCAATTGAAGGGGTGTGGTTACTGGAACAGTGAGAGACTGGTGGTTTAGTTGGTAGAAATTTGGTATGTAGTGATGCGTTCACTAACTTTGACCACCCATATGAGATCTTAATTTTCTTGTGGCATTGCAGCCACGTCCTCAACATCGGCCTATTGGCATTGACCACCAAGACCACCTGCTCCCATTGCCTTTGAACATTGTCTGGAGGATCTCTTGACCTTCGGATGCAAGAGAACCTCTTCCCACTGGCCCATGTCTTACACCAGTGACTCCAGTCCAGCATCTGAAAACCTGGGGACAGGCACTCAGTCCTGTTGCCCCATTTTTGGTCCTTCATGAACGTTTTCCACTGTTGGGCCAAGCAGTTTCAGTCTCTGCCTTAAACCTCATCTTTAAGAGATGTAATCCGCTTTAAGTAGAGCAGACTAGTTTTAATTAGTGCGATCCACAGCAAACTTGGGCCCCTTGCTGAGTTGTGCAGCCACTCACCAGTATATGTAATGCTGGACTGCACAGCACTGTCATGGAAATGAACAGGCAACACAAGGTTTATCTGTTGCATGCATCACGACAATGGTGCGTGGGATAATCACAGCATCACAATCTCTGGGCCCCAGTTTGGGGGCTGTCCAATTTAATCCTCATAGGATTGGTTAATAGTGGGTTTTGGGGTTTTTGGAAAATGGGTTAGATTTAGATATTCGTGTAGGAGTAACTATGCATTACAATACTTTTAATGTTCTTTGAGTTGGAACTAATTCCACCCTGCCAATAAAAGACACTTACAGGAGCCGTTGATTCAAAATGAACTGTTGTATCCCTTTTATCTTGCAATGTTAGCGATGGTAGTGGTAGGATAACTGATGGGAAACTGTTGTATGAAAGCAAAGGATATACAAGCTGAAAAAATGTCTCTCTAAACTTTACTGTGGTTTGGCTATCTCTGGACAGACATGTCTTCCCAGATCTAAAAGATATGTCATAAGGACTTTTGTGCAAGAACAAACTAAGCAGTACAATTACTGGAAAAATTCCAACTTTAAAGGAGACCACAATTTTCATCCAGTGCAGGTTTTATTGTGGTTCTTTGATGTGCAGCTGTGAGCTTTTTAACAAAACAAAATAAAAATGTTGGTGTCTTGTGGATTCAAATGAAGCCATTCAAGTTAATATTTTAAATTGGAAACAGTGCTTTCTTATTTATGGCATGGTGTTTCATGACATCACTTCCTAAATGAGTTGTCAGGAAATGTTTACATTCCTTTTCTGACTTTGTGTTGATGACAGGTGGACTGATTGAGAGAAAGCATGAACATTTATCTATATCTTCCCTGTAAAGTATCCAAAAGCAATCTCAAAAACCATGCCAATAATTTTATCTGACAGATTGTTTTGTGAAGAAGAACTCAGAAGAAAAAAAGAAAGGACAGACTTGCATTTATGTTGTGCCTTTCATGACCTCAGGATGTTCCAAAGCACTTTATAGTCACAAAGTATTTTGGAAATCACTGTTGTATTGGGTAATATGTAAAATAACTGAACATTTAGAAATCCGCAGCAGATCTGGCAGCATCTGTGGAGAGAGAAACTGAGTTAACATTTCGGGTTGATGACCTTTCATTTGTTTCCCTCTCTTTCTCTCTCTCTCTCTCTCTCTCTCTGTCCTCTTAAAAAGGCTCCTTATCCTTCAATCCACCGTTGGCAACTAAGCCTTCAGGCGTTTAGGTCCTAAGCTCTAGAATTTCCTCCTGAATGCTCTCTGCCTCTTCAACTCACCCTCTACTCTAAGTCCTTCTTGAGAAATTAACTTTTTGACTAAGCTTTTATTCATCTCTTGTAAATCTTCTTTTGCTTAGTGTCAGGTTCAGTCTTCTTACACTCTTGTGCATGGGTTCTTTTCCTGTGTTAAATGCAAATTGTCTCTAATTTGTTTCTGCACAAATGTGTGAACTTTCCTCTTTGACAGCCTTTTGTCAGCAGAATTTCTGCGAAGGATTTGTTTCAGTAAATTGTCGATTTCAGTGCAATTCAGGGGTTGAAGGTGAGAGATTTTAAAAATCCACTAGGGTACTACTCTGGAACTGGGAGATGTATAACCTTGAAGTTACCGTACTCTGTGTGGTGAATGTATTATAGTAATAATCCACCATTGTATCTGTGCTATGCTGTTGCCCTTGTATTTTTATCTGTGCTATGCTGTTGCCCTTGTGGGCTCCACCTATGGGCCATTGTATGGCATTATCCATAAGGTAACAAGTTGGGGCCTGTATGGGCTCCGCCCATGGCTCCTCCCCTTGAAGGGAGGTAAAAAGAGCAGTCGACCTGTAGGCGGCTCTCAGTGTTAGATCAGTCGCAGGCAGGCACTGTTCTAGTTGATTAAAGCCACAGTTTATTTCTACTCTTATCTCGAGTGAATTGATGGTCGCATCAATTTAATCAACTACAATGCAACTATGGAATCGGCCCTCAAACCTGACTGACTGGAACTCGATCTGCAGGCCGCGGAGGCGAAAGACATTTTTTTGCGCTGGCTCCGCTGTTTCAAGGCCTATCTCGCTGCCTCCTCCATGCCTTCCGTCACCGACGAACAGAAGCTGAACCTCCTCCACGCACGGGTGAGCCATCAAATCTCTGTTCAACTCGATGAGGCCTCCTCCTACGCAGACGCCCTCGCGATGCTCGAACGCCTCTATGTACAGCCCGTGAACGAGGTATACGTACGACACATCCTCACCACTCGCCGCCAGCGTCCCGGGGAATCGCTAGAAGACTACCTACGCGTTCTCAAAGTCCTGGCACGCAGCTGCAACTACTAGGCCGTTACGGCCACTCAACATATGGACCTCGCCATCCGATACGTCTACGTGGTGGGAGTCCGGTCCAACTACGTGAGACAGCGCCTACTTGAAAAAGGGGCCCTAGACCTGGATGAGACGGTAAAATTAGCCTCCTCTCTGGAAGTAGCTTTCCAAAGCCTTAACGCGTTCCCGTCTGACCACGCGACCTCCTCGTGGACGCCCGACCAAAGACTACCCCAGGCCTGTGCCGCACGGCCGCCCGCCCCCCACGGGGGGCTACCCTGCTATTTCTGTGGCCAGCCCCAGCACCCCCGGCAGCAGGCCCCAGCACCCCCGGCAGCACTGCCCGGCCCGTAACACGAATTGCAGCAGCTGCGGGAGAAAAGGACATTTCGCCAAAGTTTGCATTGCCAGGTCCAAGAACTCTAAATCACAGGCCCGATCCTCAGACTCACAGGCCTGCCGACCCCGCAGTGTGGCAGTGTGTCTGCCGACTCCACCCCCTGTAGGTGCGTCATCAGCCTCGTGCTATCCGTGGGGGCAGCCATCTCCAGCCCACACAGCTCGTGTGACTCACGGGGGCCGTCATCTTGGCCATCCTCCCCCACGTGGCCTGCCACGTGCGATCCATGGAGGCCGCCATCTTGGACGCCATCTTCCTCACCGCCCATCACGCTCGATCAACGGGGGCCGCCATCTTGGCCGCCATCTGTTACGCCACTCGACACGTGCGACCAACAAGGGCAGCCATCATGGAGCCTTCCCAGCGCCTCTGACCATGCCAGCTACCCGCAACTCAGCGCGGTCACTCTGGATCAGTCGCGACCCAAACACCTCCGGAGTTCCATGATGACCGTCCGGGTAAACGGGCACGAAACGCCTTGCCTCTTCGACTCCGGGAGCACAGAGAGCTTCATTCATCCGGACATGATAAGACGCTGCTCGCTCCCAATCTTCCCGGTGCACCAAACCATCTCCCTCGCCTCTGGGTCGCACTCGGTGCAAATCCGAGGGTGCACTATCGCAACCCCAGCAATACAGGGTGTCGAGTACGCCAATTTTAAATTATACGTACTCCCAAACCTCTGCGCTCCTCTCCTATTGGGACTAGATTTCCAATGCAAACTCAGGAGCCTAACCCTGAAATTCGGGGGGCCCCTACCCCCACTCACTAAGTGTAGCCTCGCGACCCTAAAGGTCGACCCTCCCCCACTCTTCGCAAACCTCACCGCCGACTGCAAACCGGTCGCCACCCGAAGCAGGCGGTATAGCATACAGGACAGGACTTTTATCAGGTCCGAGGTCCAGCGACTCTTGCGGGAGGGAATCACCAAGGCCAGCAATAGCCCCTGGAGAGCTCAGGTGGTGGTTGTCAAGACCGGGGAAAAGAACCGGATGGTTGTAGATTATAGCCAAACCATAAACCGGTCCTCGCAACTCGATGCGTACCCTCTTCCCCGGATTGCAGACATGGTAAACCAGATCGCACACTACCGGGTGTTCTCCACGGTGGATCTGAAGTCTGCATACCACCAGCTCCCAATCCGCCCGGAGGACCGCCACTACACGGCTTTTGAGGCAGACGGCCACCTTTTCCACTTCCTCCGGGTCCCCTTTGGCATCACGAACGGGGTCTCGGTGTTCCAAAGAACAATGGACCGAATGGTGGACCAGTACGGGCTGCAGGCCACATTTCCGTACTTGGACAAGGTCACCATCTGCGGCCATGATCAGCAGGACTACGATGCCAACCTCCACAGATTTCTCCAAACCGCCTAAACCCTTGACCTCACTTACAACAAGGAGAAATGCGTTTTCCGCACAACCAGACTAGCCATCCTTGGCTACGTCATGGAAAACGGGATTCTAGGACCCGGCCCTGACCGTATGCGCCCCCTCCTGCAACTCCCCCTCCCCCACTGCCCCAAGCCCCTGAAGAGGTGCCTCGGGTTCTTTTCATATTATGCCCAGTGGGTCCCCAACAATGCGGACAAAGCCGTCCACTAATCAAGGCCACCATCTTCCCACTGGCAACTGAGGCCCGCCAGGCCTTCAGTTGCATCAAGGCGGACATCGCCAAAGCCACGATGCCAGCGGTGGACGAGTCCGTCCCCTTCCATGTGGAGAGCACCGCATCAGAGGTCGCTCTCGCCGCTACCCTCAATCAAGCAGGCAGACTGGTAGCGTTTTTTTCGCTCACCCTCACCACCTCTGAAATTCGGCACTCCTCAGTCGAAAAGGAGGCCCAAGCCATCGTGTAAGCCGTACGGCACTGGAGGCACTACCTCGCTGGTAGGAGGTTTAACCTCGTCACCGACCAACGATCGGTAGCCTTCCTGTTCGATAATACGCAGCGGGGCAAAATCAAGAACGATAAGATCTTGAGGTGGAGGATCGAATTCTCCACCTATAATTACGATATAGTATATCGTCCTGGGAAACTCAACGAACCCCCAGATGCCCTGTCCCGTAGCACATGCGCCAACGCGCAAGATGACCGACTACGTGCTATCCACGATGACCTCTGCCACCCGGGGGTCACCCGGCTTATCACGACATCAAGGCCCGCACCCTGCCCTACTCCACCGAGGAGGTCAGAGCTATGACCAGGGACTGCCAAATCTGTGCGTAGTGTAAGCCGCACTTCTATCGACCGGATAAGGCCAACCTGGTGAAGGCATCCCGGCCCTTTGAGCGCCTCAGTATCGATTTCAAAGGGCCCCTCCCCTCCAATAACCGCAATACATATTTTCTCAACATCATTGATGAGTTCTCCTGCTTCCCCTTTGCAAGCCCTTGCCCCAACATGACCACGTCCACCGTCATTACAGCCCTACATAGTGTCCTCACCTTGTTTTGTTTCCCCAGTTATGTCCACAGTGACAGGGACTCGTCGTTCATGAACGACGAACTGCATTAGTACCTGCTCAGTAAGGGCATCGCCTCGAGCAGGACTACCAGTTATGACCCATGGGGAAACGGGCAGTTGGAGAGGGAGAACGCGACGGTCTGGATGACCGTCCTACTGACCCTGCGGTCCAGGAATCTCCCAGTTTCCCACTGGCAGGAGGTCCTCCCCGATGCGCTTCAGTCTATTAGGTGTTAGACGTTTTAGTTGCTGTAATATGAAGAGTCTAAAGTTCTGTTCCTTTTTCACCAACACATTTATTTCCTTCCAACAGCGTTTGCACAAAACTCTCACTACACATCACCTGCCAGAGGCCACCTGAAGCCCCTTTACATATCAGTGTCAATTAATGGATACTTAACATAAATGAGACAACTAATTGCAATGTCTCTTAACCCATTACTTAACAGTCTCCCCTTCCTTGGAGAAAAAAATAATTAGGTGAAAACGAAATTTCAAGAAACTCAAAAACACACACATGATTTCCCCCACCTTTTTTTTTTGTTTGGACGAGAAAGAAAAAAAATCACAGAAACAAGCGCCCTTCATTAACAATATCCAAAAGTTTCTGTGAACTCGCCCCTCTTTTCGTAAAATAGTCTGACAATTGATAGCTCCTGTCGACCCATTTAATTTTTGTTATTTCCCCTCTGTCCAACATCTGCTTCAAACTTGCGATGTCTATCCGTAACCTCTTTTCATTGACACTTTTTTGTAGAGTGCACATTTTCCCACAGGGATTTATTGTCAATGTGACAGTCAATAAATATATTACCCAAATCCCCTAATCCCAAAATTTCTGTCAATATCATACTTATATAAAAGGCCATATCCACTGCCTCTACAAGGCTTACCGTCTCAGCAGCCAAAGTGTTTTTTACCACTCTCCTTATTTTCTCTGTTTCCCACACAAGCGGGCAACATTTACCATTGTTCCCCAAAAGGAAAATTATAAAACCTCCTGCACTTGAAACCCCATCACATAAATTTGCATAGGGCGCATCACTATAAACTATGAGTTTCAAGTGCCTAAGGTTACCTAAAACCGGGAACTTCAAAACACACTCCTGCATTTTTAATTTGGCCAACACTTTATTTGCTCTTATTACGTCTTCCACTTTGGGATCATTCATTTTTGTAATCAACTCTAAGACATCAAAACTCACTTCCGGTCTAGTCTGTCTACCTAACCAGTTCAGTTGCCCAATTAAACTTCGCAGTTGCTCTTTTTCTATCTTTGAAACCATTGCGTCTTTTTGTGAAACTCGACCACGACTAATTGCTATTGGGCTGATGCTTTCCAAATAAGATTGCTCACGTAAAGTTGCACCTAACTTAGTCTGTCCAATTTCCAGTCCAATATATTTAAATGCACCGGAAGCCTGACTTCCAACCCTGAATTCTTTCCTCAAACCAGAGATTACAATAGCTTCAAAATCACTAGTCCCACCCCACAAAAAATCATCGACATGCATCATAACAATGCCAGAAAGATTTCCTTTATAGTGCCAGTAAAGCATTGCAGGATCTGTTTTCAATTGGCAACAGCCTAACTTTAACAAAACTGACTTTACCGAAAAATACCACTCTAGATGCATCATTTAATCCACATACACATTTGTTCAACTTCCAGAGTACCCCTTCTGTGTTAGCTGCTTCTTTAGGAGGACGGAGAAAAATGTCTCTCTGGAGCTGATGCCCCTGCAAAAAGGCAGCTTTTATATCTATAGATTTGCATTCCCATGCCTTTGTGGCTAATAGAGCCAAGAAGATCTTTAAAATAACCTTTCTTGCTGTAGGTGAATCTACCCTTAAATCCTGATCTTCTAAGTTTTCTTCAAATCCCCTTACCACAAGCCTGGCCTTAGCCTTATAAGTTCCATCCGGAAGAACCTTTTCCGTGCAAATCCATCTGTGGGATAGAGCTCTTTGTCCCCGATCCGGTATACCCCAAATTCACTCCAACTATGCAATTCTTGCTGTTTAGCTTTTTTGATAACTTTTTCATCTCATCTATTTGAAGCCACCAAAATCTCACGTGCATGTGGGCTTCTACTCCTATTAGTATTCGTTGTCTTACTCATGTTCAGCAATCTTGATAAGCTACGTCCCCTCTCCCGCCTGGTATCTCGTTCTGTACTGCTACTGCTTGATCTTTCCCTTCTGCTGTGGGATGTCCTGTCAGTAGTTCTCGACCTTTTCCTGCGGACCTGTTCACTATCCGATGTACTATCTGAACTGGCACTGTGTTTCTGTGCCCTCCATTTTTGAACTTTGTTTTCCCAATCCATTGTCTTGACTCCTTCCCCTGAATGCTGTACATTCAACCAATGTTTATACTTTCCAGTGGCCTTCCCTGCTCTACTAATAACAGTTGCATCCTTCCATTGACTCTCCCCTTCAGGCAAGTATGTCACTTTTGTACCAACTTTTGGCAGTTGCCCTTTCGGAAAAATGGCCTGTTCTAATTCATCAGAAGTGTTGTGTTCCTCCACAGAAACCCTGTCTATATCAGTTAATTGGTCCTCATAGTTCTGTAACACATGCGTACCAGATGACTCTGGTTTCTCGTCATGTCTGTCTGCTCTGTCTAAATTTGAAGATTTGTAATCTGTACCCATTATCCTTGATGAATATACCCTAACAGTTTGATTACCATGTTGCAAAATAATTGTTTTGCCATCTATGCCTATGATCACCCCTGGGCCTTTCCATTCATTAGAATTGTCTTTCTTATAGTATACCATGCCTCCTTGATGAAAAACGGCATCTGATGGCCGTACGTTATGTCTTAAAGCTCTGCGAATTCTTTCAGAGACTTCTGTTCCAAAAAAGCTTTTCTACTGCTATGTAATGCATTTAAATGTTCAGCAAAACCAGAGCTAATTGTAGTCCCCTCCCAAGCTGGAGGCTGGTCATCCAAAATGGACGGAATTTTAGGATTTCTACCAAACACTAATTGATAACGACTATAGCCCCCAACCATCTGCAATGAATTCTTTGCATGTACTGCCCATGCTAAAGCTGAATTTAGCCTGCAATTTGGTCGATCTTCCAAAATTTTCCGAAGCATGTCATCGATGACAGCATGATTTCTTTCACAGACACCATTACTAAATGGAGTTTCCGCAGCCGTATTCATAACTCTGATATTCGTGTTTTCACACTTATCCCTAAACTCATCATTATCAAATTCTCCCCCATTGTCTGTAAGGAATTGTCTGCCGGTGGACCCATTCCTGTCCCTATCCATTTTTCCACAATTTAATCCAGAATTACTCTCTTTTCTTTACTTCGTACAATCGTTGATTGACTAAATCTGGTTGCTAAATCTACAAAATGCATATATTATTTGCTTTATCCCAGATCTTAAGGTCCATGGCCACAATGTTGTTAAAATCCCTGACCAAAGGTAGGGTTACTATCGGTCGTGCTGGTGTCCTTCTGTACTTCCTACAAACTTCACAGCGGTCACTAACCTGTTCTATCAGTTTAGTATAGTCGTCATCCCTTACCCCTACATCCTTTAATACATTTTGCAGCCTCCGAGGAGACGGATGTGCAAATTGCCTATGCAGTTTTAATACCACAAGCTTTTTATCAGCTAAAGTCCCATTTTAAACTGCAATTAACACATCCTTAACCACTCTACTTGAAATATTATTTGTCAGTAATGGAATACAATAGTGTCCCGACTGTGTAAATTGTAAGTCCACCGTCTTTCCAAAAACTGTTGCCTTATCCTGTTCCATATCCAGTTTCATGTGTGCTTTCTTCATCAACGGTCTGCTCAGAAGCAAAGGTATCTCACTTGATACAACATCCGTGCTAATGAAATGATTCACTCCGGCAATATTGCAAGGGATCACCACTCTTTTCAGCGACTTCAGAGTATTATCATCCCCAAACCTGAAACTTGTGGAACTTTCAAATTCCTTAACCTTGTTACGATTTTCAGCATTCAACGAGTCCAGGTAACATTTTAACCAGTCAATTCCACACACAGTAGATGTGCAGCCACTGTCCAATACAGCACAGTTGAAGGATTCTGCAACCAACACCCTCATTACCGGCGTAAAACTGCTTGTCAATAGGACAATGCCTTCTTTCTGGTCACTATCTTTTTCCTCTTCTGACTCTTCCGTGTTATGTGTCGCTTCAAACACTATCATAATGAGTTGGACAGTTGAAAGCATAATGGTATTGAGAGTCACATCGGAAACATTGATTTATCATGCCCCGTGCATTTCTGGGGTTCTTCTTCCTATTGTAGGTTCTAACTGGGTTTCTGCCTTCATAATTTCCTTGTCTCGGTCTCCTTCTATAGTCTTGAGCCCTGTTTGTAGCCATATGATTTCGCCATCCTGTTGGTAGTGTATCTTCCATATTCTGCCTTATTGCAGGCTGACCTATTTGGGTCATCAGAGCCATCGGAATCAAATGTTTCTCCAGAAGCTTTTGTAAAGCTTTTGTCATCTGTTCGAATAAGGTATCCTCATCCATAAACTGAACTCCTGTCAAAACCAGGAGCCTATCCATGTTGCTCACTCTAGCACAGTCAAGTAATGTAAAGGCCACACAGACTGTGGAAATCCCAGGTTGTGTTTCTGCAGCCTTTTATATATCCTGCCAAATTCCATTATATAGTCTTCCATGGAGATGTCCTCCATTTTCCGGAACTTATCAAAATCCGACCATGCTTCATACGCACTTAACAAGTCATCTTTCTTATAAATCTTATCCATATCATGTAATAAAGTCTCCAGACCTCCTTTTGAGTCTAACTCTTCCAATTCCAGCTCAGAAAGCACTTTGTTTCGGATTTTACTGCCATATGGTAGAGAAAGAGCCAATGCCATACCTTGTTTTCTCTTTCCCAAAGCTTAGTCCACATAACTACTGCACTTCTCCATTGGTCGTACGATTCCCTTTCAGAAAATAAGGGAGGATAGTCATATACAGCCATCTTTATCCTCCGTTCAGCCATATATCCCCTTTTTTTTTCTTTTCTCACTCACTCCTTGGTTTGATCTGGAAAAGTTGTATCTTTCAACCCTTCACATTTACACAGCAACCATCCTCTGCTACCAATTGTTAGACGTTTTAGTTGCTGTAATATGAAGAGTCTAAAGTTCTGTTCCTTTTTCACACATTTATTTCCTTCCAACAGCCTTTGCACAAAACTCTCACTACACATCACCTGCCAGAGGCCACCTGAAGCCCCTTTACATATCAGTGTCAATTAATGGATACTTAACATACATGAGACAACTAATTGCAATGTCTCTTAACCCATTACTTAACATTAGGTCCCTACTTTGCACGGCCACAAATGAAACCCCTCATGTCCGCCTATTTGTTTTCCCCAGGAGATCCATCTCAGGGGCCTCGCTTCCGTCCTGGCTGAAGACACCGGGGCCCGTCCTGCTCAGAAAACACGCCAGGAGCCATAAGTCCGACCCTCTGGTAGAGAGGGTCCAGCTCCTACACTCCAACCCCCAGTACGCATATATCGAACACCCCGATGGCCGACAGGATACGGTCTCCCTCTTGGACATGGCACCCGCCAGTTCCACCACCACCACCACCGCCACTCCACCCTATCCACCCCAACCTACCATGACCAGCGCCCCACCCCTATATGGCTCCCGCACTCCCTCCCACCTGCCATTCCCCCCTTCATCGATCCACAGGAGAGACGCTCCCGGAGTCCACGTCTGTACCCGCCGACCGGCGCCCTCACTATCGATGCCAGCACGGACGGGTTCGACACCCGGGCCAGCAAGAAAGCCAGAGCTTTGGCGATCGCAGCGCACAATCCGTGCGCCGGACCGGCTGAACTTATGAACCCGTCACCCCCGCCGGACTTCATTTTTTTAACAGTGGGTAATATGGTGAATGTATTATATTAATAATCTACCATTGTATCTGTGCTATGCTGTTGCCCTTGTTTTTGTATCTGTGCTATGCTGTTGCCCTTGTGGGCTCCACCTATGGGCCATTGTATGGCATTATCCATAAGGTAACATGTTGGGGCCTGTATAGGCTCCGCCCATGGCTCCTCCCCTTGAAGGGAGGTATAAAGAGCAGTCGACCTGTAGGTGGCTCTCAGTGTTAGATCAGTCGCAGGCAGGAACTGTTCTAGTTGATTAAAGCCGCAGTTTATTTCTACTCTTGTCTCGCGTGAATTGATGGTCGCATCACTCCGTCAATGTATTTTTTCATAAATTTCAACAGACATTCTCTCTCTCTCTTAAATGCTTATTTCCCATCCATGATTAAAAATAAGGGGTCACTATTAAAAAGTAATCTTTGTGGCTTCCGGTGGCGGCTATGGTGTGAGTGGTCACACACAGGACAGCTCTTGCTTGAAGGCGTAGAAAGAGCTTTTTTTTAAAAAAACATTTTATTAAGGCATGTATAATTTTATAATAATAACAGAAAGCAGTACAAATACAAATATAAACATAGTGCAAAGACCGCTTCCCTCACTCACAAGTCCCACCCCTCTAAACAATAATCTAACTCCCCCCGCCCCCCCCCCCCCCCCCCACCTCTGCTGACAGTTTAGTTTTCTTCAAAGAAGTCAACAAACAGTTGCCACCTCCGGACGAACCCTAGCATTGACCCTCTTAGGGCGAACTTTATTTTCTCAAGTCTGAGAAACCAAGCCAGATCGCCGAATTTGGGTGCTTCGAGTGCCTTCACGCTAACAATATCCGTCTCCGGGCTACCAAGGAGGCAAAGATGTCAGCCGCTCTTACCCCCGACGTCAGCCTCTCTTACCCCCTGGACTCTCGGATCTTCCGACAATCCGAAAATCGCCACCTCTGGACTCGGCACCACCATTGTTTTTAACACCGTGGGCATGACATCTGTGAAACCCTGCCAAAACCCCCTAAGCTTTGGAAATGCCCAAAATACATGGACATGGTTTGCTGGCCAAAAGAGCTCAATTTACCTGAAATCAGGTGTAACTTCGATGGCAAAGTGTAACTGAAGGTTACCGGGAGTGGTATATCTGCTGGTTATCAAACTCGGCAGAAGAAGGTGAAAGACCTGGCCAAGGAACTGGAAGAGACCTGTGGCGCAGCAGCCAGTGGAAAGATGGTGGAGAGGGAAGGGCTGGGGCAAGCCGGAAAGCCCCAAGTGGAACAGTTGATTGCCTTCACCAAGGAAGAGTTCCGCCAGCAGAGGAAGGAGATGCTATGGGTCACTCAAAGGGTCACTCAAAGGCCATCAAAGGGGCTGTGGCACCCCAGAAGGGATTGATGGAGAAATGCTTGGAGGCACAAAGGTCACAGATCCGAGAGATTGAGAAGGTGATGCCGGACCACAGCGATCGGGTGGTGGCATTGGAGGCGCAGGTGGGGCTCTTAGGGGAGCGTTGCAAGACGTTGAGAGCAACGGTGGAGGAGCAGGAAAATAGGTTGAGAAGACCGAATCTGCGGATAGTTGGCCTGCCTGAAAGAGTGGAAGGTACGAGTGCCACGAGGTACGCTTTGAGGATGCTGGTGGGGCTGGTGGCAGAGGAGGTGCTGGACAAGGCTCCTGAGGCGGACAGAGCACAGGTCTCTGAGGCAGAAGCCTAGAGCAGGGGAACTGCCGCAGTCAGTGATCATGAGGCTCCACAGGTTTGTGGAGAAAGAGAAGATTCTGCAGTGGGCCAGGGAGGAGCGCAATTGTGATTGGGAGGGGAACAAGGTCCGAATATACCAGGACATTGGAGTTAAGCTGGCAAAACGGTGTGCGGGGTTCAACAGGGCCAAGGCAGTGCTGTATCAACAGCGGATCAGGTTGGGGCGCTTTACCCTGCAAAACTATGGGTGACTTACGAAGGTCGGGAATACTATTTTGAGACCCAGAAACAGCCAATGATTTTATCAAGGAGCATAATCTGGGGGAGAACTGAACAATATTCGGAGACGGAGGTGCTGGCACTTTGAAGAAATTGAGAATACAGGTATAGAGTGGGGGTTGGTGGGAGGGGGGTTTCATTTCCTTCGATGTAGAGGGTTTTTTCCTTCTTTTACTGTTGGGTTGACAAAGGGTAGCAGGGGTGAAAAGTTTGTAAGGGGACAGCTGTTTAGGGAGTACTATATAGGAGCTGTACAGGGCATAACCAGGGTGGTGAAGAGGGCGACATGGGGCGGTTCTTAGATGAACTAGAGTTTCCACAGTTGGAGGAAGAGAAGAGGCAGGTTCTAGAGGAATCCTTGGGGCTGAGGGAGGTATTGGACAGTGCAAGGGGATGAAGTTGAGGAAGATCCCAGGACTCGATGGTTACCCGGCAGAATTCTATAAGGGGTTTGCAACGGACCTGCATCTCTTGGGGGTCTTTAATGAGGCATTGTAGAAGGGGGAGCTGCCGGAGGCGATGTTTAGGCAACGATCACATTAATAGCAAAACAGGGAAAGGATCCGTTGGAATGTAGGTCGTATAGGCCCATATCGTTGTTGAATATGGATGTGAATGTGCTGGCTAAGTTGGTGGCGGGAAGAACATAGAACATACAGTGCAGAAGGAGGCCATTCGGCCCATCGAGTCTGCACCGACCCACTTAATCCCTCACTTCCACCCTATCCGCCTAACCCAATAACCCCTCCTAATCTTTTTGGACACTAAGGGCAATTTAGCATGGCCAATCCACCTAATCTGCACGTCTTTGAACTGTGGGAGGAAACCGGAGCACCTGGAGGAAACCCACGCAGACATGGGGAGAACGTGCAGACTCCTCACAGACAGTGACCCAGCAGGGAATCGAACCTGGGACCTTGGTGCTGTGAAGCCACAGTGCTAACCACTATGCTACTGTGCTGCAAACTTGGAAGGATGGAAGGTTGTGTCCTGGAGGTGGTTGCGGAGGACCAAATAGCCTTCGTAAAGGGCAGGCAGCTATCTGGCAATATAAGGAGGCTGTTAAACGTGATCATGACCCGGTTGAGAGCCCAGGTACCGGAGGTAGTAGTGTCCATGGACACGGAGAAGGCATTTGAGCGGGTGGAGTGGTGGTATCTGTTTGAAGCCCTGGGAAGGTTCGGGTTTGGGCTGAGGTTTGTGGCATGTTATACGTGGCACCGAAGGTGAGTGTGCGGACCAATGACATGGGTTCATGGAACTTTGAACTGCACAGGGGTACAAGGCAGGGGTGCACGATTTCACCACTGTTGTTTGTGCTAGTTTTTGAGCCTCTAGCTATGGCTCTTTGGGAATCGGCAGATTGGCGAGGAATTATGAGGGGTTGAAGGGAGCATTAAGTGTCGCTGTACATGGAAGACCTACTATTGTAAGTTTCGGACCCGCTGGAGAGCATGGAGAGGATCATGGGCCTGTTGGGGAAATTTGGGGCATTCTCGGGATATAAGTTAAATATAGGGAAAAGGGAAGTGTTCCCTGTGAATGAGTTGGGTCAGTGAGCCAATCTAGGGGGGATGCCATTTAAGGTGGCCAGAGACACATTTAGATACCTGGGGATTCAGGTACCGAGGGATGGGCGATGTTACACAAATGGAATTTAACAAAACAGTTGGGGTGGTTAGGGAGGATCTGAAGAGGTGGGACACACTGCATTTGACTTTGGCAGGGAGGGTCCAAGTGGTGAATATGAACATTCTGCCGAGGTTCCTGTTCATATTCTAGACACTCAGATCTTTGTACCAAGACCTTCTTTTGTAAACTGGATATGATTATCTCAGATTTTGTATGGGCAGTGAATGTGCCAAGGGTTAAGAGGACTGTGTTACAGAGACAGAGGCTGAAGGGAGGATTGGCGTTGCCGAACCAGCTGCATTATTACTGAGCGGTGAATGTGGAGAAGGTGAGGCGGTGGTGGGAAGGAGAAGGGGCAGAATGGGTTAGGATGGAGGAAGAATCCTGTAGGGGGTCCAGTTTGAGGGCTATGGTGACGGTAGGATTGTCAATTGTGCCAAAGAAACACTCGGAGAGCCCTGTGGTGCAGTCCACGGTGAAGATTTAAAACCAGCTGAGGAGGCACTTTAGGGTAGAGGGGATGTTGGTGTTAACATCGAAAACCACCATTTTGAGCTGGAGGGGATAAATAGCCATGTATCGGAAGTGGAAAAATGTGGGGCTGGTTAAGGTGAGGGATTTATACCTGGAAGAAGGGCTTGCCAGTGTAGAGGAACTGAAGGAGAGGGTAGAGCTCCCGAGAGGAATTGAATTTAGGTACGTGCAGGTAAGGGACTTTGCGCGGAAGGTTTGGAAAGAATTCCCCAGGTTGCCGAGGTACACCCTGTTGGAGCGACTGCTGCTTCCAGATGTGGAAGGGAAGGGCAGGGTCAGAGACATACATGGTTGGCTGAGAGAGCAGGGAGGTGAACAGGTGATGAAGATTAAGGAGAAGTGGGAGGGGGAGCTGGGAGGGGAGATAAATTGGGGAGTATGGAGTGAGGCGCTACGAAGGGTAAATGCGACCTCGTGCGCAAGGATGAGCCTGATAGAGTTCAAGGTGGTACACAGAGTACAAATGACTCGGGCAAGAATGAATAGGTTCTTTCAGGGAGTGGCAGACGAATGTGGGCAGGGACCTGTGAATTATGCTCATATGTTCTGGTGCTGCAAAATGTTGGAGAGATTTTGGGCGGGAGTGTTCGCGGCACTAATAAGGATAGTAGGGGAGGAGGTTGAGGCGGACCCACTGGTGGTGATATTCGGGATATCGGAGAAGCCGGAGCTGATAGCGGGGAGGAGGGTCAATGTGGTGGCCTTCGCCTCTCTGATTGCCCGGAGAAAAATTCTGCTGGCGTGGCAGTCAACAACGCCACTGGGGGTGTTGGCTTGGCTAGGGGACTTGTGTGATTTCTTCAGCAGGAAAAGATCAAGTACGAGTTAAGGGGTTCAGCGGAGGGCTTTGCGGCAAGGTGGGGAACGTTCATGGCCATATTTGAGGAGCTATTCAGCGCGGGGGTGAGATAACCTCAATTACGACTCGAGAGAGAGAAGATTGATAATTCAAAGGCTTTAATTAGCAGAGAACCAGACAGCTGCCGAGACATGTGCTCACTGCACGCTGCCCACTGAACATTACCTTATATACAGTTCCCTTGGGGGGGGGGGGGGGGAGCCGGAGGCGGAGTCCCCCGGGGTTCAAAAACCCGGTCTTAAAGGGATCATCACATTAAAGGCACAGTTGTACAGTTATCATTCATCACATTCACCCCCTGTTTAAAAAAAACGCATAGTCCGTCGGGGGTGAAGTGGAATTACATGTTCAGTCTTTTGGATGGTCTGATTGTCCGCGTTGACCTTCTCAGCTCTGGCGCATGTGCCGCGGGACAGGGCATCTGGGGACTCGTGAGCTTCCCCGGACGATATGTAATATCGTACATATAGGTGGAGAGTTCTATCCTCCACCTCCGAATTTTATCATTCTTTATTTTGCCCCGTTGTGCATAATATTTTTTAAAAATATATGTTTAAGAATTTTTCAACCAAATTTTCAACCATACAAACCACCCCCCGTAACAAAAAGAAAAGAAGTCGCAGAGCAAGACATAAACAGATCAAATCGACATAATACAGAACTTTGTACATTGGATTCCTCCTGCACATATCAACTTTCCTGTACATTTATGTGTTTTCTTGCTCAACTGCCCCCAGGAAAACCCCCCTTCCCCATCCACCCTTCTTCCCCCCCCCCCCCCCGAAAGAGATGCCCCCCCCCCCCCCCCCCCCCCGGTTGCTGCTGCTGCTGACCGAACTTCATCTAACGCTCCGCGAGATAGTCTAGGAACGGTTGGCACCACCTGGAGAACCCCTGCACAGACCCTCTCAAGGCAAACTTTATCCTCTCTAACTTGATAAACCCTGCCATGTCATTTATCCAGGCTTCCACACTGGGGGGCTTCGCATCTTTCCACATTAACAGGATCCTTCGCCGGGCTACCAGGGACGCAAAGGCCAGAATGCCGGCCTCTTTCGCCTCCTGCACTCCCGGCTCGTCCGCCACTCCAAATAGTGCTAGCCCCCAACTTGGCTTGACCTGAACTTTCACCACCTTAGATATAGTTCTCGTAACACCCCTCCAGAACCCATCCAGTGCCGGGCACGACCAAAACATATGGGCATGGTTTGCCGGGCTTCCTGAGCACCTCCCACATCTGTCCTCCACCCCAAAGAACCTACTCTGCCTCGCCCCCGTCATATGCGCTCTGTGAATAACCTTGAACTATATCAGGCTAAGCCTGGCACATGAGGAAGAAGAATTGACCCTACTCAGGGCATCAGCCCACAAACCCTCTTCAATCTCCTCCCCCAGCTCCTCCTCCCATTTACCCTACAGCTCCTCTACCAAAGCCTCCCCCTCTTCTTTCATCTCCTGGTATATTGCCGACACCTTGCCCTCTCTGACCCATACACCCGAAATCACCCTGTCTTGAATCCCCTGTGCCGGGAGCAACGGAAATTCCCTCACCTGTCGCCTCACAAATGCCCTCACTTGCATGTACCTGAAAGCGTTTCCCGGGGGTAGCCTAAACTGCTCTTCCAGCGCCCCTAGGCTTGCAAACGTCCCATCAATGAACAGGTCCCCCATTCTTCTAATCCCTGCCCGATGCCAGCTCTGAAACCCCCCATCCATCCTTCCTGGGACAAACCGATGGTTACCCCTGATCAGGGACCACACCGAGGCTCCCATCGCACCCCTGTGTCGTCTCCACTGGCCCCAGATCTTTAGTGTTGCCGCCACCATCAGACTCGTGGTGTACCTTGTCGGCGAGAGCGGCAGCAGTGCCGTCACCAGCGCCCCCAGGCTCGTTCCTTTGCAGGACGCCATCTCCAACCTCTTCCATGCTGCCCCCTCTCCCTCCATCACCCACTTACGGATCATTGCCACATTGGCTGCCCAGTAGTAGCCACCCAGGTTCGGCAACGGCAGCCCTCCTCTATCTCTACTACGCTCCAGAAACCCCCTCCTTACCCTCGGGGTCTTATTCGCCCACACAAAACCCATAATGCTCCTGCCTACCCTCTTAAAAAAGACCTTGGTGATCACAATTGGAAGGCACTGGAATACAAAAAGAAACCTCGGGAGGACCACCATTTTAATCGACTGTACTCTGCCCGCCAGCGAGAGCGGCAACATGTCCCATCGTTTGAAGTCCTCCTCCATCTGCTCCACCAGCCGCGTCAAATTAAGTTTGTGCAGGGTCCCCCAGCTCCTAGCTACCTGGATCCCCAAGAACCGAAAGATCCTTTCCGCCCTCCTCAACGGTAGGTCATCTATCCCTCTTCCCTGATCCCCTGGATGCACCACGAAGAGCTCACCTTTCCCGACATTGAGCTTATAGCCCGAAAAGTCCCCAAACTCCCTAAGAATCTGCATGACCTCCACCATCCCCTCCACTGGATCTGCCACATACAGCAACAGGTCGTCTGCATACAGCGACACTCGATGCTCCTCCTCCCCCCCCCCCCCCCCCTTGGACCACCCCCCTCCATTTCCTGGACTCCCTTAGTCCCATGGCCAACGGTTCAATTGCTAATGCAAACAACAGGGGGGACAGGGGGCACCCCTGCCTTGTCCCTCGATACAGCCGAAAATACTCCGACCTCCGCCGATTCGTAACCACACTCGCCACCGGGGCTCTATATAGGAGCCTAACCCAGCTAATAAACCCTCCCCCGAACCCAAACCTCCGCAACACTTCCCAGAGATACTCCCACTCTACGCGGTCAAAGGCCTTCTCCGCGTCCATAGCTGCCACTATCTCCGCCTCTCCCTCCACCGATGGCATCATAATCACGTTTAGGAGCCTCCGCACATTGGTGTTTAGCTGCCTGCCCTTTACAAATCCCGTCTGGTCCTCGTGAATCACCCCCGGGACACAGTCCTCGATCCTCGTAGCCAGCACTTTTGCCAGCAACTTAGCATCCACGTTGAGGAGCGAGATCGGCCTGTACGACCCACATTGCAGTGGGTCCTTATCTCGCTTCAGGATCAAAGAGATCATCGCCTCCGACATTGTCGGGGGCAGGGTCCCCCCCCTCCCTTGCCTCATTGAAAGTCCTCACCAGCAACGGGGCTAACAGGTCTACGTACTTCCTATAGAACTCAACCGGGAACCCATCCGGTCCCGGGGCCTTCCCTGCCTGCATGCTCCCCAGTCCTTTAATCAGCTCCTCCAATCCATTTGGCGCCCCCAAACCAGCCACCTCCTGCTCCTCCACCCTCGGGAACCTCAGTTGGTCCAAGAATCGTCGCATCCCCTCTTCTCCCGCTGGGGGCTGGGATCTGTACAGCTCCTCATAGAAGGCCTTGAATGCCTCATTTACCTTCACCGCACTCCGCACCGTAGTTCCCCTTCCATCCTTGACTCCACCTACCTCCCTCGCTGCCATCCTCTTACGGAGCTGATGTGCCAGCATCCGGCTCGCCTTCTCCCCATACTCATACATCACCCCCTGTGCCTTCCTCCACTGTACCTCTGCCTTCCCTGTGGTCAACAGGTCGAACTCCGTCTTGAGTCTTAGCCTCTACCTGAGTAGTCCCTCTTCAGGGGCCTCTGCGTATCTCCTATCCAATCTTAAAATCTCCCCCACTAACCTCTCCCTTTATCTGCCCTCTCTCTTCTCCCTATAAGCCCTGATGGAGATTAACTCTGCCCTAACCAGCGCCTCCCATACTACTCCCACCTGCACATCCCCATTGTCGTTGGCCTCCAAATACATTTCAATGCACCCCCGCACCCTCCCGCACACTGCCTCGTCTGCCGGCAGTCCCACATCCAACCGCCCACAGCGGGCGTTGGTCCCTCTCCTCTTCCAACTCTAGTTCCACCTAGGGCGGGGCGTGGTCTGAAATGGCTATGGCCGAATACTCCGTTCCCTCCACTTTCGGGATCAATGCCCTGCCCAGAACAAAGAAATCGATCCGGGAGTAGGCTTTGTGTACGTGGGAGAAAAAAGAAAATTCTCTGGCCAAAGGCCTGGCAAATCTCCATGGATCCACTCCCCCCTTCTGGTCCATAAACCCCCTAAGCATCTTGGCCGCAGCCGGCCTCTTTCCGGTCCTAGATCTGGAGCGATCCAGTGCTGGGTCCAACACCGTGTTGAAATCCCCTCCCATTATCAAGCTTCCTACCTCCAGGTCCAGAATACGCCCCAACATACGCTTCATGAATCCAGCATCGTCCCAGTTCGGGGTGTATACATTTACCAAACCACCCACGTCCCCTGCAACCTACCGCTCACCATCACGTATCGACCTCCATTGTCCACTACTATGTTCTTGGCCTCAAACGACACCCGCTTCCCCACCAGTATTACCACCCCTCTATTCTTCACATCCAACCCCGAATGGAATACCTGTCCTACCCATCCCTTTCTTAACCTGACCTGATCTGCCACCTTCAGATGGGTCTCCTGAAGCATGACCACGTCTGCCTTCAGTCCCTTTAAGTGCGCGAACACTTTGGCCCTCTTAACCGGCCCATTTAGGCCCCTCACATTCCACGTGATCAGCCGGATTGGGGGGCTTCCAATCCCCTCCTCCTGCCGACTAGCCATCTCCTATTTTAGGCCAGTCCTGTTCCCGCACCCTCCAGTCCCCCAGACGGGGAACCCCCGCCCCGACCATCTCTTCCGTTTTCAGTTCCCCCTCGGCCAATGCAGCAGCAACCCTATTCCCTCCCCCCCCCCCCCCCCCCCGCTAGATCCAGATCTAGCTCTTTTGAACCCCCCATAATACTTCCGTAAGTCAGCTGACTCCTGCTGACCCCGGCTTCTCCCGCCTTCCCGTTGACCTCCCCCGTGTGGAAATCCCTCCTCCTCCTTGCGCTCCTCCATCCCCCCCCCGCCCTTCCCTAACGCGGGAAAAAGCCCGTGCTTTCCTGAGCCAGCCCCGCCCCCTGTGGCGCAGCTCCTGCTGCGCCTTTATCCCAATTCCCCCATCCCCGGGTCTCACCTCCCTCCAGCACCGGCACCCACATTCCTCACAGTCTCCCCATCAAAACTCTTCCCCCATCCCCATCCATCGTCCCACCCGTGAAACATTCTTTACCCATATTTACAACCCTGTATACAATCAACATCTCCCCCACAACCACAGACCCTCGGTTTGAGTCCAATTTTTCCGTTTGGATAAAGGTCCAAGCCTCTTCTGGCGTTTCAAAATAGTGGTGTCGATCCTGATATGTGACCCACAGTCGCGCTGGCTGCAGCATTCCGAATCTCACCCTCTTTCTATGCAGCACCGCCTTGGCCCGGTTGAAGCCAGCTCTCCTCTTTGCCACCTCCGCGCTCCAGTCCTGGTAGACTCGGATCACCACATTCTCCCATCTGCTGCTCCGCTCTTTATTGGCCCATCGCAGGACACTCTCTCTGTCCGCAAAACGATGCAACCTCGCCACTATCGCCCTCGGCGGCTCGCCGGCCTTGGGTCTCCTCGCCAGGACCCGGTGGGCCCCTTCTAGTTCCAGGGGGCTCGGAGAGGCGAATCAGCGAATGGAGCATCGTGCTCACATACGCCCCGGCGTCGGCCCCCTCCACCCCTTCAGGGAGACCCAGAATCCGGATATTCTTCCTCCTCGACCTGTTCTCCAGGCCCTCGAATCTCTCGGCCCACCTCTTGTGCAGCGCCTCGTGCGCCTCCATCTTCACTGCCAGGCCCAAGATCTCGTCCTCGTTCTCGTTGGTTTTGTCCCTCACCTCTCGGAGCTCTACCTCCTGGGCCTTCTGGGTCTCCTTCGCCCCTCGATCGCCATCAGCATTGGTGCCAGCACCTCCTTTTTAAGCTCCTCCACGCAACGCCTGAGAAACTCCTGCTCGTCCGGCCCCCATGCTGCTCGATCTCTGCCCTCCGCCATCTTGTTTTTTCCCCCTCGTTTCTGCCGTTGCTCCAAAGCCTCTTTTTCCCCCGTTCCACTTCTGGTCCCCTCCAACGGAAGGGGGACCTTGCTCTCACCTTCCCACACGGGAATCGGTCAAAACATTTCCTTTGGGGCTCCTCCAGAGAGCCCAAAAGTCCGTTCTAGCGGGAGCCTCCGAAATGTGCGGCTTAGTTCCGCATCGCCGCAACCGGAAGTCCCCGTTGTGCATTATCGAACATAAAGGCGATCGACCGTTGGTCGGTGACGAGGGCGCACCTCCTACCAGCTAGGTAGTGCCTCCAGTGCCGCACGGCCTCCACTATGGCTTGTGCCTCCTTCTCGACTGCAGAGTGCTGGATTTCCGAGGCGATGAGGGTTCGGGAGAAAAACGCTACTGGTCTGCCCGCCTGGTTGAGGGTAGAAGCCAGGGCGACGTCTGATGCATCGCTTTCTACTTGCAAGGGGATGGTTTCGTCCACCTCGTGCATGGCAGCCTTGATGATATTGGCCTTGATACGACTGAAGGCCAACTGAGCCTCAACCGTCAGGGGAAAAACCGTGGTTTTAATGAGCGGTCGGGCTTTGTCCGCATATCTGGGGACCCACTGGGCGTAATAGGAAAAGAGCCCCAAGCACTGTTTGAGTGCCATGAGGCTACGGGGGAGGGGAAGTTCCTTAAGGGGGCGCATGCGGTCGGGGTCTGGGCCTAGGACCCCGTTTTCCACGACGTAGTCGGGTTGTGTGGAACACGCATTTCTCTTTGTTGTATGTCAGATTGAGGGTCCGGGCGGTCTGGAGAAACTTCCTCAGATTTGCGTTGTTGTCCTGCTGGTCATGGCCGCAGATGGTGACGTTGTCCAAGTACGGGTATGCAGCCCGTAAGCCGTACTGGTCCACCATTTGATCCATCGCCCTTTGAAAAACGGAGACAACGTTTGTGACGCCAAAAGGGATCCTGAGGAAATGAAAATGCCGAACGGCTGCTTCGAAGGCTGTGTAGGGGCAGTCCTCCGGGCGGATAGGGAGCTGATGATAGGCGGATTTTAGATCGACCATGGAGAATACCCGATACTGGGCGATTTGGTTCACCATTTCTGCTATGCGGGAAATTGGGTACGCATCGAGTTGGTAAAACGGTTTATGGTCTGACTAACAGTCCGCCACCATTCGTTGCTTTTCCCCAGAGCGGACTACCAATACTTGTGCTCTCCAAAGACTGTTGCTAGCCTCTATGACTCCTTCTTTTAGTAGTCGCTGAACTGGGCACTGTACCGCTGACTCCTGGTGGCGACGGGCTTACAGTCGGGAGTGAGGTTCGCGAAGAGGGGGGGGGGGGGGTGGTGCAACTTTAAGTGTTGCCAGGCTACATACCGTGAGTGGGGCAGGGGTCCGCTGAACTTCAGTGTCAGGCTTCGGTGGCTGCACTGAAAGTCCAGACCGAGCAGCAGGGGGGGCGCAGAGGTGAGGGAGGATATAAAGTTTAAAACTGGCGTATTCGGCGCCTTGAATAGCGAGGTTCGTGACATAATACCCCGTGATTTGGACCGAATGAGACCCAGGTGCGAGGGCGATAGTTTGGGAGGCGGGATAGGTGCGCAAGGAGCAGCGTCTTACCGTGTCTGGGTGAACAAAGCTCTCCGTGCTCCCGGAGTCAAATAGACAGGGGGTGTCGCCACCGTTGATTTGGACCTGCATCATTGAGTTCCGCAGGTGCTTTGGCCGTGATTGATCGAAGGTGTTCGCTCCCAGTTGCGGGTAGTCAGAGTCCTCGTTTGAGTCGGACTCACAAAATGGCCACCGGGAGTCACAAAATGGCCACCGCCATCGGTCGCACGTGTCGGATTTTGAAGATGGTCGCCGCCAAGGTGGCTGCCCCATGACTCGCACTAGGCCGATGACGTGTCAGAAGTGGGCGTGTCCGGCCGGCGCGCAGCCGCGTTGCGTGGCCTGTGGGCCCGAGAGTTCGATTTCTGGGCACGATGAGACTTTTGTTTCTGGCCTTTGGGCCCAGCCAGGCAGACCTTTGCGAAGTGCCCCTTCTTTCTGCAGTCATTGCAGATAGCGGAGCGGGCTGGACAACGCAGGCGTGGGTGTTGGCCTTGCCCACAGAAATAGCATAGTGTGCCCTCGGTGTGAGCGGGTCGCCGCGCGGCGCAGGCCTGTAGCGTGGTCGGGTCTGGAGGGGATCGAGAGGGGTTCGCAAGGTCCGCGGAATACGTGCGGAGATTCCAGAGAAGAGGCGAGCGTTACCGTGCCTTGGAGATCCTTTGCCCCGTCTTCTTGGAGCCGCTGCCTGATGTACGTGGATCGGATACCGGACATGAACGCATCACGAATATGTAAGTTCATATGGACTTCTGCCGTCACTTCTTTATGATCGCAGTTGCTGGCGAGCACGGTGAGTCTCTCCAAGTATTCGTCCAATGTTTCCCCGGAACGCTGGCGGCAGGTCGAGAGCAAATGTCGGGCGTGTACCTCGTTTATCGGCTTAACGAAGCGCTTCTGTAGGATTTTGACCGCTGTTTTGTACGTCGTAATCTTCTCGATCACGGAGGAGATTCTGTGGCCCACCCGAGCATGTAGTAAGCTCAGCTTGCGAGGTCCGTCTACTGCAGTCTCTGAGGAGTTCAGATAGGCCTCAAAACACCAGAGCCAGTATTTAAAACTTTCAGTGGCCTCCGGCGACCGAGCGTCAAGATTGAGCTTCTCCGGCTTTAGTCCGCTGTCCATCTCGAAGTATTCTGCTAATTAAATTGAGATACCCTCAATTACGACTCGAGAGAGAGAAGATTGATAATTCAAAGGCTTTAATTAGCAGAGAACCAGACAGTTGCCGAGAAGTGTGCTCACTGCACGCTGCCCACTGAACATTACCTTATATACAGTTCCCTGGGGGGGGGCGGAGTCCCCCAGGGTTCCAAACCCGGTTTTAAAGGGATCATCACATTAAAGGTACAGTTATACAGTTATCATTCATCACAGGGGGGTTGGTTAGCACAGGGCTAAATCGCTGGCTTTGAAAGGAGACCAAGACAGGCCAGCAGCACGGTTCGATTCCCGTAACAGCCTCCCCGAACAGGCGCCGGAATGTGGCGACTATGGGCTTTTCACAGTAACTTCATTTGAAGCCTACTTGTGACAATAAGCGATTTTCACTTCATTGAGGGGGAAGGAAGAGGAGGGTGAAAAAGGGAAACATTTGTACAAACTGTATAATGTATTGGTGAGTTTGTTCTCCGAATTGTTTATGCTTTGTAACATAAGAACATAAGAACTAGGAGCAGGAGTAGGCCATCTGGCCCCTCGAGCCTGCTCCACCATTCAATGAGATCATGGCTGATCTTTTGTGGACTCAGCTCCACTTTCCGGCCCGAACACCATAACCCTTAATCCCTTTATTCTTCAAAAAACTATCTATCTTTATCTTAAAAACATTTAATGAAGGAGCCTCTACTGCTTCACTGGGCAAGGAATTCCATAGATTCACAACCCTTTGGGTGAAGAAGTTCCTCCTAAACTCAGTCCTAAATCTACTTCCGCTTATTTTGAGGCTATGCCCCCTAGTTCTGCTTTCACCCGCCAGTGGAAACAACCTGCCCGCATCTATCCTATCTATTCCCTTCATAATCTTATATGTTTCTATAAGATCCCCCCTCATCCTTCTAAATTCCAACGAGTACAGTCCCAGTCTACTCAACCTCTCCTCGTAATCCAACCCCTTCAGCTCTGGGATTAACCTAGTGAATCTCATCTGCACACCCTCCAGTGCCAGTACGTCCTTTCTCAAGTAAGGAGACCAAAACTGAACACAATACTCCAGGTGTGGCCTCACTAACACCTTATACAATTGCAGCATAACCTCCCTAGTCTTAAACTCCATCCCTCTCGCAATGAAGGACAAAATTCCATTTGCCTTCTTAATCACCTGTTGCACCTGAAAACCAACTTTCTGCGACTCACGCACTAGCACACCCAGGTCTCTCTGCACAGCAGCATGTTTTAATATTTTATCATTTAAATAATAATCCCTTTTGCTGTTATTCCTACCAAAATGGATAACCTCACATTTGTCAACATTGTATTCCATCTGCCAGACCCTAGCCCATTCACTTAGCCTATCCAAATCCCTCTGCAGACTTCCAGTATCCTCTGCACTTTCTGCTTTACCACTTATCTTAGTGTCGTCTGCAAACTTGGACACATTGCCCTTGGTCCCCAACTCCAAATCATCTATGTAAATTGTGAACAGTTGTGGGCCCAACATTGATCCCTGAGGGACACCACTAGCTACTGATTGCCAACCAGAGAAACACCCATTAATCCCCACTCTTTGCTTTCTATTAATTAACCAATCCTCTATCCATGCTACTACTTTCCCCTTAACGCCATGCATCTTTATCTTATGCAACAACCTTTTGTGTGGCACCTTGTCAAAGGCTTTCTGGAAATCCAGATATACCACATCCATTGGCTCCCCGTTATAACCTTTTGTATAAGTTTGGAATAAAATACATTTTTTAAAAAGAGGAATCGTTGTTATAAATTTCAATACATAATGTTACTAATAAAAACAGTAGAGATGATTAGTTAAAGAATTTTGAATTCAACACATGAGAAATATTTTAAGATTTTTTATTTTCAAATAGCTATATTTATCTCGAATTACCAAAACATAGTTTTATTAATGGAGAAAAAGAAAACTGCTTGATTTTAAAATTCTTGAAAACTGTCATAACATACATTAATTTCATAGTATCCTTTTATCTGGAGGTTGGGAGGAGTGCTCAGATTTAATTTGTTTTCAATTATTCATTGCATACCTGCTTAATAGAATTCCACATATTTTTGTTTTGTCACGAGTGAATCATCTAAAAAGCACTCAACGTATCTAAGTACTCTTAATTATATGTTAATGCAAATAGTGCTTTTAACTCTATTGTATAGTCGGAACGTTGTTTATATTAAAGAAGGTCCCTGTCACTCTGTTATGATTTACATTGCGATTCAGTGGTCTTTCACTGCAGTCCCTTAAATCACCTTTTTTATTTAAAATTTTTAAAAAATTATTCTAAGTACATGTTTTCATCAGTACCTGAGAAATCTAAGATTTATGTGTGCAAGTTTTAGCAAAGTAATTTATAAAGCCAAGTGTCTGTGAGATGAGATTGACTAAACCCAGAAATGTTAAAAATGTGCGAGTCAAGTAGAGATGAAATTAGTTAGCCTACTGAGAAATAATGCATTTTGAAGCTGTAACTTGGCAAAGGTTTAGGGTGAAATTAAATAAACATGATATAACCACATTTTTTGGACATTGAAGACAAGCTGATCAAGCAGGAAGAGTTTTATCAATTGGGAAAGCAGTCTTAATGCCCGAAACTGGAAGATTTATATATTCATTATTGAGCTAATTTAAATGGGTTTTCTGTAAAACTGAGTTTAATACTTGATAACTGGGAATGATCAGCTGGCCAGTTTTCAATGAAAAGTGTACAAGGCTGAAAATTAATTCAGATTTTTTTTCCCTTTTTTAAAATATGTTTTTCTTCCCATTAAGAGGCATTTTAGCGTGGCCAATCCACATACCCTGCACATCTTTGGGTTGTGAAGGTGAGACCCAAGCAGACACGGGGAAAATGTGCAAACTCCAACACAGACAGAGACCCGGGCTGGGATTGAACCCTGGTCCTTGGCGCTGTGAAACGGCAGTGCTAACCACCACTACCATGCCGCCCGTTAATTCAGATTTTTAGGCTTTCCCGATCCTACAATAATTCGGACCAACCCATTTAATTTATGTAAATATCTACAAAGCATAACTTTCAGTGAATGAGTTGTAAAAAGTTAATATGAAATAGGAATTAACTACAATAGTTCAACCTTGAACTTCTCTTTCAGAAAGCAACTATAGTTGATCCCAACGTGTTAGAAAGCTAGCTCATTAAAGCAAAAAAAATTTCAAAGCGATATTGGGCAGAATGGTTTTCTGCGGGTTCAGGACCCTGATATCAGGGTCAGATGGAGGTCAGAAACCTGCACTGTGTGGGGATCAGTCACCTGGCTGTGATTGTCCCTGAATTTGTCAACTAATAACCAAAAGGCAGGATCTGCATTCAATTAAGGTCTTCCGGAACTGAAAAAGCAGCAGGTAGCCTTTTAGATATGTTAAAGAGGCCCAGGATGGAGGTTCTCTCTCTCCAACTAATTTAAAAATAGAAAATTTAGTTGATAGGCCACCAGGGTTACCTGTGGCTTCAATGGAAGCCAGGCAGGTAGAGAACCTCAAAGCCTGCCTGAAGCGCCATCCCCCATCTCAGCCCCTCGTTCTGTCACCAGGAGACCACCTCCAGGCAGCTACACTGTTCCACAATGCTTCCGGAGACTCCTGCCCGCCTCTAAGAATGAGCCTCAAAAGGTCTTTAAGAAGCTGAATTCGCTACCCAATGGTTGTGGGTGAGTAACCCTGTCATCCCTCAGCCTGCCTGCAGTAAGATGATCCAAATAATCTGTGAATCTGGCACACCAATTGATGCTGAGGATTTTCACACCTGCCTCTGTGCTCAGCCCTGATTGGTAAAATTTCTCCCCATGGGGGTTTGATAGTAATTTTAAGATCTCCGCAGTGCCTACATTTGTTCTGATGAGCTTATCCCTTAAACATTAATTTGTCTTTTCCCTTTATGGATGTTTTTTAAAAAAATTTCCTTTTCTGAGTTACCAAGCCAGGGCTCAGAGTGTGGGTCAGGGGTGAACCCCTAATCCAGCTCCTCGCTTGCTCCAAAAAACTAATTCAAATTGAATCGAATTTATGGTCCCCACAAGAGAGACATACCAGATCTGAACCCAAAGGCTCAATCTACAGACACTTGATCTTAGCCAAAAGGCCAAGAAGCGATCCCTTTATGGACGTTGATTGTTCTACTGAATATTTGCAATGGGTTATGTTTTTATTGTATTTCCTGTATGGACTTGACATGGAGCTAAATTTTAATAGATTGTGCTTTGGTAAGAGAGGAAGAACTTGCAAATATATAGCACCCTTCATATCCTCAAGACCTCGCAAAGCGCTGTACAGCCAATTAAGTACTTTTTGAAGTATAGCCACTGTTGTCATGCAGAGAAACGCCACAACTAATTTGTATACAGCAAGGTTCCATGATAGAGCATTGCGATAAATTACCATCTTTTGATTAGACACACTTTACCGCCTTCTAGACCCAACCTCTGCCAAATTTTATTTTTTGTGTGAGCTGTTGGTGCTAATTTTTCTTTTCCCACTTGTACCTTTTTTAGACTCATCTTTTACTTCTTGTCTGATTACTATTGGGCCGGCACAGTAGCATAGTGGTTGGCGCTGTTGTTTCACAGCGCCAGGGACCCGGGTTGGCAGACCCACAGAAATGTGGGTCTGCCAACAACCTCATATCCAATCTCCATGAAGGCCCCAGATCTGGCCCTTTCTGCAGGACCACATCCACCCAATGTGGAGGAGTATGGTCCTAAGTAACAATCGCAGAATATTCTGCCTTCCCGACCCTGGCAAACAGCGGCTTTCCCATACAAAAAAAATCAATCTTTGAATACACATTGTGTACTAGCGAAAAGAACGGGTACTCCCAATCCCGTGGGTGCAAAATCCTCCACAAATCCGCCCCTCCTATCTCCCTCATAAACACAGCCAACTCCTTTGCCCCACCCAGAGGGGGTCAGCGAACACAGCTTGGACCTATCCACCTTTGGATCCAACACTGTATTCAAGTAACCCCTCCCCCTGTATTAACTGGTGTGTATCCAAATTCAGTATGGCAGCCAACATCTTCTTCATAAATCCCACATCGTCCCAATTCGGGGGGTGTACACTAAGCAATACCACCAACCTCCCCTCCAAAGCACCCATTACAAAAATGTACCTAACCCCCTGATCAGCCACCACCTTCTCCATCTGGAACCTCACCCTCTTACCCACCAGAATCACCACACCCCGGGCTCTACTATCAAAGCCCGAGTGGAACACTTGACTCACCCAGCCCTTCTGAAGCCTCATGTGATGCTGCATGAGGTGGGTCCATGTCGGCCCTTAAGTTCTTCAAAGTGTTTTCTCACTTACTTCACCGGACCCCCCAGCCCTTGCATGTTCCGCTTCACCACCCGGCCCGGGTGTCTCTCACCACCCCATGCCCCTCTAGAGAGCCCAACTTTATCCACTGACTATAGTGCATTTACTTTGAAGCATGCCTTTGTTTTTCATCAAATTTCTTACATTGAAAACAAGTCGCTCTGTTTGCTCTCATTTTGATCATTTCAAAGCTATTTAGATTTCAGTCCTGGAGTGTAATGGTGGTAGGTCATACAAAGTTGGCTGGCTTAATATCTTTTAACATATGTTGTAATTCAGCTAAAAGTGCGGAGTGCATGATCCATCTCCGCTTCCCCCTGAGGTCCCTAGCATCTCAGTGGCATCTTCAGCCAATTCAATTTGTCCCACATTTGATATCAAAAACGGTTGAAGGCACTGGATACACACACAAAAACCCTGGCCTGCCATTTAAACTGACCTGCTGCATTGGGCCTCCCTGACCGGTCATGGCGGTCCCATCTCACCAGGCCTCCAGTGATGATCTTGCTCTTCGGTCCTACTGCGGTACTGACATAAGCTACTGAAGTTGTCTAAGATTTACTTCTCAGGCAAAATAATTGGGTGGACAAAATAGTGTGGTGGATAAGCATCAAAACTTGTGATTTTAACAAATACTTTCAATAAATTGAAATAGGTTTTTAAACAATTGTCCATGTAATTAATTAAATAATTTAAAATTGTTCACTTCCCCACTGTCACGCGGCATGGTCGCACAGTGGTTAGCACTGTTGCTTCACAGCGCCAGGGACCCGGGTTACGATTTGTGGCTTGGGTCAGTGTCTGTGCGGAGACTGCACCTTCTCCCCGTGTCTGTATGTGTTTCCTCCGGGTGCTCCGGTTTCCTTCCACAAGTCCCGAAAGATATGCTTGTTAAGTGAAGTGGATATTCTGAATTCTCCCTCAGTGTATCCGAACAGGCAGTGGAGTGTGGCGACTAGGGGATTTTCACAGTGTCTTCATTACAGTGTTAATGTAAGCCTACTTGTGACTCTAATAAAGATTATTATTATCTGCTTTTGTCTTGTACCTCATCCCTTTTGTTCTTTAATTTCTCCTGCCTTCCATCTTATCATGGACCTTTTCATTTGTTCTTTCCCCTCCTCTTCTTTTCGTGTCTCAGTGCTTGGTTAAAACTTGTTACATCTCAAACTTTTTCCAGTTCAGATGAAAGGTCATCTCTCTGAAATATTATGGGCCTGATCATCCGCCAGAATCGGAGCGGAATGCAGCCAGTAGATCCTGCGAGAGGCCTCCCCGTGATTTCCAATGGCCGTTACATCTCGCAAAATCTTTTTTTTTAAAGTATTCTAATTCAAATTTTTATATTTTTACATTAGCACACATTACATTACAAAATAAAATAAACCCAACGCCAACCCTTGAACCTGCCCCCCCCCCCCCCCATACCCACACCAACCTCTCCACCTCACCCACCCATCCCTAGCAGTTGGCGGTAACCAGCTCACCGAAATGTAGTATAAACAAACCCCATCTTTGATGGAACCCCTCACTTACCCCTGTTAAAGCAAATTCCACCCTAAGTGCAAGAACTCTTTTAAATCCCCCAGACACAGGGTGGAGATCATGACTTTCACCCCAACAGAACGTGCCTGCAAGCGATCAACGAGATGAAGGCTAAAACATCTGCCTCCGCACCCATCTCAAACTCCGGCAAGTCTGCCACCAAGAATATGGCCCCCAGGGGACTACGCTCTATGTCCACATGCAAGATTGCCAAGATGGTGCTGAAGAACGACCCCTAACATTTCTCCAACTTCAGGCAGGACTGTTGCATGTGTACATGATTGGTTGGGCTCCTCCCACACCGTTCACAAATATCCTCCACCCCCTCAAACAGCCAGCTCATCTTCGACTTCATCAGTTGCGCTCTGCGTACCACCTTTAGCTGTATCAACCCAAGCCTTTCACACGAGTTTGAGACATTCACCTTCTGTAGCACCTCACATCACAACCCGTCCTCCAGCCATCCCCAGCTCCTCCTCCCACTTAGCCGTCACCCCTCCAGAGACACTTTATCCTCCTCCAAAGTCCTCCCATAGATCGCCAAGATGAACCCCCACCCCATCACCGACAACACCCCCTTCAGTAACGAGGAGGACAGTGGTATTGGAAAGGTCGGGGAAACCTTTTTCACAAAATCCCACACCTGCATGTGCCTGAAACCTACCCCCCGTGGGACCCCAAACTTCTCCCGCAACTCCTACAAACTTGCAAACTGCCCTTTCAAAAACAAGTCCTTCATCCCCATCAACCCTCACTCCTTCCATCTCTAAAACCTCGCATCCATTCTCCCTGACTCAAACCCGTGGTTTCTTCGAATCGGCATCAACTTTGATTCCGCTCCAATCTAAGGTGCTGCCAAAACTGCCTCCATATTTTCAGTGTGTCCACCACCACAGGACTCCTCTAGAACTTTCCTGGGGAAAACGGGAGCGGCCAATGCCCGCAACCCCGATCCCTTGCAAGAGCCCGCCTCCATCCTCACCCTCAAAGCCTCCGGCTCCCTGCTCCAACCCCGCACCTCCGCATTTGCCGCCCAAGAACAGTATAACAGGTTCGGAAGAGCCAAGCCACCAACTGTCACCCTCTCTGAAGTACCGACTGCCTAATCTTTGCCACCTTTCCTGCCCACACAAACAACGAGACAAACCTATCCACCCCATAAAAAACGATTTTGGTAAAAGACCAGTAAGCACTGAAATAGAATTAAAAACCGTGGCAAAATGTTCATCTTAACCGCCTGAACCCGGTCTGCCAATGATAGGGGAAGACTGTCCAACCTTAATAGATTTGACCCTGCCCACCAAACTTGTGAAGTTCAATTTACGGAGCCAAGCCCAATCACAAGCCACCTGCACTCCCAAATACCTAAAGTGGGTTGTTGCCACCCGAAGTGGCTTCACCCCCACCCCAACTCCACAAAGCACTCGCTTTTTCCCAAATTTAACTTACAGCCTGAAAAAGCCCCAAATCTCCTAAGCAGTCCCATTATATCCTCCACTGAAGTGCCCAAGTCAGAGATATACAGCAACAAATCAGCAGCATGCAGGGACACCTTATGCCCCCCCCGCCCCCCCCCCCCCTCCCTCAATACCCCTCTCCATTTATCTGAGCACCTCAGCGCTATGACCAAGGGCTCCATAGCCAGTTCAAACAGAAGGGGGGACGTGGGCACCCTTACCTTGTTCCCCTATACAACAGAAATTACCCTAAATTCATCTCATTTGTGTGCGCACACATCGTCAGATCCTTATACAACAATTCTACCCATGCCACAAACTTAGGCCCAATCACAAACCTCTCCGACACTGCCAACAAATATCTCCACTCCACACAATCAGACGGCTTCTCCATATCCAGCGCCACCACTACCTCCAGCACATTTGATGGCAACTACCTTCCCTTTACAAACCCCATCTGATCCTCCCAATCACCTTCGGGAGGAATTTCTCCAACCTGAGCGCTAGCACCTTCGCCAATTTCTTGGCATCCACATTCAGCAAAGGTATAGGCCTATATGACCCACACTCCACCGGATCCTTGTCCTTCTTAAGCAACAATGAAATGGATGCCTGTCCTATTGTCTCTGGCAGTGACCCCTTAGCCACCGCGACCGCAAACGTCTCCACCAATAGTGGCATCAATTTATCCATAAACTTTGTACAAAAGTCTACCAGAAAACCAACCAGCCCTGGTGCCTTACTCGTCTGCATTTTCCCTATAGCTACTGGCACTTCTTCCATCCCCACTGGCTCCTCCAATCCTGCCCTCTCCTGCTCTCCTACTTCGGGACACTCCAATCCCCCCAAAAACGTCCTCATGTCTGATTCATCCTCCAAGAGGCTCTGACTTATACAAACTCCTCAAACGCCTTGTTAACCAGCTCTGACGCCACCACAAGCTGGTCCCACAACAAACGGATGGCCTTCTCCCCATACTCATACATGGCCCCGTACTCATACACACCCGCCTCAACTGCTGAACTGCCTTTCCCGTGGACACAAGATCGAACCTCACCTGTAGTTCCTTCCTCCTCACCAGAAGATCTGGAGTTGGATCCTCTGCATGCCTTTCATCCACCTCCAAACTCTCCTCTACCAATCTCAGCCACTTCTCTCTTGCCTCTCTGTCCACTTGAGCCTTAAATGATATAACCTTGCCCCTCACTACTGCTTTCAATGCTTCCCATACCTCTGACAGCAAAACCTCCCCATTCTTATCAAAAGGCTTTCCCATTTTGGTACAGAAATGTGGGTCTGCCAACAACCTCATATCCAATCTCCATGAAGGCTCCAGATCTGGCCCTTTCTGCAGGACCACATCCACCCAATGTGGAGGAGTATGGTCCTAAGTAACAATCGCAGAATATTCTGCCTTCCCGACCCTGGCAAACAGCGGCTTTCCCATACAAAAAAAATCAATCTTTGAATACACATTGTGTACTAGCGAAAAGAACGGGTACTCCCAATCCCGTGGGTGCAAAATCCTCCACAAATCCGCCCCTCCTATCTCCCTCATAAACACAGCCAACTCCTTTGCCCCACCCAGAGGGGGTCAGCGAACACAGCTTGGACCTATCCACCTTCGGATCCAACACTGTATTCAAGTAACCCCTCCCCCTGTATTAACTGGTGTGTATCCAAATTCAGTATGGCAGCCAACATCTTCTTCATAAATCCCACATCGTCCCAATTCGGGGGGTGTACACTAAGCAATACCACCAACCTCCCCTCCAAAGCACCCATTACAAAAATGTACCTAACCCCCTGATCAGCCACCACCTTCTCCATCTGGGACCTCACCCTCTTACCCACCAGAATCACCACACCCCGGGCTCTACTATCAAAGCCCGAGTGGAACACTTGACTCACCCAGCCCTTCTGAAGCCTCATGTGATGCTGCACCCTCAGGTGGGTCTCTTGCAACAGCTCCATGTCGGCCCTTAAGTTCTTCAAAGTGTTTTCTCACTTACTTCACCGGACCCCCCAGCCCTTGCATGTTCCGCTTCACCACCTGGCCCGGGTGTCTCTCACCACCCCATGCCCCTCTAGAGAGCCCAACTTTATCCACTGACTATAGTGCATTTACTTTGAAGCATGCCTTTGTTTTTCATCAAATTTCTTACATTGAAAACAAGTCGCTCTGTTTGCTCTCATTTTGATCATTTCAAAGCTATTTAGATTTCAGTCCTGGAGTGTAATGGTGGTAGGTCATACAAAGTTGGCTGGCTTAATATCTTTTAACATATGTTGTAATTCAGCTAAAAGTGCGGAGTGCATGATCCATCTCCGCTTCCCCCTGAGGTCCCTAGCATCTCAGTGGCATCTTCAGCCAATTCAATTTGTCCCACATTTGATATCAAAAACGGTTGAAGGCACTGGATACACACACAAAAACCCTGGCCTGCCATTTAAACTGACCTGCTGCATTGGGCCTCCCTGACCGGTCATGGCGGTCCCATCTCACCAGGCCTCCAGTGATGATCTTGCTCTTCGGTCCTACTGCGGTACTGACATAAGCTACTGAAGTTGTCTAAGATTTACTTCTCAGGCAAAATAATTGGGTGGACAAAATAGTGTGGTGGATAAGCATCAAAACTTGTGATTTTAACAAATACTTTCAATAAATTGAAATAGGTTTTTAAACAATTGTCCATGTAATTAATTAAATAATTTAAAATTGTTCACTTCCCCACTGTCACGCGGCATGGTCGCACAGTGGTTAGCACTGTTGCTTCACAGCGCCAGGGACCCGGGTTACGATTTGTGGCTTGGGTCAGTGTCTGTGCGGAGACTGCACCTTCTCCCCGTGTCTGTATGTGTTTCCTCCGGGTGCTCCGGTTTCCTTCCACAAGTCCCGAAAGATATGCTTGTTAAGTGAAGATCCAACTCTGTGCTGTGGACCTCTATGACTATGAATATGTACAAAATATAGTAACACATATATAGTTTTTCCTACTAAATAACTGCCTAAATGCAGATAAACCATGCAAAAATTACAGTGCTGATAGTATTATTTTTGCTTTTTACTTCAAACATGGTGAGTTTGCAATCAACCTTTTAATTTTTTTGGTCACAGTATATTAGATTAGTCCAAAGTCTACCTCGTATCACTCAGCTCAGCATTTTATATTGCTTAGCCTAGCACATTAGAAGTTGTGCAGTGAGACAGAAAGTTATGGCAGATGTGTTTATTATACCTATTACTGCCTTGGTTTCTGAAAAGGCCATCTTTCCCCCTCCATGTACTCCTCCAGGTTTCTATGAGCCAAGTCAGATGTACATTTTAAAAATTCAGTGTGAAACTCATTGGCGACATGGCAAATCAACACTGATCTTTATTGGAGCACGAATCTTAGAGGCAACACACAAGAACAATGTGATAGAGGGAGATCACAGAAGGCTAAGAACATCATATTAATTTTCTGGGGCAATTAATTTTATTGCAGATTCTGGAAAGGGATAATGAGCTTCTCCAGGAGAAGGCAAAAGAAGATGAAGATAAATTTCAGATTCTCGAGAGGGAAAATGAAAAGTCTACAGCTCAGTGGAAAAAGGAGGTAACGGGAATTAAAATATAATATTTGCATGTGGATTTTATATTTTGTTTTAGATAGCTCAATTAGTTACAAAACCATCTCAGAAAAAAATGTTACGTAACTCCCTGTCTTTCTGCTTCATATGGCTTTTTCCAGTGTCATAGAATTTTTACCAATGCCCCATCACAGTGATATAGATACAGATTACTTAAGAATGACTTTGGTGAAGTGATGTCTGTGATGATCTCTATATGTGCATGTACACAAGAGGTTAATGTGTAATCAGTAGCACCACATGATCACTAGAGGGCTGGACCAATAGGGGTATAAAAGGCAGCCACATTGAGTCTCTCTCTCTTGGGTGCACGGTGATCAAAGCAACAGCAGACTAGTTTAGATGGCCAGTGGAGGTACGTATAGTTACCATAGTTAGATCTTGTTAACCTTATCACTAGTATCAAAGTTAAAGTAAAAAACCCATGTAAATATTGTTGTAGTTACTCAATAAACCTTTTGTTACTACTGGAAGAGTTCGAATCTTCTTCATCGGGATTCAGAATACCTCATCACTAACCCAGGTTTGAGTAGCATATGTTTCCGACCAGACAGGTAACAAAACAATGGCAACCTAGGCTAATGAGTGGGCCGCATGAGTGGCCCTCCTTCAGGATTGAAATCCTGCTTCAGGATTGAAATTTGGAATGTTCACTAACTTTGACACTAGAATAAGATTGATAATTGATCATTCATAAATTATAGAAAGCACTTAATCATTCATATATTAATAGAGAAGCCATCAACTTCAAATGATAAAAACAAAATAAATATTTACGCTTTGGACGCAGAGGGAGAGCATGGCTCCCACAGTCGATGTTGTGTGCAATCAGCATTCGCCTCACTTCACTTGCCCTTGCTTTATGTGCAGATCACTTCAGTCATACTGGCAGGAAAAAGCTACACAGATAGAAAGCAGCAAAATGTGGCAACTCTGCGCATGGACAACAGTCAACAAAATGTCTTGTGGGCCACACCCTGATGGGTTGCACTTGGCCCCCAGGCCACAGGTTGCCCACCACTGCTTTGGTGCCTTTGTTTCAATTAAATCAGTCATTGTCTGTCACCTCATTGCTGCCTCCACCCTGTTTAGCTCCAACTTTACCCCACCCAGATGAAAGGGAGCAATCTTAAATGTATCTGGTGCGCACTGTTCTAGCCAGCCATCTGTCTCAGTTATGACAAGCATTCCCTTCATAATAAGGGCAACATTGGACTCTTTTTTTCAAAGGCCAACTGTTCTTTTAAATCTTTCCACCCTCGCTTCGAACATTGGAGCTCAAGAGCATTTTTGTCCGAAAGAAAGAGATCAGCCATGTACTTGCCTCCACAGTTTCGCAATCAATCTCCCACACTTTCTCTTTTGCTTTCTGCTATTTCTCCTGCGTACTCTTCAAGTTCATCTTGAGCAGAAGTTTCACAACCTATCCTCAGTGCTCCTCCCAGCTGAATTTCTGACCACTCAATTCCCTTTCCTGGGATGAATTTAATCGTCCCAGTGGTGGGCTTGCCCACTGACTGGAGAGCTCGTGGCAACCCCAGTGCCAGCCATTCCTGTTCACCCTGATGCAATTAATAGCCAATCAGACAAGTACTTGACTTGTGCCAGCGTTCGATCCTCCACCGCAAGATCTTGTCGTTTTTTATCTTGCCCCACTGTGCATTATCAAACATGAAAGCAACCGACAGTTGGTCGGTGAGGAGAGTGAATCTCCTGCCGGCCAGGTAATGCCTCCAATGTCGCACAGCTTCTACTATGGCCTGGGCCTCCTTTTCGACTGAGGACTGGCGGATTTCAGAAGCATGGAGGGTACGAGAGAAGAAGGCCACCGGTCTGCCCGCTTGGTTGAGGGTGGCTGCCAGAGCTACGTCGGACGCATCGCTCTCGACCTGGATGGGGAGGGACTCGTCGATGGCGTGCATCGTGGCCTTTGCAATGTCTGCTTTGATGCGGCTGAAGGCCTGGCGGGCCTCTATCGACAGGGGAAAAGCTGTGGATTGGATCGGGGACGGGCCTTGTCCGCATAGTTGGGGACCCACTGGGCGTAGTAGCTAAAAAACCCTAGGCAACGCTTCAGGGCCTTGAGGGAGGGGGAACTCCATAAGGGGCGCATGCGTTCAGGGTCGGGGCCTATAACTCCATTTCGCACTACGTAGCCGAGGATGGCTAGGCGGTCGGTGCTAAACACGCATTTATCCTTGTTGTATGTAAGGGTAAGGATTTTTGCGGTCTGGAGGAATTTTCGGACGTTGGTGTCGTGGTCCTGTTGGTCATGGCCGCAGATGGTGACATTATCGAGATACGGGAATGTTGCCTGTAAACCGTACCGGTCAACCATTCGGTCCATCTCTCATTGGAAGACTGAGACCCCCGTTAGTGACACCAAAGGGAACCCTTAAGAAGTGATAGAGTTCTGGGAGCGCTGACGGAAAAATATGGATTGCCCCAAGGGAATGCATTTCGGTATATGCAACTGAGGGCTTTTGCGAGGCAACAGGTGAGGGAATTCCCGCAATTCCCGACGCAGGAGGTGCAGGATAGAGTGATCTCAGAGATATGGGTGGGGGATGGTAAGGTGTCGGACATATATAGGGAAATGAGGGACGAGGGGGAGATCATGGTAGATGAGCTGAAAGGGAAATGGGAAGGAGAGCTGGGGGAGGAGATTGAGGAGGGGCTGTGGGCTGATGCCCTACGTAGGGTAAACTCATCGTCCTCGTGTGCCAGGCTAAGCCTGATACAATTTAAGGTGTTACACAGGGCGCATATGACTGGAGCACGGCTCAGTAAATTTTGGGGGATAGAGGATAGGTGTGCGAGATGCTCGAGAAGCCCAGCGAATCACACCCACATGTTCTGGTCATGCCCGGCACTACAGGGGTTTTGGGTGGGGGTGGCAAAGGTGCTTTCGAAGGTGGTGGGGGTCCAGGTCGAACCAAGCTGGGGGTTGGCTATATTTGGGGTTGCAGAAGAGCCGGGAGTGCAGGAGGCGAGAGAGGCTGATGTTTTGGCCTTTGCGTCCCTAGTAGCCCGGCGCAGGATATTGTTAATGTGGAAGGAAGCCAAACCCCCGGGTGTGGAGACCTGGATAAACGACATGGCAGGGTTTATAAAGTTAGAACGGATTAAGTTCCTACTAAGGGGTTCGGCTCAAGGGTTCACCAGGCGGTGGCAGCCGTTCGTCGACTACCTCACAGAAAGATAGAGGGAATGGAAAAGAAGAAGACAACAGCAGCAACCCGGGGGTGGGGGGGGGGGGGGGGGGGGGGGGGGGGAGGAATCGGACGGACTCTCAGGGCTTTTAATGTATATGTATAGGCACTTGTTTTAGGTAATGTATATTGGACTGTTGGATTGTATCTTTGGAGAGTATTTATTTTTGACAAGGCAGTTGCCATTTAGTTTGGTTTTTGTTTCTGTTCATATATTATTTATTTATTTGTTTAAAACTGGCCACTGTTATTCATATTGCTTTATTGTTGTTTAAAAGAAACACTACATACTGTTACGTTTGGCCAAAAAATCTTGAATAAAATATATTTTTAAAAAAGAAGTGATAGAGCCGCCCATCTGCCTCGAAGGCAGTGTATTTGCGGTCACTAGTGCGGATGGGGAGCTGGTGGTAGGTGGACTTGAGATCCACCGTGGAGAAGAACTTATAATGCGCGATCCTGTTTACCAGGTCGGATATGCGGGGGAGAGGGTACGCGTCCAGCTGCGTAAACCTATTGATGGTCTGACTGTAGTCGATGACCATCCTATGCTTCTCCCCGGTCTTTACCACCACTACTTGAGCTCTCCAGGGGCTGTTACTGGCTTCAATGACCCCTTCCCTCAGTAGCCTTTGGACTTCTGACCTAATAAAGATCCAGTCATGGGCACTGTAGCGTCTGCTCCTGGTAGCGACGGGTTTGCAATCCGGGGTGAGGTTCGCAAACAGGGAAGGCGGGTCGACCTTAAGGGTCGTGAGGCCGCAGACAGTAAGGGGGGTATAGGGCCGCCGAATTGGAAGGTCAGACTTTGAAAGTTACACTGGAAGTCTAAACCCAGGAGTGTAGCCGTGCAGAGGTGGGGAAGGATGTAGAGACGGAAATTTTTGAATTCCCTTCCCTGGTCTGTGAGGTTTGCTACACAAAACCCCTTTATCTCCACTGAGTGGGAACCGGAGGCCAGTGAGATTTTTTGATTAACAGGGTGGATGAGAATGGAACAGCGCCTTACCGTGTCGGGGTGTATGAAGCTCTCCGTGCTCCCAGAGTCGATTAGGCAGGACGTCTCGTGCCCGTTGATGAAAACGGTCGTCGTAGCGGCTGAGAGTGTTCGAGGTCGAGACTGATCCAGTCATTGAGGCCAATCGCAGTAGTTGAGAGTTCTGTTCGGCCAGTCCTGGGGGTTCATCCAAGATGGCGTCTCCCATTGGTCGCTCATGGCCGTGGGTGCACAAAATGGCCATGCCCATCCCTCCAACGTGGCGTCCGCGGAACAAGATGGCGGCACCCGGGGTCCGCACCTGGCCCTGGGATATGGAGGTGGCGGCAACCGCTGGCCGCACGGGGCCTGTGGAGAAGTTTGTGTTCGCGGTCCGCATTCGCCGCCAGAGACCACGGCAATCGCACGGGCCTGACATACCCCCACGAAATGGCCCTTTTTGCCGCATCCCTTGCAGGTGGATGCGCGGGCCGGGCAGCGCTGGCGGGGGTGCTTGGCCTGCCCGCAAAAGTAGCAATGGGGCCCCCCCGGGGCTGGCAGGCCGCCTTGCAGCGCAGGCCTGTGGGGGGATGGGGGAAGTCTCGGGGTCGGCCGCGGAGGGGTTCCACGCTGCCCAGCGGACTGCCGCGCGGTCAGGAACGTAAGCGCGGGCGTTCCTGGAGGCCACGTCCAGGGAGCCTGCAAGGGCCCGTGCCTCCCTGAGACCCAGAGTGACTTTTTCTAACAGTTGCTGGCGGATTTGTGAGAAGAGCATACCTGCCACGAAAGCGACCCGGACTAAGAGTTCCGTGTGTTCGCTCGTCGAAACTTGCGGGCAGTTGCAGCTTCTTCCCAAAGAAGCACTAATAGGCGCCAGCATGACCACCTGCTGGGAGGCCGATGAATGACAGGAGGCTGATGGATATGGGGTGGCTCTCGTTAATTGTATGGAAATAGGGCTTATGTGGTGACAATTGGTTTCTCACCTCGCGATGGCAAGATCTGGATTTCGCCTACGGGAGCGGGCCGGTGGGCAAAGTATAATAACTCCTGCGGAAACTGCCATAAACATAAGTGAATTTATTTGCCTGTATATAAATAACCAGAGGGGGAGGGGGGGGCTACACCCTCTTTTTCTTTGGCTTCCTAGTTGTTGGCTACAACAGGTCTTGGAACAACCGAGTGAATGGCTCCCACATTTTCGAAGCCTTCTTCCGATTCTCAGATGGCGAATTTCATTTTCTCCATTCGGAGAAAATCCAACAGGTTGGACAGCCAATCTGCAGCTTTGCGTCCTGCTGCTGCCCGCAAGCCGCGCAGGATTCTCCGGCGGGCGATTAGAGATTCTATAATAATCAAAACCATTTCCATTTCTGTAATAGCTAACATTCTCTTTTCTAGGATTATACTTCAATAACTAAAGACTGATACACAATTGAAATCTTACCAGCATCAAACATTTAACAAAAGTTGTATACAGTATTATTTGGTATGTCAAGAATGTCATAGTAAGTATTTTCTCATAAAATATATTAATATAATATACATAGCATTTTTTAAGGGTTAGTATAGTCTTAGATAAAGAGTTTACAGAGGTTATCATCCCTATTTTAAAGATGGCATTATATATCAACTTAGTTGATTTGTGCCAACAATAAATTATAACATTAATTATATCTTAAGAGGATAACTTCAGGCACATCACAAAACATATCATGCAGTTTGAACAATTTACATTATCATTCAAATATTTTGTCAAAAACACTAATATCGATGCCTCTTTCGGCACAAAAGTGTGATACACAACTGATGTCGTGATATGAAAGAATTTTATATGACGTGCATTCCCAACACAGAAGTAAAGTTTTATGCCTCCCCACTCTTAGTAATTTGAATCTTGGGGCCGGTTTAGCTTAGTTAGCTGGACAGCTAGTTTGTGATGCCAACTGCATGGGTTCCATTCGCGTACCGGTTAAGGTTATTCATGAAGGCCCCACCTTTTTGATCTTGTCCCTCGCCTGAGGTGGGGTGATCCTCAGGTTAAATCACCACTAGTCAATTCGCCCTCAAAGGGCAAAGCAGCCTATGTTCATCTGGGATGAGGGTGACTTTACTTAAGTTAAATTTCGATACACATTGTGGTATTATAGGTATTACGGTACCTGATAGGCTGAAGCACCATTGGTGGAAACTGTATGCTTTCTATTGGCTAGAGTGTATAATAGCTCCGCCCTGATAGGCGGGTTATAAGAACCCGTGCCGCCCCAGCAGCCCTCATTCTGTACCTGAGCTGCTTGGGGAAACATCTAGCTTATTAAAGCCTTCAGTTGGACTACAACCTCGCTTTAGTGGTCATTGATCGCGCATCACACATGTAACATTCCCTAGCTGAGAATTCAGGCAAATTATTTGATCTCCAGATAAGGAGGAATGCTTTGACTGGTGATCTGCCTTCACTTATAGGACTATGCTTAAATGTTGGTGTTTGACACAACCAACTATAGTAATGATTGAAGCGCTTTATTCCTGTGAGTACTGACTTTACATCAGGAGCAAGTTGGAAAAAAATCAAACCTTTCATGTTTGCTTGTTTCATTACATTAGTAGAGTAGAAATCTGTGATTTTTGTTTGCAGGAGGCTCGTTTAAATGAGGAAAATCAATTAATAAAATCTGAGTTCGAATCATTTAAAGAGGATCATGCAGAGCGGCAAGAGATCTACAATAAACTATCTGCGCAAAATGCGCAACAAGAACAAAAAATACAGATATTGCAGGCAAGGTATTTTTTGATTTGACTTAAGTACCAAAATAAGAGATTGGGGCTTTTAAAGGAATAGTAGGTTTCAATATAATATATTATGTTGGTCTATAAATATGTTATCTGGATAATTGTAACAGCTCAGAGATGTTATTATGACGTTAACCAGATACTGTAAAGACAGACGAAAGTGGTTGTGATTATTTGATTTGAAATTTGCATGTTTGTCTACTGTAACACTATCGTAGAAGACAAACAAGTTCTGAATTATTTATTTGGAGCATAGTAAACAAGGATGTTATTAGGTAAGGACTTGTTGGTATAAATATTAGTTTGCTTTGTAATGAGAAAGTGTATTAATGATGCCAAACGTCAAACTTATTCAATTTAGCAAGTTTGGAATTGTGAATAGTGACAAAGAAAGAAAATTGGAAATAAATCATAGGCAAATGGGAGGGAGAAATTAGGACAGCACAGTAATACAAGCGATTAGCACTGTGGCTTCACAGCGCCAGGATCCCAGGTTCGATTCCCTGCTGGGTCACTGTCTGTTCGGAGTCTGCACGTTCTCTCCGTGTCTGCGTGGGTTTCCTCCGGGTGCTGCGGTTTCCTCCCACAGTCCAAAGACGTGCCGATTAGGTGGATTGGCCATGATAAATTGCCCTTAGTGACCAAAAAAGGTTGGGGGTTATTGGGTTACGGGGATAGGGTGGAAGTGAGGGCTTAAGGGGTCGGTGCAGACTCGATGGGCCGAATGGCCTCCTTCTGCACTGTATGTTCTATGTTTAAAGAAAGATCCAAATTGCATGGAATTAAGATTCAACAGATTAACAATGTTAGCTAGAAAGAGCTTTCATTTGTATGGCCCCCTTTGTAATAGGGAGGCCACTTGGCGGTTTTATACTACACTGTCCAGTGCACGGTAGCACAGTGGTTAGCACTGTTCCTTAACAACGCCAGGGTCCCAGGTTCGATTCCCTGCTGGGTCACTGTGCAAAGTCTGCACGTTCTCCCCGTGTCTGCGTGGGTTTCCTCCAGGTGCTCCGGTTTCCTCCCACAGTCCAAAGACGTGCAGATTAGGTGGATTGGCCATGATAAATTGCCCTTAGTGACCAAAAAAGGTTAGGAAGGGTTACTGGGTTACGGGGATAGGGTGGAAGTGAGGGCTTAAGTGGGTCGGTGCAGATTCGATGGGCCTAATGGCCTCCTTCTGCACTGTATGTTCTATGTTTAAAGAAAGATCCAAATGGCATGGAATTAAGATTCAACAGATTAACAATGTTAGCTAGAAAAAGCTTTCATTTGTATGGCCTCCTTTGTAATAGGGAGGCCACTTGTCGGTTTTATACTGAACTGTCCAGTGCACGGTAGCACAGTGGTCAGCAGTGTTCCTTCACAACGCCAGGGTCCCAGGTTCGATTCCCGGCTTGGGTCACTGTCTGTGCGGAGCCTGCACGTTCTCTCCGTGTCTGTCCGGGAGCTCCGATTTCCTGCCACAAGTCCCGAAAGACGTGCTGTTAGGTGAATTGAACATTCTGAATTCTCCCTCAGTGTACCCGAACAGGCGCTGGAATGTGGCGCCTAGGGGATTTTCACAGTAACTTCATTGCAGTGTTAATTTAAGCCTACTTGTGACAATAAAGATTATTATTATTATTTTCATGTGGTCTGTTCCTCCGTACCGAACGCCTTATTGTCTGATATTTTTATTTTACAGTATCCAGCCTGTAGGGGAATGTTTAAAAACAAAATTATTGGTCTGCCTATGTCTGTGAATGCCCGGCCCAAGGCCTCAATAGAGGCTCGAAAAAGAGCCAATCAGGCCTATCCATTGTGCATCCCTATGATATCGTCATGCTATGTCACTTGTGCCTGAATTAACATGGATGAAGGGCCACACTGATGGACACTGCTCTTGAGTAGCTGTCATGAGGGGAGACACAACAGCAACCCTGGTTAAAAACGCTTCATGTCTGTCAGTGCCTTGCTCCTATTATTTTTTTGGGGGAAATATTTTATTAGGGCACTTATAATTTTAACAATTTTAACCACCAGGTGTCAAAAGGAACAGAACAAGATAAATAACACACCCACCCAATAACAAACCCCAGCCAACATGTCTTACACAAACAGGACCTCCTTCCCCAGCCCCCCTTTCCACTGACTTTCCTAACCTTACTTAACCCCCCCATGCCTCCCTTCCTCCTCCCGCCCCCTGCTGACAGCTTAATTTTTCTCGAAGAAGTCGATGGAACGGCTGCCACCCCGGGCAAACCCCTGCACCAGTCCCCTCAAGGCGAACTTGATTTTCTCGATTCTGAGAAACCCCGCCATGTCGCTAACCCATATCCCCGACTTCCGGGGTTCTGAGTCCCTCCCTCCTAGTAGGATCCGTCTCCGGGCCACCAGGGAGGCAAAGGCCAGAACATCGGACTCTCTCACCCCCTGGGATCGCTACCTCTGGACCCGGCACCGCCCTCACCTTTAATCCTTGGTCCTATTATTAACTTGGATATTGCTGCCCATAAAATAGATTGGGTTACTAATCAGTCTCAACGCTTGTATACACAGTTCCTCATTAAAAGCATCACTAATTTTTTTACCCTCTTTAGCTTCTCCAAGGTTCATTACAAGTTGGAAATGTACAAGCTCCTCAAGTTTAGATTGCTCAAAGACGCAGTTTATTACATAAGGTATTCTGATTTGTTTGAGCAAAGGGATTGAATCGATGGTTATTATTAATTTATTTTAATGAAAAAGTGCTCAAATGCGTGTTTGTGAGGGAGTTGACAGAGATGTCTGGCATTCTTGAGGTACGTCACTGGCCAATTTTTCTCATGACCACAAGATATTTCAAAGGCTTTACAGTCAATGAAGTACTTTTTCAGTTGCAGTCAGTTCCATAAAATCCCTATAGTGCAGAAGGAGGGCATTCAGCCTATTGAGTTTGCACTGACTACCGAAAGAGCAGTTACAATGTAGGGAACTCGGCAGCCAATTTGCGGCAAGGTCCGACCACAGCAATGAGATGATGACCAGGTAATCTCTTTTAGTGATATTCAAAGAGTGATAAATACTTGGTGGATTACTTATCTATCATTCCCTTCACATTTGAATGCATCTCCATTACACTGCTTTGATGCTGACCACAATGTTTATAAACACTCTTGCTTTGATCGACAGGTCCTCAGCACATCAAAAGCAACTAAGTGCATTCGGCTGTAAAAAGTGGTCGGGGGCTGCTTGATCCCAGGGAACAGCTGTCGCCCAGACAGATGTTGCGCTCTGGAAAAAATGATCCCATCACTGGTGCAGATGCAGAAGCGGAGCCAGAATTTACAGATGAGGGTGTGAGCAACATTCTGACGCTCGCAAGTACAGCTGGAGGAGTCCACTCACCTTCAGGCACAGGAGACGGTGCTGGCAATGCATGACACCCAGGCCAACACTAAAAGGATGGCGGTCATGGTGGACTGCCTGGGGCAAGACATCAGAGCCATGTGTCAGGAAATCCCAGGCTTGGGGCACACTGTGCTGTCCATAGCTGAGGCACAGGACAGGAGAGCCCAGTTATAGGCGAATATTCCCCGGGCGCCAATGGACATTGCTACGGTGCTCCAGGCTTGCCCCTTTCTCAAAAGGTCATGGCTGAGGGTATGAGACCATTGGTTGGGCACTGACTGACCTTAGCCAGTCACAGAGGAACATGACGGAGGCTATGAGGGACATGGCTCACTCGGTGAGGGACCTAACCCAGTCTCAGTGCTCCATGGCTTAGGGCATCGATACCATGGTTCAGACAAGGCAGCCTTGCAGCACCAGGTGACAGTGACACCCCCGGAGCTCACTCTGGCCTTCCCTCCATCCCATGGAGTAGCCTGGGGCTAGTGGGCACCCCATAGGAGGTGGAAGTGATGAGACCCACCTCAGCCCTTCTGAATCCACCCCCCCCCCCCCCCCCCCCCCCACCTGACACTACCAAATCGCCTGGACAGCAGGCAGAACAGGGTGACTGTCATCACCTGTGACACCTGAAAGTCAGCCGTGCCCATCTAGCCTAGGCCCTCCAGAGAACAAATACTAAGGGCATCACAGGGCAGAGGGCAAGACAAGCAGCAGGCTGCCTCTTCTCCTGCTGTGCTGTCTGGGGAAACACATAGAAGAAGCGATAGGCTGTGAAAGATAAGAAATGTAGATGACATTCACATTGGCATGGGTGTAGTAGAGAGTAGATAGTAATGGGGATGGACATACATGTTGTAAACAATTACCATTAAACACTTTTGCACCACCACTCCGATTGCCTCTAACCTTTGTCTCATGGGTGCGAAGGAAGGGCTGGGGTGGCAGGGTGCCCATGACACATGAACGTCCCACATTCTTACACCCTCACCAAGAAGTGACAGGGCATGGGAGCAAAAGTGTGAGCCCGCCTTGTATAACTGCATCCACAGTAAGTGAGCCCTAATTGTTTGCCACCTCATGTAAAGCTGTCCCCCCTCTTTCAAATTATTTGGGCTCGTGAGAAGGAATTGCCAGCACACACGCAGGAATCATACAGGTGGACAATGGTATGTTATATTAAAAACAGGAGTCAGACTTTGTCAAACACCAGAGGTCATCTCACAGTGAGTGGTTATTATTCTCCATCCTGCAGACAAGACCTGCTGATCCTGCCAACTCAGGCAGATCACCCTGTGATGCTGGTTTGACCCTCGGAGGGGCGAAGGGGAGGTGCGGCAGTGGGAAGGAGTGGAAGGCTTAGGGGAAGGGAAGGGCTGAGGGAGAGGGTGGGGCTGAGAGGTTTGGGAAGGTGGATTCTGGATGAGAAAGGTAGGTGTTGAAGTTGGGAGAATTGGATGGTGAAGTGGGAGGGGTGTGCCATTATCTGGCACAAGTGGCGCATGGTTTCCCTGGTGAGTTGGAGCCGTCGGCTGCACATGCAGTCCGGCAGCTCCTCAAAGGACAAACGGCGACGGTATACATGTGGTCTGATGCTGCACCGCCTTCTCACCTCCTCCTCATTCTTGTGGACGACCAGCATTTCAGCCTCACCGGCTTGCCCCGCTATTCTGGGGCAGGCTCCTCTCGTGCAGAGCTGGCCCTGGTGCTCGTGCTATCGTGCATCCGTGATGGCAGCAGTGGCCAGCCAGATAGCTAGCATTACTTTTTTTAAAAATGGTTTTATTGGTTTTCACATTATAATGTTACACATCCCAATTCGTACTTTTATGTTTACAGAGTTCATCACCGCACATATTGTTGAGCCAAGCAACTAAAGAGAAATTAATATCTACAAGTGTGCAATAGGCCAACAAAAAAACTAGAAGAAACATACAAAACAGAAAGAAAGAGAAAAAAACACATAATCAAACAAGGAGCATTATAAATATTTACATGTCTGTCTCCCCCCCGCCCCCGTAGCTGTGGGGTCATTATGCCTTCGTTGGACTCCCAATATTGGCTCTAGTATGTATTGCCCAGTGTGCTGATGTTGTCTCTGTTATTCCTGCTTGTCCTCGGACCATCCTCTGCAGCTGTGCCACCTGTGTCCTATAGTCTTTTTAAAGGGGTTTTGCCTCTCCCTTTTCCCTCCCCTTTTCCTTTGTGTTTCGTGGCTCATCTGCGCCTCCCCCACCCCCCTTCACCCTTCCCCCCCTGCTCTACTGGTTGTTGGCTACGCAATGGTCTTGGAACAAGTTGGTGAACAGTTTCCATGTCCTGTGGAAGCCCTCTTCCGACCCACGGATGGCAAATTCTATCTTCTCCGGTTGGAGGAATTCCAAGGTCGGACAGCCAGTCTGCAACTTTGGGTGGTGTGCCGATCGCCAGCCGAGCAGGATTCTTAGGCGGGCGATTAGGGAGGCAAAGGCTAGAGTTTTGGCCCCTCTCCCCATAAAGAGTTCTGGCTGATCTAAAACCCCGAAGACTCTCACTTTTTGGCATGTCTCCACCCTCACCCCACAACCTTGGGCATTGCCTCAACTAAGGTTGTTCAGAACCCAACAAGTCAGGGCCAAGCCCAGAATGTGTGGGTTTGGATCGTCGGGCCTCCCTGGCACCATTCGCATTTACCTTCCATCTCCGAGAAGAACCTATCCATTCGGGTTCTGGTTAGGTGCGCTCTGTGCACCACCTTTACTTGCATTAGGCTCAGCTCTGCGCATGTGGAGGTGGAATTTGCTCTAGCCTCTTCCACGCCCCATCTACCCCCCCCCCCCCCCGCTTCTATGCCTAGTTTTTCCTTCCATTTTTCTCTTGTCTTGCCAAGGGTGGGAGCGTACCTCCTCCAACAGTTGTCTGTACAGCTCCACATAGTTCCTTTTCCCTAAGTTGCCCACATCCAACAGTTCCTCAGCTAGCGAGTGACTTGGCATCCGGAGGAATTTTTTGACCTGTATATACCTTAATTTGTTCCCTTTGGCGCCAACCTGTGGTTGTTACAGATGGGGGCCATGGTGAACATTTTGGTCAGGCCGAAGTGCTGCCTCATTTGATACCACTTTCGAAGCGTGGCTACTGCCACTGGGCTTCTTGAGTGTCTGGTTGGAGGGGATGGGAATGTTGTTGTGACTCGGGCTCGGAGGGATGTCACTATGCAGGAACTCTCCTCCATCCTCACCCATTCCACTCCTGGTTCCTTCACCTGGCCCCTCACTCTTTCTGCCGTGGCCGGCCAATGGTAGAATTGTAGGTTCGGGAGGGCCAGGCCTCCCATGCTTCTTTTCCGTTGTCGGACCCTTTTCTTGAATCCTCGGGTTCTCTCTCCCCGCCCTCTTCCCCCCCCTCCCCCCCCAAACCACACACACACAAACGTCATGATTAGTTTACCGCGTTGAAAAAGGCCTTGGGGATGTAAATCGGTAAGGATCTGAGCAAGAAAAGAATCCTGGGCAGTACTTTCATTTTGATCGTCTGCACTTTTCCTTGTCAGCGAGAGTGGGAGTGTGTCCCACCTCTGCAGGTTCTCCTTTACTTCCTCCACAGGACTTGTCAGGTTCCATTTGTGGATCTGTGTCCAGTCGTGTCCCAGGTAACGGAATTTGTTTTGGACTTAGAACGATAATCCCTCCAGCTCTGTCCCTCTCCCTTGCGGGTTACTGGGAAGGTTTGCTCAGGTTGCGTTTGTAGCCTGAGAAACCTCCAAATTCCTTTAAGAGCTTCATGATCCCTTCCATACTGGCTTGGGGTTTGAGATGTAGAGGAGCAGGTCATCTGCAAAGAGTGAGACTCTATACTCTCTGTCCACTTCTCTGCAAACATCTCCAGCCTTTTGCCGATCTGAGGGCGATCATCAGTGGCTCAAGTGCCAGGGTGAACAGCAGCGAGGACAGCGGGCATCCCTGCCTCGTGCCTCTGTGCAGCTGGACGTATTTAGAGCTGGTGGTGTTAGTCCATACGCTCGCCATGGGAGTGCTACAGTAGCTTCATCCAGGCGGTGAACCCTGATCCAAGCCCAAAATGTCCCAGTACCTCTATGAGGTACTTCCATTGGGTCGAAGGCCTTTTCTGTGTCCACGGAGATGATCACTTCTGGTGTTTTCTCCCTGGATGTGGTCACTATCACGTTCAGCAGGTGCCTGATGTTTGATGTTAGCTGCCTGCCCTTGACAAAACCTGTCTGGTCCACCGCGACCACCTCTGGCATGCAGCTGTCTAGGCGCCTAGCCAGGGTTTTTGCCATGATTTACGTGTCTACATTCAGCAACGAGATGGGTCTGTAGGATCTGCATTCAGTTGGGTCTTTCTTTGTCTTTCTTAGGTTTTGTGATATTGAGGCTTGCACCAGTGTTGGTGGCAGGTACCCCTTACCAGCGAGTCTGTCGCAGATTGTTTGTAGAAGTCCTCCAGGGATCCATCTGGCCCCAGCGCCTTCCCCGCCTACATGGAGTTGATACTCTCCATGGCTTCCCCCAGTCCTGATGGTGCTTCCAGGCCCCGCCTCTTCTTTTCTCCCACAACTGGCATGTCCAGTCCGTCGAGGAACTGCTTCATCCCCGTGTCCCCTTCAGGGGGCTTGGAGGTGTACAGCCCCCGGACCCCGGAAGAAAGCCTCAAATGCCTTGTAGACCTTTTCCAGTTTGGCTACCAGCCTGCCATTGTTGTCTCTACCTGTGCTATTTACTTTGTGGCTGCCTGCTTTTTCAGCTGGTGAACCTGCCGGCAACTAGCTTTGTCTTTGTGTTCGTAGAAGGTCCCCTGTGTCTGGCGGAATTGGTGCACTGCTTTCCTCGTGGAGAGCAGGTCAAAGTCCATTTATAGTTTTTTCCTCTGCACCAGAAGCTCTACAGTCGTGGCTGCGGAGTACCGCCGGTTCACCTCCAATATGGAGTCAACCAGTTGTCATCTAGCCACTCTCCCCTTCCTTTCTCTGTGTGCAATCATCTCTCTTCTGATCACAGCCTTCAGCGCCTCCCAGAACGTGGAGGGTGAGACCTCCCCTTTCTGATTATTGACAATGTACCATCAATGGCCTGTATATCGTTTTGCAAAAAGCCTTATCGGCAAGTAGGGCCGTAGCCAACCTCCATGGGTGAAGTGGGGGGGACATGGCTGGGCTCGGCCCATCTCCAACCTCACATCTGTGTATTATGGAGCATGGTCAGAGATTACAATCGCGGAGTATTCTGCTCCTACTACCCCTGGAAGCACCAATTTTCCTACTACAAAGAAGTCGACCCTGGTGTAGACCCTGTGTACCTGGGAGAAGAAGGAGAGTTTCTTGTCCCTGGGTGTGTGAACCTCCATGGGTCCACTGCCCTCATCTGTTCCTGAGTTGGAGTTTTATCTGTTAGTTTGTGAGTCCTGTACACCCATGTTTTTCACATTTATTTTCAGGGGACCCATTTTTATGAACCGGCTGACCTTCTGGACCCATTCCGGCCGACCTTCGCAAACCACTCTGGCCGACCTTCGTGAACCACGCCACCCGAACTTTGTGAGCCACCATTTTAACTTACCTTTAATACAACAGGTGAGCCTGTTTGGTCCTCACAATCTTACTTCGTCATTCAATGTTACATTTCTGGGTTGTTCATCAGAGGTCCTGGAGCTCACACTAACACTGCTTTGTTCTGTCTTGGGCTCTCCTGCGAAGCTCTCTCCAGCAAATTCAGTTGTGAGATCCTGACCTGTTTGTGGCTCTTGCCCTCTCTTCCTTAGTCCAAAACGATCCACCTTCAGTTCTTCATGCAGTCCTGTCGCTTGCTTGTTGGCAGCTACAAAACGGAGTAATTCGCGCCCAGAGTACGTGACATCAGTATACGGGTGTGTGACTTGTCCTGCTGCTGCTTCTGGCGGGAAGACAAATCGATTTTTAAAAAACCCTGCTCCTGAGAAAGCACGCTGACATACTGAGGAGGTGGTCTGCCCCGCTGGGCCCGGGCCTGTGCACTGCTGCCTCCGGCTGAGGGAACACGCATGCATGGGACAGCATGAGGCCAGGATCCTGCACTCCAGGGTTTCCCTTTGTCGAGGGGCCACCCAAAAATGGCCACCAACTATGTGTACGCCATGTGGGCGAGCCCCTGCACTCTGGGGTTTCCCTTTGTTTGGGGATGCACCCAGTGGCTGTTTGCTGTACCTTTTGCTCCTTGCTGCCATGTATGATCTGTTGTAGCCGGGCTAGAGCCCTTTCCCCCCTTGTCCCTTTGTTCTCTGCTGAGTCTGCTTCCCTCCCCCTTCCCCTCCCCTTGTCCCCACTAGTGTTCCCATCCCATTTACTCCCTTGATACCCCCCTGTTTGCAGTGCCCGCCCCCTGTCGGCAGGCACCCTCTCCCCGGCGGGAGATGTGCCCTGCCCCCCCTCTCACTTGTACTTTATGGCACTAGCTTACCCGCTAGTGTCGTGCCCACCCCTTTCCTGGGGTCGGTCTAAATCTCCCCTTTGCCATCTGCGTGTATGTTCCTCCTCCTGATCCCCTCCTGTGCCCTGCTGCTCTCGGCCCTTCCTTTCTGAGCTTTAACTGCGACATTCAGAATGAGGCGTGCAGTCCCGCGCAAACAATTTCTCAATATCTCAATCCACCAGGATGTCTGGTTCAACACTGGTTCTGCTGTTGTCTTTCTAGTCCGTGTTCATGGACAAATTTATCCCCATCCACTGGTACGGTGAAGTAATGTTCTCTGCCCTGGAAGGTGACGCAGAGCTTGGCTGAGTGCAGCATTCCAAATTTGAAATGAAATGAAATGAAAATCGCTTATTGTCACAAGTAGGCTTCAAATGAAGTTACTGTGAAAAGCCCCTAGTCGCCACATTCCGGCGCCTGTTTGGGGAGGCTGTTACGGGAACAGCCTCTATTCTTTAACACTATTCTTATAAAGGGCTGCCTTGGCTCTGTTGAATTCCACCTGCCGCTTGGCCAGGTCTGCCCCAATGTCCTGGTATATCCTAATCGTGTATCCCTCCCAGTTGCAGAACCATGTCTGTCTGGCCCAGTTCAGAATTCTTTCCCGGTCCTGGTATCTTCTAGGTTTTCGATTATGGCCCTTGGTTGTTTCCTGGCCTTGGGCTTTGGTCAGAGTGACCTGTGGGCTCTGTCTACTTCAGGCGGCTAGGGGAAGCTGTCTCTCCTCACCAGGTTACCCAGCATTTGGGCCACATATTTCGCGGGATTCCTGCCATTGGTTCCCTCTGGTAGGCCGACTATGCTTAGGTTCTGGTGCCGCGATCAGTTCTCCTGATGCTCGACCTTTCCCTTTAGAGTCCCTTGTGCCACCATTAACCTTGCCATCTCAGTTTTCAATGTGGCAATCCGGTCACTTTGATCAGTTGAGGCCTTCTCCAACTCTCTTATGGTTGCGCCCTGGGCCTCTAGCCGCCCCTCTGCCTTTTCCAGGGCTGTCTGCAGGGTGATCAGCGCCTCTGTCATCGCCACCTTGACCGTTGCCCTCATCTCTGCTTTGATGGCCTCCTTGAGCTCCTGGAGTTCCATTGTAAGGAACTCCCTCCATCCGTTCGTCGGGGAGGGGGAGCTCTGTGCGCGGCCTGGTGGTCCTTCTCGGTCAGGCGTGGCCTGGGCCTCGTCGCCCCATGTGCTTGCTGTCTCCTCAATTCAGCTCTCCAGGCTTTTGCTGTCTTTCCCATCCTTTCGGTCCCTGGAGCTGCTGCTGCTTGGCATATCTAGTCCTGGAAGTTGGAAGAGGGTGATTTCCCGATTTTAGTGGGCTATTTTGAGCTTAAAGTGCCTAATTCCAAGTTTTCAGGAGGAGAGCCACGTTTCGTGTGTCCGTTCAGCAAATCACTGTCACCGGGAGTCCCGATAGCTAGCATCACTGGCCGTAGTCTGAATTCCATGTATTTGCGAGTGGAGTGGGGAGAAACAGAGAATGTCAGCAAGTTGAGTATTCCCTTGACCATCCAATGCTACCACGTTACATGGGCATCCTGAGTTGTCCAGCTTGCACCACCCTCAACATGGACCCCCCCTTCCTCCCCCGGCTCCTTCGAAATGATGTCATCCACACTGCATCCCTCTCCCCATCAGTGGCTGGCATCCGGTCTGTGATGTGGGGAGCCTCTATCCTCACCACCTGTTCCTTCTAACTGGAGTGCCGGTAGCTGTGCCACCAATGTTAGCGATAGGCTCTGTGAACCCTGTCCTGATTCCCCAGTGGGGTCTACTGTGGGTCTCCTCACTGGGTGAGCCTTGTGCTCTCCCGTGAGAACGGTGGAAATTGGTTGCATGGTGAAGATGTTCATATTTTGCAGGCATGCGGCTTTATACTAAGAGATGGGTGTGCAGGCAGGTCCTACAGATGGGAGTGAGCGACGGATGTGTATGGTTGTTCTGACCTTAGTTGCTGTGTGATGTGGAGCCGGAGTTCTACACAGAGCTTTTGACAGGGAGTTGGTCACGTTTCCTGACCAGGGGACTGGATGGATGGTATCAGAGGCACAGTGGACAGGCACAACTTGGAAACAGCTTGTGATCCTCAGGGGTGGGCCAGCTGATAGTGTCACTGGTGAGGCTTTTACTCTGAGAGGGACGATGTGCCAGATAGGGCACTAATGACACCGATGCATGTGTCGTTGATTTGGTGTGAGCTCTACTAATCCCTTGCTTCCCTTGCGATTCTGAGGAGTGCACTGAGGAGTACCAATACCTGGTGGGCGGGGATTGAGCATGATACAGCATGATTTCTCTGCAGCCTACGCGGACGGTAACATTCCACATCTCTTCCCCAGCCATGGGACTTAGTCCTGATGGGAAAATTCCATCTTTTAAAAAAATAATCTATATTGTCACAAGTAGGCTTACATTCACACTGCAATGAAGTTACTGTGAAAAGCCCCGAGTCGCCACATTCAAGCGCCTGTTCGGGTACACAGAGGGAAACATTCAGAATTCTCAGCTGGTACAGGAATTGAACCAGCGCTGCTGGCCTTGTTCTGCATCACAAACCAGCTGTCTATCCCACTGAGATAAACCAGCCCCTCTATCTTATGTTAAGGCTAATATTCATCCATCAATCAACATCACCAAAATAGATTTAGCGCATTAATGTTTGTGGAATCTCAAAAGTACAAAAATCAGCTGCTGTGTTTCCTATAAACTAAAGCGTTATGGGTCATAAAACCCACCATAGAAATGCAAGTTTGTTCTTTATTTATAAACCCACAATCTTCTGACTCCAAGGCAAGACGGCTAACTACTGAGTCAAGACTGACATCAAGCAAAGTACAAATAGATTACAAGATGAAGTGATGATATATGTAATAATAGAAATAGTAATTTTAAGTTAGATAATAAATTGGCAACACTGAAGTTTTTGTTTCATGTAAGTATAATCTAGTGTTAAAAGCTGGTTGTTCACTACTGTTTCCCTACTAGAATAATTTAGAGCATTTTGAACAGCATACAGCACAGAGACCACCAGGACAACAGACCTGTGTGAAAGAGGCCTTAATGGTTACTGACAATAAAGTGCAGGAAACAGGAATGCACAACACCATAGAAGAGGAAATAAAAGATGAGTTCATTAAGCGAGAATTCAAAAATCAAGAGATCAGCAATGACAGTGAGGGTGAAATGGTCAATGCAGATAATACAGGTACATCTTTTTTTTTTAAATATGTTTTATTGAAACTTTTTTCCCAAACAACAATTTTTCCCCTCTTACAAAGCAAACGCAACAATAATACAGAAATTTTTAACAATACACAAGTAACAAAACCCCTTTATCTTTGACCTAAACTAAACTAAACCACCCCCCTCCCCCCTCCCCCCCCCTTCCCCCTGGGTTGCTGCTGCTGGTCATCTGCCTTCCCTCTAACGTTCCCCTAGGTATTCAAGAAATGGCTGCCACCGCCTGGTGAACCCTTGAGCCGATCCTCTCAGGGCAAACTTTATCTGCTCCAGTTTAATGAACCCCGCCATATCGTTTACCCAGGCCTCCAGTCCGGGGGGTTTCGCCTCCTTCCACATGAGTAGGATCCTGCACCGGGCTACTAGGGACGCAAAGGCCACAACGTCGGCCTCTTTCGCCTCCCGCACTCCCGGCTCTTCTGCAACTCCAAATAGAGCTAACCCCCAGCCTGGTTTGACCCGGGCCTTCACCACCCGCGAAATCACTCCCGTCACTCCCTTCCAATACCCTTCCAGTGCCGGACACGCCCAAAACATATGTGCGTGGTTTGCCGGGCTCCCGCCACACCTCCCACATTTGTCCTCCACTCCAAAGAACCTGCTCAATCTTGCCCCCGTTATGTGTGCTCTATGTAGCACCTTAAATTGAATCAGGCTAAGCCTGGCGCATGAGGAAGAGGAATTTACCCTGCTTAGGGCATCAGCCCACATACCCTCCTCTATCTCCTCCCCTAGTTCTTCTTCCCACTTTCCTTTTAGTTCGCCCACCGACTCCTCCCCCTCTTCCCTCATCTCTCGGTAAATCTCTGACACCTTGCCCTCTCCGACCCACACCCCTGAAAGCACCCTGTCCTGAATCCCCTGTGTCGGGAGCAGCGGAAATTCCCTCACCTGTTGTCTAGTAAACGCCCTCACCTGCATATATCTCAAGAAATTTCCCCGGGGCAACTTATACTTTTCCTCCAATGCTCCCAAGCTCGCAAAAGTCCCATCTATAAATACATCTCCCACCCTCCTAATTCCCAACTGGTACCAGCTCTGAAATCCTCCATCCATTCTTCCTGGGGCGAACCTATGGTTGTTCCTGATTGGGGACCCCACCAGGGCTCCCCGCACCCCTCTCTGTCGCCTCCACTGTCCCCAGATATTCAATGTTGCCGCCACCACCGGGTTCGTGGTAAACTTTTTAGGTGAGATCGGTAGCGGCGCCGTCACCAGCGCCTCTAAACTCGTCCCTTTACAGGACTTTCTCTCCAGTCTTTTCCATGCCGCTCCCTCACCCTCCATCATCCATTTACGTATCATTGCCACATTGGCAGCCCAATAGTAATCGCCCAAGTTCGGTAGTGCCAATCCTCCTCTGTCCCTACTATGCTGAAGGAACCCCCTCCTTACTCTCGGAACTTTCCCTGCCCACACGAAGCTCGTGATGCTCCTGTCTATTTTATTAAAAAAGGTCTTGGTGATTAGTATAGGGAGACATTGAAATACAAATAAGAACCTCGGGAGGACCATCATCTTAATTGCTTGCACCCTGCCCACCAGCGATAGAGGCTGCATGTCCCACCTCTTGAAGTCCTCCTCCATTTGTTCTACCAACCGTGTCAGATTAAGTCTGTGCAAGGTTCCCCAGCTCCTAGCGATCTGAATCCCCAGGTATCGGAAGTTTCTTTCCACTTTCCTTAGAGGCAAGCCTTCTATCTCTCTACTCTGGTCCCCTGGATGTATCACAAATAATTCACTCGTCCCCATGTTTAGCCTATACCCCGAGAAATCCCCGAACCCCCTCAAAATTCGCATAACCTCTATCATCCCCCCCGCTGGGTCCGACACGTATAACAATAGGTCATCCGCGTATAACGAGACTCGGTGTTCTTCTCCCCCTCTAATCACCCCTCTCCATTTCCTGGAGTCTCTCAACGCCATGGCCAGAGGTTCAATTGCCAACGCGAACAACAATGGAGACAGCGGGCATCCCTGTCTTGTTCCCCTATATAGTCGGAAATACTCCGATCTATGTCGACCTGTAACTACGCTTGCCGTTGGAGCCCCATAAAGAAGTCTAACCCAGCTAATAAACCCGTTCCCAAACCCAAACCTCCTTAACACTTCCCATAAATACTCCCACTCCACCCTATCAAATGCCTTCTCTGCGTCCATTGCCGCCACTATCTCTGCCTCCCCCTCCACTGGGGGCATCATTATCACCCCTAATAGTCGTCGCACGTTAACATTCAGTTGTCTCCCTTTTACGAACCCTGTCTGGTCTTCGTGCACCACCCCCGGGACACAGTCCTCTATCCTCAATGCCAGTACCTTTGCCAACAATTTGGCGTCCACGTTCAATAATGAAATGGGTCTATAGGACCCGCACTGCAACGGATCTTTATCCCTCTTCAAAATTAACGATATCGTCGCCTCCGACATCGTCGGGGGTAGAGTCCCCCCTTTCCTGGCCTCATTGAACGTCCTCGCCATCAACGGGGCAAACAAGTCCACATATTTTCTGTAATACTCCACCGGGAACCCGTCTGGTCCTGGGGCCTTCCCTGCTTGCATGCTTCCCAGTCCCTTAATAACCTCGTCCACCCCAATCGGTGCCCCCAGGCCTACCACCCCCCGCTCCTCCACTTTCGGGAACCTCAATTGGTCCAGGAACTGCCGCATCCCCTCCTCTCCCTCTGGGGGTTGAGACCTATACAGTTCCTCATAGAAGGTCTTGAACACCTCATTTATCTTTCCTGCCCTTCGCACCGTGTCTCCCATTTCGTCTCTAATTCCTCCTATCTCCCTCGCTGCTGCCCTCTTTCGCAATTGATGAGCCAACAGGCGACTAGCCTTTTCCCCATATTCATACCTCCTCCCCTGTGCCTTCCTCCACAGTACCTCCGCCTTTCTGGTGGTCAGAAGGTCAAATTCCGTCTGGAGTCGCCTCCTCTCCCTGTACAATTCCTCCTCCGGGGTCTCTGCAAATTCCCTATCCACCCTTAAAATCTCCCCCAGTAATCTTTCCCTTTCCTTGGCCTCTGTTTTCCTTTTGTGGGCCCCAATGGAGATCAGCTCTCCTCTGACCACCGCTTTTAGTGCTTCCCATACCACTCCCACAGGGACCTCGCCGTCGTCATTGACCTCCAGGTATCTCTCAATACACCCCCGCACTCTTGCACACACTCCCTCATCCGCCATCAGTCCCACATCTAATCGCCAGAGTGTTCTCTGCTCCCTTTCCTCTCCTAATTCCAGGTCCACCCAATGTGGGGCATGATCCGAAACCGCTATGGCTGAGTACTCAGCTTCTTCCACCCTAGAGATCAACGACCTTCCCAAAACAAAAAAATCTATCCGGGAGTACACTTTATGGACATGGGAGAAGAAGGAAAACTCCCTAGCCCTAGGCCTAAGAAATCGCCATGGATCCACTCCCCCCATTTGGTCCATAAACCCCTTAAGTACCTTGGCCGCTGCCGGCCTTCTTCCGGTCCTTGAGCTGGATCTATCTAGCCCCGGGTCCAGCACCGTATTAAAGTCCCCTCCTAAAATCAAGTTTCCTACCTCCAGGTCCGGTATACGCCCCAGCATCCGTCTCATAAATCCCGCATCGTCCCAGTTTGGGGCATACACATTAACCAACACGACCTCCATTCCCTCCAGCCTGCCACTCACCATTACATATCTACCCCCGCTATCTGCTACGATGTTCTTTGCTTCAAATGCTACCCGTTTATTAACAATATATAACAATATTAGGCGGGAACTGAAGAACATAGATTGGGGGCGGATGTTTGAGGGCAAATCAACATCTGACATCTGACATGTGGGAGGCTTTCAAGTGTCAGTTGAAAGGAATACAGGACAGGCATGTTCCTGTGAGGAAGAAAGATAAATACGGCAATTTTCGGGAACCTTGGATGACGAGTGATATTGTAGGCCTCGTCAAAAAGAAAAAGGAGGCATTTGTCAGGGCTAAAAGGCTGGGAACAGACGAAGCCTGTGTGGCATATAAGGAAAGTAGGAAGGAACTTAAGCAAGGAGTCAGGAGGGCTAGAAGGGGTCATGAAAAGTCATTGGCAAATAGGGTTAAGGAAAATCCCAAGGCTTTTTACACTTACATAAAAAGCAAGAGGGTAGCCAGGGAAAGGGTTGGCCCACTGAAGGATAGGCAAGGGAATCTATGTGTGGAGCCAGAGGAAATGGGCCAGGTACTAAATGAATACTTTGCATCAGTATTCACCAAAGAGAAGGAATTGGTAGATGTTGAGTCTGGAGAAGGGGGTGTAGATAGCCTGGGTCACATTGTGATCCAAAAAGACGAGGTGTTGGGTGTCTTAAAAAATATTAAGGTAGATAAGTCCCCAGGGCCTGATGGGATCTACCCCAGAATACTGAAGGAGGCTGGAGAGGAAATTGCTGAGGCCTTGACAGAAATCTTTGGATCCTCGCTGTCTTCAGGGGATGTCCCGGAGGACTGGAGAATAGCCAATGTTGTTCCTCTGTTTAAGAAGGGTGGCAGGGATAATCCCGGGAACTACAGGCCGGTGAGCCTTACTTCAGTGGTAGGGAAATTACTGGAGAGAATTCTTCGAGACAGGATCTACTCCCATTTGGAAGCAAATGGACGTATTAGTGAGAGGCAGCACGGTTTTGTGAAGGGGAGGTCGTGTCTCACTAACTTGATAGAGTTTTTCGAGGAGGTCACTAAGATGATTGATGCAGGTAGGGCAGTAGATGTTGTCTATATGGACTTCAGTAAGGCCTTTGACAAGGTCCCTCATGGTAGACTAGTACAAAAGGTGAAGTCACACGGGATCAGGGGTGAACTGGCAAGGTGGATACAGAACTGGCTAGGCCATAGAAGGCAGAGGGTAGCAATGGAGGGATGCTTTTCTAATTGGAGGGCTGTGACCAGTGGTGTTCCACAGGGATCAGTGCTGGGACCTTTGCTCTTTGTAGTATATATAAATGATTTGGAGGAAAATGTAACTGGTCTGATTAGTAAGTTTGCAGACGACACAAAGGTTGGTGGAATTGCGGATAGCGATGAGGACTGTCTGAGGATACAGCAGGATTTAGATTGTCTGGAGACTTGGGCGGAGAGATGGCAGATGGAGTTTAACCTGGACAAATGTGAGGTAATGCATTTTGGAAGGGCTAATGCAGGTAGGGAATATACAGTGAATGGTAGAACCCTCAAGAGTATTGAAAGTCAAAGAGATCTAGGAGTACAGGTCCACAGATCACTGAAAGGGGCTACACAGGTGGAGAAGGTAGTCAAGAAGGCATACGGCATGCTTGCCTTCATTGGCCGGGGCATTGAGTATAAGAATTGGCAAGTCATGTTGCAGCTGTATAGAACCTTAGTTAGGCCACACTTGGAGTATAGTGTTCAATTCTGGTCGCCACACTACCAGAAGGATGTGGAGGCTTTAGAGAGGGTGCAGAAGAGATTTACCAGAATGTTGCCTGGTATGGAGGGCATAAGCTATGAGGAGCGATTGAATAAACTCGGTTTGTTCTCACTGGAACGAAGGAGGTTGAGGGGCGACCTGATAGAGGTATACAAAATTGTGAGGGGCATAGACAGAGTGGATAGTCAGAGGCTTTTCCCCAGGGTAGAGGGGTCAATTACTAGGGGGCATAGGTTTAAGGTGAGAGGGGCAAAGTTTAGAGTAGATGTACGAGGCAAGTTTTTTACGCAGAGGGTAGTGGGTGCCTGGAACTCACTACCGGAGGAGGTAGTGGAGGCAGGGACGATAGGGACATTTAAGGGGCATCTTGACAAATATATGAATAGGATGGGAATAGAAGGATACGGACCCAGGAAGTGTAGAAGATCGTAGTTTAGTCGGGCAGTATGGTCGGCACGGGCTTGGAGGGCCGAAGGGCCTGTTCCTGTGCTGTACATTTCTTTGTTCTTTGTTCTTTTGTTTGTTTCCCCACCAAAATGGCCACCCCTCTATTCTTTGCGTCCAGTCCTGAGTGGAACACCTGTCCCACCCATCCTTTCCTTAGCCTAACTTGGTCCGCCACCTTTAGGTGCGTCTCTTGGAGCATAACCACGTCTGCCCTTAGTCCTTTCAAATGCGCGAGCACTCGGGCCCTTTTTATCGGTCCGTTCAGGCCTCTCACGTTCCACGTGATCAGCCTTACTAGGGGGCTACCTGCCCCCCTCCCGTGTCGACTAGCCATTACCTTCTCTAGGCCAGTCCATTATCCCGCCTCCGCGCTCCCGCTCGCTCTCCCAGCGTCATACACCATCCCCGCCCACCCAGTCTTTAGCCATTTCCTTTTGGATTTCCGCAGCAGCAACCCAGTTGTCCCCCCACCCCCTCCCCCTCCCTCCCCCCCTCCCCGCTAGATCTCTTTCTAGCATGATTGCTCCCCCCATATTACTTCCGTAAGTCAGCTGACTTCAACTGACCCCGGCTACTCCTGCTCACTCCTCGACCCCCCCCCCCCCCCCCCGTGTGGGGAACTCCCATCCGCCTTGCGCCTGTCTTCCCGCCTTATTCTTTCTGGCGCGGGAACATCCCTTTACCTGACCCGCCTCATGGCGCAGTTCCCTTTCCCTTCCCCCTCCCCTTCCCCATTCTCCAACTATGTCCCGTCTTTCCCCCCTCACCGGCGCCCACATTTCCCCAATGTCTCCCCCCTTCCCAATTTACTTCTCAATTAACTTCAACCATAACATTAACAATAACATTTCCTGCAGCATCAGTCCCTCAGTTCCGATCCAATTTCTCTTCTTTGATGAAGGTCCATGCTTCCTCCGCCGTCTCGAAATAATGGTGTCTCTCCTGATACGTGACCCATAGCCTTGCCGGCTGCAGCATCCCGAACTTCACCTTCCTTTTATGCAACACCTCTTTGGCTCGGTTGAAGCTCGCCCTCCTTCTCGCCACCTCCGCACTCCAATCCTGGTATACCCGTACCACTGCATTCTCCCATCTGCTACTCCGCACCTTTTTAGCCCATCTCAGGACCTCTTCTCTATCCTTAAGACAGTAAAATCGCACGATTATCGCCCTGGGTGGTTCTCCCGCTTTTGGTCTTCTCGCCGGAATCCGATTTGCCCACTCCACCTCCAAGGGGCCCGTAGGGGCCTCAGCACCCATCAGTGAGCTCAGCATCGTACTTGCGTACGCTCCACAGTCCACTCCTTCCACACCCTCAGGGAGACCCAGTATCCGAAGGTTCTTCCTTCGCGCTCCATTTTCTAGGGCTTCGATCCTTTCAGTACACTTTTTATGAAGTGCCTCGTGCGTCTGTGTCTTAACCGCCAGGCCCAGGATCTCGTCCTCAATATCTGTCACCTTCTGCTCCACCACGCGGAGCTCTGTCTCCTGGGTCTTTAATGTCTCCTTGAGCCCCTCAATTGCCTGTAGCAACGGGGTCAGCACCTCCTTCTTCAGCAGCTCCACGCACCTTCTCACAATTTCATCCTGCTCAGGCCCCCATGTCGCCTGCGCTTTCTCCGCCGCCATCTTGTACTTCTCTCTTTCTGACCCTTTGGTCGACGATTCCTCGCGCTGCAGCCGCCGCCGGTTTTTTCCTCCTTCGTTTGGGGGGGACTCCCTTCTCACACACCCCACACCGGGTTGCGTCGTCGAAAAATTCCCCGTTGGGGCTCTTAAAAGAGCCCGAAGGTCCGTCGGAGCTGGAGCCGCCGAAGCGTGCGGCTAGCTAGGCATCACCGCAACCGGAAGTCCCTTCAGTGGCCTTGATGAGGTCTTTTCACAGTTGTTCCCTCTGCTGCTAGAATTCACCTTTGATACAGGCCCTCAGGTCAGCTTGCAGCTTTAAGCTTGCCCTTCCCCCGCCTGCATGCTGGAAGAGGCCCTGTTTATCCTGCAGTTGCAGCCAAATCTTTTACTGTTTCTGACGTGTCTGGCAACGCAGAGACATACCCTTCCTGGGGGACACTGTCGGGGGAATATTGCAGCCTTCTTCCCACACCGGGAAATGTCAAACAAATGCCGTGGGGGCCCTGTAAAAGAGCCCAAAAGTTTGTTCCAAGCAGGAGCTGCCGAATATGCGACCTAGCTCTGCATAGCCGCACCCGGAAGTCAATACAGGTACATCTTAAACATAGAAATAACATCAACAACCTCTCAAATAATCCTGTTTGTACTTTTTGTTATTTCTGAAAGCAGTATCTTATTTAGTATCAGTGTAGAAGGATTGGTGACTGGAAGAAGATGTTGGATTGGTGACTGTGGAAGAACAAGGGGGATTGGTAACTGGGAGAACAAGGGGGATTGATGAATGTGGGAGAACATGGGGGATTGGTGACTGGAAGAACATGGGGGAATTGGGGACTGGGAGAACATGGGGGATTGGTGACTGGAGGATGATGTCGGATTGCTGACTCAAAGAAGGCGGAGGGTTGCTGACTGGAAGAACATGAAGGATTGGTGACTGAAAGAACATTGGGGATTTGATGAATGGACGAATATCAGAGATATTGTATTATGGATATTTGGTGCAGTAAGGGTTAATAGTTTGAGTGTGTATGTGACTGCTGAAGTCATGTTTTTAAAATAAATCCTAGTTTGTAAAACAACTAGGTTTTGGAGGCAGGGGTGCACTTAAAGCATTGTTAAAAGCTTGGGCTAATGGAATGTTGTTTGGATTAAGGGGATTCCTTGTGGAGTTAATTAGATTTCAGCTTGGTAAAATGATATAATTACTGGGATGAGCCAAGGTATCGGGCATTTTGCAGGAAAGCACTGTTAGTTGAGTTTTAGATGGAGATGTGAGCAGAAGTCAAGCACCTCAGTTCAGTTAAAAGGTACATCTGTAGCTAGATTAGCAGATTCTTTCCAAGCAGTTAAAAATAGTGTAATTAGAAGGTGAGATGAAAGAAGCTGAAGCAGCTTTTGAAGAAATACAGACAGATTTTCTGCATGGTTCTGACAGGATTCAGATATTTTCTTTACAGTAGTGTTAGAGGATCTCTCTTTCTCACAGAATATCTCTGTAAAACAGGTATTCCTGAGGGTCAACTGTATTTAACAGTGGATTGAGAGCTGATGTGGTTTTTTTGTTGTTTGATTGGGAATAAAGATAACAATTAAGGATTACTTAATGTCGAGAATCCTACAGTTAGATCACCTGTTCGTCAAGAAAACAATGTGTCTACACATTTGGAGATAGAGTGTGCAGAACCACTGAAGACCATGAATACTAGACAGTGCCCACATTTAAGACACCACAGTGACTTTGCTGGTGAGCTGGTGAAGGGAGTCCTGTCTGTGGCGGCCTGGGATTGCTGGCTGTGGAAGATGGGGGTTTGCTGGCTGTGGATGAACATGGGGGATTGCTGGCTGTGGAGGAACATGGGGGACTGCTGGCTGTGGAAGAACATGAGGGATTGCTGGCTGTGGAAGAACATGGGAGTTGCTGGCTGTGGAAAAACATTGGGGATTGCTGGCTGTGGAAGAACATGGGGGATTGTTGGCTGTGGAAGAGCCTGGGTGTTTTCTGGCTGTGGAAGAACATGGGGTTTTCTGGCTGTGGAAGAACAGAGGGGATTGCTGGCTGTGGAAGAACATGGGGGATTGCTGGCTGTGGGGAGGCAGTAGCATAGTGGTTTTGTCACTAGACTAGTAATCCAGAGACCGATGGTAATGCTCTGGGGACACGGGTTCAAATCCCACCAGGGCAGATGGTGGAATTTTAATTCACTAAAAATCTGGAATTAAAAGTCTAATGACGATCATGAAACCATTGTTGATCATTGTAAAAATCCATCTGGTTAACTAATGTCCTTTAGGGAAGGAAATCTGCCGTCCATACCTGGTCTGGACTACACGTGACTCCAGACCCACTGCAATGTGTTTGACTCTTAAATGCCCTCAGGGATGGGCAACAAATGCAGGCCCGGCCAGGGACGCCCACATCCCATGAACAAATTTTTAAAAAACACGAGGGATTGCTAGCTGTGGAAGAACCTGGGGATTTCTGGCTGGAAGAACATGGTGGATTGGTGAGTGGAAGAACACAGGGGATTGGTGGAAGTAAATTTTCCCAGCAATATACAAGCTAGTGTAATTTTTACTGTTAGCTGCAGTATGATACTTCCCCACATAATGGTAAGTGATAACCCTATCCTCAAACATGAGAGTGAATAATTTGCAGGATATATGCTACCCGAGAGGTGTGTGACTTCCTAGAACTCGGGGAAATACGATGAACTCTGGAAACCCATGTAATCCAGGCACACTCCCATGCAGAACCAGCCCAATGCCAGGGTTAAATGGAAATTAAGAACATTGAGAAATTGAGAGCAAAGAAACTTGTTAAGAGAAAGATTGTGAGATGTATGTAGTGGGTGGAGGGGTGCGGAGATGTGTATGGAAAATGAGAAACAGGCAAATAAAAAAATTGAGGTACTACAAGAGCTACACAGAAGAGAAAAAAAGGATATAGGCATGTCTAGAAACAATTAGAGTTTGAAAGAAGCGGAGATTAATGTGATTTTTAAAAAAAATTATGTTTGATTGCTCGGTATCTGTTGCATTGCTATGGGACATTAAAATTATATATTAATACATAATGTGCTACATAATATGCTTTGTTGTTATAAAATAATGTACTCACTGACTTACCTGAAACAGTTATAGGAGATCCACTAGTTTAAACATTATTTACTGAAACAAACCTGCATTGAATAAATGGTGGAACTGAAGATATTGAAATGTGCAGATCTGCTTTCAAGGTTAATCTTGCCTTTTATCATAACAGTTACAAACAGTAATGTATTGCCACCAGACACTACGAAGCCAGCTGCAGAAATGCCAGAAAAAGCAACTGATAATGGGGCCCTGTTTGTGAATGAAGGACAGTACACCAGTGTATCAACTGTGAACATTAATTTTGGAGAGCCCAGTGACATTCAGCAGGATGAAATAAGAAACACTTGCTATGATGCAGAGTCTGCAAGTGCAAAACTCAAGTCGCAGTGCACTTCTTTCTATTTGGCAGAAGTCCCAGTGAAAGGAGGAAAGATGCTCCCAGACAGTGCTGATGCATTAGGTGTCTGCAGCGCAGATGTAGGTCAGCAGACAGACTCCATCACACATAAATTTGATGGAGGAAAAAGTGAAGCAGTTTATGATACGAATGATAAGACTAAAACCACACAGTGTGACAAAGGTGTCTTTATAAATGAACCACCTAGGACTGAAGCCAGAGCAACCCCTGGCACTGATGAGATTCTATCAAGGAAAGTTAATGCAAATGAAGTAAGACAGGATACTAACCAAACTCAGCAACAAAATGTTTCTGACATTGTGTCTCAACCAGTAACACATGAAAATAAAAATGAGCAGAAATCCAGTTTACAACAACAGGACGAACACCGCAGCCAAGCAAATACTCTGATGGAAGGAAACTGTACTAGCAGCAATATGGTCGAATGCAGTCAGTTCCATAAATCCTGCAGTAAATCAGATGTCAGTTCCACAAAATTACCCACTGACCAGTGTAATCAATGTGTTCCACCATTTGCAGCCTGTAAAATTAACCGTAGTGTTTATGTCGACACTAAACCCCAGTCAGGCATTTTGGTTGAAATAAGGGATCTGGGGTCCATGGAACATGAGGAATATATTACAAAGGAAATAAGTAGCAATGCACCAAGGAATCTTAATACTCATGATCAGCAGAAAGAACCGCATGATCTGGAAACTGTCATTTCTGACAGTGAAGCAATTGAAGATTTGCAGGCAACTGTGTCCATTGACAAACCTTTGGGAAACCTGAAAAAACTGCATGGTAATTTGGCACAAATCAATGACTATTTAAGTGTGACAAGTAGCCATTCACTAAACCTCGTTACTAATGTTGACCATAGTACGGTTTTAGGCCCAAACTCTCAAAGTTTGGAGAAAGCTAATGGCAGTGCAAATGATTCTGAAGCTACTGTGGAAATTCAGCAAGCAGCAGTTAGTAAAATGGATTTACACGCTGAAATACCAGAGGCGAATGGCTCTTCCAAGATAACAGAAAATGAATTCAAACCTATCATTATAAGTACTTCAGTTAATCCAGTCGCAACCATCACTTTAGATCATAGGAATACAACATCAACTTCTGAGACAGAGTCCGCAAGCAACAAAGCAGCGACAAGCCAAAGTGACTGGACATTTTGTGGACTACCTATTTTAGATTCTGGCAAAGGAAAGGATATGCTGAACAAAGCCCCAGCATCACTCCCAAGGGACAAATTGGAGGCTCCTGTTATTAACAGAAGATTCCCTTCAGCATTCACTTTTCCAAGAGAAGTCGGTGAAATTAGTTTGAAAAGCTCAAATGCAGCAGGTAATGTCTTCTTTTGACAATCCAAAATGAATGATGTAGAGTATGGTTATCAGGGTTATGTTACTAGATTAGTAATCCAGGGGCCTGAATGAATAAACCAGAGACATGAGTCCAAATCCCATTATGGCAACTAGGGAGTTTAAATTCAATTAAATAAATCAATAATAGTGACCATAAAAACATCATATTGTTGAAAAAGCTAATATACTTTAGGGAAGAATAATCTATTGTCCTTTCTCAGTCTGGTTATAGTGACTCACTCAGATCCACGGTAATGTGGGTAACTCTTCACTGCCCTCGGAAATAACCTAACCAGCCACTCATTCAAGATAGCTCGCCACCACCTTCTTTGAGGGAAGCTTTAAGAGTTGGCTCCACCAATAAACTTAGCAGACACAATAATTTATTAAACTATTTACAGAGTGCTTAAAACAGTCTTTCCATACACAGCTTTAGCATCCAACTGCCGGGATAAGTCTCAACACGTCCCAATGAATTCCCAATTCCGTCACTGTTTGCACTCGTGGGCCACATGACTCCTCCCTCAGCGAATATCCCTTAAAGGGGCTAGCTACTACATGGCAGTAAATAATGGCCTCCTCAAGAGTACCTGCATCATTTTTAAATGAAGAATAAGAAAATGTGATAGGATAGACTTTGAACAATGGATAAAATAACTTTGAGAATTGAATGATTCAACCAATGACTAATAGTAATGAGGTTAATGTATGTATAACAAGACTTAATTCTCTCAATTGCTGAACCACCAAAGTTATTTTAATTGTATTTTCCAGTAATGAAATAGAGATCATCACTGTGTCTATTATTAGTCACTAGTAGTTATGCAGTAATTGATCGCAGTGAGAGAAAAAAACATTGGGCCTTAACTTCCAAAGGCCAGGGCATATTATCTGAGGGGTGGGGGCCTTCGGAGATTCCCAGGTGAGGTTTGCACAGCAATTGCCTGGGAAATGTAAATATCCAATGGAAGATTGCCCTGCATTGGGGACCATTCGAAAATGCAATTTAAATTGGCCAAGGCCCAACTTGAAGGCATCTCCCTCACACACCCCCAGCGTTGGCCTGAACCGGCCAGGGCCTGACCATCGCCCCCCACCGACCACCACTCATTCCCCCGCTACAACCACATACCACCAAATGCTACCCACTTACCTTCTTCCTGGCTTGAGAAAAAGCTTTAAATTTGACTAGACGTTTTTTATTCATTTGTTACGATCCCAGTTGATGTTATAACTGGATGGGAAGATCCGAGAATGGAATACGGGTCAAAAGACTGGGAGGGATTCTCCAGTCCGCCAGTCGTGTTTTCCTGTGCTGCACGCCCTCGCCTGCAGTGGGATTCGCTGTTCCTGCCACCTGCCATGGGAATTCCCCATTGTGGCCACCCCTTGCCACCAGGAAACCCACAGGCGTGGGTGCGCTGCCGCCAGCGGAGCATCCAGCCCTTACATTTCACTTTTTTAAATAAAGTGGGGAAGAACAGAGTCACAAGACCGCTAATTAGTTTTAACAACAAGAAAAAACATTTAGATATAAATTATAATACAATACTCCTTTACTCCCCCCTTAACTTAACAAATACACACAAATTTAAAGATTACCATGAATTACAAAGTACATCTTAAACTACACGGTCTCATTAACATAATAAGTCCCTTTTAAGCACACAAGTTGATTGTGGTCAGATTCACACTCTGCTCAGAATCCAAGATAGTGTCTTCGGTTTTCTCCTCGGAATCCCCCCCAGATGATTGTCACATGAGCATTTCTAAACTCCACTTTTTAAATCGTCTCTCATAATAATGCTGTCGGTTTGCATTCCGAAATCCGACCAGGTTTTCCAAATGATACTTTTAAACAAAAGTGCTGCATCCATTCTATGATTCCGCTCCACTTTTAACAGAGCATCCAGTCCAGGATTTCACACCAATCCCTTTAGTATTTCTTGGTCTTGACTACTGTGCAGACTGCTCACAATTGCTTTAATTTCCAATTTGCAGACTGTATTGAAATGACATCAAACGTTTAATCTATCACTAAAGTCTGTTGTCCCCATTTAAATCTAGTTACTGCGATTATCTTTTTAACTTAGTACACATTGTTTTATTTTCCCAGAATTGTTCTGAATATTAACTTGGTCTCTGTTCACTTAACTCCAGACTTCTTAGACAGTCTTTCTGTCTCAATCCCTTGGTTATCTGGACTGTATCTTATTCTTTAGGAAGCCTGCATCTTTGCAACTCCCTTACTCTGTCCAGCTTCTCCTGCTCCAACTGCTCTGGCTTCCTGTTAAAACTAAGAACATAGGAAAGCCCTTCCCTCTGGGAAGTGGACCCCTGTTGCTAAGCACTGATTTACTTCTATTTATTCTTCACACCGTAGCCCTCTCTATGCGCAGTAGAAACATAGTGGGAACTTAACCAACCCCCATACAGAGAAACACTTTGTCCAGCATGAATCTAACTATAAATTTTATCCTTCCAGGCATAGAAACACTAAATTAAACACACCTAAAACTGTACCTTATTTCTAATGTTTACTAATACAAATATAAATCCTTTAAAACTACCTTTGTTGTCCTAACACATTCAAGGGATGTGGGCTTCGTTGGCTAGGCCAGCAATCATTGCCCATTCCCATTCCTTGGGAAGGTGGTGGTGAGTTGCCTTCTTGAACCACTGCAGTCTATGTGGTGTTGTTACACCCACAATGCCATTTGGGAGGGAGTTCTAGGATTTTGACCCAGCGACAGCGAAGGAACGGTGATATATTTCCAAGTCAGGATGGTGGGTGGCTTAGAGGGAAACTTCCAGGTGGTGGTGTTCCCATGTATATGCAGCCCTTGTCCTTATAAATGGTAGTGGCCGTGGGTTTGGAAGCTGAGCAGTGTGGTGATGAACATTAGAGTTTGCTGCCATGGAGCCCCTAATGCCACATCGGTGCAGTTGACTGAACCCTGCATTCTTGAGAAGCCTGTGATAGCTGCAAAGTAATTGAATCTAGCAGCCTGGCTATTTTTGTTGAGAACAAACCTCATCTAATGATGTGCCTTGCTGTTGAGGGCATCTGTGACCTTTATGCATATATGTGTTGTGGATTGCAAAATGCTGCACACGTTCGCTGCTGATCCCTGCGACGATCTGCAGACAAAGAAATTGAGCACGGTGGTCACTTTCAAAGCCACTGGCAAGGGATAGTCATGGGGTCTTAGGTCTTCACGAAGAATGTGGCAGATGTGATCCACAAGAGCTCGGGACAAGCGCAAACATTGTCTCCCACTCATTTGTGAATAAGAGAGTAGGTGTGGTGGGTTGCCTCCATTGTCAAGATCTCTCCTCTTGTTCTTGCTCTGGCTCCCCTTATCTCTGGACCTACCCCTGGAGCTACACTTGGCATTGCCTCTCCTTCCTTCTCCTCCATTGTATTAGAACCCTCAAAAAGGCAACATTGAGCTTTGGATCCATAATTGATTTATCCTTTTCTTTGAAATGAAATTGAACACATTCATAATTAATGAATCAACAATCTGTTATCAGTAGTAACTGTAATGGTCTATCATCATTTGCTCCCTACTTGCCGTGTTGCTGATGTAGCCTTGTATCTGAGGTGCTAACACACATTGTGGTAAGCGGTGGTGCAGTGCTGTCCGGGAGTGCCGCTCCAGCACCTTCAATTTCAAGAAGACTTGTAAACTCAATGCAGCCCGCCAAACCTGGACATTCAAGTGAATGATACGAAAAATCCTGCAAAGATGTTCAGATTCAATCATAGGCTGGTTCCTCCCTGCATTTGCTGCTGATAGGTTCACTAATGAGTCAAATTCCCCATTGCTACCATGACTGTAGACAACACTGTCTCCCTTCCCAACCACCCCCTACCTATGAGTCTTCATGCAACCCAACCCTATTGTGCCACAGTAACACACTCCACTCCTTTCCTCCTCCAGAGTTTGTATGCATCCCTCCCATTCATACGTGGTATCCCATTCACTCTCGTTTATCAGTGTTTCAGTTTCCTTTGTCGAACTCTAGCTTCCCACCCCTTGATCTCCGCTCTGCCTTCCATCGTTCCTCCTGCACCCCCTTTCAAAGCCTTCCTCTCCTGCCTTCCATCATGCCCTTATCTCTCCCCCCCCCCCCTCCCCAACCCATAATCACAGAGTTGCTATGGCCAGGAAGCCATTCGGCCCATCATGTCTGCACTGGCTCTCCAAATGAGCATTATGACTTTGTGCTATTCCCCGTAACCCTGTGCATTGTTTCTATTCATATAATCATCTAATGCCCTCTTGAATGCCTCAATTGAACTTGCCTCCACCACACTTCCAGGCAGTGCATTCCAGACATGAACAACTCATGTGAAACTTTTTTTTTGCATCACATTTGCAAATCACTTAAATCTGCCTTCTCGTTCTTGATCCTTTTATGAGCGGGAACTGTTTTTACCTATCTGTCCAGCCCCCTCATGATTTTGAACATCTTTATCGAATCTCCTTTGCCTTCTTCTCTCTAAGGAAAACAGTCCCAACCTCTCCTAATAACTGAAGGTTCTCATCCCTGGAAACATTCTTGTAAACCTCTTCTGCACTCTCTCCAATGTGTTCACATCCTTACTGTAGTCTGGCACCCAGAAATGTACACAATACTCCATCTGAGATGTAGCTAGTGTCTTGTGTAAGTTCAGCATAGCCTCTTGGCTCTTCTACTCTTTTAATAAAGCCTATATGCTGTCTTAACTGCTCTCTCCATCTGTCCTGCTACCTTCAATGATCTATGCACAAATCCACTCGGGTGCCTCTGTTCCTGCACCCCCTTAAGAATTGTATTCTTTAGTTTTTTTTTAAAGATATTTTATTCCCAACACGTGTCATAGAATCATAGCATTTACAGTGCAGAAGGAGGCCATTCGGCCCATCGAGTCAGCAGGAAATCAAGTAAAGTGTGGCCTCGGCAAGGAGAAATTCCCAGAGGCCAAAATAAAACCAAGTGCCGTTGAATAGTGGGGTGTTTCTCGGCAGTTGCATGCCCAAACGCAGACTTTAATAATTGTGTGCTGAATCGTGCCAGTTTACACTGTTTTTCTCCCCACAGCTGCTGCCTGACCTGCAAAATTTCTGGATTTCCCCATGTGATTCACCTGTACCCCAATCCCACTTTTCTGCTTGTTCATACTTTTTTTTTTGCCATATTTTTCTCATTCAGTTATCTAATTATCTCTTTAACGAAGAGCACTTCAATAATGGCTTGTGGCAGTTAATTCCAAATTCTCACTACCTTCTTTATAAATATATTCTTTTTAATCTGCCCTTTAATTCATTGTGCATTGTCAAGACCTCTTTCATTCGTCAACTTCCCATTGTTAGATCCATTCACCCTACAGGAAGTAACTGATAGGCCAGATTAGCAGTAATTACAACCATGTTCCTGAATCCAGACTACCCAAGAGCAAAGCCATGGGGGAAAGTTGTGTGTGTGTATACATGTACTGGTGATCGAATCCCATGGTTAAAATAAATTACAAAATATGCTGCATTTCACTCTTGTAGTTCATGATATCGTCTGAATCCTTTAAATAGATTACTGCCTTGTAATCCACTTCCATTTATCCAGTATCCTGTGTATAACTTTGAAGTAAGCACCCAGCTCTGTGTGCACATGTATGTCCATCTTCTATCCTGGCTTCCTTTCCAAGGCCTGAAATATATTGGTCATTTGGGATTTTCCATCACTAACCAATAAAAGACTACTAACAGTCTCACATGATCAATTTATCAGAGCCTGTGTGACTAAGTGCAGACACAGACATGAACTTTGTGTGTATTTCTCTTTACTTCTGACAGGAAACGGTCCCCAGTAGAAATAACTGAAATAGCTCATCGGAGACCAAATAAGGTGAAATGCAGGCAATTTTGTTTCACAAGTTGGTATTTGTTCATCCCTATGGTAATTAGCACTTGTTAAGCATACTAAAATATTCTGGTATTTGTCCATCAAAGATATTTCAGATGATTCTTCAGTTCTCTGAAGCAAAATAAGATCAAAGCTTACATTAGAATAGGAAATTGTCTAGTGAATGGATGAACAGTGAAGTATCTCTGATTAAACTTGAATAGCCATAATTCTCAAGGTCAAATACAAACTAGCAGTTCAATGACTTCAAAATTAGCATCTGGAGAATTTCAAAGTTTAGCATATTGAGCATAGTTGTAACCATTTCCTCTCTGTCACTCAGATTCTCCCACTGCTAAAAGGTTGAATGACACTTTTAATACCTCCAGTGTTGCTCTTTACCCAAAGAGGAATTCCAATGTGGAGTGGAATGCAATAGCACGGACATTTTCTGACTTTTTAGAGCCACCAGAGCAGGTAAGTAGATTTTAAAACATCATTCCAAACCTTTGGTGAGTTAATTAGAGAGAAATATGTAATTTTATATGCAAACAGCCAATTTATGACACAGATGGGTTTCAGAAATATTGGGAAGTACATTAGCACCATATTTATTTGAAGATGATATAGAAAGGAATAGAATATAGAGATAAATAGGGATATTGTACACATCAATAAGGCCATATCTGATACATCAACAAGGCTGAAAGAAAGGGGGGAACGTGATATGCAGTCTATCCTGTACAAAGCATCAAATGCCAAGGAAAATAGAACTTTTAAAAAAATGTTTAAAAATCCAAGACTATACCTCTCAAAGTGCCATCGCAAGAGAATATAGTTTGGAAAATACCTTAACAAATCAAGATGTATTATATATCAAAAAGGTATTGCTTGGAATATTCATCCTTTACATTTCAAAGTGTCAAATGTATTTTTTTTAAATGCCACCGATTTCCAACTGGTTTGTTAACCAGGGGCAACTGGATATTCACAAGCAGCTGCAAATCTACAGGGAAACTATTAGCTTCTACTGATCTCAGGACACGTAATTCACTTTAAGCTAAACGTTGTGATCTTAAAAGGAATGGGCACAGTAAGAGGTCTTACAACATCAGGTTAAAGTCCAACAGGTTTATTTGGAATCACTAGCTTTAGGGGCTTAGCTCCTTCATCAGGTGAGTCACCAAATAAACCTGTTGGGACTTTAACCTGGTGTTGTAAGACCCCTTACTGTGCCCACCCCAGACCAACGCCGGCATCTCCACATTAAAGGAATGGGCCATTTTACATCTAGCTCCCATCTTATTAGTGGAATAATTGTATGTCGTATTTTAACCTGCCATCATAAAACAGTGCATGTTTTGCACTATGAGCAACACCAAGAAAGTTCAATTTTCGGATATAGATGATATATACGACTGAAAAAGAGTTCAAGAACCAGCAGATTAATTCTTCTAAAAACTCTTTGACCAGGTTGGAGTCACAAAAGAGCTGGGCTTGAATTTTTCACCCGTTGGGCGCAGGCACTCGCAAGCCCAGAAACAGGCGTGAAATGTGTTCCCAGCCACTGTCGGCCCCAGAGCACAATTTCACACTGGCTGGCCGATTAACATCCATTCAGCGTGAAACACACTCTGAAAGGCTGAGAGCTGCTGGGGAGGGCCAGTGGTGAGAAAAGGGAGCGTGCAGACTGGTGCTTCCAATGTGCACCCTCATGGGGGACAGCCACTGCAAAGCTGTCTGAAGGAACTGCTGACCTGTTTTTAAAGAAATCAGCAGAAAAACTATTCCACAAGTGTCTAGGCAGCAAAATCATACACATAACGCAGTCCCCAGCCACATCTATTCATTTTATTTTGGCCCCGACCTTCCTGGCATCCTGTCCTGGATCAAGGTTGCCTTGCCATTCGGCCCGCTCACCAATCGTAAAGATAGATGGGCAACGTAGTATCCCAGTCAGTTGCCGTTTTAGTTAATTTAAATTGGCTTCTTGATGGTTACACCTGCCGACCTAACTATTTGCATGAGAGTACGATGACATCAGGATATGCCCCCAACATCTTTTCACGGGATTTTACATGCTTCTGGGTAGGACATTCACCTGAACCTTTCATGTAAAACTCTGGCCCTGGTTCTGTGAGGTTCAGTTCAATCCGATCTGGTTCCACCAGCAACATGTCTTACAGCCTTGCTCAGTATATTAAGTTGTGGATAGTAAAAGCACAGGAAAGATCCTATACAGATACCTACCTCTTTAACTAGTGACAGCACGTCTGTGACAAATAGCTCTTGAATGAAACAGCCTTCAAACTTTGGCAATTTGGTATTGATGGAATACGTTTTGTGGAGCCTGAAGGCAGAGGCTATGTTTATGTGAGCACCCTTTCGATGACAAACCTGTTTGTGACCTATGTCAGTGTGATACTGAGGTAACTAATGAGGGAGTGGCCAAGAAGCCACTTGCTTTTAAACTTAGAAATCCAGTCCAGCATGTGCCTACTTCATATAGGGTTTTACTTCAGTCATGCTAATTTAACATATACCGGTCTAGTATTTCTAATAGAGCTTTAATAGAAAGAGGCCCTTTGGCATATCGTGTCAGCAACCAGCCATCAAGCACCTATCCATTCAAATCCCATTATCCGTCACTTGGTTCGTAATCTTGTATGGTATGGCGTTTCAAGTGCTCATCTAATTGCTTCTTAAATGTTGTGAGGGTTCCCACCTCTACCCCCCCCCCCTTTCAGATAGTGAGTCCCAGATTCCCACCACCTTCTGGGTGAAAAAGTTTTTCCTCAAATTCCCTCTAACTCCATGCCCCCTGGTTATTGACCCCTCTATTAAGGGGAAAAGTTTGGTTCTGTCTGCCCTATCCATATCCCACATAATTTTGTATACCTCAATCAGGTACCCCCCCAGCCTTCTCTGCTCTAAGGAAAACGACACCAGCCTCTCTTCAGAGCTCTGACACTCCAGCCCAGGCAACATCCTGGTGAATCTTCTCTGCACCCTTTCTAGTGCAGTCACATACTTCCTATAGTGTGGCAGCCAGAACTGCACGCAGTATATCTGTGGTTTAATAGGCATTTTATACAACTCCACCATAACCTCCCATGACTTGGCTAATAAAGGCAAGTACCCCATCTGTCTTCTTAACAACCCTGTCCTGCTGCCTTCAAGGATCTTTGAGCATGCACCCCAAGATGCCTTTTTCTGGTCCTCTGTACTTCATAGCATCCTGCTGTTCATTGTGTATTCTCCTGTCTTGTTTCTCCCAAAATGCCTCCTTGCACTTTTTAGTGTTAAATCCCATTTGCCACTGTTCTGCCCATCTGACCAGCCCATCTATATCGTCCTGTAATCGGAGGCTTTCCTCCTTGCTATTTACACCATCAATTTTCGTGTCATCTGTGAACTTACAGATCATACCCCGAATATTCACATCTAGATCATTAGTGTACATTGCAAACAGCAAGGGACCCAGCATCAATCCCTGTGGTACACCACTGGACACAGACTTCCAGTCAACAAAAAATCCCTTTGGCCATCACCCTCTGCCAATTTTGGATCCAATTTGCCATGGATCCGATAGGCTTTTTTTTTTAAGAAAACATTTCATTGAAGCATTTGTAATTTTCAGTTTAACAAATTAACATTCTAAACAGCCTAGCCCGACACACGAAAAAATATTACAATAACATAACCAACTACACCTAGCTCCTAACTACCCGTATATTGGATTGCCTGTCTCTTATTTTACACTGCCATGCCTCTCATTTCCCCCCCCCCCCCCCTCTTTCTGCTGACGTTCAGATTTTCTTACAAAAGTCGATGAATTAGAGGGGAGCAAACCCCTGAATTAAACCTCTCAATGCAAACTTAATCTTTTCCAGCTTGAGAAACCTTGCCATGTCACTAATCTACACTCCGGACTTTGGAGGCTCCGAGTCCCTCCAGCCCAGCAAAATCCGTCTCCGGGCCACCAAGGAGGCAAAGGCCAAAACATCGCCTTCTCTTCCCCCCAGGCCTCCGGATCCTCCGATACCCCAAATATTGCCATTTCTGGACTCGGAGTCACCCTCCCTTCCAGGACCTCTGACATGATGTCTGCAAATCCCTGCCAGAATCCCCTCAACTTCGGACGTGCCCAGAACATGATTACGTTGTTAGCAGGGTTACCCCCACACCTATCCTCCACTTCCTCAAAAAACCTACTCATCCTCAAAAAACCTACTCATCCAGGCCAGTCATACGAGCCCTATGAACCACCTTTAACTGGATGAATTGACTCTTCAAGGCCTTTTCCCATAGTCCGACTTCCAACTCCCCTCCAAACTCCTCCTCCCACTTCACCTCCCCAATAGGGACCCCTTCCCTCTCCATCAACTCCTTATGCATCTCCGAAACCCTCCCCTCCCCAACCCCTGTTTTTGACATCACCTTATCCTGTAGTCCCCTTAGGGGGTTGGCGAGGAAAGTTTGGAACCTGCCTCCAGACAAAGTACTGAAACCTGTTCCCACCTGGCAACTCAAACTCCTTCTCCAATGCCTCCAGGCTCGGGAAGCCCTCCTCAATGAAGAGATCCCCAAATCTCTCAATCCCTGCCCGCTGCCACCTCCTAAAGCCCCCGTCTAAGTCCCCCCAGAACAAACCGGTGATTATCACAGATCGGTGACCACACCGACGCCCCCTCCACTCTCATTTACTGTTTCCATTGTCCCCACACCCTCAGGGCTGCCAACACCACCGGGCTTCTGGAGTACCGAGCCGGCGAGAACGGCAGGGGCGTCGTTAGTAAAGCCTCCAAACTTGTACTCTTGCAAGATGCCGCCTCCACTCACTCCCACACTGACCCCTCCCCCACTATCCACTTCCTGACCATCGCTATGTTGGCGGCCCAATAATAGTTGTTAAAATTCGGACGGGCTGCGCCCCCGTTCCAAAAGTACCGTCTTCACCCTTGGGATCTTACCAGCCCCGAGATTGCCGCGTTCAGCTTCCTGAAAAAAGCCTTAGGGATAAAAATTGGAAGGCATTGAAAAACAAACAGCAACCTCGGGAGGACTGTCATCTTCACAGTCTGTATCCTCCCCACCAATGACAGCGGGAGCATGTCCCACCTATGGAAGCCTCCTTGCATTTGCTCGACCACCCTGCCCAGATTTAACTTATAGAGCTGACCCCAGTCCCTAACCACCTGGATCCCCAGGTACCTAAAACTCTTCCCCACCACTTTAAACGGTAACTCCCTCAGTCTCCTCTCCTGCCCCCATGTCTGGATCGCGAACATCTCGCTCTTACCCATATTTAACTTGTAGCCTGAGAACCGATCAAATTCTTCCAATATCTCCATAATTCCAGGCATCTCCCCCCCCCCCCCAAAAACGGGTCTGTTATGTAAAGGAGCAATGGCCACCACCGGAAGTCTAGGCTTTTATCTTCTTGATCAGTCTCCCATGTGGGACCTTGTCTAAAGTCTTACTGAAGTACATGTAGAGAACATCGACTGCACTGCCCTCATCTACACATCTAGTCACCTCCTCAAAAAATTCAAATCTGTTAGAAATGATCTCCCTTAACAAAACCATGCTGACTATCCTTGATTTGATCCTTGCCTCTCCAAATGGAGATTAATTCTGCCCCTCAGAATTTTTTCCAATAATTTCCCTACCAGTGAGTCTAACATCAATGGTAGGGAAATTATTGGAAAAAATTCTGAGGGGCAGAATTAATGACCTGGTTTTTCCCTACTCGCTTCTTGAATTCCGGTACCATATCAGCTGTCCTCCAGTCCCGTGGCACCTCTCTGGCAGCCAGAGGATTTGAAAATTAGTGTCAAAAGCCCCTGCAATCTCCTTCCTTGTCTCCCACAGCAGCCAAAGATACATCTCATCTAGGCTTGGGGATTTATCCACTTTTTAAACCCGCTAAGATCATAAACACCATCTCCCTCTCAATGCTAACCTGTTCAATTATAGCACAGTCCCTCTCCCTGCTTTCTACCTACACCATTCTTCTCCATAGTGAACACAGGTGCAAAATACTCATTTAATACCTCATCCACATCTTTCGGCTGCACATAGATTGTCACTTTGGTCCCTTATGGGTCCTTCCTGGTCATCTTCTTGCCCTTAATATACTTTTTTAAAAATATATATTTTATTGAAGTTTTTCAATCAAAGATTTTCCGTTTTTACAACTTAATAGAGGAATATACATGAAACGTTATTTAAATAATATATTAAACTAACAACATATGGAAAAAGAAATAAACAAAAAGCAAATATCAACAACTAAGAAAAAAAACAAGAACACGGAACAATCCTCACCCCCCCCCCCGGGTTGCTGCTGCTGTTTTTTCTGTTTTTCCATTATCGTTCCGCGAGATAGTCAAGGAACGGTTGCCACCGCCTGGTGAACCCGAGCCAATCCTCTGAACGCATATTTTATTCGTTCCAGTCTTATGAACCCTGCCATGTCGTTTATCCAGGCCTCCACGCCCGGGAGCTTCGCTTCTTTCCACATAAGTAGAATCCTTCGCCGGGCTACTAGGGACGCAAAGGCCAAGACGTCGGCCTCTTTCGCCTCCTGCACACCCGGTTCTTCTGCAACCCCAAATATAGCCAACCCCCAGCTTGGTTTGACCCGGACTCCCACCACCTTTGAGATCACTCTTGTCACACCCTCCCAGCACTCATGCAGTGCCGGACACGACCACAACATGAGTGTGGTTCGCCGAGCTTCCCGAGCACCTCCCACACCTGTCCTCCACCCCAAAAAACCTGCTCAGTCTTGCTCCCGTCATATGCGCTCTGTGTTAAATTGAATCAGGCTAAGCCTGGCACACGAGGACGAGGAATTTACCCTACTTAGGGCATCTGCCCACAGCCCCTCCTCAATCTCTTCCCCCAGCTCCTCTACCATCGCCTCCCCCTCGTCTCTCATCTCGGAGGGAATGATATGCACCTCTTGTGTAGTGCCTCGTGCGTCTCCGTTTTTACCACCAGGCCCTGTATCTCGTCTTCGTTCTCGGCTGCCTTTGCCTTCACTCCACAGAGCTCCATCGCCTGGACCTTTTGTGTTTCCTTTAGTCCCTCGATTGCCAGTAACATCAGCGCCAGCACCTCTTTCTTGAGCTCCTCCACACATCGTCGGAGGAACTCCTGCTGTTCCGGGCCCCATACCATCTGGGCTTCCCCGGCCGCCATCTTGCTTCTCCCTTCTCTTCTCTGCCGCTGCTCCAAAGGATCCTCCGCAATCTGGCCACTACTGTCGCTCCTTTCCATCCACACCCGGGGGTCTCCTTCCTTTGTCACCTCACACTGGGTTTGGCCGCAAAAAATTTCCGTTGGGGCTCCCGATAAGAGCCCAAAAGTCCGTTGAAACGGGAGGTGCCGAAACGTGCGGCTTAGCTGGTCATCGTCGCAACCGGAAGTCCCGCCCTTAATATAATATAAAGTTCCAAAGTATTTTTTCACACTCCCTTTCGCTCTCCTAATTTCTTTTTAAGTACCCTTCTGTAGTTTCCAGGGCTTCCCCTGTTTTGACCAGTTTATGCCCACAATTTAAAGTTGACTTTGTTTTGCTAGTTTGGTCACAGTACCATTTTGAGAGCTGAACAGTTTGAAAAATTAGTCTGGAATTTATAATCTGGCTGGTGTCTTCAGAGCCCAGAAGAAACAAAGGATCTCCTTTCCCAACTGATTTAGAAAGTGGGATTAGGCTGTTGAGTTGGATGATCAGCCATGATCATAATGAATGGCGGAGCAGGCTCAAAGGGCCAAATGGCCTCTTCCTATCTTCCTCAGAATCCTCACCTTGTCCATCAGATGAGACTATGTTTTGGCACACGCTTAGTTTCCATACTCAATAAATACCTAGCTATTAATTCCCTTCCCCATCCTGTCTGTTTTGATCTCCTTTTTTATCCTTGTATTGTGAAATGCAAAATCAGTCATAGGTAGTGTTTTACAGTTATATCTTTTTGGATATCAACTGTGAGTTTTTCTATTCACAATGGCCTCTGCACTGTTTATTTATTATTCTCCATTATCATTAGAGTGTTCGTATTATTTCCTTTTAAATCTGTATTGGCCACTTTGCCTCTTATGGAACTGCCTCCCCCACTTCATAAAAACTGAACGTTTTACTGTCTGTTTATAACTCAGGCCATAGGAGACTGCATGCTTTATTAATTCACTTCTGTGAAATTCTATATCAACCTCACCTAGGTTAAAATAATATGAGATCTTCCTACAAAACCTGAGGATGTAACTCTAATCTCAACTTGAGCATTAGCACCCTTCGAATCATAGAATCTTACAGTGAAGGCCATTTGGCCCATCATGCCTGTGCCATCTCTCAAAAGCACAATCCATTTAGTCCGACTACACTGTTCTTTCACTGAGCCCTGCAATATTTAAGTAAAAATCCAATTCTCCTTTGAAAGTTACTATTTAATCTATTTTCACCATCCTTTCAGGCAATACACCCCAAATTATAACAACTTGATGAGTAAAAACATCACCGCCTGCATGTTTGCCAATGATTTTAGATGTGTTCAGTGGTTCCCAACCCTCCTGCCACTGGCAAAATTTTCTCCTTTGAATCTATTCTTTTCACCTCTTGGTAGTTGATGGCTTTCCCACTAAATCTTCAACAGAAATGTAAACCGATTTCCCACTATGTTTTTGCCCCGGGTCTAATTTACCAACAAATTCGAAACCATTCTTCTCGTAAGCCGAGTACATAGGGGCTTTTCTTAACTGGGACCACTAAATTCCTATCTTTCAAATACATTTTCAGGATATAGGTGTTCACATCATAACATAAGAACTAGGAGCAGGAGTAGGCCATCTGGCCCCTCGAGCCTGCTCCACCATTCAATGAGATCATGGCTGATCTTTTGTGGACTCAGCTCCACTTTCCGGCCCGAACACCATAACCCTTAATCCCTTTATTCTTCAAAAAACTATCTTTATCTTAAAAACATTTAATGAAGGAGCCTCTACTGCTTCACTGGGCAAGGAATTCCATAGATTCACAACCCTTTGGGTGAAGAAGTTCCTCCTAAACTCAGTCCTAAATCTATTTCCCCTTATTTTGAGGCTATGCCCCCTAGTTCTGCTTTCACCCGCCAGTGGAAACAACCTGCCCGCATCTATCCTATCTATTCCCTTCATAATCTTATATGTTTCTTTAAGATCCCCCCTCATCCTTCTAAATTCCAACGAGTACAGTCCCAGTCTACTCAACCTCTCCTCGTAATCTAACCCCTTCAGCTCTGGGATTAACCTAGTGAATCTCCTCTGCACAGCCTCCAGTGCCAGTACGTCCTTTTTCAAGTAAGGAGACCAAAACTGAACACAATACTCCAGTTGTGGCCTCACTAACACCTAATACAATTGCAGCAGAACCTCCCTAGTCTTAAACTCCATCCCTCTAGCAATGAAGGACAAAATTCCATTTGCCTCTTTAATCACCTGTTGCACCTGTAAACCAACTTTTTGCAACTCATGCACTAGCACACCCAGGTCTCTCTGCACAGCAGCATGTTTTAATATTTTATCATTTAAATAATAATCCCTTTTGCTGTTATTCCTACCAAAATGGATAACCTCACATTTGTCAACATTGTATTCCATCTGCCAGACCCTAGCCCATTCACTTAGCCAATCCAAATCCCTCTGCTGACTTCCAGTATCCTCTGCACTTTTTGTTTTACCACTCATCTTAGTGTTGTCTGCAAACTTGGACACATTGCCCTTGGTCCCCAACTCCAAATCATCTATGTAAATTGTGAACAGTTGTGGGCCCAACACTGATCCCTGAGGGACACCACTAGCTACTGATTGCCAACCAGAGAAACACCCATTAATCTCCTCTTTGCTTTCTATTAATTAACCAATCCTCTATTCCTGCTACTTTCCCCTTAATGCCATGCATCTTTATCTTATGCAACAACCTTTTGTGTGGCACCTTGTCAAAGGCTTTCTGGAAATCCAGATATACCACATCCATTGGCTTCCCGCTATCTACCGCACTGTTAATGTCCTCAAAAAATTCCACTAAATTAGTTAGGCACAACCTGCCCTTTATGAACTCATGCTGCGTCTGCCCAATGGGACAATTTCCATCCAGATGCCTCGCTATTTCTTCCTTGATGATAGATTCCAGCATCTTCCCTACCGAAGTTAAGCTCACTGGCCTATAATTACCCGCTTTCTGCCTACCTCCTTTTTTAAACAGTGGTGTCACGTTTGCTAATTTCCAATCCGCCAGGACCACCCCAGAGTCTAGTGAATTTTGGTAAATTATCACTAGTGCATTTGCAATTTCCCTAGCCATCTCTTTTAGCACCCTGGGATGCATTCCATCAGGTCCAGGAGACTTGTCTACCTTCAGCCCCATTAGCTTGCCCATCACTACCTCCTTGGTGATAACAATCCTCTCGAGGTCCTCACCTGTCATAGCCTCATTTCCATCAGTCACTGGCATGTTATTTGTCTTCCACTGTGAAGACCGACCCAAAAAACCTGTTCAGTTCCTCAGCCATTTCCTCATCTCCCACTATTAAATCTCCCTTCTCATCCTCTAAAGGACCAATATTTACCTTAGCCACTCTTTTTTGTTTTATGTATTTGTAGAAACTTTTACTATCTATCATATTCTGAGCAAGTTTACTCTCATAATCTATCTTACTCTTCTTTATAGCTTTTTTAGTAGCTTTCTCTTGCCCCCTAAAGATTTCCCAGTCCTCTAGTCTCCCACTGATCTTTGCTACTTTGTATGTTTTTTCCTTCAATTTGATACTCTCCCTTATTTCCTTAGATATCCACGGTCGATTTTCCCTCTTTTTACCGTCCTTCCTTTTTGTTGGTATAAACCTTTGCTGAGCACTGTGAAAAATCACTTGGAAGGTTCTCCACTGTTCCTCAACTGTTTCACTATAAAGTCTTTGCTCCCAGTCTACCTTAGCTAGTTCTTCTCTCATCCCATTGTAATCTCCTTTGTTTAAGCACAAAACACTAGTGCTTGATTTTACCTTCTCACCCTCCATCTGTATTTTAAATTCCACCATATTGTGATCGCTCCTTCCGACAGGATCCCTAACTATGAGATCCTGAATCAATCCTGTCTCACTACACAGGACCGGATCTAGGACCGCTTGTTCCCTCGTAGGTTCAATTACATACTGTTCTAGGAAACTATCGCGGATACATTCTATAAACTCCTCCTCAAGGCTGCCTTGACTGACCTGGTTAAACCAATCAACATGTAGATTAAAATCCCCCATATTAACTGCTGTACCATTTCTACATGCAGCTGTTATTTCTTTGTTTATTGCCTGCCCTACCATAATGTTACTATTTAGTGGCCTATAGATTACTCCTATCAGTGACTTTTTCGCCTTACTATTCCTGATTTCCACCCAAATGGATTCAACCTTATCCTCCACAGCACCGATGTCATCCTTAAATAACAGAGCTACACCACCTCCCTTACCATCCACTCTGTCCTTCCGAAAAGTTTGATACCCTCGGATATTTAACTCCCAGTCGTGACAATCATGAAGGTGATTGTGGTGCTGCCAATGGTGCAGTCCATATAGCAACATTGCTTCCAGTGCAGTAGGTAGGGAGTTCCACCATTTTGACCCTGCAAAGATAAAATAAGTGATATGTGTAAAGTCTGGATGGTTTGTGACTCAAGGTAAACGTAGAGGTTATGGTGTTCCCACGTTCCAAATGTCTTTCTAGGTGGAGTTCAGATTTTGAAGTTGATACAGTGTATTCTATAGGTATTATATATGCTAGCCCTGGTGTAGGTGGTGATTTGGCTTCATTCATATACCGCTGAGATAAGCATATTTAAAATCCAAATTGTAATCTAACTATCTATTAATTCAACTACGTTCTTCTAATTTGTTTCTACTTCAAACCCATGAAAAGAACATTTAGCTAAATTCCTATCTAAATCCTGTCCATTCTACTCTTCATTTAATTGAGATTTTTAAAATCCACATAACATTTTTACTCCTTTCCCTGCAAAACCAATGCTTGCATTTTCCATTCTCACTTTATATTCCACATTTTCTTTTGCTACACCATTTCTTGGTCTTGCTGTACAATAATGTATTCATACTCAGCTGAGTGTGTGGAATACAATCTGTCCTCTGACTTCCATCACTACTGCTTTATAGCTGTCCAGGAAGTGCTTTGGGAGGCTCATCGGATTTCTATTCTCTCTTTGTAAGAAAGCATCCAGCAACTCAATAGTATGATTCCATTAAAGGTACTTAGTGGATAATTATTGCAACTGTATTTTGGCACCCTGTCACTCATTGTTCATCTTACAAGATGGCCTATTAGAAACTCTATACAGCAAGAAAATACTACTTTTTTTTACATTGTTTAATCCACTAATGGAATATATTTTGGCCAGTGCAACAGCCATATATTTTGGCCAAAGCAACAGCCAAAGTTCTACTGGCATATAGCTAACAACATTATGACCATTTGTAATACATGCCAATTATGGTAACAAATTGGAACTGGTTACCAAAAATGATAAATACATTCTGAAGAACTCTGTTCAACCAATTCTCACATTTTAGACCCAATTAAAATCTGAAATAAGCGCAGATGGTCACAATATGAACTATTAGTATTTATCTTGTTTTCTATTCTCTTTACATTGATGCTTCTAATTTGGAAGGACGTCCTTGTTTTTAAATCCAAGCTGAATTATAACTTCATTGTCTACATACGAGGATTGAGTACCTAGCTGTCAACAGATTAGTCAAGAATTTAGAATATTAGAGATTGCTGCCCCAAAATTGTCTAATTCAGAAGCTCACATTTTAAACCATAAAACATTTCAAAATATAATCTTGCATGGGAGACCATTTGATAAATTTATCAAATGAAATTCATTAGGACTTCTCACCATACAGAGTGCATAGAGAGTTGTACGCTGTCTCGCACTACAATTTGGATTTTAAACATGTTTATCTCAGCAGCCAAATCACCACCTACACCAGGGCTAGCATATATACCAATAGAATGCACTGTGCCAATTCCGAAATCTGTGAACTCCATCACCTAGAAAGCCAACATTTGGAATGTGGGAACACCATTAAGTCATAAACCATCCAGACTTGACATACATCACTTATTTTATCATCACAGGGTAAAAATGGTGGAATTTCCTACCTACTCCATTGTGGAAACAATGTTGCTACATGGACTGCATCATAGGCAACACCACAATCACCTTCATAATGTGAACACCTATAAATTGAAAATGTATTTAAAAGATAGGTCCCAGTTCAGTGTTCTCTAAGAAAAGCCCCTATGAATGGTTTGGAAATTAGTGGTAAACCTTTCAATTAGGAGCTGGGCATTTTCTTCCTCCTTCGCTATTGCAGCTGTTACAAATGAAAATGTTTCAGTCTTCAGTATGTTATCTTCACCCACAATGGGAGATTTCAGGCACATTTTACATTCATGGATTTGAAATGGATGAACAATTGTGGAATGTTCCTGTATTTTGTGTGAATCTCTTCCTTGGCGATGTGTAAACTGAAAAAATGCCCCTGCCCAATTTGGATGTTAACCATTTGGGTTGGACTCCAATCCCGAACTGGTGTCATTCGTTGTCTGGTGTCATTAAGAGTCACTGATTGGCTGTGGACAGAAGTTCTGATGATGATTGGTGCAACTGTTAAAGAAAGCTTCAGGCAGTAAAACTATGCTCGATCTCAAGCTAGAATTTAGGCGGGAGTAAAGCCCAAGATTATTAGCCTATTGTGAGAATCTTGTAAATGAGTTTTATTTCAAAATATGTCTGTTACATTTAGGAAAAGCCATGTTCAACCTCCAGCGAATGTTTCAAGATTCCCTATTCACCTGTTTCAATGAAATATCAGGGACAGTTTGCAGAATCTTCCTCCACTTCTTGCTCCCAATCATGCTTTGATCCTCCGTCATCAGCGATTAAGCTACCAGAGTTTTCCATATCCAACACTATACCTGACAGTCAAGAGTTACTGTTTGAGGAAGAATGTGATTCTCAGTATTCCACCATTAAAGGACAGATTAACAAAATTGAGAGGTTTCTCAGTTTGGACCGGCTCAAGCATACAAGGAAAAGGAAAGCTGACGATAGCATAGCTGAGAGTATAATCAAGGTAACACCAATTTAATGTCTATTCTGCTTGTGTACACTTTGCTGTTACTTTCGAACTAGAAAAGCATAATTCTGGGAGACAATATTTTCATAGATGTTCTCTTGTTAGTGAATTGACATGTTATGGTTGAATATTTTCAGATGCAATTTAGATTTGTTTCACACAAACATTAAGGATAAGACTGTGCTGCCAGACAAATAAAAAAACAAACAGATAAAGCATACTGTTTTAATGAGATAGTTGGGCCATACAAATTACAGATAGGATGTTTTCTCAAATAGCTGTTGAGTTTTTAAAACAAACTTTTATTCTGACAATGACAAGTCCAGACATTTTATTGGACTTTATGTGGTGGAAATGCTGAGGAGGCTGTTCCGCACCTGGTTCAAGTTCTGTTTCCAGGAGTTAAGGCTATCATACAACTGCTGCCACTGCTGTTTCCCAAAGGTTCTGTGTGTGGTGTGACTATAATGAGAAGAGGAAAAACAGTAAACTACTTACATTGTTGATTACTTGTTAAATAAAGGTTTTAAAGTAAAGCCTCACTCAAGATCACTTTGTTTGCATTGATGTACAAATACTGTACTTTCAATCAAGCTATAATGGTCCTTTGCCTAAAGTCTCACTGTAGGAGTCAATTGCAATCAATGCTGATAACTCTGCTGCACTGAGCATGTACGGAGGACTGTTCTGGTGGACATGAAAGATCCCATGGTACTTATTCAAGAAAAAGCAAGGAGTCTCCTGATCAACATTCATTCTTCCATTGACCAATACCAGACTTATCATTCATCATTGGGGCAGCACAGTAGCATTGTGGATAGCACAATTGCTTCACAGCTCCAGGGTCCCAGGTTCGATTCCGGCTTAGGTCACTGTCTGTGCGGAGTCTGCACATCCTCCCTGTGTGTGCGTGGGTTTCCTCCGGGTGCTCCGGTTTCCTCCCAGAGTCCAAAGATGTGCAGGTTAGGTGGATTGGCCATGATAAATTGCCCTTAGTGTCCAAAATTGTCCTTAATGTTGGGTGGTGTTCCTGGGTTATGGGGATAGGGTGGAGGTGTTGGCCTTGGGTCGGGTGCTCTTTCCAAGAGCCAGTGCAGACTTGATGGGCCGAATGGCCTCCTTCTGCACTGTAAATTCTATGATAATCTCATTACCATTTGATTTCACTGTGCATACAGTGGCGCTGTATTTTCCTATGCAAAATATACAACGTAAATTGTCTGTTCAGATGTGGACCAAACAAAAGGCTGTGACTTATGAAAGCAATATAATTCAAGTGATAAGAGGATGTCTAAATTAAATCTTGGTCTTTGAGATTGTGTATAATATTATAGAGGAAGAGTACGGTTCAAATTCCAAACAGATGAGCACTCCTCATTTTTCAAAGGTTTATCTTTAAATGTTTCTAGTTAAATTTTTCCTGTAATTGCATAAAGGAGTTTCAATCTTTCAGCCAATAGATGCTGCTACTTTTCTTCATAAACATACCAGACTTGTGTTTTATATAGCTCATTCCTGCACTTGGCCTCAAATCATACAGATAGCAATTCAAACAAGTTGTCTCATTGGAACAAAAATAAGTAATGTGACCTTAAGTAACTAAGGGCTAGGATTCATGATTTGCAGCTTATCCAAACCATGATCACTTAAAGCAGTGACTGGGTATACCGAGTGTATTTAATATTTTAAAAATTTCATTCAATGGATACGTTTTGATTAAGATGGCCTTACCTTACAACTACTTTGCGTTGTGTTTGATCAATCTTGCAGTATACCATCTTTGTCCGAACAGCTGGAAAATATAATTTTTTAAAAACACATTTAGAAATTCAAACATTTGTAAAGTTAACTTCTGAAAATATTCTTTTTAAAAAAGGATATTTTATTCCAAACACATTCAACAAAATAACACAAACTTAACATCCAATCAATGTATAGTTTGTACATTTTCATTTTTTAATCTCGCTCCCCGACAAACAGTTCCTCAAATATAGCCTCGAACGGCCCCCATCGTACCTCAAAACCCCCTTCTGATGCCCTTGAGGCAAATTTGATTTTCTCCAATCTGGATATTAGTACAGATCCCCCAGCCATGTCGTAATCCCCGGTAGTGTAGTCGACCTCCAATTCAACGGTATCCGTCTCTGGGCAGGGAGGTATAGGCCATGACATCTGTCCCCTTCCCTCCAGCACCACAAAGATCGCCACCATAGGGTCTGGCTTCATCTCGACCCCTACAATCCGATAGCCCCGAACACCACTTCCCAAAAGTTGTCCAAACCCCCAGACATGTGAGCATGATTCGCCGGCCCCCTCCCACACCGATCTGCTACCCCCAGAAAAAAAAACACTCATCCGAGTCATGGGGACCCTGTGCCCCATTTTAAATCGTGTCAAACTCATTCTCCGCAGGAGGAGGTTGAGCTCACTTGCCACATTACCTCACACCAAAGTCCCCCAACTCTTCCTCCCATGTCCTCTTGATCCTAATGTCTTACCCTGCTGTTCCAACCACTCATATATATCCCCAATAAATTAGGGAGATAGAGAAAGCATGTAAAAAAGGCAATATCACAATAATCATGGGCGACTTCAATATGCACGTGGACTGGGAAAATCAGGTTGGTAGTGGATCCCAAGAAAAGGAATTTGTGGAATGTTTAAGAGATGGTTTTTTGGAGCAGCTTGTGGTAGAGCCCACTAGGGAGCAGGCAATTCTGGATTTGGTGATGTGTAATGAGGCAGACTTGATTAGGGATCTTAAGGTGAAGGAACCTGAGGGAGCAGTGACCACAATATGATAGAATTTATCCTGCAGTTTGAGAGGGAGAAGCTAGAATCAGATGTAACGGTTTAATATTAAATAAGGGTAACTACAAAGAAAAGAGGGAGGAGTTGGCCAGAGTTGATTGGAAAAGGAGACTAGCAAGGAAGCCAGTGGAACAGCAATGGCAGGAGTTTTTGGGGGTGATTCGGGAGGCACAGCAGAAATTCATCCCAAGGAGGAGGAAACATGCTAAGGGCAGGGCAAGGCATCCATGGTTGACGAGGGAAGTCAAGGACAGCATAAAAGCAAAAGAAAAAGCATATAAAGTGGCACTGATGAATGGGAAGCCAGAGGATTGGGAATCATTTAAAAGCGAGCAGAGGACAACTAAAAAAGCAATAAGGGGAGAGAAGATGAAATAGGAGTACAAGTTAGCTAGTAATATAAAAGAAGATAGGAAGAGTTTCTCTCAATATATAACAGGTAAGAAGGGGGCAAAAATAGACATTGGACCACTGGAAAATGTGGCTGGAGAAGTAATAATAGGAAACAAAGAAATGGCAGACGAACTGAATAGTTACTTTGCATCAGTTTTCACGGTGGAAGACACCAGTGGGATGCCAGAGCTCCAGGAGAATCAGGGGACAGAGGTGAGTGCAGTGGCCATCACTAATGAGAAGGTTCTGGGGAAACTGAAAGGTCTGAAGGTGGATAAGTCATCTGAACCAGATGGTCTACACCCCAGAGCCCGAAAAGAGATCCCTGAGGAAATTGTGGAGGCATTGGTGATGATCTTTCAGGAGTCACAGGAGGCAGGAAGGGTCCCAGAGGACTGGAAAGTGGCTAATGTAACACCGCTGTTTAAGAAGGGAAGGAGGCAGAAGATGGGAAATTATAGGCCGGTTAGCCTGACTTCGGTCATTGGTAAGATTTTAGAGTCTGTTCTTAAAGATGAGATCGCAAAGTACTTGGAAGTGCGTGGTAAAATAGGACTGAGTCAGCATGGCTTTGTCAAAGGGAGGTCATGTCTGACATATCTGTTAAGAGTTCTTTGAGGAGGTAACAAGGAAGTTAGACAAAGGAGAACCAGTGGACACGATTTATTTAGATTTCCAGAAGGCCTTTGACAAGGTGCCACATAGGAGACTGTTAAATAAGTTAAGAGCTTATGGTGTTAAGGGTAAGATCCTGGCATGGATAGAAGATTGGCTGACTGGCAAAAGGCAGAGAGTGGGGATAAAAGGGTCTTTTTCAGATTGGCAGCCGTTGACTAGTGGTATGCCTCAGGGTCTGTGCTGGGACCACAACTTCTAATGATCTGGAAGAAAGAAGGAACTGAAAGCACTGTTGCTAAGTTTGCAGATGATACAAAGATCTGGAGAGGGATAGGTAGGATTGAGGAAGCAAGGGGGCTGCAGAATTTATCATAGATCATAGAATTTACGGTGCAGAAGGATTTGGACAAGCTCGGAGAGTGGGCAATGAAGTGGCAAATGAAATATAATGCGGAAGTGTGAGATTATGCACTTTAGATGGAGGAATTTAGGCATAGATTATTTTCTAAACGGGGAAATGCTTAGGAAATCAGAAGCACAAAGGGACTTTGGGGGGGGGGGGGGGGGGGGGAAAGAGTCCTTGTTCACGATTCTCTTAACGTGCAGGTTCAGTCGGCAGTTAAGAAGGCAAATGCAATGTTAGCATTCAGGTCAAGAGGGCTGGAATACAAGACCAGGGATGTATTTCTGAGGCTGTATAAGGCTCTGGCCAGACCCCATTTGGAGTATTGTGAACAGTTTTGGGCCCCGTATCGAAGGAAGGATGTGCTGGCCTTAGAAAGGGTCCAGAGGAGGTTCACAAGAATGATCCCTGGAATGAAGAACTTGTCGTATGAGGAACGGTTGAGGACTCTGGGTCTGTACTCGTTGGAGTTTAGAAGGATGAGGGGGGATCTTACTGAAACTTTCAGGATACTGCGAGGCCTGGATAGAGTGGACATGGAGAGGATGCTTCCAATTGTCGGAAAAACTAGAACCAGAGGACACCATCTCAGACTGAAGGGACGATCCTTTAAAACAGCGATGAGGAGGAATTTCTTCAGCCAAAGGGTGACGAATCTGTGGAACTCTTTGCCGCAGAAGGCTGTGGAGGCCAACTCACCGAGTGTCTTTAAGACAGAGATAGATAGGTTCTTGATTAATAAGGGGATCAGGGGTTATGGGGAGAAGGCAGGAGAATGGGGATGAGAAAATATCAGCCATGATTGAATGGCAGAGCAGACTCAATGGGCCGAGTGGCCTAATTCTGCTCCTACGTCTTATGGTCTTATCTGAGAGCAGCATTTTCTCCAGAAGTGTATACTACTGTACCTGAGGGAACAAAGGCAGCTCCTTACTCGCAAAGTCCTGCAACTGCCGGTACCTAAACTCACACCCCTTGGTAACTCAAACCTCTCCCTCAGCTCCTCTAACCCAGCAAATGGCCCCTCCGCAAACGTGTTCCTGACTCATACTAACTCCTCCTCCCTCCAGCAATTATACATCCTATTCATCTAACCCAGTGTGAACCTATGATTCCCACACAACGATGTCAGACATGTGACCCAGTTTAAAGTGCCTCCTCAGCTGTCTGAGAACACGCACGAACAGACTCAAAAACAGCTTCTTCCCCCACTGTTACCAAACTTCTAAACAACCCTCTTATGGACTGACCTCATTAACACTACACCCATGTGCTTCACCAGATGCCAGTGTTTATGTTATTTCTTTTCTTTTCATGTACTTAATGATCTGTTGAGCTGCTCGCAGAAAAATACTTTTCACCGTACCTCGGTACACGTGACAATAAACCAATCCAATCCAATCCTCTGCTCTCAAACTCTTCAAGTAAGCGAACATCCGGGATGATTTAATTGGCCCATTTAGACTGTTGACATTCCACACCATGATTCTCACCAAACTGTTCCGCTTCCCCTCCCCCTAGAGCCTGCCATCATCACCCTTAGGCTCCCCCCCCCCCTCCCCACCCAGCCCGAATTGGACCCACCCAAGATGCCCCTCCCCCTCTGCCCTGCCCATGACCAAACTAATCTTCCATAACTGCCTCGTCGTCTCTCTCTCCCCCCAACCCGCCACACTGGCTAACCACGGCAGCCACCCCCCCCCAACTCCATTCACCACATTCTTTGCTAGTGTGGCGGCTCCCACCTGAAGGCCCGCCCCCCCATAAACCCAGCCCTGCCCTCTCAATAGTCGACGAAGCAGCTGGTGGGCTTTCTGACCGAGAGGTTCACCCAGCAGAGGAAGAAGAATCTGGAGGACCGGGCGAGGGTGATGGATCCGATAAAGGTGGGGATCGATAGCCTGCAAACAAGGCTGGAGACAAAGCCAGGCGATCCAGACAGTGGGGGAGCACGAGGAGCCGTTTGCCTGGATGGCAGCCCAGTTGGGGTTGATGCGGGATAATCAGAGGCGGCTGCAGGAGAATGTGGAGATCTTGGAGAACCTGTCCCTCAGGCAGAATTTGAGGATCGTGGGGCTGCCGGAGGGCAGCGAGGTAGCAGACGCTGGCTCGGATGTTCAAAAAGCTGCTGGGAGAGGGGGGCTTTGAACGACCCTGGGAAGTGGACCGAGCGCACAGGGAGCTGATGAGGAAGCCGCAGGGGAACGAGCCGCCAAGGGCGATGGTGGTGCGCCTGCACCTATTCCTGGACAAGGAGCGGATCCGGAGGTGTGCCAGGCAGATGAGGCGTTGTACCTGGGTGGGCAATGAGCTTCGCGTATATCATGTCCTTACCGCCGAGCTGGCCAAGACGAGAGCTAAGAAAGGGGTGAAATTTGGCGTGCTGTACCTGGCGTGCATGTGGGCGACCTATAATGGCCGTGAGCGACCTACAAGGGTCGTAAGCTGTACTTGGGGACGCTGGAGGAGGCGATAGAATTTGTCAGAGACAATGGACCGGCAGGAGAAGGGGGACATTGAACTTTTGAGGAGATGCACACTTTCTGTTGCTTTGGGTTTGATTTGTATAATTTTGGGGCCATTTCGGATCAGCGGGGTAGAGATACTAGGCACCATGGGCTACCAGGCTAGCTGGGCGGGCTAGTTCATGGAAGCACAGTGGGAGTGAGCAGGTGGTTAGCGTGTTGATGGGGGTTGGGGTTCTCTGTGTGGTTTGGGGGGGGGGGGGGGGAAACTGCTGACTGGGGAGGAGCTTTTACAGTGTGGTATGGCGAGGGTCGATGACGGTGGGCATTCGAGGGGGGCCCCGACGAGGTGCGGGACATGGGCTGGAGGCTGGCCCAAGAAGGGTTATGGTTGATCTGCGGGGGGCCCCCCGACCAGGCTGGGCCGAAGGACCTATTCCCGTGCTGTACCTTTCTTTGTTCTTAGAATGAGAGAGGGTTGAATGGGCCGGTCAAATGTGTTCACACATTTAAAGAATTTAAAAACAGACGTGGCTCTTTTACAGGAAGGTTGGGGATCAGACTAGGCTTAGGAAAGGGTGGGTAGGGCAGGTATTCCATTCAGGATTAGTTTCAAAATGAGGGGGGTGGCAATTTTGATTAATAAGCAGGTGGCGTTTGAAGTGGGGACTATACTGGCTGACGCTGGGGGGAGGTATGTTATGGTGAGTGGGAAATTGGAGGGGATGCCATGGCGATGGTGAATATTTATGCTCTGAACTGGGACAATGTGGAGTTCATCAGGTGGCTGTTGGGGAAGATCCCGGATTTGGACTCGCAACGGTTGATAATGGAGGCGGTTTAATACTGTTCTGGATCCCAAGGTTGGATCGTTAGAGGTCAGGGAGGGTGTCAGCAGTAGCGAAGGAATTGAAGGGGTTTATGGAACACATTTTTGGGGGGGGGGGGGAAAGAGGAGATCTGTGGAGGTTTGGGAGGCCGAGGGTGAAGGAATGTTTGTTCTTCCATGTGCACAGGATGTACTCCCGAATTGCCTTTTTGGTGCTAGACAAGACGCTGTTGGCGGGAGTAGCCGACGTGGAGTATGCAGCAATTGTTGTGTCGGATCATGCGCCGCATTGGGTGGACTTGCGAGTAAACAGGGGAGGTGGCCAGCGCCCACAGTGGAGGCTGGATGTGGGGCTCTTGTCGGACGAGGAGGTTTGTGAGTGGGTGACGGCGGCCATTCAGGAGGTATGTGGAGCTGGACGACACATGGGAGGTTTTGGCGGCCACACTGTGGGAGGCATTGAAGGCGGTAATGGGAGGGGGGGGTGGGGGGGAGCTTATCTTGATACGGGCACACAGGGAGAAGGCAGAGTGGATGGAGATGGAGGGGCTAGTGGAGGAGTTCTTGCAGGTGGACAGAAGGTATTCAGAGGCCCCGGAGGCGGGGCTGTTGAAGGAGTGGCAGAAACTGCAGATGGAATTTGGGCTTTTATCCATGGGGAAAGCGGTTGGGCAGCTGAGGAGGGTGAGAGGGGTGCTTTACGAATATGGGGAGTAGACGAGCAGGAAGTTGGCACATCAATTGAGGAAACAGCGAGGGAGATCGGGAAAGTGAAGGACGGGGGAGGGGGGGCGGGGGGGAGAGAACATGATCTTGGACCTGGTGGGGCTGAATCGGGATTTTTACAGTAGGCTGTATGAGTCGGAACCCCCGGCGGGGTGGAGGGGATGAGGCAGTTTTTGGGTGGGTTGGAATTGCCGAGGATGGAGGAGGACCTAGTGGAGGCGCTGGGAGCCCCCATTGAGGCAATGCAGTCGGGCCAAGCCCTGGACGGATACCCAGTGTTGTTTTATAAAATGTTTTTGGGAGTCCAGGGGCCCCTGTTGTTGAGGGCGTTTAACGAGGCAAGGGAGCGGGGGTTGCTCCCCCGACATTATCTTAGGCCTCAATTTCCTTGATTTTAAAACGGGATAAAGATCCGGAGCAGTGTGGGTCCTATAGGCCGATCTACTTATTGAACGTGGATGCAAAGCTATTGGCCTCAAGAATTGTTGAGGACTGTGTGCCAGGGGTGATAGTGGAGGACCAAATGGGTTTGTGAAGGGGAGGCATCTGGCAGCCAACATTAGGAGATTATTAAATGTGATAATGATGCCCCCGAGGAATAGAATGTGGAGGTGGTGATCGCCATGGATGCAGAAAAGGCCTTTGATCGAAACTATTTATGGGAGGTTCTGGGATGGTTTGGGTTTGGGCAGGGTTGTGTAGACTGGGTCCAGCTGCTGTACCAGGCACTGGTGGTGGGAGTGCGGATGAACCAGGTGAGCTCAAACTATTTTAGGTTGCATCGGGGGACGAGGCAGGGATGTCTACTCTCCATTGCTGTTTGCCTTGGCTACAGAGCCACTGGCAATGGCGCTGAGCGCGTCGAGGGACTGGCAGGGGATAGTACGGGGGGGGGGGGGGGGTGGAGCATAGGGTCTCTCTTTATGCGGACGATCTGTTGCTGTACATTTCGGACTGGTTGGGAGGTATTGGGGGGATTATGGGGTCTTCGAGGAATTTGGCCGGTTTGCAGGGTATAAACTGAACATGGGGAAGAGTGCGTTCTTTCTAATCCAGGCGAGGGCAGGTATCGACCTTTCTGCACCTGCCGCCCCAGGGGCTACAGGATAAGGTGGTGTCAAAAGCGGGAATAGGGGAGGGGAAGGTATTGGAAATTTATAAGGAGCTGATGGACTGGGAGGGAGTTCCGATAGGGGAGGTGAAGCGGAAATGGGAGAAAGATCTGGGTAGGGAGCTGGAGGCTGGGTTGTGGGAGGATGCCCTGAGGAGAGTTAATGGATCCTCGTCGTTTTAAGGTGATCCACAGGGCTCATGAGACTGTGGCTCAGATGTGCAGGTTTTCTGAAGGGCTGGAGGACAGGTGTGGGTGGGCCCGCGAACCACATCCATGTGTTTTGGGCTTGCCGACGTTATGTAAAGGTTTTGAATGCAAGGGTGGTCCTGAGTCCAGAGGTAGCGATTTTTGGTGTGTCAGAAGACCCGGGAGTCCAGGGTGTGAGAGAGGTCGATGTCTTGGCCTTTGCCTCCCTGTATCCCGGAGACAGATCTTGCTAGCATGGAGGGACTCGGACCCCCCGAAGTCGCAGGTGTGGGTGAGTGACATGGGCTTGGTGTCTCTCGGCTTGAAAAAAATTAAGTTCGCCCTGAGGAGCACGATGGAAGGGTTTGCCCGGAGGTGGCAGCCGTTTACCAACTTCTTTGGGAAGAATTAATTTGTCAGCAGGGTGGACGGTGGGGGACAAGGTGGGGAATTTCTGTTGGGGTGTTGGTCATGTAAGCCACGTTGGCTGGTTTTGGGGTGTGTGGATTTGGTAACCATAGACATGCCCATCCAGTGGAGAGGTTATCCTCCTCCACTCTCTGCACAGCTTTACTGCCTAAATTCTTCAAAGTTCGGGTAAAAGGTGCCAAGAAGACCACCATCATACCAGTGCCAAAGAAGAAGCAGTCGACATGCCTCAATGACTATCGTCCAGTGGCCTTGACAGCGATCGCAATGAAGTGCTTCGAGAGGTTGGTCATGAGGCACATCCAACTCAAAATTCCCAGAATGCGTAGAACCACTGCAATTCGCATACCATCGCAACCGGTCCACATCAGCCGCCATCTCCCTGGCCCTACACTCATCCCTGGAGCATCTTGACAACAAGGACTCACACATCAGACTCCTATCTCTTGACGACAGCTCTGCCTTCAACATCATAATCCAAGCCAAGCTCATATTAAAGCTCCAAAATCTAGGATTTGGCTCCTCACTCTGCAAGTTGATCCTCTGGCCCATCGACCACAATCAGCAAGGATAAACAACAACACCTCCTCCACAATAGTCCTCAATACTGGGGCTCCGCAAGGCTGTGTACCTAGCCTCCTACTGTACTCCCTGTACACACAACTGCGTGGCGAAATTTGACTCCAACTCCATCTACAAGTTTGCTGACGACACGACCGTAGTGGGTCGGAACTCAAACAACGATGAGTCAGAATACAGGAGGGAGATAGAGAACCTAGTGGAGTGGTGCACCGACAACAATCTCTCCCTCAATGCCAGCAAAATTAAAGAACTGGTCATTGACTTCAGGAAGCAAAGTATCGTACACACCCCTATCTACATCAATGGTGCCGATGTGTAAATGGTTGACAGCTTCAAATTCCTAGGTGTGCACATCACCAACAATCTGTACTGGTCCACCCACGCCAACGCTATGACAAAGAAAGCACAAAACAGCTCCTATACTTTCTTAGGAAACTAAGGAAATTCGGCATGTCCATATTGACTCTTACCAACTTTTACAGATGCACCATAGAAAGCATCTTCTGGTTGCATCACAGCCTGGTGTGGCAACTGCTCGGCCCATGAGGGTAAGAAACTATAGAGCCGTGAACTCCCCCCAGTCCATCACACGAACCCATCCATCGACTGTCTACACCTCCTGCTGCCTTGGGAAAGCGGGCAGCATAACCTCTCCCACCCGGCTTATTCATTCTTCAACTTCTTCCATCGGGCAGGAGAAACAAAAGTCTGGGAACACACACTAACAGATTCAAAAGCAGCTTCTTCCCCGCTGACACCAGACTCCTAAACAACCCTCTTATTGACTGATCTGATCTCTTCACACATCTTCTCCTCTGAATGGTACTACACTCCTGTATGCTTCACCCGATGCCTGTGTCTATGTATTTACATTGTGTATTTTATGTTTGCCCTGTGTATTTTCTTTTCATGTACAGAATGATCTGTCTGAACTGTACGCAGAACAATACTTTTCACTGTACCTCGGTACACGTGACAATAAACAAATCAAATCCAATAAGCCGGAGCTGCCCTGTGTGCGACTATTCACTCCATGGCCCGCCACCAGAAGTCCACTTCTGAAAATATTTTTGCACTCAGTTGCATACAACAGTTGTGAATATATAGTAAACCCAATTTAAGCAAAAGGCATTTCGACAATGAATCATTTTTTAAAATAAACTTGACTTCAAGTTAAAAATAATCTAAACACCTCAACAAATGAGGAGGCATAAGAACTGGGATTATTTTTAAATTAACACTTTAGTGAATATGGTACTAAAGCAGAAATAGGGCATTTTAATTTTGTACGTAGTCAAAACCTTTTTGGGAGGTACAAACAATCTTTTGGAAACGACCCGAGAAAAATTCTCATTATCCTATGGCAGTCACTCACTGCTCTAAAACTGTTCATTCTCGCAAAGGAGGATTTAAGATAGGGAGCATACTTCCACAACAGAGATACAGCCCCACAGACTCAGGTTTTAATGCATCCTTCAAGGTTAGAATTTTCATCAAAAAAGCTTTCCATGTGTAGAAAGAGATATTTGATGGAAACGTTTTCAACCATTAGTGAAAGATGTCTCAAACTTCAAAAATCAAATTAATTCTTCGATCTATTTTGAGAGGTGTGTTCAGGCACTATTTTCTTTTGCCTCGATTAAATTTAGGACACAAAAGATAAAAACCGAATTGAAAGTTTAGTTGCTCAGAAATAGATTTGTGATGCTTTCCAAGGATCCATGTTAAACATCACAACTACAGTTTTATACAATTATGTAAAACTTCAAAACAATTCACCAAATCACTTGAGGAGAACAGGAAAACAACTTGACATTGAGATAAAAGATTTTGCAAACCCTTTGCCAACTTGCTAAAAGCAATATCCTGTCTATTTGTGGAAACCCCTCATCTCTACCAAAACACATCCTGTGTTTATGATGCCATATAAAAATGGAGAATTAAAACTACAGGCCGTTAGGTTCACACAATCTGAGCACAGAATTCTACTGTGAAACAAGACTAAGAGCCTTTAAATGGCGCAGCTGCAATATACAAACTGAAATCCTTTGTTCCTCATGATATATTGGTATTAACTATCAAACCAACAGCCATCCATTTAACAATGACAAGAATTTTCTGACGTTTGGTTACTTTAACAGCAATTAAATGATTTATTGGAGCATTACAATTCTGGTTCAGAATTGTGAATCCTCAAGTTCACAGCTTTTAATGGAAGACTATCACATTTTTCAATGCAAATATCTAATGTTTAATGCTAACAAATAATTTCAGATTAAATAAAATACTGCAGCCTTTTTAAACATGAGAAGTGTTGTTTCAGCTACTGTGATTCTCGGAGACTTAAACAGAAGTTTATTTGGTTATGTAGGCCTGACAAACACCATACTTCTTAATAAGAATGGTCCAGTTCAAATGCATCTGTGGACAATCATCAACAGTGCTTCAAGAGTGATCTGCTGCGTGTGCTTGATCAGTCTGGAAATTAACCATTCCTTAAACATTTTATCCCCCCTCTGGGGGCCGGTTTAGCTCAGTTGGCTGGAGATCTGATTTGTGATGCTGAGCGAGGCCAGCAGCGCGGGTTCAATCCCTGTACCGGCTGAGATTATTCATGAAGGTTTGCCTTCTCAACCTTGCCCCTCACCTGAGCTGTGGTGAGCCTCAGGTTAAATCACCACCAGTTAGTTCTCCCCCTCAAAGGCAAAAGCAGTCTATGGTCATCTGGGACTATGGCAACTTTACTTTCTTTCCTCCCTTAAGACTTACAAACTCACCCTTCCCTAGAATGTAATAGTCCCAAAACTAAGTATTTTGATTGCAAAGAATCAAAAGGAGAACAGGCCAAGCAGGGAAAGACTTGATTTGAAAATTGTGTTTAATTTCCTCTATCTGGGATGGGAAGTTCCATATTTTCATTAGCAAGCAGCTCACCACCAGGTGAGAGGTCTACAAATATACCAATCCAGCTCACGTCACTCACTGGCAAAAATGCCAAAGTTACAAAATTCCGGGGTCCAAAAGGAAGGGTCGGTAAGGTAGAAGTACATTCAACATATCTCAAGTATTATTATACTTAAGATTATAAATCAGTAAATGTGTGTAAATCACTCTCATTATGGTACACTATTAATAAATTCAACAGTGAGTTAGTTCACTTTGCTTACCATCAATAACAAATGCTTCAACATCCTCCTCAGCCATCTGAAGCTCCTGCTGAAGCGTGTCAAAGGAAATCTCCTTGTTATCTACTGCCATTCCCATCAAGGTTAAGAGTCTCATTTTTGCTGTGTTCTGTTCATGACAAAGTCCTGCAATCAATGAAAAAAGTTAGGCCGTTGTTCTCTATACTCAATGCACGAGTTTGTCAACTCTCAGTGAACAATTTCTACTTAACCATTACATGTCAAAGTTCTGAACCATATGAAGTCTTATTTACGTTATGTACTCAATTTGACTAAATTTTTCATCGTTAATAAAAAGCAAACACTGGGGCAAGAATTAGACCGAATAACACCCAAGTCAAAAATAAAAGGGCACTTATTGAACTACTACATTACACACAAAATGTTCTGTAACTAAAATAATTAATTGAAATCCATACAGAGACATAGGGAAAAAAATTAAGGAACAATATCAAATTTATTCATCATAAAACAGAAAGAAAATCTTGCATGCAAGTCCTGCATAATGTTACAGCCAGCATTCAAATTTTAATTAATATTGCCTCATCAAACAATGCATTAGTGGCAACAGAACAGTGAAAAACATAATTCACATGAATGAGGGACACTAGGGCAAAACTCCAGCTAATGTGAACTAATGGAAAATTACACAAAAATTAATTAGCGCACACTATTCCTAATTAACAAATGCAAATGAGATACTGATGAACTTTAAGCAGGGTGGTGGTGATGAGACTAGGTTTATTGAAAGGGTACATATGTTAGGGCAAAGCAGTTGACAAAAGATTGTTACTTTTGGCCTATCTTGTCAACATTAATAAAGGCAAATTATGACTTCAGGAATCATGCCGCCTGTTGGAGATACCCTGCAAAACTTCATCCTGCACTTCTAATGCATTGGTGATCCATAAATATTAGACTGCCCTTTTACTTTATATCAGGAGTAAATATTTGTAAAATGCTAATTAATTCAGAACTGTAAATCTTCAACTAAAGTTCCTGTTTGTACACAAAAATACAAGCAATATTTCAGAAATTGGAGACCCTTCTGACCGCTTCACATGGATGTTAAATTGGTGAACACAACAGCAGAGTTTCCAGACATTCTCACTCACATCTCCAGACTTACGAAGAACCAAGCAATCTCTGTAGGTCACAATGGAATATCCAGTCAACAGAACAATTAAACAAAAGCCTGTACACTTTTGAGATGCAAGTTGTAATTTGTTGCTAGAGTATCTCAGACAGGAAGGTCACATATTTGGAACAATAACTTTGTGTATTCAAACTGCTGCAATACTCAGGCTCAGAAGGAGGAAACACCAATTTAAATTTAATTAAAGGTAACAATTCAAAAATGATGAGTAGGGACGACTAACCCCAGCTTTACCTTCATTTCATGTCTAGTTGTTTAATGAACACTAATGCTTGGTTACTAAATGTGTGTAGGAAACTACAGGAATGTGTTTAATACAAGAAATCAAGAAAGGCACTGCCCAGATTAGTGTCAGGTGCAAATACTCTTCAGCTAGGTCTTTCCCACAGTAGGTTCACTATGGAAATAAAACATGGTAATAGAACAGTTCACAGATGCATCATGTGGTAGCATCTGCCTTGGTCTTACATTTCCTGCCACTGAGCAGCGCCTCATCTGTTACACATCTCTACTGTACTCAGTTTATACAATGGTATAAATCATTTTTTTTTTTCCAAACTGTAAAATGTTTGCCAGTTCATACATGTGGTGTTGCTGATAACTACTTGGCTAAATAATTACCAGGTAATTGCTCAGCAGACCTCCATTATCCTCTCAATTATAATGTCTCATTAAAACAAATGCTTGCATTCTGCCTTTCCCCACCCCCCAGTTTAATTTTCTAATTGTTCTTAGTCAGTCCCTGGAGATTGAAAATGATTTACTTCCACTCCGATTCAGTGGGTTGTGAAATAGCAGATATGTGCAATGTACAATCCGCAGACTCACATTTGAGGCAGGCAATGCTTGAAAGCTTGGATAAATGGGTTATTTGTAGGTTTATGCGTTTCTCTGATGCTTTGACTTTGCCTCTGCAGTCCCAAAGACTCAATTTTTGGTGCCTTTCTAAAGCACGTTTTGGTTGGCCATAGGCTGGGGTCTCCCATGAGTAAGCGGGTACTCCTGACCTCATCAGGCATGCATTCAGGACAACCCTAAAGCGTTTATGCTGACCTTCTGGGAGTCTCCTGCCACAACCTAGTTCCAAGTAGAGCAGTTGCTTCAGCAATGTAGTGTCGGCATACGAATGACATACCCCACCTGGTAGAGCTGGTTTGGAGTGTTAATGCCTTGACACTAGGCACGTTGGCTCGGAGAGGACACTGCTTTCCTTGCCACCAGATTTGAAGGATCTTGTGAAGGTACCGTTAATAGTACTTCTCTAGTGTTCTTTTTTTAAAAAAATTTAGAGTATCCAATTCATTATTTCCTATTAAGGGGCAATTTAGCGTGACCAATCCACCTAACCTGCACATCTTTGGGTTGTGGGGCCGAAACCCATACAAACATGGGGAGAATGTGCAAACTCCACACGGACAGTGACCCAGGGCCGGGATCGAACCTGGGTCCTCGGCGTCATGAGGCAGCAATTCTCTCGTGTTCTGAACTGCCTGAAGGTTATCCAAGTCTCCAAAATGTATAGGAGCACAGGGATTACTGCTGCTCATTATCCAAGCACATAAGCCAATACAAACAATTGTATATAAAATCATGACAGCACAAATAACATGGACAGTGGCGCATCAGGTCAAATTTGAGTAGTTCAATCGCAATGTTGCTGGGTCAAAATACTGTGGGTGTACCCACACCACATGGGACTGCTCCTGATAATCAACTTGCATTGTAATACAGTCAGGATTTGGGGTTTTCAGAACCAGCGGCTACATTGTTTTAAGACAGATCTGTGCGGTTTCATTCTGCGTGCCTTCTCACCTGCTTTTGATGTGCCTCTTAAAATGTAAAAGAAACATTATCCCTAAAAACGAACAGATGCCTGCTATAAAATATTTTTAGATCAGCAGTTTCCTAGCAATCCTGGAAAGATTGAAAGAACGCCCAGCACCCAAATATATCTAAAACTACAAGGGTTCAATTCCCTTTCCACTCACATGGCAGGGAATAGAGAAGAGAGAAAGCAGTGCTTTATAGCTCATACAGGTTACTGAAATTAAGGCCCCGGCAACAAACCAGAGTCTTCAGCTGCTCAATGAAATGAAAACGAAAGAGAAAGGAATCATAGAATTTACAGTGCAGAAGGAGGCCATTCAGCCCATCGAGTCTGCACCAGCCCTTGGAAAGAGCACCCTACTTAAGCCCATACCTTCACCCTATCCCTGCAACCCACCTAACCTTTTTGGACACTAAAGGCAATTTATCATGGCCAATCCACCTAACCTGCACATCTTTGGACTGTGGGAGGAAACAGAGTACCCGGAGGAAACCCACGCAGACACAGGGAGAACATGCAGACTCCGCACAGGCAGTGACCCAACCTGGGACCCTGGAGCTGTGAAGCAACTGTGCTACCGTGCTGCCCTAGGAGAGCAATGTATGAGAGAGAGAGTGAGTCAGTCAGAGCGAAATAAGGAAGAGAAAATGAAATCACATTGAAAAATAGCTTTGGAAGCCTGTGTGTTAAGGTACAAATTAGCCAAAAATTTGAGATTACTGCAAGCAACTTCAAATGTATACTATGAATGCATTGGGATTTACAAGCCTTAAAGAATATTAGTCCAAATCCTCCAGTCGCCAGATCATCAGAGACTCAAAAATGTACGTCAGAACTCAACTCAAATTCTGATACGCTGACCTCTGTGGGAATTGCCAACAAAGTGTTACCTTGCAACACCCCTGCTCCCTTGGACACTTTGCAACATCTCCAACTGAGCTCGAGTCGGAGACTTTGGACAGTTCCAATGTACTTAGCTGACAATTACCCCAAATTAGTCCAAATTTCTCTCTTCTCAACCCCCATCTTCCCCCACCACCCAAAACCAAAAGGTAGCCCTCAACAAAATTAAGCTAGGGTGTTTTCCCCTCAAAAAGAGCTCTTGAAAAAAAAAATATTTTGCCCCCTGCCTAATATTCTGAATCTTCTTACAAAACAGCTTACTCGCTGTCAGACTAATTTCTAAGCATGAGCTGTATTACTCTTTCCAAGAGCCAGTGCAGGCTCGATGGGCCGAATGGCCTCCTTCTGCACTGTAAATTCTATGAATCTATGAATTACAGAGACATCAGATGCGCATAGCATTGTTTCAAGTACCAAGTTTTAAAAGCATCTAAATTTCTGCCAAACACATTTACTTATTACTGTTATGTCAAAATCCTAATGCAGCAATAAAGTATTCTGCATCACTAAGCAATTTCTGCATTTGTTAAACCCTGCCATCCTAAAGCATGTGCAAGATGAAAATTGCATCTTAATACAAATAAGACACTAGAAATCACTGCACCTTTTAAACAGTCAATTACACAGCACTGTGGGAGTGCTGAAGTGTTAATTACCACTCCCTCCAGCAGTGTGTAAATAAGGAGACTGCTGACACCAACACTCCCTGCTTTAATGATTAAGCAGATTATCTAGTTTGTGGAGTAGAGTGTGATAGAACTTGAACAGTTTTCTGCAGCAATTCACTGAGCACATCTTTTGCTCAGTACAGGTTGGAACTATGTATATTTAATCAGACCGCTCTCAATGTATAGTGTTTGATAAGTGGACATAAATCCTTTCTCTAAATAAACAGCAACTTCACAGAGTCGGCACATTAAGTATGGTCATTGACACTTTTAAAGGTTAGAAGGTTAATGCTAAAAACAATGTTACCCCCAAACTGCTGCATAATGAGAATTTGCAGGTCACTGCTGGGTACAATTCCACCTCACAAACAAAATGACATCCTGAATGATCAACGGATTTCTGTATTGGCAGACTATCCCAGTTTTAAAATAACCATCTTTTTTCCATTCAACATATAAAACCATTAGAGAACATTTCTTTAAAAAAAAAATTTAGAGTATTCAATTTTTTTTTCCAATTAAGGGGCAATTTAGCAAGGCCAATTCACCTACCCTGCACATCTTTGGTTGTGGGGGTGAGACCCACGCAGACACAATGTGCAAACTCCACACGGACAGCGACCCTGGGCTGGGATCGAACCCGGGTCCTTGACATCAGAGAAGATTTCTAGCATTTCATATGTGTAATTAGTAAAATGCAATGAGGAACACTACAGTGATTACAGTATGTCACCAAATCAATTAAAAAATCACTATCCAAACCCCCCCCATCCTGCAGAAATCCACCATCAACTTTTAAAGCATGATGTATTTGAAGATATTACTTGTTTTTAATAACGTACTTCAGCAGTTGTTCTGCTATTTATTCATTCTTGCTTAAAGGGAGGCCAATAACTTCGAGATTTGTAAATTAAAGCACCCTCTATAAAAATGCCTGGCCTTTGTGAATATGAACATGGAAAAGAAAAACGGTGCAATATTTCACACAAATTCCAGTCCCATCTGTGGCAGGAATAGGAGCAGACGAGACTGGAAAATTTTCAGAGGAGTCAATCGGAAGGGATGAATTAGACATTCTGAATTCTCCCTCCCTGAACCTGAGCAGGTGCCGGAATGTGGCGACTAGGGGATTTTCACTAACTTCATTGCAGTGTTAATGTAAGCCTACTTGTGACACTAATAAAGATTATTATTATCACTATTCCTTCATGGTCGCTGGGTCAAAATCCTGGAACTCACTTCGTGATATTTCTTAACGTCACAAGCAGTAATGTGTAATTAGGGCACTTTCCTGCCCTATGCCTTTTGAGTCCCTTAATGTCCAAAAATCAGTCTTGAACATCCTCAAACCTGAGCATCTACAGCCCTCAGGAGGTAGAAAATTCCAAAGATTTGAAACCGTGAAGAAATTGATCCTAACTCCAGTCCTAAATGATTTTCTAATTCTCCCTCTCCAAGTTGAAGTCCCTATACTTTTGTAGGGAATTCTCTTCCCTTGCAAAACGACACAGATTAGGAGCTCTGCACAAGGAATCACAGTCAACAGCAACAATTTGGGATTCACTTTATAAACTAATTTATTAGTTTAATGTCAACGGTAGACTTTATATAAAAATCTCAATGGCCAATTCAAAAATATTAACCCAAATGTGTAGTGACTAAGAAAGCAGGACGGTGCTTGTGACGTTAAGAAATATTACGAAGTGAGTTCCAGGATTTTGACCCAGCGACCATGAAGGAATAGTGATAATAATAATAATCTTTATTAGTGTCACAAGTAGGCTTATATTAACACTGCAATGAAGTTAGTGAAAATCCCCTAGTCGCCACATTCCGGCACCTGCTCAGGTTCAGGGAGGGAGAATTCAGAATGTCTAATTCACCTAGCAAGCACGTCTTTTGGGACTTGTGGGAGGAAACCGGAGCACCCGGAGGAAACCCATGCAGACACGGGGAGAACGTGCAGACATAGTTCCAAATCAGAATGATGTATGACTCGGAGGGAAACGTGCAGGTGGTGTTCTCATGCAAATGCTGCCCTTGTTATTCTAGGTGGTAGAGGTTGTGGGTTTGAAAGGTTGTGAGGTACCGACTAAGGAGTCTTGATGTGTTGCTGCAGTGCATCTCGCAGATAATTTACGCTGCTGCTGCCAATGCACATTGGTGATGGAGGGAGTGAATGTTTAAAATTTTTGCGAGACAATTATTCAAAGTGAAATAATCCATCTTTCTAAACAATTCAGCCATGAAGAAAATAAAGTGTACTCTTTCAAACTACAAGTGTTAGCTATTATTTGAAAGAATTAAATCTCACCCAATGAATCGATGAAATCTTTGTTATTCTGGTAGAATTTGACATAGGCCACTAATTTTCCACTAACAAAAATAGTCAAGAGCTATTGAAAAAAGACAGATACATAAAGTTAATATAAATCCAGTGTGAAGTTACATAACAAACTGTTGGTGCACAATTAAAATGCATATATTTATACAGACGGAGTAATACTGTGCCAGATATTCAAAACGGAAGCTAACTTGGACGGGGGGGGGGAATTTTGGCATGCTACCAGGTTTCATTGTGAGAAAACTGTAGTTAATCAGAAACATTTATCAAATAGGCTTATAAACAGTTTATTTATTTTAAATAGTCACAGACTAAAACAAATCAATGTTAAATATCAGGAGACAATAACAACAGGAGGTCTTGACTTAAACTTTTTGTAACTGTTCAGAAAAATTAAGCCATGTGACATTAAGCAACCATAATTTTTAAAAGACAACAAAAAATGTTGGAAACACTCAGCATGTCTGGCAGCATCCGTGGAGAGTGAAACAGAGTTAGAGTTTCAGGTTGATGACCTTTCATTAGAACGGACATGGACCACGACAACTGGAACCTCCCCCTCACATGCAACATTTTTCTCCACCCACAAGGAGTCTTTAAACCTGGCACTGGGCAGGCAATAAATCCTCCAGAATTCCTGCTGGTGGCTGCAGAGAACACATCTATTGCCCCAACCATACAGCCCCCTATCACCACTACATTCCTTTTCTCATACTTCTCTTGAATGGTATCCTGCACAATGATGGTCTGTTTGCCACCATACTCACCCAATAGATAGAAAGCACCTCACATAAACGACAGAAGAGTTCCAACACAAAATATGGCCATGTCTGTACTGGCTCTCCAAATGAGTAATTCACTTAAGTGCCGTTCCCTTGCCTTCTCCCTGTAGCCCTGCACATTCTCTCTTTTCAGATAATAATCCAATTCCCTCTTGAATGACTTGATGGAACCTTCCTCCACCACACTCAGGAACTGCATTCCCAATCTTAACCACTCAGAGTTAAAACATTTCACCTTGGTCACTTTTACCAATTACTTTGCATTTGTGCCCTTGCATTCTCGACCCTTTCGCAAGTGGGAACAGTTTCTCCAAATCCATGTCCAGATCCCTCAAGATTTTGAATATCTATCAAATCTCCTCTTATCATCAAGAAGACAGCACCAATTTCTCCAATCTTCATAACAGATATTCCTCATCCCGGAACTGTTCATGAATTATTTTCCCACACTCTCGCCAGTGCCTTCATCTGTTGGCCAAAGTCAAGGGCCGAGGTTCCTCCATTGTTACATCCTGGATCCCCAGACCCACCTTACTCGTAGTCACACCCTCTCATCCCTGATCACTGGCCAACTCAAAGTTCCACTTAACCCATGGAGTGTGACTCCCTCCTGGAACAAAGTGTCCCAGTAACTCTTCTTTCCTCTTTCCCCCTCCCCCCCTCCCCACTACCCCGTTGATGCCCTGTCTGCAGTGCAGCAACTCTTGGCAAAGCTCCTGAACTACAGAAACTTACCGCAGATATCGTTGGTCTGGGATTACAACACTCTGCACTAACTCACATACCGAAGTTAAAGCATGCCACCTGTCTTGCCATGACTATTTAGCCTTAATTAGTTACTATAATAATAATCATTATTGTCACAAGTAGGCTTACATTAACACTGCAATGAAGTTACTGTGAAAATCCCCTGTCGCCACACTCCGATGCCTGTTCAGGTGCACTGAGGGAGAATTCAGAATGTCCAATTCACCTAAAAGCAGGTCTTTCGGGATTTGTGGGAAGAAACCAGAGCACCTAGAGGAAACCCATGCAGCCACGGGGAGAATGACTCCGCACAGTAACCCAAGCCAGGAATCGAACCTGGGACCCTGGTGCTGCGAAGCAACAGTGCTAACCACTGTGCTACAGGGCCGCCTTAATTTTATAAAGTAATAACAAAATAATAACTAACAGTTTCCTAGCTTAGAGCCAAAAAAGAGCAACACTCAGCAGGCACTGAACAAAAAAATGAAAGCACGTCCCTCTTCTGCACCAAATTCCCACTCTGAAGCACTCTGATTACTCTGTGCTCCAGTGTCAGAAAATTCCATTTATTTAGATACAGCTGGTGATTGAATTTTGGATTCAAAATGATGTTTGATACCGGCATTCGCGAGCACTTGGTAGCATGTCAAAATATCTCTTGTAGCCCCAGCCCGATCTGAAATAGGGTTGAACAACCAATGCAAGAAGCCAAGATTTTGACCTACAGTTCAAATTAAAATAGGCATTGAAAGTCCCATTTGGATTAGATTCTCCGCCATGCAACCGAGACAGTTTTTACCTCAAAACGCCCTGCAGTCTGCTGTCCTAATGAAATGTTTAATTCAAGCTATGGAAAAATAATTTAACATGCTACATTTGAAAAAGTTCAACAGCATGTGGGAATTGAACAAATGCCCAGTAATCCTCACTTCAATGCTCCCAGCATTATAACCAAAAGATCAAAGGGGACTTTTGGGACCCATCCAGTAGTTGCAGTTGTACTTGACGGAGCATTGTACTGAGTGTTATTAAAGTGCTTACCAGGCTCAATACAACACTAGCGATTTAAAGGATACAAATCAGTTGGCTCCATGATTACCATTTACTAAGGAAGATTACACATCCCATTAAAAAAGGCACCCGAAATAAAAGACAAAACTTTAATACCAGCAAAGCTACAATCAAAGATTTTTCCCCAGCGCATTTCATAAATGGGATAACTAACGCATTGTTACGAGAGAGAACGAACGAACAGGGAAGATTGTTGTCAAACCTAGCTCTTGCACCTAGTCACATGCACCATCAGCACAAAGCAAATCTTGGCTTATGATGTGGAAAATATGGATTTTTTCTTAAAAGAATTGGGTTTTCATTTTATACACAGGATGACAAGACTGCTGTTAAGTTGTAACAATTTGCCATCAAAATATTTTGCCAGACTTTTCCCCTTCATTTTCTAGCAACTTATAGAATTAACTTGTACAATGTTTTAAAAATCTTAAAACGGCTGCACAAATGAACAAGATTGGAGAGGGCAAACAGGCCATCTTATGTAACCAGTCCTAAATGGTTAGACCACTCACATCATGAATGAGCTCTCCTTCCAGGAATCGAACAGGTTTCAAAGCAAGAAGATGGTCAAAAAGAAATGTGTTTTGATCCTTCAACGCTCTTACAATGCATCTGTCAGAGAGAAATTCAACAAAATGTTTACTAATTCCACTGCAAAATATTCCACTTAATTAGACAACTTGCAATCATTACGATAATCTGCAGTATACAATTCAGGACAATTAGGAACTTATTTTTCCACCTAGATCAAAACTACTCAAAAAGCAACTGATATTTATGTAGAAACAAAAAACAGAAAATTCTGGACAATTTCAGCAGATCTGACAGCATCTGTGGAAAGAACATGGAGCTAATGTTGAGAGTCTGGATGACGTCAAATTTAGTGTTTCAGTTTGCACCAAACAAGGTGACATTACCTGTGAGCATCAACTCTTGCTTGTGAAGCATTATCTTCTGTGTAACTGCCCAGCAATTCCACCATAATTTTAGCTGCAGCATCACTGCAAAAACAATTTGAAAAATTAAAAGTATAGCCGATAACAAACTATGGTAACTTAATTTATTTAATCATATTTTAAAAAGACCAGATCAGGTTTCTATGAGGTCAAGTGGTGTTCTAATCAAGCTGTTTAGATGGAGAAGAGCCATTTCTCTGGGGGAATGGTTGGTATCCAGAACCAGGGAACAATCCTTTATTTAAAATATTTTTAATCATGTTTTTTATATTTTAACATTTTTAATAACGTAGCAAAGAAAAAAAAAAACAACCCCCCACCCCCCAATAACCTCAACAAACATTGCACAATGAACCCTCCCTCCCCTTTAACGGCTTACAGTACCCAGCTCTTTGAAATAGTACAAACAAACCCCATCTCTTGTGGAACCCCTCACTCGACACCTCAAAGCAAACTTCACCTTTTCCAGATACAGAAACTGCATTAGATCCCCCAACCACACCGAGGCACAGGGTAGAGCAACTGACCTCCACCCCAACAAGACACGCCTGCAAGCGATCAGCAAGGCGAAGGCCAACACATCTGCCCCCGCTCCAGTCTGCAGTTTCAGCACTCAAATATGGCCCCCAGGGAACTGGGCTCCAAATCCACGTGCAAGACCCCCGACACGGTGAAGAACAACCTCTAAATTCTTGACAACTCAAGGCAGGATCACAACATATGAACATGATTGGCTGGGTCCCACCTACACCACTCACAAGTATCCTCCATGCCTTCAAACAACTGGCTCATCCTCAACTTCATCAGGCGCGCTCTATGCACTACCGTTAGCCATATCAACCTCAACCTCTCACGCGAGGTTGAAGCATTCACCCTCCGCGGCACCTCACACCACAGCCCCTCGCCCAGCGCCATCCCCAGCTCCTCCTCCCACTGGCCTTAACCCCCTCCAGAGATGCCAAATCCTCCTCCAAAATCCTCCCACAGATCAACGATATGACCCATCCCATCACCAACAGCACCCCCCTCCAACAATGAGGGTGGTCTCTTCCTCCCCCCCCCACCAAACAATGAGGGTGGTCTCCCCCACCCACACACACACACACACACACACAACTGTCGCCCTCTCTGAAGCAGCATCCTCCTAATCCTTGCCACCTTACGTGCCCACACAAACAAAATCAACCATTCCAGCCCCATAAAAAACATTTAGGCAAAAAGACTGGTAAGCACTGAAATTAAAACTGCGGCAAAATATTCATCTTAACCGCCTACACCTGGCCTGCCAATGATAGTGGAAGGCTGTCCCATCTCAATACATCCGCCTTGACACTACCCACCAGGCTTGTAATATTCAGGGCACACAGAGCAGGACACAATCCTGAGTCACCTGCATTCCCAAGTATCTAAGGTGGTTAGCTGCCACCTTAAATGTCCCCCCCTCTTCCCCCCCCCCCCCCCCCCCCAGCCCTACCCCCGCCCCCAGAAAAGACACCACAAAACACTCACTTTTCCAAATTTAACTCATAGCCTGAAAAAGCTCCAAATCTCCTAAGCAGTCCCATTATATCCCTCCGCACCCCAGGAAGAGCCTGGGTTGCAGATATATAACGACAGATCATCAGCATACAGAGACAGCCAATGCTCCAACCCCACTACCCACTTCCATTTAGCCAAGCACTTGTGCGGTATGGCAAAGGGCTCTATTGCCAGTGCAAACAGGAGGGGGGACATGGAGCACCCCTGTCCCGCTCCCCTATGTAACAGAAAGTACACAAATGCAACTCATTCATGCGCACACTTGCCTTTGGTTCCTTGTCCAGCAAATGAACCCATGCCACAAACTTGGACCCAATCCCAAATTTCATTAGTGTCACAAGTAAGCTTACATTAACACTGCAATGAAGTCACTGTGAAAATCCCCAGTCATCATCTCCGGCTATGTTCAGGTACACTGAGAAAGAATTAATTCACCTAACAAATAATGTCTTTTAGGACGATTGGGAGGAAACCGGAGCGCCTGGGGGAAACCCACGTAGACACAGGGAGAACATGCAGACTACACACAAGACAGTGACCCATGTTGGCAATCGAACCCGGGTCCCTGGCGCTGTGAAGCAAGTGCTAACCGCTGTGCTACCTTAAGTCTTGTAAGTTTCCATTGATCCAGCATCCAGGAACTCTCTGGGGGAGGTTGTGCCACATATTTCTCTTTTATGGAATAGGGACTTCCTGGTTCTAACTTGTAAGATTGTCCCCATGTGAATCTCTCTCCAACACCGCAAACAAATAGCTCCACTCCACCCGATCAGATGCCTACTTGGCATTGTGCCACCACCACCTTTGGCTCCCTCCCTTCTGCCGGAGAAAGCACCAAAAGCACCACATTCAACAGATGCTGCACATTCAACGGCAACTGCGTGCCCTTTACGAACCCCGTCTGATCCTCCCCAATCATCGTCGGGAGGCACTCCTCCAACTTTAGCGCCAGCGCCTTAGCCAAAATTTTGGCATCCACATTCACATGGGGACAATCTTTTAAGTTAGAGCCAGAAAGTCCCTATTCATAAAAGATAAATATGTGGAACAATCTCCCCAGAGTTCCTGGATGCTGGGTCAATGAAAACTTGCAAGACTTAAGATTGACAGATTAGGTAACGGTGTCAGGGGAAATGGATCAAAGTTAGATTGATGGAACAGAGGCACAAATCAGTTATCATCCATTTGAATGTGGCGGAAGAAGTTGGAGGGACTGAATGTCCTACTCCTATTTCTATAATCAGCAAATCTCTGGTGCCACTGCTTACAGTCAATCAGAACATTTGCTTTTTTTTTGCATGGACAGGAAATTTGCATCATGTAAAAATAAAGGCTACTGCCTCCCTTTGAGCACTACAAATCCTAATTTCTATATTTACAAGTTGCAGAAATTCTGGCTCGAGCATTATGTTCTTAGAGGATTGCTTTGCTTTTTATTTTGAAGTTTCATAAGAGAATTGCAAATAGGGAAAAAGAACTTCAAAAAAAAGTTTAGATATATACTAGAAAATGTAACTAAGATAATTGCTTTAGAAAAGTAACATATCTTAAAATCAATTAAGAATTTGATCTGAGGCTGGGGTTGATGCAGCTAAAGGTGATATATAGAATGCACCTGAAAATCAAAAATGAGCCGGCTGTTTGAGGGAGTAGGGATACTTGTAAACAGTGTGGGAGGGGCCCGGCTAATCATGTACATATATTCTGATCCTGCCCGAAGTTGGAGAAATTGTGACGGTCGTTCTTCAGCACAATGTTGGCCGTCTTGCATGTGGACTTGGAGCCTGGTCCCCTGGGGGCCATAGCAGCGGAGAGTCATGTGATCAATGTCAAATGTGACATTTTAAAAAGTCTGACAATCACCTCTACAGTTGCATTGGTAGCACGGTGCAAAATAAAATATTTCTACAGAAGTTTCTAAGAGTCCTCAAGAATTGCCAAATGTACATTTGCCACAGTCGTAGATTTCAAGCACCAAGTTAATTTTATTTTTCCATACTCTTATAAGCTTACACATTAAAGCCCAATACAGATACAGAACCACAGTGATAGTGCTTATAATTTGCTTATAACCTGTGTTTTAAAAAACGCATTTTTAAAGCAGGGTGGATTTGCAAGAATTTTATTATGAAGTGAAATCATTTTGTAAACAAAAAGGTTTTATCATCAGCATAGATTACTATATTAGGTAACAAGGATCAGGTTTTTTACAAATTCTGAATGAACTGAGGCCCAAAATCCAAGCAAGCCAAACACCTCGGCATAAAAGAAATCAATGCTTCACATTTACCTCTCACTAAAGTGAGCTGAGGCAGTTGTTATGACGAATGTGATATAAAATAGTTACTTTAGAGATATTAGTTACTGTAATGTAGAGATAGGCCAGTCTCATTCTGGTGAGTTCACAGATAAAGGATTTCAGACCGCATGGCAAAGCAAGGAGGAGGTGTGTCCACCATAGGAGGAGACAAGGATGCTGGGTAATAGGGGCCAGAGGAAGGGATTGGAAGTGAGCCAATCAGAATGTCTGACTAGGTCACGAGGGGTATAGGATGACCTATGGGAATCGTGTATGTGAAACTTGATACCATTTGAATTGATTTGCAGAGATCCCTTTGTCTCTTTGTTCATTCGTTTTCCGGGATGTAGGAGACTGGATGTGTCCTATGCTTCTGTGAAATGAATCAAGCTTGCAAGCTAAATAAAATAACTAATGCTGTACCTGCAAATCCATCTCGACTTTTATTGAGGCCACTGACGGGTAAAGAAATTTGGGATTTGACAATTGGTGCCGAAAACCCGGGATTTCTCAAGACGGTTCTGACCAACTGCGAAATCAGAATTAGACTGATTATGAACAGGGAGAGTGGGAAGAAGGGGCCCACAATGTATAGCTGGAAAATCACCGCGCATTGCTTTTTCCCCTCTTCTTATCGTCTGATTAGTCTTGTCACTCGCGGTTGGTACGGAAAGATCGTCTCGACGAAATCAAAGGTCAGTCTGGGGATTAGCAAATTAAACTGATGGGATATCATAATTGATAGTTCAGTTTTGGGTTAATTGTGTTGTTGATTAACTGATGGGACATCGAGAGATGGTTCAGTTCTACGAGTGTTGTTGATTAACTGATGGGACATCGAGAGATGGTTCAGTTCTACGAGTGTTGTTGATTAACTGATGGGACATCGAGAGATGGTTCAGTTCTACGAGTGTTGTTGATTAACTGATGGGACATCGGAAGATGGTTCAGTTCCACGAGTGTTTTAAATCTATAGTTGATTAAGCTAAAATTGTACCCTTGGACTGTAGTGGCGAAAAACACAGTTCTGAGGACTAGTTGAGATTGTGGGGAATTGCTTGGATAAATTTCAAGAGCTGGATGCTGCATGTTGGTTGAAGCAGAAGTCTCTCAAAGGGTTAACAGCAGCAGCCAAAGTTAAAGACGACAGACAGTGCTTCTCACTCAGGCCTTGAGATAACAGCAGCAGCCTGTAGTGTAATCGGATACCTTTCCTTTGAGTCAGTGAACTCCAGCAAAGTTACGTTTTGAATTAATTAAAGGAAACCAGTGAGTTTCTCCACCTCTTTGATAAAAGTTATTATTTTCGAAAGCAATTGATTGAAATTGCCAGAATCTTAAGTTTTACTTACTTGAAATAATGTTTATCTCATTTTATTTGTGAATTAATAGAAACTTAAAGATCACTGACACCATTTTAAAAAAGTGTAAATCTGGAGATGATAGTTGACTTTGCCAACATTTTTGTGAATGTAAGAAAAACTTGTTAAAAGAAAAATTGTTAAGATAAAGAATTAATTAAGTTGTAAATGTTATACAAGTTTGTGTTAAGCAAATCGTAAATTTAGTTCTGAGTTGAGATCAGAGCTAAGCTTGCAAGTTGCAGTAATTCAATTTGAATTTTCAAACATTTTTAAGTTTTAAAAGAACACTGTTAGAACCTTTTCAATCGTTTTGCCAAGAAAAAAAACCACGCAAGTAGAGACAGGAAAGGCACGGGTCAAACAAAAGATGAGCTACGTAGTTCAATGGCTGGCCTTGAATTGACAGAAAATGATTAATTCAATAATTTAAAAATGTCAGTAAAGGTTTTGACTGCACCTGTAGCATTGTCTGCACTAATTCCAGAACCACCAGAGTATAATAATTTATATCCAGTCACTGCTCCCCAGATTCCAATCATGCCAGTAACTCCAGCCCTTTTTCGTTGATAGTGTGGGTCCTGATTTACCATCTTCACGATCAGTAGAGAAAGAGGAGCTCTGTTCCGCAAGCTCAGTTAGCTCTCGGACCAGATCTCGGACAGCGAGAGAAGGGCTTGATCCTAACCAGAAACAATTAAGCATATCACCTAAATCCCTCCAAACCAAGGGGACACCGCAAATTTCAGAACAAAGGGAGCTGCAACAGATGATTTTGAAGAGAAAGAACTCCCTCTAGTGACAGGGAGGGACGAAGTCTTGGAAGAACCAGAGGAAATAGCTAGAGTGCCCCCTGGTGAGACGCGGAGACAGTTGCCGATTAGGAAGATACCAATCACCTGAATTATGCTAGCCACGCCGCACTTCAGCAAGCCCATGCGTTAGACGACGATAGACGGACACAGACCCTGAATGCGTTGAATAGCACATTTCAAAAGCCCATAAATATTTCTGCTATCTTAGACCTAAAACCTAAGAAGACTGAAGAGCCAAAAGAATTTCTGGAGCGTTTTAATTAAATCTACCGTGGGCAGTCAGGCGACTTGCCATATCAAAATGGTCAGAATTCCCCTCAATATTGTGCTATGTTAATGCATTGCCTACCACCTTCCGTGGCTACTGCTGTGAAATGTAATAACATGAATTGGACAGAGAACGACCCTTCCCAGATGGCAAGGGCAGTCAGATTTTATTGGAAGGAGGGTGTAGTCCAGGAAGGAGGCTCAGTTACAAAGGTTAAGACTGAGTATGTAATGAAAAAGGATGATCTGCGACCCCAACAAGCGGCAGAAATGGTAGTTTACCAGCAGGAGCCCCAATATTGTGACTTTGGGTGGGTGGATCAGCGAGGGGGAGGATATCAAACCCACCCAAAGGGACCCTCAGCTCCTTTTTATGGCCCACCGTATGCACCAACAGCTTTACAACCGCCGCCCCCTCTGAGGGGCCATTGGTCTACTGGGAGAAGAGGACAGGGCAGATATAGAGGGAGCAATGCATGTTTTAATTGCGGCCGTGCAGATCACTGGCAACAGGAATGCCCCTTTTAAAAGACAGGCAGCAGAAGGAGGGGGTACCCACCAAGGGGAAGACAGACGAGATACACTGACTTCTCCCAGGCAAACCCTTTCCCAACACAGGATTGACTAGCTAATTTAGTCATAAGGACTCTCCAATCGGACAGGGAACCTATTATCTCTCTGCAGATAGGAGATTAACATCACTCATTTGTAAACGACACTGGAGCAGCCATGTCTTCTGTGCAATCAGAACTTCGACTACCATTATCCGACCACACGCAGCAATTGTCGGGGTTCTAAGGACAGGTGTGTGAGTATCCTATTTCTGAACCTGTGACAGTCACTTACGAGAATAAGTCTGCAGATCATCAGTTTGTAGTGACTACTGGATTGGACTGTAACTTGTTGGCCCGAGATTTACTGTGTATCTTCCAGCTACAGCTAGAGTACGGAGACGAAGGGGTAACGGTCCAATCATGGAGGATGAGACAACAGTGCTATATTTCTATCACCCCCAGTGGTGGACGTTAGACATTGAACATTCACTGCATCACGTTACCCTGGCCTATGACAGAACCGGACAAAACAGGAAGTTGGAGGACAAATACCGGCCATTAATTGGGACCGAATGGCCAGTCAAGGTTACAGCCAGTCACGGGAAAAGAAGGTACAGCCGATTTTGTTACAATATCACCACATTTATGGCCACAGTCAGCTTCGGTAAGCCCTCATATTTCACGTCAGGTCCACGACCAGTACCATGCCAGGGATCTGGGGCAAATGGTAAGGAGGGCAGTGGATCATTCGGATCCAACAGAGTACGCACTTCAAGTCATGCCAGACGGCACTGCCATAAAATATTTTGAGGTCCCTGAAACAATTAACACTCGACTGCAGCATCACTGGGGACATGATGTTTTGGAATATGTCAATCCACAGGTCTGGGCGAAATACCCATCACAAGTGGGAAAGACAAATGTTACACCTATAAAGGTAACGATTAAGGATCATGTAAAGCTACCTTCCATTCGGCAATACCCCCTGAAATCCCAAGCTGCTCCGTCTATAGACAAATTAATTCAAGAGCTGTTGCAACAGGGTATTTTGGTCCCTTGCCAATCAGAATGTAACACCCCCATACTTGCTGTGCCTAAACCAGCCAAACCAGACCAGTACCGATTAGTACAGGATTTACGTTCAATCAATGCCATCGCATAGCCGTTACATGCTCTCACCCTCCAACAGGATATTACGGTGTATAGCTCCCACTCGGTCATCGCACTACTGAGGCAACTGCAGACTCAGCATCTTACCGCAGCTCGTCAGAATAGGTAGGAGATATACCTTTTGAACAATCCACGTCTGACATTTAAACACTGTACCACTATCAATCCAGCCTGTTTTCTTAGTGGTCCCCCTGTCCATGAAGACGCACCTGGCCACGACTGTTTAGCCTTGATTCAGGAAACTACCACAATAAGGGGCGATTTGAGTGACATTTCGTCAGAACAACCTGACATGATTATGTGTGGTCAAATATCCCACCGGGGTTTAGTTAATGACTTACTGCAGGCCGTTCTTATGCCCGCGCAGATTTCCGTTATTAAATGCGCTGCCCACACAAATGGTAAGACCCCAGTTGACATTGGTAATGAACAAGCAGATTGTGCAGCGCGGACAGCCGCGCAAATTCAGCAAGTGATGGTGCCTAAAATGTTAAGTCAGACTAAACGATCTACTATAAATATGTCTGCTTCTGACAAGTCAATGCCAACCATCCAAGACGTCATAAGGTTACAGGAGGACGCTCCTGAGAGTGATAAACAAATGTGGAAACGGTTAGGTTGCACATATGATTCTGTTTCCTCTTTATGGACCACGCCAGCACATCAGACTTGTATGTCTGATGTACTGGATTTATGGGTCATCGAATGTGTACACTTTGCAACTCATTGTGGGGCTCAGGGGACTAGTGATTTGTTGCTGGACACTTGGTGGCACCCTAAAATACAGGGGTTGGCCCAGAGTATCAGTAATCGGTGTTTGATTGGTCAGCAATATAACACCGGAAAAGGTATCCCTTGTGGGATGGGGCAAACCCCGTTGCCCAGTGGTCCCTTTGAGACGCTCCAAATGGATTACATTGAGTTGGAAAGGTGTCAATGTTCTAAATATGTTTTGGTCATTGTGGATGGGTTCAGCAGATGGGTTGAGGCGTATCCGACTACCGATAATAAAGCTGCTACTGTGGTTAAAGTTCTGATGCGGGAAATCATTCCCCGGTACAGTAGACCAGCTCAGTTGCGTTCTGATAACGGGCCTCATTTTCTTGGACAGATTAACCTGCCTCCCTTCTCCAGTGCTATTTTACAGGTGTGGAGCATGATGGGGTGGCTACGCACCGTCTGTGTGATATTTGGCCTCACCTTGCTTGGAGTGTCATTGGCGATGGACATGGAAAAGGGGATTATCATCTATATTTGTAACCCCAACCAATCTACAAGGATACATCACCTATGCAAAGGTGATGTTCTTCGCTGCCCCCATATACGAGGACATGGTATCGACTCATGGAAGGTCGTCAAAGTTAAGGAGAATGCAGGAGTCATGAAGCAATTGCACCGGTCCCGGCGATGGGAAGGGAACATTATATGGACATTGCCTTGTTTTTGGAGTACATGTAAATTTGATTTTTGATGTGTTAAGATTGGTGCGATAAAGGTAACATCAGACCGTCAGGAGAGCGTAGGAAGAGGCTATGAGAGAGAGAGAGAGAGAGAGAGAGAGGGACTAGAGAGAGGACGGGGCGTGTGAGAAGGGAAGTACAGCTAGAACGTAGGTTACCGGGAGATACACTTAAGTTAGTTAAAGGCCAAACTGAGGAAAACCTGGGTAGTATGAATCACTTCTACCAGATTTACCACCGCTTGTATGGCCACGGACGGGTTGTCTGCTACCCGGACCTCGCAGCGGTGTCTAGGTTATTTTCTGTTTCACCGCTTTGGGGCACTCCCCAAACGGTGGTTCATTGTCAGCGTTCCGAGCCACCGCCCGAGCAAGTCACTCTTCCTTACGATCCGGGTTCAGCACCACCGGCTATTTGTCTTCCCCTTCCTCGGGATAATTCCCATTCACAGTACGATAGGCTGCAACGGTGGAGGGCATATATACCTAGCCAATAGGGATTCCCGGTCGTACGAGAATTGTTTCGGCAGTGAAGGATACGGCTGTTTGCTGGTAGAGGTGGAAACGAATATAACATGTCTGTTCCCCACCTGTACGGACAGGAGGTGCCATATCACCCAGGCGTCTGGCCAATGCGTTTGTTACAACACCACTTGCGTTCCATTGAACGCCGGCCTCCAGCTCCTTTGTGGCTGGGGGAATGTCTCTCATATCACTGTTGGGACGAGGGCTTTCCGCATTGCTAGGCGGCCCGAATGGGCGTTTCGAAGCTAGATAATAGGAATTATTTTATTTGTGGCCTTACCATCTTGGGAAATGAAACCTTGGGAGCCCTGGGGGCAATAACCAAGGAATTGTCTCAGCTATGGTTGTTTGCAATGCAGAACCGGTATGCTCTTGACTATCTTCTGGCCCGTGAGGGTGGGGTATGCGCCATAGTGCAGGGCAAGTGTATCATGGGAGTTCAGGACTTGACCGCTAACGTCACTAAATTTATGGATCACATACGGGATCACCTGGACGGAATGCAGGATCCTGGCGCTTGGGGTAACTGGGGATTTGGAGGTTTGGAAGGACTGGTTGATAAATATGGTCATGTATTTAGTGGTGGCTATCGGCTGCATCTTTGTGGGCCCAGCCATCCTTAAATGTGTGATGGGTAGAATGCGGGTTACACTGGAACAGATCAACGCCCCTAAAATCCTAGCTGTCAAAATCCATGAGGGTGCAGCAGATGAAGGGGGGCTACGCCAGGAATTGGAAATGCAGTGACAGATCTTTTTAGATGAGGAACCGTAGCTATGGATTGGATAGTTTGGTTATCATGGAATGATAAAAGGAGGGAATGACGAATGTGATATAAAATAGTTACTTTAGAGATATTAGTTACTGTAATGTAGAGATAGGCCAGTCTCATTCTGGTGAGTTCACAGACAAAGGATTTCAGACCGCATGGCAAAGCAAGGAGGAGGTGTGTCCACCATAGGAGGAGACAAGGATGCTGGGTAATAGGGGCCAGAGGAAGGGATTGGAAGTGAGCCAATCAGAATGTCTGACTAGGTCAGGAGGGGTATAGGATGACCTATGGGAATCGTGTATGTGAAACTTGATACCATTTGAATTGATTTGCAGAGATCCCTTTGTCTCTTTGTTCATTCGCTTTCCGGGATGTAGGAGACTGGATGTGTCCTATGCTTCTGTGAAATGAATCAAGCTTGCAAGCTAAATAAAATAACTAATGCTGTACCTGCAAATCCATCTCGACTTTTATTGAGGCCAGACTGACGGGTAAAGAAATTTGGGATTTGACAGTTAGACAGCACAAATCAATGGCACCGTTTGTCTTAAATTAGTTTTATTGATTTAGGCAGTCATGGCACTAGAAAACTGGATCAAAAAGTTGTTGAGTGCATGACTGGTCTGCTCATTTCAGTGCACACACTTGTAATCTTGCCTCGTTATTCATTTGGCAAAATATCTGTAAGTATGCAGAGGTTTAGCCTTTAAAAATACAAGAAATAAGGCTGCTTTCCTGTGTACTTTAAAAACTTTAAAGACTTTTTCTGAGTCACTTCCTAGGACACAGCTAATTCATACTTCATCGTGACATTCAAGTGGTTTAGCATTTATTTTTCAAAACAAGTTAATGATTCGCAGCTGCTTTACAAAAGGGAAAAAGTGGCACTACTGTTGATTAAAATGAAGTACAATTTATCTCTGCTAAAACCAGCACATTGATGCATCAAATTTGTTACAATTTAGGATTGCCATTTAGGAGTACCTTTCCAGGAAACTAGATCCAAATGTCCTAGAGTCTGACATGGAAGACTATAACAAACTACAGAAGGCATAAATTGTGTTCCAGCTGGGGTTTAAGATGTTGGTTTTAAGTATGCAGATCAAAAGATTAAAAAAGATCAAAACTACAAAGTGAAGAAAAAATACAAAAACGCATACATCAAGTTTTATAGGAAGTGACAACGTCCCTTGAGACACTGAACAAAATTATATTGAGAGAATTACAAACTTGGTCAGTTTTTAATTTCCGACAGTGATGTGACACTTCCAAACTCTAAATATCACTGCAATAGGATTTTTTTTAAAATTATATGACCTGTCTTAGCAAGAATATAAAGCACAAGAGGCAGCCATTCTCTCCACAATGCCTGTGCCAGTTCTTAGAAAGCACTATGTAATTAGCCCCCATTTCGTGGCTCTTTCCCAAAATCAAAAGATACGCAACATTCCAAATGAAATACCCCCAGTGTTGCCAGTGCATTGACCAAACAGCAGAAAGCACACCTCTTGCTAAATTCAGTGGTTTGCTAACTTTATTTATTAAGGTCATTAGGAATTGCCGGAAGAACCATTCCAAATATCAATCTTCGCCAACATTTGAAAGTTTGGGCAGGATAGATTCAACATGGTATCAATATTGTAGTACTGTTGAGGGTTTCAGTGTAGGTTTCTTGCCAGGCATAGCAGAATATGTTAGTTTTTATCTTCACAGAATATTGTTACCTGCAAGATGACAGAAATCAGAGGTGCATGGAACTAAAGCCCAAATAGTTGAATGGAAATTTGAAGCAGGGCAGGTCAACCTGTAGTTTAGTGTCAGCACTGAACCCTTGCAATCCTATTGAAGGCCCAAGCATCTACACAAACGTATATTTATTTTGTACGCTTGAGGATTTTAGAAAGAGTTTTTTTTCTTAAAATACTGTTTCAGAATTCCTGAAATGAGAAAAACAAAGTAGATTGTTGACAGGAACTTTGAATATCAGCAAATGAAAAAGAACGTGGAAATTAATCTTCACACACAGTATTCCCTATCCCCACTGATGTACCATGGCACAGATTGAACATCTCTACTTTAAATACTGCTGAGAGAAAAGGTTGGTTTTGGTTGAACAGGCAGCACAAAAAAAAATAGACGTGATCAAAAGAACACAAAGCCCTATTATGTTGTGTTCCCAGGGACCTGTCAGAGAGAGCATCCCTACAAGGAAACATATTGCAATAAGCATTCAGAACAATCATCCCAGTGGTTTGAAACTGTTCCCCAAGCATAACAACCCCGCAGATAACCTGAAATTGCCCTGCTGCTTTTAGTAATGGCCAAATTTTAATCTTTATTAAACAGATACTGACTTATCAAATGTTATCATCTGACAAATTTGTTTCTTACCAGGGCAGGTGTTGACCAATTAACTTAAGTAGGTAACAGGTGTAGGCCATTCAGCCCTTAAAGCCTGTTTCCCACTTTTGAATTTGATCAGTTGATCCTGCATTTCAATTCTATTTACCGGTCTCGAAAGACAGAGCTGCATTTCTATAGCGCCTTTGATGAAAATCCAAAAGCACTGTACAGTTAAGAAAGTACTTCTGATGTGTCGTTACTGTTGCAATATACGTAATATGATAGTCAATTTGCACACAGCAAACTCCCACAAACTAATGTGATAATAACCAAATCACCTATTTTGGGATGTTGACGGAGGGGAAATTAGCGCTCAGACAACTGCTCTTTTTCAAAATAGTACCAGGAGTCATGTATATTTGAATGTAGCCGGAGCCTTGCTTGAACGTCTCATCTGAACGCACCTCAGACAGGGCACTACTCCCTCAGTGCTGTACTGGAATGCAAGGCTAGAATGGGACTTGAACTTACAACCTACTGACTTGGAGAAGAGAGTGCTGCCTACTCATTGCTCGATTCGATAACCTTCAATACCTTTACAAAAATCAATCACTCCCAGTTTTGAAATTTTGCAATTGACCCCCACGCCAACAGTTTTAATTTGGGGATGGGGGGGGGGGGGAAAGAGACGAGACTCCAGATTTCCACCATTTTGTGTACACCTGAACTTTCCTCAGGGAAATACAAGCCTCCAAAATTTTCATACAACCACTGGAGATAGGAGAAACACCTCTGAAAAACCAAACACCAGACAATTACAGCAAAATGAAGAATGCTGCTTAGGTTATGTAACAATATTGCTCAGTAAATGATGCAATTCATTTGTCACTGCTCAAGTCAAGCAAATCAATTAAGCTGGAGTGTCAACACAGTCAGATAAGCATCTTATTGCTGACTATACTGGGAACTGGAGTGTGAAATCCCAATAGTTTGGAGTTTCAGACAAATTGTAAATCCTGAACTACAGTGTAAACAAGGTCGGCAGCTTAGCAGGTACCAAACTCTTCCTTCCTGTTAGGAGTAGCCTTTAAAGGCCATTGGAACCAGAGCACTACAGAGCTGGAATAAACAGCATTAGGAAGACAGTTCTGACCTGGAAAACAATTCTGTAAAATAACCCGTAAAAAGTTGCAGCAAATTTGGTTTACAAAGCAGCACGCCTACTGAATTTTTGTCCTTTTGTCATGCATTAAATTTCTATATGATCTACAGAAAGATATTCTGGATTGTGTTCAAACAAAGCAACGCATCTTGGGCACGAGATGACAGATAGGCTGTTCAAGCTTTGCTCTTAATTCAACCCTTTGATGTGCAACTCCTTTTCAACTCACCATCTGCTGTATTATTCCATATGTAAATCAAATATATATTCAAAGAATCAAAAACAAAAATCAATAGTGGAAGAAACTAAGTAAGATTATTTACAGAGTTTCCACCTATACAGTTAATTGATACGGAATTTTTGATGAAGCTCAAGAACCAGCAGTGATTGCACTTTTGATTTAAGTACAGGGTTTTTCTTGAGCAATCAGATGTAGTCAATTGGTGAAAAGATTAAACCGATGAACCCGAGCACATTTATCAACTTTTCTATCCCTGAGAAAAGTTGATTGAGAGAAACCAACTTTGAGTTTCTGTACTTGTTTCTTATGAACTATTATTGATTCAGTTAATCATAAAATTAGAAATTAAAACTAGTCTCAGTAATGATGATCATGAAGCGACCAGATTGTCATAGAAAGCCTTCTGGTACACTAATGCAATTTCTGGTTTTAAAAAAAATCATTTTATTCGCCACGTTTTCAACATTACCTGATGTAGTATAAATAGGACTCCAGATCCGCAACATGTGGCTGCCTCTTAATTGCTCTCTGAAATGGTCGAGTAAGCCACTAAGTTGTATAAAACCGCCCAAAAATGTTAAATAAAAACAGATGGACTATCGACTTAAGCACACCCCAGCCAGATCATCCTGTAAAGTCGTCCTCACTATCCAGGACTTGGGACAGCTTTTACAATTTTGGTACAAGAGCCTTGTCAAGAAATACCTTGTCATGGTCATAATCATCAAAACATACAGCAAAAGATCAGAGACCCCAGTCATCACCTTCCCTCAGTATGTCCTGGCCCACCAGCAGGATAGACCAACAGAGGTGTCAGCATGGTGGCATCTAGTTAGGAAACAGCAGCTCCGGGACTCCTCAGTGTTGACTCTGGACCCCACGAGGATTCATGACATTAGGTCAAACAAGGGAAAGGAAACCTCCAACCGCCTTCCTTCTGCTATGAATCAGTGCTCCTCCATGTAGAACACCACTTTGACGAAGCAAAGCGGTAGTAAGAGTACAGAATGGACACTAAATTGCGAAGATCAATGTCTATCACCAAGAGTGTTTCAGTTGTTCCATAACGGAGAGGTGTGAAGGACATATCAGCCAGACTGAGTCTGATGCCCCAAGTTAACACTGGCATCCACCCAATGTGAAAAATTAGCCAGAGTACATCCTGTCCTCAAACATCAGGACAAATCCAAACCAGCTATTGCTCCATTAGTCTACTCTAATAAGCAAGTGATAGGCATCATCAACAGTATTTTCAAGCCGACTCAATGAGGTTGGAGTTATTTAGCTCCAGGCCTCAATGCAGCCTTGATCCAAACATGAATTCCGACATGAGGTGCCTTGACATCAGGACAGCATTTGACTGAATGCAGAATCAAGGAGCTCTCAAAATATTGAAGTCAATTGGAATCTGGGGAAAACGCCCCACAGGTTGGAGTCATGCCAAGCATAAAGAAAGATAGGGATGGTTGTTGAATGTCAATCATTTCAGCCCCATGACACTGCAGGTGTACCTCAGGGTAGTGTCACAGGCCCAACCATCTTCAGCTGCTTCATCGGTTCCCTTTCCTCCATCACAAGAAATGGAAATACTTGATGATGGCAGCATCCAGTGCCATTAGCTCCTCAGATACTGAAGCAGTCCGTGCTTACATGCAGCAAGATCTGCACAACATTCAAGCTGGAGCGGACAGGTGGCAAGAAAGACTCATGCAATACAAGTGCCAGGGAGTGACCATCTCCAACAAGAAAGAATCTAACCATCTCCTGATAACACTCAATGGCATACCAATCACTGACATCTTGAAAGTTACCATCAACCAGAAACTTAACCGAATCAGTCATATAAATACTGTGGCTACAAGACGGACTGGGAATTATTGGCAAGTAACTCACCTCCTGACTCCCAAAGCTTGCCCACTTAACTTCTAACACCTGGAAGAGCAAGGACAGCAGACACATCTCCAAGTCAAGTCTTGAAACTATATCGTCATTTGTCATTACTGTCCTGAAATCCCCACCCTAACAATGGGTGTACCTATGGAATATGGACTACAGCAGTTCAATGAATCAGCTCTCCATCATCTCCTCGAGAACAATTAGGAATGGTCAACAAATCTTCAATGCTATTGCAAGCAATCAAGGGAAAATGTATTCTTAACCTGCGGCTTTATCTTTTAATTATGTCCCTGACCAATTTCACGGTGCAGCTCGTTTCCAGGAGGAATAGTGAGAAAGATTTTACACCAGGAAATCTCATACTGCACCGAGACTGTCTCATAATGCACCTCCTGACTTTGAGATTTCTCCACTTGTTGATTTGGACCATTACCAACACTGGTAGCCCTCTTGTTCAACCCACAAATAGTTTGAGGACTAATTAATCCTGTGATGCAGAGGTCCAATCCTCCAGATAACGAGATACTATGTGGTAGAACTCTGGGTTAGGGAAACCACAATCTCCACATTAAGTTGAATGAGAACTTTTCCTCTCTCCTCCCACCCCCACCTCCTCCCCCACTTCCTTTTATCTCATTGTTTAATTGGCACATTAAGTGAAACTTTCAACTTTAATGCATTAACGCACTATACAAATTGAGTTACAGTAAACAGACCATCTCCTAAAACTAATGGGAGGAGTAAAAATTATGAATGGTTCTGACACACAGCTTCCATTTGATACTGAATGGACTGCAACTGGGCATAAAGTTAAGAGTGGAATGCAGAGGGGAATCAGAATGCTTTATCATAAGGACAACACGGTGGCAGTGGTTAGCACTGCTGCCTCAGCACCAGGGATCAAGGTTGTGTGTGGGGAATTGGCACGTTCTCCCAGTGTACGTGCATGTTTCTTCCGGGTGCTCCGTTTTCCTTCCACAGTCCAAATACATGCAGTTGGGTGGATTGGTCACGATCAACGTGTGGGGTTACGGGGATAAGGCAGGGGCTAGTTTGAGGTGGAATGCTCCTTCGGAGGGTCGGTGCAGACTCGATGGGCCAAACGGCATTCTTCTGCATTAGGTATTCTATGGATTTATATACAATAGGATAAAAACTTCAAGCAGTTCGGGGAAAATACAGGATGAAAGGAGGTAGCTTTAATTGACCAACCATCACCTACACAGGCGTGATGGATTGGTGGACCTCTGTCCGTGCTGCAATTTCTAGAATTTGATAATTAAGTTCTAGGATTTGATAATTAAGTTGTATGAAACATATACTGGCCCGGAATCAGTTTCATTGATGGTTTGGACCTCAAACTGGTCTGCCTGTAATTTTCTATCCTATAACATTTAAAGTTACACCAATGAGAACTTGCACACCCACAAAAACTGAAGCAACAAATAAAAATTGCTACCAAGTGCTCTTTATGTTGAAGGGTATGAAGTTTCCAACCATTTTGAGCTCCTTTAGGAAGAATATTAAACTACATTTGCAGTCCAACAGAATCTAGACCATGAAATGGTCTTGATGGCTTTGCACATAATTTTGTTAAATAAAAACACCACCTTTCTTTCCAGCTAGTTTTTAGGATTCATCTATATTTTAGATTTCAAGAATCCTTGCACACTCTTCCATCTCTATTTGTTACATTCACTAACGTAAAGAAAAATTGAAAGTGATCAGATGGATTCCAATGCAAACCTATGAAAGGTTTCAGAATTGCAGGCAAATCACCATATATTCCCTAAGACAAACACCTCAACCCTACTATTAAATTTCAACAATGTTACAATGATCCTGAGGGAAAGATCATTTCAATCTTCAGAGTGCATTTTTTTTAAAAAAACCTCAGCTCTCTTCTGGCACGTCTTTTTATATGTCAATATCCTATCAGCTGGGAGAGAAAATGGAAAAGAGAGAAATAGATAGAGCAATAAGTTATGGAGATTTGTACCAGGGGTTTTGCAGAAAAGGTCTACCAACCCAGAAAAGAATGGGGAGAAATGAGGAAGGATCACACAAATAGGTTCTGCCATTCAATTACGATTTTAGCCGATAGCCACCTTAGATCCCCATCCCTTACTACCCACTGCCTAACAAAAAGCTATCAACCTCCGTTTTTAAATATTCAATTGAACCCCAGCCTTTTGGAGATGGGGGCATTCCAGATCTCCGTTACCATCAACGTGAAGAAATGCTTCCTGACATCACCCGTGAACAGCTTGGTTCTGAATAAGAACAAAGCTTGAGTAGATCAATACTGTCTCATGCAGGAATTTGAAAGGTTTGGGGGCAAGGGATTTCAAAAACGTCATTGGAAATACATGCCCCCATTTTTGTGAGAACACAAAACAGCAGCTGGATCTCAGAGACCCAATGTGAAAGCTGGCAGTTATGACATCCAAACAGTGAGCAGGATGTTGCAAAGAGGAATAATGAGTGTTTTAATTGTTTTCTGCCAATGGTTGCACGCAGCAACTGTTTGCCTCCATATTAATAGCCTTTACATTTACTATGGACAAAGTAATCTGCTATAATAATGTATGATACATCGAGCAGAACTTCCATCCTAACTGCATACTGAAGTCCTTGTGCAAGTACATTCAAAATAAGCAGTTACTGGAACGGTACTTTTTAAACTTGCAATTTATTCAATTAGTTTAACTGATAATGCAAAATAGGAACTGTTACAGACACCTGGTCAGCTCTCAACAGTGGCTAAGAGGCTGAACCAGAGCCATAACCTTTTAACGTTTTAAGATGGTGCAGAAAGATCGATTTGTTCCAGGACTGATATTATAAAAAATAAAAAGTTTGGTTATTTTAGAACACAAACTTTGTTAAAAAAGAAAACAAATTTAAACTTTTAAACTTCAACTCTAACACTAATATATACATGTAGTTTCTTAACCATAACACACTAGTTCCCATTAGACACCACTTTGAATAAATATGCAGTTCTCGTTCCTCTTACAGTTGGGCAAAAGCAATACTTGCATTTAGGAAGCAAATTTTCTTCTGTTAGGGACATTCTTTCAGAACCATTTTCCAAAGCCTGCCTTGGTGGAAACTTTCATGACTTCTCTCGGTCAATTTCCAAAGCCTTCTGCCCTGAAACTGTACAGAACAGCATTCTTTCTCGCTCTCTCTCACTTAGTTCCGCCCAGCCCCCAAAACAAAGGTTCTTTGCTGGGGTTTCCAGGCTTGAACCCATCAGTATTGTCTTGGCTGTTTGATTACCCACTCTTGTTTATACAAAAGACAGACCATGCTATTTATATGCAACCAACCTCCCACTGATGAATAGAGGCCTTCTGACTCTGTAATTGGCTAATAGCTGGTCAGACAGGAGTGTCCCAAAGAATGATGCACCTGGAGCATCCTGTGTTTTCCCACTAACGAGTTTAAAGTCTGACTGGGACAATGTAACTCAGCCAGGCGTGGGTATATCCCTCTGACTCTGTGCTAATAGGTTTTTTGCCCCCTCAATCTGTTTAACCCCTAAATTGGTTGCTATATTGGGGGGTCTCATTTCTGGACCCAATTTCCTAATATCTCCCTCGCGTAACAGAACAGGAGTAGGCCATTCAGCCCCTCAAGACTTTTCTACTATTCAATTAGATAAGAGTTTTGTACCTCAACTCCATTTGCCTGCAAATACCTCAAAGTCTAATGGTTAGAAAATAGTCAAGTGCATTGACTCCTATAATTAATTGCTTTTCTTGACCAAATGTGTCAATACCTTTTTTTGCAGTCCACCAGTGCTTCATAAAGCAGTCGCAGTACATGGTGTTTCTTGTCTACACTGAGGTTCCAGTCAGATATCCATTTGCGAACCTAGGGAAAATCATAACTGCTTATTCACTGATCTTTATTACTTCCACTATATAGACCACAAGGCCATGAAAGTCGCTGCAATGACAGCACACAAGAGAAATTCTACATCTTACCTAGGCTGTCCATTTACCCAGAAGACAGATTATCAATTCCCATCTGCCCCCATCCCTACCAGTGATTCAAGATTTATCACACATCATTGATACATAACCAACATGCCCCAAGGTAGTAAATTTGACCAACAGTAAATAGACCATACACTCCTGTTAGCAATACTTTCTGCCCCAGTATAAATGGTAATGTCAAAGATGATCGCTTGAAAACTAGCCAGAGCTTCCTCTGTCAGTGGGATAATACCAGTGCTGCAAAGTGCATGCATGTGATTTAGTGCACGGTAAAAATGCTCTGGCACCAATAGTACTGTAACAATATTAGGAATGGCCTAGAATAGGGGCAGCACGGTGACAGTGGTTAGCATTGCTGCCTATGGCACGGAGAACCTGGGTTTGAATCCTGGCCCGGGGTCACTGTCCGTGTGGAGTTTGCACATTCCCCCCTGCGTGGGTTTCATCCCCACAACCCAAAAGATGTGCAGGTTAGGTGGATTGACCACGCTAAATTGCCCCTTAATTTGAAAAAATAATTGGCAACTCTTAAATTAAAAATTAAAGGAATGACCTGGAACAAATTCGCTCCTACTAACTTTGCCCACACAAGCTTCAATGCACACAAAAGCAGCGAATGATACCAATAAACAAAGCATCTGAAGAAAGTGGGACTTACCTGGTCAAGATCAGAAGGAATGTATTGAATAGCATTACAGGATGTTGCTACCTTGATGAGACTGCAATATACGATGTACCGAGCAGGAGCATTCTCCTCCATTCCATGGAAAAGATTACGCAGCCTAATTAAAACATTTACATTGCATACTTAGAAATAACAAATACAAACCTAGTGCTCTCAAAATGAATTAGAGCAGTTCTTGTAATAAAGTATTGTTATTTTAAGAAAGTTTGGTGATTTATGAGAAAGCAAACACGTTCCCACACTGAGGCACAGGAGTGCTCGATGTGGTGACAATGTGGCATGTAATGCAGAGTAAATCTTTCGCCAGTCCCTCAGCCACAGGATAGTGCAGATGGGGCTGTATGATTTGCCACTGCTTTATCCGGTGCTCAGTGAACTGTGGACATCTTGAGCTATGTTGTCTGCGTCATTCAGCAGATTCTGTCCAGACTCATTCCATAAAAATAGAAAGGAAAGCTGAAGTACTTGGAACATTAACAATATGAAGATGTGCAACACAACAGATTAAGATAAATAAATACCACAGGGTAGAGGGGTCAATTACTAGGGGGCATAGGTATAAGGTGAGAGGGGCAAGCTTTAGAGTAGATGTACGAGGCAAGTTTTTTTTACGCAGAGGGTAGTGGGTGCCTGGAACTCGCTACCGGAGGTGGTGGTGGAAGCAGGGACGATAGTGACATTTAAGGGGCATCTTGACAAATACATGAATAGGATGGGAATAGAGGGATACGGACCCAGGAAGTGTAGAAGATTGTAGTTTAGTCAGGCAGCATGGTCAGCACGGGCTTGGAGGGCCGAAGGGCCTGTTCCTGTGCTGTACATTTCTTTGTTCTTTGTTGTTTGTTTGTAAAATTGAGAAGCTTACACAAATTGTGAACAGAAGAACTGCAGCAGAGATGGATGAGATTCAGTTGTGAAGGAATAAGGGTCAGATAATATTAATTCGTACTGTGTAATATTAGGTAAAAATGCAGTAAAACGTATTCTAACAGGAGTAACCATGCAAGACAATGTGGCTAATTACCTTCACAACAATCTGAATGCACTGAGAAGAAATACACACCTAACAAATCTCATCTGTAACAAGCCTAAAGTTGAATTCTCAGAAATAGGAACTAGCTACCTTTTCTTTTGAAATGTATCTAGCTTTGTGATTTATGCTTTTCATATAACCAGATTGCACACTTTATTACAACACATTGTGTACCTGTATACTTAATGTGTCAGTTAGTCTTCCATATCAAAGACTCATGAATCAGATCTGTATTTGCTCATGGTGGGGGAATATTTACTGAGGAGCTTCACCTGAACCGTTATAATATCTGGGGAAATTACAATCTAACTAAAAACTAACTACAAGTATCAGGAATAAGGTAATAATTCTGGTTGATTTCACTCCTTCAGCTGAGGTTTAAGTTGGACTCAAGAGAACTCACTTAGGGAGAGTCAATTAATCAGGAGGTACACCTGATCTTGAACTTCAAATAATGATCCAAGAGTGTAATGCATCACACAGTACTGTCAGTATTAAAAGCCAAGCTTATGAGAGAAATGGCAGGAAGTATGTACACGTTCCAAGAACTTAGCAGCTGAGCCACTATCTGATTTATTTGGTATTTGTACACATTATTTGCACGTTTTTCTGAACATGGTGGTCAGATTTTAGCAATGCTGAAGAAGATGGGGCAATCGCCAATGGGGGAGGAAGATGGTTGGGGGTCTCCTGTACACTAGGGATAATATGCTGTCCTTTGTGGTGCCTGGGGTATCTTTTTTAATTCATCTATCAGATTTTGGCATTGCTGGCTAGGCCTGCATTTACTGCCCATCCCTATTTGCCCTCGAGGTGGTGGTGAGCTGCATTCCTGAACAACTGCAGTCCTTGAGGATTAGGTACACCCACGCTGCTGTTAGGGAGGAGCTCCAGAATTTTTACCCAGCGACAGTGAAGGAACGCCGATATATTTCCAAGTTAGGATGATGGGCGACACGGAGGGGAACCACCAGGTGGTGGTGTTCGTAGGTATCTACTGCCCTTGTCCTTCTAGATGACAGTGGTTGTGGGTTTGGAAGGTGGCGCCTAAAGACTTGGTTAATTTCCTATGTGCATCTTGTAGATGATACACACTGCTGTCACTATTCGTCATTGGTGAAGGCATTGAACTTTTGAGGAAGGGGTGCCAATCAAGGGGTGGTGTATGAGCTCGAGTGTTTTTGGAGCTGCACTCATCCAGGCTTGGTAGAGTCAGGAAGTGAATTACACGCCACAGGATTCCTTGCCTCTGACCTGCTCTTGTAGCCACGGTATTTATATAGCTAGTCCAGTTCAGTTTCTGGTCAATGGTAACCCCCCATGATGTTGACAGTGGGGGAATTCCATGATGGTAACACCATTAAATGTCAAGAGGAGATGGTTAGATCCTCTTGTTGGAGATGGTCATTGCCTGGCACTTGTGTGGCGTGAATGCTACTTGCCACTTGTCATCTGTAGCCATGTTAGCCCAGCCCTCCCTGCAAGAGATTGTGTTTTTGTTGTGATACTAAAAGGGGAAAAGCCCTGGGAGGGAAAAAAAAAAGTATTTTCTATTCAAACTATTTATTTGTCTTTTACTGAATAAAAAGATAACCCAAATTCTGTTGCTTCCTAAAAATTAATTCTCCTACCAGCTTCGAAGCTCAAATAGAAAGTGCCTCCCTACACAGCTGTTTTGATATCAAACATGGATGGCAAAACATTCAAAAGAACTTGATGGGGTGGGAAGGGTTAGTGGAAAGGAAAAACTATTTTGGATTCACCAACCCTTCAAAGGCACAGCTAATGCTTGAAAATTGAATTTTCAGGGAATGGTCGGAATAAAGAACTTATATTCATGTGGTGTCTTTCGTGAGTGCAAAGTGCCTGGAAGCAGTGTCGTCACTGTTGCAATGTAGAAAATGCGGTGGCCATTTTGTGCACAGCAAGCTCACACAAACACCAATTAGCTAATGAGAAAATATGTTTGTGTTGAGAAGTGATGTTGGCTGAAGAATACATAGTCATTGGAGAACTCTCTTGCTCATCTTCGAACAGTGTAGTAGGATCCTTTACATTCACTCAAGGGCAGATAGGGCCTCAAATTTAATGTCTTCTCCAAAAGACAACACTTCCCAACCGTGCAGTACTCCACACAGTACAGCACTGGAGCGGTAGTTTGATTCTGTGTTCAAATTTCTGGTGTGGGAATTTGCGACCCAGAAATGGAAGTGCTACCAATGAACCAAGTTTGATTGATAAATGTCTCAATTCTCATAATAACATCAAAAGAAACATATTTCCACTGTGAAAGGTGCAAAGAGCAAAGGATCCCAACTATGAAGGATATGAGCTATGCTGATGTGATTCATCTCGTGTGTGGCGAATAGTTAGCATACATCTTTCTTTTTGTGCACTAGCTGGTTTTTCATTTTCAACCTACACCGCTGGCTAGCAGCAGAGCAGAAAGGAGAGCCAGTGCATACATTTCTCCCTGTCAGTGCATAGCCTCTCCATCAGCATCACACGTACACTGCGTCCCTCATGACCCCAGGCTAAATCTTCAATCGAGGTTTGATTCCCCAGCCAAGCTGTGTGTAGGCCCAGCAACATGTGGACCTGCCTTGACTCTAGGGCCAAACTCTCAGCTGGTGTTGAATAGCTCCACCGTCATGGATACCTCTGGAGAGTGGAAACCTAAGGAAGTAAGCCCTAACAAAAGAAATCCGTGTGGAACCCAAAGGCAGACTGATGTTTAAATAAGTCACCTTTCCGGCAACTATTGCAACCAAGTCAGTGCGTGGCGTCCTGGAGGTTACACTCATTAATATTCTTCAATGAAACTGAACACAGGAGACGACATTACGAATGATTATCCTAAGTTGATTGGGGTAGAGAACAGGTACTGCAGACTGTCTGGTGGTCGGAGGACTTAGCGTCCAACTAGTCAGCAAACCCCCAACAGATCCGTTGCTGCCCCACAACAGTCCATCTGTTTGAATAAGTGCCGGAAGCTTAAGAGTCTCTGTTCAACAAGCAGATCACATTGAGCGGCATGGTGGCACAGTGGTTAGCATTGATACTTCACAACGCCAGGGACCCGGGTTCGATTGGGTCACCGTCTGTGCGGAGTCTGCACGTTCTTCGTGTCTGCGTGGGTTTCCTCCCACAAAGTCCCAAAAGACGTGCTTGTTAGGGAAATTGGACATTCTGAACTGTCCCTCAGTGTACCCTAACAGGCACCAGTGTGGTGACTAGAGGATTTTCACAGTAACTTCATTACAATGTTAATGTAAGCCTACTTGAGAAACTAATAAAGATTATTATTATAAAAAGCAAAGAAAGATGCCAACTCATCAACCAGCAAGCTGAAACATCAGGATATGATCATGGCATTGACAGATGACTTGGAGTTAATCAATAATGCATGCAAGATAGCTCTGATTGGCAGATAACTTGATAGCTTCCCTACAAGAGACCAGGCTCACTTAATGAATCACTGAACAAAAAGTATTACATGCTCATCTGACAGCGGAAGACTCAGACGAGACACGTTAGCAAGGTGGGGGTTTCACTGTAAGGAACTTGCTGCTTGAGATTAGACCACGTGGAGCAGCGTCAGTCTATTAAGTGTTGAAGGAAACAGACTGCCTCTGAAGCTGTTCAATGTGATGGCCTCTTTCCATGACATGAGTAGTAAGGTCAGCTATGGCAGGTAAACATTGGAACTCTTGAGATCCAGAGAGGCCAAATACGTGTGTGTTTTGGCACTAACATGGATGTTCTTTGCTGCTGTTGCATGTCTCAAGTTTGTCTAGAGGGGTCTACATTGCATTCCAGAACTGAAGGAAAATGGTTCAGAATTGCCTGCCTTAGATACAAGACAAACTGCAAAATCCAGAGAATTGCTCTACTCTGACAATGCTGTACAAGCTTTCCTTACCAAGGAGCACTACAGCTGCAAAAGGATAGACTTTCTCATACCATCAGCACCAGGAAGACAAAAGTCATGTTCCAGGATGTTGTCATATCGCCACCTGTCAGCACTGACAATGTAACCCTTGTTGACCATTCACATATTTAAGCTCCACAATCTCCAGCCATCTGTTATTTAATGTTGAAATCAACACATATTGCAAATCTGCAGCTGTTATGTCCAAGCTGAGCAGGAGTGAACAACAACCTTTGAACATCAAGCTGCAAATCTACCATGCCTGTGTCCTCAGTACACTCTACAGTAGTGAGACCTGGACAAGCTTGCATCTTGGCAGGAGAAAAGGTTGAACAGGTGTCCACCTTCACTATTCCAGACATATCCTCAGCAGCGCTTAGAAGGACAAGATCACCAACTCAAGAGGTCCCATATCATGCTAATTCAATCAGCATAAACTAATTGCTAAACCAATGATATTGGAGCTGACTTGGCTATGTTTACCATATACCCAAAGACCTCCTGTACAGCCTGCTGGGCACTCATACCTCCACTAGAAAGACACCTGCCAGCAAAATAATATGATGGCAGACATTTACACTGACAACTGGGAGACAGTCACCAACAATGTGACCTCGAAGGCTGACTGTTTGGAGGGGTTTTGGAAGAGGCACACAGAACAAAGAGCTCAGATGGCCAAGAAACGGGCCCAGAGAACCTTGCACTTTGAGCTCACTGTCTTAGTCTGCAGAAAATACAGCAGAGATTGCCTTGCCAGACTTGGGCTCCTGAGCCACACAAAGCATTGGTTAACACCCAGCACAAATCATCATCTCAAGATGGAAGGCCACCAAGAAAAGAATAGAGAAAATTAAGTTCTAAAGGTGATCAAGAGGTGACCGCTCTAGGTATTTGAGCACAATATTTAATGTAATGTAAGTCCAAAGTAAAAGTCAGGAGGCTCAGTGAAAACAAATTTAGTGCAGATATTAGAGATTTCTTTAATATAAGGGTGGCATGTGTTGGGAACTATTTGTTAAACAAGCACAAGCTGATGCAGAAGAAAATACAGGTTTCCAAAGGTAGTTGAAAAAATTTGAGGAAGAATTATCCCTAGCCGTTCTTATGAATTTAATTAATTTAGCATTAATGCCCATGTTCAGTAATGCACAAATATAAAAACAAATCAATAAGAACTTTTGACGTTTGAAGTAGTTCGGATGGCATGAATTCTTATAGTAAACTGGTTACTCACAGCAGCAGTCGAAGTGATGGGCGCTCACCCTCACGAGCTTTCAGCAGCTTCTCGCACAAGCTTTCCGTCAGTGCTTCCTGCTTCTCGGTCTCCAGAATTAGGAGCAGAGACACAATGCTGTTCATCACACTTTCCACATCTGCATAAAATGTGTACAGAAAAATATTAAACACACCAAAAGCTGCTCGTCGAACTTTTCCAGCCACTCTCATGTCAGCATAATGCCCCAGTCTGTCACTGAAGGGTTCAGACAGTGGACCATTCAGCAAATTGACACTTAGAATCAGGACCTTTAAGCAAAAGGCAGCATCAACTTCAAAACAAACCAAATGATTTGTGGGAAAACAAACCTTTGTCATCTTCCTTGAAACAGATATCACAGACTTCGATGATGTGTGCCAAATCAACATGTAGACCACCTTCAGAATTTTCTTCTGAAATTTCAGCTCCTTTTGACTTCAGGTAGGATCGAAGCTCTGAGGCCTAGGAAATAATATAAACAAATAATAAAAGTTTGAATTGTTCTTTTAAAAAAAAGAGACCCAATCCACTCTATACTTCACATTCTGTGAAAACAAGGAAAATCTTCACTCACATTCAGGCAGAGATATTATTTAATAGCGTTTAAAAAGGAAATGTGGAGGGTGCAGATCCAACATGTACCCTATAGCGTGACAGGAAGGAGTAACAGGCCCAAGAACCATGTTGACCAGAAATATTCAGGATATGATGAGAAGGAAAAGAGAGGTGTATAGTAGGTACAAGGGGAGGAAATCAGGAGGAGGTATTAGTGGAGTATAGAAAGTGCAGGGTGGAGCTTAAGAAAACAATTTAGAGAGCAAAGAGGGAATATGAGAAAGCTCTGGCTCGTATCAATGGGAAGAGGATAACCAGGGAAAGAGTAGGGCCCATTAGGAACCAAGGGGGCAATCTGTGTTTGGAGCCAGAAGACATTGGTAGATTGTTGAACGAATACTTCACATCCGTACCAATAACCAACGGACTCCGCAAACACCAAAACCAGGGCTACCTTCTGAAACAGCAATTAATCACTAATTGCCCTCTTGATAAGATTCATTTATAAGCAACTGCCAAATTAATTTTTTTTGAGACTTCCATTTTATAATAAATTTTACAACAAAACCCATATTTCCCACAGCAGATGATGCACAAAACCAACATAATTAAAAAACCCTGCCAACCATCCACCATAAGATAGACAACTGAAAAAACGAAGCAAAGAATCCAAATCTCCCCCCCCCACCCCCAACAACTGATGGTGAATAATTCCTTAAAGTAGGTAATGAATAGTGGCCATCTCAGGTAGAACCCTTCAATCGACCCCCGAACATCGTACTTGACTTTCGCCAGACACAAGAATTCAATTAGGTCACCTCCCAACCATACAGAGGCGCTTGGCGGAGAAATTGACTTCCACCCTAACAGAACTTGCCTCCGGGCAATCAGTGAGGCGAAGGCAAGGACATCTGCCTTCACTCCCGTCTGCAGCCCTGGCGAGTCCAACACCCCCCCAAATGGCCACCAGAGGACAAGGCTCCAGCAATATCCAGAATCGCCGACATGGTGACTCAAAGGTTAGCCGTTTGGAGCAAGACCAGAACGTATGTATGCGATTGGCCTGGCCGACCTCAGACACCACTCGCACCCGTCTTCTACCTCTAGAAAGAAACCACTCATCCTAGTTTTGGTCAGGTACACCCTATGCACCACCTTAAGATGGATCAGACCAAGCTGCGCATATCAAGACATGGAGTTCACCTTGCGAAGGGCCTCACTCCACACCTCATCATCCACTATAGACCCCAGCTCCCTCTACCACTTCGCCTTCATCCCATCCGACAAGTCCCAGTCCTCAGACAAAATTCGCCATAAATACCAGGCATGCTACCTTCTTCTGACCGAGCCAGCGAAAGTATCCTTTCCAACAGACATCCATGTTGCCTCAGGAAATGTTGGGAAGGCCATCCGTACAAAATTCCTCATCTGAAGACACCTGAACAAGCTAACCCATATAAAGGATGAGATCAACCTATTAACCCCCACAAAGAAAGATTTAGGGAGGAAGATAGGAAGACATGGAAACAAAAACCTTGGAGGAATATAAATTTTAATAGTCTGGACTCTGTGCACCAGGGACATAGGCTGGTTGTCCCACTTTTGCAGATTGGACTTAACCTTGCCCACCAGACTTAAGTTTAATTTATGCAGCCGGACCCCAATCATGGGGCACCTGGACTCCCAGATACTTGAAGCTTGGCCAAGCAAAAAGGCAAAACCCAAGTTGGCTCCCCTCCTCGGGAGAGTTAACCGGAAAACACTCTTTTCCAGATTCAACTTGTAACCTGAAAATGAACCAAAACTCCTCAATATCTCTATTATATCACCCGTTGTGGGGATCGGGTCTGTAACGTTAAGCAGCAGATTGTCAACATATCGGAACACCCTATGCTCCACCCATCCCATCTTTATCCCCTTCCACTTACCCGAAGCCCTCAAAGCTACGGCTAAGGGCTCATTCGCTAACGCAAATAAGATTGGACATCTGGGTCTACCCTCCTTTTAAATGCAAGCACCCCAAACTCAAGGTATTGGTACGAACACTAGCCAAGGAGGCCCGTTATAACACACCGTACCCATGAAATCAATTTTGGCCCCTAGACCAAAGCTCTATACAACTTTGAAAAGCAACCTCCACTCCACCCTGTAGAATGCCTTCTCGGCATCTAAAAACATAATCACCTCTGGCGCAGGCTCCTCGAACAGGGAGAGAATCACATTCAACAGCCTCCGAATATTGGTTGGCAATTGCTGGCCCTGACAAAGCCAATTTCATTCTCCACAAACACCTCAGGGAGATGAGGCCTTATCGCCAATACATTAGCCAGTATCTTGGCGTCCACATTTAACAGGGAGATAGGATTGGATTTTGTTTATTGTCACGTGTACTGAGATACAGTGAAAAGTATTTTTCTGCGGGCAGCTCAACAGATCATTAAGTACATGAAAATATAAAGAAATACATAATAGAACATAGAACAATACAGCGCAGTACAGGCCCTTCGGCCCACGATGTTGCACCGAAACAAAAGCCATCTAACCTACACTATGCCATTATCATCCATATGCTTATCCAATAAACTTTTAAATGCCCTCAATGTTGGCGAGTTCACTACTGTAGCAGGTAGGGCATTCCACGGCCTCACTACTCTTTGCATAAAGAACCTACCTCTGACCTCTGTCCTATATCTATTACCCCTCAGTTTAAAGCTATGTCCCCTCATGCCAGCCATTTCCATCCGCGGGAGAAGGCTCTCACTGTCCACCCTATCCAACCCCCTGATCATTTTGTATGCATAATAGGGCAACACAAGGTACACAATGTAACTACATAAACACCGGTGCATTGGGTGAAGCATACAGGGGTGTAGTGTTAATGAGATCAGTCCATAAGACGGTTGTTTAGGAGTCTGGTAACAGCGGGGAAGCTGTTTTTGAGTCTGTCATGCGTGTTCTCAGACTTTTCTATCTCCTGCCCGATGGAAGGAGTTGGAAAAGAGAATAATTCAGGTGGGAGGGGTCTTTGATAATGCTGCCTGCTTTCCCAAGGCAGCGGGAGGTATAGATGAGTCAATGGATGGGAGGCAAGTTTGTGTGATGGACTGGGTTGTGTTCATGACTCTTTGAAGTTTCTGGCGGTCTTGGGCCGAGCAGTTGCCATACTAGGCTGTGATGCAGCCAGATAGGATGCTTTCTATGATGCATCTGTAAACATTGGTAAGAGTTAATGTGGACATGCCGAATTTCCTTAAGTTTCCTGAATAGTATAGGTGCTGTTGTGCTTTCTTGGTGGTAGCGTCGACGTGGGCGGACCAGGACAGTTTTTGGAGATATGTACGCCTAGGAATTTGAAACTGCTAACCATCTCCACCTCAGCCCCGTTGATGCCGACAGGGGTGTGTACAGAACTTTGCTTTCTCAAGTCAATGGCCAGCTCTTTAGTTTTGCTGGCATTAAGGGATAGATTGTTGTCGCTGCACCACTCCACTAGGTTCTCAATCACCCTCCGGTATTCTGACTCGTCGCTATTCGAGATCCGGCCCACTATGGTCGTATCATCAGCAAACTTGTAGATGGAGTTGGAACCAAATTTTGCCACGCAATCGTGTGTGTACAGGGAGTATAGTAGGGGGCTAGTACGCAGCCTTGCAGGTGTAGCCACTTAAATTGGCCAACTCCCGATTCAAAATGGCGAACGGCAAAGGCTGATGGGAAAGTCAGCCAACAAGACAAAAACCAGCAGCTGCAGGTTGGCTGTGTATTTACCTCTGGAAAGGCCAGACAATATCGATACCAGCAACCATCAGCATAACAAAGCAACGGCCATCTGCATACTAATGAGCAATCCCCGGGAACAATAAGCAACATTTAGACACACAAAGCAAAACCAGACTCTTCGGCGCCAGCAGGAGCCTACACAAAAGGAGGTGAACGAGCACCTCAAGAACGCCCATCGATCAGGGAACCGCTTCAGCATTGGAGAAAATCGAACCAAGCGATTGGGAAAAAGTCCAATCACTTGGGACCAGGTACAGGGTCCGCCCCGAAAGGCAGGAAGCCCCTGGGGACTATAAGAGTTGAGCCCCAAGTTCAAATCGTGCTCTTCACTCTTCTCCACCTCTTCGCTCTCTTCTTCCTGCCCGGGTCACCCAGCAACAACGAACCAGCATTGACCGCAACCGGAGCAGTGAAGATCAAAATCATAAGTCTTAATTCAACACTCGCTACGAGATAGGCACTCCTAGCTACCAATCCGTACCAACTTCGAATCCCGCAGGCTCAGAACCCGAACGAAAGGCCATTTGTTTCCCTGACCTGGTGGGCCAGTTCAAAGTTAAGTATAGGCCTGTTAGTTGTAGAAGTAGCTTAGACATAGAATTTGTGCATGAGTAGCGATTACTGTGTATAATAAATGTGCTTTGATTTAAATCTTACTAATCGGTGTATTGGATTATTGATCATTACTCGGGACTTGAGCCTCGTGGCGGTATCATAAATATACCTGGCGACTCGAGAGCAAAGGCAATAAAACAGAGCAATTGAACTAAGGCAAAATCAGCAACAAAGGGCCCCGGTATGGAGGAGGAGGTATTGTTGTTTATTCTTACTGATGGTCTGTGGGTCAGAAAGTCAAGGATCCAGTTGCAGAGTGAGGAGCCAGGTCCTAGGTTTTGGAGCTTTGATATGAACTTGGCTGGGATTATGGTGTTGAAGGCAGAGCTGTAGTCAATAAAAGGGAGTCTGATGTAGTAGTCCTAGTTGTCGAGATGCTACAGAAATGAGTGTAGGGTCAGGGAGATGGCGTCTGCTGTGGACCGGTTGCGGTGGTATGCGAATTTCAGTGAATCAAGGCATTCTGGGAGTATGGAGGTGATGCGCTTCATGACCAACCTCCCGAAGCACTTCATTACGACTGAAGTCAGGACCACCTGACGGTAGTCATTGAGGCACGTTGCCTGGTTCTTCTTTGGCACCGGTATGATGGTGGTCTTCTTGAAGCAGGTGGGGACCTCGGAGCAGAGTAGGGACAGTTTAAAGATGTCCGCAAATACATCTGCTAGATGGTCCGCACAGGCTCCGAGTGCATGACCAGGGATCCTGTCCGGACCAGTCGCCTTCCGAGGGTTCACTTTCAAGAATGCCGATCTGACTTCGGAAGCTCTGATGGTGGGTATTGGTGTGTTATGGGCTGCTGGGGCACTCGACAGCAGATCGTTGGTTTCCTGCTCGAACCGAGCATAGAATGCATTGAGTTCATCGGGGAGGGTGCGCTGCTGCTGGAGATACTGCTCGGCTTCGCTTTGTAGCCAGTTATGTTGTTTAGGCCTTGCGAGAACCGCCGAAAGTCTGTAACGCTAGTCTGTGACTCTAGCTTGGTCTGATATTCTCTCTTGGCATCTCAGATGGCTTTGCGGAGGTCGCACCTGGATTTTTTGTGTAGGTCAAGGTCACCGGACTTGAATGCCTCAGACCGGTCCTTCAGTAGGGAGTCAATCTTGCGATTGAGCCATGGTTTCCGGTTAGGAAACGTACGTACTGCTTTTTTGGCATGCAGCCGTACACATATTTGCTGATGAAGTCTGTTACGGTGGTGACATACTCATTTATGTTGGTTGCGGAGTTCTTAAATATGGACCAGTCCATTTTCTCTAAGCAGTCACGTAGGAGCTCTTCTGTTTCCTCGGACCAGCACTGCATGACCTTCTTAGCTGGATTCTCCCACTTGAGTTTCTGCTTGTACGCTGGGAGAAGGAGCACCGTCTTATGGTCTGATTTCATAAAGTGCGGTCGGGGGATGGAACTGTAGGCGCCCTTGATTTTTGAATAGCAGTGGTCAAGAGTGTTGTCGCCCCTGGTGGGACAGGAGATGTGCTGGTGGAATTTTGGAAATACACTCTTGAGGTTGGCCTTGTTGAAATCCCCAGCCATGATGAACATAGAAAATACAGCACAGAACAGGCCCTTCGGCCCACGATGTTGTGCCGAACCTTTGTCCTAGATTAATCATAGATTATCATTGAATTTACAGTGCAGAAGGAGGCCATTCGGCCCTTTGAGTCTGCACCAGCTCTTGGAAAGAGCACCCTACCCAAACTCAACACCTCCACCCAACACCAAGGGCAATTTGGACACTAAGGGCAATTTATCATTAGCCAATTCACCTAACCCGCACATCTTTGGACTGTGGGAGGAAACCGGAGCACCCGGAGGAAACCCACGCAGACACGGGGAGGACGTGCAGACTCCGCACAGACAATGACCCAAGCCGGAATCGAACCTGGGACCATGGATCTGTGAAGCAATTGTGCTATCCACAATGCTACCGTGCTGCCCTTAAGAACAAATAAATCTACACTATATCATTTTCCCGTAATCCATGTACCTATCCAACAGCTGCTTGAAGGTCCCTAATGTTTCCGACTCAACTACTTCCACAGGCAGTGCATTCCATGCCCCCACTACTCTCTGGGTAAAGAACCTACCTCTGATATCCCTCCTATATCTTCCACCTTTCACCTTAAATTTATGTCCCCTTGTAATGGTGTGTTCCACCTGGGGAAAAAGTCTCTGACTGTCTACTCTATCTATTCCCCTGATCATCTTATAAACCTCTATCAAGTCGCCCCTCATCCTTCTCCGCTCTAATGAGAAAAGGCCTAGCACCCTCAACCTTTCCTCGTAAGACCTACTCTCCATTCCAAGCAACATCCTGGTAAATCTTCTTTGCACCTTTTCCAGAGCTTCCACATCCTTCCTAAAATGAGGCGACCAGAACTGTACACAGTACTCCAAATGTGGCCTTACCAAAGTTTTGTACAGCTGCATCATCACCTCACGGCTCTTAAATTCAATCCCTCTGTTAATGAACGCGAGCACACCATAGGCCTTCTTCACAGCTCTATCCACTTGAGTGGCAACTTTCAAAGATGTATGAACATAGACCCCAAGGTCTCTCTGCTCCTCCACAATGCCAAGAACTCTACCGTTAACCCTGTATTCCGCATTCATATTTGTCCTTCCAAAATGGACAACCTCACACTTTTCAGGGTTAAACTCCATCTGCCACTTCTCAGCCCAGCTCTGCATCCTATCTATGTCTCTTTGCAGCCGACAACAGCCCTCCTTACTATCCACAACTCCACCAATCTTCGTATCGTCTGCAAATTTACTGACCCACCCTTCAACTCCCTCATCCAAGTCATTAATGAAAATCACAAACAGCAGAGGACCCAGAACTGATCCCTGCGGTACACCACTGGTAACTGGGATCCAGGCTGAATATTTGCCATCCACCACCACTCTCTGACTTCTATCGGTTAGCCAGTTCGTTATCCAACTGGCCAAATTTCCCACTATCCCATGCCTCCTTACTTTGTGCAGAAGCCTACCATGGGGAACTTTATCAAATGCCTTACTAAAATCCATGTACACTACATCCACTGCTTTACCTTCATCCACATGCTTGGTCACCTCCTCAAAGACCTCCGGGTGTTCGGTTTCGTAATAGTTTGTAACTGTGTACAGTTCGTCCAACGCCTTCTTCACTTCTGCCTGGGGTGGGATGTAGACCGCTGTGATAATGGCTGAAGTGAACTCACGTGGAAGATAGTATGGGCGGCACTTCACGGTCAGGTATTCCAGGTCCGGGGAGCAGTAGGTCGCCAGCGACACCACAACCAGCACCAGGAGGAGTTGATTGAGGAGGCAAACCCCTCCACCCTTCGCTTTGCCTGATGACGCGGTGCGGTCCGCCCAATGAATTGAGAAGCCTTCATGTTGTATGGCACAATCCTGTGAGGCGGGGGTGAGCCATGTCTCTGTGAAACAGAGGACACAACAGTCTCTTACTTCCCTCTGAGAGACAAGTCTAGCGGTAAGTTCATCCAGCTTGTTTTCGATCGCTTGGACATTTGCCAGAGTATGCTGGGGCGAGGAGTCTTGAAACCGCATTGCTTCAGTCTCATCTGCAGACCACCCAATCTCCCTCGCTTCCTCGGTCGGTGGCTGCGGCTGGATGACCCCCGGATCCAATGGGAGAAGTCAGCCCTTGTGGAAGGTAGGTGGTTGCGTCTGGCGGGGGCTGGGTGCCGGCAGGGACCAGGGCACTGGTTACGATTCCAGGGTAGTGTCTGGCAGGGTCCTGGTTTGGTAGCTGTGGGGGCATGTTTGCAATCCGGTCAATATAACTCACATTCCCATCGGGTCCTTATCCTTTTTCAACAGCAGTGAAATGGAGGCCGGTCAGAGTGTAGCAGGCAGGGATCCCCGAGACAATCATTAAACATATCTACCAGCAATGGAACCAACTGATCCGCAAACTTCTTACAGAATTTCACTGGCCCAGGTACTTTGTCCGCTTGCATCCGCCCAATACCAGTCAGAATCTCCTTGGGGCCTCCAACTCTTCCCGTCTCTCAACTCCCATCTCTGGAATTTCAAACCCATCTAAAAACGTTGACATGCCCGTCCCCCTCCCCGGGCTTCGACCTATCCAGAGCAGAAACCAAACTACCACTCGAATCCCTAACCTGAATAATCTCTTGAGAGGTTGCCTGCTGCCTCAACTGATGAGCTAACATACGGCTGGCCTTCTCTCTGAGTGGGATACCCATGCCAGTTATGCATTCAGACTATGTAGTGGTATGGGGTTTGTGTGGTTATTCACCATGGCATAGTCTCCAATACTTGGTATCGTATTTCGTTCCAAGCTGTGATATTTACTAAGTTTACAAGATGTCTGGTTCAGCCTCAGGAAATGGCCAGACTCGAAGCCCCTTCTTTCTCCATATTATTTACAAGACCATAAGACAGAGGAGCAGAATTAGGCCACTCGGCCCATCGAGTCTGCTCCACCATTCAATCATGGATGTATTTTCTCATCCCCATTCTCCTGCCTTCTCCCCATAACCCCTGATCCTCTTATTAATCAAGAACCTAATTATCTCCGTCTTAAAGACACTCAGTGATTTGGCCTCCACAATCTTCTGCGGAAAAGAGTTCCACAGATTCACCATCCTCTGGCTGAAAAAATTCCTCCTCATCTGATTTAAAGGATCGTCCCTTTAGTCTGAGATGGTGTCCTCTGGTTCTAGTTTCTCCTACAAGTGGAAACATCCTCTCCACATCCACTCTTTATCCAGGCCTCGCAGTATCCTGTAGGTTTCAATAAGATCCCCTCTCATCCTTCTAAACTCCAACGAGTAAGACCCAGAATCCTCAACCATTCCTCATACGACAAGTTCTTCATTCCAGAGATCATTCTTGTGAACCTCCTCTGGACGCTTTTCAAGGCCAGCACTTCCTTCCTTAGATACGGGGCCCAAAACTGCTCACAATATTGCAAATGGGGTCTGACCAGAGCCTTATACAGCCTCAGAAGTACATCCCAGGTCTTGTATTCCAGCCCTCTTGACAAGAATGTTAACATTGCATTTGCCTTCTTAACTGCCGACTGAACCTGCATGTTAACCTGAAGTGAATCGTGAACAAGGACTCCCTAGTCCCTTTGTGCTTCTGATTTCCTAAGCAATTCCCCATTTAGAAAATAGTCTATGCCTAAATTCCTCCTTCCAAAGTGCACAACCTCACATTTTTCCGCATTGTATTTCATTTGCCACTTCATTGCCCACTCTCCTAGCTTGTCCAAATCCTTCTGCAGCCCCCTTGCTTCCTCAATACTACCTGTCCCTCTACAGATCTTTGTATCAACTGCAAACTTAGCAACAGTGCCTTCAGTTCCTTCTTCTAGATCATTAATGTATATTGTGAAAAATTGTGGTCCCAGCACAGACCCCTGAGGCACACCACTAGTCACCGTCTGCCTTCCTGAAAAAGACCCCTTTATCCCCACTCTCTGCCTTCTGCCAGTTGGTTAATCCTCTATCCATGCCAGAATCTTCCCTGAACACCATGGGCTCTTAACTTATTTAACAATCTCCTATGCGGCTCCTTGTCAAAGGCCTTTTGGAAATCTAAATAAATCACGTCCACTAGTTCTCCTTTGTCTAACTTCCTTGTTACCTCCTCAAAGAACTCTAACAGATATGTCAGACATGACCTCCCTTTGACAAAGCCATGCTGACTCAGTACAAGTATGGAAGTAACCTGCAGTATATTGATATCCTTAAGATCACAATATTATAATGCCCGATTGTACACTTTACAAGCAACCACCTCCCCCCAACGTTTTATAATCTCAACTTGTTTTCTCTTTCAATCAAAAGACACCAGGTTGTGCTGTCTGATAGTTTGGATTTATGAACAATTTCACTGCTAATTTCTAGTTGACTGGAAACCAAAATGAAACGTGCAAGCTCACATTTAATAACTGCTTCTCTTAAAGGATTTCTATTGACAGCATTTTTACAACAGCTTTTGCAAGTGATAAAATTTCACATGCATATTAATCATTGCACCCATCACCAAACAATTTAATCCAAAACACCTTTGTGCCGTTTGGTAAAGACAGGTGCAAAGAACTTATTTGTTACCTCAGCCATCCCAGATCCCATTTTTAGTCTCTAATCAGTCCTACCCTTCCACTATTTACATGCTTGTGTAAGACTTTTGTATCACCCTTTATGTTAGCTGCCAATCTCTTTTCACTCTCTGCCCCATTTTTAAAAATTTCTGAACTTTCTATATTCTGCCTGTTTCTCACTCATATCAACAACCTAACATTGGTCATATGCATCCTCTTTCATCATCCAGGCAGCTCCAGGTTGTCCAATTTTCCCGCTCTTGGGAATGTAGTTCAACTGTAACACCACCATTTTTTTTTTTTTAATGCAGTCCATTGTTGTTAGTTTTCAGAGAATCATAAGAATTTAACAGTGCAGAAGGAGGCCATTTGGCCCATCAAGTCTGCACCGGCCCTTGGAAAGAGCACCCTACCCAAGCCCACACCTCCACCCTATCGCCGTAACCCAGTAAACCCACCCCCCTTTTTGGACACTAAGGGCAATTTAGCATGGCCAATCCACCTAACCTGCACATCTTTGGACTGTGGGAGGAAACCGGAGGAAACCCACGCAGAAACGGGGATAACGTGCAGACTCCGCAGACAGTGACCCAAGTCGGGAATCGAACCTGGGACACTGGAGCTATGAAGCAACTGTGCTAACCATTGTGCTACCGTGCTGTCTGCCAATATTTGATTTCCAATTTATAAAACTATTCTCACCCCACCCTCAGATCTGGTCCTAATGTCCCAGGAATTCACAGCTTTCCCCCCTCTGCCATCTCTCTGAACACACGTTCATCTGCTCTATCCTCCTATTTCTATGTTCACAGCACCTGAGTTATCAGAGATTACTACCTAGCTCCCCAAAATCTTCCAGAAGGAACTTATTTGTCTTTCTACTTGTGCCACTGATACCAATATGAGCCAGGGTTTCTGGCTGTTCACCCTCCCCCTTGAGTTCTCTGCAACTCCCAACGACATCCTTGACCCTGGCACCAAGGAAGCAACATACCAAACTGGATTCATGCCTGTTGTCACAGAAACACTTGTCTGTTCCCCTAACTATACAACTATTTTTTGTATGTTTGTCCATGCCAATCTAGTTAAAGACAAATGGTTACTGCAGTAAGCTACAAAACTGATAAAGTGTGTGGTACCAAAAGGTTGCATTGAGGCAGCATAGTACATCTCAATTAAAATTACCAATCAAGTAGAAACCATATCGTATTACTGCACAGAATGCAGTTGTAAAACACTAAGATCTTAAAATCAGAGCATTCTTTGAGAAGAATGATAAGACATGGTAGACGTACAGGGGAAGGCAACTGGGAACACAATAGAGATTTAGGTTTAGAATTTCTGTTCATATGGAGTATATAAATCATAGAACTCTTGAGCCTAACTGCCTTTCAAACCACACAGGAGGCCATTCAGCACATTGTGCTTGTGCCAACATTTTGAATAAGCGACCCAAACAGTCCCACTCATCTGCTCGTTTTTTGTTTCTATGTACTATAATTGGCCTTGCTCATGCACAGCCTCATTTCAACTTTCATAACTTTGCAAACAGCCACAATGCTATACAATGGACAAAAGCCAATTTTTGACTTCTAAAGATCTCTACATTACAAATCAATATTCTGGGTCCAATCTGTAAAAGTTGCAATGCTGTAGCGACAAATAAATTAACTAAAGAATGGTGGGTCTGGAGAGAAAAACAGAGTCAGAGAGATGGCTCCATGCAATAGAAGATGACAGTACTTTTCTACTTCATGCAGTCCTACAAAGGTATCATGCATAAAATATAAAATACCATAAATATAAGATTTGCATTTAATACTGGTGGGTACAAAATATTCTGTGGCCCTATTTCAAACAGCAGGGAAAGTTATACTGTTGTCAGGCCTAATAGTCATTCCTCAATCAACATTATAAAAACAGATTACCTGGTCACTGTCACATGTTTGTGGCAGCTTGCTGGGTACAAATTGGCTGCCTCATTTCCTGCAATAGTGATTACTTTTAGGTGGGGTTACTGGGTTACAGGGACAGGATGGAGGTGTGGATTTAAGTAGGGTGTTCTTTCCAAGGGCCAGTGCAGACTCGATGGACCGAATGGCCTCCTTCTGCATTGTAAATTCTATCACTTCAAAAAGCACTTCATTACTTTGTAAAGTGCTGTTATGGTGTCCTCAGATGACAGGCGCTACAGAAATGCAAATCTTTCTTTTCATTTGAAATATGACAGGCTGCCGTCTCCAAGAGGCAGGGTTTTTTTAAACATCAAAGTCCCTGGACCAGACCCTTCTCGCCTATTCCCCCCCCCCCCCCCCCCCGCCCCGCCCCGCTCCAGCCCCTCTCCTCACCGACCAGCGGCAAACCCCGACCCCACACGTGCGTAGCGGCCTCAAGCCCAGCGGCTAGATGGGGCCCGGCCTTTCGCCACTAAACCCTGCGGGGAGGATGCATCCGGCTGCTCTCGCCGACATAAAGCGGCGCAGTGGCCAGCTGGCTCACCTGATCCTCCTCGGTGATGTCGATGAAAGCCGGCACGCTCATTGTCGCCAACCCTCTCTCCTCCACCAGCACCAACGGGGAGATTTCCGACGCAATCGCGTCACTTCCGACCCGACGTCCCTTAAAGGAGCCATCACCCTTGGAACTTCTGGAGCAGAGTCGGTGACAGCGCAGGGGTAAAGGGGAGGGGTGGAGGAGCGTTTGAAAAAAGACATGGAACAGGAAGCTCTTTGCAAAAAGTATTTGGAAAAAGCCAATAGTCATCAAAAAAGTTACAACTTGTAACCTGATCTGCTCCCCGGCCCTTCACAGCTGTCATCTTCAATAAGAAATCTTACAACAGCAGGTTAAAGTCCAACAGGTTTGTTTCAAACACTAGCTTTCGGAGCACTGCCCCTGAGGAAGGAGCAGTGCTCCGAAAGCTAGTGTTTGAAACAAACCTGTTGGACTTTAACCTGGTGTTTAAGACTTCTTACTGTGTTCACCCCAGTCCAAAGCCGGCATCTCCACATCATGGTCATCTGCAATGTTTTTATTGGGCATCAGCCTCACTTAGTAGCACACTTGCCTGTCAGTCAGAAGGTTTGAGTTTATGTCTCACAAAATAAATCTAGGCTGATATTCCCAGTACAGCATTTAGGGAGTGGAGTGGTGCACAATCACACATGCCATTACAGGTGACACTTATATGAAACTGAGGCCCTGAGGTGAGTTTTAAGGAGTGCATTGAAGGAGGGGGTTGTTGAGAGGCTGAGGAGGGCCTTATGGAGGAAATGTCAGTATGGGGTCCAGGCAGCTGAAGTTATGGCTACCACTGGCATAGCCTTTGAAACGGATCAGGTTTCTTGCCTTGAGGAATGGGGATGAGGTGCGTGAGTCGGGAGGGATGGGGTGAACATGTTCTGCCTTTTGCTAATTCATCCTACGGATGGAATTAAAATCCACACCATTTTCTGATCATTAATCACATTGCTGTTTGTTGGATATTGCTGTGCACAAATTAGCTGCTGCATTTCCCAACAATACAATAGCTGATCTGTCAAACACACTTCATTGGGTGTGAAGCACCTTGGGACATTCTGAGGTTGCTAAAGGTGTTATATAAATGCAAATTTTTCTTTCTAACCCCATAGAATTACGTAGAATTTACAGCACAGAAGCAGGGATTTGGCTCAACCGATCTCTGTTGGGGCTTATGTTCCACATAAGCCTCCTCCCACCTGATTTCATCTAACCCTATAATCTTCATTTAATTCTCCCCCATGTAGTCATCCAGCTTCATTTTAAATGAACCTATGCTATTCGCTTCAATTATTCCTATGGTAGTGAGTTCTACATTCTTCCCACTTTCTGGGTAAAGATGTTTCTCCTGAGTACTTTGTTAGATTTATTAGTGTCTAACTTATATTTATGGCTTTTAATTTTGACTCCCCCAGAAGTGTATTTGCAAAAGGATAATCACTAAATAATATAACAGTTATATAAACTATTGTCTGAAGAGAAAGTTTGGGAAGTGAACAACTGAGGTAACAACTTGGAACATCCTCACCTCCTGACCCCTGCAATGTTGCTCTTTCTTTGAGTTTACACATTTCAATCTTCAAGCAAAAGCACCTAAATAAATTAACAGAGCTTAACTCTTCAAAAAGAGCTGTTGTTTTAAAAGAATATGTGATAGGTTTATAGCCCAGCACCATCAGAGAGTGCAAAATAGAATTCCTAGCAACAACCCCCCACTCCCTCCACTAAGCTTCCTGGATGAATTTATTGAAAATCCGAGCATGTTTCTAATAAAAATCTGGGATGATGTAGTCTGTGTTTGTAATACATTTCCTTCAAATTCTAAAACTTGCTATTAACTATTGATATTAATATTTATTCTCACTTAATGAATATAGTTATATTGTTACATGCGATCCTTCATCCCGAACATATATTGTACTTAACTTTTTTCATGTGTCATATGCTGATAAAATCTTCAACTTTCCTCTTATCACCTTCTTCTATTTCACGGTTATCTGATCTTTCAAATATCACTTCCCTCTTTAATGGGTCTTTATAAGTTGACCTTTCCAAAGGGATGACAATTCTCCCCCTTCTTCTCCCTAACCTCTAACAATGACCTCTCACAGTGGATTTATCATCTGCCAGTAGGACCATCAGTGCTTTCAAACTCTTGCTGAAGTGTTGTACATGTTGCCAAATTGGCTTGCAGCTTGTTCAAATGTTGTGTTAAATAACCTCAACAGAAAACACTGGAAATGTACAGCATTTTCAACGACACCTGTAAGGAGAAAAGGTAGGTTAACATTTTGGGTGGAGACCCTGATTTGTTATGTGAAGTGGGATGCTGTCGTCACTCGTCTCACATACCGTGAGTAGAGCCTCAGTAGCTGCTTGTTGTTCACTTGGGTTGGGTAAATTGTCAGAGTCTTCATCTGTTGGCGCAAACAATGTGGGTGGACTGTCATTGTCTTGCTGTTATCCTTCATTTGGGCTTGGACTGTCATCGTCGCTTTGTTCTGCACTTTAGCATGGTAGACCGTCATGGTCGTCCTGCTGAGCACTGGAGTGGTAGACTGTCATAGTCTTCTTGCTGTTTACTTGTGCATGGCAGACTTGCATCGTCTGCTGCTAGTTGGTCAGAGGAGGTTGCTAGACCCTCATGGTCTTGTTCCTGCAAGGACTGTGCATCAGAGTCTTGCGTTGCTTCTATCGTGGAGGCTGTCCACGAGCTCGCTGCGGAGGTTTGTGACACCGGAGTCACTTCTTGTTTATGCAAGGACTGCGGTGTGGGGTCTTGCGTGTCTTCTTTCATAGAGTTGGGAACCCTGAGCGGTGCATGGACCACGCTCTGTGTGGCAGCAGGCCGCTCTCTGTGGGCGTGTACAGCTCTCTGTCTCTTAATTTCAGGCTGCAGCATCATCCTGCACTCACGAGTTGGGATGTCATATCTGCTGGGCTGAAGATCCTCAAATCCGAAGAACGAATCCGCGTCTGCGTCGGATTCAATACGGGGGTCGCCAATGTGCAACACGTCTAGTTGTGGTTTGGATTTGGTACTGGTGTAGCCTCCCAAGGTGAAAGGTTCGTTTGAGTCGCTGTCTTCTAGGACCATATTATCACTGTTTGCGTCGGAGCTGGCATTGGGCTCGCGAGGTCCAGAGAAAATGTAAAGGACGGTATAGAAGTATTCAAGGTCGGAATCATCGGTTTGGGCGTAGGTAACTGCTTGTTGCAGTGTTCTTCGGAGGTTAATCTCATTCCCTGGTTCAATTTGAGGCATTGTGCTGTCATTCCAGGTGAAGGAAGGTTGTTTTACCGCTTTAAAATATTTTTTCTTTGATTTGGGACGTTTCCCCTTTAAATGGGCGTGGTCCGGGGCCTCTGACGTCATGACGCAGCACTTAGGAAGCAATTGCGCATGCGTAAATCGCTGTTCCTTTACTTTGGGCCATTTTTGCAATTGCGCATGCGTGGCTTCTCGCGCATACGCAAACGGACCTTCCCGCTCTGTGCGCTTCTCACGCAACTACAGTCCCTTTAGAAAGATGGCCGTCGATCAAAATCGTTCTCTGCTCCAGGACTTCGGAATCGTGGTGAGTACTGGCGCTTCTCTTACCTTTACTTGCTGGTTGGAGTGTGTTTTCCTCAGTATTTGCTGAATTTGTCCAGGACTGCCTGGAAGTCGCTCCTGTTTTGCCCCTTGGAGAACTTGAATTTTTAAAAGATTTCTTCTGCTCTGGCATTGGCGATGGTGAGGAGAAGCTCTGTTTTTTCAGGATCAGCCACTTCTTCTAGTTCGGCTGCCACCAGGAAGATTTCAAACTTTTGCCGGAATGCCCGCCAGTTTTCACGGAGATCGCCGTGGTACTGGAGCTGCTGCGGAACCCGGATCTCAAACATCTTGCCTGGGTATTGCTGGTTGTCACTGTACACTGAGGTATGGCTATGTGGACTGAAACAGTTCACTGCTTACCATGATTTGTTATGTTGTAGGTGTAACATAAGCGGCTTCCTTGTGGTGCACTTGACAAAGGAAGGTTCAGACGTGGCGATAACTTCAACACATCTATTAAACTATTTACACTTCGATTACTCGGGTTCGACTCTACTGCTAATCCTACTATAGCTACCCAGACTGACTAACCAGCTGCTGCAATCCATGTGGTGGGTGTAATATTGAATCAACCCTGTGTCTGTTCTCACTGACTGTCTCCACTGGAAAGAGGCAGATCATGTGTGTGGTGTCCTTTATATATGGGTTGGTGTAATGCCCTCCTGTGGTCGTGTCACCTCCTTGTGTATCGTGAATGTCCATTGGTCGTCTCCTATCTAACTGATCCATTGGCTGAGTGTGTGTGTGTGATGTCTCCGGTGCTCCCTCTGGTGTCTAGTTGGCCTACATGTATTTACATTGATGCACATCACCACAGACCCTTGGTAGGAACCACCCAGTTACCCTGCAAGTAGAAACCATTAATACTAAATGGGCATATCACTGTTTCCTCATTGAATCAATATCCTGGCATTACTTGCCACACATCATTCCCAGAGCATCCTCTGCCCAAGAACTGCAGGAGTTTTTGGAGCATGAATCCTTGTTTCCATGTCCCTTCATGGTCTCACCCCCTCACTATCTCTGTCACTACCTCCAGCTCTACAACCCTCCACTAATCCGTGTGCTCTTCCAATACTGGCTTTTTACACATCCCTAATTTTCAACACTCAACTAGCTGCCTACGTCTGTAACTCTGGAATCCCTTCCCTAAACCCATCCAACTCTGTAAAGTTCATTAAGATGCTCCTTAAAACCTACCTCTGAGGCCAAGATTCTCATCATTTATCCGAATATTTCTGTGGCTCGTTGTCAAATGCTGCTGTAAAGTGCCTTTCGATATTTTACTGTGTAAAGATGCTAAATAAATTTAAGTTATCGGTGTTAAAAGCACTCCCTCCACCAGCCACCACCTTTTCAGGGTATCTTGGAGTGTACAATAAATGTAGCTTAGCCAGCATTGTCCACATCCCAAACCCAAATTTTAAAAATCCAATGAATGACACCAACAAAGAACATAACAACAGACCTTTGGGATACTTTTTGTTCATCATCCCAATGAGGAGGAAGCTCGCTTGTCTTTGTTAAAGTTGTAGAAATACGAATTTCGCATAAATGAATCTATGCCTACCTCAGATTTGTGTCTACCTCAAATACAATGTGAACCCTGGCGAGATAATTTCTTCAAAGTAGCACAATGCATAACAGTATGACATAAAATTAAGTTGTAACCGATTTCAACAGTGGCAATGCTTCTTTGTGCTATGTTCAAAAATGTAGCATTTGCTTTAAAGTAGCTACCCAACAGGTGCTGGGAATGTTACTTATTTACTGATGGACAAGTTACTATGTGAAGTAAACATAAGTTCTATTTTGGTTTAATTCTGCTAAGAAAGAGGAAGTGGACATTGCCAAATAATGCTTTGCACTTCAAATCGTCCATCGTTTGTAAATTATGCCAGGAAACTTTCTTTAAGTTCTGTTAAAATTTCCTTTGGAAGGTTGAATATAGTCCAGCCTGTCAAGTGACTGCACACAGTTTGAATTACACATAACAGCTGTTGAGAAATGATTTTGAGAAAAGAGTCTTATTTTATCGCAGCCAGATAAATAGTAACACCAACCTGATAATTCCTAAGCTGGCACCTTTGTCCTGAGCTTCCTCTACTCTTCAAGTCTACAGTTGATCATCTGTCATTATCCTTTGCCCTTTCTCCCCTGATCTCATTTCTTGCACTGCAGAAGATCCCCCAGCCCCAATAATGGGGACTTTTATCCCAAATTGCACTTCAAGCTGCTAATTTAAAGTTGTCTGTGCAGAGTAGGGTTATCATTGGATATATTCCTGGAGGTTTCATCACCTGACCTCTTGCCTTCAGCCACCTAACCTAATCAAAAAGTATTCAATCCATCAATCCTCCATCCATCTCCAATACTTTTTAAAAGCCATGTTTAAAGAAATTAAAAATAGCCACATCATATTTTTAAATGCCCGTTAGGATTTTTCTCCCATGGTTCTCTCATGGTTTATTCACAGCAGTGTTCTGGCTCTTCTCCCATATTCTCTTTCTCTCTTCAGGTGCCATGTCGTAAGAGGTCATTGGAAGCCATGGACCTCCATGAGATGGTCTCTTATTCTTGGCAAGGCACTGCAGTGGCTTGCCATTGCCTTCTGCAGGTTTTGGCTGATGGGGAAACTCTCTGGAACCTTTGACTCAGAGGTAGGGTTGCTACCACTGCGCCACATTACCTCCTACATTCTACACTGGCAATCCATCCCTACAATATGTCACTTTCCTCCTTTGAGACACACGTTAAAACCTACCTTTTTGACCAAATTTTGTTCATCTGACCTAATTCTCCGGTCATTGTGATTCACTTTTCCTGCCGGGAATGCATCCCCACCAGCGCTTTGTGCGGTGGCATGTGGTGGTTACAATGGGAAATACCATTGACAATTGGTGGAAAGCTTGAATCATGCCACCAGCGGACGGCACAAGGCAGACAAACACGTAGCTGGCAGACCAAAGAATCCCGTCCGATGTTTCTTTATGACATTGGCAGTGGCAAGGTGCCCAGGTGCCAGCGGGAGTGCCAGGATACCACCCTGCCCAGAGCCCGGCCACTTGGGGTCTCTAATGGCCTGGGGGACCGCCCCAAGGTGCTGGTATACCTGTTTCACGGATATGTAGACCAGTGCTAAATGGCACTGTGGCGAGATCTCCCAGGCGAGGCTAATAGTTCCCAGGTCTCGGGACAATACAGCACAGACATATTTAAATTAGCTTAATGGCTCATTGAAATATGTATATCTAGATCTTGCCTGGCGAGGGCGAGATCCGCATTGTGACATCTCATGAGATTTCATTAAAACACGCAAGGTGTTTTGAGCATCGTAAATCTCGTCAGAGGCCTCTCGCAAGATCAACAGCCTTGTCGCCTCACCAAGCCGGGTGCGACGAGGCCATTAAATCATGGCCTGGACTTCCTGGAACTGCTGGATTATTTTGCCATCAGGATTACAGTCCTCCAATGGACAAGATGTTAACTCATCTGCTGTGTCTCTGCTTTACTACTTGGTCCATTCAATGTAGGTTTTCTAGCCGGCAGGCTGTCTGCCCTCACCTAATGTTGTTACCCAGTGACCCTCAGACTCTCCTTTGGTTCACTTTCAATTCCCCAGCCTCATTATACTGCTGGATAAAAATCCACAATCTCCTAGCCTAAATCACACTTCTCCATGGTTTATAGCGACTTCCAGCATCACTTGCATTGTCCATAGAAACTGTGCCAAAACTCTGCTGCCCATATCTCAACCCTGCACCAAGCCCCACTTACCCATCATTGCTGTGTTCCTTGAGGTACATTGGCTCCCAGTCCACCAATGTCTCAGTTTTAAAATTCTCATACTTGTGTTCAAATTCTTCCATGTCATTGCTCTTCCATATCTCTGTAATCACCTCCATCCCTACAACCCTTCAAGAAATCTAAGTCTCTCCAACTCTGGTCTCCTGAGTATCCCCACTCCCTTTGCCAGTGTTTTCAGCTACCTTGGTCCTAGGCATTTGAATTCACTCCATAAACCTCTCCATCTGTCTCTACTCTTTTAAGACCCTCCTTGGGGCAGCACGTTAGCACACTGGGCTAAATCGCTGGCTTTTGAAGCAGACCAAGCAGGCCAGCAGCATGGTTCAATTCCCGTACCAGCCACCCCGAACAGGCGCCGGAATGTGGCGACTAGGGGCTTTTCACAGTAACTTCATTGAAGCCTACTTGTGACAATAAGCGATTTTCATTTCATTTCACAGTGGTCAGCACTACTGCCTCACAGCTCCAGCGACTCGGGTTCGATTCCGGCCTCGGATGCCTGCCTGTGTGGAGTTTGCACTTTCTCCACCAAGATGTGCAGGTTAGGTGGATTGGCCATGCTAAATTGTCCCTTAGTGTCCAAAAGGTTGGGTGGGTTTGCCGTTGTTACTGGGCTAGGTTGCAGACACGATGGGCCAAATGGCCTCCTTCTGCACAGTAAATTCGATGACTCCTTCCGACTTAAGGGCAGGATTCTCTGGCTCTCCCCCGCGTTGTGTATTCCAGCGGTGGAGCGGCTTGCTATTGGCCGATGGCAGGATCCTATGGTCCGGTCCCACTGATGTCTACTCCATTTTGGGTGGCTTGTTCGTCCCACCACCAGGAAACCCGTTGCGGAGGTCACCTTTGGTAGGACCAGGTGATCGCACCCCGGCGGGAAGGCTGGAAAATCCTGCCCTGCCCTGTGTCTTTAACCAAGTTTTTAGTCACTCATATCTCCTCTTGGATTTTTTGTTATCCTGATTACATTCAGGTGAAAGGCTTTGGGGAGGATTTCTTACATGGGAGGCACTACCCAAACGCAAGATGTTGTTCCCTATAGGGGTATTATATTGCACGGACAATGCAATGTAATTGCTCTTCCATGCAATACAATAAAATTTGACAAAAAATGCTAACATTTGTTGAAAGTAAACCAGCCTTACATCATTAAACATTTTAACATCATTAATTAAATTTTCTTTTTGCATAACATAATTTTTTTTTTTTAAGACCTGCATTTATATGGCACCTTTCACAACCTCAGGGCATCCCTTAGCACTTTATATCCAATGAAGTACTCTTGAAGTGTTATCACTGTTGAAATGAATCACAGAAAGTTAGCATGCAGGTGCAGCAGGTAATAAGGAAGGCAAATGGAATTTTGGCATTCATTGCTAATGGAATAGAGTATAAAAGTAGGTAAGTGCTGTTGCAACTGTATATGGCATTGGTGAGACAGCATCTGGAGTACTGGTCACAGTTTTGGTCCCCTTACCCGAGGAAGGGCGTTAATGCATTAGAGGTGGTTCTTAAAAGGTTCAGTAGATTGACTACAGAGATGAGGAACTTGTCTTATGAAGAGAGATTGAGCAGTTTAGGCCTAATCTCGCTGGAGTTTAGAAGAATGAGGCGATCTATTCCAGAATTCTCCATCCGTTCGCTGGCAACGGGATTCTCTGGTCCCGCCGGCAGCACACCCCCACCCGTGGGTTTCCTGGCAGCGTGGGGGTGGCGTTAAACGGAATTCCAATTGACAGTGGCAGAAGCAGAGAATCTCGCCACCAGCAAACGGTGCGCCACTTCCCACGGCCGAGAAATAGGCAGCCGGAGGTCGGAGAATCCCGCCCTTATGGTATATAATATGCTAAAGGGGATTGACAGGATAGACATAGAGTGGATGTTTACCCTTGTTGGGCATTCTAAAATGAGAGGTCGTAGTTTTAGGCTAGGGGTGGCAGATTGTAAACAGAAATGAGAAGGAATTAGTTCACTCAAAGGGTCGTGAATCTGTGGAATTCTCTACTCCAGAGTGCAATGGACACCGGAACACTAAACAAATTTAAGAAGGAGATAGACGGGTTTTTAATTAGTAGTGGGATGAAGAGTTATGGGGAGTGGGTAGGAAGGTGGAAATGAGGCCTATTGCCTACTCCTGTCCCTAGTTCTGATTTTCTTATGAAATGTGGCAGCCAAATTACATGCCCCAAGGACCCACAAACAGTATTGAAATAACTGACCAGATAATTTGCTTTACACTTTGGCAGAAGGGTTAATGTTGGCCTGACACAAGGAAGAATTCCCCTGCTTTTCTTTGAATAATGCCATAGGATCTTTGTCCTGAGAGGGCAATTGGGTGGGAGGGAGGGCTCGATTTACTTTGCCAATGAAAGATGTAGCACTCCCTAAGCATTCCATTGGGAGTGGCAACCACTATTCTATACTCACCTTTGCTTTCATCACCCTCATAAGCATCGGGCTCAAAGTCGCTAGTACTCGCTGCATAAGAAAATTCTTCCTCACATCCTCCCTGCACCTCTTGACAAAACCTTAACTCTTTGTGCCCTTAGACCTTGTACGATCAATTAATAAGAGCAGCTTTTCTTTTTCTACTTTATCTAAACCGGTCATGATCTTGTACACCTCTATCAAATTTCCTTTCAATCTCCTTTGCTCCCAGGAGAACAACGCCAGCTTCCCTAACCTAACCTTGTAGCGAAAATCCTCATCCTGGCAAGAATTCTGAAAAACCTCCTCTGCACCCCCTCAAGGAGCCTCACATTTTTCCTAAAAGAGTATTTGCTTTTGTCTATATATCTACCAGCATCAATGCCACTTTTATATCTTTGATTGATTGTTAACCCAAGCGTGTGCATGATTCATATAGATTAATAACTCAAATTACTAGTGGATTCTTCGTGGTGTTTAAAAAAGGATAGAATGCTCATTTTGTGCCAGTCATGTTTTATTCTATCATTTTAATGATTTCACTTTCAATCATCCTTTTAGATATTAAACTGTCATTTCTGGAGTAATTGAAGCTGGTTCTATTGAGCCCTTCTATGAGAATAGATTCTACATAACACATCTGTAAATGGTAACTTTCTGACTGTTTGTTATCCACCGTATTTAGATCTACATTATTAACACATCACCAATTATCTTGAACTGGTGCTGTTATGTTATGTGCAAAATCAATTTAAAGAAATGAACTTACTTTATCCATAATTTTTATTTTTGGTTATTTTTCAAGACAGAGTAAAAACTGTACTGAAAGTTGGATCGTCCCACAAGCTTGCTTTAACTGATACCCTGCACAGTAGAGGCAGTTGGAAGTTGTCGTTTTTTTTGTCAGTTGTTATAAAATGCTTCATTCAGTTTCAACCTGATTTTCTGTCTTCATTTTTATTCTTCAACCAGGAAGAGATGAATGGCTAAACACAAAGATCAGTTTTTAAATTCAATGAGAAAAAGTCAGCTTTTTCAATGCATGACTAACTTTGACTTCAAAGAGTCGAACTAATTGAGAAATACCCAAGGATGTGCTTTGGATCTGATCCCCCTCGTTTACCCTGGCAAGTTCAAAATGGCAAATGCTAAAAATTTAAATATTTTTGTTTCACGGGTTCAACTTGGCATGTGCTAGCAGGACATGGTGTAGAATTGATATCACAGATGACTCGTTCTCCATTAAGGTTGAAGAATTTACTGCTGCTGCATCTAGCTTTGGTAAAGTGGCCTTCTGCATCTATCTTAATATTTTGTGACTAAGTCCCAGAAAATCCCAACCATATCAAATCCTGAACACCAGTCAAATATAAGTGAAATGCTGCGGATGCTGGAGTCAGAGAGTCTTAGAATAATACAGCACAGAAAAGGCCCTTCGGCAGTCTGAAATCTTAAAAAAAGGATAAACACAGCAGTTCGAAAGAAGAGTCATACAGACTTTGAAACACTATTTCTCTCTCCACAGATGCTGCCAGTTCCGTTGAATTTATCCAGAATTTTATGTTTTTATTGCTGAACACCAGTCAAGCTGGACTTTACACCCTCTAAGTCTCAGATTTACCTATTTTGAATTCCTGCATTATTGTCTGTCATATTTCTGTGTCATAGGAATACATACGCCTTTTTATCCATACAGCCATGCTTTTAATAGTTACTCCCTATGTCACACTGTGCTTAAGCCTTTCTGCCAGCAGTGGCACTAGACAGCCATAGTCTTTCCTCTCCCAGCTCTTCAAACCTAGGCTATAATGAACTCTATTCTGCTTCCCAAATTGTTGTAAGTTTGTCAAAATCTAATATAAGAACAAGTGAAAACTCATGGGCGGGATTCTCTGAGCCCCGCGCCGGGCCGGAGAATTGCCGCAACCGCGCCACACCGCCCCGACGCCGGCACGCAATTCTCCAGGGAGCGGAGAATCGGCGCAATTTGCCCCGCCGCATTTGGCGTGTCGCCGGTCGCGGGCCGCCGATTCTCCGGCCTTGATGGGCCGAGCGGCCGCCTGGAAACAGCAGAGACCCGCCGGCGCCGTCCACACCAGCTCGCAGCCGGTGGGAACTCTGCGCGCAGGGTTGGGGGCAGCCTGTGGGGGGGGGGGGGGGTGAGGGGGGCTCCTTCGGGGGGGGGGGGGGTCTGATGGGGTCTGGCCCGTGATCGGAGCCCACCGATCAGCGGGCCGGCCTCTCCAGCCCCGGCCCTATTTTGTTACGCGGCAGGCCCCTGAATCCCTGCGCCATGTTGCATCGGAGCGTTGAGGAAGCCCCCCGCGCATTCGTGGGTTGGCGCGGCGCCCAGTTGCCGCCAGGAAGGGAGGCTGGAGCGGCGTGAACCACTCCAGTGTGGGCCAGAATCGGTAGTGCCCGTGCCCACACCCATTTCGCACCGTCGTGAAATGCGACGGCGTTCACGACGGCATGGACACACTCTGCCTCCATTTCGGAGAATCCCACCCCATGTCTTTAAAAAGGGGACTACATTATGGACGCGATCGAACGGCCATGCTGCACCTGAAAGGCAGCTCACCATGGCGCATCGTGGCCGATAGAAGCCAGGAGACCCCGCTTCCGGGATTGAGCCAGCTGACAATGTCTTGTAATGCAATCTCGCAAGACGTTGCGATGTAAATCCCGCCCATTGTGCGCGAAGTCACCTTTTAGCAAATCTGCATATTAAAGCGAGACAGCTAGTCTCACGTTAATGTGCAGATTCCTGAGTTACCCAAGGTGTGGGATCAATCTCATTTGCTTTGGAGACCGCGGATGAGCATCGTTCAGTACTTGTCTCCAGAAATGACCAGCGCTACTCAGGGATACGATCGCCTACGTGCAGGACAGGAGGGTGGACACCTGCCTCATCAGCCTTGACCAGGAGAAGGCTTTTGACAGAATATCGTACACCTACATGATGGATGTGCTCTCCAAAATGGGGTTTGGGGAGGGAATTCGCAATTGGATCAAACTGCTCTGCACAAAAATCTATAGCGCAGTCTCAATCAATGGGTGGGAATCAGAAAAGTTCCAGATCAAATCAGGAGTCAGGCAGGGCTGCCCTCTCTCCTCGGCCCTGTTTGTGTGCTGCATAGAACCTTTTGCCGAGTCCATCAGCAAGGATCCGGGTATAAGAGGAGTGACGGTCCCAGGCAGCGGAGGCATGCAAGTCAAGGCCTCCCTGTACATGGACGATGTCGCCGTCTTCTGCTCGGATCGCGCATCTGTACGCAGGCTCTTGAATGCCTGCAACCAGTTTGAACTGGCCTCATGGCAAGAGCGAGGCCATGTTCTTTGGGAACTTGGCTGACCGGTCCTTTGTCCTCTTCACTGTCGGGTCAGATTACCTGAAGGTGCTGCGGATATGGTTCGGAGCAGCTGGGGCATACACCAAATACTTGGCGCGAAGCCAAGGGAAGACAGAAACTAGGCATGTGGGAGCAACGCTCCCTCTCTATTGCGCGCAAAACCCTGGTCATCAGGTGTGAGGTACTCTCGGTGTTACTGTACGTAGCGCAGGTCTGGCCCATTACACGACCCTACGCTGCAGCAGTCACCCGGGCCATCTTCAAATTCATCTGGAGATAAAGATGTACCGTGTCCGAAGGGACACCATGTACAAACCTCTGGATAAGGGAGGGAGAAACGTACCCAACGTCTCCCTCATCCTGATGGCCACCTTTGTGTGCAGCTGCAGCAAGCTGTGCTTGGGCCTCCGGTATGCAAACACCAAGTGTCACTACATACTGAGGTTCTACCTGTCCCCGGTGTTACGAAGGATGGGCCTGGCCTCATTGCTGCGGAACGCTCCAAGTAGTTGGACTGTGCCGTACCACCTGTGGAAATATTTTTGAAGAAAAACACCTTTGACCAGAAGGCAATGAAGCAGTGGTCAGCACGTAATGTCCTCGAGGCCCTCAGGGAAAAGGAAACTGTGGAGGACGTTGGATGGTTCCCTGAGCAGACTGTCAGAGTCATCTGGTAGAACACCTCATCACCAGAACTTTCAAACAAGCATCAAGACCTAGCTTGGCTGGTGGTGAGAAGGGCCCTCCCCGTCAGATTCTTCATGTACACCCGAAGGCTCAGCGCCTTTGCATGCTGCCCTCGGAATGGCTGTGGGGGAAATGAGATGGTCACCCACCTCCGTGTGGAATGTGCCTTTGCAAAGACGGTCTGGAGAGAGATGCAGTGGTGTTTGTCAGGGTTCATTCCGAGCAGCTCTGTGACACAGGACTCTGTGCTCTATGGACTATTTCCAGGGGCACTCACCGAGACAAACATCAACTGCTGCTGGAAGGTCATCAACTCGGTGAAAGACGCTCTTTGGTCTGCCTGAAACTTGCTGATCTTCCAGTGCAAAGAGTGTTGCAGACTGGCACATTCCAAGGTCCAGGACTACGTGCTGAGGGACGCACTCAAGCTTGGGGCAGCTGCCGCCAAGGCGCAATGGGGTAAGGCCACTGTGTAAGGTCTTACCAGCAAATGTACACCAAGGGGTGGGTAACAGTGTAAAACCCCTCGGTCTGGGTCATTAACACTCCAATGTATAAAAGAAACATGACGATGTAAATATTTAAGAAAGAATTGTAACGTAAAGAAGGATATGTGTGTAATGTCATCCCAATTGAATGGAATAAAGTCAAGTGAATGTGTAACTTTGATGGAAATGTACAGTCAAGACAATTCGAAATGTTCTGTAATGTTTATTAGAGATCTTATGAATAAAGTATATTTTTTGTATAAAAAAAAACTTGTCTCCAGAAATGGGGAACAGACTGGACGGCACTTGTGGGGGTCTCCCAGGAGATTGGAGGCCCCGAGGTGCACACCCTTTGGGCAGGGTGGTAACCTGACATGCTGGGCGGGGCAGAGGGGTGGCAGTGAGTGGGGAGGGGTAGTGAGTTGGAGGGGGGCATTGAGTGAGTGAGTGGGTGGGGTGGCATTGAGTGGGGCTGGGGGGCAGTGAGTGAGAAGGGGGCAGTGAGGGGGGCAGTGAGTGGGGGCAGTGAGTGTGTTGAATGGGGTTGGGGGGCAGTGAGTGAGGAGGGGGACAGTGAGTGAGGGGGCAGTGACTGGGGGGTGGGGGCAGTGAGTGGGTGGTTTGGGGGGCAGTGAGTGGGTGTGGAGGCAGCTGGTGTGTGCGTATGTGGGGGGGAGTGCGTGGTCAGTAAATGGGGGGGTGGGGGCAGTGTGTATGGGGGTGACAGTGCGAGTGTGCTGGGGGCGGGGGCAGTGACTACGTGTGTGGATGTGGGGGGCAGTGTGGGTAGGGGGCAGTGAGTATGGGTGGGAGGCAGTGAGTGGGGGGTTTGGGCGGCAGCGAGTGTGTGCCTATGTGGGGGGGGGAGTGCGTGGTCAGTAAATGGGGGGGTGGGGCAGTGCGTATGGGGGTAACAGTGTGCGAGTGTGCTGGGGGCGGGGGCAGTGACTACGTGTGTGGATGAGACTGTGCCTTACTCCCGAGCAAAAAATTTGGACAAGCCTGGTCTAATTATATATAGATGTTTTCAATAATACAATTTCAACAATGCAACCTGTTAGATTCATTTAACCTTGACTAATACTTAGAAAATTAATTCTTGTAATCTTTGCGGTCCACGTTTGCGGTCCAGACAAGGGGGCAGGAGAGGCGGTTGGGAGAGCTGCCGTTTAGAGTGGTAGAGGGAAGCTTTCGATACCTAGGCATCCAGGTGGCATGGGAATGGGAACGGCTGCACAAATTAAATTTGGCCCGATTAGTAGACCAAATGAAGGATGGCGCTTCCGTTGTTACTAGCTGGGAGGGTGCAGACAGTGAAAATGACGGCCCTCCCGAGATTCCTGTTTGTGTTTCAGTGTCTCCCCAGCTTTATCCCAGGGTCCTTCTTTAAACGGGTCAATAAGGTGATCTCTGGCTTTGTATGGGCGGGTAAGACCCTGCGAGTAAAAAAGGGGATGCTGAAGCAGAGCCGGGGGGAGGGCGGGCTGGCGCTGCCGAACTTTAATAATTATTGGGCGGTGAATATAGCCATGATCAGGAAGTGAGTGGTGGGGTGGGGTGGGGAGTGGGCGGTGTGGGAGCATGTGGAGGCGGCCTCATGCATGGGCACCAGTCTGGGGGCGTTGGTAACGGCGCCTCTGCCATTCCCGCCGGCACGGTACTCCACCAGTCCCTGGTGGTGGCGGCCCAGAAGGTCTGGGGGCAATGAAGGAGACATGTGGGAGCGGAGGGAGCATTGGTGTGGTCTCCAATCTGTAATAATCACTGGTTTACCCCAGGAAGGCTGGATGGAGGGTTCTGGAGATGGCAGAGAGCAGGGATTTAGAAGATGGGGGATATGTTTATAGAGGGGAGCTTTTCTAGCCTGAGGGAGCTGGAGGAGAAATTTGGATTGGCGAGGGGAAATGAATTTAGGTACCTGCAGGTGCGGGACTTCCTACGCAGGCAGGTCTCAACCTTCCCGCTCCTACCACCAAGGGGGATACAGGACAGGGTAGTTTCTAGAGTGTGGGTGGGAGAAGGGAGGATTTCTGACATTTACAAGGAACTCATGGGGTCATAGGAGACGCAGACCGAGGAGCTGAAGTGCAAGTGGGAAGAGGAGTTGGGAGGAGAGATAGAGGATGGTCTCTGGGTGGACACATTGAGTAGCGTCAACGCATCCACAACATGTGCCAGGCTCAGCCTGATACAATTCAAGGTCATTCACCGGGCCCACATGACAGTGCCCAGATGAGCAGGTTCTTTGGGGTAGAAGATAGGTGCGCAAGTTGTGCGGGAGGGCCAGCGAACCATGTCCATATGTTCTGGGCATGCCCAAAGCTTAGGGGATTCTGGAAGGGGTTTGCGGATGTCATGTCCAAAATATTGAAAACAAGGGTGACACCGAGTCCAGAGGTGGCGATTTTCGGAGTGTCGGAAGACCCGGGAATCCAGGAGGAGAAAGAGGCGGACGTTCTAGCCTTTGCTTCCCTGGTAGCCTGGAGACGGATTCTATTAGCTTGGAGGGACCCAAAGCCCCCGACGATGAAGACCTGGCTAATTGACATGGCTAGCTTTCTCTGTTTGGAGAAAATCAAGTTCGCCTTGAAAGGGTCAATGTTAGGGTTCGTCCGGAGGTGGCAGCCGTTCGTCGACGTCTTTGCGGAAAATTAACCATCAGCAGAAGGTGGGGGGGGGGGGGGCGGGGGTTAGCTTATTTTATAGTTGGGGGTTAGTAAAGGTGGGACCTGTAAGGGAGGAAGACAGCTTTTGCACTATGTTTATAAATTCATGTACATTGTTTATTTTGTTGTTGTTGTAAAACCATAAATACCTCAAAAAATGTTTAGAAAAAATAAAAGAAGCTCCACACTATCCAAAAAAAAGCAACCCACTTAATCGGCACCCCATCCAACTTTTTCCACATCCAGTCCCTCCTTCACCAGGAACAATGTCAGCCGTGTGGACCATTTACAAGATGCACTGCAGCAACTCACCAAGGTTCCTTCTATGGCACCTTTCAAACCCCTGACCTTGAAAAAGAAGGGAAACAGTTGCTTGAGAAACACACCACCTGCATATTCCTCTCCAAGTTGCACACGATCCTGACCTGGAACTATATTCTTTCTCAAAAAGAGGCCCGGACAATTCCCATCCACCACCACTCTCCTCCGCCTGGCTGAACTCGTTCTATCTCTCAACAACTTCTCCTTTAACTCATCTCACTTTCTCCAAATCAAAGGTGTAGCAATGGGTACCCGCATGGGTCCTAGCTACGCTTGCCTTTTTATGGGGTATGTGGAACATTCCTTGTTCCACGCCTATCCGGGCCCCCTCCCACAACTCCTTTACCAATACATTGATGACTATTTTGGTGCCGGGTCATGCTCTCGCCCGGACCTGGAAAAATTCATCAACTTCGCTTCCAGTTTCCACCCCTCCATCACTTTCACCTGGTCCATCTCATAAGAACATAAGAACATAAGAACTAGGAGCAGGAGTAGGCCATCTGGCCCCTCGAGCCTGCTCCACCATTCAATGAGATCATGGCTGATCTTTTGTGGACTCAGCTCCACTTTCCGGCCCAAACACCATAACCCTTAATCCCTTTATTCTTCAAAAAACTATCTATCTTTATCTTAAAAACATTTAATGAAGGAGCCTCTACTGCTTCACTGGCAAGGAATTCCATAGATTCACAACCCTTTGGGTGAAGAGGTTCCTCCTAAACTCAGTCCTAAATCTACTTCCCCTTATTTTGAGGCTATGCCCCCTAGTTCTGCTTTCACCCGCCAGTGGAAACAACCTGCCCGCATCTATCCTATCTCTTCCCTTCATAATTTTATATGTTTCTATAAGATCCCCCCTCATCCTTCTAAATTCCAACGAGTACAGTCCCAGTCTACTCAACCTCTCCTCGTAATCCGACCCCTTCAGCTCTGGGATTAACCTAATGAATCTCCTCTACACACCCTCCAGTGCCAGTACGTCCTTTCTCAAGTAAGGAGACCAAAACTGAACACAATACTCCAGGTGTGGCCTCACTAACACCTTATACAATTGCAGCATAACCTCCCTAGTCTTAAACTCCATCCCTCTAGCAATGAAGGACAACATTCTATTTGCCTTCTCAGTCACCTGTTGCACGTGTAAACCAACTTTTTGCGACTCATGCACTAGCACATCCAGGTCTCTCTGCACAGCAGCATGTTTTAATATTTTATCATTTAAATAATAATCCCTTTTGCTGTTATTCCTACCAAAATGGATAACCTCACATTTGTCAACATTGTATTCCATCTGCCAGACACTAGCCCATTCACTTAGCCTACCCAAATCACTCTGCAGACTTCCAGTATCCTCTACACTTTTTGCTTTACCACTCATCTTAATGTCGTCTGCAAACTTGGACACATTGCCCTTGGTCCCCAATTCCAAATCATCTATGTAAATTGTGAACAATTGTGGGCCCAACACTGATCCCTGAGGGACACCACTAGCTACTGATTGCCAACCAGAGAAACACCCATTAATCCCCACTCTTTGCTTTCTATTAATTAACCAATCCTCTATCCATGCTACTACTTTCCCCTTAATGCCATGCATCTTTATCTTATGCAGCAACCTTTTGTGTGGCACCTTGTCAAAGGCTTTCTGGAAATCCAGATATACCACATCCATTGGCTCCCCGTTATCTACCGCACTGGTAATATCCTCAAAAAATTCCACTAAATTAGTTAGGCACGACCTGCCCTTTATGAACCCAAGCTGCGTCTGCCCAATGGGACAATTTCCATCCAAATGCCTCGCTATTTCTTCCTTGATGATAGATTCCAGCGTCTTCCCTACTACCAAAGTTAAGCTCACTGGCCTATAATTACCCGCTTTCTGCCTACCTCCTTTTTTAAACAGTGGTGTCACGTTTGCTAATTTCCAATCCGCTGGGACCATCCCAGAGTCTAGTGAATTTTGGTAAATTATCACTAGTGCATTTGCAATTTCCCCAGCCATCTCTTTTAGCACTCTGGGATGCATTTCATCAGGGCCAGGAGACTTGTCTACCTTTAGCCCCATTAGCTTGCCCATCACTACCTCCTTAGTGATAACAATCCTCTCAAGGTCCTCACCTGTCATAGCCTCATTTCCATCAGTCACTGGCATGTTATTTGTGTCTTCCACTGTGAAGACCGACCCAAAAAACCTGTTCAGTTCCTCAGCCATTTCCTCATCTCCCATTATTAAATCTCCCTTCTCATCCTCTAAAGGACCAATATTTACCTTAGCCACTCTTTTATATATTTGTAGAAACTTTTACTATCTGGCGCGCGATTCTCCGATCCCCCACCGGGTCGGCGAGGGCGGGAATCGCGCCGTGCCGGTCGGCGGGAATCGCGGCAGTCGGCGGGCGAACCCCCAGCGATTCTCCGGCCCGCGATGGGCCGAAGTCCCGCCGCTGTCAACCCTCGCCAGCCGGCGTGGAGTAGACCCCCTTTTGAACGGCGGGACAAGGCGGCGCGGGCAGGCTCCGCGGTCCTGGGGGGGGGGGGCGCGCGGGGCGATCTGGCCCCGGGGGGGTACCCCACGGTGGCCTGGCCTGCGATCGGGGCCCACCGATCCACGGGCGGGCCTGTGCCGTGGGGGCACACCTTTTCCTCCGCCTTCGTCATGGTCTTCACTATGGCGGAGGCGGAAGAGAACCCCTCCCCTGCGCATGCGCGGGGATGCCGTGAGCGGCCGGTGACGATCCCGCGCATGCGTCGCCCGGCGAAGTCGTTTCGGCGCCGGCTGGCGTGGTGCCAGAGGCCTTTCCCGCCAGCTGGCGGACCGGAAATCGCTCTGGCGCGGGCCTAGCCCCTCAAGGTGAGGGCTTGGCCCCTGAAGGTGCGGAGACTTCCGCACCTTTGGGGCGGCCCGACGCCGGACTGATCCGCTCCGTATTTGGCGCCGGGTAGCGGACATTGCGCCGTTTGCGGAGAATCCCGCCCCTGTTTTTATATTCTGAGCAAGTTTACTTTCATAATCTATCTTACTCTTCTTTATAGCTTTTTTAGTAGCTTTCTGTTGACCCCTAAAGATTTCCCATTCCTCTAGTCTCTCACTAATCTTTGCTACTTTGTATGCTTTTTCCTTCAATTTGACACTCTCCCTTATTTCCTTAGATATCCACGGACGATTTTCCCTCTTTCTACCGTCCTTCCTTTTTGTTGGTATAAACCTTTGCTGAGCACTGTGAAAAATCGCTTGGAAGGTTCTCCACTGTTCGTCAACTGTTTCACCATAAAGTCTTTGCTCCCAGTCTACCTTAGCTAGTTCTTCTCTCATCCCATTGTAATCTCCTTTGTTTAAGCACAAAACACTAGTGTTTGATTTTACCTTCTCACCCTCCATCTGTATTTGTAATTCCACCATATCTCAGACACTTCCCTTCCCTTCCTTGATCTTTTTGTCTCCATTTCCGGCAATAGACTAACCACTAATATCCACTACAAGCCCACTGACTCCCACAGCTATCTGGACTACAGCTCTTCGCACAATACACCCTGTAAGGACTCCATCCCTTTCTCTCAACTCCTTCGCCTCCGTCACATTTGTTCCGATGATGCCTTTTTTTGGAAAAGTTTCTTTCCAAAATGGTGCTTCGAAAATGTGTTCCTTTTTCCTCAACCGTGATTTCCCACCTACAGTTGTGGACAGGGCCCTCAACAGTGTGCGGTCCATCTCCTGCGCCACTACCCTCGCCCCCTCCACTCCCTCCCAGGACAAGGATAGAGTCCCCCTCGTTCTCACATTTCATCCCACCAGCCTCCGTATGCAAAGCATAATCCTCCGCCATTTTCGCCAACTCCAGCGTGATGCCACCACCAAACACATCTTCCCCTCACTCCCTCTGTCAGCATTCCACAGAGACCGTTCCCTCCGAGACAATCTAGTCCACTCCTCCACCATACCTAGTACCTCTCCCATCACCCATGGCACCTTCCCATGCAATCACAGAAGATGTAACACCTGCCCCATTACTCTTCTATGCTTAACATCCCAGGCCCAAAACACTCATTCCAGGTTAAGCAGCGTTTCACTTGTATCTCTTCCAATTTGGTCTACTGCATTTGCTGCCCCCAATGTGGTCTCCTCTATATCGGAGAGACCCAAATGCAGACTGGGTGATCGCTTTGCTGGGCATCTTCAGTCTGTGCGCATTCAGGACCCTGACCTTCCTGTTGCTTGCCATTTTAACAAAAGACCCTGCTCCCATTCCCACATGTCTGTTCTTGGCCTGCTGCAATGTTCCAGTGAAGCGCAACGCAAACTGGAGGAACAACATCTCATTTTCCGGTTAGGCACGCTACAGCCTTCCGGCCTGAACATCGAATTCAACAACTTCAGATGATCAGCTCTACCCCACCTCAACCCATTTGTTTTCATTTCATTTTAACTGTCTTTTACCATTTCTTTCTTTCTTAATATATTTTTAATTTCCCCCCCAATCTTATCCCCCTTTCCTTCATCTTTCTCCTCTTTGCTTCCCCCTTCCCCTCCCCCCACATCTACAGTTCATCCTCTGATGTTAGTTTCCCTGATGTTTGACCTTTCACATCTTTTGTCCTCTCTGGGGACTGCCATTAGCACTCTTTCCCCTTGGCTTCTGTGGCCATTAGCACCCGGTTTCCCTGGGTTTCTGTGGCTATGACTCATCTTTCATTCTCACTCCACAGTATAAATATTTCCCACTTTCTCTGTCTGTTAGCTTTGACAAAGAGTCATCAGACTCGAAACGTTAGCTCTTTTCTCTCCCTACAGATGCTGCCAGACTTGCTGAGATTTTCCAGCATTTTCTCTTTCATTCTGTAACTATATTCCTTCGCTGTGGCTGGGTTAAAATCTTGCAGCTCAACTCCTAAAGATGCTGTTGTTGTACCTACACCACATGGACTGCAATTGTTCAAGATAGTGGCTCACCACCAATTTCTCAAGGGCAATTAAGAATGAAAATAAACAGTGATCTTCTCAGGGGTTCTCCCATCCCATGGAAGAATTTTTCACATCCTTTACATGGAACTGTCAGCTCCATTATGCATTGCATGGCACATTGTAATTCTGATGATGAGTATTTATTTTTGTCTATCTATAAATATCTATTTTTCTTCTTTTAAAGAGTCTCAAACCTTTATTTCCTATGACGATTTAATTTTACAAGAGGGAACATTTTTGAACGACGACATAATCTGTTAAGCACTAGTTTATGAGCTGGTACAGTAGTTTTCAACCCATGTTTGGACGGTGAGTCATGTGGCCTGAAAGCTACTCCTACTGTTTGGTGCCATGGAACCTATCGAAGTTGGCAGCATTGCTTTAATCCGCAATGGCCTGTTATGGCTCTGCTCTGTGGTAAAGGGCAAGCCAGGTCCTGAGTAATGACTATCGCATCACTTATAAGCAGGGTACTAACCCACGTCACTTGTGTTGCAACCAACCGTCTAATGTGGCGCTCACTTTCACTCATAAAAGACCCGTTTAATCTTTAAGCAGGGTCAAAGTCACTTTACCTGGCAATGGGTTTGACCGGTAACAGATACATCAATACATATTACACTGGGAAAGGGAGGAATGTGGTGGAGGTGCTGACTTTCTGACAGAAAAAAGAAGTGATTGTGAAATCTGAAGAACTAGCAATGAATGCATTTGGCTGTTTAAAATGTTTTAATGTATTGGCTGGGCAACCCAAGAGGATCCATAGTGCTTTGCGCTATAATTGTAAGTTTGGTATGGTGTGGATTAATAGTAAAAATCAACAAAAGAAACAATTAGCATCTTTATGTAAAATTTCACAGCGCTCGAGTTAATAAATAATATGTGAACATTTATTATCCAAAGCAAAATGAAATAAATGAACTAAAAAGCTGAAAGAAATGTTGCATCAAATTCTCCATTGCTCATTGTGAAGATACCATTTGAACAAGTTTGCAGTTTGCATATTAGAATTGCAATAATGATTAAAATGAAAAAGAGAAAACAAAAAAGAGTAAGGGCTAAGAATAATTGAAGAGAGTTCCTCCTGGGACTTTTGCTTTTGTTGCAATAGATATGCAAGTGACTGATTTATACAGGCATGTATGTGCGTGATTTGGAAATTTAAATAGGACAGTAGGTTAAATGACAGGTCTTTGTGTTGATGAAAGAGTTCCAAACGAGGGGTAAGTTCGCCACAGGAAATACATATATCATGCTTTTCCATCAAAGATCTGAGCAAGGGCGGTGACCTCATCTCTGAAATCCTAACTCAGGAATTTTAGCCCAGCCGGAACAATGGGGGAAAATAGCTAGCTAATAAAATCATGGCATCATTTATGCATAGCAAGTTGCATGAACTACACATTGCCATATGTCACTCCCTTTGTTATGAAGAAATCTGAAAGTAATGCAAACTACTTTTTCTATATATTGCAATCATTGCGACTGCCAACTTGTGAATCCACAAGTTCTTTCTATCTTTACATTTGATTTACGTCACTCCTAGATTTAAGATGAACGGGTCAAGGAGCCAAACCCATTTCTAGTAAAGCAGCGGTGGGATTTTAATTTTTCAAATTCCTAGGTAAGGATTGTTCAACAATGGTCAGCGATTCATTCATTGCGCAAAAGTGCAAATCCAAGTGAAGATGGCTGTCACATAAATTACAAGGGAAGCACAAAGTATACGCAGCCACCTGGAGTTATGATTGTACACGTGAGGTGATCCACTGATTTGCTATTCGCCAGCATAAGAAAAATCAGCAGCAAATTGTTACTTCACCCTCATGAGGCACAGTGGCACAGTGGTTACCCTGCTGCCTCACAGCGGCACGGACCCGGGTTCAATTCCGGCCTTAGGTTACTGTCTGTCTGGAGTTTGCACTTTCTCTCCGTGTCTGCGTGGGTTTCATCCAGGTGCTCCGGTTTCCTCCCACAGTCCAAAGATGTCGTAGGGATGCTGGCGTTGGACTGGGGTGAGCACAGTAAGAAGTCTTACAATACCAGATTAAAGTCCAACAGGTTTGTTTCAAATCACTAGCTTTCGGAGCACTGCTCCTTCCTCAGGTGAATGAAGAAGTATGTTCCAGAAACATATATATAGACAAAGTCAAAGATGCCAGACAATGCTTTGAATGTGAGCATTTGCAGGTAATTAAGTCTTTACAGATCCAGAGATAGGGGTAACCCCAGGTTAAAGAGGTGTGAATTGTCTCAAGCCAGGACAGTTAGTAGGATTTTGCAAGCCCAGGCCAGATGGTGGGGGATGAATGGAATGCGACATGAATCCAAGGTCCCGGTTGAGGTCGTACTCATGTGTGCGGAACTTGGCTATAAGTTTCTGCTCAGCGATTTTGCGTTGTCGCGCGTCCAGAACCGCCTTGGAGAACGCTTACTCTGAGATCAGAGGTTGAATGCCCTTGACTGCTGAAGTGTTCCCCGACTGGAAGGGAACATTCTTGCCTGGTGATTGTCGCACAATGTCCGTTCATCCGTTGTCACAGCGTCTGCATTGTCTCACCAATGTACCATCAGGACATCCTTTCCTGCAGCGTATGAGGTAGACAATGTTGTCCGTTCTCCAAGGCGGCCTTCTGGACCCGTGACAACGCAAAATCGCCGAGCAGAAACTTATAGCCAAGTTCTGCACACATGAGTGCGGCCTCAACCAGGACCTTGGATTCATGTCGCATTACATTCACCCCCCACCATCTGGCCTGGGCTTGCAAAATCCTACCAACTGTCCTGGCTTGAGACAATTCTCACCTCTTTAATCTGGGGTTACCCCTATCTCTGGATCTGTAAAGACTTAATTACCTGCAAATGCTCGCATTCAAAGCATTGTCTTGCATCTTTGACTTTGTCTATATAAATGTTTCTGGAACATACCTCTTCATTCCCCTGAGGAAGGAGCAGTGCTCCGAAAGCTAGTGATTTGAAACAAACCTGTTGGACTTTAACCTGGTGTTGTAAGACTTCTTACAGTCCAAAGATGTGCATGTTAGGTGATTGGCGATGCTAAATGGCCCCTTGGTGTCACAACGTTGTGCAGGTTAGGTTGGGTTACGGGGATAGGGCAGGGGGGTGGGCCTAAATGAGATGCTTTTACAGAGAGTCAGTGTAAACCCGATGAGTTGAATGGCCTCCTTCTGCACTGTAGGAATTCTTTTTTAAAATGTTTTTATTCTCCACATTTTCATAATTTTCATCATACAAACAGCAAAAGAAAAACAAACAAAGAAACAACCACAAAAACGGCCCCATCAATATAAACTCTGAAATATCGACTCGTACATTCCAAAAACAGAAAAAATAAACCAAACCACCCCCATTCCACCCCCCCCCCCCCCCCCAGTGTTCAATGGCAACAAGTTCCCGAAAGTGAATGATAAACAAACCGTATGAAGTGTAGAACCTCTCCTTCACTCCACCCTTGCTCAAATTTTACTTTCTCCAGGGTCAAGAATTTCAGTAGGTCCCCCCACCACGCTGAGGCACAGGGTGGATAAGCTGACCTCTACCTCAACAGGACCCGCCTACGGGCAATCAGCAAGGCGAAGGCTAAAACATCTGCCCCCGCACCCGCCTGCAGATCGGGCTGGTCCGACACCCCAAATATAGCCTCTAAGGGACCCAGTTCCAAATCCACATTTAACAGCCCCGAGCTGATGTTAAAAACCTCTCTCCAATACCTTTCCACCTTCGGGCATGACCAAATCATATGTACATGGTTTGCGGGGCCCCTCTCACACCACTCACAGACATCCTCCACCCCCTCAAAGCGCCGGCTCATCCTCGCTTTTGTGAGGTGCACCCTAGACATGTCCTTAAATTGTATCAGCCCCAACCTTGCGCATGAGGTTGAGGCATTCACTCTTCATAGCACCTCACACCACAAACCATCTTCCGTTACCTCCGCCAATTCTTCTTCCCATTTGGCCTTAATCCCTTCCATGGACATCCCGTCCCCCTCCAGAATTTTCAAATAAATCGCCGACATCACCTCCTTCTCCAACCCCCTTGCCGACATTACCTCTTCCAACAACGAGGGGGCTGGCACTATTGCGAAGCTCGGAAACTCCTTCCTTACAAACTCTCAGACTTGCAGGTACTTAAACCCTTCCTCTTGCGCCAATCCATATTTCTACCCCAATTCCTCCAACCTTGCAAAATGTCCCCCCAGGAATAGATCTTTTATCATCCATCTCTGAAACCTCCCATCCAGCTCCCTGGCTCGAACCCATGATCCCCCTAATCGGCATCTATGCTGACCCAGCGCCCGACACCCTGCACAAACCTTCCTCCATTCTAGCCCACCGGGACTACCCCTCCCGCCCAACGACCCAACAACAAACTTACTGCATGTTCGCCGCCCAGTAATAATATAATAAATTTGGGACACTTAGCCTCCCCACCACCTGTCGACCTCTCTGCAGGACCACCTTCCTATTCCTAGCTACCTTTCCTCCCAAATAAACAAGGTGATCATTTGTCCACATCCTTAAAAAATGACTTGGGTAAAAAGACCAGCAGGCACCGAAACCAAAACAAAACTTGAGCTAGCACATTCATTTTAACCGTGTGTACCCGGCCCACCAACGATAGAGGAAGGTTGTCCCACCTTGCCAAATTGGCCTTCAGCTTCCCACCAAGCTAGTAAAATTGTACCTGTGGAGCCAGCCCCCCAGTCCTGCGCCACCTGCACCCCCAAATATGCAAAATGGCAGCCCACCCCACTCCCGCCTCCACTCCTGGCTGAGACACCATGAAGTACTCACTCTTCTCTAGGTTTACTTTATACCCTGAGAACGACCCGAATCTTTGAAGCAGCCCCATTATATTCACCACTGACATATTCGACTCTGAGATATACAGCAGTAAATCGTCAGCATACAAGGATAACATGTGTTCCATTCCCCCTCTCACTATCTCCTTCCACAACGCTGAACTCCTTAAAGTGATGGTCAATGGCTCTATCGCTAAAGCAAATAACAGGAGGGACATAGGACATCCCTGCCTAGTACCCCAGTGCAGAGAAAAGTACCCTGAACTCATGTTATTTGTGCGGACACTCACCATCAGTTCCCTGTAAATTAACCATACCCACGCCGTAAACCTCAGCCCAATCCCAAATCTCTCTAGGACCACCATCAAGTATCTCCACCCTACCCAGTGGAATGCCTTCTCTGCATCTGGCGCTACCACCATCTGGTCTTCTTTCCCTCGGCCGGCGTCATGATCACATTTAGCATCCTTCTAACATTCGAAAACAGCTGCCTTCCTTTCACAAGCCCTGTCTGATCTCCTATCACCCTCCAGCCTTGCAGCCAGCACTTCGCCAGTGTTGCTAACTTTCCGGTTGGTTCAATTGCTCTGTTTTATTACCTTTGCTCTCGAGTCGCCAGGTATCTTTATGATACCGCCACGAGGTTCAAGTCTAAGTAATGATCAATAACTCAATACACCGATTAGTAAGATTCAAATCAAAACACATTTATTATACACAGTAATCGCTACTCATGCACAAATTCTACGTCTAAGCTACTTCTACAACTAACAGGCCTATACTTAACTTCGGACTAGCCCACCATGTCAGGGGAACAAATGGGCTTTCATTCGGGTTCTGAGTCTGCGGGATTCGAAGTTGGTACGGATTGGTAGCTAGGAGCGCCTATCTCGTAGCGAGCGTTGAATTAAGACTTACTTCTTTCGGTGGTCACTGCACCGGTCACGGTCAAGGTTGGTTCGCGTTGCTGGGTGACCCGGGCAGGACGAAGAGAGAGAGCGATTTGAACTTGGGGCTTAACTCTTATAGTCCCCAGGGGCTTCCCGCCTTTCGGGGTGGACCCTGTACCTGGTTCTAGGTGATTGGACTTCGTTCCAATCACTTGGTTCGATTTCTCCAATACTGGAGCGGTTCCCGGATCGATGGGCGGTCTTGAGGTGTTCGTTAACCTCTTTTGTGTTGGCTTCTGCTGGCGCCGGGGAGTCTGGCTTAGTTTTGAGTGTACCAGGGTGCGAGCGGGGTAGGCTCTCCTTCTCCATTTTCTCAGACGCATAGTCTGCACGATGCAGCAGAGTATCGCCAATATCAGCAAGCTTTCTATTACATAGGACAGGGAATACCAGGTTATAAACCTGGCACACCAAGATGGTGTGGTGTCGCTGGTGACTGGGCTCTGGGTACTGTGGGGAAGTGAATCATTAACGGCTGGGGGGCTTGAGGTCATGGGGTTTGCGTTCATGCGCAACCAAATGTCCATTATCACGATGAACCACTCGGAGGATGTCCTCATGGTTCTTCTTCTTGCACTTCTCTTCTCTTCTCCGGTCCTGGAGCTTCTGGAGTTCTGTGGAAACAAGCATAGTATCTGTTACTATCTTGGTTTAACATCTTGTATGATAGTCTGTCTGTCCTTTAGTGCCAATTACTCCCTTTATAATTGGGCACTATGTGTGACTCTCTCATTTTTTTTTTCAAAAACCGAATTTTAGGACAAGACACACTTTCAAATAATGAACCAGTGCGAGCCGTCTCGCAGACTGTGCGATTTACCATCCAAATGTTTGAGGATGTAAATAGCATATGGTTGGCAACCTAAGGGTTACCTGAAACAAAACAAAACTTTTTGAACTAAAACTTTCCAAAATGAGGTGCGTATGGGCCGCGACGGGTAAGAGTTGGATGGAGTCCCCGGGTAGGACGGCGACCAATGCCGTGTCTCTCCTACCCGAGCGTAGCTGACCAGAGGGGGGATTCCCAGGCAGGGCAGGTCCCAAGCCGTTTCTCCACTGCCTGAGCAACCAACAAGAACGGGCAAGAAATGTAGTCATCGTGGGGTGTTGCCATATTGGTTCTACCTTCGAACCAGAAGGGCAGTTATGAACGGGCGTGTGGGTTTCCGTCGACAGACGAGTTCCACTGAACTGGCGTCTGGGACCTTAACAAGCCTCTGCAGACAAACTAGTTTCTCTGAACTAGTGTCTGGCCACTAGCAAGTCTCTGTGGGCAAGTCCTCAGAGGTTTCGGCCGAAAAGGCGTGGGGCCGTGGAAATTTTTTTTTCGGTTTGACATACAACATTTAACAAAACAGTACAAACAACATTAAACATGCTGCAGGTTCCATCAGAAAGGACACCGTTTTCTCCCAAGTGGTTCCTTTTAAAACATCATCTGGACACCTCAGTTATCGGTTGCGAACAGGATCGCAAAGGGGTTCTCATTTTGGGAGTCAGACTCAAGGTCGTCATCTTCTCCCGGATGACAAACTCTTGAATGTATCAGGGCTGATAGGGCTGCTTGGTATGATTTCGGATCGCTTTCGTCTGAACGAGTTGCCTCTGTGCCAATAGGTGGCGTCTAGTTGTGTGGGGACGGAATCGGGGTCGTCACTGTGGGTCGGTGGTCGGTGGTGGGGTTTGTTTAGGAAAGTGATCATGAAGGGGTCACTCGAATCATGGTCAGATTCTCTGGGTGTGGGTCCTGTTGCATGGGGATAGTAGGGAGGCGTGCTGTGCCTATCGTCCGAGTCACAGTCGCTGTCTCTGCTGCCGCAGTCTGTGGGCGTTCCGGAGCGGAGTGTATATTTCGGGGGTGGAGTCGAGGTTGAGTCCGTGGCTGGGCTGGACGTTTTGGGGGATGGTAGGGTTACGTTGGCTGTGGGCGGGGCGTGGTGTGCTGTGTCGAGCATGACGTGGTGTGCGTGGTTAGACTGTGTTCCATATGCCTTCAGCTGGTTGATATGGAACCACGCAGTCTTTCCGTTGGGGTACTTTATTTTGTAGACGGAAGGGCTTACTTTGTCCGCAATGGAGTACGGACCCGAGTATTTTGGTGACAGGAATGTGCTGGGGTTGTATACGGAGAGCATGACTTGCTGTCCTACACTGTACTCAGTCGCATGCACTGTCTTCTTGAAACAAGCCTTGCTCTGTTTCTTTCTTGTGCCCAATTTCACTGCGGCTGCTAGCTGAGCCGTTTTAACATTATCCACTAATTGCTCGACTGCTTTCTCATGTGTGAGGGCCGTCACTTCGGGGCTGGTCAAGTCTAAACCTAATAAAAATTCTGTGCCTTTCATGGGGCGTCCGGTCATGAGGGTGTGTGGGGTGTAACCTGTAGAAGTTGAAACTGTATTTCGCAGAAACATCAGCGCAAAATGGAGGACTGAGTCCCAAGTGGTGTTGTTTTGCTGGACCATTTTTCTGAGGGTGGATTTTAGGGTCCGATTCATGCGCTCCACGATACCACTCGACTGTGGGTGGTATGCTATGTGGAAGTTTTGGGTAATGCCAAAAACCGTGAGGACGTTCTTCATGACGCATCCCGTAAAATGGGAACCTTGGTCGGATTCAATGCTGCGGGGGCGTCCCCATCTTGTAAAGATGTGGTGGGTCAAAATTTTGGCTGTGGTCTTTGCAGTGTTCGTCCTGGATGGGAATGCTTCCTAACAAGAACAAAGAAATGTACAGCACAGGAACAGGCCCTTCGGCCCTCCAAGCCCGTGCCGACCATGCTGCCTGACTAAACTACAATCTTCTACACTTCCTGGGTCCGTATCCCTCTATTCCCATCCTATTCATGTATTTGTCAAGATGCCCCTTAAATGTCACTATCGTCCCTGCTTCCACCACCTCCTCCGGTAGCGAGTTCCAGGCACCCACTACCCTCTGCGTAAAATACTTGCCTCGTACATCTACTCTAAACCTTGCCCCTCTCACCTTAAACCTATGCCCCCTAGTAATTGACCCCTCTACCCTGGGGAAAAGCCTCTGACTATCCACTCTGTCTATGCCCCTCATAATTTTGTATACCTCTATCAGGTCTCCCCTCAACCTCCTTCGTTCCAGTGAGAACAAACCGAGTTTATTCAACCGCTCCTCATAGCTAATGCCCTCCATACCAGGCAACATTCTGGTAAATCTCTTCTGCACCCTCTCTAAAGCCTCCACATCCTTCTGGTAGTGTGGCGACCAGAATTGAACACTATACTCCAAGTGTGGCCTAACTAAGTTTCTATACAGCTGCAACATGACTTGCCAATTCTTATACTCAATGCCCCGGCCAATGAAGGCAAGCATGCCGTATGCCTTCTTGACTACCTTCTCCACCTGTGTTGCCCCTTTCAATGACCTGTGGACCTGTACTCCTAGATCTCTTTGACTTTCAATACTCTTGAGGGTTCTACCATTCACTGTATATTCCCTACCTGCATTAGACCTTCCAAAATGCATTACCTCACATTTGTCCGGATTAAACTCCATCTGCCATCTCTCCGCCCAAGTCTCCAAACAATCTAAATCCTGCTGTTTCCTCCGACAGTCCTCATCGCTATCCGCAATTCCACCAACCTTTGTGTCGTCTGCAAACTTACTAATCAGACCAGTTACATTTTCCTCCAAATCATTTATATATACTACAAAGAGCAAAGGTCCCAGCACTGATCCCTGTGGAACACCACTGGTCACAGCCCTCCAATTAGAAAAGCATCCTTCCATTGCTACTCTCTGCCTTCTATGGCCTAGCCAGTTCTGTATCCACCTTGCCAGCTCACCCCTGATCCCGTGTGACTTCACCCATTTTGTAAACGTGTCTATCACCACGCGTACATATTTATAACCATTCCTGCAAGGGGCAATGGTCCTATAAAATCAATCTGGAGGTTAGTCCAGAGGCCATTAACGGGTCGGGTGTGACTAAACTCAGCCTTTTTGGCATATCTGTCCGGATTATTCTGGGCGCAGATAAGACAATTCTCGATGTAGTGATTTACATCGTCCTTTAAATTCAGCCACCAACATAGCTGCCTGAGGTGGGCTGTAGTGGGATCGATTACCTGATGTCCATGACTATCATGGAACAAACAAATCAGTTGATTCCTGTCCTGTTCAGGAACCACATAAAGGGCGTCTTTTAACACCACACCGTCATGTGTGGTCAGAGCATTTTTAAACCTCTCATAGGGTACTGGATAGTATCCTTTTAAAATCTCCCTGAGATTGCTGTCCTGCTTCTGGGCCTGCACGAGATCCTCGATCTTAGTCTGTGAGACCTGAACTGCATTCACTGGTGCGCTTTCGGGGGTGGCCAAAAATATCCGTGCCTGGAACCTGCTTTAGCCAGTGCGTTGGCTTTTACATTTCCAGGGGGGGAGGAACGATGGTGACGTCGAACTTTGGCTATACCAAAAGTCCTGTTCTGTGCTCTCTCTAAAATGTGACGGAGTAATGGGGCTGAGGAGAGGGGTTTTCCGTCTGCGGAAACAAATCCTCTTGCTTTCCACAGGGGCAGGAATTCCGTAAGGCTGTTGCAGACATAGAGGCTGTCCGAGTGTATGTCTGCTGGGCTGGGGAAGGAATCTGGGTGTTCCACTTGTGCGATGGCCACAAGTTCTGCTGCCTGCGCGCCTAAGTGTCCTGGAAGTTTTATTACTATTTCTTCTTGGGCGTGTCCCTGTTTTTCCTTGACATATATACCGCAACCTGTTATGCGCTTCCCATCCAATATTGTGGAAGATCCATCCGCATATATCTTTATGGGCTCGCACGTGTCTGCGTGCTTGGGGCTCTGGGTTGAACTACCTATCTTTCTGGGGGGTGTTTTAGCAATAAAGGGGTCTGTGTTGTGGTGTGGAGAGATAATTTCACATTCATGGTGGGTTCCGGGGTACTGTAGGTTGTCGGCTAAAAAAGTGTGGGTCTTTGTCCGTTTCACAGTGATGTCCCATCCCTGCAAGAGAAGGGTCCATCTAGCTGCTCTTATTTGACTGACTGTACCGTCCTTGAGTCGTCCGTCCAGTAAAAGTTGGGCGGGGGTGTGTTCTGTGAGGATTGTGATGGGGTTCAGTCCGGTAATGTACGAAAAATACTGAACTGCCCAAAATACTGCGAGCAGGTGCCTCTCACAGGCTGAAAATCCCTGCTCCACAGCATCTAAAATTCTGGAGGTGTAAGCTACGGGCCTTAACTGTTCTGCCGTTCCTGGAGGAGCACGGCCGAAAGGGTGCGGTTTGTGGTTGCTACCTCTATAGCGTAAGGGGAAAGTGGGTCTGGAACTTGTAGTGCGGGGGCTACTATGAGTGCCTGTTTTAAAGAGTCCACAGCCATTCCCAGGGGGCTCCTTTCTTTAGGAGGTCTGAGAGGGGTGTTGCCTTGCTGGCGAAACCGTCAATGTGGTTTCGGCAGTAGCCAACCAGTCCTAAAAACGACCGGAGGGCTGAAACGTTCTGGGGAAAGGGACAATTTAGCAATCGAGTCAATCCTTTTATGCTCAATCTCGCGTTTACCATGTGTGATAATTGTACCCAAATATATCACCTTGTCTTCCAAAATCTGGGCCTTTTTGGGGTTAACTTTACAACCAATTGAGTGTAAGAGTTCCAGGAGTTCGGACAGAAGCTCGATGTGCTCTTCCTTGGTGTCTGTCTGCAGTAGTAGGTCATCTACGTACTGGACGAGACATTCGGGGCGAGAGAATTTGGCTAAACCATTTGCCAGCTGTCGGAAAATGGAGGGGGAGTTGTGGAATCCTTGTGGCAGGCATGTCCACGTGTACTGCTGATTTTTAAAAGTGAAGGCAAATTTGTACTGGCACGCCTTTGCCAATGGAATGGACCAGAATCCATTACTGACATCCAAAACCGTAAAGAATCAGGAATTAAGTCCCTGCTTGAGCATGGTCTCGGGACTTGTGGCGAATGTGGGGGCTGCTGCAGGGGTGATTCTGTTGAGTTTCCGGTAATCGATGGTCAGTTGCCATGATCCATCGGGTTTCTCACTGGCCAAATCGGGGCATTATTAGTGGAGGCTACTGATCTAAGTACGCCCAGCTCTAATAAGCTTTCGATTACCTTTGCGATTTCTCCCTCTGCCTCTTGGGGAAATCCATATTGTTTTTGGGGTCTAGGGTCAGGTCCTGTGATCTGTACGGAACCAGTCATCCGTCCACAGTCGTGCCTGTGGGTCGCGAATGCTGTCCTGTTCTTTTGCAGAACTGCCCTAACCTGCTTGTCCGTACTGAGCGTGGTCGGGTTGAACCAAAGTTTGCCTACTGCACTAATTTTGTTCGCATATTTTCCTATGTTGAGCGTTGCGGGGGCTCTTGCAGACTTTGCCATTTTCCAGACACACTGGTTGACTGGATCAAATGATAGATTGTGGGAATTCATGAAGTCTATTCCCAGAATGTGTTCTGCTGTGTGGGGCAGGTCAACTAAAACTACGGGGTGCTTGGTGGTGATGTTACCGATTTGAATGGGTACAGGAGCTGTGATGTGTCCCTGCTGTGAGTGGCCTGTAAAGCCGCTGAGGGTGATGGTGGCTGTAGTGGGCCACGTGTCTTTTTGAAACAGTGTGGAGTAATTTATCGTGGTGCGGGACCCTCCTGTGTCCCATAGAAATTCGATGGGCTGTCCCCGAATTTTCGCTGCAACTACCGTTCGTCCGGACCTATCCCAAAGGGTGTCGCAGACCCAATTGGGGGAGCCCGAACACCATCAGTCCGTTCCGGTCAGGTCCGTCTGATCTGAACGGGTGCTAACGCTATGAATGGGCTCTGTCTTCTTCTTACTCAGAGTGCTCGTCTGCTGGGCTCTCTGTGGCTTTCTAGGGGCATTGCATTCCCTTGCAAAGTATCCCAACTGTCCACAGTTGTAACACTCCTGTGACTTGGGTGGGGGGCTGTTCTTTCCTTCATTTACCCATGCGGGGTTCTGGTGTGTTGTAACTGCCTGTATATCTGCGTCGGCCTGCTTTTCTTCGGGATTTTTAACTGTGGGTTTGCTTTGTACAGATTGCTCCCAGGTGCGGGACAATCTTTTTACTACCCACTTCTCGTTATGAGCCTCCTCTGAGGGATCATAATTGGCACAAGCTTTTTGTCCTGTTTCTGTGGCATGGGAGATAAGGGTGCGGGTCCATTTGGCCATGTCGTCTGGGGACAAATGGGCGCGGTCTAAGTCTCCAAAGACTGCTGCAAAGTGGATCCACAGGCATCCAGCGAATGCTGTGGGGTGCTCGGTCTTCTTTTGCCTGCATTTGTTGAGGCCATCTACGGGGTCACCCCGGTTATACCCGATCGCATCCAGGATCGCGGTATACATTTCTGCAAGGGTGCCTCCTCCTACATTCTGTGGGTCGGGAAGGGCTGCTACGACCGAAGGGTCTAGACTTAAAACCGTGAGCTATACGTGCTCTTGCTCATCCAGGCCGTACATGGTCGCCTGCTGCTTTACTCTGGCAAAGAAATGGTGGGGGTCTGAGGTGGGGAGGAAAGGTGTGATTTTCTCACACGCGTCCCGTAATTGGGTCACTGTTAAGGGGGTGGTGTACAAAAATTCCGTATCGTCCGATGTGGCTGTGCGGTGGGTGGTGACTGGGTTTATTGGAGCTTCAACTATCTGCTCTATGAGGGGTTGGGGCACTTTCCTCTTTTGTGGCTTTCCCTATGCACATGTTCCCTGAACATATCTCTGCGCTGTTTCATTTAATTCTTCCCAATCAGGGCCGTCTTCCTTATCTAATTTTGCTCCAAAGGTTTCCTGGAATCCTTTTTGGACTGAAAGCAGCGATTGCAGCTCTGCAATCTGCTTCCGGCACTTTGCGTGGTCTAGTGAGCTTTGTCTCTGCTCTGTGGTGGCAGCATGGAGTGCTCTTAACGCTGCCTTCAGGTCACCACACTGCCTCTGCAATGCTTCTACCTGCTTCTCTGTTTCTTCACGTACCAGGACTGCACGTTGCGTGTCCTGATAGGCCTTTTCATACTGGGACTGGAAGCTGCTTAAGTGCGCCAGACAAGACTGGTGTGCCCACTTGGCATCCTCCACCTCTCCGTCTTTTGCTGCCAACTTCCTCCTTAACTCTAAGTTCTCTCTTTCTACCTCGCTTACATCGGCCTTACTCATTCGATGTATGCCTTCTACTTCTTTCCGGAGTGTCCTTACGACCTCCTCTGTGCCTCGCAATTGTGCCAAGCAGGACACGATTGCCATCGGCTTGCGAGCTTTCCTTAAGCTCTTTTTGTGGATCTCGCTCAGGGTCTCCCACCAAGTATGTCCTATACTCCCGGGACCTGATTCCTCGTTGTTACAGAATTCACTCCAAAGGGGCCATCCCTTCCCTTTGCGATATTTCCTGATTTCTTCCTCCCAAATGGGAAATTGTCCCACTCTACTGCTGCTGGTCGCTGCGACCGCAAATTCCTCGGGGTTCATGAGGCGTTGCATTGCCTGCATTGCCATCTTTCCTATCCGAATGCTGCTCTTCAAATTTGGGACACGGGTATTAAGGTGGTGCTGTAAATACGCGTACGGCTTTCGCTACTTTCCGAAATACAAACTCCCGACAGTTTTGTCGCAACAAAAAATCGATCAGTTTTACCTTATCGCCCTGTTAGTTACGCATGCATACACACACTTCCGAATGATGAGTATTGATCAGAACTGCTTGAACGCTTGTGGTTTTCTGTTCCCAATTGGATCTCTAATTCAAATTCTGGGTTCTGCCGGAGTGGTTATGCCACTTCTAGATCGGGTCCCGGCGGAGTCGCCAAATAATGTTGCTAACTTTCCGGTTGGTTCAATTGCTCTGTTTTATTACCTTTGCTCTCGCATCACCAGGTATCTTTATGATACCACCACGAGGTTCAGGTCCAAGTAATGATCAATAACTCAATACACCGATTAGTAAGATTCAAATCAAAGCACATTTATTATACACAGTAATCGCTACTCATGCACAAATTCTACGTCTAAGCTACTTCTACAACTAACAGGCCTATACTTAACTTCGGACTGGCCCACCAGGTCAGGGGAACAAATGGCCTTTCGTTCGGGTTCTGAGTCTGCGGGATTTGAAGTTGGTACGGATTGGTAGCTAGGAGCACCTATCTCGTAGCGAGCGTTGAATTAAGACTTACTTCTTTCGGTGGTCACTGCACCGGTCACGGTCAAGGTTGGTTCGCGTTGCTGGGTGACCCGGGCAGGACGAAGAGAGAGAGCGATTTGAACTTGGGGCTTAACTCTTATAGTCCCCAGGGGCTTCCCGCCTTTCGGGGCGGACCCTGTACCTGGTTCTAAGTGATTGGACTTTGTTCCAATCACTTGGTTCGATTTCTCCAATACTGGAGTGGTTCCCTGATCGATAGGCGGTCTTGAGGTGTTCGTTAACCTCTTTTGTGTTGGCTCCTGCTGGCGCCGGGGAGTCTGGCTTTGAGTGTCCCAAATGTTGCCATTGTCCCCTGTGATTGCTCATCAGTATGTAGATGGCTGCTACATTGTTATGCTGATGGTTGCTGGTATCGATGCTGTCTGGGATTTTGCAGAGTTAAATACACAGCAAACCTGCACCCTGCTGGTTTCTGCCTGTTTTGGCTGACTTTCCCATCAGCCTTTGCCGTTCGCCATTTTAAATCGGGAGTTGGCCAATTTAGGTGGCTACACCAGTATCCTGGCATCCACATTCAATAAGGATATTGGCCAATACGACCCACACTCCGTCGGTTCCTTGTCTTTTTTTAACAGCAGGGAAATTGCGGCCTGTCCCAATGTTTGTGATAATACGCCCCTGCCTATCGCCTCTTCAAACATCCCCACCATCAGCAGCGCCAACTTGTTTTTGAACTTCTTGTAATACTCCACTGGGAATCCATCCGGCACTGCCGCCTTCCCTGACTGCATCCTCCTGATTGCTTCCTTTACCCCCTGTTCCCCCACCGGCCCCTCCAGCCCAGCCCTATCTCCCTCCCCCAACCTCGGATACTCCAACCCTTCCAGGAATTCCCTCATCTCTTGCTCCTCTCCCGGTGGCTCCGACCTATACAGCTTCTCGTAAAACTCTTCTAAAACTTTATTGATCTGCTCCGGAGCTACCACCAATTTCCCCAACCTCCGCCCCCCCCACCCCCGTGTGGGTAAGGCAGCGCGTCTGCGACCTGTCGATCCTCAGCTCTTGCATCATATTCCAATCCCCTCCTACTATTAGCTCGTGTGTGTCCAAGTCCCCTCTTACTATTAGCTCATGTGTGTCCAAGTGTAGGATGGCCCCCATTACCATCTTTGAAAAACCTGCATCATCCCTGTTGGGGCCATATACACCCACCAATGCCACCAACCTCCCTTCTAATGCCCCTGTTGCAATCACATATCTACCCCCCTGGTCCACTACCACCTTCTCCATCTGGGAATCTCACCCTCTTGCCCATCAACACCACTACCTCCCCGTGCCCTACTATCGACCCAGAGTGGAATATCTGACTCAACTCAACCCTTCCTGGGCCTTCACCCTCAGTTGGGTTTCCTGCAGCATCGCTACATCGGCCTTTAAGCTTTTTAGGTGCGCTAACACCCTCACCTCTTCACCGGCCCGCCCAAACCCTTCACGTTCCACGTTACCAGTAGATTATTACCGCCCTTGGCAGCTCATTCGTCTTTGGTTTGGGCCTCAGTGACTGATGAGCCCTGTCCAGTTCATACTGGGAGGGATCTTCCCCCTCCTCCATCACCTCCACCAACATCTTAGCAAAGTACTCAGTCGGTCTCGGGCAGACCCACAATTTTTAAGTTCTGCCACCTAGACATATTCTCCAGGTCCTCCACCTTCGCTCTCAGTCCTTTGTTGCCCTCCGCCAACCTCCGCAGCTCCTCACCCATCGAGGTGAACTGGTCACCATGTTGCGACAGGGCCTCCTCCACCCCTTCAACTTCTCTCCTTGCTCCGTCACCTCGGCCGATGTCTTCATGCCGCTGCCATCACCGGGGCTATCGACTCCTTCAACAATACCTTCATTGCTGCCATCATTTCTTTCCTCATCACCTCCATGTGCTTGGCAACCTGCTTTTCAAACTCCCAGCCATCACCTTGGTCACCCTCTCCATTGTGAAGGGCACAACCCCACCCAACCTCTGCCATCTTTCCTGCTGCCATGCTGACCCGCTCGTTCAACGACGAACCTTCGCATGCCCCCTTCTTCCCAATGGATTTGTTTCTGTTTTTTCGACATCATCCTCCTAACTATGTCTTTCTGCACTATTCATCCAAAAACTGCCCTGGGACCGGGCATTAAATTCCGAAAAACCGAGCCTCGTGCAGGAGCCACCCAAAGTGTGACTTCCACCTACAAGCCGCCCCCAGAGGTCCTCTGCACTGTAGGAATTCTATGGCTAGGGTGTGGTCAATTCCAGCCCCCTTGACCAGAGACACAACACAACTGAATTAACCAACAATTCTTAGAAAATTACCCAAAGCCTTTGGCTCCTGGCTGTACAACAATTACAGTCACCGGGTTTGTAAATGTAAACACAATTATCTTTTATTTATAACAAGAACTATAATGAAATATGCAGTAAATACAATTGATTAACTATTATCTAAGTCCTAATACCCCACTTTAGCTTGATGCCCCAGCCTCTACACACACACACAAAGAAAGGTGTGCAAATTATAAGTAAAAGGATGAAGAGTCTTTGGCTTTAAGCACACTTACCTTCAAACTAGACATTCAGGTTGAGGTCTATGTTTCAGCCTGTAAAGATTTTCACAGAAGATTCATTCATTGAGGTTCTCTGTAGGTTTAGAAGTGCAGCAGCTCACAGCATTTCAGGAGAGAGAGAGAGAAAAGAGAGGGAGAGTAGTCACTCACAGCTTCTTCTTCCTTCAGTGTCCAGGATGCATGGTGCCACAGTGGTTAACGCTACTACATCACAGTGCCAGGGACATGGGTTCAATTCCAGCCTTGGTTGACTGTGTGGAGCTTGTACTTTCTCCAACCTACCTGTGGATTTCCTCTGGGTGCTCCGGTTTCCTCCCACAGGCCAAAGATGTGCAGGTTAGGTGGATTGGCAATGCTAAATTGCCTCTAGTGTCTAGGGATGCACAGGTTATGTGGGGTTATTGGGATAGGGCAGGACAGGGGGACTGTGTAGAGTGCTCTTTTGGAGGGTCGGTGCAGACCCAATGGGCCAAATGGCCTCCTTCTGCACGGTAGGAATTCTAACTCTGACTTTCTTGGGTCCCTGGAAATCATCCCTGTCAGGTCCCAATCACCACCGGTTGTCAGGCAGAATATGGCCTTTTGGCCAATTCATTGGCCACCAGCCAACAAATCAAACCGAGTTCCACCCCATCTCTCGGGTGCCACAAACTCTGAGTTCTTTTAAAAAAAAAAATCTTTATTGTCACAAGTAGGCTTACTGCAATGAAGTTACTGTGAAAAGCCCCTAGTCGCCACATTCCGGCGCCTGTTCGGGTACACAGAGAGAGCATTCAGAATGGGAGAAAACCAGAGCACCTGGAACAAACCCAGGCAGACAGGGGGAGAAAGTGTAGACTCCACACAGACAGTGACCCAAGCCAGGAATCAAGTCTGGAACCCTGGAGCTGTGAAGCAACAGTGCTACCCACTGTGCTACTGTGCCATCTGCTGCTCACAAACTGGCACTATATACTATGTTGCAACTTTCTGAATTCCTCATCCTCTCTTCTGCTCGACTTAAAGATATTTGTCCATTAAGAATCCATGGATCCAAATGATAAGGGCAAAAAAAATAAAGAAAGGGGAATAAGGGAATAAACAGGAAGGACCTTACAAAATAGAAACCCCAACAACCAAGAACTTACAAGTCTTTTCAAAATTAACTTTTTGGAATTTTCCTTTTTAATTCTTGTGTGAAGGTGTCACCAATGAGGCCAGATTTTATTGTCCACCCGAGTTGCCCTTGAGGTTTTCTTTGGGAGGTTGATGCGGGTTTTCTTCCTGAACTGCTGCAGTCCATGTGATTAAAGACACCCCCACAATGCTGTTGGGTGGAAATATTTAAAAGCATATTTCCTCCTTTTACTACACATTTTCATTTTAGAGCTTAACACTGTCCATCCAGTTAATGACTCTGGGTGCTAATAATCAGACAATTGATTTTTAAACATGTATGTAAATGCTAAGTAGAAAACATTAATCTGGTACTAAAGGTGGTCTGCAAATTCCAAATTGCAATTGAGCTCAAATTGATCATTAATTTTTGTTGTGCTTCACGGAACCTGTTGCGAAATAGAGAATTATAGAATTTACAGTGCAGAAGGAGGCCATTCGGCCCATTGAGTCTGCACCAGCCCTTGGAAAGAGCACCCCAATAAAGCCCATGCCTCCACCCGAAACCCAGTAATCTCACCTAACCTTTTGGACACTAAGGGGCAATTTATCATGGCCAATCCACCTAACCCGCACAGCTTTGGACTGTGGGAGCAAACTGGAGCACCCGGAGGAAACCCACAGAGACACTGGGAGAAAGTGCAAACTCTGCACAATCACTCGAGGCCAGAACTAAAACCGGGTCCCCAGAGCTGTGAGGCAGCCGTGCTAGTCACTGTGCCACCGTGCCACCTGGCTTGTTGCGTAAAGTTATGACGAGCTTGTTTGATTGTTAAGAGAGAATTAGTTACAGATGTTTTTTCCCCTCCCTGGCATTGGCATTACCAGTAATTCAGGAGGATTGCACTGTTAGCTGATTGGAATTGTTCTATTCCAGATAGCTAGACAGTGACCAATAGAACAAAACCTATCTTTACACACCTATAAGCATTTATCTGCAGAGACACATATTACAAGCATATACCTCCAAACGCAGACACATAATATTAGTCGGCTTCTAATTACAGGAGCACAATGAATCCCACTTAATCCCCATCACCCGAATGCAATTCAACATTCAATTGGTGTAAAATTAACAAAGGTGAGCATCAATAGATCAGGTGCTCCTTTTTTACATGCCTGCATTGGACTTGAGTCTTTACCACTCTGTTCAGATAATGATACATATTTATAGTAACCCCATGCACATTCTGTTGGAATTTTTACAAGCTTTTAAAAAGTAATTTTACCAAACCTGGACTCTCAATATGGAACCTTCTAGAAGGTGATGCTGGCTCAGGGAATCAGTGCCACCAGATGTAGTGATATGTGAAACTGATGCTTCCCCCCAGCACTGATTCTCTGTGGGAACGAGGACTTGATAAAATAATTCAATATTGTGTAATTATGTGCCCTTCAGTAACTGGTACAAAATATTTTGTGCTTCTCTATGATTGAGGAACATTTAATCAGAATAAATAATTCAGACTTCTGGTTGCGGCGATGCGGAGCTAAGCCGCACATTTCGGCAGCTCCCGCTATAACGGACTTTTGGGCTCTCCGGAGGAGCACCAACGGAAATCTTTTGACTAAATCCCGTGTGGGAAGGTGAAGTAAGGTCCCCCTTCCGTCGTATGGAGGGGATTAGCGGTGGAGCAGCGGAAAAAGAGGCTCTGGAGCAGCGGCAGAAACGAGGGGGAAAAATCAAGATGGCGGAGGTCGGAGATCGAGCAGCATGGGGGCCGGACCAGCAGGAGTTTCTCAGGCGCTGCGTGGAGGAGATTAAAAAGGAGGTGCTGGCGCCAACGCTGTTGCCGATCGAGGGGCTGGAGGAGACCCAGAAGGCCCAGGCGGTAGAGCTCCGGGAGGTGAAGGACAAAACTAACGAGAACGAGGACGAGATCCTGGGCCTGGCGGTGAAGCTGGAGGCGCACGAGGCGCTGCACAAGCAGTGGGCCGAGAGATTCGAGGTCCTGGAGAACAGATCGAGGAGGAAGAATCTTCGGATTCTGGGCCTCCCCAAAGGAGTGGTGGGGGCTGATGCCGGGGCGTATGTGAGCACGATGCTCCATTCGCTGATGGGTGCGGAGGCCTCTCCGAGCCGCCTGGAGCTAGAAGGGGCTCACCAGGTCCTGGCGAGGAGACCCAAGGCTGGTGAGCCGCCAAGGGCGATAGTGGCGAAGTTCCATCGCTTCGCGGACAAAGAAAGTGTTCTGAGATGGGCCAAGAAGCAGCGGAGCAGTAGATGGGAGAATGCGGTGATCCGAGTCCACCAGGACTGGAGCGCGGAGGTGGCAAAGAGGAGAGCTGGCTTTAACCGGGCCAAGGCGGTGCTGCATAAAAAAAGGGTGAGATTCGGAATGCTGCAGCCAGCGCGACTGTGGGTCACTTATCAGGACCGACACCACTATTTTGAGACGCCAGAAGAGGCTTGGACCTTTATCCAAACGGAAAAATTGGACTCGAACTGAGGGACTGTGGATGTGGGGAAGATGTTGACTGTATACAGGGTTGTAAATATGGGTAAAGAATGTTTCATGGGTGGGACGATGGATGGGGATGGGGGAAGAGTTCTTGATGGGGGGACAGTGAGGAATGTGGGCGTCGGTGCTGGAGGGAGGTGAGACTCGGGGATGGGGGAATTGGGATAAGGCCGCAACAGGAGCTGCGCCACAGGGGGCGGGGCTGGCTCAGGAAAGCGCGGGCTTTTTCCCGCGTTAGGGAGGTGGGGGGATGGAGAAGCGCAAGGAGGAGGAGGGAGCCCCCCAATCCGGCTGATCACGTGCAATGTGAGAGGCCTAAATGGGCCGGTTAAGAGGGCCTAAGTGTTCACGCACTTAAAGGGACTGAAGGCAGACGTGGTCATGCTTCAGGAGACACATCTGAAGGTGGCAGATCAGGTCAGGTTAAGGAAGGGATGGGTAGGACAGGTGTTCCACTCGGGGCTGGATGCGAAGAATAGAGGGGTGGCAATACTGATGGGGAAGCGGGTGTCGTTTGAGGCCAAAAACATAGTAGCAGACAATGGAGGCCGATACGTGATGGTGAGTGGTAGGTTGCAGAGGATGGGGGTGGTATTGGTAAATGTATACGCCCCGAATTGGGACGATGCTGGATTCATGAAACGGATGTTGGGGCGTATTCCGGACTTGGAGGTAGGAAGCTTGATAATGGGTGGGGATTTCAACACGGTGTTGGACCCAGCACTGGACCGCTCCAGATCTAGGACCGGAAAGAGGCTGGCTGCGGCCAAGGTATTCAGGGGGTTTATGGATCAGATGGGGGGAGTAGATCCGTGGAGATTTGCCAGGCCTTTGGCCAGAGAATTTTCTTTTTTCTCCCATGTACACAAGGCCTACTCCCGGATAGATTTCTTTGTTCTGGGCAGGGCATTGATCCCGAAAGTGGAGGGAACGGAGTATTTGGCCATAGCCATTTCAGACCATGCCCCGCACTGGGTGGAACTAGAGCTGGGGGAGGAGAGGGACCAACACCCGCTGTGGCGGTTGGATGTAGGACTGCTGGCAGACGAGGAAGTGTGCGGGAGGGTGTGGGGGTGCATTGAAAGGTATCTGGAGGCCAACAAAAATGGGGATGTGCAGGAGGGAGTAGTATGGGAGGCGTTGAAGGCGGTGGCCAGGGGAGAGTTAATCTCCATCAGGGCTCATAGGGAGAAGAGAGAGGGCAGGGAAAGGGAGAGGTTAGTGGGGGAGATCCTAAGAGTGGACAGGAGATATGCAGAGGCCCCTGATGAGGGACTACTCAGGGAGAGACGAAGTCTCCAGACGGAGTTCGACGTGTTGACCACAGGGAAGGCAGAGGCACAGTGGAGGAAGGCACAGGGGGCGATGTATGAGTATGGGGCGAAGGCGAGCCGGATGCTGGCACATCAGCTCCGTAAGAGGATGGCAGCGAGGGAAATAGGTGGAGTCAAGGATGGAAAGGGAACTACGGTGCGGAGTGCGGTGAAAGTGAATGAGGCATTCAAGGCCTTCTACGAGGAGCTGTATAGGTCCCAGCCCCCAGGGGGAAAAGAGGGGATGCGACGATTCTTGGACCAACTGAGGTTCCCGAGGGTGGAGGAGTAGGAGGTGGCTGGTTTGGGGGCGCCAATTGGGGTGGAGGAGCTGGTTAAAGGACTGGGGAGCATGCAGGCAGGGAATGCCCCGGGACCGGATGGGTTCCCGGTGGAGTTCTAGAGGAAGTATGTAGACCTGTTAGCCCCGTTGCTGGTAAGGACCTTCAATGAGGCAAGGGACCCTGCCCCCGACAATGTTGGAGGCGACGATCTCTTTGATCCTGAAGCGGGATAAGGACCCACTGCAATGCGGGTCGTATAGGCCGATCTCGCTCCTCAACGTAGATGCTAAGTTGCTGGCAAAAATATTGGCTACGAGGATTGAGGACTGTGTCCCGGGGGTGATTCACGAGGACCAGATGGGATTTGTAAAGGGCAGGCAGCTAAATACCAATGTGCGGAGGCTCCTAAACGTGATAATGATGCCATCGGTGGAGGGAGAGGCGGAGATAGTGGCAGCTATGGACGCGGAGAAGGCCTTTGACCGAGTAGAGTGGGAGTATCTCTGGGAAGTGTTGCGGAGGTTTGGGTTTGGGGAGGGGTTTATCAGTTGGGTTAAGTTCCTATATAGAGCCCCTGTGGCGAGTGTGGTTACGAATTGGCGGAGGTCGGAGTATTTTCGGCTGTATCGAGGGACGAGGCAGGGGTGCCCCATGTCCCCCTGTTGTTTGCATTAGCAATTGAACCTTTGGCCATGGCATTAAGGGAGTCCAGGAAATGGAGGGGGGTGGTTCGAGGGGGAGAGGAGCATCGAGTGTCGCTGTACGCAGACGACCTGTTGCTGTATGTGGTGGACCCAGTGGAGGGGATGGTGGAGGTCATGCAGATCCTAAGGGAGTTTGGGGACTTCTCGGGCTACAAGCTCAATGTAGGGAAGAGTGAGCACTTTGTGGTGCATCCGGGGGATCAGGGAAGAGGGATAGACGACCTGCCGTTGAGGAGGGTGGAAAGGAGCTTTCGATACTTGGGGATCCAGGTAGCTAGGAGCTGGGGGACCCAGCACAAACTTAATTTGACGCGGCTGGTGGAGCAGATGGAGGAGGACTTTAAACGGTGGGACATATTGCCACTCTCGCTAGCGGGCAGGGTACAGTCGATTAAAATGGTGGTCCTCCCGAGGTTTCTTTTTGTATTCCAATGCCTTCCAATTGTGATCACCAAGGCCTTTTTTAAGAGGGTAGCCAGGAGCATTATGGGTTTTGTGTGGGCGAGTAAGACCCCGAGGGTAAGGAGGGGGTTCCTGGAGCATAGTAGAGATAGAGGAGGGCTGGCATTGCCGAATCTGGGTGGCTACTACTGGGCAGCCAACGTGGCGATGATCCGTAAGTGGGTGATGGAGGGAGAGGGGGCGGCATGGAAGAGGTTGGAGATGGCGTCCTGCAAAGAAACGAGCCTGGGGGCGCTGGTGACGACACCGCTGCCGCTCTCGCTGACAGGCTACACCACGAGCCCGGTGGAGGTGGCAACGCTAAAGATCTGGGGGCAGTGGAGACGGCACAGGGGTGCGATGGGAGCCTCGGTGTGGTCCCCGATCAGAGATAACCATCGGTTTGTCCCAGGAAGGATAGCCGGGGGTTTCAAAGCTGGCATCGGGCAGGGATTAGAAGAATGGGGGACCTGTTCATCGATGGGACGTTTGCAAGCTTAGGGGCGCTGGAGGAGAAGTTTGGACTACCCCCGGGAAATGCTTTCAGGTACATGCAAGTGAGGGCATTTGTGAGGCGGCAGGTGAGGGAATTGCCGCTGCTCCCGGCACAGGGGATTCAAGACAGGGTGATTTTGGGCCTATGGGTCGGAGAGGGCAAGGTGTCGGCGATATACCAGGAGATGAAAGAAGAGGGGGAGGCTTTGGTAGAGGAGCTGAAAGGTAAATGGGAAGAGGAATTGTGGGAGGAGATTGAGGAGGGTCTGTGGGCTGATGCCCTAAGTAGGGTTAATTCTTCTTCCTCGTGTGCCAGGCTTAGCCTGATACAATTTAAGGTTGTTCACAGAGCGCATATGACGGGGGCGAGGCTGAGCAGGTTCTTTGGGGTGGAGGACAGATGTGGGAGGTGCTCAGGAAGCCCGGCGAACGATGCCCATATGTTTTGGACGTGCCCGGCACTGGATGGGTTCTGGAGGGGAGTTGCGAGAACTATATCTAAGGTGGTGAAAGTCCAGGTCAAGCCAAGTTGTGGGCTTGCATTATTTGGAGTAGCGGACGAGCCGGGAGTGCAGGAGACGAAAGAGGCCAGCATTCTGGCCTTTGCGTCCCTGGTAGCCCGGCGGAGAATCTTGTTAGTGTGGAAAGATGCAAAGCCCCCCAGTGTGAAAGCCTGGATAAATGACATGGCAGGGTTTATCAAATTGGAGAGGATAAAGTTTGCCTTGAGAGGGTCTGTGCAGGGGTTCTACAGGCGGTGGCAACCGTTCCTAGACTATCTCGCGGAACATTAGTTGAAGTTCGGTCAGCAGCAGCAACCCAGGGGGAAGGGGGGGAGGGAGGGGAGGGAATATCTTTCTTGCAGCGGGGGGAAGAGGGAGGGACGGGGAAGGGGGGATTTTCTGGGGGGCATCTGAGCAAGAAAATACATAAATGATCCGGAAAACTGATATGTACGGGAGGAATCCAATGTACAAACTTCTGTATCATATTGACTTGACATGTTTATGTCTTGCTATGCGAGCTTTCTTTTCTTTGTGTTACGGGGGGGTGGGGGTTTGTTCGTATGGTTGAAAATTTTGTTAAAAAATTCTTAATAAACATATTTTTTTTAAAAAAGGATAAATAATTCAGACTCTGGAAATGATGCTTGTCATTTGACTTTGCAGTTATTTCTGCCTCAACTAGCTCACGTTGCCCTTGCATAAAGCTTACACCAGAGAAATTGGCCATTTGGTTCAACTGGTCCATGTTGGTATTTATTTTCCACATGACCCTCCTGCTACCCTTCTTCACCTGACCCTATCTGGAAGCCATCTATCCAACTCTGCAAGTCTGGTGGTGAAATTGCCTACTCCTGCTCCTAGATCGTGTGTTTGAGGAAGGAGATGCTCCAGCTAATTTTGCAATCCAGTTCTTGGTCTGTAGCAGTGTAGGTAACAGAAGAGGAACATATCAGCCACGATAGAATGGTAGAGCTGTCTCGATGGGCCAAATGACCTAATTCTGCTCCTATATCTTATAAACTTACTTAAACCAATGGTTGAACAAATGTCTTAATGAGCTATGTCTTGGAATTCCTGGCTGCATGATAAGTGAGTGCACCTAAAGCCCATTCTCACTTCCTTCATCATAGCCACTGGCGTCTGTGCCTTTAGCCTTTCAGGTTTTAAACCTTGGAGTTCTTCCCTAAACCTCTCCAGCAAACTACATTTCTCTTTTGCTTTAAGATGCTCCTTAAAAGGCCCAGAGTTCATAATCACGTTCCAGAGACTTGAGCGCAAAATCTACTCTGTGTTAGAGGGGCTGTCATATGAAATGGTTCCGTAAAATTTACTGAGTTGACGAAGTGTTTGGTCACCAGTCCTAATGTCTCCTTTTTTGGTTCAGTGTCGATTTTTGCCAGACTATTCTCCTGTGAAGAACTTTGGATACTTTACTACATTAATGGCACCATATCATTACAAATTGGTGTTGTTGCTGTCTCAGGTGCCTTAACATCTGAAATTCTGAATAAAGCCCCCATGCATTTGCATCACTCCTTAGAATCAAAACAACGGTGAGTAGAAACTGTTTAAGATGCTAACTGCAAATAATTGATCAGTTATATATTAGTGGCTCACTTAATTTTGCAGCAAAGGACATTTTAAAAAAAAAATTTCATATGACAGCACCTCTAGTATCATCTTAGATGAAACACTGTAGTCTCTGAAATGGGATTGTGAACTCTGCACCTTCTGAGTCAGAGACAAAAGTGCTTCTTGCTGAACTATGGGCGTCTGTATTCTGAGCAAAGTCAACAGTACGTTTCGAAGCCTTTATCATTAAGTTGAGTTCTCAGCATAGGTCAATTATCGCAATTCATAGGATCATGGAATCATCAGTTTTGGTGTTCAATGGATCAAAGCCAGATGGTGAAGTATGAAACAAGACACAATTCTTTCCCTTGATAGTAAGTTTATTCACAAAATACAGCCTTACAGATCTCTGCCTCCTAACTACCCCGGCCCTTCTGTCCCAGCTGACATTTTTTATTTGCAATCTCAGTCCTCAAATATAAAAATCAATGTCCATCACCTGTGTATCTTTAACAAAATAATCAAACAATTAACAGGCTTACCTTTTTTTCTTTAAACAAAAAAACATGTAGGGTGCGATTTAACCAAATGGGAACACAGTTTAATAGCGAGCTCACAGCGCTGAGAAATACCCTGCTATTTAACGCGCCCCTGGTTAGATAGCAGGCCTCAGCAGGGAAAGCCCGGCCAAGGCCGCACATCGCACCGTTTTCTGCACTGAGGAGCTCCCCTCCCTGTATTTAAATGGCTTCCTGATCGCTAGAGCCACCAACGCAACCCTCCACCCCTTTAAGCCCCAACTCGGTATGAGGGGGGGTCCCTGCCCTGCACCCCCAACACCCTTGCAGAGCACCCCCAGTCCAATCCCTGCCACACAAAATACACCAGCTTGACAATGCCAACCTGGCATCTTGACAGTGTTACCTGGGGACCTTGGCAGTGGCAGGCTGGCACCCAGGTGGCACTGCCAGGATGCCAGGATGGCAGTGTCAGGGGCAGGGTGCCAAAAGCAGTTACAAGGTGTCACCTGGGGGCCTCCGATCCCCTGGGAGACTCCCACGAGTGCTGTTCCATCTGGTCCTCATTTGTGGAGACCAGCACTGAACAGCACTCACCTGAGGTCTCCGAGGGGAAGTAGAAAGATTTTATAGATTTCATAGATTTTACAGTGCAGAAGGAGACCATTCGGCCCATCGAGTCTGCACCGGCTCTTGGAAAGAGCACCCTACCCAAGGTCCACACCTCCACCCTATCCCCATAACCCAGTGACCCCACCCAACACTAAGGGCAATTTTGGACACTAAGGGCAATTTATCATGGCCAATCCACCTAACCTGCACATCTTTGGACTGTGGGAGGAAATCGGAGCACCCGGAGGAAACCCCCACACACACGGGGAGGATGTGTAGGCTCCGCACAGACAGTGACCCAAGCCGGAATCGAACCTGGGACCCTGGAGCTGTGAAGCAATTGTGCTATCCACAATGCTACCATGCTGCCCTGCGCTCCCAACAATCCCAACGTCTTGGGTACCTTGGGAAACCGCTGTCTCGCTCTAATAAGCAGATTTGCCAAAAAGTGATTTAGAGAAGAGAAGATTGATCTTTGATTTAGTTGAACTTTATAAATTGCTGCATAGCCTTGCTATCTCTAAGCCTGAAAAGTTCTTTACTCGCAATTGTTGCATTTTGCATGGTCATCAATGTAAGCTACAGAAATTTGGTTCACGTCTTGATATTCGTAAATTTTTATTCACACTTGTTGATACTTGGAATGCTTTGTCTGGTTTTATTGTGAATGCTAAAAATGTAATGACTTTTAAAATCTTGTGCGAAACATAGGGCATGATTTAACGGAAATGAAATAGAGTCCCGTGTCGAGCTCATTTAGGCACGTGTTTCCCATTATTAAATGGGATTCTGCTTCATTTCTGTTTCAATTCCGACCTTGGGTGACTGTGGAGTTTGCAGGTTCACCCCAATGTGCAGGCTAGGTGCACTGGCCATGCTAAAATTGCCCCTTAGTGTCCAAAGATTTGCAGGTTAAGTTATGGGGTTGTGGGGATGGGGCAGGGGAGTGGGCCTAAGTAGAGTGCTCTCTTGTAGGGTTGGTACATACTCAATGGGCTGAATGGCCTCCTTCTACATTGTAGGGATTCTATGATCAGGTGGGGTTACTGGGTTACGGGGAGAGGGTGGAAGTGTGGGCTTAAGTCGGGTGCTCTTTCCAAGGGCCAGTGCAGACTTGATGGGCCGAATGGTCTCTTTCTGCATTGTAGGGATTCTATGATCATAACCGCTTGTGTAAGAAATTCTTCCTCATGTCACCATTGCTTCTTTTGCTAATCACTTCGAATTAAAATGAGCATAAGTTAATTCAAGTTCAAAAACTGAAAATTCTGATAATCAATACTTCAATATTCTTTTTTTTGCTACTAGCTGTTTTTAAATAATTAATTCTCTAAAGGCCCCGGTATTGCTGTCAAAGCCCAACACTTATTGACCATTCTTAGTTGTCCCAAAATGACTCAGTGGCTTGCCTGGTCACTTCAGAGTCAACCAAACTGGTGTGGGACTGGAGTCACATATAGTCAGACCAGGAAAAGGACAGCAGGGCTTTCTCTCTGGACAGTAATGAACCTGTTGGGTTTTAATCACAATCTGACAGCATCTTGGTCACTTTCAGTAGTTCCAGCCTTTCTGTAATAGACTCAAACTCTCAAACTACCGTGATTGGGATTTGAACTCCTGTTCTCTGAAACTACCAGTCCAATAACATAACCAGTACACTATTGTTTGCATAAGTCTTGAAATCTGGGGCAAAATTTTCCGGTATCGGCGCGATGTCCACCGACTGGCGCCGGAATGCTCCGCACCTTTGGGGGCTGAGCCCCAACCTTAAGGGGCTAGGCCGGCACCGGACGAATTTCCTCCCCGCCAGCTGGCGGAAAAGGCCTTTGGTGCCCCGCCAGCTGGCGCGGAAATGACATCTCCGGGCGGCGCATGCGCGGGAGCGTTAGCGGCCGCTGACGGCATTCCCGTGCATGCGCAGTGGAGGGATTCTCTTCTGCCTCCGCCATGGTGGAGACCGTGGCGAAGGCGGAAGGGAAAGAGTGCCCCCACGGCACAGGCCCGCCCGCGGATCGGTGGGCCCCGATCGCGGGCCGGGCCACCGTGGGGGCACCCCCCGGGGCCAGATCGCCCCGCGCCCCCCCCAGGACCCCGGAGCCCGCCCGCGCCGCCTTGTCCCGCCGTGGTTTAATCTACGCCGGCGGGACAGGCATTTTAGCAGCGGGACTTCGGCCCATCCGGGCCGGAGAATCGCGGGGGGGGGGGGGCCGCCAACCGGCGCGGCGCGATTCCCGCCCCCTCCGAATATCCGGTGCCGGAGAATTCGGCAACCGGCGGGGGCGGGATTCACGCCAGCCCCCGGCGATTCTCCGACCCGGCGGGGGGTTGGAGAATCTCGCCCCTGATTTTGAAAAAAAAATACTGTTGATTTTTCTCGAGATTTGTTAATTTTAAATAGTTACAAATTAAGTAGGAAAGAGATATTTAGACAGAGTTAAAGGGGAATGGCATGGTATGTTGGATGGGATTTGTTTATTGTCACGTGTACCGAGGTACAGTGAAAAGTATTGTTCTGCATATAATTCAAACGGATCATTCCGTACACGAAAAGAAATTACATAGGACAAACATAAAATGCACAATGTAAATGCATCGACACAGACATTGGGTGAAGCAGACAGGAGTGCAGTACTCTTCCGTAGAGAAGATGCATGAAGAGATCAGATCAGTCCATAAGAGGGTCGTTTAGTAGTCTGGTAACAGCGGGGAGGAGCTGTTTTTGAATCTGTTCCTGCGCGTTCTCAGACTTTTGTATCTCCTTCCCGATGGATGACATTGGAAGAGTGAATAAGCCGGGTCGGAAGGGTCTTTGATTATGCTGCCCGCTTTCCCAAGGCAGCGGCAGGTGTAGACAGAGTCAATGGATGTGAGGCGCGTTTGTGTGATGGACTGGGCAGTGTTCACGACTCTGTAGTTTCTTACGGTATTGGGCCAAGCATTTGCCATACCAGGTGTGGTAGTATGTATTAGGGGTCATGTGGGACTGTGAAGCCGTGATGCTATTGGCTGACAGATCCCGGGTCCTGGTTGGCTGTTGATCCCTAGCTCCGCCCTGAAGGCGGAGTATAAGAACCCGGGCTTCTCCCCGCCGCTCCAGTCTGTTGCTGAACTGCGGGGAACAAGTCACGCTTAATAAAGCCTCATCGACTTCATCTCTATTCGTCTCTCTCGTAAGTCATTGTGCGCTACACCAGGCTCTGCCCAAAGACAAATCCTTCACTCATTGTCTGCTGATGTTTCATTTGCCATTTGCTTGGCAGTTTTTGGCAGGGGTGGTTTGCTATTGCCTTCCGCTCTCAGCTGAGGGGCAGGGCAAGAAGCAGACCCCAAGTTTACCGAAGCCAGAATAGGAACTGATCCCATGCTGGCCATGTTAGTCTGAACCACATACACCAACCATCTAGCCAACCGAGCTAACCAGTGCCTAAAGGTATAGCTCCAACTAAAAGTTTAAATTAATTGCCAATGCGGGACCGTTAACTGATCACCCAGGCATCTGATACAAACCCACGCTGTTATTCAGTACTGATTGCCACATTTAAAAGAATATGTGATCCTTGTTATGGTGTTTATTATTCTAATGGAGGTTAACATTTTATTGAAAGATTTAAAGGAGGGTTTTATAACCTACTTTACGTTCAAAGAACATGCAACATTTGATCAAAAGAGTTGTAAAACTGAGAAGAAACTATAGATTTATATGATACTGTGTCAGTAAAGGCCAAGTGCCCCTTTGTGGACCTGTACAGGCCTGAGGAAATCCATTCCTGGAGCATTATCTTTTTCTCATTCATCCCAAACTATTTTTTGCAAACCTTAATGTTTTCATAAATGATTAAATCACATTAAGCCGTGCTGATGAAACCACAGAGCCCTTTCATTGCATCATGCAAGTCAGTTTACAGTATATCAGGACATTGAAAGGAATATTTGGTAGGTTATTTTTTTCCCCTTTCTATTCCAAATTGTGAGGCATGTCACAAAATTGTATATTGAAGTTTTATTTGTTTTTATAAATTTGTAAATTATCCCTGTATAGCTTTACAGAAAAAGGTATGCAGTTACTCATTGCGATAAGACCTGCAACTTGTCTAAAGTCTACCTTCCTAAAGTGGGCCTTCTCCAGTAATGTTTTATTTTAACAAGACTCAAGATTCTATAAATTAAGACTATTTGATTCCTCGAGCCACACTCCAGTGGTCACTGATTCCATGGAATGAACACAATTACTAATGTTGCACAACCTCTGAAATGTGAGTCTGCTCTCTTATCGTCAGAGTATGTGCAATATAAATTATGCTGTCTTTACTTAAAACAAAGAATTTCTATGACAGTTTGTAGGGACAGTCAGTGCCTCGCATTTTCTGAGATTAGCTTTTCCAGATGTGCTTTTTGCAGTCTCTGAGTCACTGCAGATTAAATACAGTCTTGCCAGTGACACCCAAAGACACTCATATTAATTATTCCTGTTGGCAAAACTAGTAAGAATAATAGGTGGGATGAAATATTAACTTTTTTTTAAAAACTGATGCATTGGAGCAACTTTGAGATTCTGGGATCACAAAGCCACCTATTAACAGCAGCTGCATGGTGTCAGCTATAACTCAGTGGGTAGTACATCCACTTCTGAGTCACAAGGTTGTGGGTTCAAGACCCACTCCAGAGACTCGGGGCAGAATTTTCCCTGTGGACCTTGACCTGATGTTAGGGTCAATTGGGGGTCAGAAGATTGCATTGTGTAGGGAGCAGTCGTCCAGCTGTGATTTTCTCACAACTGATCAATTCATGGCTGGAGAGTGGCGAGCAGTCCAGTTAAGGACAAAAGGTGGACTCTTAAAACTGGTGGGCCAATTGGAGGCCCTTCAGTACTGAAGAAGCAGCAGACTTCCTTTTCAGGTAAATAAGAGAGGGTACCTCTATTTTGATGCACCATCTTTCCAACATTTTAAAATGTTTAATAAAATGCCCTCTCATCTGCCGGTCCACCATTGTGCAGGGGGTGTCCTCCACAGCTGGAACCGGGCAGGCAGGGAGGATCATGAAGCCTGGAACGTTGGCCCCTGGTCTTCCCAGGGAGGCTACCTCCAGAAGCCACACTGTTCCCTGATACCTCCGGGGATCTGCCTGCAAAACTCCAGTTGGCTTCAGCCAAAGGCTTTAATAGGCCTTTAAGAAGCTCTGTTGGCCAACTAGAACTTTTGGGAAGTTAACCCAGCTTTTCCTCCCCATCTTGCCTCTGGGCAAAAGGGTCTGTGGCAGGATGATGCTGAAGAACTGGCACACCGGTGGTGCACATTTCTGCAGCCTCCCAACTCCATGCTCACCCCATCCTAATGTGCCTAAACATTCAGCCCTGGGCATAAAATCAAGGCTGACATTCCAGTGCTGCACTGTTGGAAGCACCATCTTTTGGGTGAGATATTAGATCAAGGCCCCCCTCCTTCTCACAAGTGGATGAGAAAGACTGCATGGCACTACCCTGAAGAGGTCATACGCTGTTCTTCTAGTGTGCTGGGCAACATTTATTCTTTAACTAACATTACTAAAGAATAGATTATCAGGCCATTATCACATTGCTGTTGGTGAAATCCGGCTGCTGCTTTCTTTTTCTTTCTGGAGGAAGGAGGGTAGGAAGGGGGAAGAAGAAATGAGAGGAAGAGGGGGGGAGGGAAGGGAGGGAGATTCATGGCAGTTGGGAAGAGGTGGGGAGATGCTCCAGAAAGGCAGGAGAAGAGGCAGGGGTGATGGCCATGGAAGGAAAGGATGGTTAGTGGACGGAGCGATGGGGACATACTCAAGGGGGGGAAGGAAGGGAGGTGATTAGGATGCAAAGAGGAGAGTTGGTCAGAAGGGAAAGAGGGGAGGGGGAGGGAAGTTTAGAGCGCGTAAGCAGTTGAGAGATAAATGAATAGAAAGGGGAGAGGGAAGATGATGGGATGTGATTGGGATTAGGGAGGGGAGCGGGTTGAGAGGTAAATAAAGAGAATGGGAGTGATTACAGGTGAGGGGAGATGGTCAGGAGAGGAAAGAAGCCAGGTTTCAACCTGTAGTGTTAATATGGACATGAAGGAAATTTCTCTGGCAGCCTTCTGTCTTATGAGACAGTGGTTTGCCCCTTGGCGGTCAATTCTGTGTTCAGAAAAACTGGAGTGTCCTCTTCAGGGTGCAACCCTGAGCAGATATTACAGAGACCCTGTGCTGCCCAACCTCCCTGGTTGGGTCCACCTAAGTTGCGGAAGCTGTCAGATAAATGACAGAGTTAGGCTTAGTCTACCTTGGGCTTCACTCCAGGTTTTCTGTCATGGTTTACACCCGTAGTCTTCATCTCTCAAATCCCAGCCTATGAAAGGGAAATCATCTTTGACTAATTTATTGGAGATTTTTGAGGATATACCTGGTAGGGTAGATAAAGGTGAACCAGTGGATGTGGTATACATAGGGCTGGATTCTTCAGCTGCGCCCACCGCAATATCAACACAGATGGGACGTGGACCATGTAAAGGTCCATTGACCTCAGGTGGGAATTTCCGATTGCCGGGCAGGCGCGGCCGAAGAATCGTGCCCATAGAATTCCAAAAGGTATTTGATAAGAGGCTGCACTAAAGATCAATACACAAGACCTCATGGATTTTAGGTTCATGGTCAGGAAGCACAGACTGGGTGTTAAACAGAGCATTTTCTTGTTTTTATTCGATGCCACAGTGATCAGAGATTAATGGCTTAGATGAAGAGACCAAGAACATTCCATCTAAGTTTGCTGATGCTAAGAGCTAGGTGGAAATGTAAGCAATGAGTGCAATATAAGGGTGTAAAAGATTAATATGCGACTGGGAAAACAGCACATCCCAAGTCGTACATTTATCACATGATTGTAGACTGTGTGTATAAGTGTCTGGAAGGAGCAAGCATGGGGATGGCACCCAGGCAGGGCTATACCTTGGAGACATATATTTTCATGAGTTGTCAATAAAGTTCAATCATGCAAATCTCCAGGCCTCTCAATGAGACACCAAACAACCCGTACAACAGTGAGGAGAACACAAAGTGATATCAGTAGTTAAATTTGTGGGTAACAAGGTGGCATATGGAGCATAATGTGGAGAAATGTGAGCTTATACTATAATGGAAAGGTAGAATATTTTTTACAAAGGTTTGAAACGTGTACATCTTGAAATTCAGAGGGTGTACTTACAAGGAACACAGAAAGTTAGCATGTGTGTTCAGCAAGTAATTAGGAAGGCAAAATGGAATGTTGGCTTTCATCGCAAGGGGGTTGGAGTACAAGAATAGGGAAGTCTTACTACAATTGGATAGGTCCTTGATTAGACCTGGAGTACTGTGTGCAGTTTGCTCTCTGTAGCTAAGGAAGGATATACTTGCATTGGAGGCAGTACAGCGAATGTTCACTAGATTGGTTCCTGGGATGAACAGGTTGTTCTGTGATGAGAATGCGAGGTTAGAAGAATGAGAGGTGGTCTCATTGATTCTGAAGGGACTTGATACAGTAGACACTAGCTGAGGAATCTAGAACATGAAGGCACAGTTTCAGGATAAGGGGCTGATAACTTAAGACGGAGATGCGAAATGTCTTCACTCAAAGGGTCATGAATCTTTAGAATTCTCTACTCTAGAGGGATCATCATTGAAAACATTTAAGACTGAGATAGCCAGATTTTTAGTCTCTGAGGTAATTGTTGGATATTTAGGAAGTAAGCGAGTAAGTAGAGTTCAGGCCAATGATCAGTTATGATTCTATTGAATGGCAGAGCAGGCCTGAAGGGATGTATAGTCTATTGCTGCTTTGATTTCTTTCTTATGTTCTACAAACTCTGCCAGTTTACCACCCACGTGGGTGATGATGAAAAGTTACCTTCCTGCCCTGCTCAGAAATGGATAAGAATGCTTAAGAAGCAATAAAGGAGTTATTACTATGTATTTTATAGGTAATTGAATAGTGAGGAGGAGAGACAGGATTTCCGAAGAAATTACTGAAAGTTGCAAGCAATATGGGGTAGAGATAATGGATTTCTGAACTACGCCTTGGTGACTGCTGTTTTTTTTGCATTGGAGGGAGCTACAGGGTGGACTTCCCAAGTTTAACTGCGGTTTTTGACTGATATGAATGACTTGGATTTGAAGGTACAGGGCACAGATTTGAAATTTGCAGTCAACATGGAACTTAGAATATAGTAAAATGTGAGGAACATAGCAATAGATTTCAAGAAGACATAGACAGGCCTGGTAGAATGTGCAGACAAATGGCAAATGAAATTCAATGCGGAAAAGTGTGAGTGATACTTTTTGGTAGGAAGAATGAAGAGAGACAAAACATGTCAAATGGTTCAATTTTTAAGGGGGGTGTTCAAGAAGAAAAAGGCCTAGAGGTATTTGTGCACAATTCTTAGATGGCAGCAGGACAAGTTAACAAAGCAGTTAATCAAGTCGATTCAATCTTAGTTTTATAAATAGAGGCAGAGGGATGAACTTACACAGCCCATAGGCAATGAGCTCAAAGGTGGAAGAACTGGCCATCTTCCTGTCGCCATATACCATTGTCAGCAGCGGGAAACCCAATGGTTGGGCCACCTGCCGGGTGACTAATTGTGCCCTCTCCTTGGTGATGCACCCTCAGCGGTGCTGCTGAGGCTGCCAGGCTGCCAGCCCTTTCATTCCTTTAAAGGCAGGAATTTGTACTAAATCTTTACAAACAAAGAAACACTAGTTTGGACTGAGCTGGGGTATCATGTCCTACCCTGGGTATCACAGCTGAGAAAACTTTGGCAAGGGTACAGGAGATTTACTGGAATGGGTCCAGGGTTGAGAGATCACATTTAGGTAGAGAAACTGGAGAAGCGGTGGTGTTGTTCACCTTACAGAAAAAAGGCTAAATTAGATTTGATGGGGATTTTCAAAATCATGACGATTTGAGATAGAGCAAATGAAGAGAGACCATATCAAATGGCTCAAGTAGCATTAACATGAGGGAACAGATGTAAGCCGATTGGTTAAAAGAACAAGAACAACATGAGGAAAACCATTTTTACATAATAAGTGATTAGGGTTTGGAACACACTGCCTGACAGGAAAGTGGATGCAAGTTCAATAGTGGCTAGCGAAAGGGAATTGGATAGAAAATTGAAGGAGAAAATATTTCAGAAATATGGGGATAGAGTGTAGGATTGGGACCAATGAGATTGATCTTAGAAAAAGGCTAACTGGCTTCCTTCTGTACTGTACTAGTTTATGATTCTAAGTGCAATACCACAATGGTTCTGGGCTTGAGAGGTGGGAGTGTACAGAGCAGATTTGAACATTGAAGTTAGATGTCAAATCATTAAGCCAAATCTGTTTTCAATTAATTGGACTCAACCATAGGGGGAGACAAAACATAACTCTGAGGTCCATCTGCTTGTGTGTGTAACAGAATTTGTTGAAGTGAGTGTGTGTGAGGAAGTGAGTGCATACGTGAGTGAGAGTGTGGGACGAATCTTCACAGAGAGTTTCTGAACCCTGCTGTTAGACTGAAATGGGAGGCAAAGGCCCACACTGTGAAGGGAACAGATACTCACTGTGACTTTCACCAGACCAGCCAATTCATGGCCAGAGGATGGGTTCACTATATGGCTGGGTTTATGAAACTGGAGGGCCAGGGCAATGGTCTTGGAACCTGGGTTTGAATCCCACCACGGAGGGTGGTGCAATTTGAATTCAATAAAATATGGAATTACAAATTTATCTGGCCAATAATGCCAAAGGAAACTTGCTGTCCTCACCTGGTCTGGCTATAATACTGAAGACGTGTTCCAGAACTCCAGACCACCAGCAATATGGTTGACTCTGAGCTGGCATCTGACATGGGCTAGCAAACCATTTGTAACAAACCACAATGAAGCCAACAAAAAAAAGAATGAAACTGGATGGACCACCTGGTATCGACCTAGGCACCAAAACAACAAAGGCAAACCCAGCCCTGTCGACCCTGCAAGATCCTCCTTGCTAACATCTGAGGGCTTGTGCCCAAAACGGGAGAGCTGTCTCACAGACTAGTCAATCACCAGCTTGTCATAGTCAAACTCATGGAATCATGATAATGCCCCAGGCGCCACAATCACCATCCCTGGGTATGTCCTGTCCCGCAGAGGTAGTGGCACAGTAAGGAGGGAGTCATCCTGGGAGTCCTCAACATCGACTCTGGACCACATGAAGTCTCAAACACGGGCAAGGAAACCTCCTGGGATTATCACTTAGCTTCATCCCCTTTCTGCCCTCAGCTGATTAATCAGTACTCCTGTATGTTGAACACCATTTGGAGGAAGCACTGAGAGTGGCAAGGGCATAGAATGTACTCTGGGTGGGGGACTTCAATGTCCACCACCAAGAGTGGCTTGGTAGCACCACTACAAAGCGAGCTGATCATGTCCTAAAAGACATAGATGCTAGACTGGGTATTCAGGAGATGGTGAGGGAGCCAACAAGAGGGGAAATCTGACTTGACTTCATTCTCATCAACTTGCCTGTTGCAGATGAATTTGTCCATGACAGAATCAGGAAGAGTGACCACCATGCAGTCTTTGTGGAGACAAAGTCCCATCTTTACATTCAGGATACCATCCATTGTGTTGTGTTACATTAACACTGTGCTAAATGTGATAGACGTCAAACAGATCTAGCAACTCCAGACTGGAAAACATGATGTTCTGTGGCCATCAGCAGCAGTAGAATTGTATTCAACCACACTCTGTAACCTCAAGGCCCCGCATATACCCCACTCCATTACAACCAGGCAGGGGATCAACCCTGGTTCAATGAAGAGAGCAGGAGGGTACGCCAGGTACAGCACTAGGTACACCTAAAAATGAGGTGTCAACCAGATGAAGCTACAACACAAGACTACTTACATGCATGTAGCATAAGCAGCAAGTAATAGAGAGAGCTAAGTGATTCTACAACAACAGGATCAAATATAAACTCTGCAGTCCTGCCACATCCAATCGTCTCTCTCCAAAGTTTAAAAAATTTCAATTAAAAAATGGCTTTTGCAGTCAGACCACCACTCTGTGGGCCAGGAAGGAGGCAAGGGAAAACCCTCATTAAGGTGGGCTGTGGCTTTCGCAATGTTTGCAGGAAGAGCCTCTAAACCTGCCAAGTACATTGATACACTCCAATCCATTCTTCCACTGGAAGGCTGCCTCCAGGCAGTGAGCTGGCCCCCACTGTCTTCTTGAAAATCCCAGTCGGCCTCCATCATTTTGTCTTAATAGGGTCCTAATGTGCCTAGCTGCCAAATCCCAACCATTGCAAAAATGGGATGGGATGGAGTTAAAGCTCAGGCACCTGAGTTGGCATGGATGTTTGCACTCCAACCCATTCCCTCCCACCCACTCTGTTCCTGGCCCCCTGGAGGACTAAAAACCAAGCTCTACGACACAACACTGAAATCCTGGTCAAAGACAAAAGTTTTAACATGTGTCTTAAAACAATGAGAGAGAGGTGATGAGGGCTAGGAAGGGGATAACAGAATAGTAGGGATGAAGGCCTCGACAGCTGAAGTCATGCCAATGGTAGGGTGAAGGAAATTGGGGATGCTCTTACAAGGCCAGAATTAGAGGTCGTCAAAGACCTTGAGGTGTTGTCAGATCTAGTGTTGAACTGAGATTAATTTTCAGCAAGGGGCCTCTTGCCTTAAGACTAGCCGAGGTCTATTGCTGCAGCCCTAATTTTCAATTTTGCTTTGCTGTCCTCTATTACAATAAGGAACTGCCTAGTTGGAGAACAATAGAGCTGAATCTCTGTCCTAGTGATCTGTGTTCCAGGAGGCAGCGGTGCTTCAATGGGTTGTACTCTTGCCACTGAGGCAGGAGGTTATGGCTACAAGTCCCATGTCAGAAATCTCAGCTCAAAAATCTAGGCTGATATTCCAATGCAGTATTGAGGAATTGCTGCACTGTTAGAAGTGCTGCCTTTCAGGTGAGTTGTTGAACTCAGGCCCTGTTTCTCTCAGGTAGATTTAAAAGATCCTGTGACACAATTTTGAAGAAGAGCAGGAGAGTTATCCTTGGTGTCCTGGCCAACATTCATTCCGTAACCAACACCACAAAAACAGATTATCTGGTCATTATCTGTTTGCTGAAAGCACTTCGGGACATGCTGCAGTTGTGAAAGATGCTATATAAATTATTTCTTTCTTCTTGTTACTATATCATTTTGAATGGGTCCAGTCATAAGGGGCTTCAGTTACAAACACACATTGCAGAAGCTGGGGCTGCTCCCCTTCGAAAAGAGAATGTTGCAAGGAGATTTGATAAAGATGTTCAAAATCACAAAGAGTCCAAACGGGGTAGATAGAAAGAAACTGTTCCTATTGGTTGAGAGCTAGAGCTCATAAATTTAAAGTGATTGACAAAGAAAAACAAGGACGACATGAGGAAAAACATTTAATTTTTAAAAAAAAATATTTATGGGATGTGAGCATCGCTGGTTAGCCCAGCATTTATTATTGCTCATGTCTTGTAGCCCTTCAGAAGGTGCTGGTGAGTTGCCTTCTTGAACCGCTACAGTCCTTGAGGTGTAGTAGGTACACCCACTGTGCTGTTACATAGGGAGTCCCAGGAATTTTGTTTTCCAGTGAAGGAACAACGATATATTTCCAAGTCAGGGTGGTGAGCCACTTGGAGGGGAACCTCCAGGTGGTGGGGTTCCCAGGTATCTGCTGCTCTTGTCCTTCTAGGTGGTGGTGGTCGTGGGTTTGGAAGGTGCTGACACAGCATGGGCAACTATCTGGAATGTATTGCCCAAGAAGATGGTGAAGGCAGGTGAAATTGTGGCTTTCAAAAGAGAATTGGATAAGCACCTGAAGGGAAAGTATTTACAGGGCTCTGTGGAACGACTGGGGAGTGGGACTAGCTGAGTTGGGGAGATCCAGCATGGGCTTAATAAGCTGAATGGACTCTCTCTGTGCTGTAGCCAATCTATGATTCTGCGATCTTTGGGCCAGGTGGAAAAAACACTGGCAAAGGCAACTGAGATTCAGTTTGCTGACGAGGTGTAATAACTGGGACCCATGGATTGAGATGTTTGGTTAATGCTCTTTACCCAAGTAGTGCAATGAGCATTTAGATAGGAATTTACCATTCCTATCTAAAATACCTATCAACGTAGCAAGTGTCATAGTGTGGATCTATTACTATTACTCAGTCCCAATATTCTTGCCTTTAAGAAATAAGGTGAAGGGTTTAGAACATAGAACATAGAACATTACAACACAGTACAGGCCCTTCGGCCCTCGATGTTGCGCCGACCTGTGAAACCACTCTAAAGCCCATCTACACTATTCCCTTATCGTCCATATGTCTATCCAATGACCATTTGAATGCCCTTAGTGTTGGCGAGTCGACTACTGTTGCAGGCAGACTGGTGAGTGAGATTGAAGCACTAGCTTGAAAATCCAGTGGGGGGGGGGGGGGGGGGGGGAGGGGGGGCACTTGTGTTTACTGGGTGCCGTTCCCCATTGCAAAGGGCAGCTGGGTCCCTTTATCCTTGGTTGAACCCCAGCCAGAAGGAAGTACCAAGAGGATAAAACAAAATCAGGGAGACAATGGAAGCCACCTATGCTGTTCCTTAATAGTTAAGGGTTGTGTGAGTGAAACTTGCATTCGGACTTGCCCTAGGGCACAAAGAACCCTTGTTAAAAGTCTGTGAAAGAAATCACCACATCAGCCGTGATGCTGCAACTGGCCAGAAGGGGTGGCTGATGTTTCGATGCAAAGGGCTCTACAGAAACAGGTGCAGTTAATGCTGGGGGAAAGGGCGGTCTAATATTTAGGAGATACGACCCACAGTAAAATGAGAGAATTGAAATACAGGCAGAAACAAATTAAAAGGCCATACACACCTGTGTAAGGGCAGACTAATACTTGTTGAGAGATTGTCCAGATAGCTAGTTCCTGAAACCTCAGAAACAGCCTGACATATAAATTCTGTTTGTAAAACAGATACAAAAGGTGACATGACAGCGGGCATGATGCTGCCAGGCACTTTTTTGCAAAAACGGGGAAACTTAAAAAAATATTTTTGATTTTTTTTCCCCCCCTGAGAGTACAGGTGATGGAATGACATTAGCGAGTTACCACTCATCACTTGTTTACAAATTTGGTTAAATGAGATGCTAACCAGTTTATGAGTAAGCTGATGCCCTTTTCATATTGGCGGTGTTACACGTAACTATTGAAGAGGGAACTGGAGGAAGACGAATAGGGGAAGAGAAAAAGACTAAAGAAATAACTCACATTTGTACAGCATATTTCGTGGCCTTAGGCATTTAAGGCCAATGAAGTATTTTTTGAAATGTGGTCAGTATTTCTGTTTCAGAAACAATAGCCAATTTATGCACAGCAATATCCCACAAACAGCAGCATGATCATTGGGGTCCCATAGGGTGTCTCCCTATTAAGGGTGTCCATGGCGGGGGGAGCGGGGGGTGTTCCCCACTGGAGGTCCCTGAGCTGGTTCTCCTATTAAGGAGGGCTCTGGGGTGGTCTCCCTAGTTAGGGACTCCCTAGGGGTGCGGGTCAGGTCACCCCCCTCCATATGTGGGCGACAGGGGGGCACCTAGGCAATCCAGGGGTGGGGGGCTGCTTTGTGGTGTGGGGGGGAGAGGATGGAGGGCTGATTTGCCATGTGGGGGCGGCCGACTGTGGACTTCGCTATCGAGCTGGCTGCTTGAATTGACAGCCCAATATAGTGTTTCCCTCAGGGAGAACGTAAATCGGTAGAAAGTCTCCTCCAGCGGGAGAACATAGAGTGGGATTCTCTGTCCCGCCACAACCATTTACTGGTGAGGCAGGCCCCCGCAGGCAGCGGGTTCCTCCGTCCCGGCAGCCAGTCAAAGGGGTTTCCCATTGTGGCACCCCACACCGTTGGGAGATCCACAAGCGTGAGTGCGCTGCCAGCGAAGCGCAGGATCCTGCCAATGGGGAATTCAGTCCATAGTCTCCCTAACAAAGAATCTTGCCCTGTCTGTATGAGACCAGGCCAATGCTGGCCTTGTCTGTGCAGAACGCTTCACAGACCTGATCCTGTTGTCAAAGGAACTATTGTTTGGCAATACGCCGTGCTTGTGTTGTTTGCACTCACTGAGTTTCAACAACTTAGAGGAGAGATTTGGTTGTGATCAGGGGCGGGATTCTCCCAGCCCTGCCGGCCCGGAGAATCCCGCGACCGGGCCACGCCACCCAGAGTGGAGAATCGGCACCATTGGCGCCGGTGTGGTTGGCGCTGCGCCGGTCGCGGGCCGCTCTACGGGGCCGGCCCGCCGATTCTCCAGCCCGGATGGGCCAAGCGGCCGTGAAATAAAAAACAAGTCCTTCTGGCGCCATTCTAACCTGCTCTCAGCCGGCAGGAACTCGGCGTGGAAGGGTCGGGGGGCGGCCTGTGATGGTGGAGGGGGGGGGGGTCCAATTCCCGGGGGGGGGGGGGCTCCGATGTGACCTGGCCCGTGATCGGGCCCACCGATCGGCGGGCTGGCCGCTCTGGCTGGGGGCCTCCTTTCCTACGTGCCGGCTCCTGTAGCCTGTGCCATCTTGCGTTGGGGCCAGCGAGTTGAAGGAGGTCACTGCACATGTGCGCGTTGCCGTTGGCGCCACTGCGCATGTCCTCGTAGGCGCTGCCGCCACTTCGCATGCGCGGATCCCGCGGAGCACAGTTCGTGCCTGGATCGGCAGCTGAAGCAGTGTGAACCGCTCCAGCGCTGTGCTGGCCTCCTGTTATGGCAAGAATTAGTCCTGGCAGCGGCCCGTTCACGCCGTCATAAAACGTGACGCCGTTTACGACGGCGTGGACACTCTGCCGCGGGATTGGAGAATCCCGCCCCAGTTTTCTGCTCACACTAATTTGCATATCACCAAACAAAAAGTGTACTATAAATCTATGCAATTGGGCAGCATTTAAAACATAGGGTGCAATTTAATGGCTTTGTCGCGCCTCTCGCGAGATTCACGATGCTCAAATGGTCTTGTCAGATTTAATAGAATCAGATTAGCATATTTAAATGATCCATTCGGCCAAAGTGCCATTTAATAGTGGGGTCTTACAGGGTAGTTTCCAGAAGGGGGGTGGGAGAGGGGAAGGTATCGGACATCTACAAAGAGCTTATAGAGCTCTTATAGGGGGGGGGGCGAAATCAGAGACCTGGGTTAGTGACATGGCCGGGTTTCTCAGTCTTGAAAAAATCAAGTTCGCCCTAAGAGGGTCAATGCTAGGGTTCGTCCGGAGGTGGCAGCCGTTTGTCGACTTCTTCGGGGAAAATTAACTGTCAGCAGAGGCAAAAATCTAAAGTCGGGGGTGGGGGGACGGGACGTTAGGCTATTTTCTGTTAAGGGTAGGAGGGACTTGTTAGGGATGTAAATGGTGTATGTACTATGTTTATATTTGGATTTGCTTTCTTTTCTGTTGTTATTATTATTATAAAATTACAAATACCTTGTATGTATTAAGGGTGACTATGGGTGATTCCTGGGGTGAAATTCTCCTACCCGCCCCGCCACATTTCTGCCCCGACCGGCCGGCGGGAGTCTCCATAACAACGGCCGGTCAATGGGGTTTCCCATTGTGGGGCAGCCCCACGCCGTCGGGAAACCCCCCGGCGCCGTCAAAACGGAGACTCCCGCCGGTGGAGAATGACGCCCAAGATTCCTTTTTGCCATTTGTTTATGTTAACATGCGGGCCAATGTCTGGGGTTTGGTGGGAGGATGGGATCGTTGTTATTGATATGGGGATTGACATTACATTCGTTACTGATTATTGTTTATTGTTGGTGTAAATTTGGGAGAAAATGTGAAAAAGGAGATTTAAAAAAATTTTTTTTTTTTAAATTACAAATACCTTAATAAAATGTTTTTTAAAAAAAATAGTGGGGTCTTACCACCGAGAAACACCCCGCTAAACCGCTCAAAGCGGGCTCTGTTTTTGTCCCGTTACATAATTTCAAAAACAAGGGGGTGAATTCTCCATTCTGGAGACTAAGGGCGTCATTCTCCGCCGGCGGGAGTCTCCGTTCTGCCGGCGCCCGGGGGTTTCCCGACGGCGTGGGGCTGCCCCACAATGGGAAACCCCATTGACCGGCCGGTGTTACGGAGACTCCCGCCGGCCGGTCGGCGCAGAAATGTGGCGGGGCGGGTAGGAGAATTTCGCCCTAAGTGTTGACACCGTTGTGAAAATGGTGGAGTTTCACAATGGCGTGATCGGGTCAATAGGTGAAGCTATTCACAGACTGCAAAGCGGTTAGCATGGGCATATCGGGAACCACAAACGCTGTTAACGGACAGGTGACCAATTCGCCAGTTCCGTGATTGACGCCCCGCTGCACATAATCCATTCTCCCCCTCACACACACAAGCGTCGCAACATGGTTGCAAGGAGGGCAGCGCCGTGATTTCAGGATGCCAAACATGAGACCCTCCTTGACTCCATGGAGGAGAGGAGGCTGGTGCTGTACCTTGGGCCTGGACGGAGGTCAGTAGGCACCATAATTCACCGTGCCTGGACGGAGGTGGGAGCTGCCTTCAGTGCCGTCGGGGTGGTGGCCCGGACTGGAGACCAGGGCAGGAAAAGTTTTACAGGTACTTCCCGGCATATTTAAGAATGGTAACTTGGCGCAATTAGGTTTACACAGCGGTTTTAAAAAAGAAATCATTTTAAATCACAATTCCAATTCATCGCCTGTGAGTAACCCAACTGAAAATGATTTTACAATATATTGTGTCAAGAAAATGAGTACAACTGGGTGGAAGCTCCCTTATCTCTATCTTAGTGTTGGAGTACCATCCTGTATTGCCTGAATGGGCGGGAACACATCTATTTATTGTTTATTGTTGCAGCTCCAATAGCTGCTGGTCATATTTCTACTGATCAAAAATATGTTTCTGCATCAGTGCTAAAGGAAAACCTGAGGCTTATAATTATTGCTCTCCCACAACACACACTCCATCTTTATTTTATGATTCATATTTTAGAAAGAAATTCTTGCATTTATATAAAGCATTTCACCACCTCAGGATGTCTCTGAATCCTTTACCGCCATTAAAAAATTTGAAGTGTAGCTACGATTGTAAAATAGGAAACACGGCCACCAATTTGTGCACAGCAAGGGCACACAAACAGCAATGAGGTAATCTGTGTTCGTGATGTTGGCTGAGGGATAAATATTGCCCAGGACAACAGTTCAAAGATATACAGGTTGTGTGGATTGGTCATGCTAAATTGTCCCTTGATGTCCAAAGATGTGCAGGTTAGATGGATTGGCCATGATCAATGCACTGGGATACAGGGATAGGGTGGGGGAGTGGGCCTAGGTAGGGTGCTCTTTCGGAGGGTCGGCGCAGACCCAATGGGCCGAATGGCCTCCTTCTGTATTGTAGGGATTCTATGGATTCTAACAGGGGATAACTTTCCTGCTGTTCTTAGAACTTGTGCCTTGGTATCTTTTAATACCTCATTCAAAGGTCAGCACCCCTGAAAGTGTATCTGTCCCTCAGAACTGTTCTAGGAGTGTCAGCCTGGATTGTGTGTCATGTCCTTGGTTCCCAATGAGTCATATTTTGTCTGAGAGTGAAAGGGTGGGGGGGGGGGGGGGGGTTGTGGAATGGTGACAAGCAATGTTTCAGGTCATTGAGCTGAAATAACTCTGTTTCTCTTTGCACAGATGCGGCCTGACCTGATTACGATTTCCAGCATCCATTCAAGTTGCTATAATGGTTGCTTCGAATGATACATAATCAATGAAAGCTGTGAAAGTTACCAGCTTGTGAACAGGGATAGAGTTACAGCAAGGGGCAAGCATTACACCACAGCCTCTGTGATAGTAGCCATTCACTGTAACTGAAATGTTTCCAAGAGATATGATGGGATGCCACGTAACTGTGAGTCTTCCCTTTGACCATCGAATGGTAACACTTCAATTGGATGAATTCTGTCTGTTCTCAGTGAATTGTTGGTAGCATAGATCTGGGAGTCTTATTTATCCATAAGTGCTGTCAGACCGATGTATACTTCCTACCGATTGATAAGTGGAGTCATTCGAGACTCCCTCTAAGCTGTTTGGAGCTGTTAAGAGGGGAAAGCAGGAGGGATGGCAGGACGAGGAGGATGAAGAGGAGGCGGAGGAGGGGGAGTAGGAGGAAAACGGAATTAATAAAAATAAAGTGGAAAATTATGAAATGAAATGGAGAAGTGGCAAAGTAGTTCTTATTGTCAGTTTCATGCACCCTCCTAATCTCAGTTATAATGGTGATGACCTCTTGTTATTCTGTATACTTGTTTCAAGATAACACTTACAATTATGTTTCTATGAATATTGCTATGGTTGCACAGACCGTTCTTTTTTTATTTTCTGTTACCATTGGAGCCTTGAGCTTACATCGGAGAGAGAAGTTGCTTACTGGTGAATGTGTTTCCCCCCAGACTCACAAATCTCACAGTCTACTCCAAATTGGTTCCTTGTTTTCTTTTTGGTCGTTTTATTGGCCTGGGTCTACCGGGAAGTGGTAATCATTACCAGATTGCCACTTTGCTTTAACTTCTCCATGCTGAGATACTGTTCCTCATTTCTTGCTGGGTCATCCAAGCCCAGCTTCTCCAGAAATGCAGGGCACATTGTCCTTCGGAGAGCTCCAGCACAGCACTGTAGTGCAGGGGGGAAGATAAGAATCAACCCCTTTTTATGGCACCAGTTCCCATATGGTAAGTTTAAGTGTCCAGTGTGAATGTTGGCGAATGGATAGGGTGGTAGGGTGGGTAGGTGGGCGAGGTAAGTGGATAGGATGGCAGGTGAGTAAGGTGGCAGGTGGGTGAAATGACAAGTGAATTAAGTGGTAGGTGGGTGGAGTGGCAGGTAGGTAAGCTGCCAGGTGAGTGAGGTGGTAGGTGGGTAGAGCAGCAGGTGGGTAGGGTGGCAGGTAGGTAGGGTGGCACGTGAGTGAGGTGGAAAGTGGATAGAGCAGCTGGTGGGTAGGGTGGCAGGTGGGTGAGGTGGTAGGTGGGTAGTGTGGCAGGTAGGTAGGGTTGCAGGTAGGTACGGTGGCAGGTGCGTGAGGTGCTAGGTGGGTGGAGTGGCAGGTAGGTAGGGTGGCAAGTGGGTGAGGTTGTAGGTGGGTAAAGCAACAGGTGGGTAGGGTGGCAGGTGGGTATGGTAGTACATGGTAACTGTTCGAATTGTCTGAAATCTGTGGCTCTGGCTCAGATTCAGATATTTCCGCAGAGGGTCCAACTCATCTCTAACCCCTACCCCTTCACCAAACCCCACAATCACCCACTCCTAAATCCCACTGTTATAAAGGGCCAAGATAGCAAGAGTTATTTATGTGTTTGTGTGTTTAGCCTATAGTGGTTAAAAAGCATTTCAGCTAGCAATTGTCCATCATAAATCATGGTAGAGTGCCTGACATTTCACAGTTTGATTGACAGCTATAAATAGTTATAGACTCTTTGGAGTGGGATAGTGAATTCCAGTGCTGTTTCTTACAAGGGACTGTGCACTTGAATGGAATGTTTGTTGTTATCGGGCTTTATTTAGTTGAAGGACTATAAATGTAGTAAATGGGTATTTAATGAACAAGAGTGCTTTTTTCAATGAGTGAAGTTTGCATTCAACACTTCAAACATTATTTTATAGAACTTCATTCTACCTCATCTCTGAATGGCTTCTGTGGTCTGCCCATGGTGTTCAGTCTGTGATTTGGCATGGTAGGTGCAAAGGCAAAGGATGGTAGGTGGGAGACATGCAATGATATGAGTCAGCACACAAACGTGGCATGGGAGCTATAAAGGGCCATGGTATCGGTTCATGGCATAGGTTGGCATGGAACATATGAGAGGCCATGGAGGTGGGTCCAGGATTATAAATTGGTATGGAGGGCTTGAGGGGCCATGGGAGTGAGTACAGGGTATAGGTTGGCATACTGAGTATGGAGTTATGGGGTGAGTAGGGGAGGCAGTGACTTGATGGTATTGTCACTGGACTAGTAATCCAGAGACCCAGAGTTATGCTCTGGGGACCCAGGTTCGAATCCCGCCAGGGCAGATGGTGAAATTTGACCTTACTGGAAGTTTGAGCTGGCCTTGCCTCCTGCTGGTCAGGTATTTTCCTGAATGATGAAGAGATAACAGTTAACCAGAAAACTGACTGAAAATGAAGCAGCAACAGTTGGGCTCCAGACTGCAATCCTAATCATCCCATACGCGAAGCCTCTGAGAACGGAGATTTCTTGAGCATTCTATGAACAAGAAACATGAAGGTGGAGAAGCTAAGAAGGCCGCAACAACAGAAGGGAATTAGAGGATATTATGGATAAATATATTACAATATCTTGGATCCATTTTTGTTTTTGGTTATCACCCATAACCACATGGACAAAAGAATTGAATTCCAGAGGTGAGATTGGAATGCCTGCCCTTGACACCAAGGCAGCATTTAACAGCAAGGAGCCCAAGTAAAAGTGAATCAGGGGACGTTGGAGTCATGCCGACCATAAAGGAAAATTATTGTGATTGTTGGGAACCAGTCATCTCAGCCCCAAAACAATGCTGTTAGAGTTCCTCAGGGTCGTATCTAAGGCCCAGCTATCTTTACCAACTTTATTAATGACTTTGCCTGCATCATAAGGTTTGAAGTGGGGATGTTCCCTGACCATCCAAACCTGCGATTCATACCACCTAGAAGGACAAGGGCAACAAGGACATACATATTGTCATTTTATATATTTATCATCATTTGTTATATTTTCCTTTACTGCTGAAAGACTTCCTTGGCTTATAGTTGCTCCCAGGTCTTAGCTGGTGTCCGATAGCAGATGTATGGGAGTAACCTGGGGCTGATTCTCTGGTAAGATAGGGCCTGGTCTTCTTTGCTGATTCCCACATTGGTGCAGTTTGTATGTACAGGGAGCATCAACTTTCCAAACTACTATTCTGTGTCACTGTTCCACAGCAGCCAACCACCCTCACTTCCAGACACTGAACATGCTAGGAATAATAAAAGAAGTTTAGTATCTGCACCAACCTTTAATGTTATCTTAAAACAACGACTCCAAAAGCAATACATTGGCATGAAGTGCTTTGGGAAGTCCGAACGTTCTGACGGGCGCTGTATAAATTCAAGCCTTTATTTCCTTTTACTTAATAACATTGCTCTAACAGGAGAATATACTTCTCTGCCTTCCCCTATACCCCAACTTATCTCTAACCCCTATCCCTCCATCAACCCCCACATCACCCACTCCTAAACCCCACTGTTATAAAGGGCCAAGATAGCAAGACTTGTTTATGTGTCTGTGTGTTTAGCCTATAGTGGTTAAAAAGCATTTCAGCTAGCTAACATTAACATTATCTGCATTTAATCACAAAAGCAAAAGTGGATTATCGGCTGTCTCAAGAATGAGCATAATATCTAAAATTGTTCTGCTCACACTCCACAATAAAACACACGGGAACATGATGATTCACAGACAGGAGAGAGTGCGAGAGAGAGAGAGAAAAAGCTCATTTAGAAAAGTACTGATGAAACCTTTTGCACCAGTCAATGAAGATGTGATATAGAGCACCTGTGCCGGCAGTGATCTTCCAGCATTAAATCACATCAGAGCCTGGGAAGACGGCTACACAGGCTGACAACTGTGAGGATGGAGCCCATGCCCAACATACCAGTGGTTCAGTCAGTCATGCAACTGTCACCCTACACTCAGGATGTATGATGGGAACCTGTGGCCTAGGGCAGCATCACTGAAAAATGAGACTGTTCTCTCTGTTGAATCCAGATAACGATGCGGGGAGGTGAAATATGGGCAAAGAAATCGCGAATAGCCTATAAAAATGGTTTCCTGTAGATAGAATGCATCTTTTATATTATTTAGATGACTTCCACTGAAAAGGATCTATTGGTTCAATTAGTTTTATGGATACTTGTTCTGCAGAGAATACAGAACTCTTAAAAGGCAAAGGGGAGCTGAGTTTCATTCTGAATTTATTAAAACTAACACCTACAGCTCACAGTATGGATGTTAAAGAACCCAAAGCACTAGTGAAAAACAAAAGCATGGAGCTCACATGTTGTCCTGGTGAATACAACATCGAGTGCAGTACTGAGGGAGTGTTGCATAGTTGGACATGCAAATAGAATGCAAAGAGAGGCCCCCATCTGCTCTCTCAGGTGAATATTAAAGTTCCCATGCCACTATTCAGAGAAGAGCAGGAGAGTCCCCAGTGTCCTGGCCAATAATTATTCCTCAAACATCACAAAAAGCAGGTTATCATGTTTTTGCCTGTGGGAGCTTGCTATGCACAAATTGTCTGCTGCATTCCTACATTGTAACAGTAACAACGCTTCATAAGTACTTCAATGGCTGTAAAGCGCATTGGGACATATTGAGATTGTGAAATGTGCTATATAAATGCAAGCCTTTCTTTCTTTCCCTTGACCATAAGAATGTAAATGCATTAGAGGTGGTTCAGAGAAGGTTCACTAGATTGATACCAGGGATGAAGGACTTGTCTTATGACGAGGCATTGAGCAGTTTAAAACTAAACACGCTGGAGTTTAGAAGAAATAGAGGAGATTGAATTGAGGTATATAAGATGCTAAAGGGGGTTGACAGGGTACATCAAGAGGATGCTTCCCCTTGCTGGCCATTCTAGAACAAGAGGCCATAGTTTTTGGCTAAAATAGAATGAGAAGGAATTACTTCACCCAAAGGATCGTGAATCTATAGAATTCTCTACCCCAGAGTGCATTGGACATCAGGGGCGAAATTCTCCCGAAACGGCGCGATGTCCGCCGACTGGCGCCCAAAACGCGCCAATCAGACGGGCATCGCGCCACCCCAAAGGTGCGGAATGCTCCGCATCTTTGGGGGCCGAGCCCCAACATTGAGGGGCTAGGCCAACACCGGAGGAATTTCCGCCCCGCCAGCTGGCGGAAACGGCCTTTGTTGCCCCGCCAGCTGGCGCGGAAATGACATCCCCGGGCGGCGCATGCGCGGGAGCGTCAGCGGCCGCTGACAGTTTCCCACGCATGCGCAGTGGAGGGAGTCTCTTCCGCCTCCGCCATGGTGGAGAATGTGGCGGAGGCGGAAGGGAAAGAGTGCCCCCACGGCACAGGCCCGCCCGCGGATCGGTGGGCCCCGATCGCGGGCCAGGCGTCCGTGGGGGCATCCCCGGGGCCAGATCGCCCTGCGCCCCCCCCCCAGGACCCCGGAGCCTGCCCACGCCGTTCAAAAGGTGGTTTAATCCACGCCGGCGGGACAGGCAATTTATCGGCGGGACTTCGGCCCATCCGGGCCGGAGAATCCAGCGGGGGGGCCCGCAAACCGGCGCGGCCCGATTCCTGCCCCCGCCGAATATTCGGTACCGGAGACTTCGGCAACCGGCGGGGCGGGATTCACGGCAGCCCCCGGCAATTCTCCAACCCGGCGGGGGGTCGGAGAATGACGCCCCAGAACACTAAACATAGGAAATAGATAGGTTTTTAATTAGTTGAGGAATGAAGGGTTATGGGTAGTGGGCAGGATGGCGGAGATGAGATCAGCGACGATCGTATTAAATGGCGGAGCAGGCTCGAGGGGCTGAATTGCCAACTCCTGCTCCTAGTTCTTATGCTCTTATGTTATGGTCTTATGACCAATATCACCAAATAACAGGGGCGAGATTCTCCGCGAACCAGCGGGGCGGGCCACTCAGGGCCTCCGCCGGCCGGCGCGAGTTGGCGCATGCGCGGGAGCGCCAGCGTGCGCTGGCGTCATCCCAGCGCATGCGCAAGGGGGTTCTTCTCCGCACCGGCCATGGCGGAGGTTGACAGCGGCTGGTGCGGAGGGAAAGAGTGTCCCCACGGCACAGGCCCGCCCGTGGATCGGTGGGCCCAGATCGTGGGCCAGGCCACCGTGGGGGCACCGCCCGGGCCCTGATCCCCCTGCGCCCCCCGAGGACTCTGCAGGCCGCCCATGGAGCCAGGTCCCGCCAGTAAGGAGCTGTTGTGATTTACACCGACAGGACCCGCTGAAAACGGGCGGCCGCTCGGCCCATCGCGGGCTGGAGAATCGCCGGGGGGGGGGGCCGCTGCCAGCAGCTGCCGACCGGCGCGCCGCAATTCCCGCCCCCGCCAAAACCCCGGCACCAGAGAATTCGGCAGCTGGAGGGGGCGGGATTCTTGCCTCCCCCGGCGATTCTCCGACCCGGCGGAGGTCGGAGAATCCTGCCCATAATTCAGCTCATTGTTACATATGGGATTCTGCCAAAAATGGCTGCCACGTTTGCCTCCCTAGCAAGTCAGTGAATTTCAAGCTGAGTCATTTTATTTTCTGAGATATGATATAGCACTTGATAAATACAAGTTTTTCAAGCTAACCATTTGTACACTTAGTTTTTAAGTCAATAGCCATGCAACATGTTTGAAATAATAGAGAGCCATCATTTATACTTATAACTAAAACATATTGCATGTTGATACTGCCATATAAATACATGTCTGCCAGTCTTACAAATAGAAAGAAAAAAAAATACTTACAACTGATAGCACTCTTCCTTTAAACTAAAGAACAATCTGAAACACACACAGAGTTAGGGTCATTGCAGTGTTTTGCTTGTCCTGGATTCTGTCTTACGACAGATCCAAGAGCGCCTTAATGTTAAAACTAAATACAGACCAATATGCACTGACAAGAAAGGCATAATCTTGACTTTGGAGAGATTATTCATTGTAAACCTTAAATGCTAATCTAGTAATATTGAGCCTGTCTTTTTCAATAATTGTGCAGAAAGTCCTTCCACAGTCAGTCTTATTTATACTTCAACCAACTTTACTGAAAAGGGAACAGATTGTCTGATTATTATATCATTACTGTTTGTGGGATCTTGCTCTCCACAAATTGGAAATGGCTGCTATCTTTTCCAGATTAATACTTTGCAAGTATTCCATTGGTTGTAAAGTACATTGGGACGTCCTGAGGTTGGGAAAGGAGCTATATAAATGCAAGTTCTTTCTTTTCTTTCTATATATCTGTAAATACTATAAACTAAGGTGGCTTCTTTGGATCCAGATTCCTGCATACATTCCCCATGATACGATTTGTGAATGGCCGCTGGGTTAGTCTGGAAGTGGCACCAGCATGGCGTCCGGAGGAGAAAATGAGCATGCCTTGTAAAGATACTCGCCAAAAGAGCACAGGAAGAGGGCAGGGGTCAAGCTAATGTTGTCAATGATACTTCCAATCTTTAAACAGACACCACTGCTCTTATCTGTCCAGCATAGGCTAGTTATCTAATGTTAAAAAGCAGGATTACAGTTATCAGGATAGTGTTTTGGGTTATTAAGACACATGAGAGATGGAGTGCTACACATTACAGGCCTTGTAGTGACCTGGCCAAAGGGTCTATGACTGAAAACTTCCAGTCTAACCTCCAGCGATTCAGGGTCACTACTGTGTGATTTGTAGAATTTTTAGTTCTTTGTGGCAAATTGAAAAATGAGAGGGAGAGAGAGGAAGGATAGAGAGTGTAGTGTATACAGTTAAACAGCTTGAAGTACTTCAAGAGTTTAAATCTTCATCTATTGCATTGTGTGTGTACTTTGTGAAGACAGTTCATGAGCATCATGTAACGCTTCTTATTATATTATAAATACTAATGCTTCGCATGTTTGGCATGGTTTGATTTTCTCCTGAGAAATAGCCTAGAAATTCCCATTAATAACATTAACAAAGTTAACTAGCTTGTACATCATTCCCCTGTTTCTGCGGTGGCTATAACCAATTTAAAATAAAAAGATTAATGTTTATGACAAACGGTGGAAGCTCAAATGGATGCACTTTGTGTTTATTTGTTAATCTCACCAACAGTAACCTCACCCTGTTTGCTGACATGGAAGTAATTATCAATATTTATTAACTTCTGCCACAGGACAATTTTTAAAGTTATTTCTGTTTTGCAGGTATCTTCATTCTTGTAGACATATTTGGCTCACTTGCTAAATAATTTAGCACCTGTAGAGGATAAGCATTAAAGATGAACTCATACCAGGCTGATCGGGAGGTTACTTACATTGTGAGTGTTGTAGTATAATTTGTAACATAGCCTGAATGCTGAAGGGGTGAACCCTGGGAGCATTTTCTAATTTGAATAGCAAAATACTACATAAAATGCTGAAAAAAATGGCCAAGTTTGGAATTGTGAGTATTTCTAATTGCATCACTTCCATTCTGCTGACTAACCTTCCACACTGATGGAGGTTAGAAAGGGATAAAAGCAACAGGGGCTCTACAACTTGATGCTTCTATATAATGTATGGAAACACTTACTACCAAAATTATTTAAACCATTTTCAAATCATGGGGCATTCTACACAGTTTATCTGAAGTAATTCCCCATAATCCATGGATTATTCGGGTATTAACTTTTCCATAATAATCAATCGCTGGTGTGAAGAAAGGTCTTAAACTATAGGTCCTTATCAGTAACAAACTTACTGAGAGTGATTGGCACCATTTGTTTGGATTCTGTGATTGTCAATGGTGTACTTGTGTTTGTTTTACCTCCTGATCAGCTGTAACATAAACCAGGGCTACCTCATTGTAAACTAAGTAAATGAACAACTCTTATCAATAGAAAGCAAAATTTGTGTTTTATTTCAAGTACAGTGTGCTTTGTACAATTTGTGTACTCTTAAAAGTGCTGAGCTTAATAAATTCTTATTGAAAACAAAGGGGTTCATCACCCCCCACATCCCCCTTCCATTTGTCCCATTATTGGCAACTGTGGTGTATGACACCTTGGTCCCATTCTGCACAATTCCTTTCCTAAACCCATGCCTCTCCTCCTCCCTCTTCTCCTTTACAAACATCTTTAATATCCACCTCTTTTAAAAAATATATTTAGAGCGCCCAATTCATTTTTTCTAATCAAGGGGTAATTTAGCGTGGCTAAAACCCACTCAAACACGGAGAGAATGTGCAAACTCCACGCGGACAGTGACCCAGAGCCGGGATCGAACCTGGGATGTCGGCGCCGTGAGGCAGCAGTGCTAATCACTGCACCACCGTGCTACCCTTAATATCCACCTCTTGACCAAGATTTTGTTCACTCCTCTTACTCTCTCCTTTGGCCCAGTATTGGTTTTCCTCATGCCTCTGTGGGCACTTTGTTTTACATTATATATATGCATGGGCGGCACGGCAGCACAGTGGTTAGCACTTTTGCATTACAGCTCCAGGGATCCGGGTTTGATTCCCGGCTTGGGTCATTCTCTGTGCGGAGTCTGCATGTTCTCCCCGTGTCTGTGTGGGTATCCTCCGGTTTCCTCCCACAATTCCGGAAAGTCATGCTTATTAGATGAATTGGACATTCTGAATTCTCCCTCAGTGTACTCGAACAAGTGCCGGAGTGTGGCGACTAGGGGCTTTTCATAATAACTTCATTGCAGTGTTAATGTAAGCCTACTTGTGACAATAATAAAGATTATTATAGTTGTTGTTGTTGGCCGTCCTCTGGCTGATAGTTTTCTTGTTAGTATTGTTCTTGTTGGTACTGGTGGGGTTCTTGATGTTGGCGTAGTTGTTGATACAATTTTTAATTGATTACCGGTTGTGAATGTCACTGGCAAGGTTAGCATTTATTTTCCAGTCCTAATTGTCCTTCAGAAGGTGATGATAAGCCAACTTTGTGGTACAGTTATGCCCTTAGTGCTGTTAGGAATGGGCTTCCATGGGGCAGCATGGTGGCGTAGTGGTTAGCATTGCTGCCTCACGACGTCGAGGTCCCAGGTTCGATCCCGGCTCTGGGTCACTGTCCGTGTGGAGTTTGCACATTCTCCCCGTGTTTGCGTGGGTTTCACCCCCAGAACCCAAAGATGTGCAGGGTAGGTGGATTGGCCACGCTAAATTGCCCCTTAAATGGAAAAAATTAATTGGGTACTCTAAATTTATTTTTAAAAAAGGAATAGAGTTCCAGGTTTATGGCCCAGTAACAGTGAAGGAACAACAATATAGTTTGTTGGGTGAGTTAGTGGCAGAGTGGTAATGTCACTAGACTAGAAATCCATTGATCCAGGCTAATGCTCTGGGGAGTATGGGTTCAAGTCATGGCAGCTGGCGAAATTTAAATTTAATTACTAAATCTGGAAGTACAAAGTTTAAAAAAAAATAAAAATTTTATTGAAGTATTTGCAAAATTTTTATAACAATAACAAACAAAACAATAATAACATAAACATCAACATGCTAAACTAGACATTTCCCACCCAACCCCTTCTGTACATCCCTTAACCATATTGCACCTACCCCCCCCCCCTCGGAATGCTGCTTCTGCTGACATTTTAATTTTCCCCGAGAAAATCGACGAACGGCTGCCACCTCCGAGAGAACCCCAGCATTGACCCCCTCAAAGCAAACTTTATTTTCTCCAGCTTGAGAAACCCAGCCATGTCACTGACCCAAGCCTCCACACTCGGGGGCTTTGAATCCCTCCACATTAAAAGGATCCGTATCCGGGCTACCAGGGAGGCAAAGGCCAAGACGTCGGCCTCTTTCACTCCCTGAACTCCTGGGTCTTCTGACACTCCAAAGATCTCTGGACTCGGCACCACCCGCGTACCTAGCACCTTGGACATTGCCTTGGCAAACCCCTGCCAGAATCCTCCAAGCTTCGGGCTTGCCCAAAACATGTGGACATGGTTTGCTGGGCTTCCCGCACACCTCAACATCTATCTTCTACCCCGAAAAACTTGCTTATCCTCGCCGCTGTCATGTGTGCCCGGTGTACTACCTTAAACTGTATTAGACTGAGCCTGGCACATGATGAGGAGGAATTAACCCTGCTTAGGGCATCCGCCCACAGACCAGCCCCTAACTCCCCACCAAGCTCCTCCTCCCATTTGCCCTTCAGTTCCTCCACCGGGGTCTCCTCTGCCTCCAGCAACTCCTGATAGATATCCAACACCTTCCCCTCCCCCACCCAGGTGCCAGAGACTACTCTGTCCTGTATCCCTAGTGGCGGCATCAGCGGGAAAACCAACACCTGTTTCCTCAGAAAGTGCCGGACTTGTAAATATCTGAAACCATTCCCTGGCAGCAACTTGAACTTGTCCTTCGGCGCCTTCAGACTGGGAAAACTCCCGTCTATGAATAGATCTCCCATCCGTCTAATTCCTGCTCTCTGCCAACTTCAGAACCCATCATCTATCCTGCCCGGTGCGAACCTGTGGTTATTGCAAATCGGGGTCCAGACTGACGCACCCTCCAGCTTCTTATACCTACTCCATTGCCCCCAGATCCTCAATGCCGCCACCACCACCGGGCTAGTGGAGTACCAGGCCGGCGAGAATGGCAGAGGTGCCGTTACCAGTGCACCCAAACTGGTGCCTTTGCATGACGCCGCCTCCATCCGCTCCCATGCCGACCCCTCCCCCACTACCCACTTCCTAATCATCGCTATATTCGCCGCCCAGTAGTAGTTGCAAAAGTTGGAAGTACAAAGTTTATCTTAGTAATTAGTTGTCATAAAAAACAATCTGGTTCTAATGCCCTGTGACAAAGAAAATCTGCTGATCTTACCTGCTCTGACCGACAATGTAACTCTAGATCCACAGAAATGTGGTTGACTCTTAAATTACTCTGAAATGGCCGAACAAGCCATTCAATTGTATCAAACTGCTAACTGGAGAAAGAGGCTCCACAAATACTCTGATTCTGAGTAATGAGGTAGCCCAGGGGCGGCATTGTGGCACAGTAGTTAGCACTGTTGCCTCACAGCGTCAGGGACCCGGGTTCGATACCGACCTCGGGTGACAGTTTGTGCGGAGCTTGTACATTCTCCCCTTATCTGTGTGGGTACTCCGGTTTCCTCCCATAGCCCAAAGATGTGCAGGTTAGGTGGGTTGGCAATGCTAAATTGCCCCTTAGGGTGGGGTTGCACAAATAGGGTGGGGAATTGGGCCTAGGTAGGGTGATCGTTTGCAGGGTAGGTGCAAACTCGATGGGCCAAATGGCTTCCTTCTGCACTGTAGGGATTCTATGATCTTCAATGATTTATGATCTGTAAAAAAGTGCATTTGCAACCACCTTCAGCCAAGAATGCTGAGTGGATGATCCAGAGGCTCCCAGCACCACAGATGCCAGTCTTCAGTCAATTCAATTCACTCTACATGATATCAAGTAACGGCTGAAGCCACTGGATACTGCAAAGCTTATGGGCCGTGACAATATCCCAGCAATAGTACTGGGGAGGCGATGGGGTCATGGTAATGTCACTGGATTAGTCTTCCAGAGGCTCAGGCTAATCCTCTGACGATGCAGGTTCAAATCAATTAATAAATCCCTAATTAATCTATTGGTGACCACAAAACCATTATTGGAAAATCCCATCTGGTTCACGAATGTCATTTAGGGAAGTAAATCTGCTGTCCTCATCTGGTCTGGCCTACATGCGACTGCAGACCCAGAGCAATGTTGTTGACTCTTAACTGTTCTCTGAAATGGTTGCTGAGTCTAAAAGGAATGAAATGGGACAGGCCACCCAGCATCGACCTAGGCTGTGGGCACAGTACACTTGCAAAGTCGTCCTTACGAACTTCTAGGGGCTTGTGCCAAAATTGTGAAAGCTGTCCAATAGACAGTCAAACAACAGCCTGACATAATCATTCTCACGCAATCATACCTTGCAGACAATGTCCCAGACACCACGATCACCACAGAATCCCTACAGTGCAGAAGGAGGCCATTCAGCCCATTGAGCCTGCACTGACCCTCTGAAACAGCATTCCACCTAAGACCACTTCCCTTTCCTATCCCATTAACCTCTTAATCTAACCTAAACATTTTTTTGGACACTAAGGGGCAATGTTGCATGGACGATCCACCTAACCTGCACATCTTTGGATTGTGGGAGGAAACTAGAGCACTTATAGGAAACCCAAGCAGACACTGGGAGAATGTGCAAACTCCATACGGACAGTTACCCAAGGCCGGAATTGAACCTGGGTCCCGTGCACTTTGAGGCAGCAGTGGTAACCTCTGTTCAACCGTGCCGCCCCAATTTATTTTTTTGTCGGGTGTTTCCCAGCGCTCGCAGCACTGAGAAAGACCAAACTATCGAACGGAACTCTGCTGCAATCCGGGGCCTCAGAGGGGAATGCCTATTCGAGGCCACACTTAGTCCCGTTTCCTGCACTGAGGAGCTCTGATCACCACAACTCCTCAGTGCAGTAGGAGATTGGGACGCCATTTTTAAATGGCATCCTGATCTGTCGCCCTCCCCCTTAACCCTTGGTTGATGAATCAGTACTCCTTCAAGTTGAACACCACTTGGATGACACACAGAGGGTGGCAAGGGCATAGAATGTACTCTGGGTGAGGGATTTCAATGTCCATCACCAAAGGTGTCTCAGATTGACCACTACTGATGGAGTTGGCCGGGTCCTAAAGGACATAGCTGCTGGACTGAGTCTGCAGCAGGTGATAAAGGAGCCAACAAGAGAGCAAAATTTGACTTGACCTCATCCTCACCAACCTGCTTGTTGCAGATGCATCTGTTGAGAACAATATTGGTCGGAATGACTCCTACACAGTTCTTGTGGAGACGAAGGGTTGAATTTCCCCAGAAATCCAGAAAGAGCGATAGTGGGTTGGAAAAGCGGCATTGAAACCACACCAGCAATGCCAACCTTCTCCGCTGCATCATTTGGGACTTCGGCTCAAAAACCTCAAGGGCCATGTCACGTCACACAACATAACACTGGCAGGGGGTGCTCTGAATGTTTCTCGTATATTGGGGTGGCCACCCCAGTGCACAATAGTTCACCAGAAGCCCTCCCATCACAAACCACCCCCATGCATCCCTCCCACCCGACCCCCAGGCATGCCCCGGCACGGTTCCTGGCACTGCCTGGCCATTGCTCCCTGGTACTGTCCAGACTCTTCCCTGGCACTGCCCCCTGGCACAACCTGGGCAGTGCCAGAAGTAGTGCCAGGGCATGACCCTCCCCCCCCTGAGCTGAGTGATGCACTTACCTGCGCTCCTCTGGGAGGTCTGCTTGCCAGGTGCATGCCTTGGGAGACCAGTCGGGTTTCACAGCAGCATGCCCTCACGCCGACGTGAATGCGCTTTCTTACCGTGGGGGATGATTCAGGTGTAGAAGCCTGATACTTATATATGAATTTATGGAAATGACGTTCCAGACATTGAAAGTTGGGCAACGCTTGCGTCGCTGGCAGGGTAGGGGACAATCGCATCACACATTTACATCAGTGTGAAATGTGATTTGGACTTCTTGCAAGACTTTCTTCTCCCATCACCAACCCCGCCTGAGAAACATAGGAACAGAAAATCCTGGCCAAAGTCTTCAAATTGAGGATACCTTCCATTGTATATGTGGCACTAGCTAAATGGGATAGATTTCAAACAGATCTCGCAACTTAAAACTGACCAACCTTGACATGCTTTGGAAAATCAGCAGCAGTAGAATTGTATACAACCACAATGTGTAGCCTGGCATATCCTCCCTCTCTACCATTACTCTACCCCTCTATCACCAAGTCAGGGGTTCAGCCCTGATTCAATGAAAAGTGTAGAAGGGCACATGCCAGGAGGACATACCTGGTGAAACTACAACACAGGACCACTTAGGTGTCAAACAGCAGAAACAGCAGGTTATAAACAGAGCTAAGTGATCTTGTTTGTGCAAAAGTGAAGGTTGAACCATCTGCAGCCATCTTCACCCAGAGGCGCTGAGTGGATGATCCATCTCTGCCTCCTCCTGAGATCCCCAGCATCACAAGTGCCATTGTTCCGCCAATTTGATTCACTCCACATGCTATCAAGAAATGGCCAAATGCACTGGATACTGCAACGGTTGTGGGCCCTGACAATATTCTGGCAATAGTACTGAAGACTTATGCTCCAGAGCTTGCCGCACCCCTAACCAAGTTGTGCAAGTACAGCTACAAACTGGCATCTACCCAGGAATGTAGAAAATTGCCCAGGTATGTCCTGTCCACAAAAAGCAGGACAAATCAATCCAGCCAATTACTATCTCATCAGTCTACTCTCGATCATCAACTCATCAACAAAGTGATGGAAGACTTCCGGTGGCGGCCATGGAGTGAGTGGTCGCACACAGGGCAGCTCCGGCTTGAAGGCATTGGTTTGGGCACTTTATCCCGTTAGCAGGATAACTCAGGCAGTAAAGTGGTGTAGAAGGAAAGGTTCTCCCCAAGATTGGCATGTCTACTGGCTACCAGACCTGGAAAAAACAGTTAAAGACCTGGCTAAGGAATTGGAGGGACCTGTGGTGCAGCAACAAGGAGAAATTTTGCCAGCAAAGGAAGGAGATGCATAGCGACTGGTTGAAGGCCATTGAGGGAGCAGTAGCACCTCTTTGATTATGCTGCCAGCTTTCCCAAGGCAGCGGGAGGTGTAGACAGAGTCAATGGATGGGAGGCGGGTTTGTGTGATGGATAGGGCTGTGTTCACGATTCTCTGCAGTTTCTTATGGTCGTGGGTTGAGCACTTGCCATACCAGGCTGTGATGCAGTCAGATAGGATGCTTTCTATGATACATCTATAGAAATTGGTAAGAGTCATTGTGGACATGCCGAATTTACATAATTTCCTGAGGTAGGGGCTCCGTTGTGCTTTCTTGGTCATAGTGTCGATGTGGGTGGACCAGGACAGATTTTTGGTGATGTTTAAACCTAGGAATTTGAAGCTGTCCACCATCTCCACCTTAACACCATTGATACATACAGGTGCGTGGATGACACTTTGCTTCCTGAAGTCGATGACCAGCTCCTTGTAGTTTTCCTGGCATTGAGGGAGAGATTGTCATTGCATCATGCCACTAAGTTCTCTATCTTCTTCCTTTATTCTGATTCATCATTGTTTGAGAACCGACCCACTACAGAATTGTTATCAGCAAACTTGTAGATGGAGTTGGAGCTGAATTTTGCCACACACTCATGTGTGTATAGGGAGTATAGTAGAGGACTAAGGACGCAGCCTTGCGGGGCCCCGGTACTGAGGACTATCGTGGAGGAGGTGTCATTGTTCACCCTGACTCTTTGTGGTCTATGGGTCAGGAAGTTGAGAATCCAGTTGCAGAGGGAGGATTCAAGTCCTAGGTTTTGGAGCTTTGATATGAACTTGGCTGGGTTTATGGTGTTGAAGGTGGAGCTGTAGTCAAGTCCAACGTAGGTGTCCTTGTTTTAGAGAAACTCCAGGGATGAGTGTAGAGCCAGGGAGATGGCATCTGCTGTGGATCGGTTGTGGTGGTAGGCGAATTGCAGTAGATCAAGATAATCTGGAAGGGTGGAGTTGATTTGTCTCATGACTAGCTTCTTGAAGCACTTCATAATGGTTGATGTCAGGGCCACCGTGCTGTAGTCATTGAGGCACGTTGCCTCGTTCTTCTTTGGCAGCAGTGTAACAATGGTATTCTTGAAGCAGGTGGGAACCTCGGGAGAGGTTAAAGATGTCTGCGAACACACCCGCCAGTTGGTCCATGCAGGATCTGAGTGCACGACCAGGGACTCCGTCAAGACCTGTTGTTTCTGTGGGTTCACTTTCGAGAAGGCCGATCGAACCTCTGAGACTGTGACGGTAGGTATCGGTGGGTCCAAGGCTTCTGCAGGTGACATTGGTTCAATGTCTTCCTGCTCAAAGCTAGCAAAGAATGCATTTGAGACATAGAAAATAAAAGCAGGGAGGTTATGCTAGAACTGTATAAAACACTACTCATGTCATAGTTAGAGAACTGCGTCCAGCTCTGACCCCTACATTATAGGAAGGGTTTGATTGCAGTCGAGAAGGTACAGAGGAGATTTATGAATAGGTTGCCAGGAATGGAAAATTTTAGCAATGAACAAAGTTTGGATTTGTTTGGGTTATTTTCTTCGCCAGAGAGGAGGCTGAGGGGAAATTTAAGTGAGGTGTTAAAAAACATGAGGAGCCTAAATAGAGAGATCAATAACTGGGGTGCATTGATTTAAAATAATTGGTAGAGGATTAGGGGGAAATTGAAGAGAAACGCTTACACCCAGAGAGTGGTGGGGGTCTGAAACTCACTGTCTGAAAGGGTACGAGAGGCAGAAGCCCTCATACTTGGAAATGCACCTTCGAGTGCAGTAACTTTAGTGTTATAACAGATCAAGTGCTGGAAAGTGGGATTAGGTTCTCTCTTTTTTGGCTGGCACAGATTGGCCTGCATCTGAACTGTAAACTAGAGGGTGGGATTTTCCACGCTCCCACCAAGGCTGTCAATGGGTTTTCCTGTTGTTCACACCCTTCGCTGCCAGGAAAACCTGCAGCGGGGGTGGGGGGTGGCTGTCAGAGGGTCCAGAAGATCCCGCCAGCAGGTGAGCTGGAAAACATTGGCCTCTATGTTTCTATGTTGATACATCTGCCTGTGAGGGCCAGCGGAGACTCAATTTAACATCTCATCCAAACATCAGCGCCTCTGACAGTGCAGTCTCTCTCAGTACAGCACCCTGGTATGTCAGTCTAGATTATAGTGCAGCACATGTTATAGAATCCACGATTGCCTGATTTGGGGAGGTGAGTGTCCTAGCGACTGAATCATGGCTAACACCCACAGCCTTGGTTGGGCAAATGGAAGCACTCCAAAAACCTGACAATCAGAATGATTGTCTCAATCAACGCACTTGCACTGACGAAAGATATGCAGGAAGTTGCTGATGATTATGTACAATGCTATCAAGTTTCAAATAAGTAATTTTGTGTGAGTTACTGAACTAGGAATCACTATTCAGCATTGCACGTCCATGTTCATAGAATCATTGGGTATTGAAAGCCAGAGAGTAGCTGAAACCAATCCAAAAGAACACAGACTGCCAGAACATCAGTTGATACAGGATATTACAGTCTGATGGAATGACATTTCTCTGCTTCACGTTGAGCAAATAAGACACTGGAATAAAACATTTAGTAGCAAACACAATTGTGGATCATCAGCAAGTGATTAATGTGCCCCGACACTGTTTAAAAGAGAAAAGCTCCCTCTAATCTGCACTCTCTCTCTCTCTCGCTGCTGAATTTCCTGCTGCACACATCCTCCAGAACCTCACACACAGGTTTTCTGAAAGGCAATTCTGCAGGTCCCGGCTGCTGCTGGAGCTGAAGGCTCTGAAGGTGATTCAGCTCCAAATTATTTTTAGCTGTGTTATTTTGCTTCGCAAGATTAACATAATAATAATAAAAAAGAACAGATGGGAAGCCTCAGAAAGTTCAAGGACTCATCTATTGGGAAGATCCACACAATCCAAGCCCTGCCACATCATGGAAGATCAGCTTAACATATTTGGCATCATCAACTTCATAGGTGTCAACTGAATCATCACCCACAGCAACCACTGCAAATTGTAACAACTCTGTCCTTTTGCATGGAACTCACTTAAGTGGTCATCTGAGAACGTGATGATGCACTTATATAGGCCACGTGGTGGGAGTCATCCCCAGGATCTTGGGAAGAGCACAATTGCTGCATGTCGCGGTTGAACTTAGTAATAAACTGTCTTTGTTAGAAGTCCTTGGTGTCGGTGATTTAAGGAACCCACAACATTCTACTGGTGTCAGGATTTGGCAGTATGGCACAAGGACTTTGCTGCATTGACCCACTTTGATGAAAATATCGCCAATAGTTTTGAAAAGTTCCGGAAGGAGATGCATATTTACTACGGTGCTGCGCTCTCTGATAAGTCAAAAAAGGTACAGGCTTTTACCCTGTTAAACCTCGTGGGCCCTGAGGGTGTCGAAAAATTTAAGTCGCTTGTCTTCCATACAGAGGAGGAGAAAGAATACCCCGAGATAATCTTGAAACAATTCAATAGCATTTACCTCCCAGTAAAAACCTAATCCTTGATAGACGTGCATTCAATTCCATGAACCAGAAAGCAGATGAGTGAGTCAATACAATAATGCCACCCTAAATGTATTGACAAAGAAATTTGCATTCGGAACTCCACTAAAGACCCAATCAGGGATTGAGTAGTTTGTGGGATATATAAAGATTTAGTCTGCAAGGATCTGCTGCATGAAAAAGACATAAGCAGCCATCACTTTGAGTTGCCAACTGTGGAATTGTGGGTCATTCTTTCCTCCTGGTACTTCTGTGTTGTCCCTGAAATTTGTTTGGTCAGATCCCGCACAGCTTGGTTCATTGAAGACTTCAGTTTATTGTGTCTTTTCAAAGATATAAACTCAGCTGGAATCTTGCTCTTCAACTCTTCCAGTTCAGCTCTGATGTGAACATTTTGTGGTGAATGTATTACTGCTACCATTCACCATTGTATTACATTACATTACATTGTATTATGTTGGTGCCCTTGTGGGCTCCGCCTATGGCTCTGCCCCCTTGTGGGAGGTATATAGATCTGCAGCCTGTAGGCGGCACTCAGTACAGAGCAGTCACAGGCAGGCACAGTTCTAGCTGATTAAAACCACTGTTTACTTCAACTCTCTGTCTCGTGTGAATTGATGGTCGCTTCAATTTAATCAGCTACAATATCTCTATGGAAGCAGCCATCAAATCTGATCGACTGGAACTCGATCCTCAGGCAGCAGAAGCCAAAGGAATTTCTTCGCACTGGCTCCGCTGCTTCGTGGCCTACCTTGCCGCCTCCTCCTCGTCCACCATCACCGAGGAACAGAAACTGAGTCTCCTCCAAGCCCGGGTGAGCCACAGAATCTCCGTGCAGATTGAGGAAGCGACCACGTACGCAGACGCGGTCGCGATCCTGAAAAGGCAGTACGTGAGGTCGGTGAACGAAGTGTTCGCGCGGCATCCCCTCACCATTCGCCGTCAACGCCCCGGGGAATCGCTGGAGGAATACCTACGCGACCTGAAGGTACTCGCTCAAAACTGCAATTACAAGGACGTCACGGCCTCGCAGCACATGGAACTCGCCATCCGGGACACCTATGTGGCTGGAGTCCTGTCCAACTACGTCAGACAGCGCTTGCTCGAAAAGGGCGCCATCGACCTAGAAGAGACGGTAAAACTATCCACCTCCCTAGAAGTAGCTTTTCAGAGACTCCATGCTTTCCCCTCCGACCACGCGATCCCCTCGTGGACACCCGACCAGAGGGTGCCCCAGGCCTGTGCCGCGCGGCTGCCCGCCCAACCCGGGGGCTACCCTGCTATTTCTGGGGCCAGAACCAGCACCTCAGGCAGCGTTGCCCGGCTCGGAAGGCGACCTGTAGCGGCTGCGGCAAGAAAGGACACTTTGCCAAAGTCTGCCTGGCCAGATCCAAATCTTCTAAATCACAGGCCCGACTTTCAGACTCACAGGCCCGCAGACCCTGCAGCGCGGCGCGTGCCTGCCGGTACCGCCCCCTTCGGACGCATCATCAGCCTCGTGCTGTCCGTGGGGACAGCCATCTATAACCCTACTCAACACGTGCGACTCATGGGGACCGCCATCTTGGCCGCCATCTTCAATGCCGCCCGACACGTGCGAACGACGGGGGCCGCCATCTTGGCCGCCATCTCCAACGCCGCCCGACACGTGCGACCGACGGGCGCAGCCATCTTGGGACCATCCCACCTCCGACCACGCCAACTACCCACAGCTCGGCGCTGTCACCCTCGACCAGTCACGGCCCAAGCACCTTAGGAACTCCATGATGACTGTCCGGGTCAATGGGCACAAAACGCTCTGCCTGTTTGACTCTGGGAGCACGGAGAGCTTTGTACATCCAGACACGGTAAGGCACTGTTCTCTCCAAATTTCCCCCGCATTCCAAACAATCTCCCTCGCTTCCGGATCACATTCGGTGCAGATCCGGGGGTACTGTGTCGCAAACCTCGCGATACAGAGCGCCGAGTACGCCAATTTCAAACAATATGTACTCCCCGACCTCTGCGCTCCTCTCCTGTTGGGACTGGACTTCCAGTGCAACCTCAGGAGCCTGACCCTGAAGTTCGGCGGGCCTCTACCCCCTCTCACCCTATGTAGCCTCACGACTTTTAAGGTCGCTCCTCCCCCGCTCTTCGCGAACCTCACCGCCGACTGTAAACCCGGCGCCACCAGGAACAGGCGCTACAGTGCCCAGGACAGGACTTTTATCAAGTCAGAGGTCCAGCGGCTCTTGAGGGAGGGGATCATTGAGGCCAGTAATAGCCCCCGGAGAGCTCAAGTGGTGGTCGTCAGGACCGGGGAAAAGAACCGGATGGTTGTAGATTACAGCCAAACCATAAACCAGTACACGAATCTCGAAGCGTACCCCCTTCCCTGGATAGCGGACATGGTGAATCAGATTGCACACTACCCGGTGTTCTCCACGGTAGATCTGAAGTCCGCATACCACCAGCTTCCAATCTGCCCGGAAGATCGCCACTACACGTCCTTTGAGGCAGACGGCCGCCTCTTCCACTTCCTCCCGGTCCCGTTCGGTGTCACCAACGGGATCTCGGTCTTCCAAAGAACGATGGACCCAATGGTGGGCCAGTGCGGGCTGCGGGCCACATTTCCGTACTTGGACAACGTCATCATCTGCGGCCATGATCAGCAGGACCACGACGCCAACCTTCAGAAGTTTCTCCAAACCGCCCAAGCCCTCAATCTCACCTATAACAAGGAGAAATGCGTTTTCCGCACAACCCGACTGGCCATCCTCGGCTATGTCGTGGAAAACGGAGTCCTAGGGCCCGACCCTGACCGCATGCGCCCCCTCCTGCAACTCCCCCTCCCCCACTGCCCCAAGGCCCTGAAAAGATGCCTCGGGTTCTTTTCGTATTATGCCCAGTGGGTCCCCAACTATGCGGACAAAGCCCGCCCACTTATCAAAGCCACCATCTTCCTCCTGACTTTGAGGCCCGCCAAGCCTTCAGCCGCATCAAGGCAGACATTACCAAAGCTGCGATGTGCACGGTGGACGAGTCCATCCCCTTCCAGGTGGAGAGCGACGCGTGAGAGGTCGCCCTCGCCGCTACCCTTAACCAGGCAGGCAGACCCGTAGCCTTTTTTTTCTGTACCCTCCACGCCTCCGAGATTCGACACTCTTCAGTCGAAAAAGAAGCTCAAGCAATTGTGGAAGCTATACGGCATTGGAGGCACTACCTGGCTGGTAGGAGGTTCACCCTTGTCACTGACCAACGATCGGTTGCCTTCATGTTTGACAATACACAGCGGGGCAAGATCAAGAATGATAAAATCTTGAGGTGGAGGATCGAACTCTCCACGTATAACTACGATATTGTATATCATCCAGGGAAGCTCAACGAGCCCCCAGATGCCCTGTCCCGCGGCACATGCGCCAGCGAGCAAGATGACTGACTCTGGGCCATCCACAATGACCTCTGTGACCCGGGGGTCACCCGACTTCTCCACTTCATCAAGGCCCGCAACCTGCCCTACTCCACCGAGGAGGTCAGGGCCATGACCAGGGACTGCCAAATCTGCGCAGAGTGTAAGCCGCACTTCTATCAACCAGATAAGGCCCACCTGGTGAAGGCAACCCGGCCTTTGAGCGCCTCAGCATCGATTTCAAAGGGCCCCGCCCCTCAACCAACCGCAACGCGTATTTTCTTAACGTCGTTGACGAGTACTCCCGTTTTCCCTTTGTAATCCCATGCCTCGACATGACCACGGCCACTGTCATTAAGGCCCTGCACAGCATCTTCACCCTGTTCGGTTTCCTCACTTACGTCCACAGTGACCGGGGCTCCTCGTTTATGAGCGACGAACTGCGTCAGTACCTGCTCGGTAAGTGCATCGCCTCGAACAGGATTACCAGTTACAACCCCCGGGTAAACGGACAGGTGGAGAGGGACAACGTGACGGTATGGAAGGCCGTCCTCCTGGCCCTACAGACTAGGACTCTCCCAGTTTCCCGCTGGCAGGAGGTCCTCCCCGACACCCTCCACTCCATTAGGTCACTTCTTTGCACAGCCACCAACGAGACCCCTCATGACCGCCTATTTATTTTCCCCAGGAAATCCACCTCTGGGGTCTCGTTTCCGTCCTCGATGACGACACCGGGGCCTGTCCTCCTCCGAAAGCACGTGAGGAGCCATAAGTCTGACCCCCTGGTCGAGAGGGTCCAGCTCCTTCATGCCAACCCCCAGTATGCCTACATGGCGCACCACGACGGCCGACAAGATACAGTCTCCCTCCAGGACCTGGCACCCGCCGGTTCCCCTGCGACCATCACCTACCCCCCCTACCCTACACCGAACACCGCCCCTACATGGCCTCCATCCCCCCTCCAGCCATTGCCGATCTACAGGGATGAAGCTCCAGAAGACACGCTCCCGGAGTCAACACCCGAGCCCGCAGCGACGAGTTCAACACCCGTGCCCGAAGCGACGAGTTCAACACCCGTGCCCGCAGCGACGAGTTCAACACCCGTTGGACAGAAACATTGGGGGCCTGTAAAAAAGGTACTGCAATTATTGTGGGCAATTTTAATCAGATTGGACAAATCAATGATAGCCTTGGAGGCATGTTCATAGCGTGCATGCAGGACAGTTTTCTTAGAATATATATTTTACATTTGTTTATGGGATATGGGCTTCGTTGGCTTGTCCAGCATTTATTGAACATCCCTCATTGTCCATGAGAAAGTGGTGGTGAACTGCCTTCTTGAACCACTGATGTCCATGTGTTGTAGGAACACTCACCACAATACGTTATGGAACCAACCAGGGGACAGGCTATTTTAGACTAGCTAATGAAACAAGATTCATTAATTATCTCATTGTAAAGGATCCTCTAGAGATAATAACCTTTCACATTCAGTTTGAGGGCAAAACTTAAGCTTAATAAAAGGCAATTACAATGGATTAGGGCAGATTTGGCAAAAGTAGACTGGGAAAAAGGGTTAAGAGGGAAGATGGCAGTCAAACAATGGCAGACATTTAAGGAGATATTTCATAACTCTGAACAAAGATATATTCCATTCAGAAAGAAAAACTCTGGAGACTTCTGGTGGCGGCATGTAGGTGGAAGTCACATGTTGGGTGGCTCCTGCTCGAGGCTCAGATTTTTGGAATTTAATGCCCGGACCCAGGGGCAGTTTTTGGATGAACAGGTGCAAGGAGACATAAAGAAGGAGAGGGATGTCAAAGAACCAGAAAAAACCCGTCGGGAAGAAGGGCGCAAATGAAGGTCCGCTGCCGAGCGAATGGGTCAGCCCGGCAGCAGGAAAGATGGCGGAAGCTGGGTCGCTGGGTGGGGCCAGTGGAGAAGATGACCGAGGTGATGGCCGGGAGTTTGAAAAGCAGGTTGCCAAGCACATGGAGGTGATGAGGAAATAAATGATGGCAGCGATGAAGGTATTGGTGGAGGAGGTGAGAGCCCGAATGAAGGTGACGGTGTTGAAGATATCGGCCGAGATGTGATGAGCAAGGCGAGAAGTTGAAAGGGGTGGAGGAAGCTCTGTTGCAACATACTGACCAGTTCCCCTCGATGGATGAGGAGCTGCGGAGGGCTGAGAGCTAAGGTGGAGGACCTGGAGAACAGGTCGAGGCGGCAGAACTTAAGAATTGTGGGCATTTCCGAGGGGGTAGAAGGCCCGAGGATGACTGAGTACTTCGCTAAGATGTCGGCGGAGTTGCTGGGGGAGGTGGAAGAACCCTCGTGGTATGAACTGGATAGAGCTCATCGGTCACTGAGGCCCAAACCGAAGACAAATGAGCCACCAAGGGCGATAATAATCTGCTGTCACAAGTAATAGGTTAAAGAGAAGGTCCTGAGTTGGGCGAAACAGAGGCGTGAGGTGCAGTGGACAGGAGTCGTATATACCAGGACTTAGTGGTGGAGCTGGCGAGAAGGCGGACGGCCTTCGGTCAGTTGAAGGTGGCACACTACATCAATGGTGTGAGGTTCAGCATGGTGTATATAAAATGAAAAAGAGTAACTAAGGTAAACATTGGTCCTTTAGAGGATGAGAAGGGAGATTTAATAATGGGAAATGAGGAAATGGCTGAGGCATTGAACAGGTATTTTGTGTTGGTCTTCACAGTGGAAGACACAAATAACATGCCAATAATTGTTGGCAAGGAGGCTTTGGCAGATGAAGACCTGGAAATGATCATTATCACTAAGGAGGTAGTCTTGGGCAAGCTAACTGGGCTAAAGGTAAACAAGTCCCCTGGCCCTGATGGAATGCATCCCAGGGTACTAAAAGAGGTGGCAGAGGAAATAGCAAATGCTTTAGCTACAAGTGTTCTTGTAATATAAATCAGGCCAACCGACAAGAACATTACATGGTACCAGGATTGGATGTTTTAAACACTGAGAAAAAACTATCACATCATCGGTGAAGTCTGCCACGAGGTCAACAAAAATGTGAAGATTTTGCAGACTACATGAATGAACTCCATGGAGGCGTTGAAGTAACCAATTTGGGTCAGATTTCTTGGTAATGTGGACAGCAACTGGCATGTGTTTAAACAGCAATTTAACCTGTTTCTTATTGCTGTGAATTTAGGAGATCAATCAGATTTGCGTAATGCAGCGATGTTCCTAACTGCAGCAGGGCCCAAGGAAATTGCTGTGTTTAATACATTTAAATTTGCAAACGACGAAGATAGTAAAAATTGCAATTAAGTAATTCAAAGATTTGACTTCCGGTTGCGGCCATGCCTGAATAGGTTGCACGTTCCCGCCGGGAACGGACTTTAGGGCTCTCTAGAGAGGCCCCAACGGCACTTGTTCGACGGCTTCCAGTGTGGCAAGGTGACAGCAAGGTCCCCCCGACAGTATATGGATTGGACCAGGAGTGGAGCAGTGAAAAAAGAGATCTTGGAGCAGCGAAAAGTGAGAGGGAAAAAAAGCAAGATGGCGGCGCGTGGGCACAGTGGTCGCAGGAGCAGCAGGAGTTTCTTAAATGCTGCTTTGAGGAGCTGAAGACAGAAATGCTGGCGCCAATGAAGGCGGCGATTGAGAAGCTAGTGGAGACCCAGAGGGCCCAGGGGGTGGTGATCTGGGAGGTGTGGCAGAAAGCCTCGGAGAACGAGGATGAGATCTTGGGCCTGGCGGTGAAGGTGGAGGCGCACGAGGCGCTGCACAAGAGGTGGGCGGAAAGGTTTGAGGACCTGGAGAATAGGTCGAGAAGGAAAATCTTCGGATTCTTGGTCTCCCTGAAGGAGTTGAGGGGCCTGATACCAGGGCATATGTGAGCACGATGCTCAATTCGCTGATGGGCGGGGGAGCTTTCCCGAGGCCCCTGGAGCTAGATGGGGCTCATCGGGTCCTGGCAAGGAGACCCAAGGCCAACGAGCTGCCAAGGGCTGTAGTGGTGAGGTTTCACCGCTTTATGGATAGAGAGTGTGTCCTGAGATGGACCAAGAAAGAGCGGAGCAGCAGGTGGGAGAACACGGAGATCCGAATCTACTACGACTGGAGTGCAGAGGTGGCCAAGAAGAGAGCTGGCTTTAATCGGGCCAAGGCGGTGCTCCATCGGAAGGGGGTGAAGTTCGGTATGCTGCAGCCAATGCGATTGTGGGTCACATTCCAAGATCGGCACCACTATTTCGAAACGCCTGAGGATGCTTGGAGCTTTATACAAACTGAAAAGTTGGACTCAAATTGAGGGTTTGTTGTTGTGGGTGGGATGTTTGCTGTATATATGGTTTTAACTACGTGTAGGGAATGTTCCCTTGGTTGGGTGCTGGATGGGGATGGATGAAGGGATTTGATGGGGAGACTGGGAGAGTGTGAGCGTCGGTGTTGGAGGGAGGGGAGGCCCGGGGATGGGGGAATTGAGATAAGGCCGCAAAAGGAGCTGCGCCAGAGGGGGGGAGGCGGCTCAGGAAAGCGCGGGCTTTTTCCCGCGCTAGGGAAGGACGGGGGGGGGGGTGTGTGTGGAGGAGCGCACACTGATTACTGGGGAGGAGGGGTAGGGGGGATTCCCACATGGGGGGGGGGGTCAATGGGAAGGCAGGAGAGGCCGGGGTCAGCAGGAGTCAGCTGACTTACGGGAGTGTTATGGGGGGAGCAAAAGAGCTAGATATGGATCTAGCGGGGGAGGGGGGTATAGGGTTGCTGCTGCATTGGCCAATGGGGAACTGGAAATAGGAGAGGTGGTCGGGGCGTGAGTCCGCCGTCTGGGGGACTGGAGGGTGCGGGAGGCGCATGCACGTGACTGGCCTAGAAAAGGAGATGGCTAGTTGGCAGGGAGGGTGGGGGGTGAGAAGCCCCCCAATCCGGCTGATAACTTGGAATGTGAGGGGCCTGAATGGGCCGGTTAAGAGGGCCCGTGTGTTCGCGCACTAAGGGACTGAAGGCAGACGTGGTCATGCTTCAGGAGACACATTTGAGGTGGCAGACCAGGTCAGGTTGAGAAAGGGATGGGTAGGACAGGTATTCCATTCGGGGCTGGATGCGAAGAACAGAGGGGTTGCAATACTGGTGGGGAAGCGGGTGTCGTTTGAGGCCAAGAATATTGTAGTGGATAATGGGGGTCGATAGGTTGCAGGGGGTGTGGGTGGTACTGGTAAACGTATACGCCCCGAACTGGGATGATGCCGGATTTATGAAGCGCATGCTGGGTCGGATTCTGGACCTGGAGGCAGGAAGCTTGATAATGGGGGGGGGATTTCAACACGGTGCTGGATCCAGCATTAGATCGCTCCAGATCCAAGATGGGGAAGAGGCCAGCTGCGGCCAAGGTGCTTAGGGGGTTTATGGACCAGATGGGGGAGTGGATCCGTGGAGGTTTGCTAGGCCCCTGGCCAGGGAATTCTCATTCTTTTCCCATGTGTGGTAATACCAGGTATAGCAGTTCCTGAGAGGTGAATGACCATTGGCTAGACCGCGGGGTCTACCATTGGGTAATGTACATAGCCCCGCCCTGAGAGGCGGGGTATAAGAACCAATGCCGTCCCAGCAGCCTTTACTTCTGTAACATCGCTGCTGGGTACAGTTCTATCTGATTAAAGCTGAATCGATTTGACTCCTCGTGGTCTCAAGAGTATTGATTGTGCATCACCATGTACATGGAGCCTACTCCGGGATAGATTTTTTTGTTTTGAGTAGGGTGCTAATCCCGAAAGTGGAAGGAACGGAGGATTCGGCCATAGCCATCTCAGACCACGCCTCGCACTGGGTGGAGCTGGAGTTAGGAGAGGAGAGGGACCAGCGCCCGCTGTGGCGTCTTGATGTGGGATTACTGGCGGATGAGGAGGTGTGCGGGAGGGTGCGGGGGTGCATTGAGAGATACTTGGAGGCCAATGACAACAGAGAGGTGCAGGTGGGGGTAGTCTGGGAGGCGTTGAAGGCGGTGGTCAGGGGAGAGTTTATCTCCATTAGGGCCCACAGGGAGAAGAGAGAGGGCAGGGAGAGGGAGAGGTTGGTGGGGGAGATCTTAAGGGTGGACAGGAGATATGCAGAGGCCCCCGAGGAGGGACTACTTAGGGAGCGGCGAAGCCTCCAGTCGGAGTTTGACCTGTTGACCACAGGGAAAGCAGAGGCACAGTGGAGGAAAGCACAGGGGGCGACGTACGAGTATGGGGAGAAGGCGAGCCGGAAGCTGGCACACCAGCTCCGTAAGAGGGTGGCAGCGAGGGAGATAGGTGGAGTTAAGGATAGCAGGGGGAATATGGTGCGGAGTGCGATGAGAGTAAATGAGGTATTTAAGGACTTCTATGAGGAGTTGTACAGATCTGAGCCCCCAGCGGGGGAAGAGGGGATGCGACGATTTTTGGATCAACTGAGGTTCCCGAGGGTGGAGGAGCAGGAGGTGGCTGGTTTAGGGGCGCCAATTGGGTTGGAGGAGCTGGTTAAAGGATTGGGGAACATGCAGGTGGGGATGGCCCCGGGGCCAGATGGGTTCCCGGTCGAGTTTTATAGGAAATATGTGGACCTGCTAGGCCCGTTGTTAATGAGAAATTTCAATGAGGCAAGGGAGAGGGGGACCCTGCCCCCGACAATGTCCGGGGCGCTGATCTCGCTGATTCTGAAGCGGGAGAAGGACCCGCTGCAGTGTGGGTCGGATAGACCGATCTCGCTCCTCAACGTGGATGCTAAGTTGCTGGCAAAAGTTCTGGCTACGAGAATTGAGGACTGTGTCCCTGGGGTGATTCATGAGGACCAGACGGGATTTGTAAAGGGCAGGCAGCTAAACGCTAATGTGCGGCGGCTCCTCAACGTGATTATGATGCCATCGGTGGAGGGAGAGGCGGAGGTAGTGGCAGCTATGGACGCGGAGAAGGCCTTTGACCGGGTGGAGTGGGAGTATCTTTGGGAAGTGCTGAGGAGGTTTAGGTTCGGGGAGGGGTTTATCAGTTGGGTCAGGCTCCTATATAGAGCCCCGGTGGTGAGTGTGGCTACGAATCGGCGGAGGTCGGAGCACTTTCGGCTGTACCGAGGGACGAGGCCGGGGTGCCCCCTGTCCCCCTTGTTGTTTGCATTGGCAATTGAGCCTTTGGCCATGGCACTAAGGGAGTCCAGGAAATGGAGGAGGTTGGTCCGAGGGGGTGAGGAACATCGGGTGTTGCTGTATGCGGACGACCTGTTGCTGTATGTGGCAGATCCAGTGGAGGGGATGGTGGAGGTCATGCGGATCCTAAGGGAGGTTGGGGACTTCTCGGGGTATAAGCTCAACGTAGGAAAAAGTGAGCTCTTTGTGGTGCATCCAGGGGACCAGGGAAAGGGGATAGATGACCTACCATTGAAGAGGGCGGACAGGAACATTCGGTACTTGGGGATCCAGGTGGCTGGGAGCTGGGGCGCCCTGCACAAGCTCAATTTGACACGGTTGGTGGAGCAGATGGAGGAGGATTTCAAAAGATGGGATCAGCTGCCACTCTCGCTAGCGGGCAGGGTACAGTCGGTTAAAATGATGGTCCTCCCGAGGTTTCTCTTTGTGTTCCAGTGCCTTCCCATTGTGATTACCAAGGCCTTTTTTAAACGGGTAGGTAGGAGCATCATGGGTTTCGTGTGGGCAAATAAGACCCCGATGGTAAAGAGGGTGTTTCTGGAGCGTAGCAGGGACAGGGAGGGCTGGCATCGGGCAGGGATCAGAAGAATGGGGGACCTGTTTATAGATGGGACGTTTGCCAGCCTAGGGGCGCTGGAGGAGAAGTTTGGGTTACCCCCGGGAAATGCGTTCAGGTATATGCAAGTGAGGGCGTTTGTGAGGCGGCAGATGAGGGAATTCCCGTTGCTCCCGGCACAGAGGATTCAGGACAGGGTGATTTCGGGTGTATGGGTTGGAGAAGGCAAGGTTTCGGCGATCTATCAAGAGATGAAAGAAGAGGAGGAGGTTTCGGTAGAGGAGCTAAAGGGCAAGTGGGAGGAGGAGCTTGGGGAGGAGATTGATGAGGGTCTGTGGGCTGATGCCCTGAGTAGGGTTAATTCTTCCTCCTCTTGCGCCAGGCTCAGCCTAATACAATTCAAGGTTGTTCACAGAGCGCATATGACAGGGGCGAGGATGAGTAGGTTCTTTGGGGTGGAGGACAGATGTGGGAGGTGCTCAGGGAGTCCGGCAAATCACGTCCGCATGTTCTGGTCGTGCCCGACACTGGAGGGGTTTTGGAGGGGTCTTGCGAGGACTATGTCCAAGGTGGTGAAAGTCCAGGTCAAGCCAAGTTGGGGGTTGGCATTATTTGGGGTAACGGACGAGCCGGGAGTGCAGGAGGTGAAAGAGTCTGGTATCCTGGCCTTTGCATCCCTGGTAGCCCGGCGGAGGATCTTGTTATTATGGAAGGACGCAAAGCCCCCCCGTGTGGAAGCCTGGATAAATGACATGGCAGAGTTCATTAAGGTGGAGAGGATAAAGTTTGCCTTACGAAGGTCTGTGCAGGGATTCTTCAGGCGGTGGCAACTGTTCCTAGACTATCTCGCGGAGCGCTAGGAGGAGGTCAGCAGCAGCAGCAACCCGGGGGGGGGGGGGGGGGGGGGAGGGGAAGAGGTCTCTTTCGGGGGGGTATTTGGGCTGGTGGGGGGGGGGGGGTCCCAAAGGGTACTCTTGAATGTCATATGGGGGGGTTAATATAGGCGGGAGAAACCCAATGTATAAGTCGTTTATTATTTTTGATTGTGGTGTTTGTGTTCTTTCTTCTTTTTGTTATGGGGGGGCTTGTTTGTTAAAAAAGTTTGTTGGAAAAATTTGAATAAACATATATTTAAAAAAAAGTAATTCAAAGATTTGATGAACATTGCACCCCCAGAAAGAATGAAATTTATGAACGCCATTTGTTTAGATCACGTTTACCAAGGACAGAAGAGTCCATAGATCATTTCATCACTGATTTAAAGTTAAAAGCTAAAACCTGTAATTTTTCTGCAGTGGAATCTTCCATGATTTGGGATCAGATTGTGTTTGGTGTGAATGAAAATAAGCTGAGGGAACAAGTTTCTGAGGGAATCGGAGTTGTCTTTGGAACAAACAGTTAAGATTTGTCAGGCACACGAGCTAGCAGCACTGCATTCTAAAATATTTCTCAGTAATGGGAGCGTCTTCTTGAGGAAAGGACTTCGATTGCTGCCCTTTTTCCAAAAACACAGGAAACGTAAAAATAAAAACACAGGAAAGTTCCTGCAGCTCCTCGCACACCAACAAACAGGTTAAAGATCAGGACAAAGTATTTCTGTGTAAAACATGTGGTCAAAGGTGCAAATTAAGGCAGTGTCCAGCGTTTGATAAGTTTTGTTCCAGATGCAAAGGAAAAAATCACTTTGCTCAGAATTATTACTCGAAGCTCAACCCCAGATCAGTCAGCACAGTGGAAGACAGTCTCCAGTGATGAAAGATCAATGTTTGTTGGAGTAATAACAGCGAAGAATAATTCTTTGGAGACATCAAAAAATTCTCCAGAAGTTAAAAACATGCAAACCGATACTCCATTTAAAATAAATGCGGTTGATGAAGACAAATAGCTGCTACCATTTGAAGTGAATGGTACAGTTGTCCAATTGAAGTTAGACACTGGCGCTAAAGCCAACTTAATCAGCATGACTGATTTAAAACATCTAAAATCTTAGCTGATTGGAAGAAATCACAAAATATCTCTGAGTGATTATAATAGTTCAAGCATTAAATGTTATGTTGCTTGTGACCTGAGTGTGGTGGTGAAGAACACAGTTTATTCCGTGCATTCTGTCTTGTATCCAAGGACTTGGATTCATTATTAGGTGATCAGTCCTGTGAAGAATTAGATCTAGTGCAGTTGGTATATAGCATCCACAAAGGATTGGATCAACACTCACTCCAACGATTCTGAGAACATTATCAGCAAATTCAGCGATGTGTTCATTTATTTTAGTGCACTACCATTCGCCAACGAGATACAATTTAAAGAGGATGAATTATCTAAAGCACCGATACAAACTATTAGTAGTCAAATTGCTGAAGATGTAGTTCTGCACATCAATTTCATTTCTACCCTACCACCCGTACCAGATACGAAACCACATGTTATCAAGAAAATAGAAGAACCTACCAATGGGGTAAATTCCATGGTACGTGTGAAACAAAAAAAATGGTGATGCTCATATCGACGTGGATCCCAAAGATCTTAACTAAAAAGTGTACATATTGTAAACAATCATTACAGAAAGCAATGGACAGCCAATCTGATCCATATTTCGCAAAATCACATGACAAAGTATTATCATTGTCACATGGAAGATCGCCAGCAGAGTTACTCATGAATAGAAGGTTGTGTACCACAATTCCATACTTGGAACAGAAGGAGGAGAATGCAGTGGTACTGCAGGAAATGCAAAACATTAAAGCAAAACAAAAGCAATTCTGTGACAGAGTGTCTAGAACTTTACCACCTCTGAGTAGTGATGACATTGTGAGAATAGAAGATTCAGGCAAGTGGTCAAGAAAAGCCATTGTACTTGAAGAAGTAGCACCTCGTTCCTACGATGTACAGACAGAGGAAGGGTTCTCATTCCTGCAATGCACGGACACAGGAAGGGTTGGCTTTAAGAAGAAATTGTTGCGCACTCTTGAAAACCAGAGAAGACTTTCACAACAACGTGATGGATGACGAATCCATGTCAGAATCTACATCAGCTGCAGTGACAGATAGTTCAGCAGTTCCTGAGCATGAGAATGTCATGGAAAATATTGAAGCTACAAGTTCTTAGCAGCAAGGTCAAACTTTGAGAAGATCAACCAGAGGCAGAAGAAAACCTTATCGACTCAATTTGTAGATTTGGAATATTTATACGTACTATGCTCGCTGTTCTTGTATATATATATATATTTGTTAAACTAATTGAAAAAAATGTTAAAGAAGAAAATAATACTGTTAGACTCACAGGCTAATGATATCACGTATAAATATATCGATGATATTGTATTAATTTATTCCTTCAAAGGAAAGGGGATGTGGTGATATCATGGCTGTGTTGTAATACATCGACTGACCACTAGGAGTCTCATTAGTATATAAGTGAATGTTAGGGTCAGGTGACCTTAGACTGACTATGAAGCTGGGAGAGAGATAGTGGTTTGTGCATGTTCATACTGTTATTCATCTGTTGTTTTGTATATATTTGACACACAGTTAATGTTAATAAATCATTTATAGCTTTTGCTACAAGTGTTCTTGTAATGTAAATCAGGCCATCCAACGTGAACATGGCAATCTTATTAAATGGCGGAGCAGGCTTGAGGGGCCAAATGGCCTACTCCTGCTCCTAGTTCTTATGTTCTTAAGTGTACTCGGCGAAGTTGAGGGTGACCTACAACTCGAGTGACTTTTACTTTGAGACGGTGGAGGTGGCGGAGGCGTTCGTGAAGCTTGAAGACTGGGGTGGAAATGGGACTGGGGTTTGGATTTGGAGTGAGGGAAGGGAGGCGAAATGTTGTATATAGTTTAATTTCTTGTTAGCGGTTTAAGGATGTTAAGTTGCTTGTCTGGGAATGGTTGGCAGTTGGGGTTTTCTTTTTTGAGGGTTGGTCGGTGGGGAAGGGTGATGTACCCTGCAGTATGGGGGCACACGGGGTAAGTGACTAGTGAAAGTTTGAGGAGATGGCGGTTTTCTGCGGCGCGGTGTTTTACAACCGATTTGTTTATTTGATGGGTGTTTTTTAAGGACTGCGCATGGAGGAAGGGAGTTGAGGGAGGGGGCCTGAGCAGTGGCATTCACACTAGCAAGCATAGATAGGCTAGTGAACAGGAGTGTGGCGTGGGGAGGGGCAGCGGTCATTGGAGCCTGGTTGAACAGGTTTTGATGGGTCTGGGAGGTGTGAAAGGTGTGGGGATGGGATTGATACTGGGAGATGTGTTTTCAAGAGGAAATGGTTGGGAGGATTATGGGAGGGGGAGGGGTTTGATGGCAACAGAGGGATGGGACGGGCCAAGCCCAGTGGGCAGGGCCCGGAGTTATGATGATGGCAGATAGGAGGGGGGGGTGAGAAAACCCCCGATCAGAATAGTAACGTGGAATGTGAGGGGTTTGGGGGGACCGGTGAAAGGTTCAAGGGTGTTTGCGCACCTAAAAAGCCTAAAGGCCGGTGTGGCAGGAGATCCACTTGAGGGTGAAGCACCAGGTGAGGCTCAGAAAAGGTTAGGTGAGTTAGGTATTGCACCCTGGCTTTGATAGTAGGGCTTGGGATGTAGTGATGTTGGTGGGCAAGAGGGTGAGGTTCCAGATGGAGAAGGTGGTAGTGCACCAGGGGGGTAGATATGTGATTGTAACAGGGGCACTGGAAGGGAGGTTGGTGGCACTGGCGAGTGTATATAGCCCCAACTGGGGCAATGCAGGGTTTGCAAAGAGGGTGCTGGGTGCCTTCCCAGACTTGGACACACACAAACTAATAGTAGGAGGTGATTGGAATATGGTGCAAGAGCCGAGGATGGACAGGTTGCAGACACGCCCGTTTGCCCATGCGGGGGTGGGGGGTGAAGGTGCTGACCGGGATTAGGAGAGAGATGGGAGGAGTGGACCTGTGGAGGTTTCTACATCCGTGGGAGCGGGAGTATTCGTTCTTATCCCCGGTGTACAAGGTGTATTCGAGGATAGACTATTTTGTGGTTATGAAGGTGTTACTGGTTGAAGTCAAGGGATCGGAGTACTCTGCGATAGTGATCTCGGATCATGCACTGCATTGGGTCGATGTGGTCTTGGAGAAGGGGTTGGTCCAAAGGCCGAGATGGGGAATTGGTGCAGGGTTGTTGGGGGACCGAAGTTTCTGTGATAAGATTGGGAAGGTGATTGAGGGGTATGTGGGTTTAATTGTACAGGGGAAGTGTTGCAGGAGGAGGTGTTGGAGGCCCTGAAGGCAGTAGTGAGGGAGAGGTGATCCCGTTTAAGGCCAAGTTGGACAAAGAAGAGGTGGAGGAGCACCAAAAGCTCCTTTTGGTAAGCCATGGGGTACAGGCCTCTGGCACAAAGTCTGTCCCTGTTGCTCAGAAGGGAAGGGGGGAGAGGAGTAGAGCATTAGTCATTGGAGACTCCATAGTTAGGGGGATAGGTAGGAGATTCTGTGGGAACGAGAGAGACTTGCGGTTGGTGTGTTGCCTCCCAGGTGCCAGGGTCCGTGATGTCTCGGATCGTGTTTTCGGGATCCTTAAGGGGGAGGGGGAGCTGCCCCAAGTCGTGGTCCACATAGGTACCAACGACATAGATAGGAAAGGAGATAGGGATGTAAGGCAGGAATTCAGGGAGCTAGGGTGGAAACTTAGATCTCGGACAAACAGAGTTATTATCTCTGGGTTGTTACCCGTGCCACGTGCTAGCGAGACGAGGAATAGGGAGAGAAGGAGTTGAACACGTGGCTACAGGGTTGGTGCAGGAGGGAGGGTTTCAGATTTCTGGATAATTGGGGCTCATTCTGGGGTCAGTGGGACCTCTACAAACGAGATGGTCTACACCTGGACCAGAGGGGTACCAATATCCTGGGGGGGAAATTTGCTAATGCTCTTCGGGAGGGTTTAAACTAGTTCAGCAGGGGATTGGGTACCTGAATTGTAGCTCCAGTATACAGGAGGTTGAGAGTAGTGAGGTCATGAGTAAAGTTTCAAAGTTGCAGGAGTGTACCGGCAGGCAGGAAGGTGGTTTCAAGTGTGTCTTCTTCAATGCCAAAAGCATCCGGAATAAGGTGGGTGAACTTGCGGCATGGGTTGGTACCTGGGACTTCGATGTTGTGGCCATTTCGGAGACATGTATAGAGCAGGGACAGGAATGGTTGTTGCAGGTGCCGGGGTTTAGATATTTTAGTAAGCTCAGGGAAGGTGGTAAAAGAGGGGGAGGGGTGGCATTGTTAGTCAAGGACAGTATTACGGTGGCAGAAAGGACGTTTGGTGAGGACTCGTCTACTGAGGTAGTATGGGCTGAGGTTAGAAACAGGAAAGGAGAGGTCACCCTGTTAGGGGTTTTCTATAGGCCTCCGAAAAGTTCCAGAGATGTAGGGGAAAGCATTACAAAGATGGTTCTGGATAGGAACGAAAGCAACAGGGTAGTTGTTATGGGGGACTTTAACTTTCCAAATATTGACTGGAAACGCTATAGTTCGAGTACTTTAGATGTGTCCGTTTTTGTCCAATGTGTGCAGGAGGGTTTCCTGCCACAGTATGTAGATAGGCCAACGAGAGGCGAGGCCATATTGGATTTGGTACTGGGTAATGAACAGGGACAGGTGTTAGATTTGGAGGTAGGTGAGCACTTTGGTGATAGTGACCACAATTTGATTACGTTTACTTTAGTGATGGAAAGGGATAGGTATATACCGCAGGGCAAGGGTTATATCTGCGGGAAAGGCAATTATGATGCGATGAGGCAAGACAAGGATGCATCGGATGGAGAGGAAAACTGCAGGGGATGGGCACAATGGAAATGTGGAGCTTGTTCAAGGAACAGCTACTGCGTGTCCTTGATAAGTATGTACCTGTCAAGCAGGGAGGAAGTGGTCGAGTGAGGGAACCGTGGTTTACTAAAGTAGTCAAAACACTTGTCAAGAGGAAGAAGGAGGCTTATGTAAAGATGAGACATGAAGGTTCAGTTAGGGCACTCGAGAGTCACAAGTTAGCTAGGAGGATGTAAAGAGAGAGCTAAGAAGAGCCAGGAGGGGACATGAGAAGTTTTTGGCAGGTAGGATCAAGGATAATCCTAAAGCTTTCTATAGATATGTCAGGAATAAACGAATGACTAGGATAAGAGTAGGGCCAGTCAAGGACAGTACTGGGAAGTTGTGCGTGGAGCCCGAGGAGATAGGAGAGGTGCTAAATGAATATTTTTCATCAGTATTCACACAGGAAAAAGATAATGTTGTCGAGGAGAATACTGAGATTCAGGCTACTAGACTAGAAGGGCTTGAGGCTCATAAGGAGGAAGTGTTAGCAATTCTGGAAAGTGTGAAAATAGATAAGTCCCCTGGGCCGGATGGGATTTATCGTAGGATTCTCTGGGAAGCTAGGGAGGAGATTGCTGAGCCTTTGGCTTTGATCTTTAAGTCATCTTTGTCTACAGGAATAGTGCCAGAAGACTGGAGGATAGCAAATGTTGTCCCCTTGTTCAAGAAGGGGAGTAGAGGCAACCCCGGTAACTATAGACCAGTGAGCCTTACTTCTGTTGTGGGCAAGGTCTTGGAAAGGTTTATAAGAGATAGGATGTATAATCATCTGGAAAGGAATAATTTGATTAGAGATAGTCAACACGGTTTTGTGAAGGGTCGGTCGTGCCTCACAAACCTTATTGAGTTCTTTGAGAAGGTGACCAAACAGGGGGATGAGGGTAAAGCAGTTGATGTGGTGTATATGGATTTCAGTAAAGCGTTTGATAAGGTTCCCCATGGTAGGCTACTGCAGAAAATACGGAGGCATGGGATTCAGGGTGATTTAGCAGTTTGGATCAGAAATTGGCTAGCTGGAAGAAGACAAAGGGTGGTGGTTGATGGGAAATGTTCAGACTGGAGTCCAGTTACTAGTGGTGTACCACAATTATCTGTTTTGGGGCCACTGCGGTTTGTCATTTTTATAAATGACCTGGGGGAGGGCGTAGAAGGATGGGTGAGTAAATTTGCAGATGACACTAAAGTCGGTGGAGTCGTGGACAGTGCGGAAGGATGTTACAAGTTACAGAGGGACATAGATAAACTGCAGCGCTGGGCTGAGGGGTGGCAAATGGAGTATAATGCAGAAAAATGTGAGGTGATTCATTTTGGAAGGAATAACAGGAAGACAGAGTACTGGGCTAATGGTAAGATTCTTGGCAGTGTGGATGAGCAGAGAGATCTTGGTGTCCATGTACATAGATCCCTGAAAGTTGCCACCCAGGTTGAGAGGGTTGTTAAGAAGGCGTACGGTGTGTTAGCTTTTATTGGTAGAGGGATTGAGTTTCGGAGCCATGAGGTCATGTTGCAGCTGTACAAAACTCGGGTGCGGCCGCTTTTGGAGTATTGCATGCAATTCTTGTCGCCGCATTATAGGAAGGATGTGGAAGCATTGGAAGGGTGCAGAGGAGATTTACCAGAGTGTTGCCTGGTATGGAGGGAAGATCTTATGAGGAAAGGCTGAGGGACTTGAGGCTGTTTTCGTTAGAGAGAAGAAGGTTAAGAGGTGACTTAATTGAGGCATACAAGATGATCAGAGGATTGGATAGGGTGGACAGTGAGAGCCTTTTTCCTCGGATGGTGATGTCTAGCACGAGGGGACATAGCTTTAAATTGAGGGGAGATAGATATAGGACAGATGTCGGCGGTAGGTTCTTTACTCAGAGAGTAGTAAGGGCATGGAATGCCCTGCCTGCAAAAGTAGTGGACTCGCCAACACTAAGGGCATTCAAATGGTCATTGGATAGAAATATGGACGATAAGAGAATAGTGTCGATGGGCTTTCGAGTGGTTCCACAGGTCGGAGCAACATTGAGGGCCGAAGGGCCTGTACTGCGTTGTAATGTTCTACGTTCTAAAAGCTGGTAGAGGAGATGTTGGAGGTGGACTGGAGGTACGCGGGGGATACAGATCCGACCCTTCTGGACATGAGGAAGGAGCTTCAGGCAAAGTTTAACCGGTTGTCTGCGTGGAGGGTGGTGCTCCAACTGAGGCGAGCGAGGGGTGCAGTTTATGGCTATGGAGAGAAGGTAGGGCGTATGTTGGCTGACCAGCTCTGTAGGGAGGCGGTGGCAAGGGAGATAGTCCAGGTATGGGATAGGTCGGGGAAATTGGTGGCGGCTCTGGAGCAGGTTAATAAAAATTTTTTATTTAAAAAAATTTTATTTTTATTTTTTTAATTTATTTTTTAATTTAGAGTACCCAATTCATTTTTTCCAATAAAGGGGCAATTTAATGTGGCCAATCCACCTAGCCTGCATATCTTTGGGTTGTGGGGGCGGGACCCATGCAAACACGGGGAGAATGTGCAAACTCCATACGGACAGTGATCCAGAGCCAGGATCGAACCTGGGACCTTGGCGCCGTGAGGCAGCAGTGCTAACCACTGTGCCACCATGCTGCCCTATTAATAAAGATTTTAAGGTGTTTTACGAGAAGTTGTATCGGCCGGAGCCACCTGGTGAGGAGCAAGAGATGAGGGAGTTTCTGGATGGCTTGGAGTACCCGAGGTTGGGGGAGGAGGATGGAGCTGGGCTGGAGGGGCCGGTGGGGGAATAGGGGGTAAAGGAAGCAATCGGGAGGATGCAGTCAGGGAAGGCGGCAGGGCTGGATGGATTCCCAGTGGAGTATTACAAGAAGTTCAAAAACAAGTTGGCGCTGCTGATGGTGGGGATGTTGGGGGAGGCGATAGGTAGGGGCGTATTATCACAAACATTGGGACAGGCCTCAATTTCCCTGCTGTTAAAAACGGACAAGGACCCAATGGAGTGTGGGTCGTATAGGCCCATATCCTTATTGAATGTGGATGCCAAGATACTGGCTAAGGTGTTAGCGGCAAGGCTGCAGGGGCGCCTCCTGAAGCAAATAGGAGAGGACCAGACAGGGCTTGTGAAAGGAAGGTAGCTGTTCTTGAATGTTAGAAGGTTGCTAAATGTGATCATGACGGCGACCGATGGAAAGGCGATAAAGGTGGTGGAGGAGGTAGATGCAGAGAAGGTGTTCGACAGGGTAGGGTGGAGGTACTTGATGGTGGTCCTAGAGATATTTGGGATTGGACCGAGGTTTGTGGCGTGTGTGAGGCTCCTCTACAGGGAAACGATGGTGAGTGTTCCCAACGAACAACATGAGTTTGGGGTACTTTGCTCTGCACCGGGGTACTAGGCAGGGATGTCCTATGTCCCTCCTGCTATTTGCTTTAGCAATAGAGCCATTGACCATCACTTTCAGGGTTGTGGAAGGGAATAGTGAGAGGGGGCGTGGAACACAGGGTACCCTTGTATGCTGATGATTTACTGCTGTACATCTCAGAGCCGAGTACGTAGGTGGGGAATATAATGGGGCTGTTTCAAAGATTCGGGTTGTTCTCGGGGCATAATTTAAACCTAGGGAAGGGTGATCAGGAGTGAGGATGGGAGTGGGGGTTCTGAAATTTTGCAGGGCGGCAACCTACTTCAGGTATTTGGGGTGCAGGTGGCGCGTGACTGGGGGGTGCTCCGTAGGTATAATTTTACAAGTTTGGTGGGGAAGGTGAAGGCCAACTTGGCAAGGTGGGACAACCTCCCTCTGTCGCTGGCGTGCCGGGTGCAGGCAGTTAAAATGAATGTGCTACCACGATTTCTGTTTTTGTTTCAATGCTCCCGGTCTTTCTACCCAAGTCCTTTTTTAAGGATGTGGACAAGGTGGTCACCTCGTTTATTTGGGGTTGGGGGGAAGGTAACCAGGGTTAGGATGATTGTCCTGCAGAGAGGGCGACATCCGGGGGTGCTGAACCTACCAAATATATTATATCATTACTGGCACGGTGGCACAGTGGTTAGCACTGCTGTCTCACAGCTCCAGGGTCCCGGCTTTAATTCCGGCCTTGGGTGACTCTGTGTCGAGTTTGCACTTTCTCCCCGTGTCTGCGCGAATTTCCTTTGGGTTTCGTCCCACAGTCCAAAGAAGTGTAGGTTAGGTGGATTGGCCTTGCTAAATTGCCGGTGGGTCAAGATGGAAGAAGGCTCGTTCAGGGGGTCGGGGTTGAGAGCGGTGGCAACGGCACCATTCTCGATGGCCCCGGGCAAGTATTCGGGGAGTCCGGTGGTGGTGGCAAAGTTGAAGATCTGGAGGCGGTTTAGGCAGCACTTTATACTGGGTGCTGGGTCAGGGGGGCTGCCGATTAGGGGGAATCATAGGTTCGAGCTGGGAAGACTGGATGTGAGGTTTTGGAGATGTGAGGAGAGGAGGATTAGAGTATTGAAAGACTTTTTCCTGGGGGGACGTTGTGAGAGGTTGGGGGAGAAGTATGGGTTAGCGCCGGAGGAAGGGTTCAAGTACCTGCTTTGTACCTCCGAGGCTTTGGCTTTGTGAGGAAGCAGTTTCCAAACTTCCCGATAGTGCCGGGACCCCATCTCACTCTAATATACATTTCCGAGATCTACCCAAGGATCTAACCATTCGCGAGCGAGCCTTGGGCGAGCGCCATTCAGCACTGGTCTCGCCAAATGGCATTTTTGCACAGTGGTCATCGGGCCGAAGCGGCGGGGGGGTGGCGTTGCTGCTGTGCATGGCCCCTTCGCCGCTCTGAGAGCGATGGTCGGTCGCTCAATTGCCAGGGCAAACAGTTACAGGGATAAAGGGCACCCCTGCCTCATGCCTCTGCAGCCGGAAGTGTCCAGAGCTGAGGGTGTTTGTCATGGGAGCGCTGTACAGTAGTTTCACACAGAAGGTGAACCCTGGCCCAAACCCAGACCATTCCAGTACTTCCATTCGACCCTGTCAAAAGCCTTTTCTGCATCCAGGGAGATGATCACCTCTAATGTTCTCTCCTCAGATGGGGTCATGATCACGTTCAGCAGGCGCCTGATGTTCACCGTTAATTACCCGGCCTTGACAAAGTCCATTTGATCTTCCGTGACTACCTCATGTACGCAGCTCCCCATCTGCCTCGCAGGGCCTTCGCCAGGATCTCGCCGTCAGTATTAATGTATGACCCACATTCCATCGGATCTTTGGTTTTTTGGGGGATCAGTGATATTGAGGCCTGAGCCAGCGTTGGTGGCAGTGTTCCCCTGGATAGCGAGTCAGCGACATCTCCCACGGGTGTGCAGCCCAGTGCTGGTGTGAATTTTTTGTAGAAGTCCGCTGGGAATCCGTCTGGCTCCGGTGCCTTCCCCACCTGCATGGAGTTGGTGCTCTCCATGACTTCCCTCAGTTCTAATGATGTTTCCAGGCCCATCCCCCTTCCTCCCCCATGACCGGCATATCCCATCCTTCAAGGAACTGCTTCATCTTCGAGTCATTCTCCGGAGGCTCGGAGGTCTACAGCTCTCGATAGAAGGTTGCAAAGGCTTCGTAATCTCCTCTCGTGCTGCGACTAGTTTGCCATTCCCATCCTTCGCCTGAGCTACTTCCCTTGTGGCTGGCTGCTTCCTCAGCTGGTGAGCCAGCAGGCAGCTGGCCTTGTCTCCATGCTTGTAAATGTCCCCCTGAGAAAGCTCTCCACTGCTTTCCCAGTGGAGAGCAGGTCAAAGTCCATTTGTAACTTTTTCTTCTCCGCCAGTATTACACGGTTGAGGCTGTGGAGTACTTCTGATCCACCTCCAGTATGGATTCAAACAGATGTTGCCTAACCGCCCTCTCCTTCCTGTTTTTAAGTGGCCTGTATGCAATCATCTCTCCCCTTTCACCGCCTCCCAGAACGTGGAGGGTGAGACCTCCCTGTTTTGGTTGCAGGTTACATAACTGGCGATGGTTTGCAATATCCGCTCACAGAACGTCTTGTCGGCGAGGAGGGCCATGTCCAGCCTCCATGGGGGGCTTTGAGCTCGGCCATCTCCAACCTCGCATCCAGGTAATATGGAGCATAGTCGGAGATTACTATTGCGGAATATTCTGTGCCTACTATTGCTGGAAGCACCGATTTCCCCACTATAAAGAACTCGATCCCAGTGTAGACCCTGTGGACCTGGGAGAAGAAGAACTCCTTCACCCTTGAGAGTGGACCTCCATGGATCCTCTGCCCACATCTGCTAATTAAAGGCATTCCGTTCCCTTGCCAAGCTTGACTGTCTCGCCGATTTGGGGCTGGATCTGTCTGTCCATGGGTCGTGTAGGCAGTTAAAGTGACTGCCCCAGTATCCTGATACACACAGATCGAGTGCCCTTCCCAGTTCAGGATCCGCTCTCTATCTTGAAACCTGTGTAACTTGGCAATGATGGCCCGTTGTTGCTCCCGTTTTTGGCCGTGGCCTGAGTGACCTGTGGGCCCTGTCTATTTGTGGGGGCTTGGGGAAGTTTTCTTCCCCCGACCAGCTTACCCAGCATTCGAGCCGTGTACTCCGTGGGATTTCTGCCCTCAATGCCCTTCAGCAGGCCCACATGTGGAGGCTCTGGTGGCGTGATCGGTTTTCCTGGCCCCTCACCTTTTCGTTGAGCGTCCCCTCGGTTGCCACCAACCTTGCTACCTCCTCCTCTAATGAGGCGATTCGGTCCCCTTGGTCTGTCGCTGCCTTTTTGAGCTCCCGCAACGTCGCTTCCTGCGTCTCCAATCGTCGCTCCATTTTTTCCAACGCCTCTCTGAAGGGGGCCAGGGCACCTGCGACTGTCGCTTTCATTGCCATCATTTCCAGCTTTATCGTGTCCATGTGCTTCAGGAGCTCCTGGTTTAGGAGCTCCATCCACTGACTTATTGGGCGGTAGTCTGGCGTGAGTGTCGGCGACCCGGCTCAGTCAGCTATATCCAGTTCACCTCGCTCCACGTGTCTGCTGCCCCAGCTTTCCTCTTCTGACTTCTGCCAGTTTTACTATCTCTTTGGATGTTTTGAGGGCATCTCCGTGCTTCTACGATGATCTTGGAGGAGGGTGGGGAAGGGTTTTGCTCGCTTAGTAGCCTATTTTCAGGCTAAATATGCCAAATTCCAAATATCCAAAGAGAGAGCCACCTTTCCTGCTGTCTGCTCAGCACATCCCCGCCACCAGCAGTCAGCTCTGCTGTTTCTAAGCCTCTCTCTGGAGGGAAGAGGGAAACAGTACAGAATGTAATGTTTGGAACTTTACCTTTCTTTGACAGTGGGTCCTCTGCGATGCCCTTCTCAGTTGTGGTGAGCAAACTGAAATGTGTTCCATGTTCACAGTTTTATTTTAGTAGGGTATTTACTCATCCACTGAAAATATGCCATTATTAAATTACATTTGGCAGAAAGTTATGAGAATTCATGCTTGTTCCCGTAGAGAGCTGATTATAAGATATCAACAGAATTTTCTCTGGAAATGGCCGTGTAATTGCACATGTTTAAGAGTTTATCAGACAGGCAAACAAATTTCATTGGAAAATTCTTGGAAAGGAGCATTCATTACAATTACTCTTATAATCAGTTTTATACTGCCTGGAGAGGTCAGCTTAGGAAAATAGAATAGGCAATTTTACACAGAACTGCACTGCCGAAAGACCAAATTACCCTGATCCAAACCTTTTTTCCTTATAATGAATTAAGTGTTGTAATAATGATATGAACTGATACGAAAAGGCCAACACATCTGTTTAATCAAACCCTAAAATATTTCAGAAGAATACAGTCAGACCCTGAAAATACTTTATATAAATCTCATCAGTAATGGAAAATACTTTATTAAAAACTTCCAATCTTGGAAATATTTCATACAAATTTAAGAATTACTTTATATAAATATGATCCGACCTGGGAAGTTCCTATCTTCGAAATCTCCTCCTCCCCTAATATCCTCCAATATCTCTGTGTCTTTCCAACTCTCGTAGTCTCTTTCGTATTCCGATGTTCATAACTGAATCCGTAGCGATGGTGCCTTCATCTGCTTAGGACCTAAGCGCTGGAATTTCTTCCTTAAACCTCTTCACCTCTCTAACTCTCTCTTCTCCTTTAAGACACTCTTTAAGATCAACACTTTGACCGAGCTTTTGGTCATCTGCCTCTCCTCATGTAGCTTGGTGCCAAATTTTGTTCGATTGTACTCCTTTGAAACATCTTAGGATGGTTTGCTACGTTAAAGGCGCTATATAAATGTAAATTCTTTTGTTGTTTCATAAATATGAAAGATACGTCACATAACCCATAACTAACTTAAAAGTTACTAGATAATGAGGAAATTCATGAGACATATTTTGCACTATGTTTATTCAACATTTGTCACTTCTGTCTCCTACCCTCGCACGTGTAGAATGGATCATAGAGCAGCCAGGTTAGAGTGTGTATTAATGAGTGACAATATTTTGGGAAGCCAAGTTTCCAGTAGAAATGGTTTACAGAAATTGTATGTCAGATATGATAAATATTGCGGCGAACAGATGGAATGCTGCAAAAACTCATCTGAGCTAGGGTTTCCTCTGCCAAAAAAACTCACACAATTATTAAAAACAAATTCTTGGCAGTTAGCTTGAAAGGGATTGGTCAGGAATTTTATCGTTCAGTGCAAAAAAAAAATCTGTGAACATCTTGGAGAGTTCCAGATAAATGGTTATGGCCCATAGACACCTGGCACTTTGGGCAGGCAGAAAGACTGCTCTGATTAAGGGAAAATAGCCTAAATCTGTTTTTAGTGACTCGATTGAAAAAAAAATGTTTCGACATAGGGACAGGAGCTGGACCTTGAGCCTGTTTTGCCATTTTATGAGATCCGAACTAATCTGTACCTCAACTCCATTTAAATACCTTGGCTCCATTTCACCATCGATAACTAAAGTCTACATTTACGAAGCACCCAAGGCAGGGCAGCATGGTGGCCTAGTGGTTGCACTGCTGCCTCACGGCGCCAAGGACCCGAGTTCGATCCCGGACCCGGATCACAGTCTGTGTGGTGTTTGCACATTCTCCCCGTGTCTGTGTGTGTCTCGCCCCCACAACCCAAAGATGTGCAGGGTAGGTGAATTGGCCACACTAAATTGCCCCTTAATTGGCAAAGAATAATTGGGTACTCTAAATTTAAAAAAAAAATTAAATACCCAAGGTTCTTCAGAGGAACATTAGCAGTCAATAATTGAAATGAGACACGTAATGAGATTTAAGGACTAAAAGCTTGGTTTTAAGGAGTAACTTAAATAAGGATAGCCAATGAATGAAAGGTTTATGGAGCGAGTTCCAAAACTCAGGGCCTCGAAAGTCCCACCATCCACCCATAACTTTCCACCAACACTAAACTTGCAGTGCAATGGAAAACCTGCTCAACACAACTCAGTGAAAAGTCATCTGAAGGCAATGGTGCAAATGTCAAAAGGCTAACTGATAACTTTGATGGATGTTTTCTATCCTGATATTGTAACTTACCTTCAAGAATAGTCTGGGGAAAAAAAATCATCTTTCAGTAATGCTTCAACACAACTCCTGAATCAGAATGGAGAGTATTGGCTCCTGCTTGTGAAATCTGTCCATTTTAATGGTGATTTAGTGTCCCAACCTCCATCTGTTTTTCTGTTGCCATTGTTCACTGTGAAGACTTCGTTTTTAAAAACCAGCAGGCACCAACACTATTTTTGTTTATTTTCTCATTAGAAGCTTGTTGATTTACTGTTGGTTTAATACAGGTAAATTTAACTAAGCCAAGAAATCTTACTTTGCTCATTGGCAGCAAAAGGAAAAACAAGCAAAAAAAGGAAAATGTTTTTGATGGATAGAACTTTTGCTTAGCTGTGAACTTCCTCTTCATTTCTTCCTAAAATGTACCAGACAGCGCAAGATGCTAATTACTTTGAGGTCCCCTCCCCTTCCTTATCTCTGTTACCTCATTCAGCTCCATGCCCTTCCGAGACCTCTGCACTCTTACAACTCTGGCCTTTCGTCTGTCGCCTTTTTCTTTCACTCCATGATCGATGGCTGTGCCTTCAGCTGCCTAGGCTCTAAATTCTGGAATTCCCAAACCTCTCCATCTCCCTTACGTCCTTTAAGACACACTGATTAAAGCACACCTCTTTGACCAAACTTTTGGCCACCTATCCTTAAATGTTTTTCCTCTTCCCTGTGTCAGCCTTTCCCTGATAGTGCCCTTTGAAACACTTTGGGCTGAGTGGAAATTATTGCTGTGGTTGGTAAGTGCTCTGTTTACCAATGCATCAGGTCATTCCAAATCATTTGATAGCCAATGAAGTACTGCTGAAATGTAGAAGATGGAGCAGCTAAATTGCGCTTAGCAGGATCCCACAATCAGCAATGTAATAATGACCAGATAATCTGTTTTTTTAAAACTGTTGTTAGTTCAGGGGTAGACATTGGTTGGGTTATTGGGCAAAACTCTCTTGTTCTTCTTTGAAATAGTGCCATGAGCCCATTTACGCCCACCCGAGAGGGCAGGTGATGATGCTACGGTTTAACTCCTCAATTGAAAGATGACACCTCTGGCAGTGCAGCGTTCCCTCAGTACTCTGACGTGGGACTCAAATCCGAACCTTCTGACTCAGAATAATGCAAATAAGCAACGAATGGTTTAGCAGGACATACACAGATTCCCCACAATGCATTTGGGGAACACAGCCGAAAACCAAAGGACTTTCTGTCAGTTGCTCAAAAAAGGCCAAATTTAGAAGAGGAGATTGCATTGATACTAAATGTCAAAAGTAGATATGCAAATTCTTAGGCGCAGCTCATAATATTTTATTGACAGTAAACATGTACATATTAGGTCTAAGAAGTCTGCAGGCTGGTTTTTGAGCTTAAAATTCCAAAGGATCAAGATCAGCTGTTTTTTTTTAAAAAGCACCTAAATTTCAAACTGCAAAAACAAGTGCTTAAACTTTAAAATGGCACCAACATTTCTTCACAAATATATTAAGGGGAAGTAGAGATAAGAAGTTTCCAAAACATCGTTTTGTTGAAATTATCCTGCGGATAAGTGACATTATACATTACTAATGCATTTCAACATCTCTGGAAGACCTTCACACCAGTCAGAGAAATTACTTCATTCTTCGTTGGTGAGGGGGGGGGGGGGGGGGGGGGGTTAGTGGTGGCGTATGAAGATTATCTGTTGTTAGGAAAGCGATTGTTTTCTCGAGACGCTTCAGGTTTTACTGACTCAGGCATGAAAGGAAGAAAGAAACCTTTTTTTTTGACATACTGGGTAATTGAAAGCCACAGGAAGATTTGCGAGTGAGCCTTCCCTTGTTTTGAGCGAGGCTGCAATTAAGTTTAATTTACTGCTTCGAAAGACGGCAGAAAAAATGCACAAAGACACTCCTTGGAGATAGGCGTAGAAGTGGGGAAAAAGCATACTTTTCCTGTAAGAGTTATCTTCTGCTCTTCAACAAGTCTCAAGGTCACTCTTTGCAGCTACATACCGCAGTAAGTTGTAATTAATGTGCTCGCAGCTGGCAGTACCATTGTGACTGCGTCAGTCTCCGTCTGTTGTTCCATATTTCTGCAGTTTGTTTAACTGCATTTGGATTACTTCCCATCTCCCTTCAAAAACCCTGAAACTGCTGGAGTTTCAGTTCTTATTTCAAGTTTTGGAGGGGAGCCAGCTAGATTTTTAGAAATTACTCCATTGTTCCTTTCCATTATGGCTTGGTAATCGATTATATTTTAGGATTCAAAACATCACCTCCAGTGTAACCGAAGCAGTGCGGTTACTATCTTTAAAAAAAATTTTATCTCTGTTTCTCGATTGTAATGCTCATATTACTTTGGTGACAATTGAACAGTAGTTTCTTCAACTCCTGTCCAGGGGGTGGGGTGATAACAATTTAACTCTTTGGCATTCTCAGTGCTCAGCTCCATCGCACAAGGCCAACAGGAACCATACTCCCCTGCAAAATTCTTCACACCCTTTCCCGGAAATAAGATCCTGCTTTATTTTCATCCACTACTTCAAAGACACTTGAAAGTTATTGTTCTTTCATGAAAGAAATTAAAAGCAATCTGTGATGTACACAGGTGTATATGTAAGGGAATTCATGGTAGCTTGGCAGTTTGTTAATTTAATTCCTCTTGTGAGCTTGTTTGATGCTTGTATCTTGGAATGATATAGTGCAGGAGGAGGCCATTCAGCCCATCGTGCGTGTACCTTGCTTCATTGGTTTCTTGCCCTCCAGTGCACTGAGTTCAAAATCCTCATTCTTGTTTGGTAATCCTTAATGGAATCGGTTCCTCCGAATCCCAAACCTTCTCCTCATTACAAGAGGAATGGGAATTGGGAGGCAGTAAGTGTGGAGGAGGCTGGGAGTAGCTTACTGGGTAAGAAGGGGAGGTTGGAAGCTGGTCCCACTTCCAAAAGTGATAGCACCTTGTTTGATGAACGATGCAGTTGGAACAACAAGCTTGAAAAAATTAATAGGGGAGGGCACGTCGGAGGAGTTCAGCACAACGCGTTTGAGCCGATTGAAGGGGCATCCATTCATTTCTTGCTTTGAGCATGGAGAGCATGCCTCAGCTGAATGCTGGACTCGAGGGTCTAATGCACAATGAACAAACTTAGGGGCCCCCTTAACTAATTGTGCGCATTAAGGTGAGAATCCATTAAGGTTGGTGCTGCAGTGCAGTTGGTCTTAAGGTCCATCTTTTCCTGACAGGAAGGAGGATCAAACAATCAAGAGCCACAACTTCTGCTCAGAAGCTAAATGGATCCTGTAAACCTGAATATTCCCAGTCATGACTTATAAGGTATAGGGCAAGATGGTGGCTCAGTGGTTATCACTGCTGCCTCACGGCACCAAGGTCCCAGGTTCGATCCCGACCCTGAGTCACTGTCCGTGTGGAGTTTGCACATTCTCCCCATATCTGCGTGGGTTTCACCCCCACAACCCAAAATATGTGCAGGTTAGGTGGATTGGCCACGCTAAATTTCCCCTTAATTGGAAAAAATGAATTGGTACTCAAGATTCATTTTTTAAAAATGACTTACAAGGTATAATGCTTACCGTCATTACATCATTACAAGGATTGGGTATCAATAGAAAGTGGGCTGGATTCTCCGCTGTCAGAATTCTCTGTTGCACCGGCAGTGCACCCACGGCCTGGGATTTCCCGACGGCGTGTGGTGCCCACAATGGAAAATCCCATTGACCGGCTGCTGGAGAATCCCGCTGCTGGCAGGGGCTAGTGCGGCGGGACAGAGAATCCCGCTCAATATCTAAACGACTGGAGGAGAACTGAGAAGAGTTTGACTGAGGATTAAAGAACAAGGGTCTACTGAGCCTAATGAAGACCATTATTGTGAATGCGTAGACATTCATAGTCATGACTGGACAGGCTCACACAGTTATTGTCTGCATGTGGCCAATGTGTACTGGATATACCCTCATTGGCTTGTTGGGGGAAGTCAATCTCGCCTTTGGCACAGGAATGATCCCTATATTCAACAGCTCTGTGGCCTGTTTCTTGAAGGGTCCTCAATTCCAGCGGTCTCTTGTCCATTCTGGCTCTCTCCCTTTAGTTATGAGAGATCCTGTCCTGATAAAGACAGATAGATTGACTGAGTACTATGGATGAATGTGGGTTATGGTCAGCCACCTGTTGACCTCTAGGATGCAATCAGCATGCAAGGGATGGCCTGGAGATGCCATGTGTAGACGGGACTGGGGCGGGGGTCGGGGGGCAGATCAATGGCTTGAGACTGGATTACTACCTTGGAGATGGAGGGAGACAATTCAAGGGGAACAACCATTGATTGCTTAGTTGTGTCCATCCACAGGTACAAGGAGGAGTGGAGGATGCAGGCTGCAGGTGACACTGCCTTGTTGGTAGCTATGATTAGAATGAGAAGGACCCGTTGCCAATTGCACAGCTTTGGGAAGACCATTGCCCTGGGGTGCAAGAACCAATGGGGACCCAGGAAGTCCCAGATGTTCCCGAGGTGGGGCACAGCGACATTTGACGTGACCAAGAGTCTTAAGAAGATGCAGCACATAGATACAGGTGAATTAAAGAGTACAACAGCCACCTTCGCTTGTATTGGGGTGCGATAGTTCATATTTGTCACACTCTCGGTGAGGAACTCATGCTTGAAGGACTTGGAGAGTATCCCACATTGATTGCTTTGTAGGTAACCACTGCACTTATCTTTTTTTGTATGTATCCTTCCAGAGCTCCACTGGGGACCTTTGTGGAATCTTACAATCACTCAGAAGATGACATCAGACAGAACGTGCACAGACACCGCCATCCTTTGTTCTAGTCTGCTGATGGCCTTTGACAACCCTGCCTGATGTTCCCCTGCCTATCTCTGCATCTCCAACATTCCTCTTAGGGTCAATTCCAGAGATTTGTCATCAGACTTGGTCTCAGGGGGACCTGGTTTCCAGCACTCCTCCGAATGTCAGAGACCTCGGCTGTGACTACCTCCATTACTGTGGATCTGTGCCTGTGAGATGATCACCAAATTGTGAACCTGAACCTGGCCCCACTGGGATGTGGGTATCTGTGCTGGTGGAGGGTACAGTTGATCACAGTAATGGATCTTCCTCTGTGGGTGGGCCTGCTTCCTCCTTGGAGTTTCTCTGGGGGCTGAGGCTGAGTCTTCTTATCGAGGACGTCTGCCCCCTTTCCTTGTTGGAACCTGGTATAGAGAGAAGGGAGAATTAGTGATTGACTAGGCAGGCACATACATTCAAGTTCACCCACATCCATTGTCCACATGTGGCCAATGTGTACGGGATGCACCCTCACTGTCTTGTTGGGGAAGGTTGATCTTGTCTTGCTTGCAGAAACAAACCCTATATTCACAGCCAGCTCTGTAGCCTGTTCCTCGAAAGGTAAGAATATCCTCAACTCCAGGCTTCTCCGCTCCTTCTGTCTCTCCATTTTGTTATGGGCGAACTTATCCTGAATAAAGACAGGTGGACTGACTGTGAACACTGTGGTTGAAAGAGCAGTTCAGAAACATGAATGACCATTGTGTTTGCTGAACTGTCCCCTGGAAGGGAATAGGACCCTGTTTGTATGGAACCTTACATGAGATGTAGAGTAAGAAGTCTTACAACACCAGGTTAAAGTCCAACAGGTTTGTTTCAAACACTAGCTTTCAGAGCACTGCTCCTTCCTCAGGTGAATGAAGAGGTATGTTCCAGAAACATATATATAGACAAATTCAAAGATGCAAGACAATGCTTAGAATGCGAGCATTTGCAGTTAATTAACTGTTTACAGATCCAGAGATAGGGGTTAAAGAGGTGTGAATTGTCTCAAGCCAGGACAGTAGGTCGGATTTCGCAAGCCCAGGCCAGATGGTGGGGGTGAATGTAATGCAACATGAATCCCAGGTCCCGGTTGAGGCCGCACTCATGTGTGCGGAACTTGGCTATATGTTTCTGCTCGGCGATTCTGCGTTGTCGCGCGTCCTGAAGGCCGCCTTGGAGAACGCTTACCCGGAGATCAGAGTCTGAATGCCCTTGACTGCTGAAGTGTCCCCCGACTGGAAGGGAACATTCCTGCCTGGTGATTGTCGCGCGATGTCCGTTCATTCGTTGTTGCAGCGTCTGCATGGTCTTGCCAATGTACCACGTTTCGGGACATCCTTTCCTGCAGCGTATGAGGTAGACAACGTTGGCCGAGTCGCACGTGTATGTACCATGTACTTGGTGGGTGGTGTTCTCATGTGTAATGGTGGTATCCATGTCGATGATCTGGCATGTCTTGCAGAGATTGCCATGGCAGGGTTGTGTGGTGTCGTGGTCGCTGTTCTGAAGGCAGGGTAGTTTGCTGCAAACAATGGTTTGTTTGAGGTTGCGCGGTTGTTTGAAGGCAAGTAGTGGGGGTGTGGGGATGACCTTGGCAAGATGTTCATCTTCATCGATGATGTGTTGAAGGCTGCAAAGAAGATGTCGTAGTTTCTCCACTCCGGGAAAGTGGATAGGGCATCTTGAAACCCATCGTACAAGGTACACCCAGCTTCTGTCGCGACACGACGGACTTCCTACAGAAACTCAGCACCCATGGACAAGTTGAACCAGGAACATTCCTTGTCACAATGGACATCTTGGCACTCTACACCAGCATCCCCCATGATGACGGTATTGCTGCAACAGCCTAAGTACTCAACACCGACAACTGCCAATCTCCAGACGCAATTCTGCAACTCATCCGCTTCATTCTGGATCACAACGTCTTAACCTTCGACAACAAGTTCTTCATCCAGATGCACGGAACAGCCATGGGGAACAAATTCGCACCTCAATATGCCAACATCTTCATGCACAAGTTTGAACAAGACCTCCTCACCGCACAGGACCTTCAACCGACGTTATACACCAAATACATCAATGACATTTTTTTCCTTTGGACCCACGGCGAAGAATCACTGAAACGACTACACAATGACATCAATAAGTTCCATCCCACCATCAGATTCACCATGGATTACTCTCCAAAATCAGTTGCATTCTTGGACACACTCATCTCCATCAAGGATGGTCACCTCAGCACTTCGCTTTACCACAAGCCCACGGATAACCTCACTATGCTCCACTTCTCCAGCTTCCACCCTGAACACATTAAAGAAGCCATCCTCTATGGATAAGCCCTCCGTATACAAAGGATTTGCTCAGACGAGGAGGAGCGTAACAGACATCTACAGACACTGAAAGATGCCCTCGTAAGAACGGGATATGGCGCTCGACTTATCGATCGCCAATTCCAACGCGCCACAGCAAAAAACCGCACCGACCTCCTCAGAAGACAAATACGGGACACAACCGACAGAGTACCCTTCGTCGTCCAGTACTTTCCCGGAGCGGAGAAACTACAATATCTTCTTCGCAGCCTTCAACACGTCATCGATGAAGATGAACATCTTGCCAAGGTCATCCCCACACCCCCACTACTTGCCTTTAAACAACCGCGCAACCTCAAACAAACCATTGTTTGCAGCAAACTACCCAGTCTTCAGAACAGCGACCACGACACCACGCAACCCTGCCATGGCAATCTCTGCAAGATGTGCCAGATCATCGACATGGATACCACCATTACACATGAGAACACCACCCACCAGGTGCGCGGTACATACTCGTGCGACTCGGCCAACGTTGTCTACCTCATACACTGTAGGAAAGGATGTCCCGAAACGTGGTACATTGGCGAGACCATGCAGACGCTGAGACAACGAATGAACGGACATCGTGCGACAATCACCAGGCAGGAATGTTCCCTTCCAGTCGGGGAACACTTCAGCAGTCAAGGGCATTCAGCCTCTGATCTCCGGGTAAGCGTTCTCCAAGGCGGCCTTCAGGGCGTGCGACAACGCAGAATCGCCAAGCAGCAACTTATAGCCAAGTTCGGCCTCAACCGGGACCTGGGATTCATGTCGCATTACATTCACCCCCCACCATCTGGCCTGGGCTTGCGAAATCCTACCAACTGTCCTGGCTTGAGACAATTCACATCTCTTTAACCTGGGATATGTAAACACTTAATCAACTGCAAATGCTCGCATTCTAAGCATTGTCTTGCATCTTTGAATTTGTCTATATATATGTTTCTGGAACATACCTCTTCATTCACCTGAGGAAGGAACAGTGCTCCGAAAGCTAGTGTTTGAAACAAACCTGTTGGACTTTAACCTGGTGTTGTAAGACTTCTTACTGTGCTCACCCCAGTCCAACGCCAGCATCTCCACATCATTACATGAGATGGTGAGTGTAAAGTGGTTGGCAGACAGTCAGTCCAGTTGTCCCATCTGCTGGTAATGTGTAACATCCCTGCGGTCTCTAGATTACTTGATGCCTTTATGAGAGTGTGATTTTGGAGTGAGTGGAAGTTTCTGGCGTATGATTAATCCTTTTCTGGCATTGCTGGGGTGTCCATGGACACTGACCTACCTGGTTGTAATAACCTGTACAGACCACACAGGACTGGCTTGATTGCTTTCCCCATATGGCTCGAGGAGTATGAGCTCCCCCGTTAATTACAAGGCTATTACCATGTGTACATAAGGTCGGCCAGATAGGAATCGATCGACAGAGAGAGAGAGGACCCGGCAAAGTCTGACCGGGCCCCTTTGTACATGGTATGTTTTATAAATAAACTTCTTCTTAAAGTTTACTCATCTGACTTCTTTTCGCCTTTATTAAACTGGCGACCTCCTCCCAGGCCAGCGTGGTCATGTGGGAGGACTTCCTGTTCCAAGTCCGAGGAAAGAGGACCTCCTGGGTGACCTGGAGGTGAATCCTCAGGGAGGCCTCGCTGAACCATGGCGCAGGTGGTTTGGTTCTTCTCGGCAGCATTGATTTCCTGTGTTATACCACACACGAATCGGTGAATGCCCTTTCCAGCTGTTGTTAAAATATGGTGTCAGGGCCTTCAACGGCCATTCAGTAACAGCGGGATGGGCAAATCCCTGCCCCCCCCCCCCCCCCCCCCACCGCATGATTCCATGAGCTCCTCACAGATGCTTAATTAATGAGCTGCAAAGTGAAAGAATGTGGGTTTCCAGGAATCCCGCCACCCTGCGGAAATCGCACTGACTTTCCTGCCCGCCACTAGTCTCCAGAATGGAATAATCTGCCCTGATTACTGATACCCTTAATATTTCAGAAGTTTGTGACACAAATTGACACAACTGCAGCTTTTTAAACTCTTTATGAAAACAAAGGTTTTTGGTAATAATGAAGTTTAAATAGTATCTTACACATATGTACACTGAATGCATGTATTATTTAAAAGTCACCACTTGTATATCATAGAAGTGTTCGAAGGAACAAAATGCATCTATTAAGCCAGCGACAATAAACTCATGTCTTTAAGTTACAGCTGGTAAAATTCATGCATAATACATGAACAACAAATTGTATTGATATATTGTATTAACATGGTAAAATGTCCCAAGGTGCTTCACAGTGGCATGATAAGACAAACCAAATTGACACCAATACACATAAGGATATCAAATGCTTGGTCAAAGAGGTAGACTTAAGCAGCAACTTAAAGGAAGATAGGGAGGCCAATGGCCTAGAGTCACAGCTGAAGATATGGCCACCAATAGTGGGGCGAGGAAAGAAGGGGATCCACAAGAGGCCCGAACTGAAGGAGCATGAATAGATCAGAGGGATTTGGGCTGGAGTAGATTCCAGAAATTGGGAGGAATTTAAACACAAGGTTGAGGTGTTAACATCTGACATGCTTACCATTGATTCAAATGAGGACATTCTAGATTCAAAAAGCTGTTAAATGTGGTGTGATGTGTTGTATGAGGCACATACATTCGGGTACAACAACAACCTGTCTTTGCACAGTCCCAACAACACAATAAAATGTTCCAAGGCACTTCACCAGATTATTATGACATTGAGACACATAAAGGGATATGAGAGCAGTTGACCAAAAGCTTGGTTGAAGAAGTAGATTTTAAACAATGTCTTGATATAGAAGAGAGAGTAGAGACGTGGAGAGATTTAAAGGTGGTTCCAGAGCATGGAATCTAGGCACGACTGCCTCTGGTGCATCCACTGAAATACCAGTAGGATGAATGTTACATGATATATTTAAAATGGCCTTCAGTGAACTCTAGTCCACCACTCTTTCAAAATCTATTTACCTCTTTCACTTATCTCCTCAGTTGGTGAACTGTTTGGAAATTTATTGAATGGTGAAATCACCAACAAAATTAACAGATCACTATGAATGACTCATTGAACCAATTTCTCTCTGCATGAAAAATATTCATAACAAACGTAAGGAAGATGGAAAATAAAATAAACAATGTTCTTTCCGTATAGTTGGCTGACTCAGCTGGAAGATAAGTCGAAATATCACTGTTGTGGTTAACTGGAGTGTGAGTTGCTCAAGATTCAATGTCATGATTATCACATACAGGTCAGGGCTGCTAAAGGTTATTCTTACTCCTTGCCTCCTTATAATGCCTGGACACTATGAATCTATCCAATTTGATGGATTAGGCATGCAGGGGTAGAATGCCTTTAGTTATTAAATTGATCCTCTGTGCTCATTGTGACTTAATGTAGGGGGATTTTAAGTGGGATCAGGAAATTGTAGAAGCTCATTAGAGATGTGAGACTATTTCAGTCCAACATGCTAGTAACTCCTTCATTAGAGTTGTCCACCGAATCCCATTTCATAAGAACTTAAGAAATTAAGAAAAATTGTAGCAGGCCATTTGGCCCTTCAAGCATGTGGTTGTATAGCTTTTGCCATTGGACAAAGACCCAGGCTAATGTCTCGGGGACTTGGGTTCGAATCTCACCACGACAGATAGTGAAATTTGAAATTTAAAAATCTAATGATGGCCATGAGACCATTGTTAATAGAAACTATGTGTAACATACGGGGAAAAGGCACTTATTTGGAGAGTCAGTACAGAAACGATGAACCCAATAGGTTCCTTTTGCACTGTGGCATTTCTGTGATTCAATAATGTTATAACTGCTCCCACCTCCTGCACAATCCCTGTATCCATTAATTTCCATAGTGTCCAAAGATGAACTAAATTTCCTCTTATATATACTCAACAACTGAGCATCCACTGCCCTGTGACGTAGGTAATTCCAAAGATTCCTTGGAGCGAAAAACATTCCCCTCACCTCAGTCCTAAATGGCCAGCCTTTGTTCTGAGTGTGTGACCCCATATTCCCCAGACAGGGGAAATATTTTCTCAAATTCTACTCCTAAAACTCGGATTTCCCAGCCTGAACTATATGCGCAGAGTTCTGGAGTGGGACTTGAACCAACAGCCTGGAGGCCAGAGTGCTACCCACTTAGGCTAACATGCATCAAAATAATTTTATGCATAAGAATAGTTAGTTCAGTGAATCTGTGGTATTCAGCACATAAATATATCTCTTTATCGAGGCTATGGGCTCGATTCTCTGATTGCCGACGCCAAAATCGTGCTCGGCAATTGGTCGGAGAATCCGTTTTTACGGCAAAATTGGGGGCAGCGCCGATTTTTGGATGCTCTGCCCCCTCAAAATGGCGTAATCACTGAGTACGCCGCATGCCGTTGGGACGGCCTCAGGACGTCAGCTGAGGCCCTCCCCTGATGTCCTGCCCTGATGGGCCGACTTCCCAAAGGTCACGTGTCCTCTCAATTTTCGGGGACCTCGCGGTGGACGGTGTCCAGCGCTGTCACAGTCGGGGGGGGAGCCATTCTGCTGGAAGTGGGGGCTGGGGGGGACTGGTGGAGGGTAGCGAAGGGGGTTACAGGGAGGCACTATCTGGCAGGTCGGGTCCGCACGCGGTTGGCGCCATGTTGTACGGTGCGACCGCCATGAACCCGGCCATTCTCCGTCCATATCTGCAGGTAAAGTCGGGGGGGCTTTACGTGGCACGGCTGTTAGCCTCCCACCGGGCGGAGCATCGGTGCAGATGCGGGGCCGACTTTTTGGTCGTAAGGTCAGGCGCTTCCTCCGGACATAGCCGCAAAATTGGAGAATTCACCCCTATGTGTTTCAAAGGCATGTTTTAAATTGGGACTGCAGAAGTGGCTACAGGAAGTTCTGTTTTACTGACTGCTTCAGGACTTCGCAATCTAAGGCTGCATTGTTGAAGGCGCCATAACTTAGACAGGACACCAAATCAAGGCCTTCTTGTGTTTTAGTTCCGTTGAGTTCCAATGGAACTGTTCAAAGGGCGGGGAGATCTCTTAATCTCTTGACCAATATTCCTACTTCAATTAATACAACCAGAACAGATTAACCGGTCATTTATCTCATTTGCGTTTATGGGACCTTGCTCACTTCAACTGACTGCTTAAGTCAGCAATTCTTAATAACAATAACAGCATCTCTCAACATGTTGACTATGAAGTGTTTCCGAGTGTCTGGAGGAGGTGAATGTCCTATATACATATAAGTTCTTTACTTCTTCAGGACAAGGGGACTTAACCTTAAAATCAGAGCCAGATCATTCTGGAGAGGAGTTAGGTAACACTTTGTCATGCAAAGGATGATGGAAGCGTGAAACTTTTTCCTACAAAAGCTAGCTGAATTAGTCATTTTAAATCTGAGATTTATAGATTTTTGCTTGCCAAGGATGTGAAGGGATATGAGCCAATGCAGGCAGTTGAGGTACAATACACATCAGCCATGAGTTTGTTGAATGGCCTACTCCTGTTGCTATGTACTCAGCCAGACAAAGCTAGCTGAGATTTAAAAAGGAGCATTGTCTTCAGAAAAACCATATAAAAGAGACTCTGGAATTCCTTTCATGAACTTCTCTACAATTCTTTTTTTCTTTTAGACTTTACTTAAAACCTACCTCTGACGTCTTGGGCGGCACGGTAGCAGAGTGGTTATCACCACCATCACCATCCCTGGGTATGTCCTGTCCCACTGGCAGGACAGATCCAGCAGAGGTGGCGGCACAGTGGTAAACAGTTGGGAGGGAGTGCCTCAACATTGGTTCCGACCCCATAAAGTGTTATGGCATCAGGTTAAACATGGGAAAGGAAACCTCCTGCTGATTACCACACCCTCAGCTGATGAATCAGTACTCCTCCATGTTGAACATCACTTGAAGGAAGCTCTGAGGGTGGCAAGGGCACAGAGTGTACTCTGGGTGGGGGAAATCAATGTCCATCGCCAAGAGCGGCTTCGTAGCACCACTACAGGCCGTGCTGGCTGAATCCTAAAGGACATAGCTGCTTGATTGGTTCTGCAACAGGTGGTGAGATAACCAATAAGAGGGAAAAACATACTTGACCTTATCCTCACCAACCTGCCTGCTGCAGTTGCATCTGTCCATGACAATATTGGGAGGCGTGAGCACCACACAGTCTTTGAGGAGATAAAGTCCCGTTTTCACATTTAGGATACCCTCCATTGTATTGTGTGGCACTACCACTGCGGTAAATGGGATAGATTTTGAACATATCTAGGATGGCAAGCATGAGGCACTGTGGGCCATCAGCAGCAGCAGAATTGTATTCAATCACAATCTGTAACCTCATGACTTGGCATATCTCCCCCACTCTACCATTACCACCAAGCAAGAAGATCAACCCTGGTCCAATGAAGAGTACAAGACATCATGCCAGGAGCACCACCATGTATGCCAAAAATGAGATGTCAATCTGGTGACGTTACAACACATGATTAATTGCATGCCAAACATCAGAAGCAGCAAGTGATAGACAGAGCCAAGCGATTCCGCAATCAGTGGGTCAGATCTAAGCTCTGCAGCCCTGCCACATCCAGCCATGAAAGGTGGTGGAAAATTAAACAACTCACTGGAAGAGGAGGCTCCACAAATATCTCCATCCTTAATGATGGAGGAGCCAAGCCCACCTGTGCAAAATACATGGTTGAAGCACTTGCAACAATCTACACAGCAGAAGTGCTGTGTGGATGCTCCGTTTCAGTCTCCTCTGGAGGTCCCTGTATCGGAGATGCTAGTCTTTAGCCAATCCGATTCGTGCCAAGTGATAGTAAGGAACAGCTGAAGCACCAGATACAGCAAAGGCTATCGACTCGGACAACATTCAGCAATAGGACTGTAAACCTGTGCTCCAAAAGCTGCCATATCCCTAGCCAAGCTGTTCCAGTACAGCCACAACACTGACATTTACCCAGCAAAATGGAAAATTGCCCATGTATGTCCTCCATACAAAAAGCAGGTCAAATTCAACCTGGCCAATTACTGTCTGATCAGTCTTCTCTGAAGCATCAGTAAAGTGATAGAAAGAGGTCATCAACAGTGCTATCAAGTGGCACTTGCTTTGCAATAACCTGCTCACTGATACCTAGTCTTGGTTCCGGCAAGGTCACTCAGCTCCTGACCTCATTACAGCCTTGGTTAAAATGTGGACAAAAAAGCTGATCTCAAGAGGTGAGGTGAGAGGCACTGCACTTGACATCAAAGCAACATTTGACTGAGCGTGGCATCAGGGAATTCTAGCAAAATTGGAGTCAACTGGGATCGGGGGAAAACTCCCCTGCCCCCCCTGCTCTTCGCACTGGCGATTAAACCCCTGGCTATGGCACTGAGGGAGTCGAGGAACTGGAGGGGGCTGGTGTGGGGCGGGGAGGAGCATAGGGTGTCGCTCTATGCGGACGACTTGCTGCTATATGGGGCGGACCCGGTGGGGGGAATGCCGGAGGTAATGAGGATCCTCAGGGAGTTCTGGGATTTCTCAGGGTACAAGCTCAACATGGGGAAGAGCGAGTTGTTCGTGGTTCACCCAGGGGACCAGGAGAGGGGGATTGGCGAGCTCCCACTAAAAAAGGCGGAGAGGAGCTTCAGGTACTTGGGGGTCCAGGTGGCCAGGAGCTGTGGGGGCCCTGCATAGACTTAATTTCACAAGGCTGGTGGAGCAAATAGAGGAGGAGTTCAAGAGGTGGGACGCGTTGCCGCTGCCCCTGGCAGGTAGGGTGCAGTCAGTTAAGATGACGGTGCTCCCGAGGTTTTTGTTTCTATTCCAGTGCCTCCCCATGTTTATCCCGAAGGCCTTCTTTAGGCGGGTCAACAGGAGCATAACGGGGTTTGTGTGGGCGCGAGGGGCTCCGAGGGTGAGAAGGGTGTTCCTGGAGCTGAATAGAGATAGGGGGGGGGCTGGCACTGCCAACCTCTGTGGATACTACTGGGCCGCCAATGCGGCGATGGTGCACAAGTGGGTGATGGAGGGGGAGGGGGCTGCATGGAACAGGCTGGAGACGGCGTCTTGTGCGGGTATGAGTCTGGAGGCGCTGGCAACGGCGCCGTTGCCGCTCCCTCCAATGAGGTTTACCACGAGCCCGGTAGTGGCGGCTACCCTCAAAATCTGGGGGCAGTGGAGGCGGCACAGGGGGGAAGTTGGGGCCTCGGTGTGGACCCCTTTATGGGGGAACCACCGGTTTGTCCCAGGGAGAATAGATGGAGGGTTTTCGGGGTGGCACAGGGCAGGGATAAGAAGGTTGGGGGACCTGTTTGTGGACGGGAAGCTCGCGAGCCTGGGTGAGCTGGAGAAGTATGGGCTCCCCCCGGGGAACACCTTCAGATATTTACAGGTAAGGGCGTTTGCCAGGCGGCAAGTGGTGTAATTCCATCGGCTGCTGCCACGCACAGTACAGGACAGGGTGCTCTCGGGGGGGGTGCGTTGGAGTGGGGAAGATCTCGGAAACTTACCAGGTGATTCAGGAGGAGGAGGAGGCCTCGGTGTTGGAGTTGAAAGGTAAGTGGGAGGAGGAGTTGGGAGAGGAGATCGAAGAGGGGACGTGGGCAGATGCCCTAGGGAGGGTGAACTCTTCCTCTTGGTGCGCGAGGCTCAGCCTCATACAGTTTAAGGTGCTGCACAGGGCACACATGACCGGGACAAGGATGAGCCGGTTCTTTGGGGGTGAGGACAGGTGTGTTAGGTGCTCAGGGAGCCCAGCAAATCACACCCATATGTTCTGGGCATGCCCAGCGGTGGAAGAATTTTGGAAGGGCGTAGCGAGGACGGTGTCGAGGGTGGTAGGATCCAGGGTCAAGCCAGGCTGGGGGCTCGCAATATTTGGGGTTGCAGGGGAGCCGGGAGTGCAGGAGGCGAAAGAGGCCGGTATTCTGGCCTTTGCATCCCTGGTAGCCCGGCGAAGGATTCTTCTTCAGTGGAGGGATGCGAGGCCCCCAAGCGTGGAATCCTGGATCAACAATATGGCGTTTATTAAATTGGAGAGGGTGAAATTCGCCTTAAGAGGATCGGTACAAGGGTTCTTTAGGTGGTGGCAACCGTTTTTGGACTTCCTGGCAGAATGGTAGACAATGGTCAGCAGCAGCAGCAACCCGGGGGGGTGGGGGGGGTTCTATTTTATTTTTGTTTATTTACCCTGGGGGATCTGAGGGGGTGGAGATATTTGCTCTGTTTGCTTTGTGTTAATTCGCACATTCGCGTTCAACTGCCTCCCCTTCACGAATCCCGTCTGGTCTTCGTGGATCCCCTGCGGCACACAATCCTCAATCCTCGTGGCTAAGACCTTCGCCAGCACCTTGGCATCTACATTTAACAATGAAATCGGCCTGTAAGACCCACACTGCAGGGGATCCTTGTCCTGCTTCAGGATCAAGGAGATCAGTGCCCGGGACATCGTCAGGGGCAAAGCCCCCCCCTCCCTTGCCTCATTGAAGGTCCTAACAAGCAGCGGGCCCAACAGGTCCCCATATTTCTTGTAGAATTCGACCGGGAATCTGTCCGGCCCCGGTGCCTTCCCCGCCTGCATGCTCCCTATCCCTTTGGCCAGCTCCTCCAGCCCAATAGGGGCCCCCAATCCTGCTACCAGTCTCTCCTCCACCTTCGGAAACCTCACTTGGTCCAGAAACTGTATCGGGCCGATACAGTTCCTCATAAAAGTCCCTGAAGACCCCATTGATGTCAACCCCACTCCGTACCACACTCCCTCCCCTATACTTAACTCCCCCGATTTCCCTAGCTGCGTCCCGCTTCCAAAGCTGATGCGCCAACATCCAACTTTTCCCCATACTCATAAATCGCCCCCTGGGCCTTCCTCCACTGCATCTCCACCTTCCTGGTGGTCAACAGGACGAATTAGGCCTCTTCCTCAACAGTCCCTCCTCCGGTACCTCCGCATACCTCCTGTCTACCCTCACATCTCCCTCTCCCTCTGCTCTCTCCTCTCCTTGTGGGCCCTAATGGAGATCAGCTCTCCCCGAACCACCGCCTTCAGCACCTCCCATACCATCCCCACTCGGACCTCCCCGTTATCGTTGGCCTCCAGGTATCTCTCTATGCTTCCTCGGACCCGCTCACTCACCTCCTCGTCCGCCAAGAGCCCCACCTCCAAGCGCCACAACGGGCACTGGTCCCTCTCCTCTCCCAGCTCTAGGTCTACCCAATGCGGGGCATGATCCGAAATGGCTATTGCCGAGTACTCTGTATCCTCTACTCTCGCTATCAGCGCCCTACTCATAATAAAGAAGTCGATCTGGGAATAAGCCTCATGAACATGCGAGAAGAATGAAAATTCCCTAGCCCCCAGCCTTGCAAATCTCCAAGGGTCCACCCCTCCCATCTGGTCCATAAACCCCCTCAGCACCTTAGTCGCTGCCGGCTTCCTACCCGTCCTAGACCTGGAGCGATCCAGTGCCGGATCCAACACCACATTAAAGTTCCCCCCCCATTATCAGGCCCACCACTTCCAAGTCCGGGATCCGACCCAACATGCGCCGCATAAAACCCGCATCGTCCCAGTTCGGGGCATACACATTGACCAGCACCACCCTCTCCCCTTGCAGCTTACCACTTACCATTACGTACCTGCCGGATTGTCTGTCACAATGCTCGACGCCTCGAATGACACCCTCTTTCCCACCAAGATCACCACCCCCCGATTTTTGGCATCCAACCCTGAGTGAAACACCTGACCTACCCACCCCTTCCTCAATCTTACCTTGTCTGCCACCTTCATGTGTGTCTCCTGGAGCATGACCACATCTGCCTTCAGCCCCTTCAGGTGCGCGAACACCCGGGCCCGCTTGACCGGCCTGTTCAGTCCCCTTACATTCCAGGTCATCAGCCAGATCGGGGGGCTACCCACCCCCCTCCCCCACCGACTAGCCATAACCCCTCCTTGACCAGCTACGTGCCCGCACCCCACGCCCGGCCCGTTCCCCACGGCGGCAGACCCCTGTCCCAACCCCCTCTACTCGCTCCAGCTCCCCCTTGACCATTGCAGCAGCAACCCGGTCCCCCCCCCCCACCCCCCCCCAGCTAGGATCCCTCCTAGCTGCTTTACTCCCCCCATTGCACTCCCGCAAGTCAGCTGACTCCTGCTGACCCCAGCTGCTCCCGCCTCTCCTTCGACTCCTCCCATTGTGGGACATGCCCTCCTCCTCCATTACCCATCCACAGGCTCTCCGCCTCCCCCTTCCATCCCAAGCGTCCATCCCAGCAGAGGGCAGTAGAGCGGAGCTGCTGATTGGCCGTTGCAGGGGCAATTTGCATACGTCCATGCGCTCACCCTAACTTGGAGGCGGACCTGAACAAGAGACCCTAGCTGTTCAAGTGAAGACAAACATCCAGCAGAGGGCAGTAGAGCGGAGCTGCTGATTGGCCGTTGCAGGGGAAATTTTAATCCGTCCGTGTGCTCACCCTAACTTGGAGGTGGTTTGTGGAGGAGCTCTTGTCAAGTGACACTTCAACCCGAAACACGTCTTCAGTGTTTCCCTCCCTACCCACTCCTCTAACCAAAAAAAAAACGCTGTAAGGATCAAGAGGAAGGCTCGAGGGCAGGTAGAAGTGGAAAGTTGAACCGTGACGTCACAGCCTGCAGGTAAGGGATTGGCTGGTGACTGGTAAGTAGTTTTTATTTATTTTCCCTCAGGTGTTATCGTGCGGGGCGCAGAGGTTGCTGAGTGAGTGCTTGCTGAGAAGGGGAGTGAATAACAGGTAAGCTCTTTCTTTTTTTTTATCTAGAGGGGATGACAGGGAAGGTAGTGCAATGTTCCTCCTGCAGAATGTTTGAGGTGAGGGAAGCCGTCAGTGTCCCTGCTGATTTCATCTGTGGGAAGTGCACCCAGCTCCTCAGAAACCGTGTTAGGGAACTGGAGCTGGAGTTGGATGAACTTCGGATCATTCGGGAGGCAGATTTGGTCATAGATAGAAGCTTCAGGGATTTAGTTACTCCGAAGAATAAAGATAGATGGGTGACGGTGAGAGGGGCTGGGAGGAAGCAGTCAGTACAAGGATCCCCTGTGGCCGTTCCCCTTAGTAACAAGTATACGACTTTGGATACTGTTGGGGGGGGGACTTACCAGGGTTAAGCCATGGGGTACAGGTCTCTGGCACAGAGTCTGTCCCTGTTGCTCAGAAGGGAAGGGGGGAGAGGAGTAGACCATTCATCATTGGAGATTCCATAGTTAGGGGGATAGATAGGAGATTCTGTGGGAACGAGAGAGACTCACGGTTGGTGTGTTGCCTCCCAGGTGCCAGGGTGCGTGATGTCTCGGATCGTGTTTTCGGGATCCTTAAGGGGGAGGGGGAGCAGCCCCAAGTCGTGGTCCACATAGGTAATAACGACATAGGTAGGAAAAGGGATGGGGATGTAAGGCAGGAATTCAGGGAGCTAGGGTGGAAACTTAGATCTAGGACAAACAGAGTTATTATCTCTGGGTTGTTACCTGTGCCACGTGATAGCGAGACGGGGAATAGTGAGAGAGAGGAGTTGAACACGTGGCTACAGGGATGGTGCAGGAGGGAGGGTTTCAGATTTCTGGATAATTGGGGCTCATTCTGGGGTCGGTGGGACCTCTACAAGCGGGACGGTCTGCACCTGGACCAGAGGGGTACCAATATTCTGGGGGGGAAATTTGCTAATGCTCTTCGGGAGGGTTTAAACTAGTTCAGCAGGGGATTGGGAACCTGAATTGTAGCTCCAGTATACAGGAGGTTGAGAGTAGTGAGGTCACGAGTAGGGTTTCAAAGTTGCAGGAGTGTACCGGCAGGCAGGAAGGTGGTTTAAAGTGTGTCTTCTTCAATGCCAGGAGCATCCGGAATAAGGTGGGTGAACTTGCGGCATGGGTTGGTACCTGGGACTTCGATGTTGTGGCCATTTCGGAGACATGGATAGAGCAGGGACAGGAATGGTTGTTGCAGGTGCCAGGATTTAGATATTTCAGTAAGCTCAGGGAAGGTGGTAAAAGAGGGGGAGGGGTGGCATTGTTAGTCAAGGACAGTATTACGGTGGCAGAAAGGACGTTTGGTGAGGACTAGTCTACTGAGGCAGTATGGGCTGAGGTTAGAAACAGGAAAGGAGAGGTCACCCTGTTAGGGGTTTTCTACAGGCCTCTGAAAAGTTCCAGAGATGTCGAGGAGAGGATTGCAAAGATGATTCTGGATAGGAGCGAAAGCAACAGGGTAGTTGTTATGGGGGACTTTAACTTTCCAAATATTGACTGGAAACGCTATAGTTCGAGTACATTAGATGGGTCCGTTTTTGTCCAATGTGTGCAGGAGGGTTTCCTGCCACAGTACGTAGATAGGCCAACGAGAGGCGAGGCCATATTGGATTTGGTACTGGGTAATGAACCAGGACAGGTGTTAGATTTGGAGGCAGGTGAGCACTTTGGTGATAGAGACCACAATTTGATTACGTTTACTTTAGTGATGGAAAGGGATAGGTATATACCGCAGGACAAGGGTTATATCTGCGGGAAAGGCAATTATGATGCGATGAGGCAAGACAAGGATGCATCGGATGGAGAGGAAAACTGCAGGGGATGGGCACAATGGAAATGTGGAGCTTGTTCAAGGAACAGCTACTGCGTGTCCTTGATAAGTATGTACCTGTCAGGCAGGGAGGAAGTGGTCGAGTGAGGGAACCGTGGTTTACTAAAGCAGTCAAAACACTTGTCAAGAGGAAGAAGGAGACTTATGTAAAGATGAGACATGAAGGTTCGGTTAGGGCGCTCGAGAGTTACAAGTTAGCTAGGAAGGACCTAAAGAGAGAGCTAAGAAGAGCCAGGAGGGGACATGAGAAGACTTTGGCAGGTAGGATCAAGGATAACCCTAAAGCTTTCTATAGATATGTCAGGAATAAAAGAATGACTAGGGTAAGAGTAGGGCCAGTCAAGGACAGTAGTGGGAAGTTGTGCTTGGAGTCCGAGGAGATAGGAGAGGTGCTAAATGAATATTTTTTGTCAGTATTCACACAGGAAAAAGATAATGTTGTCGAGGAGAATACTGAGATTCAGGCTACTAGACTAGAAGGGCTTGAGGTTCATAAGGAGGAGGTGTTAGCAATTCTGGAAAGTGTGAAAATAGATAAGTCTCCTGGGCCGGATGGGATTTATCCTAGGATTCTCTGGGAAGCTAGGGAGGAGATTGCTGAGCCTCTGGCCTTGATCTTTAAGTCATCTTTGTCTACAGGAATAGTGCCAGAAGACTGGAGGATAGCAAATGTTGTCCCCTTGTTCAAGAAGGGGAGTAGAGATAACCCAGTAACTATAGACCAGTGAGCCTTACTTCTGTTGTGGGCAAAGTCTTGGAAAGGTTTATAAGAGATAGGATGTATAATCATCTGGAAAGGAATAATTTGATTAGAGATAGTCAACACGGTTTTGTGAAGGGTAGGTCGTGCCTCACAAACCTTATAGAGATCTTTGAGAAGGTGACCAAACAGGTGGATGAGGGTAAAGCAGTTGATGTGGTGTATATGGATTTCAGTAAAGCATTTGATAAGGTTCCCCATGGTAGGCTACTGCAGAAAATACGGAGGCATGGGATTCAGGGTGATTTCGCAGTTTGGATCAGAAATTGGCTAGCTGGAAGAAGACAAAGGGTGGTGGTTGATGGGAAATGTTCAGACTGGAGTCCAGTTACTAGTGGTGTACCACAAGGATCTGTTTTGGGGCCACTGCTGTTTGTCATTTTTATAAATGACCTGGAGGAGGGCGTAGAAGGATGGGTGAGTAAATTTGCAGATGACACTAAAGTCGGTGGAGTTGTGGACAGTGCGGAAGGATGTTACAAGTTACAGAGGGACATAGATAAGCTGCAGCGCTGGGCTGAGAGGTGGCAAATGGAGTTTAATGCAGAAAAGTGTGAGGTGATTCATTTTGGAAGGAATAACAGGAAGACTGAGTACTGGGCTAATGGTAAGATTCTTGGCAGTGTGGATGAGCAGAGAGATCTCGGTGTCCATGTACATAGATCCCTGAAAGTTGCCACCCAGGTTGAGAGGGTTGTTAAGAAGGCGTATGGTGTGTTAGCTTTTATTGGTAGAGGGATTGAGTTTAGGAGCCATGAGGTCATGATGCAGCTATACAACACTCTGGTGCGGCCGCATTTGGAGTATTGCGTGCAATTCTGGTCGCCGCATTATAGGAAGGATGTGGAAGCATTGGAAAGGGTGCAGAGGAGATTTACCAGAATGTTGCCTGGTATGGAGGGAAGATCTTATGAGGAAAGACTGAGGGACTTGAGGCTGTTTTCGTCAGAGACAAGATGGTTAAGAGGTGACTTAATTGAGGCATACAAGATGATCAGAGGATTGGATAGGGTGGACAGTGAGAGCCTTTTTCCTCGGATGGTGATGTCTAGCAAGAGAGGACATACCTTTAAATTGAGGGGAGATAGATATAAGACAGATGTCAGAGGTAGGTTCTTTACTCAGAGAGTAGTAAGGGTGTGGAATGCCCTGCCTGCAACAGAAGTGGACTCGCCAACACTAAGGACATTCAAATGGTCATTTGATAGACATATGGACCATAAGGGAATAGTGTCGATGGGCTTTCGAGTGGTTTCACAGGTCGACGCAACATCGAGGGCCGAAGGGCCTGTACTGCGCTGTAATTTTCTATGTTCTATAAGCGTGGGAAACAACCCTCGCTTCCCCGCCCTGGCCCCGCCCCCTCTAGCCTTCAGCGCGGGAAAAAGCCCGCGCTTTCCACCTGCCCGGCCCCGCCACCACTGTCGCCGCTCCTTTTACAGGCCCAGTCCTCTCACCCCCGACTCGGGCCTCCCCCTCCGGGTCCCATTCCCCCTACCGGCCATCCACCCCTACTCCATTTACTTACCCTCCTCCAAGAGCCCACCCGACAGACCCAACCAAAACAGTGCCCAACCCACGCTAACCACCCTCATCGAACCAAACAGAAATAAGAGCACAGAACCCCCCCTCAAAGTGTAACACCCCAACAGCAATCCCCGACCACCCATCCCGACCCTCAGTTTGTGTCCAGTTTCTCAGCCTGAACAAAGGCCCATGCCTCCTCCGGAGACTCAAAATAATGGTGCCGGTCCTTGTAGGTGACCCACAGTTGCGCCGGCTGCAGCATGCCAAACTTCACCCCCTTTCTGTGCAGCACCACCTTCGCCCGATTGTACCCGGCCCTCTTCTTCGCCACCTCCACACTCCAGTCCTGGTATATTCGAACCTTCGCGTTCTCCCACCTGCTCCTCTCTTTCTTGGCCCACCTGAACACGCACTCCCGATCAGCGAACCGATCAGCCGCTCGCGGTGGCTCGTTAGCCTTGGGCCTCCTCGCCAGCACTCTATGGGCCCCTTCCAGCTCCAGGGGCCCCTGGAAGGACCCCGCTCCCATCAGCGAGTTTAGCATGGTGACCACATTGGCCCCCACGTCCGGCCCCTCCAGCCCCGGGAGGCCCAGAATCCGCAAATTGTTCTGCCTCGACCGATTCTCCATCTCCTTGAACCATTCCTGCCATTTCTTGTGGAACGCCTCGTGCGTCTCCACCTTTACCGCCAGGCCTAAGATCTCGTCCTCGTTGTCGGAGAGCTTTTCTCGTACCTCACGGAATGCCACCCGCTGGGCCGTCTGGGTCTCCAGCAGCTTGTCGATAGAAGCCTTCATCGGCTCCAGCAGGTCCTCATTAATCTCCCTGAAGCAGCGCTGGATAACCTACTGCTGCTCCTGCGCCCACTGCATCCACGCTGCCTGGTCCCTGCCCACCGCCATTTTGCTCTTCTTCCCTCGCACCTTATTTGGGTTCACCACCAATTTTTTAGTCGTCACGCTCCTGGTCCAAGCCATACACTGTCGGGGAACTATTGCAATCTCCTTCCCACACCGGGAAACGTCGAAAAAATGTCGTTGGGGGCCCTGAAAAGAGCCCAAAAGTCCGTTTTTAGCGGGAGCTGCCGAATGTGCGACTTAGCTCCGCATAGCCGCAACTGGAAGTCCCCATTTGCAGGTGCTCTTAGGGAGACATGCATCCTGTCGATCACCCCCTGGACTCGGGGCATCCTGTCGATAGCGGCGAACCCTGCTGCACGGGCATCCTGGTGGGCTCAGTCCACATTGAAATGGATGTATTACACCGACTGGGCATATAGGGTCTCCATGATGGCACAAATACACCTGTGCATCGAGCTCTGTGAGATCCCGGACAGGTCCGCACTCAGCGTCTGGAAGGATCCTGTGGCGTGAAAGTTCATGGTGACCATCAACTTGACGGTCACCGGGAGCGGTGTCTGTGGTGAATGTATAATTACTGATAATTCACCAGTGCACTGTATTATGTTATGTTATGTTATTAACCCTGTGGGCTCCACCTATGGGCCATTGTGTGGCTTCACCCACAGGGGGATATATTGGGGCATGTACGGGCTCCACCCATGGCTCCACCCCTTTAGAGGAAGTATCAGAGCAGCTGACCTGCGGGGCCGCCTTCAGTATTGTACTGGTCGCAGGCAGGCACAGTTCTAAGCTGATTAAAACCACGGTTTACTTCTCCACGTGTCTTCGAGTGAATTGATGGTCGCATCAATTTAATCAGCTTAAAATACTACCATGGAATCAGCCCTCAAACCTGACAGACTGGAACTCGATCCACCGGCCGCAGAGGCGAAAGAAATGTTTTCACATTGGCTTCGATGCTTCAAGGCCTATCTCGCCGCGTCGTCTACGTCATCCATCATTGATGAACAGAAGCTGAGCCTCCTCCATCGCATTTCTGTCCAGCTCGACGAAGCCGCTTGCGGGGCTGGTTTAGCACACTGGGCTAAATCGCTGGCTTTTAAAGCAGACCAAGGCAGGCCAGCAGCACGGAATGTGGCGACTAGGGGCTTTTCACAGTAACTTCATTGAAGCCTACTCGTGACAATAGGCGATTTTCATTCATTTCATTCATTCCTATACAGAGGCCCTCGCACTACTCGAACGCCTCAACGTGCGGCCTGTGAATGAGGTATACGCGCGACACGTCTTCACCACTTGCCGCCAGCACCCCGGGAAGTCGCTGGACGATTACCTACGCGACCTCAAAGCCCTCGCGTGCAACTGTAACTACCAGGCCGTTACGGCCACTCAGCACATGGAGCTCGTCGTCCGAGGCGTTTACGTGGCGGGGGTCCGATCGAACTATGTGAGACAGCGCCTGCTCGAAAAAGGGGCCCAGGACCTGGACGACACGGTAAAACTGGCTACCTCTCTGGAGGCCGCTTTTCAGAGCCTTACTGCGTTCCCGGCCGATCACGCGACCCCCTCGTGGGCCCCCGACCAGAGACTACCCCAGGGCTGTGCCGCGCGGCCGCCGGCCCATCATGGGGGGCTACCCTGCTATTTTTGAGGCCAGTCCAACACCCCCGACTGCACTGCCCGGCCCGCAACGCGAACTGCAGCAGCTGCGGGTGAAAAGGACACTTCGCCAAGGTCTGCTTGGCCAGGTCTAAGAACTCGAACTCACAGACACGATCCTCAGACTCACAGGTCCGCTGACCCCGCAAGGTGGCAGCGTGTCTGCCGACTCCGCCTCCGCATAACATGTGCGACTCATGGGGGCCGCCATCTTGGCCATCCTCCCCCATGCGGCCGGCCACGTGCGATCCATGGGGGCCGCCATCTTGGACGCCATCTTCCTCACCACCTGCCACGCTCGACCAACGGGGGCCGCCATTTTGGCCGCCATCTGCTACGCCGCTCGACGAGTACAACCTACACGGCCAGCCATCGCGGGGCCGCCCCAGCACCTCCGATCACGCCGCCAGCTATCCACACCTCAGCGCGGTCACCCTGGACCAGTCGCGCCCTAAGCACCTCTGGAGCTCCATGATGGCTGTCCGGGTTAACGGATATGAGACACCTTGCCTTTTCGACTCCGGGAGCACCGAGAGCTTCATCCACCCAGACATGGTAAGACGCTGCTCGCCCCCAATATTCCCGACGCAACAAACCATCTCCCTCGCCTCTGGGTCGCACTCGGTGCAAATCCAAGGGTGCACTACTGCAACCCTAGCGATCCAGGGCGCTGAGTACGCTAATTTTCAACTATATGTGCTCCCAGACCTCTGCGCTCCTCTCCTTTTGGGACTCGACTTCCAGTGCAACGTCGGGAGCCTAACTCTTAAGTTCGGGGGTCCCTGCCCCCACTCACCATATGCAGTCTCGCGACTCTAAAAATCAACCCTCCCCACACTCTTCGCAAACCTCACTGCCGATTGCAAGCCAGAAGCAGGCGGTATAGCAGGCAGGACAGGACGTACATTAGGTCCGAGGTCCAGCATCTCTTGCGGGAGGGGGTCATAGAGGCCAGCAATAGCCCCTGGAGAGCTCAGGTGGTGGTCGTCAAGACCGGGGAAAAGCTCCGGATGGTGGTTGATTACAGCCAGACCATTAAGCGGATTACGCAGCTCGATGCGTACCCCCTTCCCCGGATTGCAGACATGGTAAATCAGATCACGCACTACCGCGTGTTCTCCACGGTGGATCTGAAGTCTGCATCCACCAGCTCCCAATCTGCCTGGAGGACCGCCACTACACGGCGTTTGAGGCAGACGGCCGTCTTTTCCATTTCCTCCGGGTCCCCTTTGGCGTCACGAACGGGGTTTCGGTGTTCCAATGAGTGATGGACCGAATGGTGGACCAGTACGGGCTGCGGGCCACGTTTCCGTACTTGGACAACGTCACCATCTGCGGCCATGATCAGCAGGACCACGACGCCAACCTCCACCGATTTCTCCAAACCACCCAAAAACTCAACCGCACCTACAACAAGGAGAAATGCATTTTCCACACAACCAGGCTAGCCATCCTCGGCTACGTCGTGGAAAACGGGGTCCTAGGGCCCGACCCTGACCGTATGCGCCCCCTCCTACATCTCCTTCTCCCTCACTGTCCCAAGGCCCTGAAGAGGTGCCTTGGACTTTTCTCCTATTACTCCCAGTGGATCCCCCAGCATGCGGACAAAGCCCGCCCACTATTTAAGGCCACCCTCTTTCCACTGGCAGCCGAGGCCCGCCAGGCCTTCAACTGAATCATGGGGGACATCGCCAAAGCTGCGATGCCCGCGGTGGACGAGTCCGTCCCCTTCCAGGTGAGAGCGACGCCTCAGAGGTCGCTCTAGCCGCCACCCTCAACCAAGCAGGCAGATCAGTAGCGTTCTTTTCACGCACCCTCACCACCTCTGAAATTCGACACTCCTCGGTCGAAAAAGAAGCCCAAGTCATTGTGGAAGCCGTGCGGCACTGGAGGCACTACCTTGCTGGTAGGAGGTTTACCCTCGTCACCGACCAACGATCGGTTGCCTTCATGTTTGACAATATGCAGCGGGGCAAGATCAAGAATGATAAGATCTTGAGGTGGAGGATCAAACTCTCCACTTATAACTACGATATAGTATATCGTCCTGGGAAGCTCAACGAGCCCCCAGATGCCCTGTCCCGCGGCACATGCGCCAGCGCACAAATGACAGACCACGGGCTATCCACGATGACCTCTGCCACCCAGGGGTCACCCGGCTCGCCCATTACATCAAGGCCCGCAACCTGCCCTACTCCACCGAGGAGGTCAGAGCTATAACCAGAGACTGCCAAGTCTATGCGGAGTGTAAACCACACTTCTATCGACCGGATAAGGCCCATCTGGTAAAAGCAACCCGGCCCTTTGAACGCCTCAGTATCGATTTCAAAGGGCCCTCCCCTCCAATAACCGCAACACGTACTTCCTTAACATCATAGATGAGTCTCCCGCTTCCCGTTTGCCATCCCCTGCCCTGATATGACCACCCCCACTGTCACTAAAGCCCTGCATAGTGTCTTCACCCTGTTTGGTTCCCCAGTTATGTCCACAGCGGCAGGGGCTCGTCGTTCATGAGCGACGAACTGCGTCAGTACCTGCTCAGTAAGGGCATCGCCTCGAGCAGGACTACCAGTTATAACCCCAGGGGAAACGGGCAGGTGGAGAGGGAGAACGCGATGGTCTGGAAGACCGTCCTACTGACCCTGCGGTCCAGGAATCTCCCAGTTTCTCACTGGCAGGAGGTCCTCCCCGATGCGCCCCACTCTATTAGGTCCCTCCTTTGCACGGCCACGAACCAGACTCCTCATGACCGCTTGTTTGTTTTCCCTTGGGGAGCTACCTCAGGGGCCTTGCTTCCGCCCTGGCTGATGACACTGGGTCCAGTCCTCCTCCGAAAACATGTTCGGAGCCATAGGACCGACCCCCTGCTAGAGAGGGTCCAGCTCCTGCACTACAACCCATACTATGCACACGTTGAACACCCCGATGGCCGGCAAGATACCGTCTCCCTCCGGGACCTAGCGCCCGCAGGCTCCAACACCACTCCCACTACTGCATCCCCCACACTATGTCCCGTCCAACCTCCCATGTTCAGCGCCCCCACCCCTATATAGTTCCCGTGCTCCCTCCCACCCGCCGCACCGGTCCACAGGAATGAAGCCCCGGAAGAGCCGCTCCCGGAGTCCACGCCTGTGCCCGCTTCGGACCCACTTCCATCCGAAGCGACTGCAACACCAGTGCTTCGGCAGTCGCAATGTACAATCCGGGCACCGGACCGACTGAATCTATGAGCCCGTTACCCCCGCCGGACTTCATTTTTAAAACAGGGGGTGAATGTGGTGAATGTATAATTACTGATAATTCACCAGTGCGCTGTATATGTTACGTTATGTTATTAACCCTGTGGGCACTTCCGGTGACGGCGGGTGGGAGGTGGTCGCACAATGGAGAGCTCCCGCTCGGGAACGGCATTTTCGGGGCTTTAAGTCTGGTCCCAGGGCCCACGGAGGCGGCAGAAGCAGGGAGAAGGCACGGAGGAGGCACAGTGAAGACACAGGAGGAAAATAAAACCCAAAGAAAAATGTCGAGGGTGAGCAAAAAAACGGCCGAAAAAAAACAGCTGAAGGTCCGTCGGGGAGTGGAAAGGTCACCGCGGGGTCACTGAGGAAAATGGAGGCTGGAGCACCAGGGAAGGCCGCATTGCTTACGGCTGAAGAAATTACTAAGGTGATGGCTGCGGAATTTGAAAAGCAGTTGGCGCAGTTTGCGAAATGCATGGAGACGGTGAGGAAGGAGATGAGGGAGGTTTTGAGTGCGCTGGTGGAGGAGGCGGTTTCCCCGGTGAGGACAGAGGTGGCGAGCACAGTGGCGGAGGTGCGAGAGCAAGGGGAGGCGCTGAAGGAAGTGGAGGAGACGTTATTGAAGCACGTTAATCAACTTGCCTCGATGGGGAAAGAGATGCGGAAGGTGATGAATACTAACAAGGATCTGTGAGGAAAAATGGAAGACCTGGAAAACAGATCCAGGCGACAGAATTTGAGGATTGTGGGGCTGCCCGAAGGAGTTGGAGGACTGAAGCCAACTGAGTATTTTGCCACGATGCTGGCAAAGCTATTGGGGGAGGGGGAGGATCCCTTCCGATATGAACTGGATCGGGCTCATCGGTCATGGAGGCCTGTACCAAAGGCGAGTGAGCCGCCAAGGGCAGTGACTCTGTGCTTCCGTAGGTACAGTGTGAAGGAGAAGGTCCTGAGCTGGGCCAAGCAGAAGCGGGTGGTGCAGTGGGCTGGAGCTGGTATACGTGTATACCAGGACTTTACGGTGGAGCTGGCAAGGAGGCGGGCTGCCTTCAACCGGGTGAAGAGGGCACTGCATATTAGCAAGGTGCGGTGCGGCATTGTATATCCAGCGAAGCTGAGGGTGACTTCCAAGCTCAGGGACCTTTATTTTGGAACGGCGGAAGCAGCAGAGGAGTTTGCGAAAGCAGAAGGACTGTGGCAGAACTGAGAAATTGAGGAATGGCTATGTGCCGATGTAACCTCATGACTGTATTTTCTTCTTTTTTGTATCACTGCGCGCGGGTGTAGGCACTAAAGGAGCCAATGTGGTATATATTTGGACAAGGGAAGGGACGGGACTTTCACTCGAAATGAGGGTTCTTTGGGTTGGAGGTGGATATGCGGGGTTTGTGTGCTAAAAGGGGATCTTTGGGCTTTCCTAGGGCCGGGCAAATGGGAAAGGGACCCGGGCGGGGGCCTCCACGCTGGCCGGTTTAAGCCAGCCAGTGAACGGGAGTGAGGTGGGGGGAGGGGCTGCGGCCATCGGAGCCTGGCAGAACAGGGCCCGAGTGGTCTAGCCGGGTGGGGGGGGGGGGGGGGGGGTGGGAGAGCTGTGTAAGATTAAGGGTGACTACGGGTAATCCCTGATTCCTTTTTGTCATTTGTTTATGTAAACATGCGGGTTGAGGTTTGCGGTTGGTGGGCGGGTGGGATCGTAGTTTTTATGGGGACTGATATATCTTGCTGATTATTGTTTATTGTTGATGGATGTAAATGTGGGAGAATATGTGAAAAAGGAGGAGAATAAAAATGTTTTTAAAAAAAAAAACCCTGTGGGCCATTGTGTGGCTTCACCCACAGGGGGATATGTTGGGCATGTACGGGCTCCGCCCATGGCTCCACCCCTTTAGAGGAAGTATCAGAGCAGCTGACCTGCGGGGCCGCCTTCAGTATTGTACCGGTCGCAGGCAGGCACAGTCCTAAGCTGATTAAAACAACGGTTTACTTCTCCACGTGTCTTCAAGTGAATTGATGGTCGCATCAGTGTCCTCCTCCTTACCCCACGGTTCCAGATGTGCCATGATCTGGCAGATTTGTTGTACTGTCTCCCTGCTCAGCCGGAGTCTTCTATGGCATGTCCGGTCCGGCAGGTCCTCGAATGACAGGCGCTGCCGGTACACACAAGACCTCATGCGGCGCCTCCTTTGTACCTCCCCTTCCTCCTCGGCCTGTTGGGCGGCCGGCTCTCCATCCTGGGCGGCTGCCTCCTGTTTCTCTGGGGGAAGTTCTGATGCTGCAGCTTCCTCCTCCTCGGGCAGCTCCAGCTCGTACAGCCACAAGGCAACCACCAGGGCTGTGGCGACCAGCAGGAGGGCCACCATTGCTGGTTGAATTCCAATATCCATTGTCTGCAGGAGTGAAAGGCCAACATGTTAGCGTGGTGTGCACTCCCATGCCCAACCAGGTCCACCGGGCTGCATGGTGGCCCTGGTTGGCACAGCGGGCTCTGCCCCCCCATGCCCCCACCCCATCTTTCCACCCCTGGCCCAGTCTGTGCCTGGCACCATGGGGGCCTCTGGCTCTGGTGCCCATCCCTGCTGTCAGGGGTACCATCGGCTGGCACTGCCCTTGCCAGTGGTACCCTCCGCGGACCCCGCTCGGTGCCACCATAGGAGCAACAGTGGGTGTTGCCCTGGGTGAGCCACCTGATGCCCTGCTGGCGGGTGGCGGATGGTTGGGTGGTGCGGGTAAGGGCAGATGGTGGGGTGCAGGGGTTGGGCATTTGGGGGCATTAATATGGCTGGTGTCACTCTGCAGAACCGGGGCCAAGGAGGGTGGTCAGTGGAGTGTGCAGTAAGATCGCTGTCTTGTAGGCCGTGGCAATGGCGGTCCATGCCTGGACACTGCCGCAGTTCCATGGTGGATCACCTCAGCCCCATGGCTCTTCCTCCCCCTTCACCACCCTCACCCCTGCATTGGCAGCCCCCCCTTCCCCCCCTTCCAGCGAACCTAGCCAGTGTCTGGCCCGGCAGCCCATGGTCAGGCATCTCTGTGTCCTACCTCCTCTCTCTCCGCCATTGGCCACGATGCCGGTTTCACGATTTTTAAAAGCACAAGTGAACCTCGCCATCAGGGATTCGGCCCATCGGAGGCGGAGAATCACGGAGGACCCGGAGAATACCGGGTCAGGGCCAATGATATGCAAACGGTGCTTACTGTACGTTCGTTTTGGCGCGGGCTGATGCAGAGTCCTGCCCGCAATGTTCCAGCCAAAACTACCTTCTGTGGTAATGAATTCCAAGGGCTCACCACTCTCTGGGTGAAGACATTTCTCATCATCTCTGTCCTAAATGGTCTACCTGTATTCTCAGACTGTGACCTCTGACTTTGGACACCCCAACTTTTGGGAACAACCTTCTTGCATCTACCCTGTCTCGTCCTGTTAGAATTTGAATAGAAGGAAGCTGTGATAATAATAATCTTTATTGTCACAAGTAGGCTTACATTAACACTGCAATGAAGTTACTGTGAAAAGCCCCTAGTCGCCACATTCCAGCGCCTGTTCGGGTACCTAGAGGGAGAACTCAGAATGTCTAAATTACCTAACAGCACGTCTTTCAGAACTTGTGGGAGGAAACTGGAGCACCCGGAGTAAACCCGCGCAGACACGGGGAGAACGTGCAGACTCCGCACAGACAATGACCCAGAAGGGAATGGAACCTGGGACCCTGACGCTGTGAAACAACAGTGCTATCCACTGTGCTAACTTGTTTGTGGCTGATGGAAGTTAATCATTTCAGTTCCAGGGCATCACTGCAGGAGTTCCTCGGGGCAGAGTCATAGAACATAGAAAATACAGCACAGAACAGGCCCTACGGCCCACGATGTTGTGCCGAACCTTTGCCCTAGATTAATCATAGATTATCATAGAATTTACAGTGCAGAAGGAGGCCATTCGGCCCATTGAGTCTGCACCGGCTCTTGGAAAGACCCTACCCAAGGTCAACACATCCACCCCACCCCCATAACCCAGTAACCCCACCCAACACTAACGGCAATTTTGGACACGAAGGATAATTTATCATGGCCAATCCACCTAACCTGCACATCTTTGGACTGTGGGAGGAAACCGGAGCACCCGGAGGAAACCCACGCACACACGGGGAGGACATGCAGACTCCGCACAGACAGTGACCCAAGCCGGAATCGAACCTGGGACCATGGAGCTGTGAAGCAATTGTGCTATCCACAATGCTACCGTGCTGCCCTTAAGAACAAATAAATCTACACTATATCATTTTACCGTAATCCATGTATCTATCCAATAGCTGCTTGAAGGTCCCTAATGTTTCCGACTCAACTACTTCCACAGGCAGTGCATTCCATGCCCCCACTACTCTCTGGGTAAAGAACCTACCTCTGACATCCCCCCTATATCTTCCGCCATTCACCTTAAATTTATGTCCCCTTGTAATGGTTTGTTCCACCCAGGGAAAAAGTCTCTGACTGTCTACTCTATCTCTTCCCCTGATCATCTTATAAACCTCTATCAAGTCACCCCTCATCCTTCTCCGTTCTAATGAGAAAAGGCCTAGCACCCTCAACCTTTCCTCGTAAGACCAACTCTCCATTCCAGGCAACATCCTGGTAAATCACCTTTGCACCTTTTCCAAAGCTTCCACATCCTTCCTAAAATGAGGCGACCAGAACTGTACACAATACTCCAAATGTGGCCTTAAATGAAATGAAATGAAAATCGCTTATTGTCACAAGTAGGCTTCAAATGAAGTTACTGTGAAAAGCCCCTAGTTGCCACATTCCGGCGCCTGTGCGGGGAGGCTGTTATGGGAATTGAACCGTGCTGCTGGCCTGCCTTGGTCTGCTTTCAAAGCCAGCAATTTAGCCCTGTGCTAAACAGCCTGAACCAAAGTTTTGTACAGCGGCATCATCACCTCACGGGTCTTAAATTCAATCCCTCTGTTAATGAACACTAGCACACCATAGGCCTTCTTCACAGCTCTATCCACGTGAGTGGCAACTTTCAAAGATGTATGAACATAGACCCTAAGATCGCTCTGCTCCTCCACATTGCCAAGAACTCTACCGTTAACTCTGTATTTCGCATTCATATTTGTCCTTCCAAATTGGACAACCTCACACTTTTCAGGGTTAAACTCGATCTGCCACTTCTCAGCCCAGCTCTGCATCCTATCTATGTCTCTTTGCAGCCGACAACAGCCCTCCTCACTATCCACAACTCCACCAATCTTCGTATTGTCTGCAAATTTACTTACCCACCCTTCAACTCCCTCATCCAAGTCATCAATGAAAATCACAAACAGCAGAGGACCCAGAACTGATCCCTGCGGTACGCCACTGGTAACTGGGATCCAGGCTGAATATTTGCCATCCACCACCACTCTCTGACTTCTATCAGTTAGCCAGTTCGTTATCCAACTGGCCAAATTTCCCACTATCCCATGCCTCCTTACTTTCTGCAGAAGCCTACCATGGGGAACCTTATCAAATGCCTTACTAAAATCCATGTACACTACATCCACTGCTTTACCTTCATCCACATGCTTGGTCACCTCCTCAAAGAATTCAATAAGACTTGTAAGGCAAGACCTACCCCTCACAAATCCGTGCTGACTATCCCTAATCAAGCAGTGTCTTTCCAGATGCTCAGAAATCCTATCCTTCAGTACCCTTTCCATGACTTTGCCTACCACCGAAGTAAGATTAACTGTCCTGTAATTCCCAGGGTTATCCCTAGTCCCTTTTTTGAACAGGGGCACAACATTCGCCACTCTCCAATTCCCTGGTACCACCCCTGTTGACAGTGAGGACGAAAAGATCATTGCCAGCGGCTCTGCAATTTCATCTCTTGCTTCCCATAGAATCCTTGGATATATCCCGTCAGGCCCGGGGGACTTGTCTATCCTCAAGTTTTTCAAAATGCCCAACACATCTTCCTTCCTAACAAGTATTTCCTCGAGCTTACCAGTCTGTTTCACACTGTCCTCTCCAACAATATGGCCCTTCTCATTTGTAAATACAGAAGAAAAGTACTCGTTCAAGACCTCTCCTATCTCTTCAGACTCAATACACAATCTCCCGCTACTGTCCTTGATCGGACCTACCCTCGCTCTAGTCATTCTCATATTTCTCACATATGTGCAAAAGGCCTTGGGGTTTTCCTTGATCCTACCCGCCAAAGATTGTTCATGCCCTCTCTTAGCTCTCCTAATCCCTTTCTTCAGTTCCCTCCTGGCTATCTTGTATCCCTCCAATGCCCTGTCTGAACCTTGTTTCCTCAGCCTTACATAAGTCTCCTTTTTCCTCTTAACAAGACATTCAACCTCTCGTGTCAACCATGGTTCCCTCACTCGACCATCTCTTCCCTTGGCCCAAACATCTTCAGCTGCTTCATCAATTAACTTCCTTCCATCAGAAGGTCAGAAGTGGGGATGTTCGCTGATTATTGCACAATACCCAACACCTTTTGCAATTTCTCAGATACTGAAGCAGTCCATGTCCAAATGCAGCAAGACCTGGACAAGATCCATGCCTAGGTTGACAAGTGGCAAGTAACATTTGTGCCACACAAGTTCCAGACTGTGGTGATGTGCATCAATGTAAATGCATGTAGGCTAGCTAGACACTAGAGGCACCAGAAACATCACACAGACACACACACTCAACCAATAGTTCAGTTAGATAGGACACGACCAATGGACATTCACGATACACACAGAGGTGACACCACCACAAGAGGGCATTACACCAACCCATATTTAAAGGACACCACACACATGATCTGCCTCTTTCCAGTGGAGACAGTCAGTGAGTGCAGACACAGGGTTGATTCAATATTACACCCACCACGTGGATTGCAGCAACTGGTTAGTCAGTCTGGGTAGTTATAGTAGGATTAGCAGTAGTGTCGAACACGAGTAATAGACATGTAAATAGTTTACTAAACGTGTTGAAGTTATCTCCACGTCTGTACCTTCCTTTGTCAAGTGCACCACAAGGAAGCCGCTTATGTCACACCGAGAACATAACAAATCACAGACAATGACCATCTCCAACAAGTGAGAATCTAATCATCCCCCTTTGACATTAAATGGCATAATCATCGTTGAATCCACCACTACCAGCACCCTGAGGATTACCATTGACCAGCCACAGAACTGGACTAGCCACATAAATACTGTGGCTACAAGAGCATGTCAGAGGCTATGAATCCTGTGGTGAGTAATTCACCTCCTGACTCCCTAAATCCTGCCCACCATCTACAAGGCACAAGTCAGGAGTGCAATGGAATACTGTCCACTTGCCTGGATACGTGCAGCTCCAACAACGCTCAGGAAGCTTGACACCATCTTGGACAAAGTAGCCTGCTTGATTGGCACCCTATCCACAAATGTTCACTTCCTCCACCACTGAGGCACAATGGCAGCAGAGTGCACCATCTACAAGATGTATTGTAGGAACTCACCAAGACTCCTGAGACAGAGGGCCGGATTCTCCATTTGGGAGACTAAGTCCCCACGCCAGCGTGAAAACGGTGGTGTTTTACACCAAGAAAACTGCCGCACAACGGCTACCGATTCCCTGTTTTGCTGGGGGCTAGCAGGGAGGCAGCGTAGAGCTCGCAGCTCTAGCTGCCGATACAGCCCTGAGCATTTCCGGTTCCATGGCTGTGCATGCGCACGGCGGCGGCCTGCAGGGGACACGCCGTGCTCCATGGCGGACTCAACCTGCGGACCCATACCGCAAAAGTAGTGCCCCCCTTCAGCTGCTCGCGCCCCCTGGACCGCCCGCCCACAGTGCCTCCAGCCCTGTATGAAGCATCCCCTGCCCGCTGATCGGCCCTCCCCCGACTGTGGCAGCGCCGGACTGAATCCGCAGCCGCCACGCGAGGTTCCCGAGCGGTGTGAGCACATGTTACCACACCATCGGGAACTCGGCCTGTTGGGGACGGAGCATTGCCAGGCGGGCCTCAGGCAACGGTCTGAGGCCGTGGATACTTGGCGAGGAGTACGCCGCTTTTCAGGGGGCAGAGAATACGAAAACCGGCGCCACCCCCGGCGGCAGCGGTGCGCAGGGGCCTTCTGGGAGGTGAGTACTTACTTTAAAACCACTTACCTTTACAGGAGCAGCCCTTTGGATTTCGGCGGCAGCGGTGCGCAGGGGCCTTCTGGGAGGTGAGTACTTACTTTAAAACCACTTAGCTTTACAGGAGCAGCCCTTTGGATTTCGGCGGCAGCGGTGCGCAGGGGCCCTCTGGGAGGTGAGTACTTACTTTAAAAAGCCTTACCTGGTCCCGTGTCTGTTCTTTTCTGTTTTATTTGTTTTTATATAAGGCGGGAACCGGAAGTTCGACCCGCGGACCTCTGGGAAGTCCCCCCCCCCCCCCCCCAACCAATAAATTCTGGTGGAGAGGAAACCCGAGACACTACACGTGTAGTGTCTCCCACCCGCCCTCCTCCTCTAACCTAATAATAAGACCCATTGGTGTAAGGTAAGTGCCATATTATATTATTATTATATTATTAGCATTGTGCAGGTCAAGGTTCGGAGGTGGAGGAGCAGTCTCTGTCAGCGAGAGAACCTGAGAACATCTAAGACACTCAGAAGGTAAGAAGGTAAGTAAGTGATTTTTACTTATTTTTACTTTTATACCTTATTTTTCAAATTGTGTGTGTCGGGGGGAAACTGAAGTGACATCACAGAAAAGCTGTGGCCAGAGTGGCTGGTTGGGATTCTACCCTAAATTTTAAAAAAATTTGAGTATTTGGTAACTAATTAAACATAATAACTAAAAATATTTTATTGAAAATTTTTGGTCAACCAACACAGTACATTGTGCATCCTTTACACAATATTATAACAACACAAATAACAATGACCTATTTTATAAACAGAAAATGAATAAATAATAATTAACAAAAATGAAAACTAACCCTAATTGGCAACTGCCTTATCACAAGTAACACTCTCCAAAAATATAATTTAACAGTCCAATATATAATTATCTGTAGCAACGACCTATACATATTATACAGTATATATTAACAATCCTGAGAGTCCTTCTGGTTCCTCCTCGCAGAAAGATAGATGGAATGGGAAAAAAGAAGGCAGCAGCAGCAGCCCAGGATCGGGGGGGGGGCCCTCCTCCCCACCCCTCCCCCCCCCCCCCCCCCCCCCCGATCCTGGGCTGCTGCTGCTGCCTTCTTTTTTCCCATTCCATCTATCTTTCTGCGAGGTATTCGACGAACGGTTGCCACCGCCTGGTGAACCCTTGAGCCGACCCCCTTAGGACGAACTTAATCCGCTCTAGCTTTATAAACCCTGCCATGTCATTTATCCCGGTCTCCAACTCCGGGGGCTTGGCTTCTTTCCACATTAGCAATATCCTACGCCGGGCTACTAGGGACGCAAAGGCCAAAACATCGGCCTCTCTCGCCTCCTGCACTCCCGGCTCTTGTGCAACCCCAAATATAGCCAACCCCCAGGTTGGTTCGACCCGGACCCCTACTACTTTTCAAAGCACCTTTGTCACCCCCATCCAAAACCCCTGTAGTGCCGGGCATGACCAAAACATATGGGTGTGATTCGCTGGGCTTCTCGAGCACCTCGCACACCTATCCTCCACCCCAAAAAATTTACTGAGCCGTGCTCCAGTCATATGCGCCCTGTGTAATACCTTAAACTGAATCAGGCTTAGCCTGGCACACGAGGACGACGAGTTTACCCTGCTTAGGGCATCTGCCCACAGCCCCTCCTCGATCTCCTCCCCCAGCTCTTCTTCCCATTTCCCTTTTAGTTCATCTACCATAGTCTCCCCTTCGTCTCTCATTTCCCTATATATATCTGACACCTTACCATCCCCCACCCATGTCTTTGAGATCACTCTGTCCTGCACCTCTTGTGTCGGGAGCTGCGGGAATTCCCTCACCTGTTGCCTCGCAAAAGCCCTCAGTTGCATATACCTGAATGCATTCCCTTGGGGCAACCCATATTTCTCGGTCAGCGCTCCCAGACTCGCGAACTTCCCATCCACAAACAGATCTTTCAGTTGCGTTATTCCTGCTCTTTGCCACATTCCATATCCCCCATCCATTCCCCCCGGGGCAAACCTATGGTTGTTTCTTATCGGGGACCCCCCCAAGGCTCCAGTCTTTCCCCTATGCCGTCTCCACTGTCCCCAAATCTTCAGTGTAGCCACCACCACCGGGCTTGTGGTGTAGTTCCTCGGTGAGAACGGCAATGGGGCTGTCACCATAGCCTGTAGGCTAGTCCCCCGACAGGACGCCCTCTCTAATCTCTTCCACGCCGCTCCCTCCTCCTCTCCCATCCACTTACTCACCATTGAAATATTAGCGGCCCAATAATACTCACTTAGGCTCGGTAGTGCCAGCCCCCCCCTATCCCTGCTACGCTGTAAGAATCCCTTCCTCACTCTCGGGGTCTTCCCGGCCCACACAAAACCCATGATGCTCTTTTCGATCCTTTTAAAAAAAGCCTTCGTGATCACCACCGGGAGGCACTGAAACACAAAGAGGAATCTCGGGAGGACCACCATCTTAACCGCCTGCACCCTCCCTGCCAGTGACAGGGATACCATATCCCATCTCTTGAAATCCTCCTCCACCAACCGCGTTAAATTTAACCTATGCAATGTGCCCCAATTCTTGGCTATCTGGATCCCCAGGTAACGAAAGTCCCTTGTTACCTTCCTCAACGGTAGGTCCTCTATTTCTCTACTCTGCTCCCCTGGATGCACCACAAACAACTCACTTTTCCCCATGTTCAATTTATACCCTGAAAAATCCCCAAACTCCCCAAGTATCCGCATTATTTCTGGCATCCCCTCCGCCGGGTCTGCCACATATAGTAACAAATCGTCCGCATACAAAGATACCCGGTGTTCTTCTCCTCCTCTAAGTACTCCCCTCCACTTCTTGGAACCCCTCAACGCTATCGCCAGGGGCTCAATCGCCAGTGCAAACAATAATGGGGACAGAGGGCATCCCTGCCTTGTCCCTCTATGGAGCCGAAAATATGCAGATCCCCGTCCATTCGTGACCACGCTCGCCATCGGGGCCCTATACAACAGCTGCACCCATCTAACATACCCCTCTCCAAAACCAAATCTCCTCAACACCTCCCACAAATAATCCCACTCCACTCTATCAAGTGCTTTCTCGGCATCCATCGCCACTACTATCTCCATTTCCCCCTCTGGTGGGGGCATCATCATTACCCCTAACAGCCTCCGTATATTCGTGTTCAGCTGTCTCCCCTTCACAAACCCAGTTTGGTCCTCGTGGACCACCCCCGGGACACATTCCTCTATTCTCATTGCCATTACCTTGGCCAGGATCTTGGCATCTACATTTAGGAGGGAAATAGGTCTATAGGACCCGCATTGCAGCGGGTCCTTTTCCTTCTTTAAGAGAAGCGATATCGTTGCTTCAGACATAGTTGGGGGCAGTTGTCCCCTTTCCTTTGCCTCATTAAAGGTCCTCGTCAATACCGGGGCGAGCAAGTCCACATATTTTCGAGAATTCGACTGGGAATCCATCCGGTCCCGGGGCCTTTCCCGCCTGCATGCTCCTAATTCCTTTCACCACTTCTTCTACTTCGATCTGTGCTCCCAGTCCCACCCTTTCCTGCTCTTCCACCTTGGGAAATTCCAGCCGATCCAAAAAGCCCATCATTCTCTCCCTCCCATCCGGGGGTTGAGCTTCATATAATTTTTTATAAAATGTCTTGAACACTCCATTCACTCTCTCCGCTCCCCGCTCCATCTCTCCTTCCTCATCCCTCACTCCCCCTATTTCCCTCGCTGCTCCCCTTTTCCTCAATTGGTGTGCCAGCAACCTGCTCGCCTTCTCCCCATATTCGTACTGTACACCCTGTGCCTTCCTCCATTGTGCCTCTGCAGTGCCCGTAGTCAGCAAGTCAAATTCTACATGTAGCCTTTGCCTTTCCCTGTACAGTCCCTCCTCCGGTGCTTCCGCATATTGTCTGTCCACCCTCAAAAGTTCTTGCAGCAAACGCTCCCGTTCCTTACTCTCCTGCTTCCCTTTATGTGCCCTTATTGATATCAGCTCCCCTCTAACCACCGCCTTCAGCGCCTCCCAGACCACTCCCACCTGGACCTCCCCATTATCATTGAGTTCCAAGTACTTTTCAATGCACCCCCTCACCCTTAGACACACCCCCTCATCTGCCATTAGTCCCATGTCCATTCTCCAGGGTGGGCGCCCTCCTGTTTGCTCCCCTATCTCCAAGTCTACCCAGTGTGGAGCTATAGCCGTATACTCCGTTCCCCTCACCTTCGGGATCAACGCCCTTCCCAGCACAAAAATGTCTATTCGCGAGTAACTTTATGGACATAGGAGAAAAACGAGAACTCCTTACTCCTAGGTCTGCTAAACCTCCACGGGTCTACACCTCCCATCTGCTCCATAAAATCTTTAAGTACCTTGGCTGCTGCAGGCCTCCTTCCAGTCCTGAACTTCGACCTATCCAGCCCTGGTTCCAACACCGTATTAAAATCTCCCCCCATTATCAGCTTTCCCATCTCTAGGTCCGGAATGCGTCCTAGCATCCGCCTCATAAAATTGGCATCATCCCAGTTCGGGGCATATACGTTTACCAAAACCACCGTCTCCCCCTGTAGTTTGCCACTCACCATCACGTATCTGCCCCTATAGTCTTTGCCTCGAACATTACCCGCTTCCCCACTAATATAGCCACCCCCCTGTTTTTCGCATCTAGCCCCGAATGGAACACCTGCCCCACCCATCCTTTGCGTAGCCTAACCTGGTCTATCAGTTTCAGGTGCGTTTCCTGTAACATAACCACATCTGCCTTAAGTTTCTTAAGGTGTGTGAGTACCCGTGCCCTCTTTATCGGCCCGTTCAGCCCTCTCACGTTCCACGTGATCAGCCGGGTTGGGGGGCTTCCTACCCCCCCCCCCCCTTGTCGATTAGCCATCCCCTTTTTCCAGCTCCTCACCCGGTTCCCACGCAGCTGTATCTCCCCCAGGCGGTGCCCCCCCGCCCATCCCCTCCCATACCAGCTCCCCCCTCTCCCCAGCAGCAGCAACCCAGTAATTCCCCCCTCCCACCCCCTCCCCGCTAGATCCCCCGCTAGCGTAATTACTCCCCCCATGTTTCTCCCAGAAGTCAGCAAACTCTGGCCGACCTCGGCTTCCCCCCGTGACCTCGGCTCGCACCGTGCGACGCCCCCTCCTTCCTGCTTCTCTATTCCCGCCATGATTATCATAGCACGGGAACCAAGCCCGCGCTTCTCCCTTGGCCCCGCCCCCAATGGCCAACGCCCCATCTCCTCCACCTCCCCTCCTCCCCCCATCACCACCTGTGGAAGAGAGAAAAGTTACCACATCGCAGGATTAGTACATAAAACTCCTCTTTCCCCCCTTTTTAACCCCCCTCTTCGCCCCCCACATTCGCCCCACCACTTTGTTCAAACTTTCTTTTTAAAAACCCGCTCATTCCAGTTTTTCTTCCACAATAAAAGTCCATGCTTCATCCGCCGTCTCAAAGTAGTGGTGCCTTCCTCGATATGTGACCCACAGTCTTGCCGGTTGCAGCATTCCAAATTTTATCTTCATTTTATGAAGCACCGCCTTGGCCCGATTAAAGCTCGCCCTCCTTCTCGCCACCTCCGCACTCCAGTCTTGATAAACGCGGATCACCGCGTTCTCCCATTTACTGCTCCGAGTTTTCTTTGCCCATCTAAGGACCATTTCTTTATCCTTAAAATGGAGGAATCTCACCACTATGGCTCTGGGAATTTCTCCTGCTCTCGGTCCTCGCGCCATCACTCGGTATGCTCCCCTCACCTCCAACGGACCCGCCGGGGCCTCCGCTCCCATTAACGAGTGCAGCATCGTGCTCACATATGCCCCGACGTCCGCTCCCTCCACACCTTCAGGAAGACCAAGAATCCTCAGGTTGTTCCTCCTTGCATTGTTCTCCAGTGCCTCCAACCTTTCCACACATCGTTTCTGATGTGCCTCATGCATCTCCGTCTTCACCACCAGGCCCTGTATGTCGTCCTCATTCTCGGCTGCCTTTGCCTTCACGACCCGAAGCTCCCGCTCCTGGGTCTTTTGTTCCTCCTTTAGCCCTTCGATCGCCTGTAGTATCGGGGCCAACAGCTCTTTCTTCATTTCCTTTTTGAGCTCTTCCACACAGCATTTCAAGAACTCTTGTTGTTCAGGGCCCCATGTTAAACTGCCACCTTCCGACGCCATCTTGGTTTTTGCTTGCCTTCCTTGCCGCTGTTCTAAAGGATCCACTGCAATCCGGCCACTTTCTCCTCCTTTTTTCATCCGTATCCAGGGGGGATTCCCTTCTGGTTTACCGCACAGTGTTTTTAGCCGTCAAAATTGCCGTTGGGGCTCCTATCAAGAGCCCAAAAGTCCGTTTCACCGGGAGCTGCCGAAACGTGCGACTCAGCTGGTCATCGCCGCACCCGGAAGTCAGGAAACAGATAGTTGACAGTAACTTTGAAATTTTTTTTAAAATATTAAAAATAAAAGACAAACTTTAATTTTAATTTTAATTAATTGACACAATGTCAGTTAAAGGGGTGCTGTGCTCTGACTGTGAGATGTGGCAGGTCCGGGAGGCTTCCAGCGTCCCGGATGGCTTCATCTGCAGAAAGTGCACCCAACTGGAGCTCCTCACAGACCGCATGGTTCGGTTGGAGCAGCAATTGGATGCACTTAGGAGCATGCAGGTGGCGGAAAGCGTCATAGATCGCAGTTATGTAAATGTGGTCACACCCAAGGTGCAGGCAGAGAAATGGGTGACCACCAGAAAGGGCAGGCAGTCAGTGCAGGAATCCCCTGTGGTTGTCCCCCTCTCGAACAGATATACCCCTTTGGATACTGTCGGGGGGGATAGCCTATCAGGGGAAAACAGCAGCAGCCAGAACAGTGGCACCACGGCTGGCTCTGATGTTCAGAAGGGAGGGTCAAAGCGCAGAAGAGTAATAGTAATAGGGGACTCTATAGTCAGGGGCACAGATAGGCGCTTCTGTGGACGTGAAAGAGACTCCAGGATGGTATGTTGCCTCCCTGGTGCCAGGGTCCAGGATGTCTCCGAACGGGTAGAGGGCATCCTGAAGGGGGAGGGCAAACAGTCAGAGGTCGTTGTACATATTGGTACTAACGACATAGGCAGGAAGGGGCATGAGGTTCTGCAGCAGGAGTTCAGGGAGCTAGGCAGAAAGTTAAAAGACAGGACCTCGAGGGTTGTAATCTCGGGATTACTCCCTGTGCCACGTGCCAGTGAGGCTAGAAATAGGAAGATAGAGCAGATAAACACGCGGCTAAACAGCTGGTGTAGGAGGGAGGGTTTCCATTATCTGGACCACTGGGAGCTCTTCCGGGGCAGATGTGACCTGTATAAGAAGGACGGGTTGCGTCTAAACCGGAGAGGCATAAATATCCTGGCCGCGAGGTTTGCTAGTGTCACACGGGAGGGTTTAAACTAGTATGGCAGGGGGGTGGGCACGGGAGCAATGGGTCAGAAGGTGAGAGCATTGAGGGAGAACTAGGGAATAGGGACAGTGTGGCTCTGAGGCAGAGCAGACGGGGAGAAGTTGCTGAACACAGCGGGTCTGGTGGCCTGAAGTGCATATGTTTTAATGCAAGGAGCATTACGGGTAAGGCAGATGAACTTAGAGCTTGGATTAGTACTTGGAACTATGATGTTGTTGCCATCACAGAGACCTGGTTGAGGGAAGGGCAGGATTGGCAGCTAAACGTTCCAGGATTTAGATGTTTCAGGCGGGATAGAGGGGGATGTAAAAGGGGAGGTGGAGTTGCGCTACTTGTTCGGGAGAATATCACAGCTGTACTGCGAGAGGACACCTCAGAGGGCAGTGAGGCTATATGGGTAGAGATCAGGAATAAGAAGGGTGCAGTCACAATGTTGGGGGTATACTACAGGCCTCCCAACAGCCAGCGGGAGATAGAGGAGCAGATAGGTAGACAGATTTTGGAAAAGAGTAAAAACAACAGGGTTGTGGTGATGGGAGACTTCAACTTCCCCAATATTGACTGGGACTCACTTAGTGCCAGGGGCTTAGACGGGGCGGAGTTTGTAAGGAGCATCCAGGAGGGCTTCTTAAAACAATATGTAGACAGTCCAACTAGGGAAGGGGCGGTACTGGACCTGGTATTGGGGAATGAGCCCGGCCAGGTGGTAGATGTTTCAGTAGGGGAGCATTTCGGTAACAGTGACCACAATTCAGTAAGTTTTAAAGTACTGGTAGACAAGGATAAGACTGGTCCGAGGGTAGCCAGGGAAAGGGTTGGCCCACTGAAGGATAGGCAAGGGAATCTATGTGTGGAGCCAGAGGAAATGGGCGAGGTACTAAATGAATACTTTACATCAGTATTCACCAAAGAGAAGGAATTGGTAGATGTTGAGTCTGGAGAAGGGGGTGTAGATAGCCTGGGTCACATTGTGATCCAAAATGACGAGGTGTTGGGTGTCTTAAAAAATATTAAGGTAGATAAGTCCCCAGGGCCTGATGGGATCTACCCCAGAATACTGAAGGAGGCTGGAGAGGAAATTGCTGAGGCCTTGACAGAAATCTTTGGATCCTCGCTGTCTTCAGGGGATGTCCCGGAGGACTGGAGAATAGCCAATGTTGTTCCTCTGTTTAAGAAGGGTAGCAAGGATAATCCCAGGAACTACAGGCCGGTGAGCCTTACTTCAGTGGTAGGGAAATTACTGGAGAGAATTCTTCGAGACAGGATCTACTCACATTTGGAAGCAAATGGACGTATTAGTGAGAGGCAGCACGGTTTTGTGAAGGGGAGGTCGTGTCTCACTAACTTGATAGAGTTTTTCGAGGAGGTCACTAAGATGATTGATGCAGGTAGGGCAGTAGATGTTGTCTATATGGACTTCAGTAAGGCCTTTGACAAGGTCCCTCATGGTAGACTAGTACAAAAGGTGAAGTCACACGGGATCAGGGGTGAGCTGGCAAGGTGGATACAGAACTGGCTAGGCCATAGAAGGCAGAGAGTAGCAATGGAGGGATGCTTTTCTAATTGGAGGGCTGTGAACAGTGTTGTTCCACAGGGATCAGTGCTGGGACCTTTGCTCTTTGTAGTATATATAAATGATTTGGAGGAAAATGTAACTGGTCTGATTAGTAAGTTTGCAGACGATGACAGGGCGGAGAATCCGTTTTGACGCCAATAACAACAAAGAACAAAGAACAAAGAAATGAAAGGTTGGTGGAATTGCGGATAGTGATGAGGACTGTCGGAGGATACAGCAGGATTTAGATTGTCTGGAGACTTGGGCGGAGATGGAGTTTAATCCGGACAAATGTGAGGTAATGCATTTTGGAAGGTCTAATGCAGGTAGGGAATATACAGTGAATGGTAGAACCCTCAAGAGTATTGAAAGTCAAAGAGATCTAGGAGTACAGGTCCACAGGTCATTGAAAGGGGCAACACAGGTGGAGAAGATAGTCAAGAAGGCATACGGCATGCTTGCCTTCATTGGCCGGGGCATTGAGTATAAGAATTGGCAAGTCATGTTGCAGCTGTATAGAACCTTAGTTAGGCCACACTTGGAGTATAGTGTTCAATTCTGGTCGCCACACTACCAGAAGGATGTGGAGGCTTTAGAGAGGGTGCAGAAGAGATTTACCAGAATGTTGCCTGGTATGGAGGGCATTAGCTATGAGGAGCGATTGAATAAACTCGGTTTGTTCTCACTGGAACGAAGGAGGTTGAGGGGAGACCTGATAGAGGTATATAAAATTATGAGGGGCATAGACAGAGTGGATAGTCAGAGGCTTTTCCCCAGGGTAGAGGGGTCAATTAGAGGGGGCATAGGTTTAAGGTGAGAGGGGCAAAGTTTAGAGTAGATGTACGAGGCAAGTTTTTTACGCAGAGGGTAGTGGGTGCCTGGAACTCGCTACCGGAGGAGGTAGTGGAAGCAGGGACGAGAGGGACATTTAAGGGGCATCTTGACAAATATATGAATAGGATGGGAATAGAGGGATACGGACCCAGGAAGTGTCGAAGATTGTAGTTTAGTCGGGCAGCATGGTCGGCACGGGCTTGGAGGGCCGAAGGGCCTGTTCCTGTGCTGTACATTTCTTTGTTCTTTGTTCTTTGTTGTATTGGCGTCAAAACGGATTCTCCGCCCTGTCATCGAACGCAATTTCGGCGTGGGGGAGTGGAGAATCCAGCCCAGGACATTCCAAACACATGACCACTACCATCGAGAATGTTGTAACCTGCATGGACTCATCCAGCTGGGGATGATTGTTCCCTTGTGCTGATTGGAATGTGAGTTAACCAGCATTAGTCAACAGGTCAGCTTCCGTAGCAGCTGACAGAAAGGAGTGAGGGCCCTGAGGTGTATAAGTGGGCCTCTGTGTAAATCGGTACAATATAAATTTGGGCCCCACCCCTACCCACCACCACTTGGTCCGTTGTTTGCTGGAAATTACACTGTGCCGATAAGGCCTTGGGTCGATGGGTCAGACGCCACGGTGCGTACCGTCTCCAAGCTTGGCTGTCAGCGACTTTGCCCTGTGCTTGGTTTGTTGGGGTGTTTGGCAGTGTGTACGTCAGACTGTCCTGTTCCCCTGTTTTGTGGTGCCTTGTTTGGCCTGAAACACTTTTTTTTGCGTTGTTGACGTCTGGTCATTGTGGTTTGTTGCGCTGGTTTTTTTGTCCTCTTCATTCTCCTCAATTTTGTTTCTCTGCCCTCTCCTCTGTCATGTCCTGTTCTCTGTGTTCATTAGCTACCTGTCTGTGCCTGTCTGTATATCATTAACTGCATGTCTACATATCATGACGTCTCCCCTTTTTTAAAATGTTTTGTTGGCACATGGGAACATACTTACATGTGGTGGCATATATTAACATATTTACAAGCGGTGGCAGATGTGAATGTATTTACATGTGAAGACAGCTGTCTAATGTGAGAAAACAGAACATAGCAAATAAAACAAATGTTCAGAAGTCTAGTCTCTGGGGCTTGCGTCTGATCCTTGTCGACCGCCGGAGAGGTGGTGGTGGGGACGACGGCGCCTTGACAGGCGGGATGGAAGCCTGACCAGTGGCCTCGTAGTTCGAGGTATCAGGAGGTGGCAAAACAACGGACGGAAACGGAGAAGAAAGCGGTTGCGGACAGGTAACTTTGCGCAGTGCCCGTCTGTTTCGTCGCACAACAGAACCATCAGCCATATGTACAACATACGAGCGGGGTGCAGCCTGTCGAACAACGACAGCTGGAGCAGACCAACCACCATCCAATATCTTATCCTAACAGTGTCTGCCGGGGATAACACGGGCAAATCGGTGGCCTGAGCATCATAGCCCTGCTTTTCTGGTTTCGGAGCTGCTGCATCTTCTGCAGCTCCGGGACGTGATCCAGGTTGGGCAAGTGTATGGCTGGAAGTGTCGTCCGCAGGTCCCTGTTCATCAGGAGTTGAGCCAGCGACATGCCAGTGGACAGTGGGGGCGCCCTATACGCAAGCAGCGCGAGGTAGATGTCAGAAGCAAAATCCGCAGCCTTGCAGATGAGCTGTTTCACAATGTGCACCCCTTTTTCAACCTTCCCATTGGACTGTGGATAGTGTGGGCTGCAAGTGACATGTTTGAAATGGTATGACTTGGCAAACATAGACCACTCGTGGCTGTTGAAGCACGGGCCATTGTCACTCATGACAGTGAGTGGGATACCATGCCTGGAGAACGTCTCCTTACAGGCCTTGATGACGGTCCGAGATGTGAGGTCTGAGAGCTTCACGACTTCAGGGTAATTGGAGAAATAGTCAATAATCAACACGTAGTCACGACCATTCGCACGAAAGAGGTCGATGCCAACCTTGGACCACGGGGAGGTCTCGATTTCATGCTGCTGGAGCGTCTCCTTGCTCTGCGCTGGCTGGAAGCGTTGACAGGTCGCACAGTTGAGGACCATGTTTTAGAGGTCCTGGCTAATACCGGGCCGGTAGACAGCCTGTCTGGCTCTGCGTCTGCACTTCCCGACGCCCAGGTGTCCCTCATGGATTTGGCATGTCACCAAGCTCTGGAGACTGAGTGGAATGACAATCCGGTCCAGCTTGAGGAGGAAACCATCAATCACCGTCAGGTCGTCCTTTACATTATAAAATTGAGGGCACTGCCCTTTCTGCCAGCCATTGGCGAGGTGGTGCATGACATGCTGCAAGACGGGGTCTTTGACTGTCTGTTCGCGGATACGAACCACCTTCTCATCAGACGCCGGGAGGGTGCTAGTACACAGCTGCACCTGTGACTCAATCTGCCGGATGATTTCCAGCGGTTCACTAGGCAATGTGATGGAGCGGGACAATGCATCAGCGATGATGTGCTCCTTGCCAGAGGCCTATGATCCGTCTCAGCAGTGAATGTTGGCAGGCCTTAGACATAGTCGTGAAACTTGAGAATGCCAGTGAGAAGATCCAGGCATTCCTTCTCTATTTGCGCATACCTTGTTTCGGTGGGCGTCATGGCCCTCGATGCGTAGGCTACCGGTGCCCAGGATGAAGTGGCATCGCGTTGAAGCAGCACCGCACCAATGTCACCCTGGCTCGCATCTGTCGAGATCGTCGTCTCCCTGTCTGGGTCGGAAAATGCCAAGACGGGTGCAGTGGTGAGCTTGGCTTTCAGCTCAAACCACTCTGCCTGATGTGGTGCCTTCCACTCAAAGGAGTGGACTTTTTCACCAGGTTTCGTAGGGCAGTGGTGTGTGAGGCCAGGTTTGAGATGAACTTGCCCAGAAAATTGACCATGCCCAGGAAGCGCAACACCACCTTCTTGTCTTCAGGGACCTTCATGGCTTCGATGGCCTTGACCTTGTCTGTGTCCGGGCACACGCCCTGCTGAGAGATCTGGTCACCTAGGAACTTGAGTGCCGACATGCCAAAGCAACATTTGGACCTGTTCAGCTTCAGGCCATTGGCATGGACATGGCGGAATACCTGCTGGAGACGGGAAACATGCTCTTCAGAGGTCGTGGACCATATGATGATGTCGTCCACGTACACATGAACCCCTTCAATGCCCTCCATCATCTGCTCCATGATGCGATGGAAGATCTCCGATGCTGAGACAATGCCAAACGGCATGCGATTATAGCAGTATCTGCCAAACGGTGTGTTGAAGGTGCAGAGCCTTCTGCTGGACTCATCCAGCTGGATTTGCAAAACTCCATGTGACGCATCTAACTTGATGAAAAAACGTACGTGTGCCATCTCACTGGTGAGTTCCTCCCGCTTCGGGATGGGGTAGTGTTCACGCATTATATTCTTATTGAGATCCTTGGGATCAATGCAGATGCGCAGGTCTCCCGAAGGCTTTCTAACACATACCATCGAACTGACCCAGTCAGTCGGTTCGGTTACCTTGGAAATGATGCCCTGTTGCTGAAGATCCTTGAGCTGTGCCTTCAGGCGCTCCCTCAGCGGAGCCGGGACCCGGCGTGGTGTGTGGACCACTGGCTTGGCATCAAGTCGTAGCAGAATCTTGTATCGATATGGCAGCGTGCCCATCCCGTCGAACACATCCGGATACTGAGTGAGGATGTCGTCAATGCCGGCCTGAAGATCCACATTGGAGGATGTCGTTGTGTAAACCCGCTGCACGAGGTTCAGCTGCTTGCAGGCATGTGCGCCAAGTAGGGATGCCCTGTCTGGTTTGACAATTTCAAAGTGTAACCGTGCATGGGTGCTCCGGTTGGAGATGAGTAGATGGCAGGATCCCAGTGCCATGATGGCATTTCCGTTGTAGTTCAGGAGCCTGCAGGCTGCTGGAAGGACCTTGGGGGGCTTCTTGATGCGTTTGAAATCTGCCTGTGAGAGGAGGTTGGCAGAAGCTCCAGTGTCCAGCTTAAACTGGATGGAGCAGTGGTTGACCTGCATCACCGCACGCCATTCATCCGCAGAATCCCGGGGAGGATGGATTGAATTTGTGATGAGTTGGATGTGGCATATTCACATTTGGTAATGATGCCCACACAGTAGGCGGAGTCCAGGCATTCTTCCTCTGGATCCGTTGTGCTGCCAGGATCAGAATCCTGTAATCGTTGTTGCACACTCTGAACGCGCCGTCGTCAGAATTGGGAGTGCTGGTCCCTGACTGGTGGTGCAGACCTGCACAAGGCTGCATAATGTCCAGGCTTCCCGCAGTTTAAACATCGCCAGCCTCTTACAGGGCAGTGTTTCTTTAAGTGGGCATTGCCACAGTTCAAGCACGTCATGACGTCGGCGTCCTGAAGCTCCGCGCATCGTCGCACATGCGCAGTGCGGGTGTCGGCCACTTTGTTATCCCGTTCACATCGCGCATGCATGGGGCCCCGGGAAAAGGGCGCAAATTAGCCGCCTTCATTAATGCTGAGGTGCTGCATCCAGGAGATGGCCTGCGCACTCTCTGCCTCGTGGGAGGCAAGTTTCTCATTTTCAGCCGATTTGTACTGGGCATAGCGATTTTTGGCGTGCTCATGCACTGTGCATGTTTCAATCGTGACTGGCAGGGTCATATGCTTGATTTTCAGTAGCTGCTCTCTCAGAGGATCAGAGTGAACTCCAAAAACGATTTGATCTCTGATCATGGTGTCAGCAATATAACCAAAGTTTCAGGACAGCGCTAGCAGGCGGAGGTTAGTTAAGAAGGAGTTGAAAGATTCATCCTTACTTTGTAGACGCTGTTTGAATATGTAGCGCTCGAAGATTTCATTGGTGTCTACTTCACAGTGACTGTCAAACTTGTCCAGGGTGGTCTGAAACTTTGTCTTGTCCTGGCCTTCGGTGAAGTGAAAAGAGTTGAAGAGTTTGATGGCTTGATCACCCGCTGTTGAGAGGAGAAGTGCGATCTTCCTTGCATCAGACGCACCCACGAGGTCTGAAGCTACGATGTACAGCAGAAACTTTTGCTTGAATGTCCGCCAGTTGGCACTGAGATTGCCGGAGGTCCTGAGCTGGTGAGGAGCCTGAATCTTTTCCATGGTGCCGGGATACATTCGCTGGTCGTCACGGAACGGACTGAGGTAAACCACCTAGATTAAGCAGTCTCCTGGTAGCATGTTGTGTTATGTACTCTGGGATAACACAGGCTGCAACTGGATGCAGCTTTAACCAAAAGATACTCCAGACCTTGAAGTTAGTTCAATCTGATTTATTGAACCAGTAGCACAGTTAGCACAGTTCTCTATGAGTTCGACTCTCTGCTAACCTAAGTGTGGGTATCAGAGAACAGAGAACAGGACATGACCAATGAGCAGGCAGGACATTCAGGGGTGGTATCTCACTATAAAAGGCACGAGGCACTCACACTCCGCTTCTTTCCACTGATGAACATCTACAGAGTGAGTCAGGATGTATGGACAGTATCACACCTCCAGCACGTGGCTAAGAGCTAGTCTGGTTCAGTCAGACAGAGTAACCACACTTAGGTTAGCAGAGAGCTGAAATCATAGAGAACTGTGTTAACTATGCGACTGGTTCAATAAATCAGATTGAATTAACTTCAAGGTCTGGAGTATCTTTTGGTTAAAGCTGCATCCAGTTGCAGCCTGTGTTATCCCAGAGTACATAACACAATATCCTCCATGGCTGTTCACTTTTTGGATTGGGGGAGGGGTGTTAAAATCCTGCATGGGACTGATCCAGCCGTGGATGATTGTTCCCTGTGCTGATTAGACTGAGTTAACCAGCATTAGTATAAAAGAGTAGCAGCTGATAGAAAGGAATGAGGTCCCTGAGATGTGTAACCGGGTCCTGCGTAAATACTGCTGTTATGCTGAATAAACGTCTTTCTTTGAACTCTTCAGACTCCCCTTTGCCATTTACTGGATGAGGGCGGCCAACACATGTGATCACCACCACTGGAAGCTCACCTCCAAGCCATACATCATCCTGACTTAGAAATACATCACGCTTCCTTCCCTGTCACTGTGCTAAAATCCTGGAACTCCATCCCTAACAGCACTGTGGGTGCACCTGCACCACATGGACTGCAGTGGTTCAAGAAAGCAGCTCACCACCACCTTCTCAAGGGCAATTAGGGATGGGAATTAAATGCTGGCCTAGCCAGAAACACCCACTTTCCATGAATGGACAAGAAAAATAAAGATGCTGGATCAATGAATAACATCTGCCATGGTGGAATTTGAAGTCATTAAAAAAAAAAATCTGGAATTAAAAGTTGAAGGGGAACCACAAAAAGCCACCCCGTTTTAAACTCTAAACTGCTTTCTGGAATGGCCTAGCAAGCCACTTAATTCAAGGGTAATTAGGGATGGACAATAAATGCTCGCCTGGCCAGTGATGCCAGTGAAGAATTTAAAAATGGCAACACATTTCTATTTGTGTTTATGTGCCAGATTTGGATAGAAAGGGATTTGACTTTGTTGGTACTCAGCTGGTACATAATGACAAACACACACAGCAAGTTTAGGTCAGCATTAATTATTGCTGCTCACACACAAAACTGACAGGAATTCTTCCTGGTTTCTCCTGCATTACTGTATCATTAGAAGAAGGTATAGAGTGTTGTGCTTGTATATAAATGGAATTGCTGACAAAGTTTTGTTGTTGCAGTACAAGGAGATTCTTTGCCAGTGTCTTCATTTCACAAAATCTTTACAGAAGAGAAGCAGGCTACTCGGCCCATCAGGTTTACACAGGGTATCTGGAAGAACGTTCGATCTAGTCCCACCACCCAGCCTAATCCTCATATTCCTTCTTTTCAGATAGCAATCCAATTCCCTTTTGAATACCTCAATCAAATCTGCCTCCATCACCCTCTCAGGAAGTTCGCTCCAGACTTCAACTACCCTCTGGATGAAAAAATGTTCTTACATCTCTTTTGCTCCTTGCCGATTATTTTGAATCTGTGCCCTCTCGTTCTTGATGCTCTCTTGAGTGGGAACAGGTTCTCACTATTTACCCCGTTTACTCCTCAGGATCTTGAGTACCTCTATCAAATCTCCTCTCAGCCTTCTTTTCTCCAAGGAAAATAGCCCCAAAGTCTCCAATCCATCCTCAGAGCTACAGCTATTTATCCTTGGGATCATTCTTGTGAATCCCCTCTGCAATGCCTTCACATCCTTCCTCAGGTAATGCACTGATAACTGATCACAATACTCCAGATAGACCGAACCAGTGTCTCACACAAACAGGTTCAACATGACCTCCTTACAATTGTGCTATGCCCCTATAAATAATACCTAAGATGGAATATGCTTTATTAACTGCTCTCTCAAAATGCCCTACCAACTTCAAAGACTTATGTACATGTAGCCCAAGGTCCCTCTGTTCCTGCTCCTCCTTTAGAGTTTCTCTCTTTGTTTTATATTGTCTGTCCATATACTCCCTGCCAAAATGAATCACCTCACAATTCTCTGCATTGAACCTCTGCCACATGTCTGCCCAATTCACTAAAAGGGACTTGACAATGGGCATGATTCTCTGGCCTTGTTGTGCTCTCACTCAAGCATAACGAGGCCGGTGAATAGAGGGAGATGGCAAAAACGAGATCTGCGCTGGGTGGCAAACAGTTTGCGATGCAACCGGCCCACTCCCAGAGGTGAAATCAGGATTGCGCCGTAGCGTGGCGAGAAACCAATTATCACCACTTAAGCCCCATTTCTATACAATCAACGAGAGCCACCCCATATCATTCAGTGGCCTCCCCAGTAAGTGCTCAGGCTGGCACCGGTTAGTACTCTTTTTGAAAAATGTGAACCTGGCAGAAGGACTTTTGTGGGGAGCCGAGGAGGTGAGTAACCATCTTTGCTCACAGGCAAAGAGCCCGGGTGCGCTGGGCTTGCCACCCCAGTGCTCGGTGGGGGGGATCTCGGCTGGGGGTGGGGGGCCCTCCGCAGGGGTTGGCCACCATGGGTGGGTAGGGGTAGGCACTGGGGGAGCAACTGAGGGGGCAACTGCTCGCGACACCACCATGCCAACCCCTGAATTGTGTGTAACCGTTCTGGCGGCAACCTGTGTCTCTGCCCGCCTGCTGCACGCTCACCTAGACCATCCACCGATTGCTGAGGCCTCTGGCTGCGTGGCTGAAGGCTTTTGCTGATAGAGAATTGGCAATCGTGGTGAAGTGAGTACTTCACACAACCCAAGTGGATTCCCGTGGGTGGGCGGGCTATGTAGCATGTGGGAGGCATCGCCTAGCATCCCAATCACACCCTAATGCCTGGACACTTTGCTTGAACAATGTGGGAGGCAACATCACACACACAACATCCAGGGGATGGGACACAGCTCTGGGGATGTGTCCATGACCTGAGGGTGGGTGAGCGCCAAGGGAAGGGGGGAATGCCTGGAGAGATGGGCAAAGGGACTGGATGTTGGTCTGCATTGTGGAAGAAAGTGATAGAGACATCATAATGGTTGTGCAAAAAGGAGTTTATTGTGGTTACAATACCCACTCCCTGTGGTGCCAACACCACACCCCCAACCCTCCATACCCCCCCCCCCCCCAACACATCTACCCCTCCACTCCTTCCCAGCGCCCTCAGTGATCCTCAACGTGCCTGGCCCTCCTAGCTCTACCACTATGTCTAGGTTTCCCCCCATAATGCACATCTGAGGTGGAGTCTGCCAGCTGCCTACCTCATCCTTTGGCCTTCAATGGCCCTGGCGGACCTCCTCTGGGGACAGAGGGCCCCGGCGCACTTGTTGGTGGCACATGCACTGCTGTGCCGCTCTGTCCCATGTGCCTTGAGATGCAGCCTCATCAGAGTGGTGGAACCCGGGGGAGCTGGTGGCCACTGTCGCCACACCATGGAACGGGTCCGGGTTGGCACTCAGCGCCCCCTCCTCCCAGTCTGTGCCCATAGGCTCCTGGGATTCACCTTGGGATGGAGGGGCAGCTGATTTGAGCCCCGGCTGCCCCTATATCATCTGGCTCTGCCAGCCCAGGAGCCTCCCTATGGTCCCCACCATCGTGTCGACGCCCTCGGCGATGCTCCTCAGTGACTGGGCCAAGCTCCGCAGCGCCTCGGCCATTCCTATCTAAGAGCGGAACATGTCCTGCAGAACCTCATCAAGGTCAGCCAGATACTGGGTGACATCCTCTAGCGAGTCGGACATTCTGTCGAGACCCTCAGCCACCCCGGTCATATCCAGGGCCCGCTCCTCAAAGGAGGTGAGGGTTCTTATGTCCGGCACCCCTCCGCCAGTCTGGGCCCTCTCCCACCGATTCTGGGAGGGCTTTTCCTGCGGGGACACAGAGAGGGCATCGTTACCCGCAAGCGTGGTTCACAGTGGGGGGAGAGAATGTGTGAAGACAGCGTTGGGGGGATTGTGGGGAGGCTTGTGGGGGAGGGAGGGCTGGGGGTCACTTGGAGAGTTGGGGGGTGGATGCTCCCTTGGGGTGGGGTGGGGAGAATTGGTGTCTGCTCACTCGTGCTGCTCGATGTAGGTCATTGACCTGCTTCCAGCACTACTGGCCAGTCCCCTTGATCACACTAATCGAGCTCATGGCCGCCGCCACCTCATCCCAGACAGCACTGGCTGCCTTGTGGCTCACCCTCTGGGACCCTCGGCGAAACAGGACATCCCTCCTGGCCTGCAGCACATCCAGGAGCCTCCCCAGGTCTGAGCACCCAAATCTTTGGGCTGGACCCCTTTGGGCTGGCGCCATTGTTGCGAGCCGGCTGGGGTTGGCTGAACAAGTTCAATTTATGTGCTGCTCGACCTTGTTAGCAGGGGGCTGGTGAGCATTGTGCGGCAAATCATTTGGCGAGCCGGTTTTTGCCGTGAGAAGCCTGTGAGGTCTTGTTAAGTGGACCAATTAACGTTGAATTGCTTTGCCGGCCTCGCTGGGCCGTGCGCCGGGAGGCTCACTGCAATTCCCGCTCGCTACCGCACTTAGAAGTTTTTCCGGAGAATAGCGGCCAATGTTTCCAATCTTCGGATCATCTGAAGAATTACCTTTGCTAAAAGAGGGCAGAGGAATGGGAAATTGGCATTACAGAAACATTGATTACCTGAGCAACTGTGATACTTGATACCTTTACGTCACTCATGTACGCTGGTGGATGCATGATTAAAACATGTGTGCACATGCAAAAATTGAATACTGAAGTAGCTCATTTGCATTAATCATGGTGGGGAAGATGTGGGAGCAACGAGGGAGAGGTCACCAAAAGTATCGCCTGTTAGTATAGGCATGTTGTGCATGCCTAAACATGGTAATGCGGTGTATCCTCAAATCATGACAGATCACATTTGATGAGGATGCGGGGATCAGCACTCTCCTCTTCTTCAGAAGACTAGAATGCCATGGGATTCTTTACATCCAACTGAGGGTACAGATGGGGACCTCTGTCTACTGCCTCATCTGAAAGAAGTGCTTTAACTGTTGGACAAACTCAGTTAAAGCCTTGCTCTGATGGGTTGATGGGATTGGAAGGGGAAAATGCAGCTAGGTGATATGGGCTGAGGGTTTAAAGAAAAAAAGGAAAGGCCTGTGTAGCTGAAGCTGTTTGGAACTGGCTGATCGTTTAATGGTCTGTTAAATGCAAATGGCTGCACGTGCACCAGGAACCCTAATTAAAATAAATAATACAGTAACTTATCTGTATTTACAAAAAAAATTTGGCAAGGAGATTGCCTTCAAGGCAACATTGCAAGATCCAGTTAAGCAAAATCTTTAAGGGGCTTTGTGGAGAACTGATATAAACAGTCTGTCTACTTGGCACTAATTTAACATAACAGCCTTTTCATAATCAGTCTTCTGCAGAGATTAAAAAAAACAATCTTTGTGAAGAAAGATTTATACAAGGACTGCACTGTTTAAAGTCTTCAGAAATGATGCAGAAGTTATTTATTATTACAGGACTGGGGAAGGTTGAAGAAGGTATTGGTGCTGTTGGATTTCCTTTTCCAGACAGGTTGGGGGTTTGTTGGAGTGTGGGTCAAACGAAGCAAGAATTGTGTGAATATCTAACATGCAACTGAGTGACATACCAGTCCCCGCCAAAAAGAAATGATCATCAACCACACCGGAGAAGAATTTATGATGGCTTCTCTCGGCCTCATGTTGTAACTTCAAACTGGGTGTGCTTTGATAGCTTCTATGGTGATTTCTTTTTGGTGCTCATTCACCGATTGTAGTATTCACTGATGTGACCATAAATTAGGTTTCACCACAGATTGTACTTGTGTAAAACATGTTACAATCATTAAGCATTTATGGGTGCCACCCACAGACAGATTGGGTGAATAAATTACAAATATTTTTAATTTTTTTGAAAATTTAGTGTACCCAATTCATTTTTTCCAATTAAGGGGCAATTTAGCATAGCCAGTCCACCTACCCTGCACATCTTTGGGTTGTGGGAGAGAAACCCACGCAAACACGGGGAGAATGTGCAAATTCCATACGGACAGTGACCCAGAGCCGGGATCGAACCTGGGACCTCAGTGCCGTGAGGCAGCAATGCTAACCACTGTGCCACCGTGCTGCCCTATAAATTACAAATATGGTGAGGGAGGCGTGGACACGGGACTGGCCCAGAAAAGGAGATGGCTAGTCGGCGGGGCGTGGGGGGGGGGTGAGAGCCCCTCCAATCCGGCTGATAATGTGGAATGTGAGGGGCCTGAATGGGCCGGTGAAGAGGGCTCGAGTGTTCACGCACTTAAAGGGACTGAAGGCGGACGTGGCCATGCTCCAAGAGACACATCTGAAGGTGGCGGACCAGGTCAGGCTAAGAAAGGGATGGGTAGGACAGGTATTCCACTCGGGACTGGACGCGAAGAATGGAGGGGTGGCAAGATTGGTGGGAAAGCGGGTGTCATTTGAGGCCAAGACTATTGTAGCGGACAATGGAGGGCGATATGTAATGGTGAGCGGTAGGCTGCAAGGGATGTGGGTGGTGTTGGTAAACGCATACGCCCCGAACTGGGATGATGCAGGATTCATGAAGCGCATGTTGGGGTGCATTCCGGACCTGGAGATAGGAGGCCTGATAATGGGAGGGGACTTCAATACAGTGTTGGATCCAGCACTGGACCGCTCCAAATCAAGGACTGTAAAGAGGCCGGCGGCGGCCAAGGTACTTAGGGGGTTTATGGATCAGATGGGGGGAGTGGACCCATGCGGTTTGCAAGGCCGCAGGCCAGGGAATTCTCTTTCTTCTCCCATGTACACAAAGCCTACTCCTGGATAGATTTCTTTGTTCTGGGTAGGGTGCTCATCCTGAGGGTGGATGGGACGGAGTATTCGGCTATAGCCGTTTCAGATCATACCCCGCACTGGGTGGAACTGGAGCTGGGAGAGGAGAGGGACCAACGCCCGTTGTGGCGGCTGGATGTGGGACTGCTGGCGGACGAGGTGGTGTGTGGGAAGGTGAGGGGGTGTATCGAAAGGTACTTGGAGGCCAATGACAACGGGGAGGTGCGGGTGGGGGTGGTATGGGAGGCGTTGAAGGCGGTGATCAGGGGAGAGCTAATTTCCATTAGGGCTCATAGGGAGACGACAGAGGTTAGGAAAGGGAGAGGTTAGTGGGGGAGATTTTGAGAGTGGACAGGAGATAAGCAGAGGCCCCGGAGGAAAGATTACTTGGGGAAAGACGATGGCTCCAGACGGAGTTTGACCTGTTGACCACAGGGAAGGCGGAGGCACAGTGGAGGAAAGCGCAGGGGGCGACCTACGAGTATGGGGAAAAGGCTAGTCGGATGCTGGCACACCAGCTCCGTAAGAGGATGGCAGCGAGGGAAATAGGGGGAGTCAAAGATGGAAGGGGAGCCACGGTTCGGAGTGCGATGAAAATAAACGAGGTATTAAAGGCCTTTTATGAAGAGCTGTACAGATCCCAGCCCCCAGCGGGGGAAGAGGGGATGAGACGATTCCTAGATCAGCTGAGATTCCCGAGGGTGGAGGAGCAAGAGGTGGCTGGTCTGGGGGCAGCAATTGGGTTGGAGGAGCTGAGCAAGGGTTTGGGGAGCATGCAGGCGGGGAAGGCCCCGGGACCGGACGGATTCCCGGTGGAGTTCTGCAGGAAGTACGCAGACCTGTTGGCCCCGCTACTGGTGAGGATCTTTAATGAGGCAAGAGAGGAGGGGACCCTGCCCCCGACAATGTCGGAAGCGACAATTTCTTTGATCCTAAAGCGGGACAAGGACCCACTGCAATGTGGATCGTACAGGCCGATCTCGCTCCCCAATATGGATGCAAAGTTGCTGGCAAAAGTGCTGGCCACGAGGATCGAGGACTGTGTCCCGGGGGTAATCCACGAGGACCAGACGGGATTTGTAAAGGGCAGGCAACTAAACACCAATGTGCGGCAGCTCTTAAACGTGATAATGATGCCATCGGAGGAGGGAGAGGCAGAGATAGTGGCAGCTATGGACGCGGAGAAGGCCTTTGACCGAGTAGAGTGGGAGTACCTCTGGGAGGTGCTGCGTAGGTTTGGGTTCGGGGTAGGGTTTATCAATTGGGTTAAGCTCCTTTACAGAGCCCCGATGGCGAGTGTAGTGACGAACCGGCGGAGGCCGGAGTACTTTCGACTGTACCGAGGGACGAGGCAGGGGTGCCCCCAGTCCCCCCCTGTTGTTCGCATTGGCGATCGAACCATTGGCCATGTCATTGAGGGAGTCTAATAAATGGAGGGGGGTGGTCCGAGGGGGAGAAGAGCATCGGGTGTCGCTATATGCGGATGACCTGTTGCTGTATGTGGCGGATCCAATGGAGGGGATGGTGGAGGTCATGCAGACTCTAAGGGAGTTTGGGGAGTTTTCGGGCTATAAGCTCAATGTAGGGAAGAGTGAGCTCTTTGTATTACAGGCGGGGGACCAAGAAAGAGGGATAGGGGACCTACCGCTGAGGAAGGCGGAGGGGATCTTTCGGTATCTGGGGATCCAGATAGCCAGGAGTTGGGGGACCCTACATAAACTGAATCTGACGAGGTTGGTGGAGGAAATGGAGGAGGATTTCAAAAGATGGGACATGTTACCGCTCTCGCTGGCGGGTAGAGTGCAGTCGGTCAAAATGGTGGTCCTTCCGAGGTTTCTGTTTGTGTTTCAGTGCCTTCCCATTGTGATCACTAAGGCCTTTTTTAAGAGAGTAGGCAGGAGTATTATGGGGTTTGTGTGGGCGAATAAGACCCCGAGAGTGAGGAGAGGGTTCCTGGAACGCAGTAGGGACTGAGGAGGGTTGGCACTGCCAAACCTGGGGAGCTACTACTGGGCATCAAATGTGGTGATGATCCGCAAGTGGGTTATGGAGGGAGAGGGGGCGGCATGGAAGAGGATGGAGATGGCGTCCTGTAAAGGAACGAGCCTGGGGGCGTTGGTGACGGCACCGCTGCCGCTCTCGCCGACAAAGTATACCACGAGCCCGGTGGTGGCGGCAACGCTAAGGACCTGGGGCCAGTGGAGACAGCACCGGGGTGCAATGGGAGCATTGGTGTGGTCCCCGATCAGGGGTGACCACCGGTTTGTCCCGGGGAAGATGGATGGGGGGTTCCAGAGCTGGCATCGGGCGGGGATTGGAAGAATGGGGGACCTGTTCATCGACGGGACGTTTGCGAGCCTCGGGGCACTGGAGGAGAAGTTCGAGTTAACCCTGGGAAATGCCTTTAGATATATGCAGATGAGGGCTTTTGTGAGGCGACAGGTGAGGGCATTCCCGTTGCTCCCGGCACAAGAAGTTCAAGATAGGGTGATCTCGGGTGTATGGGTCGGGGAGTTCAAGGTGTCGGAAATACACCAGGAGTTGAAAGAAGAGGGGGAAGCGCTGGTAGAAGAGTTGAAGGGTAAATGGGAGGAGGAGCTGGGGGAGGAGATCGAGGAAGGTCTGTGGGCTGATGCCCTAGGTAGGGTTAATTCCTCCTCCTCGTGTGCCAGGCTCAGCCTGATACAATTTAAGGTGATCCACAGAGCGCACTTGACGGGGGCGAGGTTGAGTAAGTTCTTTGGGGTAGAGGACAGATGTGGAAGATGCTCAGGGAGCCCGGCGAACCATGTCCATATGTTTTGGTCATGCCCGGCACTGGAGGGGTTCTGGAGAGGAGCGGCGGGAGCAATATCTCAGGTGGTGAAAGTTCGGGTCAAGCCAAGCTGGGGGCTAGCAATATTTGGAGTAGTGGACGAACCGGTAGTGCAGGAGGCGAAAGAGGCCGGCATTCTGGCCTTTGCGCCCCCAGTAGCCCGGCGAAGGATCTTGCTAATGTGGAAGGAGGCGAAGCCCCCCAGCCTGGAGGCCTGGATAAATGATATGGCTGGGTTCATAAAGTTGGAGAGGATTAAGTTCGCCTTGAGAGGGTCTGCGCAGGGGTTCTACAAGCGGTGGCAACCGTTCCTACACTATCTCGCGGAGCGTTAGAGGAAGTTCGGTCAGCAGCAGCAGCAACCTTGGGGGGGGGGGAGGGAACGTCCTGGGAGGGGGAGGGGAGGGGTAGGGGAAAGGGGGGACTGCCTGGGAGGGTGGATGAGCAAGAGATAACATGAAGCGTTGGGGAAACTGGCACGTACGGGTGAGGGCCAGTGTATAAAGCTGTGTAAATATATCATTTTGCCGTGAATATATCTTGCTCTGCGCGATTTCTCGTTTTCTTTTGTTACGAGGGGGGGTGGTTATTGTTTGTAAGGGAGAAAAATTGTGTTAAAAAACTTTAATAAATATATTTTTTAAAATAAAATAAATTACAAATATAAAGAGAAAATGCTGGAGTTACTTTCCAATGCGGGTAGCATCTGTGGAGAGAGAAACAGAGTTAACAGATAGAAGTTTCCTGACCTTGTGGAGACAGGGTGCAGGTGAGGGGGCTGTTGGGGAGTGGGGCAGGAAAATAGTGGGGAGCTGTGCTGAGACAGCTCCCTGATATACTCCCTTTCTTCAGGAAAGTCCAGAGTGATTCGCCTGCATTTTCACACTGGAGTGGGGACATAGCCCCATTATTGGAGAATCCTGCCCCTTCTGTCATTTAAAAAAAATAATTCTTGGATGTAGGCATCACTGACAAGGCCAGCATTTATTACCCATCCTAGAAAGTGCTTGAGTAAGTGGTGTTGGACTGCTTTCTTGAATGGCTACAATCTTGTATGGTAATGGGTGGCACGGTAGCACAATGGTTAGCACTGCTGCTTCACAGCCAGGGTCCCAGGTTCGATTCCCACTTGTGTCACTGTGCGGAGTCTGCACGTTCTCCCTGTATCTGCGTGGGTTTCCTCCGGGTGCTCTGGTTTCCTCCCACAAGTCCCGAAAGACGTGCTGTTAGGTAATTTGGACATTCTGAATTCTCCCTATGTGTACCCGAACAGGCGCCGGAATGTAGCGACTAGGGGCTTTTCACAGTAACTTCATTGCTGTGTTAATATAAGCCTACTTGTGACAATAAAGTTTAAGAAAGAAAAAGGAAAAAGAGTAATGGTCCTCTCACAGTGTTGTTAGGTCGGCAGTTCCAGGATCTTGACCCAGCGGCCATGAAGGAACAATGATATATGTCCAACTTGGGATGGTGCATGACTTAGAACCTGCAGGTGATGATGTTCCCATGCACATGCTTCCCTTATTCTTCGAGGTGGTAGAGGTCATGGATTTGAATCTGTAGCCACCAGGGTTGGACAATTCCCGACGTAAAATGGAGAACAGCAAAGGCTCAAGGGAAATTCAGCCAACACAGGCAGAAACTAGCAGGTGCAACCTTACTGTGCATTAAACTCTGTAAAAGCCCAGACAGCATCGATACAAGCAGCCATCTGCATAATAATGTAGCAGCCATCTACATACTAATGAGCGATCCCCGGGAACAATCAAAACATTTAAGGTAAACAAGGCCAAGTCAGACTCCCCGGCGCCAGTAGGCGCCAACACAAAAGAGGTTAACGGACACCTAAAGACCGCCCATCGATCAGGGAACTGCTCCAGTATTGGAGAAATCGAACCAAGTGATTGGAACGAAGTCCAATCGCTTGGAACCAGGTACAGGGTCCGCCCCGAAAGGCGGGAAGCCCCTGGGGACTATAAAGCAAAGGCCCCAAGTTCAAATCATCCTTCTTGACAGGGTCACTCAGCAACGCGAACCAACCCTTGACAGTGACCTGTTCAGCTGCCGCCAAAAGACCGTAAGTCTCAAGTCAACGCTCGCTACGAGATAGGCGCTCCTAGCTACCAGTCCATACCAACCTTTGAATCCCGCAGACTCAGAACCCGAACGAAAGGCCATTTGTTCCTCTGACCTGGTGGGCCAGTCCGACGCTAAGTATAGGCCTGTTAGTTATAGAAGTAGTTTAGAAAGTAGCGTTTATTCATGAGTAGATTTGACTGTGTGTAAATAAATGTGCATTGATTTGAATCTTACTAATTGGGGTATTGAGTTATTGATCTTTACTTGAACTTGAACCTCGTGGCGGTATCGTAAAGATACCTGGCGACTCGAGAGCAAAGGTTATAAAACAGAGCCAATTGAACCAACCAAAAGTTAGCAACATATTACTGGCGACACCGCCGGGACCCATGCTAGAAGTGGCTTCACCACTCCGGGAGAACCCAAAAATTTGAATTAGAGATCCAATTGGGAACAGAAAACCACAAGTGTTCAAGCAGCTCTGATCAATCCTCATAATTCGGAAGTGTGTTAAATGCATGCGTAACTAACAGGGCGATAAGGTAAACTGATAGATTTTTTGTTGCGACAAAACTGTCGGGAGTTTGTATTCTGGAAAATAGCGAAAGCTGTACCCGTAATTACAGCACCACCTTAATACCCCTTGTTCCAAATTTTAAGAAAGTATTCAGAGAGGAAAGATGGCAATGCAGGCAATGCAACGCCTTGTGAACCCCGAAGAATTCCTGGTCGCAGCGACCAGCAGCAGTAGAGTAGGACAGTGTCCCGTATGGGAAGAGGAAATCAGGAAGTACCTCAAAGGGAAAGGATGGCCCCTTTGGAGTGAATTCTGTAACAATGAGGAAACAGGTCCCGGAAGTATAGGACATACTTGCGGAGAACCTGAGTGAGATTCACAAGAAGAGCTTAGGAAAAGCTCGCAAGCCGATGGCAATCGTGTCCTGCTTGGCACAATTGCGAGGCACAGAGAAGGTCGTTAGGACGCTCCGGAAAGAGATAGAAGGCATACATCGAATGAGCAAGTTCGATGTCAGTGAGGTAGAAAGCGAGAACGTAGAGTTAAGGAGGAAGTTGGCAGCAAAAGACGGAGAGGTGGATGATGCCAAGTGGGCACACCAGTCTTGTCTGGCGCACCTAAGCAGCTTCCAGTCCCTGTACGAAAAGGCCTATCAGGACACGCAACGTGCAGTCCTGGTCTGAGAGGAAACCGAGAAGCAGGTAGAGGCATTGCAGAGGCAGTGTAGTGACCTGAAGGCAGCGTTAAGAGCACTCCATGCTGCCACCACGGAGCAAAGACAAAGCTCATTAGACCACGCAAAGTGCCGGAAGCAGATTGCAAAACTGCAATCTCTGCTTTCAGTTCAAAAAGGGTTCCAGGAAACCTTTGGATCACAGTTAGACGAGGAAGACGGCCCTGATTGGGAAGAGTTAAATGAGACAGCGCAGAGATATGTTCAGGGAACATGTGCGCAGGGAAAGCCCCAGAAGGAAAAAGCGCCCCAACCCCCCACAGAGCAGATAGTTCAGGCTCCAATGAACCCAGTAACCACCCACCGCACAGCCACATCGGACGACATGGAATTTCTGTACACCACCCCCTTAACAGTGACCCAATTACGGGATGCGTGCGAGAAAATCACACCGTTCCTCCCCACCTCAGACCCCCACCACTTCTTTGCCAGAGTAAAGCAGCAGGCGACCATGTACGGCCTGGATGAGCGAGAGCACGTGAAGCTCACAGTTTTGAGTTTAGACCCTTCGGTTGTAGCAGCCCTTCCCGACCCACAGAATGTAGGAGGAGGCACCCTTGCAGAAATGCACACCGTGATCCTAGACACGATCGGGTATAACCGGGGTGACCCCAAGCACCCCACAGCGTTTGCTGGACGCTTGTGGATCCATTTCGCAGCAGTTTTCGGAGACTTAGACCGCACCCATTTGTCCCCAGACAACATGGCCAAATGGACCCGCACCCTTATCTCCCATGCCACAGAAACAGGACAAAAATCTTGTGCGAATTATGATCCCTCAGAGGAGGCTCATAATGAGAAATGGGTCGTAAAAAGATTGTCACGCACCTGGGAGCAATCTGTTCAAAACAAACCCACCAACAAAAATCCCGAAGACCAGCAGGCAGAAGCAGACATACACGCAGTTAAGGCACACCAGGACCCTGCATGGGTAAATGAAGGCAGGAACAGCCCCCCACAGAAACTACAGGAGTGTTACAACTGTGGCCATTTAGGACACTTTGCACGAGAGTGCAATGCCCCACGAAAGCCACAGAAAACCCAGCAGGCAGGCACCCAGAATAAGAATAAGACAGAGCCCATACATAGTGTGAGCACCCGTTCAGATCAGATGGACCTGAACGGAACGGACTGACGGTGTTCGGGCTCCCCCAGTTGGGTCTGCGACACCCTTTGGGATAGGTCCGGCCGACCAGTAGTTGCAGCAAAAATACGGGGACAGCCCATTGAGTTTCTCTGGGACACAGGAGGGCCCCGCACCACAATAAATTCCTCCACCATGTTTCAAAAGGACATGTGGCCCACCACAGCCACCATCACCCTCAGCGGCTTTACAGGCCACTCACGGCAGGGACACATCACAGCCCCTGTACCCATTCAAATCGGCAACATCACCTCCAAGCACCCCATAGTTTTAGTCGATCTACCCCACACAGCAGAACACATTTTAGGCATAGACTTTATGAATTCCCACAACCTATCCTTTGATCCAGTCAACCAATGTGTCTGGAAAATGGCAAAATCTGCAAGAGCCCCCGCAACGCTCAACATAGGAGAATATGCAAACTAAATTAGCGCAGTAGGCAAATTTTGGTTTGACTCAACTACGATTAGCATGGACAAGCAGGTTAGGGCAGTTTTACAAAAGAACAGGACAGCATTCGCGACCCACAAACACGATTGTGGCCGGATGACTGGTTCAGTACAAATCACAGGACCTGACCCTAGACCCCAAAAGCAATATGAAATGAAAAAAATGAAATGAAATGAAAAATGAAAATCACTTATTGTCACAAGTAGGCTTCAAATGAAGTTACTGTGAAAAGCCCCTAGTCACCACATTCCAGCGCCTGTTCAGGGAGGCTGTTACGGGAATTGAACCGTGCTGCTGGCCTGCCTTGGTCTGCTTTCAAAGCCAGCGATTTAGCCCTGTGCTAAACAGCCCCTAATATGGATTTCCCCAAGAGGCAGAAGGAGAAATCGCAAAAGTTATCGACAGCTTATTAGAGCAGGGCGTACTTAGATCAGTAGCCTCCACTAATAATGCCCTGATTTGGCCAGTGAGAAAGCCCGATGGATCATGGCGACTGACCATCGATTACCGGGAACTCAACAAAATCACCCCCACAGTAGCCACAAGTCCCGAGACCATGCTCAAGCAGGGACTCAATTCCCGATACTTCACGGTTTTGGACATCAGTAATGGATTCTGGTCCATTCCATTGGCAAAGGCGTGCCAGTACAAATTTGCCTTCACCTTTAAAAACCAACAGTTCTGCAAACCGGCGCCAGCAGGAGCCAACGCAAAAGAGGTTGACGGACACCTAAAGACCACCCATCTATCAGGGAACCGCTCCAGTATTGGAGAAATCGAACCAAGTGATTGGAACGAAGTCCAATCACTTGAAACCAGGTACGGGGTCCGCCCCGAAAGGCGGGAAGCCCCTGGTGACTATAAAGCAAAGCCCCCCCAAGTTCAAATCGTCCTTCTTGACAGGGTCACTCAGCAGTGCGAACCAACCCTTGACAGTGACCTGTTCAGCTGCCGCCAAAAGACCGTAAGTCTCAAGTCAACGCTCGCTACGAGATAGGCGCTCCTAGCTACAAGTCCATACCAACCTTTGAATCCCGCAGACTCAGAACCCGAACAAAAGGCCATTTGTTCCCCTGACCTGGTGGACCAGTCCGAAGCTAAGTATAGGCCTGTTAGTTATAGAAGTAGCTTAGAAAGTAGCGTTTATGCATGAGTAGATTTGACTGTGTGTTAATAAATGTGCTTTGATTTGAATCTTACTAATTGGTGTATTGAGTTATTGATCATTACTTGAACTTGAACCTCGTGGCGGTATCGTAAAGATACCTGGCGACTCGAGAGCAAAGGTTATAAAACAGAGCCAATTGAACCAACCAAATGTTAGCAACAAATCATGACAACTCAGGTAGAAGCAAGGTGGGTGACACAGTGGTTAGCACTTCTGCCTCACAGTGTCAGGGGCCCGGATTCAATTCCAACCTTGGGTGACTGTCTGTGTGGAGTTTGCACATTCTTCCCGAGTCAGCATGGGTTTCCTCCAGGTGCTCCGGTTTCCTCCCAAAATCCAAAGATATGCAGGTTAGGTGAATTGGCCATGATAAAATTGCCTCTAAGAGATGTGCAGGTTAGGTGCAGTTACATGGATAGGGTGGGGGCATAGGGTAGGGTGCTCTTTGAGAGGGGCAGAGCAGACTTGATGGGCCGAATGGCCTCCAAACTCACTGTATAGGGATTCTATGATTCTGAGCACAATTTGTGAAACATTAGCTTCATCAATACCTTTGTATAAGGTCAATAGTAAGATGAAGAATGGACCTTGATCTTCAATGCAGCACATAAATTGAACACTAAAGTTGACGTGCTAAGCCTGAATTGCACTCCTTTGGTACTTCTCTCGCAACCTTTAAAAATCATTGTGCAGTGTCTTCGGACATTGTCTACATTAAAAGTGAAATAGGGTCATCCAGGGACTAAACTGCGGTGAAGTGTGGAGAATGATGGAGCTGGTCAGTTGGAGAATGCAGAAGAGTAATAAAGACATTCTCAGGATGGTGGCGGGGGAAAGAAGATCTTTCACGAGTATCATCAAAAAAATGAAACAAGGGTGTATTTGCCTGTTCTGAGGCATGGGAACTTGCTGAAGGAGCTGGTTGAAAGAAGATTAGAGGGATAGAGTATCATTTGGAGTTAGGTGACATCAGTATGTTAATGGAAGCTAACAAGTGTTTCCTCTGAACACCATGCATTATTATTCAACAGATGTGTTGTAATTTAACGGTTATGTCTCTCCTCTACAAATTCAGAAGGGCTGAACTGATAATCCACCATGAATGTGATCATATCCACCATAATCCTATCATACAGAAGCTGAATTCAGTTTATAGTTGATCATGAAGCTGACAGATTGCAGCTAAAACCCAACTCATTCACCAATTACCTTTTAAGGAAGGAGAACCTACCATGCTTATACAATCTGGCTCATATGTGACTTCAGTCCCACACCAATGTGGCTGACTGCTCTTTGAAATAGCCTAATAATTTGGCATTGTGAAATCACTCTTGACACATGGACTATTCAAGAAGATCACCCACCACCCCAGGTCAACTAGGAATAGACAATAATTGTTGACTTTTCATTGATGCCCACATCCTGGGAATGAACAGAAAAGTTGCCAAGTTCAGTCCTGGTAACGTTGTGTGTACATAGTGGGGAGAAAGGGAGAATGTATGAAATAGGAGCAGGGTTTGGCCATTATCAAACCTACTGCACCATGCAATAAAATCCACTGGGTCCTGTCCACACATTCCTTGATTCTGAATGGGCTATTTGAGGTGGCTGAGAAAGCAGAGAAATATTTGGAATGGAAAACCATCTGGAGGTCTGAGGGAGAATAAGGGCATCAAAGACAAAAGGAAGGTCATCACATAGGTAGGACAAGGGGAAAGATCGGGATTTCAGGTGGTACTCACAGTAGGGCCACAGGATGAGTTTTTCCAGGGATTCAACCCTTTCTCCAGACAGTCCTGGCAAGTGGAGACTGGAACCCTTGCTCTGAATTCTTGCTGATACATTTCTTCAGATTGGATTAAATCGCTCAGTCAACTAATGTGTGTTCCAGAATAACACTAACAGCACATGTTTGGTTTGATTTCAAGCTGAGACCTGTCCCCTCACCCTGTCTCCTCACCCTGGGCAGGATTCTCCTCTGATCACCAACGCTGAAATCGCATTCGGCGATCGGGCGAAGAATCCCTGTTTATGCTGGAATCAGGGATGGCGTCGCTTTCGCGATGCTCCACCCCCTCAAAAACAGCGTACTTGGGGAGTACGCTGCACATGTATGGACGGCCTCAGGACGTCCCCTGAGGCCCTCCCCAGATGCTCCGCCCTCGATGGGCCGATTCCCGACGGCATGGGACATGTGCGCTCACACCGTTCAAGGACCTCGCATGGTGGCTGCGGTCTGAATCCCGCCACAGTCGGGGGAAAGCTGTTTCGCTGGCAGAGGTTGCTTCGGCGAGGGCTGGGGGGGACTGGTGGAGGGTGGTCTGGGTGTGGCGAGGCTGGTTACAGGGGGGCAATTTTTGTCAGGCTGGGACCACGCGTGGCCGGTGCCATGTTGCATGGCGCAGCTGCCGCAGGCCTCCACCGTACGCATGCGCGGCTACGGACCCAGACATCCTCCAGCCGTATCCGCAGGTAAAGCAGCTGCGCAGCTGCTAGCCCCCACCGGACGGAGGATTGGTGCGGGGCAGTGCCGACTTTCTGGTCGTAAGACCAAACTGATTCTGCGGCTACGTCCGCAGGATTGGAGAATCCAGCCCCCTGTCCCTGAAACTGGAAGGCTCAGCAGACAATGAGCCAAGGACGTTCCTTTTGACAGAGCACAGATTAAGGAACAATTTTTGGGCAAAGCCAAACAAATTTAGGAGTCTATAAGTTCCAGGATTTTGACTCGTGACAGTGCAGGAACGGTGATATATTTCCAAGTTAGGATGGTAAGTGGCTTGGAGGGGAACCTGCAGGTTGTCAAGTTCGTGATGAATATAAGAATTTCTTTTTTTTTAATGTATTTTATTAAAGACATATATCAAAACAGGTTTAATCCATAAACACCTTGGGAAACATACTTCCCAGCAATCAACTATACAGTCTGTACAAATGTTTTCCCCATCCCCCCCCCCCCCCCTCCCACCCCTGCAATGAACAGCTCCTCAAACACGGTCACAAACATCCCCCACCTGTTCTCAAACACCTCTCCAGAGCCCCTTAACTCATACTTTATCTTCTCCAACTACAGAATGTCAAACAGGTCACCCAACCAAGCTGCTACCCCCGGTGGCGATGCCGACCGCCACTCCAGTAAAATTTGTCGCCGTGCAATCAGAGAGGCGAAGGCCATGACATCGGCCTTCCTCCTCTCCATGAGTTCCGGCTTCTCTGAAACCCCAAATATCGCCACCAAAGGGTCCTGGTCCACCTCCTCCTCCACTATCCTGCCTAAGACGGCGAACACTCTTGCCCAGAATGTTCCCAATTTTTCGCAACCCCAAAACATGTGCACATGATTCGCTGGCCCCCGCCCACACTCTCACACTCATCTGCTACCCCCTGAAATAACCCACTCATTCTCACCCGAGTCATATGCACCCTGTGCACCACCTTAAACTGTATCAGGCTCATCCTTGCACAGGAGGAGGTCCCTTTTACCCTACGGAGTGCCTCACTCCATACTCCCCAATTGATCTCCCCTCTCAACTTCCCTTCCCATTTCTCCTTGATCTTCACCACCCGCTCGCCTCCCTGCTCCCCCAGCCACTTGTATATATCCCCAATTCTTCCCTCCTCTTCCACATCCGGAATCAGCAGTCGCTCCAGCAGGGTGTATCCTGGCAATCTAGGGAACCACCTTTTGCAAAAAGTCCCTAACTTGCAGATACCTGAACTCACTCCCTCTTGGCAGCTCTACCCTCTCCCTTAGCTATTCCAGACTGGCGAACCCTTCCTCCAAATACAAATCCATCACCTTGGCCAGCCCCACTTACCTCTACCTGCTGTCTACACTATCCATCCCCAGGCTCAAACCCATGATTCTCGCACAGCGATGTTAGAACCAACATCCCTTCCACCCTAAAATGCCTCCTGAACTGATTCCATATCTTAACCGTGGACTGCACCACCGGGCTCCCTGAATTCCTACTCAGAGCCATTGGCAATGCTGCTGTGACCATAGCCCTCGAACTAGACCCCTTACAAGATTCCTCCTCCATCCTAACCCACTCCACTCCTTCTCCCTCCCACCATCGCCGCACCTTATCCACATTCGCTGCCCAATAATAATGAAGTAGGTTCGGCAATGCCAACCCCCCCCCCCCTTCCCCGCCCCGCCCCCCCCCCCCCCCCCCCCGCCTTGCTGCCTCTGCCTCTGTAGCAGGGTCCTCCTGACCCTCGGTGCCTTCCCCGGCCAAACAAAGTCCGAAATGATCATGTCCAATTTCCGAAAGAAGGCCTTTGGTATAAAGATCGGGAGAGCCTGAAAAATAAACAAGAATCTTGGCAGAATATTCATTTTCACCACTTGGATCCTCCCCGCCAACATTAAGTGCAGTGTCTCCCATCTCTTACGATCCTCCCTGGCTTCCTCCACCAGCTTCGTTAAGTTCCACTTATGGAGCCCCGTCCATAGGAATTTCAGATATATTGTATTATTGGTATTTGGTGCAGTAAAGATTAAAAGCCTGGGTTGGTACATAACTGCTGAATGTTATTTTAAAAATCTTAGTTTGAAAGATAACTAAGTTTTGGAGATGGGATGCAATTAAAGCATTGTAAAAGGCTTGGGCTCATGGAATGTTGTTTGGAATAAGGGGATTCCCTGTGGATTTAATTACATTTTAGCTTGGTAAGATGATGTGATTACTGGGAGGAGCCAAGGTATCAGGCTTTTTGCAGAAAAGCAGTGTGTTAGTTGAGAGTGAGTTAAAGATGTGAGCAGAAGTCAAGCATCTCAGTTCAGTTAAAGGGTATATCTGTAGCTAGATTAGCAGTTTCATTCCAAGCAGTTCAGAAGAATGTAATTAGAAGATAAACTGAAACAAGCTGAAGCAGCTTCTGAAGAAATATATCAGAGTTTCTGCATGGTTCTGACAGGAGTCAGATCTATTCTTTAAAGCAGTGTCAAACAATCTCTCTTTCTCAAAGTAGATTATCCAGACCTCTCTGTAAAGCAGGTATTCTTGAGAGTTAACTATATTTACTAGTGGATTGAGAGCTGTGTGGTTTATTTGTTATTTGAGTGGGAATAAAGATAGCAGTTAAGGGTTACTGTACCACTGTATTGATTAGCATTCTTCAAGGAGTGATTGTAAGCTATTTTCTGGTGTGATGTTAAAGACATTTTAATACTGTTTTAGTAATAAAGTTTGTTTTAATATACCGTATCCCTATTTCTTAGTTAAATCACTCCTGGAGTAAGGTATCATTTCCTCACAGTCTTACAAAATTAAAATAAAATATTGGCATTTCTGTCCAGTATCCTAGCTACTGTTGGGATGTGGTCTGGGATTATAATATGTCCTCATGTATCTGCTGCCCTTGTCCTCCTTGGTTGTAGAGGTTGTGAGTTTGGAAGATGCTGTCAAAGGAACCTTGGTGAGTTTCTGCAGTGCTTCTTGTAGATGGTGCACACTGCTTCCAATTTGCATTAGTTTTGGAGGAAGTGAATGTTGAAGGTATTGGATGGGGTGTCAATCAAGTGGGCTATTTTTGTCCTGGATGGTGTTGAGCTTCCTGAGCGTTATTGGAGCTGCATTCATCCAGACAAATGGAGAGTATTTCACCATTCTCATAACTTGTACCTTGTAGATGATGGATAAACATTGGGGAGTCAGGAGGTAGGTGAGTTACTCTCAGCAAAATTTACTGCCTCTGACCTGCTAGCCACAGTATTTATATGGCTGGTCCAGTTCTGTTTCTGGTCAATGGTAACCCCCCAGGATATTGAGAGTGGCGGATTCAGCGATGGTAATGCCATTTAATGTCAAGGGGTGATGGCTAGATTCACAATTATTGGAGATGGTCATTGCTTGCCATTTGTGTGGCATCAGTGTTACTTGCATTTAACAGCCAAAACCTGGATATTGTCCAGGTCTTGCATTTGGGCATGGGCTGCTTCAGTGTCTGAGGAGTTGAGAATGGTGGTGAATATTGTGCAATCATCAGCGAACATCCCCACTTCTGACCTTATGATGGAGGGAAGGTAATTGATAAAGCAGCTGAAGATAGTTGGGCCTAAGACACTGAGGAGTTCCTGCAGCGATGTCCTGGAACTGAGATGATTAACCTCCAACACCCATCTTCCTTTGTGCCAGGTATAACTCCAACCAGTGGATAGTTTTCTATTCCTATTAAGTCCAGCTTTGCTCAGGCTCCTTGATGCCACACTCAGTCAAATGCTGTCTTGATGTCAATGGCTGTCGCTCTCACCTCACCTATTGAGTTCAGCTCTTTTGCCCATGTTTCGACTGAGACTGTAATGAGGTCAGGAGCTGAATGACCCTGGCAGAACTCAAACTGAGCATCAATGAGAAGGTTATTGCTGAGTAAGTGCCGCTTAATAGCAACGTCGGTGACCCCTTCCATCAATTTATTGGGGGGAATAGTAGATGTGCATTTAAGGAGACACTGTGATCTTTATAAATGACTTGGATGAGGAAGTGGAAGGGTGGGTTAGTAAGTTTGCCGATGACATGAAAGTTGGGGGAGTTGTAGATAGTATTGAGGGTCGTTGCAGGTGACAGCAGGACATTGACAGGGTGCAGAACTGGGCTGAGAAGTGGCAGATGGAGTTCAACCATGATAAATGTGAAGTGATTCATTTTGGAAGGTTGAATTTCAATGCTGAATACAGGCTTAAAGGCAGGATTCTTGGAAGTGTGGAGAACAGAGGGATCTTGGGGTCCACGTCCATAGATCCCTCAAAGTTGCCACCCAGGTTGATAGGGTTGTTAAGAAGGCATATGTTGTGTTGGCTTTCATTAACAGGGGGATTGAGTTTAAGAGCTGCGAGGTTTTGCTGCAGCTTTATAAAACTCTAGTTAGACCACACTTGGAATATTGTGTCCAGTTCTGGTCGCCTCATTATAGGAAGGATGTGGATGCTTTGGCGAGGGTACAGAGGAGATTTACCAGGATGCTGCATGGAAAGGAGGGCATGTCTTTTGAAGAAAGATTGAGGGAGCTAGGGCTTTTCTCACTGGAGCGAAGAAGGAAGAGAGGTGACTTAATAGAGGTGTACAAGGTGACGAGAGGCATGGATAGAGTGGATAGCTAGAGACTTTTCCCCAGGGTGAAAATGGCTGTCACGAGTGGACATATTTTTATGGTGATTGGAGGAAGATATTGGGGAGATGTCAGAGGTAGGTTCTTTACACAGCGTGTGGTGGAATGCACAGCCAGCAGAGGTGGTGGAGTCAGAGTCATTAGGGACATTTAAGCGGCTCTTGGCTCTTGGCACATGGACAGCAGTAAATTGAAGGGGTGTAGGTTAGGTTGACCTTAGATTAGGATAAATGGTCGGCACAACATCGTGGGCCGAAGGGCCTGTACTGTGCCGTACTGTTCTATGTTCTATGTTTTATAAGAACCTGGAAAAATCCCAGACTCATAACTGCCACATGATTAAGGATTTACAAGCCTGCATACGCAGTAGACCTCTGTATGGCGCTGAGACTCAAACTATGTAACAGAAGGAGAAACACATTGCTTAAAAAGGATTGTAAGCATAGAATTCCCAATATGGTAGTTCTACAACTTTCTAACTCAGAAAGTACTATGCCAATGCCCAGCAATGTCAACTACAATGGCTCGGCCAAACCTACCAAAGGATGCATTATATTGATGCTGGTAGTAGACCCTTTGGCCAGCGAAAACTCAGATACAAGGATTATGCGAGCAAGACATTATTTCATGCCAGATTGACTTCAACAACCAGGAACATTCTCCACATAACTGAAGCACTTGGTGAAATTTATGATACCGCCACGAGGTTCAAGTCCGAGTAATGATCAATAATCCAATACACCGATTAGTAAGATTCAAATCAAAGCACATTTATTATATACAGTAATCGCTACTCATGCACAAATTCTACGTCTAACAGGCCTATACTTAACTTCGGACTGGCCCACCAGGTCAGGGGAACAAATGGCCTTTCGTTCAGGTTCTGAGTCTGTGGGATTCAAAGTTGGTACGGATTGGTAGCTAGGAGCGCCTATCTCGTAGCGAGCGTTGAATTAAGACTTACTTCTGTCGGGAGTCACTGCACCGGTCATGGTCAATGTTGGTTCGTGTTGCTGGGTGACCCGGGCAGGACGCAGAGGTGAAGAGAGCTGAAGACAGCGTAATTTGAACTTGGGGCTTAACTCTTATAGTCCCCAGGGGCTTCCCACCTTTCGTAGCGGACCCTGTACCTGGTCCCAAGTGATTGGACTTTGTCCCAATCGCTTGGTTCGATTTTCTCCAATACTGGAGCGGTTCCCTGATCGATGGGCGGTCTTGAGGTGCTCGTTCACCTCCTTTGTGTTGGCTCCTGCTGGCGCCGAGGAGTCTGGCTTTGCTTTGTGTGTCCAAAATGTTACTTCTTGTTCCTGGGGATTGCTCATCAGTATGCAGATGGCTGCTACTTTGTTATGCTGATGGTCACTGGTATCGATGTTGTCTGGCCTTTTCAGAGGTAAATACACAGCAAACCTGCAACTGCTGGTTTCTGTCTATGTTGGCTGACTTTCCCATCAGCCTTTGCTGTTCACCAATTTTAATCGGGAGTTGGTCAATTTAGGTGGCTACAAGCCCTCCTTGTGATCCTAACGCGAAGCGTGAAGGATCACATAACTACGTTGCTTTCCATTCCCTGACCTGGGGGGCACTCCTTTCATGGCCTCTACACTGACCATAACTATGCAAAAAAATTTTAACTGACAATTCTAAGGGGCGCTATGTCAAACAGGGACATGCATTACAAAACAAAAAAATGGGAACCTCTAACTATTCTTAATACACTACACTCACTTAAACATTTCATCACTCTAACTTCCTCAACCATACAAACAAAATCATAGCAGTTTATACACATTTTTCCTGGCTTGGCAGTCAAGCTCAGGATCGTACAATTGCTCATGAACATTTCTTTACATTTCTTTATTTGCAATAAAACCGCAAATGAATGCTCGTTATTATAGATCGCGGGGGTCGGGGGTCTGGTCGTATCCGAAGATAGGGGATCTGATCCTATATACCGGCGTGCGAGCGCGGTAGGCTCTCCTCCATTTTCTTAGACGCATAGTCTGTACGATGCAGCAGAGTATCGCCAATATCAGCAAGGTTTCTATTACATAGGACAGGCAGTACCAGGTTATAAACCTGTCACACCAAGGTGGTGTGGCGTCGCTGGTGACTGGGCTCTGGGTACTGTGGGGAAGTGAAACATTAACGGCTGGGGGGCTTGAGATCATGGGGTTCGCGTTCACGCGCAACCAAATGTCCATTGTGATGATGAACCATCTGAAGGAAGTCCTCATGGTGAGTCTTCTTTCCCTTCTCCTCTCTTCGGTCCTGGAGCTTCTGGAGTTCTGTGGAATCAAGCATAGTGTCTGTAACTATCTTGATTTAACATCTCGTATGATAGTCTGTCTGTCCTGTAGTGCCAATTACTCCCTTTATAATTGGTCACTTAGTGACTCCCTCATTTTTTTTTCCAAAAACCGAATTTTAGGACAAGACACACTTTCAAATAATGAACCAGTGTGGGCCGTCTCGCAGACTGTGAGAACTACCATCCAAATGTTTCTGGATGTAAATAGCAGAGGGTTGGCAACCTAAGGGTTACCTGAAGCAAACTAAAACTTTTTGAACTAAAATTTCCAAAATGAGGTGCGTATGGGCCGCGACGGGTAAGAGTTGGATGGAGTCCCCGGGTAGGACGGCTACCAATGCAGTGTCTCCCCTACCCGAGCGTAGTTGACCAGAGGGGAGGTTCCCAGGCAGGGTGGGTCCCAAGCCGTTTCTCCACTGCCTGAGCAACCAACAAGAATGGGCAAGAAATGTAGTCATCGTGGTGGGGCTGCCGTATTGGTCCCTTCCTTGAACCAGAAGAGCAGTTATGAACGGGGGTCTGGGTTTCCGTCTACAGCCGAGTTCCGCTGAACTGGCGTCTGGGACCTTTCCAAGTCTCTGTGGGCAAGTCCTCAGAGGTTTTGGCCAAAAAGGCGTGGGGCTGTGGAAAAAAAAAAATTTGCTGTCTGTCAAACAACATTTAACAAACTTACAAACAACATAAAACATGCTGCAGGTTCCATCAGAAAGGACGCCGTTTTCTCCCAAGCGGTTCCTTTTGAAACATCATCTGGACACCTCAGTTATCGGTTGCGAACAGGACCGCAAAGGGGTTCTCGTTCTGGGAGTCAGACTCAAGGTCGTCATCTTCTCCCGGATGCCAAACTCTTGAATGTATTAAGGTTGCTAGGGCTGCATGATGTGATTTGGGGTTGCTCTCGTCGTTTCGGACGAGTCTGTATGAGTTGTCTCTGTGCCAATAGGTGGTGTCTAGTTGTGTGGGGACGGAATCGTGGTCGTCATGGTAGGTCGGTGGTCGATGGTGGGGTTTGTTTAGGAAAGTGATCATGAAGGGATCACTCGGATCGTAGTCGGATTCGCTGGGTGTGGGTCCTGTGGCATGGGGATAGTAGGGAGGCGTGCTGTGGCTATCGTCCGAGTCACAGTCGCTGTCTCTGCTGCTGCAGTCGGTGGGCGTTCCGGGGCGGAGTGTATATTTAGGGGGTGGAGTCGAGGTTGAGTCCGTGGCTGGGCTGGACGTTTTGGGGGATGGTAGGGTTACGTTGGCTGTGGGCGGGGTGTGGTCTGCTGCGTCGAGCATGACGTGGTGTGCGTGGTTAGACTGTGTTCCATATGCCTTCAGCTGGTTCATATGGAACCACGCAGTCTTACCGTTGGGATACTTTATCTTGTATACGGAAGGGCTTACTTTGTCCGCAATGGAGTACGGACCCGAGTACTTTGGTGACAGGAATGTGCTGGGGTTATATACGGAGAGCATGACTTGCTGTCCTAGACTGTACTCAGTTGCATGCACTGTCTTGTCGAAACAAGCCTTGCTCTGTTTCTTCCTTGTGCCCAATTTCACTGCGGCTGCTAGCTGAGCCGTTTTAACATTATCCACTAATTGCTCTACTGCTTTCTCGTGTGTGAGGGCCGTCACTTCGGGGCTGGTCAAGTCAAAACCTAACAAAAATTCTGTGCCTTTCATGGAGCGTCCGGTCATGAGGGTGTGTGGGGTGTAACCTGTGGAAGTTGAAACTGTATTACGCAGAAACATCAGCACAAAAGGGAGGACTGAATCCCAAGTGGTGGTGTTTTGCTGGACCATTTTTCTGAGGGTGGATTTTAGGGTCCGATTCATGCGCTCCACGATACCACTCGACTGTGGGTGGTATGCAATGTGGAATTTTTGGGTGATGCCAAATATCGTGAGGACGTTCTGTATGACACGTCCCGTAAAATGGGAACCTTGGTCGGATTCAATGCTGCGGAGGAGTCCCCATCTTGTAAAGATGTGGTGGGTCAAAATCTCGGCTGTGGTTTTTGCAGTGTTTGTTCTGGCTGGGAATGCTTCCACCCATTTCGTAAACGTGTCTATCACCACGAGTACATATTTATAACCATTCCTGCAAGGGGGCAATGGTCCTATAAAATCAATCTGGAGGTTAGTCCAGGGGCCATTAACGGGTCGGGTGTGGGTGAGTTGAGCCTTTTTAGCATATCTGGCCGGATTATTCTGGGCGTAGATAAGACAATTCTCGATGTAGTGATTTACATCATCCTTTAAATTCGGCCACCAACAAAGCTGCTTGAGGTGGGCTGTAGTGGGATCGATTCCCTGATGTCCATGACCGTCATGGAACAAACAAATCAGTTGATTCCTGTCCTGTTCAGGAATGACATAAAGGGTGTCTTTTAACACCACACCGTCATGTGTGGTCAGAGCATTTTTAAACCTCTCATAGGGAGCTGCAAATTTTTCTTTTACAATCTCCCTGAGATTGCTGTCCTGCTTCTGGGCCTCCACTAGATCCTCGATCTTTGTCTGCGAGACCTTAACTGCATTCACTGGTGTGCTTTCGGGGGGGTATCCAAAAATATCCGTGTCTGGAACCTGCTTTAGCCAGTGCATCGGCTTTCACATTTCCAGGGGGGGGAGGAACGATGGTGACTTCGAACTTTGGCTATCCCAAAAGTCCTGTTCTGTGCTCTCTCTAAAATGTGACGGAGCAATGGGGCTGAGGGGAGGGGTTTTCCGTCTGCAGAAACAAATCCTCTTGCTTTCCACAGGGGCAGAAATTCTGTGAGGCTGTTGCAGACATAGAGGCTGTCCGAGTATATGTCTGCTGGGCTGGGGAAGGAATCTGGGTGTTCCACGATATATGCGATGGACGCAAGCTCTGCTGCCTGCGCGCCTAAGTGGCCTGGAAGTTTTATTGCTATTTCTTCTAGGGCGCGTCCCTGCGCGTCCTCGACATATATACCGCAATTGTTATGCGTTTCCCATCCAAGACTGTGGAAGATCCATCCACATAGATCTTTATGGGTTTGCACGTGTCTGTGTGCTGGGGGCTCTGGGTTGAACTACCTATCTTTCTGGGGGGTGTTTTAGCAATAAAGGGGCCTGTGTTGTGGTGTGGAGAGATAATTTCACATTCATGGGGGGTTCCAGGGTACTGTAGTTGTCGGCTAAAAAGGTGTGCGTCTTTGTCCGTTTAACAGTGCTGTCCCGTCCCTGCAAGAGAAGAGTCCATTTAGCTGCTCTAATCTGGCTTACTGTACCGTCCTTGAGTCATCCGTCCAGTAAAAGTTGGGTGGGGGTGTGTTCGGTGCGAATTGTGATGGGGTTCAGTCTGGTAATATACGAAAAATACTGAACTGCCCAAAATTCCACCCAATCAAATGCTTTCTCCGCGTCCATGGACACCACCACCTCCGGTACCAGAGCTCTCGACGGATTCATCACCACATTCAACAGCCGTCTTATATCACTCGCGAGCTGCCTGCCCTTCATGAAGCCTGTTTGATCTTCTGCAACCACCCCCGGGACACAATCCTCCATCCTCCCCGCCAACAACTTAGCCAATACTTTCACATCCGTGTTCAATAGTAATATGGGTCTATATGACTCACATTCCACCGGATCCTTCAGTTTTTTGGGGATCAGTGTGATTACTGCCTGTTTCATCGTCTCCGGCAACTCCCCCTTCTCCAGTGCTTCATTAAACGCCCCCAACAAATGTGGTGCCAGTTCCGTCGCAAATTACGGCCCCATCCGACCCAGGGGCCTTCCCCGACTTCATACCCCTGATACTATCCAGCACCTCCCTCAGCCCCAGGGTCTCATCCAACACCTGCCTCTTTGCTTCCTCTACTTGGGAAAATTCCTGCTCGTCCAGAAACCGCCCCATGTCGCCCTCCTCACCTCCTGGGTCTGCCTCATAAAGTCCCTGGTAATACTCTCTAAATGCCTCATTTATCTTCCCTGGCTCTGACACCACATCCCCAGCCCCAGTCCGGATCTTCAATATTTCCCTGGACGCAGCCTGCCTCCGCAGCTGGTGCGCCAGTATGCGGCTCGCCTTCTCCCCATACTCGTATTGCACCCCTCTTGCCCTACGCAGTTGCCCTACCGCCCTCCCCATTGTCAGCCTGTCAAATTGCTTCTGCAACTTTTTTCTCCTCGCCAATCTCTCCACGGTGGGCACCCTCGAATATTCCCTGACCACCTCCACTATCTCGCTCACTAGACGGTCATGTTCCGCCCTCCTTTCCTTATTCGCACGAACCGTAAATGAGATAATTTCTCCCCGGACCACTGCCTTCAGTGCTTCCCAAAAAATGTCCATCGACACCTCCCCATTCTGATTGAACTCCACATAATCCCTAATCGCCAACCGCACCTTATCACAAAAACCTCCATCCGCCAACAACCCCGAGTCAAACCTCCACCCCGGCCTCTGCTCTCGTCCCGTACTGAACTGAATATCCAGCCAGTGGGGTGCATGGTCCGAGATAACTATCCCCGCATACTCTGCCCCCTCCACCCCAACCAAAATCTCCCGACTCACTACAAAGTAATCAATCCTCGAATACACCTTCTAGACGTGTGAAAAGAAGGAATACTCCCTTCCCTCTGGGTTCTGAAAGCGCCATGGATCCACCATACTCATCCTCTCCATAAAACCCCCCAGCTCCCTTGCCATTAGTACCCTACCCATCGACCTGGGCTCGATCTATTCACCCTCGGCTCCAGGACACAGTTAAAATCTCCTCTCATGATCAACTGGTGCCTGGCTAAATCCGGGATTGCTGCCAGCAACCCCCTCATAAAACCCACAATGCCCAATTTGGGGCATACACATTTACCAACACTACCAGTGCTCCTTCCAATACCCCACGCACAATCACATATCTCCCACCTGGATCCCTCACCTCCTTCGCACTCACAAATCCCATTTTTTGCTCATTAAAATAGCCACACCCCTCGATTTCAAATCAAACCCCGAGTGAAAAACCTGCCCGACCCACCCCTTCCTTAACCTAACCTGGTCCTTCACACGGAGGTGTGTCTCCTGCAAAAAGACAACCCCCGTTTTCAAGCTCCTGAGGTGCGCGAACACCCGCGACATATTAACCGGCCCATTCAGTCCCCGGACGTTCCACGTTACCAACCTTACTTGTGCCTCCAATCCCCTCTACCGTCCGTCATCTTCCCCACTTAACTCCTGCCCCTTTAATTCCACTCTGTACCTAGCCCATCCCAGATGGCCCCTTTCTTTGCCCTTGACCATGTCATCTCTCACCCCCTGCCGCATCACAGAAACCACCCCCCTCCGCCGCTTTTCCCCTTCCCCTTCTTACCCCCCCCCACTTCCCCTTTCCCCCCTCCCCCGGCCACCCCTCTCGGCCTTCTCCCCCACTACCTCACTTCTGTCCACCAGCATAACCTGCTAGCACGGTTGCCCCTGCCCAAAGGTACATCCTAATGACCCCCCCCACACTCCTCAGCTCCAAGAAGAAGGCCTCCTGCTGGCCTTACCCTCCCCCACCCAAACAAGGACTTCTTCTGAACCCCAGGTAGCCTTCTCCAAAAGCAAACAAACAGATGTTAAACACAAACAGTCCCAAAAAACAGGTGGGACTTTTCTCCCCTACAACTCCTTACAATCTCAACATTGAACAGAAACCAGCCCCCACAGAAAAAGGGCGAAAATCCCGCAATCCCTACATACCACTTCAAACATTCTCCTGACCATTACATAGTGCCAGCACCCCGGTTCCCATGCATTGTCCACTCAGTTCTCCCCCAGTTTATGCTCCTTAATGAAGTCTTCGGCCGCTTCTGGGGTCTCGAAATAATACTCCCGGCCTCCGAACGTCACCCTTAATTTTGCCGGGTAGAGCACCCCAAACCTGATCTGCCGCCGGTTCAGCACCGCCTTGGCCTTGTTGAAACCTGCCCGCCGTTTTGCCAACTCGGCTCCGACGTCCTGATAAATCTGGACATTATTTCCCTCCCAGTCGCAGCTACGCTTCTCCCTGGCCCACCGTAGAAATGTCTCTTTTTCCACAATTTATGGAGTCTCACGATCACCGCCCGCGGCGGCTTCCCAGCTCTGGGCTTTTGCCTCAGAGACCTATGCGCTCGGTCCACTTCAGGTGCCTTATCTAGCACCCCTTCTGCCACCAGTCCCGCCAGCACCCTCGAGACGTACCTTGTGGCACTCACACCTTCCACTCCTTCAGGCAGGCCCACTATTCGCAGGTTCTGTCTTCTCGAGGTATTCTCCTGCTCCTCAACCTTAGCCCTCAGCGTTTTACAAAGGTTTCCTAGGAGCCCCACCTCCGCCTCCAGAGCCACCACACGATCGCTGTGGTCCGAGATCACTCCTTCAATCTCCCGAATCTGTGACCCCTGCACCTCCAAACACCTCTCCAACCACTCCAAAGTACTCTTCAGGGGTGCCACAGCTTCTGCATTGGCCTTTGCATGATCCTCATGTATTTCTTTCCTCTGTTTATGGAATTCCTCCTTGATAAAAGTCATCAGTTCCTGTATCTGGGGCCTTACAGCTTGCCCCTCCCCTACCTACAATCTGGAAGAGACTGTCTGTGAAGCACAAGACTGTTTCAACTTTCCAGCCAAACCTCTCACTGTTTTCTGCAGGGTCCGGTGATCAGAAGACATACCATTCCAGGGGTAAACTACTCCTCTAACATTCACCTACGCCTTTTCATCAAAATTCCACCTGAATCTGGGTAAAAAGAGCCCTTTTCTGTGACTTTGAACAGGAACAGCCCTTTATGTGACCAGTCACTCCATGGTCACAAGCGGAAGTGCGTTTCATGATTTTTAAAAGCACAAGTGAACCACACCGTCGGGAACTCGCCAAATCGAAGGCGGAGAATCATGGAGGCCCCGGAGAATACTGGGTCGGGCCCTCTAATGAAATGTAAACAGTGTCAACAGTATGTGTGTTCCGGAACGCATTGCCGCCGCTGTCGAGGTGCATTGCGATTTGGCATCAAATCAGCGCTTGCTGCGATTTTGGCGTCGGAACTGATTCTCCACCCAATCGCCTTTCCCGATTTTGCCGTCGGCTAATGGAGAATCCCGCTCAACAACTTTAAATCAATCTACAACCTTTAATTTTTTTCTGAGGGAATTAGATTCCAAACTTGTAAAATTAATTTTTTCAGGGCCACAGAGGTTCTTCTTCAGCAATTATGACTTCCTACGCCATTAAAAACTCAGTTACTCCTGAATGAACAAGGATTATATGTTCTTCAGTTTTTTGTGCCATTGTAGCAAATAATTGGTTTAATTTCTTGATGTATGTGCAGGTTCCATTGGTGCAACCTGCAACAGCTCATCCCTTGGAAGAGCAGGGTGTCTCTAACTGTAATCTTTGGATTTCTGCATTTAACTCTATGCCAGCAGTTGCTGTCAGTTTTATCCAGTAATATTGGCGAGCACAGATAGCCTAGCTGTCATCAGTACAGAAAACTCCCAACCTACATAATCCTGTGTAATCCTTCCATTTATTGTATGGAGGTTGCAAGCACGAACTTTCTGTGCACGTTCAGCTTACAGAAGCACAAACTGCAATTGGATCTCTCATATAGTTAGTATCTGTAACTCAGAGGCTACAGAATGTGGGCAAAGATCATCAGCATCGAGGAATATGAAACCACCATGAGACTTATTCAGAGCAGGTTAACATTTTGGTGCGACTTCTATGCCAGTTTTGTAACCCTAATGAATTTATTGGTAGGATGGTCCATTGTGTATCTGTGGATTTTCAAAAATTTGACAGGAAACATATAAAAATGATGGTGGAAATTGAACTTGATGGATAGCACTGAGGAGAATCTGTCAAAAGGCTTTTAATTAGCTGTGTTGTGTTGTGTTATGCTGTGTTAGTGAGCCTAGCAATGCCAGTATGGGAAGAGAATGAAGAAAAGACCCGTGTTCCTTCCTGGGACCAGAGGGTCACTTGCTGGTGAGCCAGACAATTAATTCTGAGATGGTTCTGGCTTACTTTCTCCACCACTGGCCTGTCAGAGTGAAAAGGTACAGAAGTCAGGCACAATAGCAATTGTTTCTGACAGCATTTTCCACTTGTCAATTAAATAATGTGGTTAAAAAAGCATTCCTTTTGTATCTATTGCGTTTAGTGCTTTCTGATTCATGATGCTGAGATGCATTCAAGACTAAAAGCATATTCTTAAAGAAGCGCCATCTTCCTGAAGTCGTGGGGGAAACATTTTCTTGTTTGTTTTGCAATCCTTGCTTATAATCCCATTGTGAAGACATTGGCCGGAACCTTCTGACCGTTCACGTTGGCGAGATCTTCTGCTCCCACCAATGGCGTACCCCTGCTGCGGGTTTTCTGGCCGCGAAGGGTGTATTCAATGGGGAAACCCATTGACAACTGCAGGACTCACCGTGAAACATGCGGCGGGTTGCGCAGTAAATTCCGGCCATTAACATTTGGCTATATAAAAATAATGGTTGGCCAGTAGCACACTTGTCTCCACATGTCTTGCTCATTAGATTATAGAGTTATAGTATCCCTCACTGGCCCGCTAAAGAGCACCCTACCTAGGCCCAGTCCCCCGCCATATTCCCGTAACCTCATAACCCCACCTAACCTGCACAACGTTGGATACTAAGGGGCAATTTAGCATAGCCAATCCACCTAACCTACACATCTTTGGACTGTGGGAGGAAACCGGAGCACCCGGAGGAAACTCATGCAGGCACGGGGAGAAAGTGCAAACTCGACACAGACAGTCACCCAAGGCCGGAATTGAACTCAGTCCCTTATGTTGTGAGGCAGCTGTGCTCTGTGCCACCATGCTGCCCTTAAACAAAGGCTATGATGCCTGTTCAAAGGAAAATATAAAAGATCCCGTGCACGCTCCATGTCCAGCCAAAGTTCCTCCCTCAACAAACATCACAAAAACATATTAAACAATCATCTCGTTTTTGGGAGCTTGCTGTGTGAAAACTTTCTGCAATATCAGTCTACTTAACACAGAAATATAGGAACAACAATCAGTCATTCAATCTCTCCAGTCTGATCTACCATTCAATTAGATCGTGGCTTATCTGTACCTCAACTCCATGTACCCATCTTAGCTTCATGGGCGCAGTCTAATGAAAAAAAACAGTCTGTTCTGGGCGGAATTAGAGGGATCGTTCCCGGCGCTATTTAATGGCACTCTGGTTTTTTTCCAGGCCTCAATGGAGAATGGCCCGGAAATGCACTACATACATTTTGTGCATCCTTTGCTTTAAATATGACAATGACACTTCAATATTTTCAGGTTTATAAATACTAATTTAATTTATTGTTCGAGCAAAGAAAAGTAACAATTCGGTATTCAAATAGGTTTGTTTCAGCAATTCATGGTGCAGGTACCGAGTCCTCACAATCACCACTATTGACTGATCACAAATTACTTCAGCATTGTTTCCCCTGGATAGATGAATAGCTGATTCAAGCAAAAGAATCCCCAAATGTCCTGCTCCCACAATATATTCAAAGTATAAGGTACAATGCGGCACTCAGTCACATTTCCTGCACTGAGGAACTCCACTCGTGCAGGAAGATGTCGGGCTATCATTTTTAAATGGCGCCCTGATCTCTTGTCCCCCCGAGGTTATCCCGGACCCAGCTAATGCTCCAACTCACCTGCTGGAGGATCTTTGAACCCCCCCCACCCCTGCAGACCACCTCATATGGGCAGGGCACCGATCCCTAGTGTGGGCAAAATGCCACCTGGGCATCTTGGCACTGCCAGCCTGGCACCCTGGCAGTGCCGCCTGTGCTCCCTGGCAATGCCAGGCTAGCACCAAAGTGGCACTGCCAGGGTGCCAGGCTGGCACAGCAAAGGTGAACTGGTGGTGTCTGCAGTGCCAGGGCTCCACCCTGCCCAGATACCAAACACCGGGAGGCTTCTGATCACTTGGGAGACCCCCCCCCCCCCCCCAAGTGCCGTTTCTCCTGGTCCACATTTGTGGGGATCAGTGTTAAACGGCACCTGGCTGGGTCTCCTCGGCATGGCCAGTGGATTCCTGGAGCCGGTTTGATGTGGCATCAGCGGAGTTAAGTGAGCTTTTAATCTCACTTAACTCTGCAAGTCTGGGTTCTGCCCATTGTGGACGGGATCTAGATCGCGATGGAGATCTCACAAGGCGTAATGACTGTCGGGATCCTGGAAAAGGTCTCTCCCGGGATTTACCAGCCACATCCCGATTCCGGTGACGTGGCCGGTAAATCACGCTTATCTCTTAATGCCCCTTATGTAACAAAACTCTACCAAGGTTAATCTTGAAAGTTCCAATTGTCCCAGCATCCATCACATTTTAGATGGAGCGTTCCAGATTGTTACCAATCTTTGGGTGATTAAAGTGTTTGTTTCCTGATTTCACTTTTAAATCGGCTAGCACTAATTTTAAGATAATTGTTTTTGATTTCTCCCAATCAGAGGAACAGGTGTTCTGTATCAATCCTATTATATCCTTTTAACATTTGAAATAGCTCAATTGGATCACTCCTCAAGCCTTTAGCACTCAGGGCAGAAGAGGGTGTAGGCTCAACCGCACTTAAGCACGAAATCTCAAGTGATACTTCAATGTAGCAATTTTGACTGAATGGCTGGATTATCCGAAATGTTGTTGTCAAGATGAAACATTTAGTCAATGTCCTGTGACCTGTTCCTGTTCTTCAGCTAGATGTCAAAGATCTTATAACAGTATTCAGAGAAGAGCAGGGAGTTTTCCTGGTGTCTTGATCCATCCCTGAGCCAACACAATAAAAAATAGATTCACTGGAATTCATTGCTGTTTACTGGGCAAAAATGTCTGGTGCATTAGCCATAGCAGCAGTTTAATAAAATCTATTTATTGTTTGTTAGACTTTGGGATGTTACTGAGAGACATGATAAGGTGCTACAAAAATACAAGTTCTATCTTTCAAAGGGAAAGCTAATGAATTGCTAAAATGTTTTCATGGCAAGCCTTTGAGATAGATTAATGATTAAACTTACCAAAGGAAGATTGTTTTACTCAGGCCAGAAAATTGAAGATTAGCTATCAGGATAAGGTGGCAGTTCAGATGATCCTTGCCAATAACAGGAATAAATAATTGTACTGAAAAAAATGATGGCAAATGCATATTAGAATCCAATGGCTGATGCTTAAGCTTAATGCATTTCAAAGTATTGAGTAATTGTTACCGCAGAATATATTTCATTAAATTGTTCCACTCATCCCCTAACAGCACACTTTGCAACGAACAAAGTTGTTCCATTATTCTATAAATCATGCTTATTTAGATGGCTGTTACTTTCATCAGATAATAGGAAACTGCACTCTGTCATTTGAGAACTGGAAATTCTGGAAAGCTGCATTTGAAATTTTAACATAAATAAACTCGTGCAATGCGCTTCCAAGACCGTCTCCAATTTTCTAAATCCAAGAGAATAATGCAAATAATAAGAATAAACTTTGCTTTGCTCAAGGAGCGTCATTCTAACAAAATTTCAGTAAACATGGCATGCACAAAATATAAAGAAGAATATATTAAAAATTGCTTTTCCTGACATATGCTGCACATAAGTAATGTAGGACTATTTTTCATGCCCAATTAAAGAGGCAACATGTTACTAGGTAAGCGATGGTCCCTTATGTTATATGGATCTGGAGAGATCAACTGAGTTTGTAATGCTAACTGCTATATTTTTGGAGTTGCTGTCTTTTGAATGAGATGTTAAACTGAAGTACTTTCTGGCCATTCGAAGTGATGAAAAGTATTCTACTAAAGTAATCGAGGAAGAGCAATGAATGATCCAAGTGTCTCCACCAATATTTCTCCTTCAAGTAACACCACCAAAGCAGTTTAACAGTGTGCAAATTGTTTAATATAAATGAAGATTGGACAAAACAAATTGACAAAGGTAGTCTTGATGATGTGTTCGTAGAGTGTATTCAGGACATTTTCTTAGAACAATACGTTTTGAAACCAGCCAAGGAACAGTCTATTATAGATCTGGTAACGTGTAATGAGACAGGAATAATATATGATTTCTGAAATAAATGATTCTCCAGGGATGAGAGATAATCATGCGAGGGATGATGACATGATAGAATTTCACATTCAGCCTGAGGGTGAGAAAACTGGGTATGAGCCGTGTGTCTCAAATTTAAATAAGGACAACTGTGTAAGTATGGGCAGCATGGTAGCACAGTGGTTAGCACAGTTGCTTCACAGCTCCAGGGTCCCAGGTTCGATTCCTGGCTTGGGTCACTGTCTGTGCGGAGACTGCACATTCTCCCCACGTTCTCCCCGTGTCTGCGTGGGTTTCCTCCGGGTGCTCTGGTTTCCTCCCACAGTCCAGGTTAGGTGAATTGACCATGATAAATTGCCCTTAGTGTCCAAAAAGGTTAGGTGGGGTTACTGGGTTATGGGGTTACGGGGATAGGGTGGAGGCGTGGGCTTAAGTGGATGCTCTTTCCAAGGGTTGGTGCAGATTCGATGGGCCGAACGGCCTCCTTCTCCACTGTAAATTCTATGATTTTATGAAGACAGAGCTGGCTAAAGTGGACTGGGAAAATACGTTAAAACATAAGTGGTAGTTAAGCAGTGGCAAACATTTAAAGAGATATTTCATTACTTTCAACAAAGATACATTTCATTGAGAAAAAAAGACTCTGAGAAGCAAGTAGCATTCATGGCTAAGTTAACAATGACATAAAAATGAAAGAAAAAGTGGACAATTCTGCCAAGATTATTGGTAGGCCAGAACATTTTAGAATAAGCAAAGTATCACTGAAAAGAAAGAGAGCGGAATTTGATCCCGCAGTCAGGATCCTCCGTTGCGCCGGCAACGCACACATGCCCAGGGATTTCCCGATGGTGTGGGGCTTCCCACAATGGGAAACCCCATTGGCTGGGTGGTGGGACAGAGAATCCCGCCACTGGCGGGGCGTGCCGCACCAGAAAACCTGGCGATGTATTTGAATTTCCAACAGGCATTTGATAAGGTGTTCCATAAAAGGTTATTACACAAAGTATGAGGTCATGGTCTGTGTGTGTGTGTGTGTGTGTGTGTGGGAGGGCGGGGGGGGGGGGGGGGGGGGGGGGGGGGGGGGGGGGGGGGGGGGGAGGGAGGGGGGGGGCAGGGGTAATATATTAACATGGAGAGAGGATTAACTAACAACAAGAAACAGACAGTAATGATGGGAAGCTATAACTAGTAGCATGTAACTGGAATCAGTGCTGGCAAGTCCTGGGACATAACCTTTTACAATCTGGATTAATCACTTGGACGGGGACTGGGTGCACTGTAGCCAAATTTACTGACACTACACAATAGGAAGGAGAGCAATGTATGAGGAGGGCACAAAGACTTGGTCCATTAGCATTATCCCTTGATTCAACAATGGCATCCATTCAGGGTTGCGAGTTTCTGCCATGAAACTGAACAAGCCGATTCTTGACCTACAGATCTTTGTGTACATGGAACAGGATGTCCCACAAGGTAGTGGCATCCTTATCTTGCCATCTCTGCCGGCACTCTGCCACATCATTAAGAAATTATGATTCAAATTGTGATGCAGTTTGTTGGCCAATTTGTCATCATTCTGGACAAATGGTAAGAAGCTCCTCCCAGTCATTAATGCAAATGCCGCCACGCTTCAAGGAGAGTGTCTTCAAAAATGTCCTTTGTCCTCCCCTGGAACGTTGGTCATTTGAGAATTGGCAAAAAAATGACTGACAGGCAGATGGTTTTCGGCTGTCCAGAGAGTTTTCCCTGAATGCTTGTGGAGTTGGTTTCAAGAAGGTCTCTCATATTTGGATTGGATTGGATTTGTTTATTGTCACGTGTACCGAGGTACAGTGAAATGTATTTTTTTGTGTGCAGCTCAAACAAATCATTTGGTACATGGAAAGAAAATACATAATGGGCAACACAAGGTACACAATGTAAATACATAGATACCAGCATCGGGTGAAGCATACAGGAGTGTAGTATTAATCAGGTCAGTCCATAAGGGGGTCGTTTAGGAGACTGGTAACAGTGGGGAAGAAGCTGTTTTTAAATCTGTTCGTGCGTGTTTTCAGACTTTTGTATCTCCTGCCCGATGGAAGAAGTTGGAAGAGTGAGTAAGCCGGGTGGGAGGGGTCTTTGATTATGCTGCCCGCTTTCCCAAGGCAGCAGAAGGTGTAGATACAGTCAATGGATGGGAGGCGGGTTTGTGTGATGGGATGGGCAGTGATTACGACTCTCTGAAGTTTCTTGCGGTCTTAGGCCGAGCAGTTGCTATACCAGGCTGTGATGCAGCCAGATAGGATGCTTTCTATGGTGCGCCTATAAAAGTTGGTAAGAGTCAGCGTGGACAGGCCAAATTTCCTTACTTTCCAGAGGAGGTATAGGCACAGTTGTGCTTTCTTAGTGGTCGCGTCGATGTGGGTGGACCAGGACAGGGTTTTGGTGACGTGCACACCTAGGAATTTGAAGCTGTCAATCATTTCTACCCTGGCCTTGATGATGCTGACAGGGGTGTGTACAGTACTTTGCTTCCTGAAGTCAATTGCCAGCTCTTTAGTTTTTCTGGCATTGAGAGGGAGATTGTTGTTATTACACCACTCCACAAGGTTCTCTATCACCCTCCTGTTTTCTGACTCATCGTTGTTCGAGGTCCGATCCACTATGGTCATGTCGTCAGCAAACCTGTAGATGGAGTTGGAACCAAATTTTGCCACGCAGTCGTGTGTGTACAGGGAGTATAGTAGGGGGCTAAGTACTCAGCCTTGCAGCGCCCCGATATTGAGGACTATCGTGGAGGAGGTATTGCTGTTTATTCTTACAGATGGTGGTCTGTGGGTCAGGAAGTCGAGGATCCAGTTGCAGAGTGAGGAGCCAAGTCCTAGGTTTTGGTGCTTTGATATGAGCTTGGCTGGGATTATGATGTTGAAGGAGAAGCTGTAATCAAGAGATAGGAGTCTGATGGATGCGTCCTTGTTGTCGAGATGCTCCAGGAATGAGTGTAGGGCCAGGGAGATGGTATCTGCTGTGGACCGGCTGTGGCGGTATGCGAATTGCAGTGGATCTAGGCATCCTAGGAGTATGGAGTTGATGCGCTTCATAACCAATCTCTCGAAGCACTTCATTATGACTGAAGTCAGGGCCACCGGATGGTAATCATTGAGGTACGTTGCCTGGTTCTTCTTTGGCACTGCTATGATGGTGGTTCTTGAAGCAGGTCGGTACCTCAGAGCGGAGTAGGGACAGGTTGAAGATGTCCCCGAACACATCTGCCAGCTGGTCCGCGCAGGCTGTGAGTTCATGACCACCTGTCGCCTTCCGAGGGTTCACTTTCAGGAAGGCAGATCTGACTTCGGAAGCTGTGACGGTGGGTATGAAACAAAGCACACAGCAATCTCTTACTTCCCTCTGAGAGGTAAGTCCAGAGTTAGGTTCATCCAACTTGTTTTCGATCGCTTGGATCGCCAGGAGTATGCTGGGGAGAGTGGAACAATTGGGAAAAACATGGTGGAAAAAGGCAATGTGAATAGTCCCTTCCAGCTGACAAAGTGTGCTCAGCATAATCTCATTGTAACAATCCCCCTCTTCAGCCAGAAGGGCAAATACAAAACCACATGGAGGCATCCTAGATCATAGCATTGGCACTTCATGGATTATGTCATTGTTTGAAGGTCTAAATGATGTCTGTATCACTTGATCAATGTGGGGACTGATGCCTGCTGGACAGATCATCGGTTTGATCAGTCAGAAGGGTGGCAGGGTAGTTAGCACTGCTGCATCACAGTGCAAGGGATCTAGGTTCGATGCCAGCCTTGGATGGCAGTCTGTTTGGACTTTGCACTTTCTCCCCATGTCTGTGTGGGTTTCCTCAGCATGCTCTGGTTTCCTACCACATTCCAAAGATGTGCAGGTTAGGTGGGTTGGCATGATAAATTGCCCCTTAGAGTCCAAAAGGTTATCTGGGTTATGGGGATAGGGTGGAGCATAGGCCTAGTGATCTTTTGGAGGGACGGTGCAGACTCGGTGGGCTGCGTGCCCTCCTTCTGCAGTGTAGAAATTCTATGAATTCTATGCTTCTATGATGGACATCTACCGAGCAGCAATACATCAGAAGGCACAAAGGAGGGGGAAAGAAATCAATGTCTTTAGCCCTAAAGCAGCCTGACTGAGGAGAGGAATTCCAAGTACAGCTCATGATCAACCTGGAAAATCTTCACACATAATAATAATCTTTATTGTCACAAGTAGGCTTATATATCAATGAAGTTACTGTGAAAAGCCCATGGTCGCCACATTCCGGCGCCTGTTCGGGTACCCAGAGGGAGAATTCAGAATGTCCAAATTACCTAATAGCACATCTTTTGGGATTGTGGAAGGAAACTGGAGCACCTGGAGGAAACCCACGCAGACACGGGGAGAACGTGCAGACTCCGCACAGACAGTGACCCAGCCAGGAATCGAACCTGGGACCCTGACACTGTGACGCCACAGTGCTAACCATTGTGCTACCGTGCTGCCCATTGCAACTTGAATCCAGAACAGCGGGGTCAAATGCTAGACTCCTGTGCCCAGACCATTGAATTCGATCAACATCAGCACCAGGATTGATTTCACAAAATTGATACCGAAATATGTGCCCTCCAAGAACAAAAATGAGCAGCCTTCCTTGCCTGTCAGAACAATCCAAGATCATGTCAAGAAGGCAGCATTCCAACAGCTCAATGCGATCCCAAAGCCAAATCCAGAATATAAAGTGAGAAAGCCCGAGAAACCCAACAACATGCTGACCATAATGACATACAATGCTTTTTTTGAAGCCACCAGGGTCATCTAGATTCTAGTGAACGAGGTCAAATGGTCAATATCCCCTTCATTCACTGATGGTGGCCCGTGCCGATATCGTAATTGCCGATCAGACGGAGAATCCATTCCAATGCCCAAATCGGAGCTGGCGCCAGTTTGACACCGGTCAGCTATGGTCCGCCCCCATGGAACTGGGGTAATCGGAAGGTCCTCCCATGATGCTCCGCCCCCAATGGGCCGAGTTCCCGACCAGCGTGGCTGACGTGTGGTCTGAGTGGCCGGAACCTGGCGTGGCGGCTGCGGACTGTGTCCAGCGCTGCCACACTCAGCCAGGATCCGTGTCGTTGGCCGGGGGGGGCCTTCCGCGAGTGTTGAGGGGACTGGGGGGACTGGCCAGGGGGTGGGCAGGGGTTGGCCTGCGGGGTCACGGATGGCAGGTCGGGTCTGCGCACGGCTGGCGCCACGTTGTACGGCGTGACCGTTGCAGATTGTTGCGGTGTGCATGCGAGGCCATGGACTCAGCCATTCTCCGGCTGTTTCCGGCTTGGGTGCTGCTAGCGCCTCACCATCCTTGAATTGGTGAGGGTTCGCCGCCGATTTTGCTGTCATAAAACGCCTGCGAATACTCCGACAATCAGCCGCTGAAACGAAGAATCCAGCCTGGTGTTACTCTTCTTAAGGAAGACAATGCCACCCATTAATGCTGGAAAGAATATTTTGAACTCCTCAGCCTGGTATTCTGGAAACTCTCCAGGCTATCCCTCATCTATCCTGTGGTAGAATTCATGGGTGAACCACCATTGACAGGAGAGTTTCTCATTACAAATGGGTTAAAGGGATATGGAGAACAGGCAGGGAGGTGGGTTTGAGACCAGGAAGAGATGAGCCATGATCTGATTGAATGGTAGAGCAGGCTCGAATGGCTGAATTTACTACTTCTGCTCCTCCTAATTCCTATGTTCTTTACAAGCTAACAAACAGATAAAAAACAACAAAGCCTGCAACCCCAATGGTATCCCAGCCGAGTTCTTCAAAACTGGCAGATATTGGCTCAGATTAGCATGACAGAGGATTAGCTCGGAAAGCAAGTTGTATGCAGGATACGCAGGACTGGATTTTTTATTTTTTTTTTAAATAATTTTTATTAAAGGTTTTCATAAAATATCAATAACAAAATGAGAAAGAAAAAAGAACCCAACAGGGTTAAGTACAAAACACAATCTAAAAAAGCAACCCCCCAAACCGCCCCCCCTGTACATAAATAATAAATTAACATTAACACCCCGACTTAACACAACAGGTGTATACACCCCCTCAGACCCTCCAGTGTAAATAACATAAACAAAAATAAAGTAACCCCACCCCCCACCCCCGAGCTGCTGCTGCCATTGACCAATGTCTATTGTTCTGCCAGAGTGTCTAAGAACGGTTGCCACCGCCTAAAGAACCCTTGTACCGACCCTCTCAAGGCGAATTTCATCCTCTCCAATTTAATGAACCCTGCCATATCGCTGATCCAGGATTCCATGCTTGGGGGCCTCGCATCTTTCCACTGAAGGAGAATCCTTCGCCGGGCTACCAAGGACGCAAAGGCCAGAATACCGGCCTCTTACGCCTCCTGCACTCCCGGCTCCTCTGCCACCCTAAATATTGCGAGCCCCCAGCCCGGTTTGACCCTGGATCCTACCACCCTCGACACCGTCCTCGCTACCCCCGTTCCAAAATTCCTCCAGCACTGGGCATGCCCAGAACATATGGGAGTGATTTTCTGGGCTCCCTGAGCACCTAACACACCTGTCCTCACCCCCAAAGAACCGGCTCATCCTTGTCCCGGTCATGTGTGCCCTGTGCAGCACCTTAAACTGTATGAGGCTGAGCCTCGCGCACGAAGAGGAAGAGTTCACCCTCCCTAGGGCATCTGCCCACGTCCCCTCTTCGATCTCCTCTCCCAACTCCTCCTCCCACTTACCTTTCAACTCCACCACCGAGGCCTCCTCCTCCTCCTGCATCACCTGGTAAGTTTCCGAGATCTTCCCCACTGCCCCCCACCCCCCCGAGAGCACCCTGTCCTGTACTGTGTGTGGCAGTAGCCGTGGGAATTCCACCACCTGCCGTCTGGCAAACGCCCTTACCTGTAAGTACCTGAAGGTGTTCCCCGGGGGGAGCCCATACTTCTCCTCCAGCTCACCCAGCTCGCGAACTTCCCGTCCACAAATAGGTCCCCCAACTTTCGTATCCCTGCCCTGTGCCACCCCAAAAACCCTCCACCTGTTCTTCCTGGGGCGAACTGGTGGTCCCCCCGTAATGGGGTCCACGCCGAGGCCCCAACTTCCCCCCCTATGCCGCCTCCACTGCCCCCAGATTTTGAGGGTAGCCGCCACCACCGGGCTCGTGGTATACCTCATTGGAGGGAGCGGCAGCGGCGTCGTTGCCAGCGCCCCCAGACTCGTACCCACACAGGACGCCATCTCCAGCCTCTTCCATGCAGCCCCCTCCCCCTCCGTCACCCACTTGCGCACCACCGTCGCATTGGCGGCCCAGTAGTACCCACAGAGGTTGGGCAGCGCCAGTCCCCCCCTATCTCTTCTCCGCTCCAGGAACACCCTTCTCACCCTCGGAGTCCCTCGCGCCCACACAAACCCCATTATACTCCTGTTAACCCGCCTGAAAAAAGCCTTCGGGATAAACACGGGGAGGCACTGGAACAGGAACAAAAACCTTGGGAGCACCGTCATTTTGATTGACTGCACCCTACCCGCCAAGGACAGCGGCAACGCGTCCCACCTCTTGAACTCCTCCTCCATTTGCTCCACCAGCCTTGTAAAGTTAAGTCTATGCAGGGCCCCCCAGCTCCTGGCCACCTGGACCCCCAAATATCTGAAGCTCCTCTCCGCCCTTTTTAGTGGGAGCTCGCCAATCCCCCTCTCCTGGTCCCCTAGCTGAACTACGAACAGCTCACTCTTCCCCATATTGAGCTTGTACCCCGAAAAGTCCCCGAATTCCCTAAGGATCCTCATTACCTCTGGCATTCCTCCCACCGGGTCCGTCACATACAGCAGCAGGTCGTCCGCATAAAGCGACACCCTATGCTCCTCCCCACTCCGCACAAACCCCCTCCAGTTCCTCGACTCTCTCAGTGCCATAGCCAGGGGTTCAATCGCCAGTGCGAAGAGCAGGGGGGACAGGGGACACCCCTGTCTCGTCCCTCGATGCAACCGAAAGTATTCGGACCTCCTCCTATTTATGGCCACACTCACCATCGGGACCTCATACAACAGCCTAACCCACCTGACAAACCCCTCCCCAAACCCGAACCTCTTCAGCACCTCCCACAGGTACCCCCACTCCACCATATCGAAGGTTTTACCAGCGTCCAGCGCCACCACTATCTCCGCCTCCCCCTCCCTCGCTGGCATCATGATAACGTTCAAAAGCCTCCGCACATTCGCGTTCAACTGTCTCCCCTTCGCAAACCCCGTCTGGTCTTCATGGATGATCTCCGGCACAGAATCCTCAATCCTCGTGGCTAAGACCTTCGCCAACACCTTGGCATCTACATTTAGCAAGGATATTGGTCTGTAAGACCCACATTTCAGGGGATCCTTGTCCCGCTTCAGGATCAAGGATTTCAGTGCCCGGGACATCGTCGGGGGTAAAGACCCCCCCTCCCCTGCCTCATTAAAGGTCCTAACTAATAGCGGGCCCAACAGGTCCATATATTTTTTATAGAATTCGACCGGGAAACCGTCCGGCCCTGGTGCCTTCCCCGCCTGCATGCTTCCTATCCCTATGATCAGCTCCTCCAGCCCAATCGGGGCCCCCAGTCCCACCACCAGTCCCTCCTCCACTTTTGAAAACCTCAATTGGTCCAGAAAATGGCCCATCCCTCCCTCCTCCAGTGGGGGCTCGGATCGGTACAATTCCTCGTAGAAGTGCCTGAAGACCCCATTGATGCCAACCCCACTCCGCACCACGCTCTCTCCCCTGTCCTTAACTCCCCCGATCTCCCTAGCTGCGTCCCGCTTCCGAAGCTGATGCGCCAGCATCCGGCTTGCCTTTTCCCCATACTCGTAGACCGCCCCTGGGCATTCCTCCACTGCACCTCCGCCTTCCTGGTGGTCACCAGGTCGAATTCGGCCTGGAGGCTGCGCCTCTTCCTCAACAATCCTTCCTCAGGCTCTTCCGCATACCTCCTGTCTCCCCTCACCATCTCCCCCACCAGCCTCTCCCTCTCCCCCCCGCTCCCTCCGCTCCTTGTGGGCCCTAATGGAGATCAGCTCTCCCCTCACCACCGCCTTCAGTGCCTCCCATACCATCCCCACTCGGACCTCCCCGTTGTCGTTGGTCTCCAAGTACCTCTCTATACTTCCTCGGACCCGCTCGCTCACCTCCTCGTCCGCCAACAGCCCCACCTCCAAGCACCACAGCGGGCGCTGGTCCCTCTCCTCTCCCATCTCCAAGTCCACCCAATGCGGGGCGTGGTCCGAAATGGCTATTGCCGAATACTCGGTATCCTCTACTCTCACTATCAGCGCCCTACTCAAAATGAAAAAGTCGATTCGAGAATAAGCCTTATGGACATGTGAGAAGAATGAAAATTCCCTAGCCCCCGGCCTTGCAAATCTCCAAGGGTTCACCCCTCCCATTTGGTCCATAAATCCCCTCAACACTCTAGCCGCCGCCGGCTTCCTACCCGTCCTAGACCTGGAGCGATCCAGTGCCAGATCCAACACCGTGTTAAAGTCTCCCCCCATTATCAGGCCCCCCACTTCAAAGTCTGGGATCCGACCCAACATACGCCGCATAAAATCCGCATCGTGCCAGTTCGGAGCATACACATTGACCAGTACCACCCTCTCTCCCTGCAACTTACCACTTACCATTACGTACCTACCGCCATTATCTGCCACAATGCTCGACGCCTCGAATAACACCTTCTTTCCCACCAAGATCGCCACCCCTCGATTTTTTGCATCTAGCCCTGAGTGAGACACCTGACCTACCCACCCTTTCCTCAATCTTACCTGGTCTGCCACCTTCAGGTGTGTCTCCTGGAGCATAACCACATCCGCCTTGAGCCCCTTCAGGTGTGCGAATACGCAGGCCCGCTTAACCGGCCCATTCAGTCCCCTTACATTCCAGGTTATCAGCCGGATCAGGGGGCTACGCGCCCCCCCTCTCCCGCCGACTAGCCATGATCCCTCCTCGGCCCACCACGCGCCTGCACCCCACACCCGGCCCGTTCCCCACAGCGGCATACCCCCGTCTCGGACCCCCCCCCCCCACTCGCTCCAGCTCCTCTTTGACCTTAGCAGCAGCAACGCGGACCCCCCCCCCCGGCTAGGACCCATCCTAGCTGGTTTACTCTCCCCATTGCACTTCCACAAGTCAGCTGACTCCTGCTGACCCCAGCCACTCCCGCCTCCCCTTCGACTCCTCCCATTGTGTGGCACACCCTCCTCTCTCGCTCCCCATCCACAGGCTCTCCCCCTCCCCCCTCCGTTCTAAGCGCGGGAAACAATCCTCGCTTCCCCGCCCCAGCCCCCACCCCCCCCCAGTCTTCGGTGCGGGAAAAAAGCCCGCGATCTCCACCTCCCAGGCCCCGCCACCAACCAAAACAGTGCCCAACCCGCCCCATCCACCCTCCCCAACCCGAAAGAGAAAAACACAGAGAAAAAGAAACCCAAAACAATGCAAAGGCCGCCCCCCCCCCCCACCGAACAAAAAATAGGCATAACATATCCACCGCAGTCCCCAATCGCCCACCCCGACCCTCAGTCTGTGTCCAGCTTCTCGGCTTGAACAAAGGCCCACGCCTCCTCCGGAGACTCAAAATATATCTTATAGTAAGAAGTCTCACAACACCAGGTTAAAGTCAGGTTTATTTGATATCACCGGCAAAAGTGGTTAGCACTGTTGCTTCACAGCTCCAGTGTCCAAGGTTCGATTCCCGGCTTGGGTCACTATCTGTGCGGAGTCTGCATGTTCTCCCTGTGTCTGCATGGGTTTCCTCCGGGTGCTCAGATTTCCTCCCACAAGTCCCAAAAGACATGCTGTTAGGTAATTTGAACATTCTGAATTCTCCCTCAGGTGAACAGGCCTCCCTCAGGTGAATATGGTGACTAGGGGATTTTCACAGTAACTTAATTGCAGCGTTAATGTAAGCTTACTTGTGACAATAAAGATTATTGGACAGATAGATAGATAGGAGGAGGAGGAGGCCTTTTGGCCCTTCGAGCCTGCTCCACCATTTATGACGATCATGGCTGATCATCGAACTCAATAGTTTAATCCTACTTTCTCCCCATCGCCTTTGATCCCATTCGCCCCAAGTGCTATATCTAGCCGCCTCTTGGATATATTCAATGTTTTCACACAGTGAGCGGCCATGTTGGGTGCTCCCTGGACAAAAGGAAACCCCGGAGCGCAGGGACCCGACCGCATGGAGAGAGCAGTGACAGCGGCCATCCTGGACGGCCCCCTAACAAAGGGAAACCCCGGTGGGCAGGGGCGTGTCCACCAGGTAAGTATGGTTAATCCCACAGGAGCGAGGAGACAGAAGTCCTCCACCAGGATAGTCACCTGGAACGTAAAAGGACTCAACGGCCCAGTGAAAAGATCCAGAGTCCTCACACACCTAAGAAATATGAAGGCCGACATAGTCTTCCTCCAAGACACACACCTGAGAGAGCAGGACCGACTGCGGGTAAGAAAGGGCTGGGTGGGACAAACCTACCATTCCTGCTATGGGACAAGGACCAGTGGGGTGGCAATACTGATTAGCAAGAGAACGGTGTTTAGGGCGACAAAGACGGTTATGGACCCAGGGGGACAGTACGTCATGGTCAGCGGGGCCTGGAGGAGGCACCGGTAGTACTAGTTAATGTGTACGCTGGGACGACCCAAGCTTCATCAAGAAAACCATGGCAGAAATCCCTGACATAGCGACGCATCGACTAATCATGGGGGGGACTTCAACTGTGTACAGGTCCAACGACAGATCGATCAAACCCCAAAATGGGGAAAACCTCAAGCATGGCAAGGGAACTCGGTCACTTTATGGAACAGGTGGGAGCAGTGAACACCTGAAGGTTCGCCCACCCAGGGGAGAAGGAGTCCTCCTTCTTCTCCCCAGTACACAACGTATACACCAGAGTTGAAATCTTTGTGGTGGGGAAAACGGTGCTTCCTGGGATAGACAAAGTGGAATACTCCGCAATTGTGATATCAGACCACACTCCACACTACATAGACGTGAGGATGGAGACGGGCAGGGCCCAACGCCCCACATGGAGGTTGGACATTGCCCTACTAGCTGACAAGGCCTTCAACGAAAAGATATCGCGGGCTATAGCAGAGGACATGGAGAACAATCAGAACAGCGAGGTCTCACCCTCCACGTTCTGGGAAGCGCTAAAGGCCGTACTAAGAGGAGAAATCATCGCTTTCAAAGCGCGAAGAGATAGGGAGGAAAGGGCGGCTAGGCAGCAGCTGGTCGACTCCATATGGGAGATGTTCACAGACTCGCTAGCTAGGGGGCACACTGCCACCCACGCTACCACATCGTATAGTCGTTTCAATCTCGCTGATACCTAAGAAAGACAAAGACCCAACGGAATGTAGGTCATACAGACCCATCTCACTGCTGAACGTAGATGCCAAAATATTGGCCAAAATCCTAGCCAGAAGGCTAGAAGACTGCGTACCAGAGGTGGTCGCAGAGGACCAGACGGGCTTTGCAAAGGTAGGCAGCTTACCTCGAACATCAGGCGCCTGCTGAACGTGATAATGACCCCCTCCGGGGAGAGAGTACCAGAGGTGATCGTCTCCCTAGATGCAGAAAAGGCCTTCGACAGAGTCAAATGGAAATACCTCATAGAGGTACTGAGGCGGTTCGGGCTTGGAACAGGCTTCACCTCCTGGGTAAAACTCCTATACAACGCTCCCATGGCGAGCGTACGGACAAACAACACCAACTCCCGATACTTCCAGCTGCACAGGGGCACTAGGCAAGGATGCCCACTGTCCCCGCTGCTGTTCACTCTAGCGATCGAGCCACTAGCAATCGCGCTCAGAGCAGCAAAAAGCTGGAGGGGGATCCGAAGGGGTGGCAGAGAGCACAGAGTCTCACTCTATGAAGATGACCTGCTCTGCTACATCTCGGACCCACAAAGCAGCATGGACGGAATCATCGTGCTCTTGAAAGAGTTTGGCGCCTTCTCGGGCTACAAACTCAACATGAGCAAAAGCGAGATCTTCCCGGTACATCTACAAGTAGGGGGGGCAGCACTAACGGGACTGCCGTTTAAACAAGCCCGACATAAATTCCGCTACCTGGGGATCCAAATAGCCCATGACTGGAAAGGGATCCACAAATGGAACCTCACTAGTCTGATGGAGGAAGCAAAAAAGGACCTGCAAAGATGGAACACACTCCCACTCTCCCTCGCGGGGAGAGTCCAGACGATAAAAATGAACGTACTGCCCAGGCACCTCTTCCTATTCAGATCCATCCTGATCTACATCCCCAAGGCCTTTTTCAAAGCACTAGACAAACTAATCATGGCGTTCGTATGGGGGTGGGAAGAATGCTAGGATCACAAAGAAGGTCCTACAAAAAACAAAATCCAGGGGGGGCTCGCCCTCCCAAACCTACAATTCTACCACTGGGCGGCGACGGGCGAGCGAATAAGGGGATGGATCAAGGAGCCAGAAGCTGAGTGGGTGCGCGCGGAAGAGGCCTCCTGCACGGGGATCTCCATCCGGGCCCTCACCACGGTGGTGCTCCCATCCCCACCCAAAAAACACTCCAGCAGCCCGGTGGTGATAGCCACTCTCCAGTCCTGGAACCAACTACGGCAGCAATTTGGCCTGACCAAAACGTCGGACAAAGCTCCCATCTGCAACAACCATAGGTTCACACCAGCGCTGACTGACGCCACCTTCAAAAGGTGGGGGCAGGACGGAGGGACACTGACAGTCAGGGACCTATACACTGACGGCAGGATCGCAACACTGGACGAACTGACAGAGAAATTCCAGCTGGCCAGGGGGAACGAGCTCAGGTATCTATAGCTCAAAAACTTCCTATGAAAGGAGACAAGGACATACCCACAACCACCACAACAGACACTACTGGAAGAGTAACTGGACGCAAGCATACTAGAGAAAGGAAACTGTAGAGACATGTATGACCGACTGGTAGAAACGGCCGACACCGTACTGGACGCAACAAGAAAGAAATGGGAGGAGGACCTGGGGATCAAAATAGGGTGGGGACTCTGGAGCGAAGCACTGCATAGGGTCAACTCCACCTCCACGTGCGCAAGGATCAGCCTGACGCAGCTAAAAGTGGTACATAGAGCCCACTTAACAAGAATCCGTATGAGTAGGTTCTTCCCTGAGGTGGAGGATAGATGTGAACGGTGCCAAGGAGGCCCGGCCAACCACGCCCACATGTTCTGGTCTTGCCCCAGACTTGCGGGGTACTGGACAGCCTTCTTCGAGGCAATGTCCAAAGTGGTGGGGATGAGGGTGGACCTTGCCCGAAAGTGGCGGTCCTCGGGGTTTCAGACCAGCCAGAACTATTCCTGGGGAGGAGGGCGGACGCCCTTGCCTTTGCCTCCCTGATCGCCCGCCATAGAATCCTGTTCGGCTGGTGCTCTGCAGCACCACCCAAAGCTGCAGACTGGCTGTCTGACCTCTCAGAATCTCTCCAAATGGAGAAAATCAAATTCGCCATCCGAGGGTCAGACGACGGCTTCCACAGAACGTGGGAGCCTTTCACCCAATTGTTCCGGGACCTGTTTGTGGCCAACGAACAAGCAGAAGAATAGCCAGGTAGCCAAGAATCAGGAGAAAGTAGCCAGAGCATGAGAGGGAGAGATAGACCGGGAGAGGGTGGGGTGGGGACAGCTAAATCTAAGAGGAAAGAAAGGCGAGCCACAGGAGGGGGTGAGGGGGAAGAAGCGGGGGGAAGGGGCGGGGAGAACGAAGAGACAGGGAACAAGAGAGGAGAACCAGGGAGGTGGGGAGGGAGGCAGGGAAATGACAGCCGGAAGGAGGGCACGGGATACGATAACAAACTTGGCATCTACAGGAACAGAGAACAAGGAGAATACAGGCGAAAGATGGGAGGAACGGCTGAAGCGGAGGTGAGCGCGAGACGACAATGGCAGCGATATCCATCTGGGAGAAGCAATCGACAACACCAACACCAAACCCATTCGAGTATTATGACAACACCAACACCAAACCCATTCGAGTATTGCCCACTGTAATTGTTTCTCCGGCACCCAAATGTATATCTACCTCCCAGTCTCCACACCCTCCCCATCTTCCTCCCTCCCCCCCCACAAACAGCTGTCTACTTATGCATTGTAAATAATTTTGCCAGTTGTACAGAGTTGCTGCTGTTGAGCTGGTGCACAATACCCTACCTGTTATTCGATTTTATTTTTTATTGTATTTTTTATTAATACTTTTTTTTGGTATATTTGGGTGTGCCCTTCTCTTCTATATATGTATATATATATATATATATATTTCTTATTCTGTGTACATAACTTTGTTCAAAAACCCAATAAAAAAACATTTATAAAAAAAAGAATATATTCAATGTTTTAACATCAACTATTTCCTGTGGTAATGAATTCCACAGGCTCATCACTCTTGGGGTGAAGAAATGTCTCCTCATCTCTGTACGAAATGGTTTACCCTGAATCCTCAGATTGTGACCACTGGTTCTGGACACACCCATCATTGGGACCATCTTCCCTGCATCTACCCTGTCTAGTCCTGTCAGAATTTTAAAAGTCTCTATGAGACCCCCCCACATTCTTCTGAACTCCAGTGAGAACAATCCTAACCTAGTCAATTTCTCCTCATATGACAGTCCCGCCATCCCTGCAATCAGTCTGGTAAACCTTCGCTGCACTCCCTCGAGAGCAAAAACATCCTTCCTCAGAAAAGGACACCAAAACTGCACACAATACTCCAGGTGTGGCCTCACCAAGGCCCTGTATAATTGCAACACATCCCTGCTTCTGTACTCGAAATCTCTCGCAATGTAGGCCAACATACCATTAGCCTTCTTTACCGCCTGCTGCACCTGCATGATTACCTTCAACGACTGGTGCACAAGAACATCCAGGTCCCACTGCACATTCCCCTCTCCCGATTTACAACCATTCAGGTAGTAATCTGCCTTCCTGTTTTTGCTTCCAAAGTGAATAACCTCACACTTATCCAAATTAGAATGCATCCGCCATTGACTTGCCCACTTACCCAACCTGTCCAGATCCTCCAGTAGGATCTCTGCATCCTCGTCACAGTTCACTCTCCCACCTAACTTGGTATCATCTACAAACTTTGAGATGTTACATTTTGTTCCCTCATCCAAATCATTAATATATATTGTGAATAGCTGGGGTCCCAGCACCGATCCCTGTAGCACCCCACTAGTTACTGCCTGTCAATTTGAAAAGGACCCATTAATTCCTACTCTTTGTTTTCTCTCTGCCAACCAGTTTTTTTATCCACCTCAATACACTTCCCCCAATCCCATACGCTTTAATTTTGCACAATAATCTCTTATGCGGGACTTTGTTAAACGCCTTCTGAAAGTCCAAGTATACCACATCGACTGACTCCCCCTTGTCGACTGTACTGGTTACATCTTCAAAGAATTCCAACAGATTTGGCAAGCATGATTTGCCCTTCATAAATCCATGCTGACTCTGATTGTTCCTGCCACTGCTTTCTAAATGATCCGCTATAAAGTCCTTGATAATGGATTCAAGAATTTTCCCCACTAGCGATGTTAGGTTTACTGGTCTATAATTCCCTGTTTGCTCTCTACTTCCCTTTTTGAATATTGGAGTGACATTATCTACCCTCCAATCTGCAGGGACTGTTCCAGAGTTTATAGAATTCCGGAAGGTGACCACCAATGCATCCACTATTTCCAGAGCCACCTCCTTAAGCACTCTGGGTTGCAGATTCTCAGGCCCTGGGGATTTTCCCAGCACCATTTCTCTACTAATATTGATCTCCCTCAGTACTTCCCTCTCACTAAACCTTTCATTCTCCAGCATTTCTGGTATCTGATTTGTGTCCTCTTTTGTGAAGACAGAACCAAAGTGTGTATTCAATTGCTCAGCCATTTCTTTGTCCCTTATTATGCATTCCCTAGTTTCTGTCTATAGGGGGCCTACATTTGTCTTTACCAATCTCTTTCTCTTCACATATCTATAGAAACTGTGTCAGTCTTTATGTTCCCTGCAAGCTTCCTTTCATACTGTATTTCCCCTTCTTAATCAATCCCTTGGCCCTTCTTTGCTGAATTCTAAACTGCTCCCAATCCTCAGACCTATTATTTTTCTTGCCCAATCTGTATGCGTCCTTCTTGAATCAGATACTATTTCTACTTTCCTTTGTAAGCCATGGATTGGCCCTCTTACCCATTTTGCTTTTGTGCCAGACAGGAATGAACAGTTGCTGCAATTCCCGCATGCGTTCCTTGAATGTGTGCCATTGCCTATCCACTGTCATCCCTTTAAGTAACTTTCCCCAATCCATTAAGGCCAACTCACACCTCATATCTTCATAGCTTCCTTTATTAAAGATTATTAACAAGTTTTTGGAGTGCTGCTCCTTCTTCAGGTGAAGTAGATTCAGGTTCACAATCTCATATATATAGGAGCGACACAATTGCAAGATAATTACACATTGGAATGTGAAGAATGGTTGGAATGTGAGTCTTTACAGGAACAAACAATGTGAGTGGAGTGAGTGATAATCACAGGTAATTGAGGTGTGAATTGTCTCAAGCCAGGGCAGTTAGTAGGATTCTGCAAACCCGGGCAGTATAGTGGGGTAACATGTAATGGGATATGAAGCAGAGATCCCTGTTGAGGCCGTACTCATGCATGCGGAACTTGGCTATCAGTTTCTGCTCGACGGTTCTGCGTTGTCGTGTGTCTTGAAAGCCATGTTTGGAGAATGTTTATCTGAAGTTCGGAGGCTGAATGTCCTTGACTGCTGAAATGTTCCCCGACTGGAAGGGAGAACTCCTGCCTGGTGATTGTTGCGCTGTCATCCGTTCATCGCTGTCATAGCTGATGGTGTCGCCGATGTACCACACCTTGGGATATCCTTTCCTGCAGCATATGAGGTAGACACATTGGCCGAGTCGCATGAGTATGTACCGTGTACCTGGTGGGTGGTGTTCTCACGTGTAATGGTGGTGTTCATGTCGACCATCTGGCACGTCTTGCAGAGGTTGTTGCGGTAGGGTTGTGTGGTGTCGTGGTCACTGTTCTCCTGAAGGCTAGGCTGTTTGCTGTGAATAATGGTCTGTTTGAGGTTAGGCGGTTGTTTGAAGGCAAGTAGTGGGGATGGTCTTAGTGAGATGTTCATTGTCATTGATGACATGTTGAAGGCTCTGAAGAAGATGCCGTAGTTTCTCTGCTCCGGGGAAGTACTGGACGACAAAGAGTAATCTGTCGATCGTATCCCGTGTTCATCTTCTGAGGAGTTTGGTGCGTTTTTTCGCTGTGGCACGTCGGAACTGTCGATCGATGAGTCGAATGCCATATCCCGTTCTTACGAGGGCATTTTTCAGTGCCTGTAGGTGTCTGTCACGTTTCTCCTCATCTGAGAAGATCCTGCGTATATGGGGGGCTTGTCCATAGGGGATGGTTTCTTTATCCTGTTTAGTGGGGAAGCTGGAGAAGTGGAGCATCATGAGGTTATCCATGGGCTTGCGGTAGAGTGAAGTGCTAAGGTGTCTGTCCTTGATGGAGATGCGAGTGTCCATGAATGCAACTGATTCTGGAGAGTAGTCCATGGTGAGTCTGATGGTGGGATGGAACTTTTTGATGTCATCGTATAGTCGTTTCAGTGATTGTTCGCCGTGAGTCTGAAGGAAGAAAGCACTGTCAATGTATCTAGTGTATAACATTGGTTGAAGGTCCCGTGCAGCGAAGAGGTCTTGCTCGAACTTATGATTAAGAGTTGGCGTACTGAGGTGTGAACTGGGTCCCCTTGGCTATTCTATGTGTCTGGATGAAGAATTGCATTGCTGCAACAGCCTCCGTACACAACACCGACAACTGCCAATCTCCAGTTGTAATCCTACAACTCATCCGTTTCATCCTGGACCACAGCGTCTTCATCGTCGACAACGAGTTCTTCATCCCATTGTGGGCGGGATCACTTTTTGGAAAATCATAGATTATCATAGAATTTACAGTGTAGAAGGAGGCCATTCGGCCCATCGAGTCTGCACCGGCTCTTGGAAAGAGCACCCTATCCAATGTCAACACCTCCACCCTATCCCCATAACCCAGTAACACCACCCAACACTAAGGGCAATTTTGGACACTAAGGGCAATTTATTATGGCCATTCCACCTAACCTGCACATCTTTGGACTGTGGGAGGAAACCGGAGCACCCGGAGGAAACCCACGCACACACGGGGAGGATGTGCAGACTCCGCACAGACAGTGACCCAAGCTGGAATCGAACCTGGGACCCTGGAGCTGTGAAGCAATTATGCTATCCACAATGCTACCGTGCTGTCCCAAATCTGCATATTAAAACGAGACAGCTAGTCTCAGTTTAATGTGCAGATTGCTGAGGTTTGGGGATTCATCCCCTTTGCCTTGGAGACATCAGGCGAGTGTTGTTGGGTACTGGTCTCCACGAATAGGGACAATTTGGAATGTCACTCATGGGGCTCTCCCAGGGGATTGGAGGCCCCCAGCTGCATGCCCTTTGAGCAGGGTGGTGCCCTGGCACTGTTGGTGCCATCTGAGCACCCTCAGTGACAGCAGGCATATTGGCAGTGCCCCTTGGGTGCTAACAGGCATGGGCACTGCCAGGTTAGTGGTGCCAAGCTGGCCTTTTTTGCATTTGTGCGATTGGGTTAGGGGTACCCTGCATGGGTTTTGTGAGGGGTCGCTTTGGGGGCCTCGGAGATTGGGACGCTATGTAAAAATGGCTTCCCGATCTCTCGCTACACTGGGGAGTTCCAGCGAGTGAATCTCCTCAGTGTGCAAAATGGGGCTATATGCAGCCTTGGCTTCCCCGCTGAGGCCCCTTATATAACGCGAGCTGCGTTTTATAGCCATGTGTTTCTTGGCGCTGGGAACACGGGGCTAAACGTGCTCGCTATGGGACTTTGTTCACAATTAGTTGAATCACACCCATTAACTTTTCTGCAGTGTGAATGAGTGGGTGTTCATGGTCGCAGCTCTGATTGACAGAGGTTCATGGTGTCATTGACTGCGTAAACGGCAGTTAAAGCAGCTCCCAGATCACCCAGGAGTATTCGGTAATTTCAAAGGCTTCCATTCCATCGATGTGCAACTACAAACTGATATATACTGTCGATATGTGCAAGATTCCTGGGTAGATCCATCATGCTTTTGCCCTCCTGACATCCACTCTGATTTCTTCACATTTGGCTGCTCAAGGGGGATAGTGGGATAGTGGTATTTTCACTGGACTAATAAACCAGAGACCCAGAGTAATGCTCTGAGGACCCAGGTTCAAATCCCGCCACTGCATATGTTGAAGTTTGAATCCAATAAAAATCTGGAATTAAAAGTCTAATGATGAGCATGAAACCACTGTTGATTGTTGTAAATCCCATCCGGTTCACTAATCTCCTTTAGGGAAGGAAATCTGTCGTCCTTACCTGGTCTGGCCTACATGTGACTCCAGACCCACAGCAATGTGGTTGACTCTTAACTGCTCCCTGCTCCCTCAAAGGTAATTAGTGATGGACAATAAATACTGGCACAGCCTGCGAGCCCACATCCCGTGAACGAATAAAAGAAAAGACAAGGGTTACCATTTAAAACATGGCTGCTGACACCTTGGAGAAACCCAGGGAATGTGGCACAGGAACAATACAATGCGTGTCATATCACCACCAATTGGTGGTCTGCCTGAAGGTGTGTTTTGGCTACAAATCTGGAATTGCTCTTCAGTATGTACCAACCAAGGTCTCCAGAATGGATATGGCTTGTTATGCTCTGAACAGCATTGCATAGCAGGGAAGTTTGGACTTGCAAGAGGAACAAGGTGCCTCTTTGGAGGAGGAGGTAGACAAGAAAGTAGAAGATGTTGTGGGTAATGCATCAGTAACAGTGTACATTGCTGCCTGGGATGCTCTCATTAGTGTGAGGTTCACTTAGATTCCACCACCCAGTGCACCCATCCAACAGCTATCTGCAAAAAACACTTTAAACAGAAACATAGAAGCTAAGAGCAGGAGTAGGCCCTCTCGCCCCTTCAAGGCTACTTCACCGTTCAATATGATCATGGCTGATCCTCGATCTCAGTACCATATTCCCGCTTTCTCCCCATACCCCTTGATGCCATTCAAATCTAAAATATCATCTATCTCTTTCTTGAGTATGTTCAGTGACTTGACCTCCACAGCCTTTTGTGATAGAGAATTCTACAGGCTCATTACCCTTTGAGTGAAGAAATGTTCCCCCATCTCAGTCCCAAATGGTCTACCCCGTATCCTGAGACTGTGTGCTAGCTTCCCCAACCAGGGAAAACATCCTTCCTGCATCTAGTCTGTTCAGCCCTGTTAGAATTTTATACATTTCGTTCAGATCTCCTCTCATCCTTCTAAACTCTAGTGAATACAAGCCAATTGAACCAATTTCTCCTCATAGGACAGTGCCGTCATCCCTGCTATCAACCTAGTGATTCTCTGCTGCACTCCCTCTATGCCATAGAGTCATAGAATTTACAGTGCAGAAGAAGGCTATTCGGCCCATTGAGTCTGCACTGGCCCTTGGAAAGAGCATCCTACTTAAGCCCATACCTCCACCCTATCCCCATAACACAGTAACCCTACCTAACCTTTTTTGGGGGGCACTGAGGGCAATTTAGCAAGGCCAATCCACCTAACCTGCACATTTTTGGACTGTGGGAGGAAACCGGAGCACCCAGAGGAAACCCAAGAAGACACAGAGAGAACGTGCAGACTCCGCGCAGTGACCCAAGCTGGGAATCGAACCTGGGACCCTGAAGCTGTGAAGCAACATTGCTAACCACTGTGCTACCATGCTGCCCACTGTGCTACCATGCTGCAAATATATCCTTTCTTAGGTAGGGAGACCAAAACTACACACAATACTCCAGGTATGGTCTCACCAAGGCCCAACTGCAGTAAGACATCCCTGCTTCTGAACTCAAATCCTCTTAATGAAGGCCAACATTCCATTTGCCCCACTAATTGCTTAGTGCACCTGCTTCTCCACTTTCAATGACACCCAGATCCCTTTGTACATCCACAGTTCCCAATATATCACCATTTAAATAATGCTCTTCCTTTCTGTTTTTCACACCCACGTGTGTAACTTTGGGTGGCACAGTAGTATTATGGTTGGCACTGTTGCTTCACAGCGCCAGTGACCTGTGTTTGATTCCCGGCTTGGGTCACCATCTGTGTGGAGTCTGCATGTTGTCCCCGTGTCTACGTGGGTTTCCTCTGGGCGCTCCGGTTTCCTCCCACAAGTCCCGAAAGACGTGCTTGTTAGGTGAATTGGACAATCTGAATTCTCCCTCAGTGTACCCAAACAGGTGCCGGAGTGTGGCGACAGTAACTTCATTGCAGTGTTAATGTAAGCCTACTTGTGGCACTAATAAAGATTATTATTATTGTGCCATTTAGCCACATTATACTGCATCTGCTATGTATTTGCCCACTCACTCAACTTGTCTAAATTGCTTTGAAGTCTCCTTGCATCCTGCTCTAAACTTACAATTCCGTCCAGTTTGGTGTTGTCAGCAAACTTGGAAATGTTGCATTTGGTACCCTCATCCAGGTCACTTATATATATTGTGAACAGCTGGGGCCCCATTAGTCACTGCCAAGCTGGCTCTTCCAATCCTGTTAATGCTTTCCAAATGTTCCGTTATCACCTCTTTTATAATAGACTCCAGCATCTTCCCCACTACTAATATCAGGCTAGCTGGCCTGTAATTCTCCCTTTTTTCTCTCCCTCCCTTTTTAAATAGTGGGCTTACAATTGCCACCCTCCAACCTGTAGGAATTGCTCCAGAGTCTATAGAATTTTGGAAGATGACCACCAGTGCATCCAATCTTATAGGGCCACTTCCTTTAATACTCTGGGGTGTAGATTAGCAGGCCCTGGTGAAATGTCAACCTTTAACCCCATTAATTTCCCCAGCACCATTTTCTTGCTAATGTTGATTTCCTTAAACTCCTTCTTCTCACTAGACCCTTGCTTCTCTCACATTTCTGGGGGGTTATTTGTGCCCCCTTTTGTGAATACAGAACCAAAGCATTTGTTCAATTCTTTGCTGTCCCTGTCTGCAATGCTATAACTCAAAGCCATCATGCAAATAGCTAACCACTCCTTTCACAGCTCCTTACTGGTCACTGTCAATTTCTGTCTTTCCATTCATCCTGAAAAGGCCACTTCCAGCCAGTCACCAAGAATGGTTAAGACAGGAAAGTGGGGCAAAATGATAATATTTAGGTGCTTCAAATAAGCCACAGAAAATTAACAATGGGCTGGGTTATCCGGTCCCCCAGCTGCATGTTTCTCAGCCGCCCGCCTTTCGCTGGCGGCGAGATTCTATCTCCCCACACTTGTTAATGGGACTTCCTATTGAAACTACCCCTTGCCATCGGGAAACTTGCGGGTGGAGTTACACTGACGTGAGAAAAATAAATCCCAACGACCTGAGAATTCCGGCCAATATAATCAAGTACGCTGATGCTCATAACTCTTAACACTTATTGGATGGGAACCCCAGAAGTAAAATGATAAGGAGGTGGCTGAATTGGAAAATCTGACAGATGAGCTGAATTTACTTTCAGATTTCTCAAGCACTATCAGCAATAGTCCAGCTTCCATCTTTGTTTGAATTAAAATTAAGTGCTGTATGTTTGTAAAGCCATTTTAAGTAACTGTTTGATTGCAAGACCAGTTACTGTAAGAGTGTATGCTTCTTTACTGTGCATGTATAATTGTAAAGCCAGTTACAGTAACTGTAGGTCATTTTACCTAACTGTATAATTGTAAGTTCACTCTGTGACTGTGGGATTTTAAAAGTTTGTTTGCTGTAATTGTATCATTGTAGATCGATGTACTGTAACTTGTGATTTTAAATTAATTTACTGTATTGTTGTCAGTCTATTTATTGTAACTGGATGAGTCACTGCAACTCGTTGAAAAGGTGGAAGGAAATTTCCAGTTGTATTTCAGTGGTGGATATAAAAGTGGATTGTCAAAGTTAGTTGCCCAAGTTAGCAGTTAATGTTTGTGTGCTTGAATGACTGGCCATTTGCCACAAGTGCATATTTTGATGATTCCAACATTAGTGACCTAGATTTAGATATATTGTGCTTTTTAAAATATAGAGGCCACTTCTTTTTGCCAAGGCTGCCACGCAAATTAAATTGAATTGACAAATAATTTACGAGTGAATGATCTTACAAGTGTCACCCCTAAGAGGAGTAGTAAATATAAATTGCACCGCTCTGATGGAACGGTGCCTTATGCCGGGCGCAGATTGGCTTTGTCACCATAAATCAATAACAGCTAGAATCAACATGTTACATTCTCCCCTGCTCTGGGAAGTTTAAATGTCAGTGAATTGCTGAACTACACCTGAGAATTAGTCCCAGGCGCGATAATTACAAAGGTTTAGGATTATGGCATTGAAAGGATGCAGTGTGTGTTCCTCCCGCAACTCAGTATAAACCATTACTTTGATATTGCAACACAGATAAAGTGCTGTGAGGTAATTGCATCTCTCCTTCAATGTCACTTTTTGGCAGTTTTACTAAAAAGTCATTTGCAAAGAGAGAAAAAAAAGGTTTTTGGGAGTGCACAGTAGAATTCAACTGATGTTAAGTGAAAAAAAGTCAGGGTCATCTAAAGGAGTAAATGTCCCTATAGGTGGCAAAACTAGAAAAAAAAACATGAAAAATTAACTCTAACCATGCAGGGCAACTCACAATATGAGAATATACCAAGCTGCCAAACATTGGACATATTTCAACCTTTACTGTAAGAAATTGATTGTAATTTCCTGCATTTAGCGCTCTGGTTAGGTAAGCAACCCATAAATAATAAGAATATGACAGATTGGAAAGGTGGTTCATTGTTGGTAAGCCATTTTTACAGGAATACACAATCACATGTGTTGTCACCTATCAAAAGCCATAACTGAAATATAAATCATGGATTAGACTTTAAAATTACTGACTGTTTCTTCAGTACAAACAGCTTTTCTGGGTCTTGCACTTCATAGTTGTGTGAGTTCCAAAGGAAAACACTAAAACTACTTTGCAAGGACACCTGGTTTGCGTCACATATGGAAGCATTGACTTTTCACATTCTGACACCTGGGGCCAAATCCAACTTTGATCGCAGGGGTGAGTCCGTCAATACGGCATTCTTTGGAGTATAGGAACAGGAGAAGGCCAACCCTAGCCTGCTCCATCACTGGATGGATGATAGAGTAGAATCTCTACAGTGCAGAAGGAGGCGATTCAGCCCATCGAGTCTGTACCGACCCTTGGAAAGGTACTCTACCTACGCCCCCATCCCTATCCTGCCCACACCCCGACCCCACCCTATTCCCATAACGCATTAGCCCCACCCAACATTTGCCGTTGTGAGGCAGCAGTGATACCCACTGTGCCACCGCGACGCCCTGTATCTTAAATTCATTTACATGTCTTGGTTCCATTATCCATGAATGTCCTTGAAAACAGATATCTATCCGTCTCAGTTTTGACATTTTCGATCGACTCAGCCTCAACAGCTTTTTGGCCAAGCTCTAATTTCAATATTGTGCCTCCCTGTTCTGGAATCTCTTTACAGGAACACAAAAACACAGGGGAAGACCGTACAGCCCATCAAACCACCATTAAGTACAATTAAGGGCGATCTTAGGCTTCAATTTCACTTTCCTGCTCACTCTCCAAGTTAGCCTGAGTGACCAAAGATCTGCCTAATCCAGCCTTAAACATAGAAGGAACATCCACTACCCTACGGGATAGAGAATTTCAAAGATTCACAGCCCTTTGAGTGGTGACATTTCGCATTATCTCAGGTCCAAAGAGTGAGCCATTTATCCTGAGGCTGTGCCCCCTCGTGTCCTCGATTACCCCAGCTGTTAGAAACAATCTCCCAGTGGCAACCCTATCAAGCCCCTTCAGAATTATTTTAAATTAATTTGTTGCATGTGGGTGACTCTGGCTGGGCCAGCATTTATTACCCATCCCTAATTTCCCTTGAATTGAGTGGCTTGCTTGACCATTTCGGAGGGCATTTAAGAATCTTGTGCGTTTCAATGAGACCACTAGTCATTCTTCCAACCTCCAGAGCACATAGGGCCAAATTACTCACTCTCTCATCTTAGTAAACCCTCTCATCGCAGGGACCAATTTAGTGAACTTTCTCTGTACTGTCTCCGATGAAAGTATATCCTTTCTTAAATGTGGAGACCAAAACTGCACACATACCACAGGTATGGTATGATCAAAGCCCTGTACAGCTGTTGCAATAAAGGTCAACATGCCTTCTTATTTCTTGCTGTACCTGCATGCTAATCTCTTGAGTTCCTTGTACAAGCATGCACAAGTTTCTCTGAACAGCAATATTTACAGGTTTTGTGCCTTTGAAAATCAATCTGCCTTTCTATTCTTATGACCTAAGTGAATAATGAGGTGAATTTCCCACCTCCCCAGCCATGTGTTTCTCGGCGGTGTGCCATTGATGGCAGCTGGATTCTCCGTTATTGTGGCTAGCCAATGGGATTTCCCATTGTAGCCACCCCACGCCGCTGGGAAACCCGGGCAGGGGTGCGCAGCCAGCGGAACGGAGAATCCCGCCAGCGGAGAATTCACCAAAATGTCACATTTCCCCAAACTATAGTCATCGTCCACATTGTTGCCTAACCACTTAACCTATCTCTATCTCTTTGCAGACTCTCTGTCTCCTCCTCATAATCTACATTTCCGTCTAATTTTATATCATCAGTAAACTTGGTTGCATTGCTCTCTCGCTGCCCCTGTGTATTTTGAACACGTCGTGGATGCATCGTGCATTCAGAAAAAAAGCCTTCAATATCATTTTTTAATACATTTTTCCTCACAGACCCTAATCATTGAATTACTGTTCAACTCTCTGCCCCACTCTGGTTATCTTTATCCGCATCACTACGTTGTTCTGTTACCTAAACTTTACTCTTTGGATTTCTAAATCCCCCTTCAGCTGAACCCTGCATCTCCGCCGTTAGTCTAAAGCCCCATCCACAGCCCTAATTATAGGATCCGTACTGGTCCCAGCCCTGTTTAAATGGAGCCCACTCCAATGGAACAGCTCTCTCTTCCTGACTACTGCTGCCAGTGCCCCATGAATCAATACCCCTTCTTCCCACACCACCCTTTGATCCACACATTTCATCCTCCAATCTTCTTGATCTATGCCAAATGGCACATGGCTCAGGTAACAATCCAGAGATAATTATTTTTGATGTTCTGCATTTAATTTAAGGGCGGCACGGTGGAACAGTGGTTAGCACTGCTGCCTCACAGTGCCAGGGACATAGGCCTTGGGTGACTGTGTGGAGTTTGCACTTTCCCCCCGTGTCTGCCTGGGTTACCTCCGGTTGCACCAGTTTCCTCCCACAGTCCAAGGATGTGCAGGTTAGGTGGATTGGCCATGGAGAAATTGCCCCTTAGTGCCCAGGGATGTACAGGTTAGGTGGGATTATTGGGATAGGGTGGGGGAGTGGGCATGGGTAGGGTGAGGCTCGGTGCAGATTCAATTGGCCAAACGGCCTCCTTCTGCACTGCAGGGATTCTATGATTGGATTCTAATTTGGACCATAAATCTTCAAACGTTCTTGGCAGGACATCCTTCCAAGTTCTACCTATGTTGTTGATTCCTACTTGGACACTGACAATTGGATCCTCCCCCTTCCACTCCAAGCTTGTCTTTTGCCATGAGGAAATATCCTTAACCCAGGCACTGAGCAGGCAACACAACCGTTAGGGTGCCCGGTGACGGCTGCAGCGGTGGCTAGCCCCCTTAGTATAGTATCTCCTATTGCTATCATGTTTCTTTTTGCCCCTTCCACATGAAAGGCATCCTGCACCATGATGCCACAGTCAGTGTGCTCACTGCAGTCCTTCTCTTCATCCATGCAGATAGGCAGCACCTCATAACTGTTGGATAAAGCCAGGGACTGAGATGCTTCCATCACAACCTGCTAGATCCCCATACCTCCCTGACTATTGACCAACTCTAAAGTTCTATATTCTTATTATTACTTGCCTCCTCAAACAAAGTGTCCAGGTAACTCTCTCCCTCCCTGATGCTCCGCAATGTCCATAACCCAGACTCCATCTCGGCAACCCCAAGCCGAATGTGCTCAGGCCGCAAGCACTAACCATGGAAATGGTTGTCCTGGACTGCAGTGAATTCCACAGATTGCCACAATCCCACACGGTGCAGTGATGACACACCGCCACCCTGCCATGTCTGTCAACCATATGTTTCATTAGTTGATTAGTGGTTCATTTACTTGGCTAAAGTAATGACAAATCTCCAGGCCTGGAGACAAAAGAATAACCCTCACCAGTTACAAAGGCTAAAAAAAGAGTATAAAAAAGCAGCTTGTTTTTCCCCTCTGCATCAAATTCCAATGTGTAGCAAATTTCTGAACTCACACTCGTTCCTCATCACACTCAGTCCGTGTCATCTCACTCTGATCTCCCACTTTCCATCTATCCAATCAAATTCTTCAATCATCTTAAAAGCCTCAATAGTTCACCCTTAAATCTCCTTTACTCATGGGCATATAAGCCTAGTCTGAGTAACAGATTGACTGACTTTTTACTAGATGATAAGTTTGGCATTCTGTGTCTCCTATGCATTTGGATGTCTGGGGCTGGATTCTCCGGTCGCCGATGCCGAAAACGCGTTCAGCGAACGTCCGGGGAATCTAAATTCCCGACAAAATTGGGGGCGGCGCCATTTTTGCGATGCACTGCCCCTCCAAAGCGGTGTACTGGCAGAGTGCGCTTCACCACGTATCACCCCCCCCCCCCCCCCCCCCCCCGATGCTCAGGCCCCGACCGGCTGAGTTCCCGACAGCGCGGGACACGTGTGGTCTCATCCGTTGGGAACTCGGCGTGGCGGCTGCGGACTCAGTCCAGCACTAGAGCCGGATGAAGGGGCGTACTATTTCACGGGCCAGGTCCACGAGCGGCCTCCGCCATGCGCATGCGTGGCCGCGGAACCGACAATTCTCTGGGGCTTATCAGCAGCAAGAGCCAGGTGCTCTATGCTGCCTCCCTGCTGGCCCCCAGTGAAACGGGGAATCGGTAGCCACATTGCATCAGTTTTCCTGGCATAAAACGCCACCGTTCCCATGCTGGCGTGGGAAATAGCCCCAGAATTGGAGAATCCAGCCCCTGGTGTCACAAATAGGGGCAAAATTTGGAATGCACCGTCTAAAACAGTTTCAGTCACCACTGTCAAAGGGGAATTGGATAAATGCCTGCAGGAGAAAACAATTGCAGGATATGGGGAAAGAGCCACAGATTGGGACTCACTGGATTGTTCTTTGAAAGAGCCAGTATTTGCTTGATGGGCCAAATGCAATACTTCTGTGCTGTACCATATACGTGAACCAAAGAAAAGTGTCCAATCGATTGTTAGAATGCCGAAGAATAGCTCAAGTGCTGCACTAAGAAGAGTAACATTTGAAGTTTTTTTCCCTCCCGGTTCAATGTTTTTTTCTGCAAATGTAATGGGCATGGGACGAAAGAGAAAATGCTGGAAAATCTCAGCAGGTTTGGCAGCATCTGTAGGGAGAGAAAAGAGCTAACGTTTCGAGTCCGATGACTCTTTGTCAAAGCATTGGGCATGGGGGAGTTCTGCAATTATTATTGCTATTGGGACTATTAGCGCCAGGGTCCCATGTTCAATTCCCGGCTTGGGTCACTGTGTGTGCGGAGTCTGAATGTTCTCCCTGTGTCTGCGAGGGTTTCCTCCGGGTGCTCCAGTTCCCTCCCACAAGTCCCGAAATACGTGCTTGTTAGGTGATTTGGACATTTTGAATTCTCCCTCAGTGTACCCAAACAGGCGCCGGAATGTGGCGACGAGGGGATTTTCATTGCAGTGTTAATGTAAGCCTACTTATGGTAATAATAAAGATTATTATCATTATTATTCTGATGTTAAAATGGCAAGAATTGTCTTGGTAAGGTTCTCATTCTGTCTCATGATTATGTTGGAAGACTGGATGTTGCTAATCGGACAAAAAGTAGACAATCCATTATTTGTCTGCACTAACTTCTGTGCAGAGAGCATTTGGCCACCTGGTTCCTTTAAACTGTAGTTCAGATCACTGAATGCAACTAAAACATCTCTGGTATCACTATTCTAAATTCTTCATGTTCCCAACCCTGCATCTGGCTTCCCTTATCTTATCACAGAGCTTTGATTCCATCCCTCTATTCTCTTGAGTCAAAAATATGTCAAGCTGTAATTTGAATACATCTACAGTTTTTTTTCCATTCCCTGCTTAGTGTAGCTGTTTATTCTATATAACCAACATTCCTCAATGAGATGTCTTGGCTGAACTCCTTGATGCCTGGTGCTGTCCAAACTTCTAGAGTGTGGGCGAAGTGCTCTTTTTTACTTGCAGTGGTGTAGGAGTAAAGATTCTTGTGTGGCTACACATTGCGACATTATACATGTGAGTCTTGATTCATGTTCGATATCGGGCAGCATTCACAATTTGGGAGACCATGGGCTGGATTCTCCAGTCGCCGATGTCAAAATCGCGTTCAGTGATTGGCCGGAGCATCACAGTTACTGACCAAATTGGGGGCGGCGCCGCTTTCGCGATGTTCCACCCCCTCTAAAGCGGCGTACTCTCTGAGTACACTGCGCGACGTATCGACGGCCTCAGGACATTGCCTGAGGCCCGCCCCCCGATACTCCGCCCCCTGAATCAAGATGGCGCCGGAGCGAGGCGACTCTCTGCGAGCTCTCCCAAACAGATCCACTTTTTACTTAACTTATACTCGTTCTAATCTTTTAAAAATTAATTCTAAAACTAACATTATTACTAACCTCTCTCTTTTATCCTCTCTTGCAGGCTTGAACATCCTCCGAGGCCCTTGGGGACCTTTTGACCCGACCCGACCTGACCTCCGCGACCTGGAAGAAGATCGGGCCCAAACCAGAAGTGAAGCCCCGACCTCGATTTGGAGCCGACCCGGACCTCGGAGCTCCCAACCCGGCCTAACTACCGACGCCAGCCCCCGAATCGCCTTGCCCAGTCCCCGGAGCTCCCGATCCGATCCCCGACGGCAAGACCCGGCCCAACGCAACCCGAGAGACCTGCCCAGTGACCCGACCCGGAGAGGCCCGCCCAACAACCTGACCTACCTGGTGATGTAAGAAAGAAAAATCCACGTGAAGGCCCGACCGGGCCTACTTCAAGATCCGACCCCAGGAGCGCCCAGGGAGGGTACAGACCACGGGACCCAGCCCAACCTGCCTAAGGAAGCCGCTGCCCACGACCCAGGACCGCTGAAATGGCGGAGACCCCGCGCGAGGACCCAAACGCGCTGCAAGGTATTCCCGCGCCCGCAGAACGCCGGGACCCATCCAGACTGCAAACATGCCCCCCTCTACCTCAACCAGTGCCCGGAACCCTGCCAGACACAACCCCAGATATGTAAACAGCACCCTGGTCCCCGCCAGTGCCCTGGACCCCGCCAGATGCAACCACCTACCTTCCACAAGAGCTGACATCTCCCATCGGATCCCAGGATCATCCAGCAGCAGCTGGCGACCAAGGAAGCGAGGGAAACGCGGCGGTCTGCAGGTTAGACTGAAGCAACGCGGTTTCAAGACCCCTCTCCCAAGCATACTCCTGGCAAACGTCCAAGCGATCGAAAACAAGCTGGATGAACTTAACGCTAGACTTCCCTCTCAGAGGGAAGTAAGAGACTGCTGTGTGCTCTGTTTCACAGAAACATGGCTCACCCCCGCCTCACCGGACTGTGCCATACAAGCTGAAGGCTTCTCAATTCACCGGGCGGACCGCACGGCATCATCAGGCAAAGCGAAGGGTGGAGGGGTGTGCCTCCTCATCAACTCCTCCTGGTGCTTGGATGTGGCGACCCTGGCGACCTACTGCTCCCCAGACCTGGAATACCTGACCGTGAAGTGCCACCCATATTATCTTCCACGTGAGTTCACTTCAGCCATTATCACAGCAGTCTACATTCCACCCCAGGCAGAAGTGAGGAAGGCGCTGGATGAACTATACACAGTTATAAACAACTACGAAACAGAACACCCGAGGCCTTGTTCATCGTGGCCGGAGACTTCAACAAGGCCAACCTCAAGAGTGTACTGCCAAAATTCCACCAGCACATCTCCTGTCCCACCAGGGGCAACAACACTCTTGACCACTGCTACTCAAAAATCAAGGGCGCCTACCGTTCCATCCCCCGACTGCACTTTGGGAAATCAGACCATAAGACGGTGCTCCTTCTCCCGCATACAAGCAGAATCTTAAGCGGGAGAATCCAGCTAAGAAGGTTGTGCAGTGCTGGTCCGAGGAGACAGAAGAGCTCTTACGTGACTGCTTAGAGACAGTGGACTGGTCCATATTTAAGAACTCAGCGACCAACTTAAATGGGTATGCCACCACCGTCACAGATTTCATCAGCAAATGTGTGGATGACTGCGTGCCAAAGAAAGCAGTACATACGTTCCCCAACCGGAAACCATGGCTCAATCGCGAGATTGACTCCCTACTGAAGGACAGATCTGAGGTGTTCAAGACAGACGACCCTGACCTACACAAGAAATCCAGGTACGACCTCCGCAAAGCCATCCGAGATGCCAAGAGAGAATATCAAACCAAGCTAGAATCACAGACAGACTCTCGGCGGTTGTGGCAAGGACTAAACAACATAACGGGCTACAAGCGAAGCCGAACAGTATCTCTGGCAGCAGCGCACCCCTCCCCGATGAACTCAATGCATTCTGTGCTCGGTTCGAGCAGGTAACCAACAATCCGCTGTCGAGTGCCCCAGCAGCCCATAATTCACCCATACCCACCATCACAGCTTCCGAAGTCAGATTGGCCTTCCGGAAAGTGAACCCTCGGAAGGCGACGGGCCCGGACGGGATCCCTGGTCGTGCACTCAGAGCCTGCGCGGACCAGATGGCAGAGGTATTCACGGACATCTTTAACCTGTCCCTACTCCACTCCGAGGTCCCCACCTGCTTTAAGAAGACCACCATCATACCGGTACCAAAGAAGAACCAGGCAACGTGCCTCAATGACTACCGTCCAGTGGCCCTGACGTCAGTCGTAATGAAGTGCTTCGAGAGATTGATCATGAAGCGCATCACCTCCATACTCCCAGAACGCCTTGATCCACTGCAATTCGCATACAGCTGCAACCGGTCCACATCAGACGCCATTTCCCTGGCCCTACACTCATCCCTAGAGCATCTCGAAAACAAGGACTCCTACATCAGCCTCCTATTTATTGACTACAGCTCCGCCTTCAACACCATAATCCCAGCCAAACTCATATCAAAGCTCCAAAACCTAGGACTTGGCTCCCCACTCTGCAACTGGATCCTCGATTTTCTGACCAACAGACCACAATCAGTAAGAATGAACAACAACACCTCCTCCACAATAGTCCTCAACACCGGGGCCCCGCAAGGCTACGTACTTAGCCCCTTACTCTACTCCCTGTACACACAAGACTGCGTGGCAAAACTTGGTTCCAACTCCATCTACAAGTTTGCTGACGATACGACCATAGTGGGCCGGATCTCGAATAACGACGAGTCCGAATACAGGCGGGAGATAGAGAACCTAGTGGAGTGGTGTAGCGACATCAATCTCTCCCTCAATGCCAGCAAAACTAAAGAGCTGGTCATTGACTTCAGGAAGCAAAGTACTGTACACACCCCTGTCAGCATCAACGGGGCCGAGGTGGAGATGGTTAGCAGTTTCAAATTCCTAGGGCTGCACATCTCCAAAAATCTGTCCTGGTCCACCCACGTCGACGCTACCACCAAGAAAGCACAACAGCGCCTATACTTCCTCAGGAAACTAACGAAATTCGGCATGTCCACATTAACCCTTAGCAACTTTTATAGGTGCACCATGGAAAGCATCCTATCGGGCTGCATCACAGCCTGGTATGGCAACTGCTCGGCCCAGGACCGCAAGAAACTTCAGTGAGTCGTGAACACCGCCCAGTCCATCAAATGAACCTGCCTCCCATCCATTGACTCCATCTACACCTCCCGCTGCCTGGGGAAAGCGGGCAGCATAATCAAAGACCCCTCCCACCCAGCTTACTTACTCTTCCAACTTCTTCCATCGGGCAGGAGATACAGAAATCTGAGAACACGCACGAACAGACTCAAAAACAGCTTCTTCCCCACAGTCACCAGACTCCTAAATGACCCTCTTATGGACTGACCTCATTAACACTACACCCTGTATGCTTCATCCGATGCCGGTGCTTATGTAGTTACATTGTATATGTTGTGTTGCCCTATTATGTATTTTCTTTTATTCCCTTTTCTTCCCATGTACTTAATGATCTGTTGAGCTGCTCGCAGAAAAATACTTTTCACTGTACCTCGGTACACGTGACAATAAACTAATCCAATACAACCGGCCAAGTTCCCGAAGGCGTCGGTCGCGTGTGGTCTCATCCGTCAGGAACTCGGCATGGCAGCTGCGGACTCAGTCCAGTGCCGCCACAGTTGAGGGAGGGCTGATCTGCGGGCAGGGGGGGGGGGACTTTATAAGGGGCTGGGGGCACTGTGAGGGGGTGGTCCGGGACGCACGAGCCGGCCAAAGGGGGGGATTATTTTGCGGGCCGGGTCCGCAAGCGGCCGCCGCCCTGTAGCACGGCGCGGCTGCTGCAGGCCGCCACCGTGGGCATGCGCGGCCACAGACCCGGCAATTCTCTGGGCCGTATTGGCAGCCAAATGGAGGATCGGTGGCCGTTTTACGCCATTCTTTCTGTCGTATAACGCCACCGTACCCACACCGGCGTGGGGACATAGCCTCACAATCAGAGAATCTAGCCCCATGTTCTCCCGCCGGAGCTAAATTGCACCTGATTTGTGCTCCCGCTGGGAACACAAATCAGGAAGCGATACCCAATCCTTAGACATGCAGATTTTTAGATGGTGAGGGATTCCCTAGGCCACTTTGAGTGGACGGCCCGACAGCAAGGTCCCATGGCTGGGATCCCTCCCCTCACAACCCTACTCAGCCCCCTTCCCCAGGATTTTCTGGGTCACCACCACCCCCTCCCCCCCCCCAAAGTACAGGGTGACCCAATCTCCCCCTACCACCCTCCCCCACCAGAGACCCCTTAAATAAAGAGACCTGAGAAGGATCTCTCTTCTGGGGTTTATGGGTGGGGTCTCTTTATTTAGGGAGTCTCTGGTGGGGGGCAGTAAGGCAAGTCTAATGGGGATGGGGTGGGCAGGTCTTATATTGCAGGGGGGACGGTGGCCCCCTGTTGGACTTTGGGGGCAACTCCCTTAAAGAGTTACTTCCTTGGCCCACCAGAGGTCCACCGTGTCAAACACACACTTGTCAGGACCAGGAACAATTCTCACCCACCTGATTCCCAGCCCAGAGGACTGGAGAATCACAAGGGCCCAGAGAATATGGTGACTGGCAACAGGATGCAAATGGGTCTTAATGAGTCATTTGCATCTTCCTGCTGGCACGGGGCGCGAACTTTGATCCCATTGCCAGCAGGGTGCTGGAACATCAGAAACAGATTGCCACCCTGGCGCTAATCCCATTTTCTCCCCGACGCTGGATTTTCTGCTGCATGGGGAACTCCATTACCGGCGGTACAAGATGGAGAATCCAACCCATTCTGTTCACTGGGGATACGTATGTACTTACCTATCAGGGGCAGAAGTGAAAAGGGGATATTATTAATACTTAGTTCTTACTGGCCAACTTTTCCAGTGATGCCAAACATGAATAGGAAAATATATTTGGCTGGATTCTCTGATTTTGAGGCATGTGTCTAATCTTACGACAAAAAAGTTGGCCCCGCCCCTGCACCGATGCCCCGCCCGGTGAGGGGCTCGCAGCCAGGACATGTAAAACCCCCAGCATTCCCAACAGAAACGGCCAGAGAATTGATGGGTCCGTGGCCACGCATGCGCAAGGCGATGACCTGCAGTGGTCGTGCCGGACCTGGCCTGTCAGATAGTGCCCCCTGTAATCCCCCTCGCAAACATGGACCAGTCCCCCCAGCCCCCTCCGAAGCCTCCCCCCCCCCCCCCCCGGCCAGCGGAACGGTTCCCCCCTGACTGTGGCGGTGCTGGACACAGTCCGCAGCCGCCACGTGAGGTTGACGAATCCTCAGACCACAAGTGATCCAAGCCCTTGCGAAGTCGGCCCATCAGTGGCAGAGCATTGGGGGAGGCCCTTCAGGTGACATTCTGAGGCCATCCCAACGGCGTGCAACACACTCACCGATGACACCGTTTTGGAGGGGGCGGAGCAACCAAAAACAGGCGCCGCACCCGATTTTGGCGCCAAAAGGGATTCTCCGGCCAATCACCGAATGCGATTTCGGCGTCAGCGATCGGAGAATCCCGCCCGTGGTCTTCATTGAGATTCTTTGGACAATTAAGACCGTCAAAGCAACTTGAAACAGCACAATTTTTTAACTCATCCATTTGCCGGTGCAGAGTCCATTTTGTGAATTCTGTGAATAAGGAAGTCTAGAGAGGTTTATGAGATATGGAAAAGGTAAAATGTGGACTTTTCTTTGATGCATAGGGAAGTTTGTTGTAGCATATAGGCACATAGACATTAGAAAAGGGGTGGATTCGCCATTGCCCCGACGCTGGTAGAGGGTTTCCCAATCTGACGGAAAATGCAGCACTGGCAGAAAAACGGGATTGGCACCGGGCATCAATCCCATGCTCCAGTCACCCGCCAACGGCGGTATCGGGCTACACTCCCCGGCGGCACCATGCAAAACTGCGATTTGCATCTGATTAATGGGCTGGAAGCCCGACGCCCCAACACCCTGTCATAATATCCACGATTGTATATAATGAGATGCAGACAGGCAGTGATTGACACACAGGATGACCAGTAAGCACACAACACAGTGCAGCCAATCTCCAGACAGGACACCACCACTATAAAGCCAGAGGGCACTAGGTTTCCCGCTCTCTCGGGACCCAGCCACTGAGACAGTCAGAGTCCACGAGCTAGCAAGTGCAAACACCATGCGGTAGCTAGTGAGTCTGGTCAGACTACTACAAGGTCTCCAGTCAGTTCAGTATAGTGTCGACCCACAGCTGAATATGTATATCAGTTCTATCGTTCAATAAAACCGTGTTGGATCTTCTACAGTGTTAGAGGTCTGTTTCTCGCATCGCTGCATCAAGTGCAGTCCACACCGAACCGACCTGCCTAACACATCACACCCCATTATGTTCTACTAGTCGTATGGTGGAGACGTTTATACTGTGCTGGAATGCAGCTCCGTGGTAAGAGACAGGTGTGCGGGAAGGTCCTACAGATGGGGATGAGCGAGGGATGTGTGATGTGTTGGGTGCTCTGAGATACAGACGAACCAACACGGTTGCGATTGGTCCCGGATCATGGACTCTGAGGTGGTGTCGTAACCGCAGGACTGCGCGAGTATGCGGTTGCTGGAAGACATACCTCTAAAAGCTCTCGTTGACCTCAACATTGAGGTGTTGGTTGAGTTCGAAGCACTGCTTGAACAGCATCCAATTTATGCCAAGGTTCCCAGCGACTTGCAATGGCTGCGGTGTGTTGACGGTGTCCATGGCGCAGGATGGCAGATTTGTGGGTAGGTTTTGATTCACTCCTGGTACCATGATGTGTTGGGTGCTCTGAGATACAGACAAGCCAACACGGTCGCGATTGGTACAATGCAGTTTTTATTCTTTTAAACTATTTATATAACAAACTTGGTACTCAGCACGTGGTGACTGTGTGAGTGTCTGGCTTTGAGGTCCTTGCCCTGTGCCGTCTCCTGATGGACTGCCCAGGAAGTGTCGTGTTTCTTGTTTTGTACTGTGTATGCTCTTGTCTGTGATTGGCTGTCGTGTTATGTGTGCTAATTGGTCCGTTGCTCTGTCTATCATTATGTATGTGTGTATGTGCTGTGATGTTCACTTGAATATCATGACATCCCCCCTTTTTTACAAGATTATGTGCCTACGTGGTTATAAATAGAAATGTGTACTGAGTGCAGCTAAATGTGTGTGTGTGTAATATTTACAGCATGTACATGGGGCTTAACTATATACAAGGGGCGATATCGGGTGTGACATACTAACGAGGTTGTACCATAACAAAAAAAACGTGGAAATGTGGAACGATAAAATTAATGCCTGTAACGAGAAGAACTTAGACATGTTAAAACAGTGGTTGCATGAGTTCAACGTGTAAACAGTCTCATAAGTCCAGTCTAGTAGGTGGGCGACGAATTCGGGTTGACCGTCAGGGTGGCACACCATTCATCACCCGGATTGATTGTGTTGACCCGGTTTCCATCAATGACCGCAACCCAGAAGGCGTCTTGGTCATCTGTGTCATCGGTTTGGATGTCGTAATGTGGAGGCTGAATGGTCCGCACGTTCCTGCGAGGTTGTCGGAGATGCGGAAGATCAACAGGTTGAGCCGCTCGACAGTAAGCAGCGTAGTGGCCCACCGTTGCTCTGTCTATCATTGTGTATGTGTGTATGTGCTGTGATGTTCACTTGAATATCATGACAATGTGTACGTTTGCTGTGCCCTTAGCCGGGAGTCACACAGGCTGAATTGGTGCAAGTATTAACAAGCAGGGCTCAGGCACCATGGCTGTTGAGAAAGGAGGTAAGCAAACATTTCAAACCTTTGGGGGGTTGCTTGCTGGGGGGTGTATGCCTGGATATTAGGAAGTAGCAGGGAACAACGTGGTAGCAAGTGCGTGGACCCAGGGTGTCCCATCGGGATTGGGGTGTCATGGCTGAGACCCCCTGCTGCTATAAATTAATTTAAACACACCCTGAAACTTGCAGGCTGTTGAGTTCTGACTGCTGACAGTATCCTGCAAATGCTCTGGAAACCATCACACCTCGACAGTAAAATCAATAGGATGTGAGTGGCCATGCTGAGTCACTAGCCCACCAGGCCATGGTACTCCTCGGTGAACTCCTCAGAAGCACAAACCCATAGCAGAGGAAGCAGCGGTTCACCCCAGACAAAGGACACAAGCACCGTGGCTGCTGGAACCCTACCTGGCACACAGCCCCTCTCAGAGTAAAAGCCTCACCAGTGCCACTATCAGCTAGCCCACCCCTGAGGTTCACGAGATGTCTCCCAGCCCTGCCTATCCACCGCACCCCTGTTCCCCCATCCATCCTGCCCCCAGCCAGGAAACCTGACCAGATCCTTGTGCGTAAAACCCAGGCTCCACACAATACTGCAGCTAAGGTCACAGCAAACGTACACAACCTTCGTTCATCCCCATCTGTAGGACCTTCCCGCACACCCGTCTCTTACACAGAGCTGCATGCCAGCACAGTATAAACGTCTCCACCATAGGACCAGTTTCCACCCTTCTGGCGGTAGAGCACAAGGCTCACCCAGTAAGGAGACCTACTGGGAGAAACAAGACAGGGACCACAGAGCCTCTCATTGATATGGGTTACAGCAGCCACCTTTTGACAGGGATGGGTGATGAGGATAGAGGCTCCCCGGTGCCACTCACTGATGGGGACAGAGGTGCAGTGCAGACTACATCATTTAGAAAGCGCCAGGGGAGGGCTGGGGGCTGGGGGTCACATTGAGGGAGGTGAAGGAATACAACTCAGAGTAACCAGGTAACCTGGTGCCAATAGATGGTCAAGGGAATTCTTACCTTGCTGACACTCTCTATAGCATACCCACCCCCCCCGCCAAAACGACATGGGCATCGATGCACAGCCAGCTATGCTCGCTATCTACCTGGCCGCTGTTGCGTTGCAGATGCATGGTGGCGAAAGCGCAGCGTGAGCCCTGGGAGAACGCTGCACAAGAGGTATCGGCCCCAAAAGAGCAGGGAACTGCCAGTTAGGCTGAAGTGCCAGCTGGCCAAAAGGCCGAGGAGTAGATGCGAAGGAGGTGCTGCATCAGGGCACATATGTACCATTGGCGCCTGTCCTTCGAGTAGCTGCCATACCATGTGTGCCACCAATGACACCAGCTCACCAGGAAGACCGTGCGCCACCTGTGCCAGATGGTGGGGAACCTGGTGCCATGGGGGTATGGAGGAGGACTCCCCCTCCCGGTGGTTGTCAATGTGACGACTGCCCTGAACTTTTATTCCTTTGGCTCATTCCAGGGCTCAAGCAGGGACCTGTTTGGGCCTCGCAAACGTCCACACACAGATTCAGCCGCACTGTTCAGGATGCCCCATGCAGACTTCCGGTGGCGGCTATGAGGGAGTAGGTCGCACATTTGGTGGCTCCCGTTTCGGTCGGACTTTTGGACCTTTTCCCCCGACTTTTTTGAGCACGGAACTGGAAAGCAATAGTACTCAGGCACAGGACCCATACAGTATTATATGGACCTAAGAAGCCGGAGGGACCGTAAACAGCAGAAGAAGTGGTTGAGTAAGGGCACAGTGGAGGCTGTGAGAGAGACCAGCATGGCTGGTGTTCAGAGCAAGGCGCCGACAGCCCAGCCCACAATGGAGCAGCTGCTGCAGACTATGCAGGAGGGCTTTTTGCCTCTGAAGCGTGACAACTTGGAGCCACTACAGAAGTCGATTGACCGGATGGGAAAAAGGCTGGATGATCAGGCTGAGAAGCTCCAGCAGTTGGAGAAGTCAGTGGAGGAGCAGGCTGACTTTCAAAACGGTGGCGGATGTGGAGATTCGGAGGTTGAGGGACCAGCAAAAGGTGCTTCTGGAAAGGCTGGAGCACCTGGACAACAGATCTCGCCGACAGAACGTGAAAATCGTGGGCCTCCCGGAGGGGGCAGAGGGCCTGGACGCTGCCGCGTATGTGGAGGGTATGTTTCAGAAGTTGCTGGGGAACGAGGTGTTCCCGCGCCCGCCGGTGATGGACAGGGCACACAGAGTGCAGGTGAGGCAGCCGTGACGAGGGGGTCCCCCACGAGCGATGGTGGTACGCTTTCACAGGTACCTGGACAAGGAACGGGTGCAGCAATGGGCAAAGAGCACACAAAGCTGTACTTGGGACAATACCACCCTGCGTGTTTACCAAGATTTGAGCGCTGAGGTGGCCAGGAGGAGGGGAGGCTACGGGCAGGTGAAGGAGACACGGTATAAAAACAAGGTGAAATTCGGGCTGCTTTTTCCGACGTGACTGTGGGTTACGTATGAGGGTCAGTACCACTATTTCGAGGAACCCGAAGAGGCGCTGGGCTTTGTTAAGAAGCAAGGGCTGACCCTGAGCTGAGGACGTTTGGACTCATGCCAGAACTTTTAAGTATATGTGGTGTCTCTCCCATTTTGAAAATTGCCTGCATGTTTGGGTCCGTTTTTCTCATTTTTATTTTTTCGATGGGGTTGGAAGGTGGTAGGGATGTGTTTTTTTTGCGTGCTTTTTGCGTGGTTCACCTGAATGTTTCCTGTTTGGGCTCTTTGATTAGTTGGAGTTTGGCTGGGGGGAAAATAATAAAGAAAACAGTTAAAAGGGTTGGGTTAAGATGGATGCTTGAGGGGAACTTTGTGCAATCTTTTTCTGTGTCTGTATGGGAAGGACTGAGAGTGCCTGTTACTTATTATCTCTTTTTTTCTTCTTGTTTAACTTGAATTGTGCTATTGTGGGGGTTGTTTATGACTTGTATAGAGTGTTTGCTTAAGTAGGGCTTATCTGGGGAAGTGGTATGGATGGGTCGGGGGAGGGGTGGCTGGGAACAATGGGTGGGAGACGCGCTGGCGCCGAGGCTGGGAGCCCCAGGCTAGTTGAGTGGGACTAGTCAACGGAAGCCGAGGTGGGGTGTGTGCATATAGTTAGATTAGAGCAGGGGTTAGGTGATAGGATGGTGTTGCTGGGGGGGTGGGGGTGGGGGTGGGGGTGGGGGGGGGGGGGTGGTGTGGGGGGGGGGGGGGAGTTGTTCTGCTGACGGGGATGGAAACTGGGCATGGCAACAGTGAGGAGGTCATGGGTGGAGCCGGTCAGGAGGCGAGCCAGATGAAGCGCGACACGTGGCTGGGGGGCTGGTCAAAGAAAGGGGATGGCTGATCGGCAAAGGTGGGGGGTGAAGGGCCCCCTAACCAGGCTGATCACCTGGAATGTTAGAGGGTTAAACGGGCCAGTGAAGAGGGCGTGTGTGTTTGCGCATCTGCGGGTTCTGAAGGCGGACATCGTCTTGCTGCAGGAGACGCATCTGAAAGTGGCAGACCAGGTTAGGTTAAGGAAGGGCTGGGTCAATCAGGTCTTTCATTCGGGGCTTGATTCTAAGACGAGGGGGTTGCGATCCTGATTAATAATAGGGTACAATTTGAGGCGGAGGGCAGTCGTGGATGGGGGTGGCAGGTTCGTTATGGTGAGGGGTAAGCTCAAAGGGGTGAGAGTAGTCCTGGTCAGTGTGTATGCCCCTAATTGGGATGATGTGGATTTTATTAGGAGGATGCTAGGGAAGATCCCCGACTTGGACTCGCGTGAGCTGATCATGGGCAGTGACCCGAGCCTGGACCCGTCATGTTCAAGAACGGGCAGGTTGCCAGCGATGGCAAAGGAACTGAGAGGGTTCATGGAGCAAACGGGGGGAGCAGATCCGTGGAGATTTAGCCGGCCGACGGCGAGGGAGTTCTTGTACTACTCCCATGTCCACAAGGTGTATTCCCAAATTGATGACTTTGTTGTGAGGAGGGACCTGCTGGCTGGAATGGTGGGAGCAGCATATTTGGCAATTGTCATATCGGACCATGCTCCGCACTGGGTAGACCTGCAGTTTTGTAAGGACAGCTTCCAGCGCCCACCATGGAGGCTGGAAGTTGGATTGCTCGTGGACGAGGCGGTGTGTGAGAGGCTGAGGAAATGCATGCAGAATTACCTGCAGGTGAACGATACTGGAGAAGTCTCGGTGACGGTTCTCTGGGAGGCACTAAAGGCAGTGGTGAGAGGGGAGCTGATTTCAATCCGGGCGTACAGGGACAGGACAGACAGGGCAGAGACGGATCGACTGATTGAGGAAATTCTATGGACTGACAGGGGTTACGCGGAATCCCCGAGGCCAGAGTTACTCTGGAAACAACGGAGGCTGCAGGCTGAATTTGGGGTGCTGACTACAGGCAAGGCTGTAGAGCAGCTTAGAAAGGTAAAAGGCGCGATTTATGAGCATGGTGAGAAGGCCAGTAGAATGTTTGCGCAAGGAAGATGGTGTGGTGAACCACTGTATTAGGGGATGTAAGGTAGGACCTGCACTACAGGTAGCCCCTGCTGGCTGGCTCCGCCCACTAAGATCTGTATAAATATGCATGACCTCCATTGCCCTGCCATTTTGCCAGCTGCAGCAGGAGGCCATGCATCTGACTGCAATAAAGCCACAGTTGTACCCAATCTGCGTCTTTGTGCAATTGATTGCGCATCAATTTATTGCAGTCAGATATTTCCACAGAATGGATATCAGAATCAAACCAGATCGTCTGCAGCTGGATCCGCACTCGCCCAAAGCCAGAAAAGACTTTACTCACTGGCTAGCATGTTTTAAGGCCTACATCAACGCTGCGGACCCCACGCCAACGGAGGCTCAGAAGATAAACGTCCTGTACTCCAGACTGAGCTACAGCGTGTTCCCGTTGATCCAAGACGCCTCGAACTACGCGAAAGCAATTGCACTCCTTAAAGAACACTATGCTCAGAATACGAACACACCCTTCGCCAGGCATGTACTCGCCACCCGCTCTCAACTACCTGGTGAGTCCATCGAAGACTTCTGGCATGCCCTAATTCCACTCGTCCGGGACTGTGACTGCCAGGCCGTTACGGCCGCTGAACACGCGAACCACCTCATGCGCGATGCTTTCGTGACGGGGATTGCGTCGGACCGCATCCGAGAACGATTACTGGAAGGGTCATGCTCTAACTGGCGGAGACGAAAACCTTGGCGCTCTCCATGACGGTCACATCCCGTAATGTACAGTCTGACCCCTTTCGCCGCGCTGCCCACCCTTCTATCCCTTCCTACCCCTCCTGGACCCCGCCGACGACCTCCTCAGCTGGGACCCTGCCTTCCCAATACGCCTGCGCCGCACGCCGATCCGCGCACCCCGGGGGTCCCCGCTGCTACTTCTGCGGTCAGCAGAAGCACCTCCGCCAACACTGCCCGGCCCGCACTGCCGTTTGTAAATCTTGCAGTAAGAAGGGCCACTTCGCGGCTGTGTGCCAGGCCCGCGCAGTCGCCGCGATTGTGCCCGCTATCGCCCCCTCCCCCACGCCAAACGCACAATGGGAGCCGCCATCTTCTCTTCCCGGGGCCATGTGCGCCCAATGGGCGCTGTCACCTTGTCCCCCTTCGGCCACGTGCGCCCCATGAGCGCCGCCATCTTGTCCCGACCCCGCAATGTGCACACCATGGACGCCGCAGGGTCTTCGGACATCCCGAGACCAGAACCGCACACGCTCGCCATCCGAAGCATCTGACGACTACCCGCAGCTCGCTTCGATGACGCTGGACCAATCTCGCCCACACAACCTGGCCATCGCGCCGACGACGGTGAAAATCAACGGCCATGCAACCTCGTGCCTGCTGGACTCCGGGAGCACCAAAAGCTTCGTACACCCAGATACAATAAGGCGCTGCTCCCTCGCAATCCATCCTACCAATAAAAGGATCGCCCTAGCCTCCGGATCCTACTCCGTCCCGATCACAGGAGCATTGTCAAACAATATTTGTCACAAATCCACATGAAGTGATGGCCGGGATATTCTGCGGTTCACCATGGGCAAAGATCGCGATGTCGGTGGAAAATCCTGTGAGACCACTGAGCAGGGAATTCAAGCAGCGAGATCTTATTCTCTGAATTTCTATGCCCCTCGTGGTGACATAATGAGATTCCTGCCCTTATAAGTTTTACCAAATTTAAACATGCCGAAACGGCATCCCCGCCATATGCTCCCCCAACACTAAAAATTCCCCTCTTGCCGACGAGGCAGTCTACGAGGTTTACAACTGCTTTTGCAAAATGTAAAGCAGTCGAGGGGAATCCGCCGGGGGCGCAAAGTTAAGTATAGCCCCTGGGGGGTGGGGGAGGGATGTCCCCAATGCTTGTGGGGGTTTCCCGTATCCATGAGGGGTATTGTCCCCATGTGTGTGGGGGATTTTCCCTTATCTGTTAGTGGGAGGCAGTATTCTTCTCAGTGCCAATCAGGGCACCCTTCTTAACGGGCGTCCCTGTCTGTGTTGGGTTGGCATGTATCAGGCCCTGCCAGCAAAAGCCACGCTTACAAATCTTCAGTGCACACAGTGCCACGGGCTGGAATTCTCTGTTTGGGTGACTGTTTTCCTGCATGGAGATGATTTGTCTCTGATTTGTGTTCGGGCTTGGAGCAGGAATCCAGCTGCGATTCACTATCTGTTGCCATGCAAATTTATGCATGGTTTTAATTGCGATGGGCCGAATGGTCTCCTTCTGCAATGTAGTGATTCCATGGTTCTATCCTATGGTTCTATGGGGGGCCGCTAGTGGGGAGTTCACTTATGGGGGTCTCCTATGGGGGTGTCTCTGGTGGAGTCTCTGTAATGGGGACCTCTGGTGGGGTCTCTTATGCGGGTCTCTGGTGGGGGTCTCTCTTAAGGGAGGTTTCTTGGTGGGAGAGTCTCTCTTATGGGAGTCTCTCATGGGGTCTCTGTAATGGGGAGCCCTGGTGGGGGTCTCTGTAACGGAGATCTCTGGTGGGGTCTCTCTTATGAGGGTCTCTGGTGGGGGTCTCTCTTATGGGGAGGTCTAGTGGGGGTCTCTGTAATGTGGGGTCTCTGGTGGGAGGTTCTCTTATGGTGGGTTTCTGGTGGGGGTCTCTGTAATGTGGGGCCTTTGGTGGGGTTCTCTTGTTGGAGAGTCTGTGGTGAGAAGTTCTCTTACGGGGCTCATTGGTGTTGGAGTCTCTCATGGGGGGTCTCTAGTGGGGTCTCTGTAATGGGGGAATCTCTTGTGGGGGTTGCTGTAATGGGGGGTCTCTGGTGGAAGGCTCTCTTATGGTGGGTGCTCTGTAATGGGGATCACTGGTGAGGGTGTCTCTCATGGGTGTCTCTTTTGAGGGTCTCTCTTATGGAAGGATCTCTGGTGGCGGTCTCTGTAATGGGGAATCTCTAGTGGGGGTCTCTATAATGGGAATCTCTGGTGGGGGGCTCTGTAATAGGGGCATTTCTGGTGGGGGTCTCTCTTATGAAGGGGGTCTCTGGTGGGGTTGTCTGGTGGGGAGTCTGGAGAGGGTGGGGTGGGCAGAATTTGCATGGTGGAGAGAGGGGAACCTTCCGATGGACTTTGGGGGCAACTCCCTGGAAGAATTACCCCCTTGGTTCACCACGAGGTCCACTGCGTCAAGGCCATGCTCGGAAATACCTGCACAAATAGTCTCCCACATGAACCCCAGCCCAGGGGACCTGACAATCACGCAGCCTTGGAGAATCCGGTGCCCAGCCCATTAATATGATGAAAATGGGTTATTTTGATCCATTTACAACCTCCGGCTGGCAGGAAGCACGAAGATCCATACCGCTGCCAACGGGGAACCGAAGCATCGGAAGGTGCTGATCCCGATTTTTGGCCAAACTGGACTCTCCGCCGCATCGGAAACTCCGCGACTGGCAGCGGGCAACGGAAATCCAACCCCTAACCTGGAGAGAAATCTAGGCTGTGCAGCTGGAGAACTACACGTTGGTTTTCTCAGCTCAGCATCGCTGTGTGCAGAGTGATAAATCCCGTCCATTAGGGCAGGTGATCATAAACGTGGTCAAGCAGGTAGTTTTAAGAGGGATCCAAAGGAGGCGATAGTAATAGAGAGGCAAAGAGGTGTGGGGAGGGAATTCCAAAGCTTATTAAAATCAGGATGCTTCAGAAGCCAGAATTAGAGGAGGCCAGGGATCTTGCTGAGTTGCAGATAAAGGAAATGTTGCGGAGATTGGGAGGGAGCAAACCCATGGAGGGGTTTAAATACAGTGATGAGAATTCATTTAATATTATCTAAGTTTAGATCACCAAGTCATACTCTTCTTTAGGTGGCATGGTTGCACAGTGGTTAGCACTGCTGCCTCATGGCGGCAAGTACCTGGGTTCGATCCTGCCCCTGGGTCACTGTCCGTGTGGAGTTGGATGGATGGGTTTGTTTATTGTCACGTGTACCGAGGTACAGTGAAATGTGTTTTTCTGCGAGCTGCTCAAACAGATCATTAAGTACATGAAAAAAAACCAAAAAGAAAATACATAATAGGCGATACAAGGTACACAATGTAAATAGATAGACACTGGCATCGGGTGAAGCATACAGGAGTGTAGTATTAATCGGGTAGGTCCATAAGGGGGTCTTTCATTACTCTGGTAACAGCGGGGAAGAAGCTGTTTTTGAAACTGTTCGTGCGTGTTCTCAGGCTTTTGCATGTCTGCCTGATGGAAGAAGTTGGAAGAGTGAATAACCCGGGTGGGAGGGGTCTTTGATTATGCTGCCCACTTTCCCCAGGAAGTGGGAGGTGTAGATGGGGTCAATGGATGGGAGGCAGGTTTGTGTGATGGACTGGGCTGCGTTCATGACTCTCTGAAGTTTCTTGTGGTCTTGGGCCGAGCAGTTGCCATACCAGGCTGTGATGCAGCCAGATAGGATGCTTTCTATGGTGCATCTGTAAAGGTTGGTAAGAGTTAATGTGGACATGCCGAATTTCCTTAGTTTCCTGAGGCAGTATAGGTTTCTTGGTGGTAGCGTCGATGTGGGTAGACCAGGACAGATTTTTGGTGATGTGCACCCCTGGGAATTTTAAGCTGTTAACCATCTCCACCTCGACCCCGTTGATGCTGACAGGAGTGTGTACAGTACTTTGCTTCCTGAATTCAATGACCAGCTCTTTAGTTTTGCTGGCATTGAGGGATAGATTGTTGTCACTGTACCACTCCTCTAGGTTCTCAATCTCCCTCCTGTATTCTGACTTGTCGTTATTCGAGATCCGGCCTACTATGGTCCTGTCGCAGCAAACTTTTTTATTGAGAAAATATTTTATTGAGGCATTTATAATTTTAACACTTTAACATTTTAAACAACAGAGCGGTCTGGCACACGCAAAACCCCCACAATAACATACCCAACTTCCCCCCTGCCCTAACTCCTAGCTACCCATACATTAGATTCCCTGCCCTTATTCTTCACTTCCATGCCTCCCCTCCCGCCCTCCCGCCGCCATTGCACCCTCCCCCCTGCTGACGGTCAGTTTTCCTTAAAGAAGTCGATGAACGGCTGCCACCTCTGAGTGAACCCCTGTATTGAACCCCTTAAGGCGAACTTAATCTTCTCTAGCCTGAGAAACCCTGGCATATCACTGACCCACACCCCTGACTTTGGAGGCTCCGAGTCCCTCCATCCCAGCAAAATCCGTCTCCAGGCCACCAGGGAGGCAAAGGCCAAAACGTTGGCCTCTGTCCCCCCCTGGGCTCCAAATATTACCACCTCTGGACTCGGACTTGGACTTCCAAGACCTCTGACATGACATCTGCAAATCCCTTCCAAAATCCCCTCAGCGTCGGACACGCCCAAAACATATGTACATGATTCGCCGGACTTCCCCCGCACTGCCCACACCTGTCCTCCACCTCCTCAAAAAACCTACTAATCCAAGTCACAGTCATGTGAGCCCTATGGACCACCTTGATCAGGCTGAGCCTGGCACACGAAGAGGGTGCATTGACTCTCCTCAGGGCCTTCTCCCATAGCCCGACTTCCAATTCCCCTCCCAACTCTTCCACCCACTTCCTCTTCACCTCCCCGATTGGGACCCCTTCCCACTCCATCAGTTCCTTTTTTATTTCCGAGACCCTCCCCTCCCCAACCCCTGTTTTAGACATCACCTTATCCTGTAGTCCCCTTAGAGGGAGGCGAGGGAAGCTTGGAACTTCCTCCGGACAAAATCCCGTACCTGCAGGTATCGGAATCCGTTCCCACTCGGTAACTCAAACTCCTCCTCTAGCTCCTCCAGGCTCGGGAAGCCCTCCTCAATGAAGAGATCCCCAAATCTCTCAATCCCTGCCCGCTGCCTTCTCCTAAAGCCACTGCCCAGCCACCCCGAAACAACCTGTGATTATCACAGATCGGTGGCCATACCGACGCCCCCTCCAGTCTCACGTGTTGCCTCCATTGCCCCCACACTCAAAGGGCTGCCACTATCACTGGACTTCTGGAGTACCGAACTAGCGAGAATGGCAGAGGTGTCGTTAACAGAGCCTTCAGACTCGTGCCGTTGCAAGATGCCACCTCCACTCACTCCCACACCGACCCCTCCCCCACTACCCATTTCCTAATCAGCGAAATATTGCCCGCCCAGTAATAGTTAATAAAGTTTGGAAGGGCCAAACCCCCCTCACCGCACACACCCCCCGTGCCCCCCCCCGTGCCCCCCTACCCCCCTCTGTGCCCCCCCGCACCCATCCCCCCCGCCCTGCATTTCTCCCCCCCCCCGGCCGTATAAAACCCGACATCGCCGCGTTCATCTTCCTAAATAATGCCTTGGTGGTGAAGATTGGGAGAGACAAAGAACAAAGAACAAAGAAATGTACAGCACAGGAACAGGCCCTTCGGCCCTCCAAGCCCGTGCCGACCATACTGCCCGACTAAACTACAATCTTCTACACTTCCTGGGTCCGTATCCTTCTATTCCCATCCTATTCATATATTTGTCAAGATGCCCCTTAAATGTCCCTATCGTCCCTGCCTCCACTACCTCCTCCGGTAGTGAGTTCCAGGCACCCACTACCCTCTGCGTAAAAAACTTGCCTCGTACATCTACTCTAAACTTTGCCCCTCTCACCTTAAACCTATGCCCCCTAGTAATTGACCCCTCTACCCTGGGGAAAAGCCTCTGACTATCCACTCTGTCTATGCCCCTCATAATTTTGTATTTTGTATTTTGACTGAAAGACAAAAGCAATCTCAGGAGGACTGTCATTTTCACAGTTTGTACCCTCCCCGCCAATGACAGTGGGAGCACATCCCACCTACGGAAGTCCCCTTTCATTTGCCCAATCATGCTGCCCAAATTTAGTTTATGAAGCTGATCCCAGTCCCTTGCCACTTGAATCCCAAGGTACCTAAAACTCCTTTACGCCACTTTGAACGGCATCTCCCTCAGTCTCCTCTCCTGCCCCTTGCCTGGATTGCAAAATCCTCATTCTTGCCCATATTCAGTTTGTAACCTGAGAACCGGCCAAATCCCTCCAGTAATCCCATAATTCCTGCGATTCCCCCCCAACGTGTCCGTTATATAAAGGAGTAAATCACCCCATAGTGTGAGACCCTATGATCCACCCCCCCCCCCCTCTCCTATCCCCCGCCAAATGTTCGATGCCCTCAGCGCCATTGCCAAAGGCTCTATGGCCAGGGCAAACAGTAATGGGGAGAGTGGACACCCCTGCCTTGTCCCCCTGCACAGACTAAAATACTCTGATCGAACCCGATTGGTTCTTACATTCACCACTGGTGCCTGATATAGCAACCAGACCCAATCAACAAATCCCTGCCCGAACCCAAACCTTCCCAGGACATCCCACAGGTACTTCCACTCCACCCGATCAAAGGCCTTTTCTGCATCCATGGCCAACACCACCTCGACCTCACGCTCCTCCGCAGGCATCATTATTACATTTAGGAGCCGCCTAATGTTGGACGTCAGGTGCCATCCCTTCACAAATTCCGTCTGGTCCTCCCCTATTACCCCCGGAACATAATCCTCTCTGCGCATGGCCAAGATCTTTGCCAGCAATTTCGCATCCACATTTAACAGGGAGATTGGCCTATATGACCCATAACTCTCCAGATCCTTAACCTGCTTCAAAATAAGGGAGATCGATGCTTGCGATAATGTTGTGGGGAGCACTCCCAGCTCCTTGGACTCATTAAAAGCCTTTACCAGGAGCGGCCCCAACAGTCCGGAAAACTTTTTATAGAACTCAACCGAGTATCCGTCAGGTCCCGGGGCTTTACCCGATTGCATCGCCCCCTTTATTTAAAAAAATTGTCGGTTGCTTGCAGCATATACGACATATTTACAGAAGTAACTATTTGCAGCAATTGGTGAGTGAATGCATATGTACATGTAAGGTGTCTAGCGTGCAGAAACATAACAGTTATATACAAAGGAACTATTTATAAGTCCAGTCGTTGGGGCTGTCGTTGGATTCTTGTGGACCGCTTGAGAGGTGGAGGTGGGGATGATGGTGTCTTGACAGGCTGGCATGCAGCCAGACTGGTGGCCTCATGGAGCGAGCTGTCAGGATAAGGCATAACGACATCTGGGAACGTGAGATCCGGTGGTAGGCAGGCAAGTTTGCGTAGTGCCCTTCTGTTGCGCCTGATAATGGATCCATCAGCCATGCGAACCACAAACGACCTGGGAGCAGCCTGTCGAACAACCACAGCTGGAGCTGACCAGCCTCCACCAGGCAACTTGATGCGAACAGTGTCTTTCGGAGAGAGCACGGACAGATCAGTAGCATGAGCATCATATGTCAGCTTTTGCCGGGTTCTGATTTGCTGCATCTTTTGCAGAACTGGAAGGTGATCCAGGTCAGGTAAATGAATGGCCGGAACAGCCGTCCTCTGGATCCGTGGCGGGATCAGGTTCCAAATCCAGCAGCCCTTGCTGCACACTTTGAACGCGTCTGCGTTGGAACTGGGATCGCTGGCCCCCTATCGGAGGTGCAGACCTGCACAAGGCCGCATAATGGCCAGTTGAGACATTGCCTGCCTCTTGCAGGGCATTGCCGCTTTAAATGGGAGGTGCCGCAGTTGGGGCACATCATTACGTCGACATTGTGATGCTCCATGCGTCGTCGCACATGTACAGTGCGGTCAGCCACCGCTCAAACTTGTGCAGTGTGGTCTTCGGCCGCTTCGTTCTCCCGACTGTGGTGCGCATGTGTGGGACCCCTGGAAAAGCGCGCAAAATGGCCGCCTTCGTCAATGCTCAGGCGCCTCATTCGGGCGATAGCCTGCACACTCTCAGCCTCGTGGGAGACAAGTTGGTCCTGCTCTGCTGACTTAAGGCGGGAATAGCGACTTTTCGCCTGTTCGTGGACTTTGCACGTCTCGATGGCCACTGGCAGGGTCATGTTTTTTATTTTTAGGAGCTGCTCTCGCAGGGCGTCGGAGTGAACGCCAAACACGATCTGATCTCTGATGAGGGAATCAGCGGTGTCACCGTAGTTGCAGGATTGCGCTAGAATGCGAAGATGAGTGAGAAAAGACTGGAAATGCTCATCGTTAACCTGAAGGCGCTGCTGGAAGTCATAACGCTCGAAGCTTTCGTTCGTTTCGACTTCACAGTGACTGTCGAATTTGGCTAAGACAGTCTGGAACTTGGTTTTGTCCTCACCGTTGGCAAAAGTGAGCGAATTGAAGATTTGGATGGCCTGGTCCCCTGCAGTCGATAGTAGCAGCGTGATTTTTCAGGCATCGGAGGCACTTTGGAGGCCCGAGGCCTCAAGGTATAGACTGAATTTCTGCTTGAAGATCCGCCAGTTGGCGCCAAGGTTTCCGGAGATCCGGAGCTGTGGAGGTGCCTGGATCTTTTCCATGCCGCTGGAAGGCAGTTGCTGGTCATCAGTGAATTTTCGAAGGTAAATTACTTAAAAGCAGTAGCCACTCCTGGTATCATGTCGTGTTATTCACCCTGAGGTAACACGGACTGCAACACGATGCAGATAAATGATGACGCACACACCAAACGTAGGCATTGGTTCAATAAGATTTATTGAACTTCAGTAACGAAGCACACAGCTGTATATTGGTTGACTCTCTACTACTCTAAGTAAACTAACTCTAACTATCTAGACCAGGCTAGCTCTGATCCACATATAGAAGGTGTTGAATGATTTGTACACCCTGACTGTCACTACAGTTTTCACCAGTGGAAAGAGGCAGAGTGCTGATGCCTCGTGTGTTTTATAGTTGGAAGCCCCCCTCTGGTGTTCTGTCTGGTGATTGGTTGTGTTCTGTATGTTGATTGGTTCACTTGGGTGTCTGTCACTGCCTGCTTTTACCTCATGATGTGCATGGGTGCATATTATGACAAGTGGTGAATCGAATTGCTCAAGAAGTGGTTCCGATGCCTTGCAGTACAGCCCCCAGAGGGTCTCCCACTTTGTGGTGGTCTGCTGTGCCCTCCACAATCTGGCACAGCAGTGGGGCAACATGCTGGAGGTGGAGGAGATGGAGGTGCAGGAAGAGGCAGAGGGACACGCGGCCTCATCTAAGGAGAATGAGGCCATCCATGATGGGCTGGAGGATGAGCCTGAGGAGGGGCTGAAGGATGGGAGACAGGCGGCGGCAAAGGTCCGACAACCTGTCGAACAACCACAGCTGGAGCTGACCAGCCTCCACCAGGCAACTTGATGCGAACAGCGTCGTTCGGAGAGAGCACGGACAGATCAGTAGCATGAGCATCATATGTCAGCTTTTGCCGGGTTCTGCTGACAATGAGGCCTTCATTGTATCCAGATTCTCCTAGGATGAGTTGTTTCCGTCAGCTCAACATACCCCACATCTTTCTCTCTTCCTCTCTTCCCCTGTCCCCCCAATCCTCCACATCCCCCCATTCCTCTTCCCCCTTTCCCCCCATTCCCTGCCCACCTCCCATAATACTGCTCCCTCCGCAACCACCCTGTTCCCCCCTCCAAGGGTCTGTGTAACATCACTTTAGGTTGATGGGCCTGTGTCAGCACTGTCAGCGGGTCACCATACAAGGTAGGAGAGTGATGATCACTCGCTGTGAGGGAAGCTCTGGTGCTCCTCAGTCTCTGCTAAAGTTTGACTCCTGTCTTTCTGCTGACAATGCGCTCACACCCATCCTCTGAACCGGATCTGCATCGGGACCTTTTGATCTTGGACCACTGTACCTGGGGCAGCGGGGATGAGGGGGGCAGAAGGCAACAGGAGGCAGCGGTGCGAGTAGGCCTGCTGTGAAGATTAACGTGACAGAGGCTTCACATGTATGAAGTGTGGAGAAATTAATAATGAACATTTCACTGTGACAGATTTCCATTTCCCCTAGCTACAGATAGTGACCCCCCCCCCCCCGCCCCCCCCCCCCCCCGCCCCCCCACTGGGCCAGTGCCCACTCAATGCTCCTCACACTTCTTGATCTTCCATGCACTAGTGCCACATCTAGGTGTATCCCCAGGATGCACACCAGAGGCACATCAGATGCAGCCTGCTGTTTCCACATCCTGTTGCCTTTAGTGACCTTGGCAGATGTCCGCTGGAGGGTCTGGAGCCGAGGGGTCCTGGACGACTTACCGGTGTCAATGGCATCACCGTGCCACCCTGTCCTGCCTGCTGCCCTTGAGATGCGCCAGTGTGAGAAGGTTGAGATTCGGAAGAAATGGAGGCCACTGTGGTCCCCTTGGTGGCAAGCCCTGGGTTGATCTCCAGCGTTTTCCCCTCCTTGACGGTGCCCCAGTGCTTGAAGGTGGCATGCATCCATCAATCTCCCCCTGGACCTGGGGCATCCTGGCACTGGCAGCACATCCTGCAGCCAGGGCCCCCGTGAGATTTTTTGCCCCTGCTGCTGTTCCCGCCCCCTGAAAACAGGAGTGAAAAATTCATACAATCTAATGCCAAACAATTGAACACAAGAGTTCTCCTCAAGGCTGAGAGGAGATTTAATAAAGTTGTTCAAAAATATGGCGGGTTTAGATAGAAGGAGAAACCAGCTCCACTGGTGGGATGATTGGTAACTGGAGTACCAAGATTTAAAATAAGTGGCAGAAGAACCTGTGGTGAATGTATTACTGCTACCATTCACCATTGTATTGCATTGCATTGTATTGTATTATGTTGATGCCCTTGTGGGCTCCGCCTATGGCTCCGCCCCCTCAGGGGAGGTACATAGATCTGCAGCCTGTAGGAGGCACTCAGTTCAGAGCAGTCGCAGGCAGGCACAGATCTAGTTGATTAAAACCACTGTTCACTTCAACTCTTCGTCTCGTGTGAATTGATGGTCACATCAGAACCAGAGGGTTGGAGAGGAGAAACTTTTCATGCAGCAAGTTGTTAAGGGGGTGTGATTTTCCGGCCTCCCAGTCGCGTGTTTCTCGGTGGTGGGAGGTGGCACGCTGTTTGCTGCCGGTGGGTTTCTCTGCTCCCGCCGCTGTCAATGTGTATGAAGACACCCCATGTCACTGGGAAACCCACTGGCGGACGGGATGTGCGCTGCTGGTGAAACCAGAGAAACCCGCCGCCAGCAAACGACTGGGGAATTTCGGCCTCGATCTGAAATTTACTGCCTGGGAAAGTGGTGTAAGTAGATTCAGCGGCAACTTTTAAAAGTAGAATTGGATAAGTAGAACCATAGAATCCCTACAGTGCAGAAGGAGGCCATTTGACCCATCGGGTCTGCACAGACCCTCTGAAAGAGCCCCTTACCTAGGCCCATACCCCCGCCCTATCCGCAATATTAGCGTCGCAAATCCACCTAACCTGCACATCTTTGGACTGTGGGAGGAAACCAGAGCACCCTGAGGAAACCCACGAAGACGCAGGAAGAATGTGCAAACTCCACACAGTCACCCGAGGCTGAAATCGAACCCGGGACCCTGGAGCTGTGAAGGAGCAGTGCTACCCACTGTCCCACTCGCCACCCATCCTTGAGAAGGAAAGATTTTATGGGCTATGGGGAAAAGGTGGGGTGGGTCGTTAATGGGGTGGATGGGTAATGGGCCAATTACCTATTTGCGAGAGGCATCTGCTTAATTCCATGCAGACATTTTGAATTGCAGAACCAGGAAGGAGCATCCCCTTACACTTCTATGGCTCTCGGCTGGGTCATCCTAGGGCAGCATGGATGCTGAGCCAACTGGCAGGGAGATCTACATTGTTAGAGCTGCCGTCATTCAAATAAGAGATTAAATTGAATTCCCCCCTGTACACTCAGCTGCAGGTAAAAGATGCCACAGCACCATTTCAAAGAACAGGATGGTTCCACCACTACACTGGCCAATATTTATCCTTCAACCAACTGACCAGATATTTAAAAGTAAGGTCATCGTCCCAAATGACCATAGGCTGATTTTCCCTTTGAGGGGAAGAGCTGACTGGTGGTGGTTTAACCTGAGGATCACCACACCTCAGGCAAGGGGCAAGGTTGAGAAGGCGGGGCCTTCGTGAATAACCTCAGCTGGAACAAGAATTGAACCCGTGCTGCTGGCCTCGCTCTGCATCATGAACCAGCTGTCTAGCCAAATGAGCTTGGGAGAACCACTGATACTGAGCAACAGGAGAAGAGAAGTTATAATATTATTTGCGTTGGTGGGAAGGATCTTAAAATTTAACTTGAACCTTGGGTATGCATAGAGGTTGTAATAAAGGACACGTTGACTTTTTACATTTCAAACTATCATCGATTTAACACACGATATGTGCTTAAAAATATTAACTGGAGTATCAAAATGTTAACAATCAATAGCAGGCCATTCGGCTCAGAAAATCCATTGTTGCTTAAAGGCAGATGTATCCATTAAAACTTTACATGTAAGATGTAGTAAGATTAAGCTCAGAGGTCAAAACATTAGTAACTCTCACCGTTTGCATTTTGGCAAGCATTACAGAAATGGGGATATCGTGAAAAGTTACCAAGAGTGGGACCACTGCTTTAAAGCTACTCGAACCTCTGCTACAAACTGTCCCAGACATTCTGTCTGGGGCCTAGCTGGGCCACTGGCGATAATGGATCTCGAAAGTATAGCTGCAATTGCTAATCTGTGGCTGTTCTGAAGAAACATTGAAACTACAGGAAACCTTTTTTACTGTGGACCTCAGGGGAACGATAGACCCAATATCTATTTCGAAAATCATTCCCCATTTTTTTCATGTTTGGAAATAAATTTATTGTAACTTCCAAGGGAACAATTATTTCTCTGCTATATTGTGGTTAATGTCTCCTTAGATAATTAAGAAATGCCTTTCTATTCTTTGGGGGAATTCGTGGGATCACTTCGGAGCCTCTGAGCTTTGACATACGTACCATTCTTGCCTGGCTAGAGTTATCTAAAAGTGGCTTAAATAAATAACTTGTGAAAAAAGACAAAAATAATTCATTCATTTGTATTCACAAGTGAGATATGAATGTTTTTTGAAGGGAAGTACAACATATGGAAGATTAAAACAGTGGGACTGCTTCGCTGGCCTGATGCTGCAAAAAGCAAAGTCAATGGGAGTAAGAGTTGAAGTGTGAGAGAAAGAGGGGAGAGAGAGAAAGAGAAAAGGGGGAGAGACAGAGCGAGAGAGAAAGAAAAAAGAAAAGCGACAGGTACTGAGAAAGAAAGAAAGAATGAATGAAGAGCGGCAAAAAGGGAAAGAAAGAATGAAAGAAAAAACTGCTTTTCTCTAACACCTGTCAAGACCCCCAGGGCATCCAAACAATATGAAGAGAAGTCATTGTTGTAAAGTGGGAAACAGAGCAGCTAATTTGTGCACAGAAAGCTCCCACAAACAGCAATTCAATAAATGACTAGCTAACACCCCGGAGTGTAGGCACATAAATATTTGAAGACACAGGGCAAGCTGGGCAGGCAAGTAAAAAAAATCATATGGGATATTTGATTTTATAATAGAGAGTACAAAAACAAAGAAGTTATGATAAACCTTTAATAAAATAGTGGTTAGAGCTCAGCTGGAGTTTTGTATTGAATTCTGGATACCACCCTTTAGGAAAGATATCAAGGTTTTAGAGAGAGTGCAAATGAGGTTTACTAGTATAGTGCCAGGAAAGAGGCACTTCAGTTATCTGGAAAGATTAGAGAAATTAGGATTATTCTCTTCAGAGCAAAGATCATTAAAAAGGAGAATTAAATAGAAGTGCTCAATATTGGCAGATTTTAATAGAATAATAAGGAGAAATTGTTTCCAGTATCAGGAGAATCCATAATGAGAGGGCATAAACTTAAAATAATTGTCAAAATAACGTGAAGAGAGAGTAAGAAAATAAATTCCACAGCAAATTATTATGATGTAGAATCCGTGGCCTCAAAAGATGAAAATTCAATAGTACCTTTAAAAACGAACTGGATGATTACTTGAAACGGAAAAACTTTGGTTTGTCAATAAAAAAAGGAAATCGAGCAGAGAGCACAGCATAGAATTCCTACATTGCAGAAGGAGGCCATTCGGCCAATCGAGTCTTCACCCACTCCCTGAAAGAGCACCCTACCTCGGCCCACTCCCCCACCCTAATCCCCGTAACCCCATAAATCCCACCTAACCTACACATCTTTGGACACTAAGGGGCAATTTCGCTTGGTTAATCCATCTAACCTGCACATCTTTGGACTGTGGGAGGAAACCGGAACACTTGAAGGAAACCCACACAGATACGGGGGAACGTGCAAACTCCACACAGTCATCAAGGCCAGAATTAAACCCGAGTCCCTGCTGCTGTGAGGCAGCGGTGCTAACCACTGTGCCACCGTTGTGCCTCTAATCAGCTAATAGAGAAACAGAGCTAATGGGCTGGATTCCTCGTCTGAGAGATTAAGAACAAAAAACAAAGAACAAAGAACAAAGAAATGTACAGCACAGGAACAGGCCCTTCGGCCCTCCAAGCCCGTGTCGACCATGCTGCCCGACTAAACTACAATCTTCTACACTTCCTGGGTCCGCATCCCTCTATTCCCATCCTATTCATGCATTTGTCAAGATGCCCCTTAAATGTCACTATCGTCCCTGCTTCCACCACCTCCTCTGGCAGAGGGTTCCAGGCATTAAGTTCTCCGGAGTGGAATCGCTCTTGGTCTGCGCTGACACTAGGAGCGGTGCCCAGCTATGATTCCCTCTCCCTTGCCATGCAAATCTATGCATTAGAATCCTGGTTTCGGGCCTCCATTTCAAACAAGCAGCCTGGTACCGAGGTCCCGCGGCATGCCCTCTCTCCCTGCAACACAAATCCTGATCCCCCCCCCCGTTGGCATGTAGGGGCATCCTTTTGGAAATTTTGGGTCACCCCCTTCCATAGCACGTACACATGAGGGTGACCTGAACCCCCCCCTCCACTGAAGCCCCATCAGACCCACAACAGAAACACCCCATCAGACCCTCTATCAGAGACCCCCATATTAAAAGACCCCACATCAGACACCCCCATATCAGAGTCCCATATCAGACACCCCCATATCAGAAACTCCTGTATCAGAGACCCCAAATCAGAGACCCCCCAGATCAGAGACCCCCATATCAGAGACCCCCATATCAGAGACCCCATATCAGAGAATCCCTCCATCAGACACACCCGTAACAGAGACACCTCAACAGGCACCCCAATATCAGAGACTCCCATCTCAGAGACCCTCATATCAGATACCCCCACATCAGAGACCCCTATATCAGAGACCCCTCATCAGGCACCCCCATATCAGAGACCCCCATATCAGAGACCCCTCATCAGACACCCCAATATCAGAGACTCCCATCTCAGAGACCCTCATATCAGATACCCCCACATCAGAGACCCCTATATCAGAGACCCCTCATCAGGCACCCCCATATCAGAGACCCCCATATCAGAGACCCCTCATCAGACACCCCAATATCAGAGACTCCCATATCAGAGACCCTCATATCAGATACCCCCATCAGAGACCCTCAAATCAGAGACCCCCATATCAGAGACCCCTCATCAAACACCCCAATATCAGAGACCCCCATCTCAGATACCCCCATATCAGAGACCAGATATCAGAGACCCCCTCCATCAGACACCCCAATGTCAGAGACTCTCATCTCAGAGACCCTCATATCAGATACCCCCATATCAGAGACCCCCATGTCAGAGACCCCTATCAGAGACCCCCATATCAGAGACCCCATATCAGAGGCCCCCATATCAGAGACCCTATATCAGAGACCCCCTCATCAGACACTCCAATATCAGCCTCCCATATCAGAGATCCTCATATCAGATACCCCCATATCAGATACCCCCATATCAGAGACTCCCATATCAAGGCCCCATATCAGAGACCCCATATCAGAGACCCCTCATCAGACACTCCAATATCAGACTCCCATCTCAGAGACCCTCATATCAGATACCCCCATCAGAGACCCCCAAATCAGAGACCCCCATCTCAGAGACCCCATATCAGAGACCCCCTCCATCAGACACCCCAATATCAGAGACTCTCATCTCAGAGACCCTCATATCAGATACCCCTATCAGAGACCCCCATATCAGAAGCCCCCATATCAGAGACTCCCATATCAAGGCCCCATATCGGAGACCCCATATCAGAGGCCCCTCATCAGACACTCCAATATCAGCGACTCCCATCTCAGAGACCCTCATATCAGATAGCCCCATCAGAGACCCCCAAATCAGAGACCCCCATCTCAGAGACCCCTCCATCAGACACCCCAATATCAGAGACTCTCATCTCAGAGACCCTCATATCACATACCCCCATATCGGAGACCTCCATATCAGAGACCCCTCATCAGACCCTCCAATATCAGAGACTCCCATCTCAGAGACCCTCATATCAGAGAACCCCATATCAGTTACCCCCATATCAGAGACCCCCATATCAGCGACCCCCATATCAGAGACCCCCATATCAGAGACCCCATATCAGAGACCCCTCATCAGACACTCCAATATCAGAGACTCTCATCTCAGAGACCCTCATATCAGAGACCCCCATAACAGAGACCCCCATATCAGAGACCCCTCATCAGACACTCCAATATCAGACTCCCATATCAGATACCCCCATATCAGAGACTCCCATATCAGAGACTCCCATATCAGAGACCCCCATATCAGAGACCCCCATATCAGAGACCCCATATCAGAGACCCCTCATCAGACACTCCAATATCAGAGACTCCAATTTCAGAGACCCTCATATCAGAGACCCCCATAACAGAGACCCCCATATCAGAGACCCCCATATCAGAGACCCCCATATCAGGGACCCCCATATCAGAGATCCCCATATCAGAGACCCCATATCCGAAACCCCATATCGGAGACCCCATATCAGAGACCCCTCATCAGACACGGCCATATCAGAGACCCCTCATCAGACACCCCCATATCAGAGACCCCCATGTGAAGCTAACCACAATGCTTATACATATATAGGAGATAAGTATTTTTACTTCCACTTTTTCTCAGCAGAAGCACTTAATTTATTTTGATGTTGTGAGGACTCGTCAATCATAGCCAGATGTTTATAATATTGAGGTTAGCTTCAAAGCTGGGTACCTGAGATGAATTCAAGGGTGAAGGGAAATTAAAATAAACAATCTATACACCTGGCTGTCTAGAAACTATTATTGTGTCATTTACAGCCCATTAAAAGCTATTTCTCTTTAAAAGTGAATAGAAGCCTCACAGATTAAAGGATCTGAAAGGGTTTAACACCTTGTGATGTGTTTTGACGTTCTATGAAGTAACAGCCGCTGCTTTCAATACATCTGTCTGAGGCAGCAGGTGTAAGGGACAAGTGAGTGAAAAGGCTGTGATCTTTCACTGTTTCTGCCTGGACTGCTGTTTAGCTTCCTGCCAGGTTTGACTGGTGGGAAGGATCTCTGATGGGGATCTCTGATATGGGGGTTTCTGATAATGGGGTCTCTGATAAGGGGGTCTCTGATGGGGGATGTCTCTGATATGGGGGTCTTTGATGAAGGTCTGATGGGGGTGGTCTGAAGGGGGTCTCTGTTGGGACTTGAAAATACTTGCACCAACCCACGCCAAAGTGAATCCTGGCCAAGATATTCGGAGCATCACGGGGGCTGAGAGATTCTGGTTTCCAGCCCATTATCAGATGAAAATGGGTTCAAATGACCCATTTGTATCCTCCCGCTGGTGCAGGGTGTATAGCTTGCTGCCGCTACTGGTGGGGCAACAGAATATCGAAACAGGATCAGCGCCTGGTGACGCTCAATTCTCTGCCGGATGGGGAACCCCACTACCTGCGGTGGGCGATGGGAAATCCACCCCAACATTTCAAGCACAATATGCCACTTCTGAGGAAAAGTTACATTTGACTGGAAACTTGAACTTTGTTTTCTCTCCACCAAGGCTGCCAGACCTGCTGAGTCTTCCCAGTACCTTTTATTTATATTTTTAGTCAAATAGGGGCTGTCTAGGCCACCTTCTCTCTTCCTCTTTTTCTTCTATCGCTTCTTCTTTATCCTCCTTCTCGTGTTCCTTCTTCTCAGGATATCAATGTATAGCTGGTGGCAACTGCTGTACCATCTTGCTGGCAAGGTTGTGCAGAATGTAGGAGACCACTCTGATTCTTGGCACCCTTTCTGCCAATTTACTGGAGATTTCCTCCAGAGCAATCTAGTGGGAGCATTGTTTCAGCATGCCAATGGTCTTCTCTTTCGCATTTCAGCTGGCAGCATGTCTTAGATTGCATGCATTTTGTGCATGTGTGCAAGGATTTCACACCAGAATCATTAGCCACTTGGTCAATGGTTGTCACCTTGTCATCCAGTAGCCACCCTCTGATTGGTTGTGGTGGATTAAAATGCAACTGGCACAGCAGACTGCTGTTGAACAGAAGCATCATGGCTGCAGCCAGGAGTCTGGGCAATGACCTACATAATACTCTGCCTAAGGTCATACACCAGTTGGACATTAAAGGAGTGGGATCTCTTTCTATTCCAGTATAGGGAATTGTTGACAAGTAATGTACGTAAAGCGACATGTGTGGAATCAGTGGTACCCTGCACCATGGGCACAGCGTGTTCAAACAGAAGGAACTCTGTGAGGTTGCACCAGGCCACCAGTATTTACCTGGCAGCATCACCATGTGAAGTGGATACTATCTGATTAACATTACAACCTTCCTGATCTACATACTTCTGGTTGACAATCACTGTGTGTACACCAGCACTGGCACCAACATGTCAACCAGTGAGCATGTAAGTACCGTGGATGGCATTTTGAAATTCCATATGCAGTCGTAGTTCCCACAAAATGGGTGCAAAAACCCCCCAATTTCTCACCGATATGAAGAATAAATAATATTAATAATCAATTAACCTGTCTTTGGTGGTATTGTTTGAGGAATGAGGACCAGGACATCAAGAGAATGGCTCCTGTTCTTTTATTGATACCAACTTTAACAGGCCCACGCACCTCAATTTAAAATTGCATCCAAAAGGCCCCACCTCCAACAACATCACACTCCCTCAGTACTGCACTGGCTCAGGCTTCAATCCAGAATCTTTTCATTGACAGGGCAAAATTGTTACCACTGGGTTAGGCTGACACCATTACAGCCAGAAACAGTCCAACTGACCTCAATTGTCAATCCTAGTGTTCAAAATCCCAGCACCATCCCACAAACTTCCTACTCTGATTCCTTTTTCTTATCCTGCCATGGTATCTCTCCATTCCCTTCTTACTCAAGTTAGTACTCCCCTTTAAACATATCAATGCTACCTACTCTGCTTCAGACACTCCATTTGGCTGCAAGTTCCCCATTCTTACCACTCTGTGAAGAAGAGACCATCAAAATGACTATAATCTTTCTGGGATGCTTTCTCGGAGTCTTATTTCATAGAACATTGTCCGGTACTTGCAGAGGTTTGTCTTTAGAACCCATTTCTAATCCTTACAATTAGCTGCAAAAAATCTGCAATATGTTACCGCTGTCTCTGTGAAGGAAATGAAGCATGTAGTCTTCAATGGACACAAAGCTTATATTGGCTATCTATGTTTATCCAATTTTATTGCTGGCGACTAAATAAATCACAACTATTTGGACGGCCATCAAGAAATAAAAACATTTTTGCGTAGTGTCACATAACTCTTCGCACAGTACAGTAGGTTATGGCTCCAACATATGTTTACCAGATTGATATCAAGTTAAAAAATAACTTTTAATTGATTAAAATAACAGTTTATATTATTTATATAGGAATGAAGATCAGGAAGCTGAGAGTTGTGGTCAACAAGGCAAATAGCTTTCATGCGAAAATGCTGTCTTTTGTAACATTAGGACTATTTTCACCACTACAAGACAAACAGAAAAAATATGTATGTGCATTTTCATGAATCAAATTGACTTTTGAGCTAACCTTCATTTTCCTCATTTTAATTTATATGTAGATTAATCTCTTAACCCTGAGACTGCTAGCAGCTCCAGGGAGTTCCAATCTCTCTGGACTATCCAGTTTTGACTAATGTTCAGAGGTCATACTCTGTGATGTTGAAACAAATCTTAATATGAGTAGTTTTAATCGTGTAATATCAAATCCAAACAATTAAAGTAAACACAAGAATAATTTTCAATATAAAATATATTGGAAGACATTTTAATTCCCATGTCCTCCAATCCCTTGTCCACCTATCTCTTGACCGCCAGTCCATGCCCTTAAAATAATTTACCCTCCCCTCCCTTGCCAGCCACTCTCTTGATTTCTATTCTGATGCTCTCTATTCCTTTACCCTGCCAATCCCATATACTCCTGTTCTCGCCCCTAATTAAATTAATGCATGTTATTGTAGATGTTCTAAAACATTTACTTTTTTTTAAAAATCTATCCTTAAACCTTTAATCTATTTTATTCTCTTCCTCTTGACTCCAGTTGCCAATTTTGGGTGTGGAACA